>NC_133411.1:62597500-63905000 GCF_049350105.2 Macaca mulatta
TGTTTCAGGGCACATAAAGAGTAGAGGAGGAACACCAATCTGAACTCACTGGCCTGAAGAACATATGCACTCCACTCCTGCTCACACTGCAATGGCAGGATGCTCACACCATTACAACTTAAATGCAAAGGAAGCCAGGAAGTGTTAGAGGAGCACATGGAATAATTGCTGTGATACACTCATAATATTTCAACTGTTTCAAGAAATTTTTCAAATAGAAGAGCAGAGCAATAGAAAGAGCCCTTGAGTGGTAGTCCAGGCTCAGGGCTCCAGAGCCACTTCTGTCACTGACTAGCTGGGTAAACTCTCTGCTCCTTTGTACTTCCATGTCCTCATCTATAGAAGACAAGGGGTTGCATGACCCACAGTGTTCTTTCTGGGTGAAAAAGACACAATTCTATGAGCTTGTGGCTTGTGAAGACAGAATGCAGATGATGTCTCACCATTTCACCAAGGACTCCACAACCTATTGGAGAAAACAGTGGTGGCTTCTGCCCTTCTTCTAGTGCCCACCCCTTGCAATATCACTTAAGGGCTATCAATTCTTAGGAGCCCAACTTTCACTGAGCTTACACTCTTAGAAGATAATCAGAAAACAATAGGGAACCTCGATTCTGCTAAGTAACAGCAGCAACAAATCACTCCTTGTACGGAAACAGATGTGAGTGCGGAGGAAACCTCCTACTTTCTTCACCATTACACACATGCATACATCCCTTCTCAATGAACAAACACAGAGGATCTGATATGGGCAAGAATTCTCTCTGTAAAAAGAATTTTGATTTTATGCACTAATATGGGGTTGTACTACCAGACTTTTAAGGTCCCTCCCAACTTTAACAATGATACCTTTCTTACGAGTCAGTAGAAGGCATTGCAGAGCCTGGCCTATGGAGCTAGTGGCCCAAGCTTGAACTGCAGCTCAAGCACTGTCAAGGCTTGGGTTCCTGGGAAAGCAGACTCTGAGTTGATGTTTAGAGGGTAGGAGGTTTATTAGGGAGTGCTCCTTGGATCAACTGCTATGGAAAGAAAAAGAGAGAAGCAGAATTGGGCAGAGGGGGAAGCTGAGCCACAATGCAGTCCCAGCAAAGACCTGAGCCAACACTTGAGGGACTCTGAAGCTGAGGTAGACCATCAGAATTATCTTGATGTGGAATAAGGGGATGAGCCTTTGTACCCCTGTGTCAATCAACCACTGATGTGGGCTGCCCTGGGGAATGAGCATGGTCCTCAGCCTCGTGGCTGTCTTCAGCCAAGGCCAATGCCAAAGAGAGCTGGTTGCATTCTGTCAGCCTCACTCCCACCAGCTGGACGTATGAATCCTTCATTCCAGAAACAGACCAATTCACAACATCGCTATAAGCTTACTAGTTATATGTCCTTGAACACGTTACTTGGCCTCTTTCTCTAAATTTTATTAGTGAGAAAACTGAGGTACTATACAGCAGTCTGTACTTTATAGTGTTTGTGACAATTAAACAAGTTAAAACATGTAAAATATTGAGTGCTTATTAAATGCTTGGCACTGTCCTAAGTGTTAGCTTGTTTTGTTTTCTTGAGACAAGGTCTCACTCTGTCACCCAGGCTGGAGTACAGTGGCGTGATCAGGGCTCACGACAGCCTCCACCTCCTGGGCTCAAGTTATCTTCCTACTTCTCAGCCTCCCGAGTAGCTGGGACTACCAACGTGTGCCACCACACCCAGCTAATTTTTGTACTTCTTGAAGAGACAGGGTTTTTATCATGTTGCCCAGGCTGGTCTCGAACTCCTGGACTCAAGTGATCCATCTGCTTCAGCCTCCCAAAGTGCTGGGATTTCAGGTGTGAGCCACTGCATCTGGCCCCATAAGTGTTAGTTATTAGGTGCCTCTCATAAGTTCCACAACAACAGGAATGTTTACATCTGGAGATTAATGGGGACTACAGATTCTTATGAGAGCCCCCGAAAGGGAGAGATGCCCCTCATCTACTTATCTAAGATCCAGCCTGTTGTTGACTCCTCAGAGGCCCAGATTCCCAACTAAAATATTGAGCCAAAGGGCTTGGCATCAGTTCACATTCGTGCCTAATGTTACAACTATAAGAAGCTCTAGGAAGAAACAGTTGTAATTTTACCTCCAATGTCCTTTTTAATGCTCCTGAATGTGATCAACTCTGATATCTCTCCAATGGAATGAGGAATATGTTCTACCTCTTATAAGGAAAGGCATGTAAGAGCCCTGTCTTCTCAAATTGGCCCCCAAATCCTCTATATTCTTCAAGGCACTGGAGAATGTGTGTCAGATCTACTGGGAGACTCTCCAGCCACGCTGCCTGCAGGGTTGGAAGTACTTTGCTTACACGGGGACATATTCCAAGTGTAGACCTACCTGGCAAAGACTCAGTGGGCATCTGCACTTGGTATGGATCATTTTCCTAGGAAGAAAATTATGACTCGTACAGAAAGGTTAAGGCTAGAGAATATGAGGCCTGTAGGAAACAAAAGGCAAAGCCTACGTTAGGAAGAGTATTCTAATCTGCCTTGTTGAAGTGAACTGATGACTAGAAAGTCAATGGCAGGGTTCCTTCTGAAAGCTCAGGGCACATCCCCTGCATCTTCCTCACAGCTCTGTGAAATAGTCCCCCCTGTCTCCTCCCCTTTAGAGCAGGTGGGGTAAACACCTCTCCGTAACTCACTTGCTTCTAGAAGGCTAGGGTTCCGGTCCTGCTCTGGACTCGCCTTATTGCTGCCTGGATCTGATGCTACGTTGTCACTCTAAAAAGTCACCCGGATTTTCTACTTCATAACCTATTTTGCCATCCAGGCAGCTCAGATGGAAATGTACTCTACATGGAAACCTCAAATTATACTTTTTTCTTCTAACCTACAAACCTTGTTTTTTCCCTGCTCTTGCCCAACCACCATCTCCCCCTCCCCTTGCCCAAACCATTTCTCCCTCACCCTCTCCTTGATTGGTTGGCAATATTGGTTCCAGTAGAAGCAGAATATGTTTTAGTAGAAGCAGAACAGTTGTTTTCAATTACATTCCAAAGCATAGGAGAGGATTTCTGAAAGCAGCTTCCTAGATTGCAATTGACCATGGCAATAACAGTCTCAGAGAATAAAACTCTTTCCAGGAAGAAAGCAAACCTCACTTACTCAGAAAGCAACACGAGGCTTATTTTTCCATTGCACACATGCACAAAAATTATTGGGGGCTTTCCTGTGCTCATTAGGAGGAACCGCTCAGCAAAGCCCTCTATCTAGAAGTAGAGCCACCGGGAGTCAGGATGGAGGGCACTCAAGATAGGCTTCTGGCTTCCAGAGCTGGGAGGAAACCCGAGAAAAGCAGGAGACAAGGCCCAGGGCTTTCTGTATTGTAGAGTGTGTGGAATGTAGGCCAAAATGAGCCCCTTTCAGTTTGCAAAACTCTAAGCTTTTCCTTTCGTCTGTAACAAAAAGAACCTTGAAGCAGTCTAGAGTAGGAGAAAATGAGAAGGCAGCACTGTGGAGAGGTAGAAGGAGTATGATGTTTCAAGTGAGGAAAGCGGGCTTCTAGGGTGGCTTGGCCACACGTCAGCTGTCTGTCCTCTACTGGACGCCTTCCATGTGCACCTCCAGATCCACTGTCTACCCTGGGAAGCTGCTCTCTGTGGGCTGAATCAAGAGCAAGCTGGCCCTATGGCTTCTCATTGGGTTCAGTCAATAAAAGTCACAGGCAGGAGATCAGAAAAAGGCCTGAGGGTGACATGGGAGTACCTGTGCCCCAGCTCCCTCCCTCCCCTGTTCTAGCAAGGCTGGCTGCCTCTATCTGCTGAAGGTCACAGCTCCCAGCAGCCATACTCTCCATGATCCAGGAACCAATCCTTCCTTTTATCCTTTCTGAATGAGGGGTGGTGACAGCTTCCTACTTTTGCTAACCCTGGTGTTCAAGATTGTGGTTTTGGTGGAAATCCAAATAGAGTGTGCAGTTTAGATAGTACTGTTATACAAATAGTAGATTCTTAGTTCTGACAACTGTACCTTTGTTCCACAAGATGTTAACATCAGAAGAAGCTGGGTGAGGGTACATGGGGATTCTCCATACTATCTTTGCAACTTTTTTGTAAATCTAAAATTATTTGATGGCCATGATCTTGGTGGCTACAGATCCAGTAACTATTGTCAAATTCATACCACAGAACTGGCCTGACAAAGACTCTGTGGCCACCACTGGGTGCAAATATTGCAGGCTTCAACACCACCAACAACAGTGGGCACTATTCTCTGTCATTGTTGCCTCTGGAAATTGGATGTAGCTTCTGCTACTGCCACCTGTCACCAGAATACAGATTGTGGACAGCCCCTGCTTCTTTCTACTGCTGGCTTCTGATTTAGGCAACATGTTTGCACATGAGCTGCAGGGAGGCTGGAATGGGAGTACCTGGCATTTCAGTTTCTATTCCTGGATACTGGCTCCCCCTCATAAAGAAGACATTTCTTAGACATAGGGAGGCGGTTCTGATGCTCAGTGGCCAAAAAGGGCAAATATTCATTATGGTGGTTGAGATCACATCTAACTGAAGTGGTCAGACAAGGCCCTCTGGAGGAAGTAAAATGTTGATAGGGTATTATTTTAGAGAAACCAAATTTTGAAATGAAAGTCAATAGCATCTGGCACTCAGCCCTGTAGGAGAGGTAAGATTTTACTAAATAGAAATGAATCATTCTCATGTAAACATCATGCTGAACAAGCAGGACAGAAGGTAAGAAGGAAACAATTTTTTGCCTCCTAATGCCCCTTTCAGTCAGCTTTGCAGGACCAAGCCTACTGTTTCAGACAGGGACAGGGTAAATCCTCAATAATTTTCTGATCCAATACCCACAGTTCTAGGGTTACTTCAAGTCATAAATTACAACTTCAGATTAGCATTAAAATGTCCAGCCTCATGTAATAGTCAAAATTTCAAATTTGCTTTCAGCTTGAGGCTTTTCCCCCTCTTATAATTTGGGTCTGTCAAGGGAGGAAAGACTCTCTCTTCCCTCCTATTTGACCTTCCTCTTTTGGCTTATCACAGTTTCAACCACTTCAGGGTTCAAGCTCAGTAAGGATGAGTAGGTCAGGGGAGCAGAAGATTCTGCTCAACTGGTGCTTCCATAAGGTTTAGAATTTTGGATCTCCATTTTTGCAGATGTTGAAAGCTGACTTTCTTGTGAGCTCTAACATAGTTCCTCTGAGATTTTGGAGCTCTCTCATCCAAAATCCCCTTGGCAGGGCAAAGGCAACTGTTCTCTGGCTGGTTGCTTTCTTCGTACTCATCCCCTAGAAATCCAGCAGTCACCTGGCTTCTCTCTGCTTAGGTCTTAGGTCTCTATCCCCCTCTAGACCACCCTCTTCAATGGGATCTAAGATGACTCCATGCCAGCTTATACTCTGGATTCTGGATTTCTGGTTTAAATAAAACATCCACATATTCTTTCATCGGCCTGACAGACCCCAAAAGATCTGGCCTCCTACCATGAACACTTCTTCATTGTGCCACTATCAAGCAACTAGTCAGTCTATCTTTTGCCCTTAGATTATTCTGTGTTCCTCAGATGCAGGGGGCATACACTAAGGTCTCCATGTAGGCCCCTTGAAACCTCTTTTCCTAAGCTTAAGTTAAAGTCTAAGCACTCCCATCTCTTCCCTTGAGGGCAGAGGTGGGGTAACACACAGGTAAAAGAGCAGTTTTCTCTAAACTTTTCTTCACCAGCTTCTAATTCCTGAGTTTTCTCCATTCAAAATGTCAATGAGGGGTTTAAGGGTCATGTAGCCTGTTTTCTATCATTTCTTTTAGAAATAGTACATTGTACTGAAGACCTTTGCTTTGAACTGTGATGTCTATTGTCTTGCTATTTCAGCACACTCTTCCATGTTAACATCCTGCAGTGCTTGCATGTTCCATCCTCAAAGCAAACAAAGCTTGTATGATCCCTCCTGGCTCTCCCAACTTGCTAGAACAACTTAACCTTTGACTCTCACCTGGGATGGGCTGTGGTAGGGGCAGCAGCTGACACAGCCAAATAGTGTAGAACAGCATATGGGCAACTCCTCCATCATAGTTGTGGTATATACTTCTGCCCCAGAGACCTACTCAAATGCCAGCTACCATTCTAAATAGTAGAATGTGTGCACTAAATGGTTCTAAATGCCAGCTACCATTCTAAATGGTAGATGTGTGCACTAAACCAAGACAAAATATCTCAGCTTCCTCTTTATAGACTCAAACATTTTAAGCCCCAATCCATTCTACTTCTGTTTCACAACAACCTTCCTAGATTAAAAATCTTTGATGTCCATTCAATGCACATTCTTCTGCTTTAGTTCATGTCCCTAAAGTCAGAGGTTTATAGCAAGAGTGATAAAATAGTGGGGGAAAACCCACAAAAAATACTAGCAAACCAAAATCCAGCAGTATATACAAAGGATTATACACCATGACCAAGTGGGATTGGTGGGTTTAATATCTAAAAATCAATGAATGTAATACACTACGTCAACAGAATAAAGGACAAAAAAACACATGATCATCTCAGTGGATGCAGAAAAAGCATTTGACAAAACCCAACACCTCTTATGATTAAAAAAAAGAAACACTCGACAAACTAGGAATGGAAGAGAACTTCTTCAATCTGATAAAAGACACCTATAAAAAAATCCACAGCTAGGAGTATACTTAATGGAGAGAGAAAGAAAAGTTTCTCCTAAGATGAAGAACAAGACACAAAGGCCCACTCTCACCACTTCTATTCAACACCATACTGTGGGTTCTAGCAAGGGTAATTAGGCAAGAAGATAAATAAAAGTACTCCGACTAGCAGGGAAGAAATGAAAGTATCTTTATTTGCAGAGGACATGACCTTGCATATACAAAATTCTGAATAATCCACTAAGAAACAATTAAAACTAATAAAAGATTTAAACTAAGTGGCAGGTTACAAGATTGATACACAGGTTGGGTATCCATTATCCAAAATGCTTGGGATCAGAATTGTTTGGGATTGCAAATTTGTTTGAACTTTGGAATATTTGCACATACATGCCAGTTGAGCATCCCTAATCTCAAAATTCAAAGTACTACAGTGGGCATTTCCTTTGAGCATGACTTTTGAGCATCATGTTGGCACTCAAAAAGTTGTGAATTTTGGAGTATTTTGGATTAGGGATGCTCAATATTACAAAGATCAGTTGTATTTCTGCAAAGATATAAGTAACCCAAAATTAAATTAAGAAAACATTTCATTGTAATAGCATCAAGAAGAATAAAATACTTAGGAATAAATTTAACCAAGGAAGTGCAGGTCTTATACATTCAAAATGACAAAAACATTATTGAAAGAAATTAAAGACCTAAATAAATGGAAATAAATTCCTTGTTCAGGGATGAAAAGACTTAATATTGTTAAAATTCAATAGTCTCCAAATTTATCTACAGTGTCAATGCAATCCCAAACAAAATCTCAGTTACCTTCTTTGCAGAAATTGACAAGTTGATTCTTAAGTTAGTATGGAAATTAAAGAAACCCAGAAAAGCCTAAATAATCTTGAAAATGAGCAAAACAAAGTTGGATAACTCATACTACTTGGTTTCAAAACTTATAGTAATCAAGACAGATTGCTACTGGCATAAAGATAGACATATAGATCAATGGAATAGAATTGGGAGTACACAAATAATCCCTCATATTTATGATCAATCCCTTTTTGAAAGGTGACAAAGACAATTAAATGGGAAAAAATAGTTTTACTAAGAAGTGATGCTGAGGCAACTAGATATCTACATGCAATACAATGAAGTTGTATTACTACCTCACACTATATACGATATATATAAAAATTAATTCAAAATGGGTCAAGCATCTCATTGTAAGAGCTAAAATTACAAAACTCTCAGAAGAAAGCATAAACATAAATCTTCATGACTTTGGAATAGGAAATGGGTTCTTAGATACAATATCAAAAGTACAAGAAACAAAAAATAGGTAAATTGGACATCACCAAATTTTAAAACTTCTGTGCTTCAAAGAACACCATCAAGAAAGTGAGAAGACAACCCACAGAATGGAAGAAAATTTTTGTATATTATATATATACGATAAAGGTTAGTATCCAAAATATATAAATAATGCCTACAACTCAATAACAAAGAGACAAATAACCCAATTTTTTAAATGGCCAAATGATCTGAATAGGCAGTTCTCTAAAGAAGACGTACGAATAGCCAGTAAGAACACGAGAAGTTAAACATTGTCACCTAGTAGGGAAATGCAAAGCCGCAATAAGATACCACTTCACATGCACTAGGATGGCTAAAATAAAAAAGTGGTATAGTGAGGATGTGAAGAAATTGGAGCCCTCATACACTGCTTGTGGGAATGGAAAATATGGTAGTCACTTTGGAAAACAGTCTGGCAGTTGCTCAGATGATTAAACATAGTGTTACCATATGAGTCAATCAATTTCATTTCTGGGTATAAGAGAAATGAAAATACATATCCACACAAAAACAGGCACATGAATATTTCACACAGAATTATTCATAATAACCAAAAAATGGAAACAACCCTAATGTTCATTAACTGATGAACAATAAATAAAATGTGGTATACCCATGCAACAAAATATTATTCAGCCATAAAAAGGAACTGTTACACGCTACAACACAGATGAACCTTGAAAACATTATGCTATTTGAAAAAGGTGATCACAAAGGACTACATATTGTATGATTCTACACACAGTCATGAGTCATTTAAGGATAGTGCTACATTCTGAGAAATGCATTGTTAGGCCATTTCAGTGTTGTACAAACATCATAGATTGTGCTTACACAAACCTAGATGGTATAACCTACTACATATCCAGGTTATATTGTATAGCCTACTGCTCCTGGGCTACAGCCCTGTCCAGAATATTACTGTACTGAATGCTGTAGGCAATTGCAACACAATGGTAGGTATTTGTGCAATAAAAATTTTTCAGCTTCATTATAATCTCATGGGGCCACCACCATACATGTGGTCTGTTATTGACTGAAATGCTGTTAGGCAGTGCATGACTGTATATGAAACATCCAGAATAGGCCAATCTATAGAAACAGAAAGTAGATTAGTCGCTGCTTAGCACTGGAGGAACTGGGAGTAAATGGTAAGTGACTGCTATGGGTACAAGAATTCTTAGGGGGTAATAAAAATGTTCTAAAATTGATTGTGTAATGATTGCATAACTCTGAAAGTACTGAAAACTATTGAATTGTATAATTGGGTAAATTGTATGGTATGTAAATATCTCAATAAAGCTATTACTTTAAAGAAGAGAGCTGATGTAGTCTTTGCAGAGGCAGGAACCATGTTGAAATGAAAAGCATGAAAAGAAGCCTTTCTAAAATATTACAAAATACAGTAAATCTTGGTCTTGCTAAAAGTTGGGGTAAAAGGGTTATTGTTTCTGAGACCCAATATGACCAGCAGAGAAAGTGCACTGAAGAGTAAGGAGATGTTCAGCTAGAAGATGGTTCAGTGAACGCCTGTCCCCTCAACGTGATTCCAAAAGAGAGCTTTGGGCCATAGTCTCTCACGGGCACAAGGGTCCCTGGATCCCAACTGAAGGCAAAAAGCAGTGTCTCCACAGACCTGAGCTGCCACAGGCAAGGGGCCCAGCAGAAAGGGGGTCCTGGAGTCAAATGACCCAGACCTAACTGTGTGCCTAACGGTCATGGAAGAGTCAATAGGCAATGGATCCCTGGCCCCAGAGTCTGTAATCGTAGGGGTCACAATCAGGGAGAATGTGAACTATTGTCTTAGCGTGGGTTTCCTCAAAAGCAAAGATTCATCTGTGAGTGGGAGCAGGAGTGAGGGACAGGGATGATAAACAGGGAGGGAAAACAGTCCACACACCAGTGTATTGTACTCAATCTTCAGGATGTTCTGAGCAGTCTCAGAGAATGAATTTCAGAACCGTTCACTTAGGAGATGAAACGAGGAAGCATTTATCCATAGGCTCCAGTTTTCCACTGGACCAGAGCCATACTTCTGGGTGGTGCAAGCATAAGTTCCCACTGTCATGTAGTGGAGAGAGAGGAGCCCTCGGGTGGGTAGCGCAGGGCACAGTGCACACTCATGGCTGCAAACATGCTTGGAACTTGTAGCCACGACTACGGTTGGAGCCAGATGCAAAGTTGAGAGAATTCTAAACTGTGCTGAAGAGGTGTCTGATGCAACTATCAACTAAATTCTATGAGGACTCAGAAACATCTGCATAATGTGTGGGGCCCAGTGAGAAATGAAAATGTGAGGCCTCTTGTTAAAAAATTATTCTAATTTCAAGATGTGACACAGAGCATTCGACCAAAACCAAAGCCCTCTAAGGACGGGCCCTCTATGGCTGCACAGGTTGCACATCCATGGAACTGCTATTATCTGGACTCTTAAGTAGCAAATTTGCCCCTCACTCCCACTGCCACTCCTCCCCTACCGCATATGTACACATGTACCAGGGACACCTGGCCACACCTTCTAAAGAGCACCAACATTGAGGAGCCTGAGTTCCCCTCTGCCCCAGCTTCTGCCTCTGCTTTAATCAAAGCACCCATAAGCATGGCCTCCAGAGGTGAATTCCTGACCCTGCTGGTGTGTCCTGAGGTTTTCCCAGGCCAAAGTCAAATCTGGACAAAGAGAATTTTTCATAAAAATCTGTTCTTCCCACCATAAAGTTCTTTGTTCTAAGATTCTGCCCTTACTTTAAACATGGACTTATGGTGATAGTTGGATACTTTAAATTTTGCTAGGGATATTAATTTTTTTAAGTAACAGTCATTTGTTAATTCTGGAATTAAAAAAGAAATTATCAATTGACGAAAGCCTGAGAACAACCAGGTTGGGAGGAGGGAAGAGCAGGTAACGGTTTCCCATCCAGGACAGGGTTGTGCAGATGTGATACCTGCTTGAACAGGAAGCGAATAGGGCAGGGTATTTTATCAGTGGTTCAACCCCCTCTGCAAGGTAAAGAACTCTCAAACTCTCTCAGCTTGAGTCTGCCCCTTGTAAATGTTCCTGTCATGCTGTTTCCTCCATCCATTTTCTTACCAGTCTCCAAGGAAACGTCCCTGCATGCCAGGTAGAGTTTGAGCATTTGGGAAGTTCCCTTCCTAAACACACCTCATCTATCCTAAATCGTTCACCTGAAATTCCACTACCAGTAATATACTACTTTGCGTAGAATATGAGCCTCTGGTTTATTCAGAGACTTCATAGATTCGTTCTTTTACAGCGCATTAAAACCCTAGGAAAATTCTTTTATAGTAGTTAGTATAGTGCCTGATGCATTGAAAATACTGCATGATTATTATTATTCTACTAACTTCAGGTGATTATGTCACTAAATTCTAACAAAACCCAGAGAGGTAGGTACTAATATCATTATCCCCATGTTTTTGGCTGATGAAACTAAGTTCAGAGAAATTGAATAAGTCACATTGCTAGGAAATAGAGGGCCAGGATCCAAAACAGACCAAGAGTCGATTATTTAACCACTCTGGAACGTCACTAGGCCTGGGGCACACCAAGGGACAGGGAGTGCAAAGCTGGGCTGAGAAACATGGAGGGTGGGGGACACACCACAGTGGGCCATTGTGCTCCAACTCTTGCCTCCCCTCGGGATGGGCAACACTCACTCATGAGCATTCCAAGTGAAAACACAAAGCCCTGTCCTAAGCTCTGCCTGTCTTTGTCCTCTTTCTCTCATACCCTCATCTGTCCTGGCACTTTTGGTGTCACTCTAGAAGGGTGTACCAGAAGAAGCAGACCAAAAAGACCCTTGCAAGATAGCATCTTGCATCTTCAGACCAAGCAGAGGATCTAGCATTTCACATACATGAGGTGCCTAATAAATGTTTGTAGATCTCTATGAGAAGGCAGCCTCATCCTGGTCTCTATGAAATAGTCAATGGTGTTTTTGTGTATCATAAGCAAAAGATCCATCATTCAGCAGGCCAAATAGTGGGCTCCCAGCCCACTCTCATCCTCGTGCCTCTCCTCACGCAGGGCTAACTTCATTATTAATTATGATGTCTCTGAAAGATGCAGGAGTGGATAGCTCAGTCCCATCTAAAATTCAGGATCCATCACCTGATATGTACCATCACCTGATATGTACCATCACCTTCCATCTACACTCCAAATGTGTCCACTTCAGCTCCAGAAATCTGAAGAACCAGAGAGTAAAGCCAGCTTCTGTTTCACCCTCACCTCACCTAATTAATGCAGGACTATAAGGAAAGGTACCTAGATGTTTGAGAAGG
This sequence comes from Macaca mulatta, assembly GCF_049350105.2. NCBI lineage: Eukaryota > Metazoa > Chordata > Mammalia > Primates > Cercopithecidae > Macaca > Macaca mulatta. The sequence goes on from NC_133411.1 coordinate 62,609,800, forward strand.
GACCACTAAAGGTTGGAATCTGCCAAGACCTCTTAATACGAAAAAAATGTTTGCAGGAGGTTAAAAAAAAAGAGAGAGAGAGACTGTCCATTCCCAGCCTAGCCCAGAGTATACCCTCTCTTAAGCAAAATCCTGCCAGTCTTCTGATATTAATCTCTGCTATACACTTATTTATTCACCAGTCATTTCTTAGCAGTGACTCCATTATGATAAAGAGTCGAAACTATTCCGTTATGCCTCTGCATATGGGAGAAGCCATTTCGGTCTGATTTTTCAATTTTCTAAAACTTCAATTTTCAATGTTAAATGAAGTTTTGCCAAAAATATTTCTTTCACACTTTGAGCCAGCACCAAATGGTAAGCATTATTTCCTTTTAATTGAACCCATCTGTAAATCAGTAGAATATTCCAGAGCCTCTAGAAGAAAACTTTCCAAACTCTGTTAATTACCTGATTAATCACTGAGGTTTGACATCTGGATCTCACACTGATATTCTGGCTCCAGCAGGCATACTCACAAACAATAACATGGATTATTATTTTTAAATATCTGTGTGTATCTCCTTCCAATATGGACGCCAATTTTATGTGTGCAGTTGCAAAATTAAGAGGAAAAAGAGGAGAGGAAGCCAGACTGTTTTGTTTCACCAGGCTGGTAATCCTAGCTCCAGAGACATTGTGGCTGAAGTAAGGAAGAGGCCCACATGCTCACTGAACCAAGTATGTCTGGCTTCTCCACAAAGAGCAGGCATTCTCCCTGCCCAGCCGATGGGGAACAAAACCCACTTACTGGATTCAGAGATGCTCCTCGGCCTCCCTTGCATGTGCAGATTCAGGTACACACTGCCATCCTACTCCTTCTAAGTGCCTGGATTAAAACAGGCCTAAGAACGATTCTGAGTTGTATAATGACCAAGCCAAGCTTGGGTTAAGCCTCTCATTCCTCCTCCTTTTAAACAAACACTTGAAAAGGACTACACAATTTGGAAGTACAGACACACTGGATAAAAACACTTTTGGAAGAAGGGTAGAGAAATGTTCTTCAGCAACAGTTGTCCATGACATTAGATACAAGTATCTAAGGCATGGGTAGTCATCTCTAGGCCCAAACATGCTATGATTTCATTTATTCTGTAGATTGTGAAGTGTGTTTTCCTAAAGAGCAGTTAAAATTGAGTTGGGAGGAAAGTGTGACTCAGAAGAACAGAAAAGAGATGGAGTGAGAACAAAACCTTTTCCATATGAAACATATTAGAGGCATCAGACTTTTGGGGACACTTTGACCTCATCTTTACCTTTGTGAATTTTCTGTCTCATTTTTACTCTCCTGATGTGTTCCACCTGTTAACACAAGGCAAAATATTTTCCTTAGACAAGTAATATGAAGAAATGAGCTTCCTGCCAAGTTTTGCTTGGTTTTTAATACATCCTCTTTTTTAAATGTTCATGTATACCACTAGCCAATCAGAGTTTCAAATATACTGTGAGATTTCCACTCTATCATGAAGTTTTTAGAATACACTTTTTGCTAGACTTGGTAATAAGTATATCCTTCATTGGGTATACAGGAAAACTCTTCATTGTGACTTAAACAGGGTTTCTCAATCTCTGCACTGTTGGCATTTTCAACCTGATAATTCTTTGTTGTGAGAGCTGTTCTGTGCATTTTTGTATGTTCGGCAGCCTCCTTGGCTTCCACCCACTAGATGCAAGAAGTATCCTTCCCCCATCAGCTTTGAAAATCACAAATGTCCCTAGCCATTGCCAAATGTCCTCTGGGTGGCATGTCTCCCCTTACACACACTCCCATCACAGCCTTCCCACCTCTATTGAGAAAAACTGGCCTCTGGCTTCAAGAAGAATCATTAAACTTGAAAAGGAGATATAAAACACTGATTTGAAAGATCAAAATCTTCCTCAGCAAACATCTTACAATTGCAAGAAATTAAATAAAAGAATGAAATGTCAACAGCCTAAGGAAGGTAGAGCAGAAGTCACAGAAGAGTTCAGTCCTTGGTGCCATTCTTGAACTACCAAACCAGTCTTGGAATGCCCACCCCAAGCATGTTCATTACTTGAGATAATTCAGCACATCTATTACCTACATCAGTGATTGGCAAACTATGGTATGTGGGCCAAATCCAATAACTAAGAATTACTTTTACATTTTTAAAAGGTTGTTAAAAAGAAACAAAGCAAGAAGAATGTGTGAGAGAATATATATATATGTGTGTGTGTGTGTATATATATATATTCACCAGTCATTATATATACACACCAGTATATATATATACACACACACACACATATATATATGGCCTACAAAGCCTAAAATATTTACTACGTGACTCTTTACAGAAAAAGCTTGCCAGTCTCCAACCTAAACCACTGATAGAAGATGTCTTGCAACTTTGCAGCCCAAAGCATTCCTAATACAAGTACTAGTATCTTCATTTTACAGTTACAGAAACTGAAGCTTCAGTTGGCCAATGGTAGGTTCAATTAGACAATGCAAATACAAATTTGTTATTATTACTTTTTTGTTTGTTTGTTTGAGATGGAGTCTTGCTCCGTGGCCCAGGCTGGAGTGCAGTGGTGTGATCTGGGCTCACTGCAAGCCCTGCCTCCTGGGTTCACGCCATTCTCCTGCCTCAGCCTCCTGCTTGTAGCTGGGACTACAGGTGCCGGCCACCATGCCCAGCTAATTTTTTGTATTTTTAGTAGAGACGGGGTTTCACCGTGTTAGCCAGGATGGTCTCGATCTCCTGACCTCGTGATCCGTCCACCTCGCCCCCGCAAAGTGCTGGAATTACAGGCGTGAGCCACCGCGCCCTGCCTACATTATTTATTTATTTTCTTTTTGAGACAGTATCATATATCGCAGCTCACTTCAGCCCAAATTTCCCAGGCTCAAGTGATCCATCCACCTCAGCTTCCAGAGTAGCTGGGACTACAGGCACATGCCCCCATGCCTGGCTAATTTTTTTGTTTGCTTGTTTGCTTGCTTATTTTGTAGAGATAGAGTTTCACCATGTTGCCCAGGCTGGTCTGAAACTCCTGGGTTTAAGCGATCTGCCCGCCTTGGCCTCCCAAAGTGATGAGATTATAGGCATGAGCCACTGGGCCTGGACCATTATTTTAATTCATTGTAAAGTTAAGCCAAATTGAGGCATCACAAAAATATTCAACAAACTTTTCTGTCCCATAAGGCTTCAAACAATATTTCTATTCTAGGCTTGATTTTATAAATTAGAATAGACAAAGCCTCCTGATGAAACACAATGTATTCAGTAGATAATTTCAAAAGGGGCCAGACTGTCCCAGCACTACCTAGAGCACTGAGGCATTTCCTGCACTAGGAAATCAAACCTAGAGACTCCAAGGAGGAAAAGACATTACAGAAAAACATTACGTAAACATACTCATTGATGTGATAAATTACTTCTTCTACATGCTGAAATAGTTCTTGCACTTCCTGCTGACTCACTCAGAGGGAATTATCAGTGTAAAGTATTCAAAGCTTTCCTCCTTTAACTCTATGCCCCAAGTTAATACTGGCATTCTCAGTGGAGCTAACACGTTGTGTACCACCTTAGTAAAGGGTTTAAATATTGACCAACTGATGGATACTGAGAAAATCAGGTCCAGAAGATGACACAAAGAGCCCGTTGTGGAAAGCCCATGAGTGTTGTACAAGTCACAATCAACAAGCCAGCAAACATCTAACCATGGAGCTAGGATTGAACATTGAATCACTAGCAGGGCCTGGCTTTTCTCAGTTGATCCAATCAGCATTTATTTGCTTTATATCCCAATGCCTATCCCAGTGCCTGGAACACGGTAGGTAGTCAGTAAGAAATGTGAGCCCTCAATCTACACCCAGTACTGGTTGTGCTTCAGCGTTGGGTTGGTTTGTTGGCAGAGTTTGACCATGTCGGGGTCCAGGTTCATTCACGTCTCCCAAGCAGCACATTTGTCCACTGGCTCAGCCACTGGAGAATACATTTGTTCACACCGCGGGGCCCTGAAAAGACAGACTGGCGGGCTGCTGGAGCTTTGTAGAAGGGGTGTCACTGTGACAGTGGGAACCGTTATGCTCCTTTCTGGCCTATGACTTGCGGTTGTGTGTTCCAGGCTGGTCTGGGGCTTGATAAGGGGTTTTGCCTTTTCTACCTGTGGCTCAACAGCCAGACAGACAAAACCGCTGCAGCCACTATCAGCAGGAAGACCATGGCAGCCAAGGGTACGATGACCATCAGAGGGTACCTGCTTTCTCTGGGCTGCGTGGGTGCCCAACGGCTGACTATTAGTGGTGGCTGGTGGCCAAATGACCTTGATGGCAGAGACTCTCCATCCACACTGAGCTCTTCACCACTGTGCTGTCCCCAGGGATCTGCTTTCTGCCATCTGGTCTGGGTCAGTTTCACTAAAGTTTCTGTCTGTGCCGTGAGTCCTGAGGAAAACACAGGCTTCTCCTGAGAGAGAACTGAGGTTACAAGGTTGTCTCCAGTGACAAATAAAGGAACATCTGGTGTAAATGTTTGCAAAAGTGAGGGGTCAGGTGGCACTATGGTGAAGGGGAGATAACCTATCACTGACTGTACATGATCTACCCTGAGCAAGAAAGTGAAGGAGTCGTTCAGCATCCCCACGCCTGTTGGTGGAATACCAGCTGCCCTTGGTCAATGTCCCTCTGAGTGAATACAGTAGCCTCTTCCATCACACTGCTGCGAACCCCTCTTCGTCCCAGTCTTCTATGTACAGGGGGCTCTATCACTTCAAATTTGGGATCACTGTTAGTCACATTAGCAAGCTCGGTAGCATCTAGGTCCCTTCTTCTCAGCTGATGAGCCACTTTGTCAGCAATTTTCAGGCCTGACATAACCTGCAGTAAAGGCTGCTCTCTGATGTTCAGTGTTTGTCCTGTCAGGTTGCTTTCTGATGTAAACAGTGAGAACTGTAGCTGGTCCTGTGTGGCAGTGAGATTTGTCATGTGATAAGAAAGTCTTCCTGAATCCAAATCTTCCTGTCCAAAATTGCCGGCCACCTGGTCTTCAATCAGCAGGTGCCCATGTTGGAGGGGCCATGTTATCTTGTAAGAGATTTGGGGGCTCCTCCCACTGGTCGTGGCTGACAGGTGAGCATTGGTGATGGTGATGGTTGTCTGGCCTTGTGGGAGAAGTAGGTCAGTAAGGTTCACAATGCTGATGCAGACGGGAATGACATCCAGGTCAAGAGCTTATATAGGGGCGGTGTGCACCATCTGCCACACTAAAGTAGAACACTCCAGAGGAAGGGCTTCCATCCTGTGTGAACCACACCTTAGAGTTATCAATGTCAGCTTATGCAAAATGGCGAACAGGTGTGTCCAGAAGGTAAGCCATTGCCAAAAAGCCATTATTAGGATTACAGATGATCATAGATCTGATTTCATCTGGAGGACTGTCCAGATCTTCCACTTTCAGATGTTCAGGTCCCACAGGCAACCTACTGCCCTGCAGAACTTTCAACCAAAGCCCCTTTGTCTTTAATTCTGGTGCCTGGTCATTATAATAATATCACCTGGAGAGATGGTGATATTAAACATTTCTTCAACAAAGTCAGCTTCCGGCTTGGTATTGAACTTGCTCTTTTGGTTTGGCCAAACCACAAAGGTAAAATTATCAGCCAGTGATTCAGAGTCATCATGAATGTATGTAATTCCAAATTTATTAATTATATACTGAGACGAACTGGGTTTTCCTTTGGTAATATTTCTTTCTCCAACCATAATTGTTCCGTGGTAAGGAAGAGATGTCGCTTGGAACCAAATTTCGTAGGAAGAGCGCTGAGATTCAGGCAATTTGAATAAGAGGTTGGAGGCATCTAACTTAAATTGGTCAATTAGAACCTTGTCTCCCTCCTTGACAAAAGCTCCTGTTAAAAAATAAAGAATAAATTGGCATTTCATTAGAACTTTTAGATGACAGCTGTAAAGCTCTTTTTTCCTCAAATTTGTCTAGTGGATTATTTGTAACACTTTGGTTGCTCAAGTACTTGAATTAGCATTGCTACTCAAGGCATATTAAATAAATACATTTTAAATACACACACTCACACACAATTAAGTCAACATTTCAGGCAACTGAGCTTTAAAATCTTTATATTCATTTATAAAACGTTAATTTCCTAACTTATCTACTACTGGACTTTCTCTTGCCATGGAAACGTGCAGATTTCAATACCCCTTTCCTTTTAAGAACTTACCCTATTTGTCATTTTAATTTTCTATGAACAGTTTTCTGTCATGGGCACAGTGAGGCCTTCAGTTGGAGGTGCAGATAAAATTCTTTAAAGCTAAGTTGCCATCCTTCTCCCAGTACAACTATTTAAGCTTCTGAGATAAAATAGAAGAGACCTGGAGAAAGAGGGCATGTAAAGAAATAATAACGTTTTATAACTCTTTAAGCTTTATTTCAAAGGTTTATATCATGGCATTGACAATTAAAAGGGGAAAGATTTATTTACAAACTCTCCCTACTTTAATAATTATAGATGAGGCACTGCTCATATCTTGGCGGCATTACCTGTGTTTGCAAGCAGACAACTCTGCTTACCAGGCTTAGTGATATCATATGAAATAGTAATACAGAACTCCTCAGGTCCCAGGGCTGCTGGTGGGGAGGAGGCCGAGAATGTAAAGGAGTCTTCCACAGTCCAGCCAGTGTTCTCACGGTCTATGTGCTGATATAATATCAGCCCTTCACTGACCTGACCAAACAATAAGATAAATTAGCCCCTGGTTTCAGGGGTGATACAAGGATTGATATATATCCTAACTGGAAGCGATACGTGTCCTTTGAGCGTTCACTTTACTCATGCTCAAATTATTGCACATACCCATCTAAATGCAGGAACATTAAAAATGTAGTAACTTATTTTTCCAACCTAGGGGATTCTATTATAAAAATGATCTATTCACCAGAGAAAGAAAAGCACATTGATTTTAAGACAACTAATGTCTAAGGTATTTGTATAATATTATAGAAAGTTTATAAGAAACTTCTACTTAACTTTCCAGAAGCTTCAACAATAATCAACTCAGAACCAGTCTTGTTGCATATATACTCCTACCCACTTTTCTGTCCCATAGATTATTTTTAATCAAATCACAGACATCATATAATTTCATCTTACTATGAAATGTCTGAATGTTGGTCCCCTCCAAAACTCATGTTGAAACTTAGTCCCCATTGTGGCAATATTGAGAGGTGGGCCTGTAAGAGGTGATTGGTCATGAAGGCTCTGCTCTCATGAATGGATTAACCTGTTCATAGATTAATGGGTTAATGGGTTAATGGATTGTCATGTAAGTCGGACTGGTGGCTTTATAAGAAGAGGAAGAAAGACCTGAGCTAGCACACTCAGCTTCCTCATCATGTGATGCCCTGCACTTCCTTGGAACTCTGTAGAGTCCCCACCAGCAAGAAGGCTCTCACCAGATGTGGGCCCTCAACATTAAACCTCTCAGCCTCCATAACTAATAAATTCTTTTTCTTTATAAATTACCCAGTTTCAGATATTTTGTTATAAGCAATGGAAATGAACTAAGACACATCTGTAAATGCTTTAGTAAGTATTGGTTAATGATGACTCTTAAAAACATAACCATAATACCACGATCACATCAAAATATTACAAATAATAACTTAGTATTTTCAAATATCCAAATGTTCAAATGTATCTGGTAATCTAGTACATGTCTTTTTTTTTTTTCACCAGTTGCACTGTTGAGTCAGGATCTTAAGTCCACATCACATTTGTTTGATGCTTCTCATAGGTGTCTTTTCATCTATGGGTTCCTCTGATTTTTTTCTGCGATTTGTTTATTGAAGAAATTGGGCTGTCTGTCTTGAGAGTTTCCCACATTCTGGATTTTGCTGACGGCATTCCTGGGATGTTGATTTCCTCTCACCTCTGTATTTCCTATGTACTGGTAGTTAAATCTAGAGACTTAATAGGAATCAGATTCAGCTTTTGGATAAGAATATTTTACAGGTTGTATTTTATATTTTCTCTTGCTTCTCATTGCAAAGCAAAATAATAGGTTGCCTCTCTCTTGGATATGTTAAGATTGACAGGCAGATTCAAATGTTGGCAGGTTAGTCCTTCTATTTTAAGGTTCCCCATTAGCCTGTCACCTAATAGATTTAAAGAGTCATTGATACCATTGCCTAAATCCATTATTGTTGCAGTGGCAAAACACTGATACTCTTTTATCATTTCTTCTTTATTATCTGGAAGTCTTTTATAAGAAAGAACTTTCCTTTGTCTGCTATTTGGTTATAGTGAGGTACAGGAAAGACAGGATAAATGCTTGATTCTTTCCCTTTATGTACCAAACTTTAATCACAGAAGGGAAGGCTACAGATAAAATATTCAGCCCTTAGTTCCTATGGGTCACTTCTTTTTCTGACCTGCTAGCTATTATAATACTCTGAGTTTACAGGTGTGTTTTGCCAAGGTATTCTATGTCCAGTTCAAATATGCCTAGGATAAACTATCATGTAAGTTACAGAGCAGTTGAGTCCACCTCATCAATCAATATCTGGAAATGCTATATTTCCAGAGGTCTGTTATAGGTTCTATTTTGTAAAAGGCATTTCAAGAGTAACTAACAGAAGTTTGGGTCTGTGAATATATGTTGCTGTGGCTCAATGCTGATACAGAGGCTATATCTTGAACTCGAGTTCTAGAAAGGCTTTTGGTCTGGTGAGTTTCCATGGAAGATAAGCTCCCTGTCCCAAAGTAGCAAAAAACTGTTGGTGAGGACTTTTTTCTTTCTTAGCCCATTCAAGGTTGAGGCAAGGAAATGCTGTCTTTGGAGGATTTTAAGCTGGGAGAAGAAAGAAAAATATCTCTAAACATTACCTTATAGAGAAACAAGGTTACTCAGGAGAAACTGGAGTTTCTCCAAAAATAGCAATTTCTGGTACTAATGAGTGACTCAGTTCCTCAGCAGTTCCTGGGAAAGAAAGTCTGCTTTATTTGGCAGCCCTAGCATTTCAATTCCTAGCTTAAGATTTATGGTTAGTCATAAATGCATTTCCCCTCCCAGAAACAGGTGACTGTGCCATGAATTTTGGACCAGAGGATGCTTTTTAGTCTACTTGAGAGAGGCATCATATTATAAAGCAAAAAAGATCCAATTCCCTAAGATGAAAAGTAACATTGTCTATTAACCAGGAGGAAAGATTTTCTTGGAAGCTGGTCAATCTTGTCCTTTGGTATAAGTGAAAATTAGCTTCCCTGAAAAATATATGAGAAGTTGTTAAAATAATCTAAGGATCTTCTGATGTCCGCGGTGCAGAGAGTGGTTGTCCCAGGAAAGGAATGGTGCTCACAGACAATTGAGATGAAAGTCAGAAATGTTCTGAGGGAAGAGACTGGGGAAGAGTCCTAGACATAGCTTTGTATTTCAGGAACCTAGTGGAGGAGAGGTCTGTCATAGGTTCTATTTTTGAAAAGGCATTTCAAGAGTATGAAATTAAGTGTGAATAACTAATTGCCTAATTTTACCCTGGAGAGTGACAGAGAGGATTTAACTAGATGCATCTTGAGTGTCTGGACTTTAAGACTGGATAGGGTGTTACTGAAAGTGCTGACCTAGAAATAAAAGGGAGTAAGGTGCCTGTGGAATGTGCACTTGCCAGCCATGCCCTGAAAGAAGTTTGCAGGTGAATAGAGACTCTTTGATGTTCAGAAGAGAGTTTTTCCTTCTGCAGCTTTAAGAGCCAGGTTCCAAGGGGTGTGTGTGTATTAAGGAGAAGGCCAGGAAAAGCAGAATGAGACCAAGACTTCAGGAGAAAATGTGTGGGGTAAACCTGAGGAGAGAAGGATCTAAGAGAGGATTAGGAATTTTGTCACTTAAAATAGAAAATGGCCTTGGAAACAATTTCCAACAGCTCTGCATATTTCCACGGTATTAAATATGGATAGGTAAGCTATTTAGCTGAATACCTGGGCTCTGGGGTTAGGGAGAGGAGAGAAGAGAGGTTTTTATTTCTTATGGATTTAGTTTAGCCCAGATATTTTCTCCTTAACAGATGAAATCTTTCTGGAATGTTGTTAGAAAACCAATGGTGTTGAATTTCAACTAATAAACATAGTAGGAAAAACAAAATGAGAAAAATCGCCATTTGGCAACCTCTACAGCAATAAACATTTCAGGCAAGAATCCTAAAACTAGTGGGTGAAAATGTGATGAGAAACAGGCTATTTAAATCTTTCCAAAGTGTCTCTTCACATGATATTTATTAATTACAAAGGGGAAAACGGTACCTTCAAGGGGATAAACATGAAAGCAACACCTGACCAAGTGACAGAGGTAAACATCCTCAGTCCTGGGCAAAGTGAGCCTTAGGGCCTCTGATGGGAAGCTCTGAGAACCCAGCAGCTCTTCCAGTATTCCTGCCCTAAATGCACAACCTAAAAAGATTTGATCATAAGGAAACAGGGTAAAACACCAGGCTAAGGGATATTCTACAGAGAACTGTCCTGTACCTGGCAAGAAATGGCAAGGTCATGAAAGGTAATGTGACTGAGGAATGATTCCAGATTGAAGGAGACCAAATGTCAGAGGCATTCAAACCAGAGTACCTCCATCTTAAATAGGGATTGGGTATAAAATAAAGCTGAGACCCGCTGGGCTGCATTCCCAGGAGGTCAGGCATTCTTAGCCACAGGATGAGATAGGAGGTCAGCACAAGACACAAGACAGGTCACAAAGTCCTTGCTGATAAAACAGGATGCAGTAAAGAAGCTGGCCAAAACCCACCAAAACCAAGATGGCAATGAAAGTGACCTCTGGTTGGCCTCACTGCTCATTTTATGCTAATTATAATGCATTAGCATGCTAAAAGACACTCCCACCAGTGCCATGACAGTTTACGAGTGCCACAGAAATGTCTGAAGTTACTATATGTAGTCTAAAAAGGGAAGGGGCCCTCAGTTCTGAGAACTCTCCACCCCTTTCCCAGAAAACTCATGAATAATCCACCCCTTATTTAGCATATGATCAAGAAATAACTATATGTATATTCAGTCAAGCAGCCATTGCCGCTGCTCTGGATTGTGATCCCTTTCTGGTAACATAAAGATATGGGACAATTAAATGCTATGTTTTATGCTGTGCCCTTTTTCTTTTGCTAAAAAAAATGTACTGAAACCACTTGTGAAATTTGAATAAGGTCTATAAATTATGATAGTACTGTGGCAATGTGAATTTCGTGGGTTTGAAAATTATACCGTGATTCTGTAAGAGAATGGACTTAGTTTTAGGAAAAACACACTGAAATATTTAGAAGTAAAGGGGCATGGCAGCAACTGGCTCTCAGAGTCTCCGAAATGTGTTTGTGTGTGTAAAGAGAAAAATGATAAAGCAAATGTGGTTAAATGCTAACATTTGGGGAATATGGATGAATAGTATATGGGAATTCTTTGTACTCTATTACAATTATTCTGTAAGTCTGAAGCTATTTCAAAATAAAAAGTTAAAACATGATAATTTAAAAAGTAAACTTCATGGTGTTTTACTACATCAACTTCAAGAAGGGACAAGTAATCCCTCTTCTCTGATGACTCAGAGTATGCAGAATGCGGGAGGGAGACCCACTCACAAATGCCTTGGGCACTTGAAAATCAATAAGTAATTTTAAGATCAAGATATAGGGTCTAGTTGGTCGCCATACCTGCCCCATCTCACCACCACCACCCAGCTGCCACCTCTAACCTGGGCCATTTCTCTAGGACTTTAACAAGGCTGTAATCCTGCCTTGCCTATGAAAAGGTGGATATGTGGTTCCAAATCCGACAACTTCCCAGACTAGTGCTGTTACAGGTAGTTAGGCATTAGTGGGACAGGAGAGGGCTTTCCCCCCCAACCCACTAGAAATGCCAGGTGATGGCTCGGCAATTATTTCATTGCCTCTCTAAAAGTGATAAATTGGCAGCTGGCACCAGGGAGAGGCCATTTCCTGATGGTCCACACATGTTAATGTTAAAGCGTTAATGAAAGGCAGATCCCAGGGAGAAGGAACTTCCTGGGCATGCATATTAAGAGACAAAAATGGCAAAGTATGGTCTTCAGGGCACACTCCACCAGAAAAAGGAAGAAAGACTCAGAAGGATATGCATACAACTTCCTAAGCACAACGCATGTGTTCAATTCCCAAGGGTAACAAAGGTACTGTGCATTCAGGAAGCCCACCCTAAGGGAAGAATCATGGGAAAGAGGCGAGCCTATAGAACCCTAGAATCAAGGCAGATGTCCCTTTTTTCTCTTTGACCTTCAGGTGCCCACTTCAATCTCTTTCAAAGGTTCTTTCCTGTCTGTTCTAAAACGTTTTTAATAAACTTCCACTCCTGCTCTGGAACTTGGCTCAGTCTCTTTTTCTGGTTTATGCCCCTCAGTCAAATTCTTTCTTCTGAGGAGGCAAGGCCTAAAGTGGCCGCAGATGCGTATAGATTTACCACCAGTAATTTGGGGTGACTCAGATCTCTTCCACTGCTAACAGTGCTTTCATTTGAAGGGGCAATATTATAATATCCCTCAGATCTCTGAGATTTAAACTTTCTGGATCTCATATCCTTGATTTCTAGGGAACCACAAAGAAACCCATTTGTTAGATACTAAAGAGAGATATTTGGTTCTAAGAAGGCCAGACTTTTCTGTGATGCTTTAATGTTTACAGCTGAGAAGCTCAGAGAAATTGGAAATTTAAGGAAAGACTCCCCACATCTACCCCCATACCCTCATTGCACACTAGTTGGTAGCAGAGCTGGGACCTGAAGCCAGATCTGCAGATTAGTCGATCAGTGCTTTCTCCTGTAGCAATAACTGGGGCCTCTGGCTCCAATGGCTTGAATTATTGCTTTTCTTCCTCCAAGGAAGAAAAGGGCACTTGTTAATATGAGAATGCAAGCCAAAGAGTAGAGTAGATTTTGAATCATGGATTGATCAGACCTAAATTCAAGTATAAATGCCACCAATTTTCAGCTCTGTGGCCTTTGTGCAAGTCACTTAATCTCTCCGAGCCTCAATTTGTGCATTAAAATATGGAATAATACCTCACTTGTAGATATGCATTTGACTAAATTGGCCTATTGCATATCAGTGTTCAAAAAAATGCAGGCTCTGGGCATTTCTAGGTTTTTCAAGAAAGCTAAGTTCTCACCAACCAATTCCTTACTAGAACATCAGAGGATTCTGGTTAAGTATACTCTTTTTTATACTGAATCGTGGATGTGAATATTAAGCAATCACAAAGTTCTAAAATATGCTTAATAAAATATTTTCCCATAAAAATGAAGGAATTTATAGGCTAAAATCTTGGCACATTGCAAAAGCTTACTTCTGGTTGCTTTGTAAATAGATATTTGTTCACTGTTCTAAAAATGTTTGCCAAACGGACAAATAAACTACTTTAAAAGTGTCATACAAATCTAAAGTATGTACATTTTTTACCATGAAGCAGAATTAAGGCCATCAAGGATATTTCTTATTTATTTAACAAAAACACATAGACAACACCTAACTTTTATTGAGTCCTAAACACAAATTCCAGGTGCTCTATGAGTCACTTTATATAATTTATAATTCATGCATAGACAATAAGTTGGAGAGCCTAGTTTTGAACCTAGCCCTGCATGACTCCAGAGTTCATGCTTTTTTGGCTACCTAGGAGCCATGCCTACAGTATGGAAAATTCAATGAAATTCTAGGCAGCAAAGAAATTCGTAAGAGCTCTCCAATTCCAAGAACCCTGGCAATGTGGAAAGTCAGTTGCAAGTATGAGTAGGGCAGATAGGTGCCATTTTTTGGCCTGGCCTGGGAAAAACACAGTCACTATTGACAAGGGCTTGTCCAGACTTGTAATGACTCAAATAAATAGCTAAATAGCTCACTTTACGTATTGTACTTATTACAAATGGCAAGGTAAAGAAAGGCTGTATTACCATTCTTCTATACTACTGCCTTTTTATTTTTTTTTTTCCCTGAGACAGGGTCTCACTCTGTCACCCAGGCTGGAGCGCAGTGGCATGACCTTAGCTCACTGCAACCTCCACCTCCCAGACTCAAGCCATCCTCCCACCTCAGCATCCTGAGTAGCTGGGACTATAGGTGTGTGCCACTATACCCAGCTAATTTTTTTATTTTTTGATAGAGACAGGATTTCACCACATTGACCAGGCTGGTTTTGAACTCCTAAACTCAAGCAATCCACCCACCTTAGCCTCCCAAAATGCTGGGATTACAGGCACAACTGCCATTTTTGATCAGGGAGAGACTCTCATTACTCTATTAAAGAGTAAAGACATCGGGATTAAAGAAAGAGGAGGTTTCCTGAGGGCAATTCCTGTTTGGGCCCCAAGGTGACTGACAGATACCTGCCTATTCAAGGCTAAGCTTTTAAAACCTGGAGCCAGAGAGCTAAGGATCACTGTGAGTGCCCTTGGATGAACCCGGGGATGAAGCAGGAGCTCAGATATACTATGCTTGGGTGGAGGGGGGTCAACTGTGGAATATAATTTTTTTTCCCTGAAGGTATTCTACAGGTCCACAGAAGTACACGGGGACAGAACTGAGGTAATGAGATCAAAACTGTCAAACTTGACCAAAAGGCAAGGCTAGAACACTCTGGAGAATATCTTCATTCTAAGGGTGTCTCTAAATACAGCTCCCCATGAATCTGATAAGAAAACCAGACCATGAGTCCTTTCCATTGATCCTTCCCACAGTGGGGCTAAAAAGTAGCTTTGAAATTCCCACTGGAGAAGAGAGTAACTAAATTATCTCCAGGTCAGCTGGGAGAAGGACAAAGAAGAGATGGAGACAGGAATCCACTTGCTTAATTCTCCACAACACAATGGTTTTGTCCAAGGTTCAGGTCTCCGGACAGGACAGCAGTTGGCCAGAAGGAAGAAGAGAAAGAGAACTGGCCACAAAAAAAGAAGAAGGAGAAAGAAATCTCTATGCCAGAGATTCATGGGGAAAGAGACTACAGAAAGTCAAACCATTCAAGAGGGTAAAGTCTGCAAGGGTCCATGAAAATTAACCAAAAAGTCCTAAAAGCTAACATTCTGAAGACACCAAGATGCTGTACTTCTGAAAGATGAGCACCAAGGAAGAGCTCCTCTCTGTTTACCCTTTCTCTTTTCCACCAGGACTGACATGACCAGGGCTACAGAGAGCAGCCAGATAGACAGGGTTCAAGGTTCCCAGAAGAGATCAGAAGCCCAGGCAGCCCAGGATGCCAAGGCTTAGAGAGGGCCCAGGAATCAGGCTAAATAAAGTGGGGCTGAGTTAAGTCCCAGGAATAATTTCCCTTAGTGGGAGTGGGTAGAAGAGGCATTTCAGAAAACCTAGGTTCCGAAATGGTGGTACTTGGAAATCTGCAGCTGGAAATGGGCAACTGAAACCTAACCCAAATAACTATCCTGGAGTTGTGGCTCGTGCCCTTCCATAACTGGGTCAGTCTCTCCAGAAACCAACTAGAATAAAAATCTTTTTGAGGAGCACAGCAAGATAGCCATCTATAGCCCTACCTGGCAGAGAAGTCCAAATTCACATTTATATAGACCTAAACATAGATTCTCATATGCCTTGTACCATTATATGTGTATAACCTTTAATAAAACTACCAAATGAGATCATATAAAAGACTGCTATTAGGAAACAGCAGAAGGCAGTATGAGATGTCTTACTTTTGTTATATGTGAGTGTAGTAAGTTAAACATTGCCCCCTAAAGATATCAGGCTCTAATCTCTGAAAGCTACCTATGAATGTTCCCTTATATGGCAAAAACCTTGCAAATGTGATTAAGTTAATGATCCTGAGATTGGAAGATCATCCTAGATTATCCAGGTGGTCCCTAATTGCAGTCAAATGAATCTTTACAAGAGGGAGGCAGAGGGAGACTTAGACAAAAAAGGAGAAGGCAGTGTGACCACGAAGGCAGAGATGGGAGGGATGCGGCCATGCACCAAGGAATGCCTGCAGCCATCAGAAGCTGGGAAAGAGGCAAGGAAAAAACTCCCCCTCAGAGCCTTCAGAGGTTGCACAGCACTGCTGACATCTTGATTTTGGTCCAGTGAAATGGAGTTCAGACTGTTCTCAGGAACTGGGAGGGAATAAATTTCTGCTCTTTTAAGCCACCAAGTGTGTAGTGATTTATCACAGCAACCATAGGAAATGAACGGAAGAAAAAAGGATAAATCACTTTCACAGAAATGGGAGTTTGTTCTATCTGCTTTTTGAAAGAAAGAGCCAACAGTTCTAAAAGAAAGAAACACTTTTGGTTATTCAAAGCCATTGGGCCAGGACCCATCAGCCAATTTCCAGCTTGAACAATGAACAGGTGATTAAATGATAATACAATAATACAAAAGCATCAGTGAAGTTTAAAACAAATGGCTTCGAATACAGATTATACACACACATACTTATAAAGACACACTTATATTAAATAACATATATAATATTACATGTTAAATGTAAATGAAAACACGTATATCCTGCAGGACTTATTTCTGCAACTATGCTTTGGATTTTAAGTCAGTCTTCAGTGATAAGGGGATCCCTTTTTATTTATTAAATATACAGTTTATATATGGGAAAATATGCTAGCACATAATTCAGTGAAATGTAACGACAAAGCCAAGATTAGCCCAAAAGAACAAAAACTAGTGGTAAATATCTGAAATAACTTCGATGTCTAGTCATCATTAAGTTTATTACTGAAAAGACCCCAAGAAAGCGGCAGTGGAGGTGGGGAGCAGGAGTAATCACTAACAGCAAGACCCTGATCCTTCCCTGCTCAGAATATTCAGGGACCAAAGTTTAATAATCCATTCAGTTGATTGTACTCTCCATTAAGTTGTAATAAATTAATTTCTATCCTATGGGAAGTGTGCTCACAATTTCTTAAAATGTGTTTTCTTGGGCAATAAATATAGATTCTGGGAGAAGAGGTAATTAGACAAAAGTCATAACCCAGAATTGATTGTATCATTTTCTAAATGTGGCCCCGGACACCTGTGTCCATACTGCAGCAGCAAGCAGAGAAAAGACGGATGATCTCCCACCCCCAACAGTACAATGGCTGAAATGAAATTGCTGGCTTTATGGAAAAGAAAAAGGGCCAGGACCGCACATCTCAAACTGGAACGCTTTGCTTTTTAATGAATCTAAATTATTTCAACGAGCACTGGAAATAAAATCATTCAATTAGCTTCATGCTATATTTGGAAGAAATTAGTGCCTCACAGAATTTAATTTTTATTTTGTTTATACATTCTTTGAAATGAACAATAATTTTTCTAAATTTGTAAAAAGCTTTATTTAATTTTAAAATCTGATGATTTACCTTCTCTGTGTACTTGCACACTTAATTCTTCAGGATACAAGATTTTAGCAAAAGTTTTTGTGGTTTAGCTTTTCCCATTTAGGCAGATATAATTTATGGTGAAGAGCAAAAATATTACTTGCTTATCTTGGGTAGGCTGACATGGTTTGGTTTGGGAAAAGAGTAAATTTATTCTGGGATATGAAAGTATTTTTGGACTGTGCCATAATAATTTTCCTCACAATTATTTTGCCAAAGTATGATCTTAAGTATAATAGAGAGTAGAGATTTCTTTCAGAAGCTATATCCATGCATATATTGCCTGGGCTGGAGCACAGTGGCATGATCATAGCTTACTATAACCTAGAACACCTGAACTCAAACAATCCTCCTGCCTCTGCCTCCCCAGTAGCTGGGACTACAGACATGCCCCACCACACCCAGCTAACTGGGTTTTTAAAAATTTTTTATGGAGACTGGGGGGCGGAGGTTGGGGGAGGTCTCACTACTTTGGCTAGGCTGGTCTCAAATTCCTGGCTTCAAGCAATCCTCCTGCCTCAGTCTCCCAAAGTACTGGAATTATAGGCCTGAACCACCGTGCGTGACCAAGCACGAGTGTTACTTGTAAACAATATGGTGGTTTTACCTCCCAGTGAAGGGCAGTAGAGAGCTAGGAACATTTACTGCTTTCAAGTAAAGGTGTGAAAGCACACTCAACCATCAACTACGTGAAACACTCCCAACTTAGTAGGTTATTGACTGGAATTGACTCTTGAAATTAGAAAAACTTATCAAGGAAACCAAATAGTAATCAAAGCCATTTGATCATTTATACTCAGCTAAATAGTTCTGAACTTATTTTACAATTGAAATTGTTTCCTGGGTATTTTTTTTTTCATAAGTGAGATTGAAGAGAACTAATTATAGTATGTGTTAATAAGTGTCTTCATTAAGCATTTCAGAGAAAAGGTTTTGATCATCTTCACCAACTCCATAACCTGTCTCCAGGTTTCTTTTCCTTCTCAAAATGTTCTGGAGGTGCTGGGTAATAAATCTGAGCCATTATAAAAAGACGGAGAGTTGACCAGGGTCCTGCTTGACAGAGGTCATAAAACTGTAGACTTTAGGAAAAGATTCACATTCTATTCGCATGAGAAAAAGGAGACAGGATCTGGCGAAGGGAGAGCCAGGAAGATTAATAGTAAGTTTTTACTCTTCCCAAGTCACAAATAAATATGTGCATTTTTGAACACACAAGCTAACCAGAATTGGAATGCCTTCAGATTAACAACCATTGTACTGTACTTACGGGTGATGTTCTGTGCTTTCTCGACATAAATCTAATGTTTTAATGTTTTCTTATCTTATAATATACATGTATTATTTTTATACTCAGAAACTAACACACACACACAGAAACATCAAGATAACTTACTCCCCTGAAAGAGCCAGAGCTGGCATTTCGGTTTATATCCTTACGGAATTCTCTCTGCACAATCCCTCTTCTCCCCACATTATTGTTGTTCTTTATGACTATTAAAGTGGAAGGGGAGACAGAGTATTTCAATGACATGCACAGAAATTTAACCAAACATCTTTTGTAAAAACACCTTAGTTTAGCTAAAGCACTCTCAGCTGCTCTGACCCACTGGGATGAGGTTCCTGGAGCTCCCCCAGCCCCAGGCTTCATTGCTCCTCCAACCTTTGCTATGCCAGAAAATGAAGTGTTCAATCCCCACATGAGACCCCATTACATTTTTCTCAGCCCTCCCCTCTCATCGTCACTCAGGGAAATGTATTGGAGAACACCAGGGGCTCTACCCAAAGGGAAACAGTAAGTGGATTACAAGGTGGAACAAAAGTCACTCTCCTCTAACGGCCTCATTTCCATTCATTAAATTACTGTAGCACATTAGGGTAAGCACAGTGTCCCAGAAAATTCCCTTCGCCTGTGAAACTCGACTTTCAGCTATTAGGAAAGGAATTTCTCACATTTCCAAGAATGAAAAGATAATAACATATACCTTAGCTACCATTTATTTAGTGTTTGCTATATGTGGGGAAATGTGTCAAGCATTTATTATCTATACATCCATTATCTGTCTTATTCCACATTTAAACACTAGAAGGAAGGCATGGCTTAGTTGACAGGAGTATGACCTAGAGTCAGAGGCCCTGGGTTCGAATCCTGGCTCTGCTATTTATAAGCTGAGCACCTGTGGATGGATTGTTTAACCTTCCTGTACTTTAGGATCTAAATCTGTAAGTGGAGATAACAGTAATATAATAGAAGGCTTAGAACAGTGCTTGGTACATGATGAATGTTCAAAATGCTGTCAATTATTATTGCTATTATTTTTCCCATTTTACAGATGAGGAAACTAAGGTTTAAAGCACAGGTAATTTGCCCTAAGTCACAGAGCTAATCCAGATCTTCAGACTTTAGAGGCCAAGGAACTTGTGCTCAGTCAGTAAGCAGTCAGTCGTAGATCAAAGAGCAGCAACAGGGTGCCTGATTCCTAAATTATAAGTTCTGTCTGCCCATCACACACCAAGGGTGCAGAAAGTGTGGGTTGCTGTGCTGAATTTCTATAGACTGTAAATTTATCTTAGATGTTCCTTTCAGGAGAAAGAAATTGTCATAGCCAGGAGTGTGTGCCTTGCATAAAAAGCCTGATAAACATTCTAATGTGTTGTACATGATAAAACAATCTCTCATCTGTCCTCTGAGTGAAAGCACTGGACCAGGCTACTGGTGTCACAGGTGCACACGTGGGAGAGGAAAGGGTGTGTGGTGAGAAAAGCTGGACACCCAGTCTATTCGGGAAGGAGAACAAAACTCTCTCTCCACCCCTCACTCATGGGACTTCCCAGGTTGTGCTTCTAGACAGAAGCCTTTTCCCATCTCCATATGGACTAGCAGTCAAGGGCCTTTCATCCTAGACACCCCTGTGTGGCCCTGAACCTTAATACAACACATCGCCTGCTCTGGTTCCACCATCACTTTCTCCCGCCTGCTGCAAGGACAGCAATGCCCATGAGAAGGGCTGCTTCTTCAACCCAGATGCTGGAATAAGGATGACATATAGAGCAGACCCATAGCCAGCCCACACGAATGGACAACGTAAGTGAGAAATATATTTTTGTTATTGTAAGCTGCTGAGATTTGTTTGTCACTGCAGCATCACCTAGAGGATCCTGGCTACTGTGTCGACTGTTTGGATAATATTGATCTAAAATACCATATATTTGCAAAAGCAGTTGAAAATAATGCTTGCAATGATTGTATTCAATTAAAAAAAAAAAAAAAAAAAAACTAGGGCTACAGCCAAAGCGTCCTTATATGACTGCTATCATTCTTATAAGTATTCTAAACGCAAACTGACTCTGGACATGTTTTGATGTCCTTGGGCGCATTTCAGCTCCCCCACACAATGGAGTTTTAATTCTAATCCTTTTTTTCCTCTTCTGGGTGCATCTGTGAGCTAGAGAATTCATACTTCCCTTTTCAGCATCACATTCAGAGCTTTAACTAGCATCATGACCAGTTCTCTTAAACTGATTCCCAGACAAAGGCAATTGCAAAGCGAAAGCCAAATTCAATTTTGCCACATCATACTGGAGAGAAATGGCTCGAAGGTTAATGGCAGACATATGGTTTACACTTGCTATTTCCTCTAAGCTTAACTTTGGATTTTTTTTTTATCCCTTAGTTGTGTAAAGCTATAGCCAAATCAGTTCTCAGATGCATGTAAATACTGTTTCAGAATGGAAAAAGAAAGTTGAATGGCAAACAAGTGAAATAGTTGTATTCAAGAAGACTATTTGGAAGCATAGACTTTTAGAAAATAAAATCACATATAAGTAAACATGTCTGGTCAGTCAGATTCCTGGCTAGAATGCAAAAAAAAAAAAAAAAAAAAAAAAAAAGTTTGAAGGCTTAGCCAGTTAAATAAGAAAGTATGTGTGGTGGTAGTGGTAAGCACCAGTGAAGTTTAAAACAAATGGCTTCAAATGCAGATTATACAAACACATATTTATAGAGACACACTTATATTAAATAACATATATAATATTACATATTAAATAGAAATGAAAACACATATATCCTGCAGGACTTATTCCTGCAACTATGCTTTGGATTTTAACTCAGTCTTCAGCGATAAGGGGATCCCTTTTTATTTATTAAATACACAGTTTAAATTTTCTCAGTGTTTTCTAACAATTATGTCTCATATGCTCCCTACAGATTGTCCAGTTTTAAAACCTGCACAGCTGAAATGAGTAATTGCCTGGGCAAAGGGTCACACCTGCTTGGTTTAACAGGATGCAGACAAATGAGAGGCCCGCCTTGCAGAGACGCTCAGCCCTGCTCAGCAGCACAGACCTCAGGACTCACCAGATATTGGGTAAAAACGGAAACTTCCTCTGTGCTGCTGTCAGAGTTCAGTCTCACCAAATTCCTGAGTCTAGGGGAACTTAAAACTGGAAAAGTTAAAGTTCTGTTTCCTGCACTGTCCACATCATTGGTCACAGCTTTCAGGTCATGAGATGAAAGGGGCTTCACGGAAGCTAAGTGAAGACTAAAACATGTATGTAAGTAAGTATAAAGCACAGAAAAGCTGCCAGTTAACAAAATAATCTGTACAGATCCCTGAAAACTCTCTGGAAAACACTTGGTTATAACTTGGTTATAATAGGGGGCACTGGCTAGCTGTAACTTGAAACTGGGCTATAAGATGCTAGTGATCCCTGAGGCATCTATCTGTGGACATAATTTGCTACTAGGGCCCCAGATGAAACAGGCTTCTTACCTCCAGCCCAGGCCTTAGTGTCTGATCCCTAGAGAAAGAAGGCAATGCCAGCATGTGTGGCCCCAGGCTCAGCTCCCAGTACATGAAAGGGAAAGCAAACTGCGAGGTGCTGAGAACACAGGAGATAGTACTCTCCCCTTGGAGGGTGGGTAGAGGCGTCCTGGCCTGATGGCGGCTGCAGTTGCTCAATGGAGTGCCCATCTGCTGATACCTAGGGGCAGAGGGTGGCTCTTGAACAAATGTGAGACATCTCCTGGGGACCCTGACAAATGCATGGACATTGTGGGGAGTGAAGGGCCCATTGAATGTCATGGGGGAAAGAACCAGTGACACATGGGTTTGTGTGCTAATGTGACCTCATTAGTAACCAAAGGCCAGAGAGACTTGGGGACACTCAAGTTAGAGCCAGAGAGGCTCGGGAACGTTCAAATGCTCTGTGGTGAAGGATCAGTGTTACCTAATTCACCATGGACAAATAATTTTATAAAATACAATAAAAATGTCATAGCAACATCAAATTGCTATACAAATTTCTAAACACTTCCTGTTGCTTTCAATTCTTATCGGTTTACAGACTGGAAGGCCCGTGGACCACATTTAGAGGAGCACAAAGTTGGAGTATATATCCCTTTACTTTGCAATGATTTGGGGAACATCTCCAACCTTTCAGGATGGCAGGTCTGAAATTGACTCACATGGTTCTTCCAGCCCAGAATCTTCTCTCATCTCGTTTGTTTGAGCCTTTGCTAAAGGTTTTAGCATTAGGCCTTCGCAGGGTAGCCCTCTGAAAAGGCACTTCCTAAATTGTTTATGAAGTTGAGTTAACTATCTAACAATTATTAAGCTTCCTGAATGACATCATGTTTTGCTTTCTTTGCTCAGACATTGTAGTCTTAGAGAGCAAGGGCCACGAACCGTAGTACTCAAACTACACTAGGCACTAGCTAAGTCCAAGGAGACACCAGCATTGTATCTGCAAGATTTCCAAACTTGCAAGGATTGTCCTAAGCCTTCAATTTGGCGGCTCCATTTAAAACGTCTGAGAACTTTGGGGTGGACACTAGGTCCTGGGGCTCCTTGGGGGTGAGTGCCTGGGCAAGTCAGCCACAGGAACACAGTTCCGCGCCAAGTTCAGGACTGCCTTGGCACAAGTTTGTTTATTACACAACATGCTCATATGATGCTGGTAACTGCCACCTGCATTCCTTTCACTTCTTGCTGTTGACATTTTTTGCAGTCATTGCCACCTTCTGGCTTCTGGAGCTGGGAGGCTAGAATCAGAGGTCACCCCAGGGAGACTAAGAGCAGTGTTTCTGTGGCCTCAGTCTATGCTACATAAAGCCATACCGGGGACCTTCCTTTGTCACCTGTCAAAGTAGGATGCCCCCTCCTCTCAGACGGATTATGTCTCTAATGTGTTTAGTCTCTGGCCACCCCCACATCCAACTTGTCCATCTTCAGTTTTTCTTAGAAACCTTTCCTCACTGTGCCTTCTTTCTTATAAAGGGCTCTAATTCATAATTCACTTGTTCCATCATGTCCAGGGTTGCCTTTGGCAAGTAGGACTCCTTTTTAAAATATATATTATTTCATTTATCTCAGCCTTTTGGAGTAGAGGAGCCACCAGAGCTGTCCCAGGCCAAGAGTGCTTTTCTCTCAGCTGTAGCACATCAATCTTCATCCTGTTCTCCAGCTATGTAAGCCAGAAGGGTATCTAGGTTTAATTCCTACTCAGCAGTCACTCAACATATTCAGTAAGCAAGACTAGCTCACCCCTGCAATTGCCTGACAAGCCTCTCTGATGACCCAGCCCAACTCTCTGAAAGGCAAGCATCATTTACCTCCTGCCCACCATATTTCATCCAAGCAGTTCATATTTTCATCAATGAGCTCCAGGCATTTAATTTGGAAATGATTTCTCTAAGGCCCTACCTAAATCTATATCCATAGAATAACTGCCCAATAAAGGGTATGGTCATAAGAGGCTCTGAAACCACATCTGTCTGGCAAGACTTCACTCCCTATGCCCTTCATGGAGATTTGAAAAAGCAAATCTACATTCTGAAGTCTCTGAGAAGTCATGGAGTAAAGAAATCTGTTTTATCCTCCTTAAAAACACAGGATTTCTCAAAATCCTTGTATCCCAGCATGTTTGTTTCATGAAAAAACATAGCCAGATTTTCATGGGCACTAGGCTTGGAAGCCTTAGATATTTCTTCAGTAAACACTATCAGGTACCTAATATATGAAAGACCCTACAGTGAGGAGCACAGCTATACCAAGACACAGCACAGACACAGCCCTACCCTCTCTTTTAGATATCATAACCCTAAGAAGTATGCATTTGTTTCCTCATCACTATGAAGGGATGATAAGGCTTAGCATAGTTAAGCAAATTCCTTGAGGGTCAAGTGTAAGTCTCGCTGACTCAGAAGTTAGTATTTATTTTTAAGTTGACGCTATCTCATCTATACTCTTCTACTTAGAACTCAATGGAGGAAAGGACATCCGAGTCAGGAAATAATGCGATTGACCATTCAAGAAATCTGACATATTCTCCTCCCCACATTCCAAACCCATCCTTCCTTCCCTGAGTCTTCACTTCGTGGTCTTGCTGTCATCCCTGGTGTGCCCTCCCCTCCTCGACGCCACCCACCAAAATGCTGCTCATTCTAAAGGGGCAGCTCGAGGCTTGTCTTGGCCAACAAGCTCCCTTTGACCCTTGCAGTCTATGGGACATTTCCCTCCTCCAAATTCCTGCAGCTCACCCATTCTGTACCACTCACTGGACACTTACTATATGTTTTACATGGTTAGTGTACTCTTGAGTGTAGAGCTCTCATTTCACCAATTAATAGGCCTTTAATTACTTCCTTGAGGATTGACAATCTTTTCTCATAGTTCTTGGTTACCTCCCACTAAATCTTACAATATTCAATTCAGTGTTTCAAGAGCCACTGACTAAAAGGTTTACAAATCCCTGCTCTAAACCCTTTAGTAACACACTGTGAGTCCCTCTCCTTTCTTTTCTCCTTTAGTTCTTACCATGGAGGACAGACAGCTGGTGGTGAGATGTAGCTCCTTCTATCTCATGACCAGAGACTGAAGTCACAGACTTTTCCAGGAAAACCCTTGGCTGAAGGGCTGCTTAATTCTGGGTCTATGTAAGCCTATATTCTAGACCATTCTAAACAAAACTCTCGAGGTCAATCCCTCCCCAGTACTTTTTGGAAAAAAAGCCAAGTGCAATTTGGATAAGCAGAAAAACCAGGTCCTAAAGCCACAGTATATTCCAACACACCACCACCAAAGATAAACAAACGAAATCAATGGCAGCATTCAAGGTGAAAAGCTGGTTATAAAACTCCTTTCTGGGGAGTAAAGTTTACAGAAATAAATAGAATGTGTTTCAATTTATATACGTATAAAATATAACAAAATGAAAATATACTTTGGCTAATTTTTTTTCTTAGTTCATTAAAAAAAAGTTCATTTAGAACTATAATCCTTTCTACTTTAAAATAACCAACTTGAAAGATAATTTTCAAATTTGTCAGGGCAGAGAAGTCATGGTTAACCTTAAAACATTCACCATACTAAGTACTATAATTATTTTGGCTTACCATGCAAATTCTATGAGTCTCAAGCTAGGCCCACTTTTTAAGGCTGGGTGCAAGAAGGAAGCAAAAGGGAAATAGCCAAAGTCGGACAAGCTGGTAGAGGAAGTTTGACTAGTAGGGGATAAATGTGAGTCAAAAAAAAAAATTGTTGACTAATGCCAGCTTGCAATATTTCCCTAACGAAGGAGAGTAAAACACAACATTTCTACGTAATCGTTGCTGCTTATTAAATTGCTATACATATTTTCCTGGTTGTGCATGTCAAAATTCTTCAGTAATATCGAGAAGGAGATAAAATAAACAGCTACCGTGATGGCCCCATTCTTAGGAAACCAACATTCTCCAGCAGAGACAGCCCTGGGACACTGGCCCAGACATACAGCAGAGGAGTGGCCCCATGCAAGAACAGGATTTAGAGTCGGAATTTTCACTTAGTCATGAGCCTTAGGATCCCTATTAGTTACATGACCTTGAGTCTTCCCAAGCCTCCATGGTTTTTATTTGATTTTTTTTTTAGAGACAAGGTCTTGCGCTGCCATCCAGGCTGGAATGCAGTGACACCATCATGGCTCACTGCAGCCTCAAACTCCTGGGCTCAAGTGATCCTCCTGCCTCAGCCTCCCAAGTACCTGTGACTACAGACACCACCCCATCTTGCTAACTCCATGTTTTTTATCTGCCAAATGGGGAGGACCAAAATTTGCTTTTATATATACTCTCATTTAAATCCTTATAGCAACCCAGTGCAATAGATAAACAATATAAAACACTATAAAAACACAAAATAATTACCTGCACTTCTAATTATTTCACTATCTCAAGCGGGCTATATTCTGCTAAGAAGGGAAAGAAAAAAGGGAAAGACCCAGCCCTGCTCTTGTGAAATTTCTACAAGAAGAGAATTCTACTCCCACACTCCTATCAACGGATTAGTGATATCAGTAAAGTTATAAATTAACTTATGTGCAAAGCTAAAACTGAGATGGATCCCTTATCGATCCAGTTCCCAGGAATGCTGGGACTCACAAAGCACCGGGCAAGATTCCTATGCAGACAGCCTAATGTTCATATCCCCATCATCCCTTGAAAATGTCCACCCAGCAGTACATTTGGAGGCCCACAGGTCGTTGCATCATGGAATGGGTAGAAATGTGTCTTTGTTACCCTCAGGGACCACGTGGCAGGGAACAAAGGAGACACCGTCAGACTCTGCAATTCTGTACAAGTACTCCCTAGAAACATGATTTAATAAAAGGTAGGTCAATGGCATAACACGCTCTCAAGTCCTTGTTATCTAAGCAAACCCTGAGAGTTCTGATTACACACACACACACACACACACACACAAGGTTACAGACTTAAAAAAAATTCCCAGTATACTCAAAAGTCACCATTTAAAAAAAGAGAGAGAGAGAAGTCTGAGTCTGTCTGATTCATAACAGGGGTCTACAACCAAATGTTCTTTTTCATTTGCTTGTTTTTCTAGAAATAGCACTTCAAAAGTTTTTAATGAAACATGCAATTAAGGAAAGAACATTTTCTGCCATTAGGCACTTTGAACTCTTCATTAATCCAGAAACAAAATAGAGATGGAATCAAAAGAATGATATCAAAGCGAATATAGAATTTTGTATCGGGTGTGCTCTGACAGACTATGACCAAATAAATATAAGGAGAGAAACACAAAAAGCAAGGTTGACCTGTGCATTTTCCACTGTACAATCTCAGATTTTTCCTGATAGACCTTCCAGAAGGGTGACCTTATATAAATCACTTAGCCTCCCACATATTGGTTTTATCAACCTACTTAGGTTGTGGAATAATGAATTCAATTACTGGTGGAACACTTTGCAAATATAAAATGCTAAGAGAGACTACTTAAGCCCAAGTCTTTGTTTGGGGCTGATGACGGACAGATGCACCAGGGGAGAACCAGCTGGTTTCAGCAACAGCCTCATCTGCAGCTGGGCTGCAGCCACTTTGAGGGTTATTAGTTGCCTCCATATCCATTTAGAAAATGTAATGGATTGGCTCTCACGTTTAGCTTGCCTTTAACTCTCTTTCCTACTTTTCTAGGAGAAATTATTTTCTCCACTCACCAAAAGTAAATATTGACCTGGTAGTGTACAAATCAATCCAGCAAGCTAATTTTTGTTTTAATCCTTCATTGAAAATAGTAACTTCAGTTCTTCTACCTACTCTACCCTTCAGTGGGTGGCAGCTAGTGGAGAAAGCCCAGCTTTAAGCTGTGACAAACTTAATCTTTCTGAGCTTGTTTCTTTTTTTTTTTTTTTTTTTTTTTTTTTTTGACACAGAGTCTTGCTCTGTCACTAGGCTGGAGTGCAGTGGCATGATCTCGGCTCACTGCAACCTTTGCCTCCTGCGTTCAAGCGATTCCCCTGCCTCAGCCTCCCAAGTAGCTGGGACTACAGGCAACCACCACCATGCACGGTTAATTTTTTATTTATTTATTTATTTATTTATTTATTTATTTATTTATTTTATTTTAGTAGATATGGGGTTTTACCATGTTGGCCAGGATGGTCTCGATCTTCTGACCTCATGATCCACCCACCTCAGTTTCTTTATCTCGAAAATGGAGTCATTCCTCCCTATGGCCCAGAGGACCTCATGTGATGAAAAGACATGGATTGCAGAACTGCACCTCTTGTGGTGCCTGACAGGTGGTAGTTAGTCAATAATTCCTTTCTACTGTGGATTTCACAGTTTTAGAAAACCAAAACTTCTTTTGTGCAATTCTCTAGAGCAGTCGTCTCCATTTTGAAAATATTATAATCCTTTCATAAAAATGAAAAACTTTCTAGGCCCTCACCTAACAATACTTATATAATACTAACAATACATAAGTGGCAGAAACATCCTATCGATTCAGTGCCTCTTCAGAGGAATTGTATTTTATTTAACCAGCACATCTTCACACATTTGAAAAATAGAAACTTGCATGTGGAAAATACCATTTAGTCTAGAAACTAAGCTTTGGTACATATGTAGGTAGATTTAGGACCTTGCTGCAATGAAACTAACCTCCACAAGTCCAGGCTACAGGTTTAGAACCACTATGTGAGAGCATTCGCATAGTAAATTCTTTTCCGATTCTTTGGGGGAGCCTTTGCATTAACTGTGAAGGTAGTCAGGAAATTACTCCATTTGGATTTAGAGGATATTTTACCTTTATTTTCTTTGCTATATTTTCAAAGAAGATAATTTGAAATAACTGAAAACAGGGCTTTTTAACTTTCTCGTCCAACCCTCCTAGCTCATGCTCCCTCCCATTCGTGCTGCAGACTGGGAATGGCCTGCTTCTCCTCTGACAAGGGCAGCCTGAAAACAAAGCCAAGCCACCCTTGCAGAGTGGCTGGGTCACCTTCAGCAGATTTACAGCAGTCATTTGGCCTACTGATTTATTGATGAACAGGAGGAAGAAGAAAAGGCCTTTCAAAGTCAGGATCTCTTAGAATTAAAGTTATATTCATTCATTCATTCATATATTCATTCATTGAACAAATTTCTCTTTGTGGTGTTTACTAATGTATTCCTAACATCTGGAACTTATAACTGGATACGTAATAGGTGTTCAATATTATTTCATTCTTTCAACAAATGTTTATTAAGCGCCTACCATGTTTTATTAAGCACTGCTAGGTGCTAAGGATACAACAATGAACAAAACAAAGTTTTTGCCCTTATAATCTATAGGGAAAGACAGATAACAAACAAATATCCAATTCAATCTATACTATAAGGTCAGGTATTCTGGGAAAGGGATGGAACGTGGCAGAGAAGGGATTCTATTTTAGTGGTGTTCAGGAAAAGGCTCTCAGAGAAGCTTATATTTGAGCACAGACCTTACATGAAAATTTGAGTAAATCAAATGAGAGTTATAGGAATGCTAATGTTTGCTATTATTAGCCTTATTAAAACTTGTCACTTTTTTAAAAAGTCTAGTGCCTGGAGAGTTTCTAGATGGCCTGTGGTTTTCAGTCATATGATCATCACATTAACCACTGATTAAAGTGCATTTTAGTTTCACATTGTTTTTCTCTGTAACATACCGGCATGTACAAAAACTAGCTGGCCCTCATTGATTGGTGCCTGGGTGAAGTTCTGAATGCTTTGGCTGGGAAAGGACTTAAGAGCCCAATGCCCATTGCTGGGTGGAGTGACCCAGTAGGCCAGGTCCTGTGGAGAGGAGTCCCCATCTTCTGCACAGAGGTCACCACCGGTCATCTCAGTGAACAGAATTCATCCACACCTTAAAAAGAAGTGAATCACAGATCTTTTGAGGACCAATGTCAATCACATCACATTAGTAAACTGGATAACAATGACATCCTGTCCTCTTGCACAAAGATTTAAAATCCAAAGCAATTCACCAGAGTTTTTAAAGCATGAACTTTCTTCATTTGAAACAGATGTATAATTAAATGCCAGATGAAATACAAAGCATGAAGTACTGTTTAGTTAATTTATGAGGTTTATGAGGTTTCAATAAAGAAATAATATTCATAATTAATCCAATTTCATTATGTAAAGTGCATGTACATTTGTATAATGTAGAAAAACACCAAAAATTGATGATGACTAAGCCCCTTTTGTGTGTATGACACATGCTGGATACTCTATATGGGGTCTCAGATAATTCAGGACCTACTTCATAGGATTTATTTAAGGATTTCCATTCATTGCTGTAAGACACAAATTATTTCACTAGCTTTTAAATAGTTGAGGGGAAATAAAAACCACATTGCATATTTTTTTATTCTATTTGTCCTACCTGTCTTACAAGAAGACAGATATCTGGTTCTTATGACCTTGCAATGTTTGCTGTGCTGATAGCACACATCTGCAATTGTATCTGAGTAATAGTCCCTGTTTTCCAATTACATTTAAAATCTATTCACATTGCCTAAACATCTTAATTCAATGATTCATCAAGCATTTATCGAGCATTTCCCATCTTCCAGACAATGTTCTGGGTGTTTGCAGTACATCAGTAACCAAAAAAAGAGTCCTGTTCTCAAACGCCTCCATTCCAGCAGGAAGGGACAAAGGAACACAGAGAAGAAGCAATGGCATAATAAAGAAATGAATTAAATAAGGTGTCAAAAAAAGTCATATCACTATGAAAAAAGAAAACATAAAGCAAGATAAGGGGAGGCCTCAGGAGTGGGCAAATGTTAAGTATGAGGTTCAGTTTGAGGAAAGACTGGAAGGAGGTGAAGAGGGAGCCCGTGAATACGTAAATATCTAAGGGAGGACCATCCAGGCAGAGGAAACAGCCCAAAGGCAGGGCTCACCTGTTGGAGGACTAGGAAATCAGTCAGTTGGAAGGAGCAGAATAAGCAAGATGAAGAGTAAAAGGAGATGAGTTGAAACATAATGAAGTCGTCATATGGTTTGGGGTCTTGAACACTACTGTAAAAACTCTGGCTTTTCCTTGAGTGCAATTATGGATCATTATAGAGTTTTAGGTGAGGAGTGACCTGGTCAGACTCATGTTTTCACAGAATCCTTTAGCTTCTGTGTCAGGAACAGACTGTGGGAGGGACAGAGAGACCAGTTAGGAGGTGACTGCAATCATCCCAGAGAAGGATGATGACAGAAGAGAGCGGCCCCAGAAGTTGCAGAGGTGGTATGAAGTGGCCAAATTCTGGGTGTCTGTTGAAGACAAAACCAGCAGACTATTTCAATGTGGGGAGGTGTGAAAGAAGGAAAGGTGGTGACAATGACTCTATGGCTTGGGCCTCAGAAAAGAGGACAGGGTTACCGTCAGTTGAGATCAGGAAAGCTGAATGTAGAGTAGATTTGGGGAGTAAGATCAGTAGTTCAGTTTTGAACATGGGTTTAAAATGTTTATATGGACACCAAATCACATTTGATGGAATTCAGCTGTTTTGAGTTTCTCTAATCATGTAGTCACAGGATACTTCACTAACACTAAAGACAAGTAGTTTTATCACTAATTCAATTTTCACATTTCTATCTGTATTTGTATTTATATATATTTTTCTTACCCACAGAAACATCATGTGCACATACCCAAGCATATGTGTCATTCTTTTTCTCTGGCTAGAACCTTATCATCTTCTAAGCTTTTTGCTAACTTGTTTAAAAATTCAGTCCTAACATAGGCATAGGCAAGGACTTCATGTCTAAAACACCAAAAGCAACGGCAACAAAAGCCAAAATTGACAAACAGGATCTAATTAAACTAAAGAGCTTCTGCACAGCAGAAGAACCTACCATCAGAGTGAACAGGCAACCTACAGAATGGGAGAAAATTTTTGCAATCTACTCACCTGACAAAGGGCTAATATCCAGAACCTACAAAGAACTCAAACAAATTTACAAGAAAAAAACAAACAACCCCATCAAAAAGTGGGCAAAGGATATGAACAGACATTTCTCAAAAGAAGACACGCATACCGCCAACAGACACATGAAAAAATGCTCGTCATCACTGGCCATCAGAGAAATGCAAATCAAAACCACAACGAGATACCATCTCACACCAGTTAGAGTGGCCATCATTAAAAAGTCAGGGAACAACAGGTGCTGGAGAGGATGTGGAGAAATAGGAACACTTTTACACCGTTGGTGGGACTGTAAACTAGTTCAACCATTGTGGAAAACAGTGTGGCCATTCCTCAAGCATCTAGAACTAGAAACATCATTTGACCCAGCCATCCCATTACTGAGGATATACCCAAAGGATTATAAGTCATGCTGCTATAAAGACACACGCATACGTATATTTATTGCGGCACTATTCACAATAGCAAAGACTTGGAATCAATCCAATGTCCATCAGTGACAGACTGGATTAAGAAAATGTGGCACATATACACCATGGAATACTATACAGCCATGTAAAAGGATGAGTTCGTGTCCTTTGTAGGGTCATGGATGCAGCTGGAAACCATCATTCTCAGCAAACTATCGCAAGAACAGAAAACCAAATACCGCATGTTCTCACTCATAGGTGGGAATTGAACAATGAGATCACTTGGACACAGGAAGGGGAGCATCACACACCGGGTCCCATTGTGGGGAGGGGGTGAGGGGAGGGATAGCATTAGGAGATATACCTAATGTAAATGATGAGTTAATGGGTGCAGCACACCAACATGGCACATGTACAAACCTGCACGTTGTGCACATGTACCCTAGAACTTAAAATATAATTAAAAAGAAAAAAAATTCAGTCCTAAATGACTTAATAGATGACCTCTCCAGTTAAAGAGAACCATTTCCCTCAGTAGAATGAGCAGTTGGTGAAATAACTTACTCCAAGCCCACCTATCATCTAATAACTAAACAGAATTTGAGACAGGAAATTCAGAAAATATATAAGATTCCTATGTTTTCAT
Organism: Macaca mulatta; assembly: GCF_049350105.2. Classification (NCBI taxonomy): domain Eukaryota; kingdom Metazoa; phylum Chordata; class Mammalia; order Primates; family Cercopithecidae; genus Macaca; species Macaca mulatta. The sequence continues at coordinate 62,643,010 of NC_133411.1, forward strand.
ATCAGGCATAATGGGGCTGGAAGACAATCCATTCTGGTTCCTTCTAATACACCAACTACTAATAACACAGGAAAAAAACTATTTTGTGAATTATCGTTTAATTTCTTAAAAGTTAACAGCTGAGACCATAAAGTAATTGTGCATAAATAAATACCCACATACTCCACATGTGTACACATGTGCACACGCATACACACACACACACCAACTTACACCGCCAAAGCAATGTTTAACTCCTCAAAGTAGTTATGTTGAAAAATAACATTTTCCAATAACAATATCACTGCTTGAAATTCTTTTAAAATTATTTTCAGGTTGTTCAAGAATATTTGGTTTAGTTTCTGTCCAGTTAGACTACCTAGGTTTGGGTCACTGCTTTGTTGCTTACTAGCTATATAAACTTGGGTACATTTCTTAACCTCTCTCTGCCTTAATTTCCTCATCAGTAAACTAGAAATTATAGCTCTGTTACATAGACTGAGTGACTTAATATATGAAAAGTGCTTAGAACTGTTTTGCCGGGCACATAGTAAGCATTCAATAAATATTAGCTTTATGTGGCCCATCTTCTTCATCAGATTTGGCTTTGAGGACAGATGTGATTTTTTACTGTTTCCAAAAAGTCACTTAGGGTGTGATTATTGCCGTTATTGAGGCTATTCTATAACAGGTACTGCAGATTTTGTTTAATCTCCCAGCATTCCTCCATAATTTGGGGTGAATAGTGTATCTGTTTAATAATTGTGTTGTTGATGGACATGCCTATATCTTGACATTTGAATATGCCCACTGAAGATTTTGCAGCACTAAGTTCTAAGGACATCAACTTTTAAATAGCTACCAGAAATGCAAATCAATACAACATTCAAATAAGAAGGTTTTGGCCTTCATTTAAGCCCACAGAAAGGCTATAATAAAATGTACAAGTTGGACCGTTTAACAAAATTCCCAGCCCACTCATTCTGGTTTTTCACTTTTTACATTTTTTAATCCATCCGCATATCTCATCCTCATTTCTTCTAGAGCTCCAGCTAACTTGGAAATGTGCTGCCATTTCTCTTCTCGTGACTTGTAGAGACTATCATTTTTTCCAAGGCCATGCACACCAAGGCTGGGCGAAGCAGGTTTTCCACTGTAGCTACTCTGCTATGGAACACTGCTTTCCCTCCCGCTCACCTCTGAAATACACCATCTTCCAAAACAAATGGAAAACCTGCCACTCAAAACAAGATCTAGTAACCTCAGGTCTCATTTCCACTCAAACCAAATTTAGTTCAATTAACGACCCCATTGCTTCAGGTAAGGCCTGATTTAGTGCCCAGTGCTTGGTAACGGAAACTTCAGGCAGACGAGGAGAAGGAAAACAAGGACCCCCAACTTGAATTCAGATTTTAAAGTGATCCAAAGCCCAAAAAAGAATGGTTCAAAGCATAAATATCAGAAAATAACACAACCCTGGAATAATAATTTTTAAATTGACCTTTAGCTTTAAGAGGAGGTTAGTGGCATTTAGAAACCGAATTATGATCCCATTTAATCCTAGTTGTAAACTTAATATTTAAAAGCCCAGACCTTTGGAGGCAGAGGCTGCAGTGAGCCGAGATCGTGCCACTGCACTTCAGCCTGGGTGACAGAGCAAGACTTCGTCTCAAGAAAAAAAAAAAAAAAAAACAGACTTTTTTGAGTTTCATACGAGGGATGTGAAATGCTCATGAATTCACTCTCCCACTGTTGGTCCCCCAAGAGCTTCAGTTGGCATTTCAAACTTTGCTGCCCTAATTCTTCTACTCTGCCCAGCTCTCAAAGCTCCTTTAGTGATGACAAGTATTTCTCAAAAGCAAGCAAATGGTTCTATTTTCAGTATAAAATCAACAAAACAAAATGTATAGTATTACTGAAAGAGAAACTTGAAAAATAGGAAAATGAAGCCCCCTTGTGGACAAAACATGTTTTATCAGGTATGCACAAAATTCACTGATCATATTTGAATACAAAAATACTCAGTAGAATATATTTCAGAGTAAAATGCAAAGGATTCACCCAAGATGGTCTAACTCCAATTCCCAGTTCCAGTTTGTTGGGACACAAATGATTTCTTGTACCATCGAATGACCTTGGAGACCAGCCGAAAGCCCCGTGGCTTAAGGAAACGTTTTACTTCGTCAGGAGAAAGAAGTGTGTCTGAAATGGTGGGACACAGAGGTTAACATTCAGATTGCTGGCTATGAACTCCCCCCAGAGTCTGAGATGTTATCAGCAACTCTGCCCCCACGCTCCCACCTCCTTCTCCCACTTAGGCTGCAGACAGACTTTCTTGCCACCTCCTCCAGGCCCAGATGACAAGTAGGGAGAGTGAGTCATCATGCAGGATAATCCGAATGTCTTGAGAACATGCTATTTGAAAAGTGAGAAACAGCATTGAATCTGAAGACTTGATCACATTTGCATTTGCATAACTGCCTTTGCCCCAGACTCCGCCACTAATTTTGTTATTTTGGGCAAATAACCTCTTGATCTTTAATTCCACCTTAAAATTAGAATAAGAGCAATACTTTCTTTCTGTACTTAACCAGGTCCTTGAGCTTCTTCGCTAACTATGAAGGAAGAAGTGGGAGAACACTGTGGTTCCAGCTCCAACTCGCGTTCTAGCTCTGCCACTTGCTGCCACCAGCAGCCCTTCTGCTTTGGACCTTGGAGAAGTGTCAAAGCCTACAAATTTCTCACCTTTAAAATAAAAATCATGTCTCAGAGAGTTGTTGAAGATTCCCTGGGTAAATGTAAAGTGCATAGAACAATGCCAGGCATTGTAAGTATGATGTAAGTAATAACTATTGTTAGGATCATGTAACGGACCATGTAAATGGTTGTTATTATTACTGTTTGATATGCTCTGAAATATAGAAATAAGAAATGTCACTGTCTGAAATAATCTCCTAAGTTTAAAACTTTGCCTGGAAAGAAGTAACTCGTAACCATAACTTTGGAGAAACTATGTTATTGAAAACTGCATCCTCGTGGCTCTACTATTTTGATAAAATGCATATGCTTTATCTATTAGCTTTCACAAAAAAAGTAAACACACCTGATGTGTGAAAATTATTTAATAATGTTAAAGGTTATCAACTTATGAGAACAGTCTGCAATTGATCAATACACACAGTCTTTCAGGAAAGTTTCTATGCTCATTTGCCATTGTTATTATACATTCTAGTGGATAAAAGAGAAACCACATTCCAATAAAAAAATGAGGGGCAGAAATTAAAAGGATGTCTTAAATGTCATCAATTGCCTACACAGGCTATCAAAATCAGCGAGGCCAATTCCTGGATGCCTCTTGGCTCTTATTCATCAAGTTTAAATTATGTTGACATTGGTAATAGCCATTGTGATTACATCATAAAATTTCAGTGCACAAGACTTCATCATTCTAAAATCCTGACAGCAATTTCATTCACATTATACTATAGACACAAAGAAAGCAACACTGTGATTATATACCCTCATCTACATCCCTTTTTCTTGGAATATTTAAAATTTCATAATGTATTATTTTTCTTCCTTCATAACTTTGGACCACAACAGCAGTATATAAAGTGGATCTGCCAGATTTGCAGACAGTGTCGCTGGTACTTCCATCCCAATCTCCTTTCCTGCTGAAATGAACAAGGCAGAGGGTCAGGGTCAAGGGCAGGCAGGGTTAACCTGCAGGCAGGGCTGGGACCTTGAGAAGTCACAAGGAGACTTCAAAGCTGAGGGAAACAATCTGACTCCCACCTAGAACACAGAGCCCTCTTACATGCGGTGACGTATCCTGATAAAGTGGGACTTGGGGGTTGTTATAGGCTGTGTCAACTCTAGCATTACCCTATAGTACAGTTTCGAGTGTCCTGGTGGATAGTAGTTCCAGTAGATGAACTTCTGGGACTTGACTCAATCCCATAAAAGAACAGATTAGCCCAGAAACAGGAGGAGTGATGAAAAAAATGTGATTCATATCTATAAAAGAATCTAGCTTTGCTAGGTCAGTGGCTTACAATGTTTTTTCATTAATACCAAAGCTAAAGAATACATTTTACAAAGCAACTTAGTATACATATGTATATTCGTATGTGTGTGTGTTTAAAACTCTATATATATCAAGTGAAATTTTCACAAAAACAATATTTACCCTCATTATACACAACACATTCTGATACTACCCATTCTATTTAATTTTTTAAAAAATTGGTTCTGACTCAATTAATTTCACAGCCCACTCCACAGGTTGCAACCTGCAGTTTTAAAATGCTATTACAGAGCATTCCCATTGTAGATAGCAGAGTGGGGGCTCTGGACAAAGACAACCTGGCCACAAGACCCACCCACTCTTCTAACCATATGACTTTGGTCAAGTGACTTAACCTTTCTGTGCCCCAAGTCTGTTGCAGTCTTCGTTTTATTTCAAGAGTCGTTGAGAGAATTACATGAGAAATCATTTAACCACTTATGTGATACTTTTAGAAATGAGCCTGACTCCTAGCAGGGGCTCAATAAGTGCTGGCCTGCTTCTCTGTCATTATCTCTGAAAGGCCTGTGGAATAAAACTGTCTGGCGTTGGGGGGTCCTTATGCCCAGAAATCAACTCTCACCATGGAGAGGTATCTATTCACTCTCCTCCTCCCTCCATCTGCTCCAGTCACATGAGCTTTGCATGTCATCAAACACGCTCCAGACTCACTGTCTTTGCCCTTGATCATTCTTCTGCCTCAAGTGCTCTTCCCTCTAATATTCCTATGACTCCTCACTTCCCAGTCTAATCACCCTCCCCCAGCTTCCCATCTTTACTCAGAAAAGAGTTCACTCACAGGCTGAAGGCTGCCTGTCCTGAGAAAGCCCTGCTCACAAGGTTGGCACTGCACTGGTGTCTGGGAACTTGGCTATTAAAAAGTTTCCCATGCTGATATAAAACTTTCCCTAAATTATAAGGGAGGCTCGCTGTGTCTAAACTGCATGTGTAAATCATGTGGTTTATGCTGGACACCTGTTTCCTTCTAGGGGTCAGGGATTTGGGTACATACTAAGCAGAGCGTGTCTACCTAACCAGCTCCCAATAAAAATCCTGGGCACCCAGTATCTCATGAGCTTCCCCTGTATCAACACTTTGCATGTGTCATGACAACTCGTTGCTGGAGGGATTAAGTGCATCCTAGGTGACTTTCCTGGATAAGGACTCTTAGAGCTTGACCCAGTTTCCTCTGGACTTCACCTCATGTGCTGGGTCCCTTTGCTGATTTTGCTTCACATTATTCATGGTAATAAATCTTAGCCATGAGTATGCTAAATCCTATGAGTCCTTGCAAATCAGTGGGGGAGATCTTCGAAGCCACCCACACACAAGCCTCCACGCCTTGAACAGACCTTCCCTGACTACCATCTCTGTAGTCTCAGTATTCTTTAATTGCAGTCATTCTCTATCTCCTCAAGTGCTTTACTGAAGAGTAGAGCAGATCTTATTCCATTTATAAAATAATTGTATTGTCTTCCCTACTGAACATAAGCTCCATGAAGGCATTAGGCACTCAGTATTTGTTGAGCCTCCATAATGTGCCAGATACCATGCCACGCACTGAGGACACCTCAGGGAAAAGACAGATAAAGCCCCTTCCAAATGGAGCTTACATTTATGGGAGGAGACACAAAACAGATTTGCTTATTTGTTTAATACCAGAGAGTGGTTGGCACTTAAAAAATAATAATAAATAAGAGTCCAGGGATAAAGGATGGCATGATGCTATTTCTTCTGGGGTGGTTAGAGAAGGTCTCTTTTGAGAGCATCACATCTAGAAGCTTGGGGAGCCGTAGTCTAACTAGGCTACCTTCCCAGAGGAGGTAACACACCCACACTTAAAGGGAAGCCGTCTAACTAAATTGTGTACCACATGACTAAAAATCAATAAAATCCCAAAAGTCATTATTCACAATAGTCATAATTTAAACAAACAAAAAATTATTTGGCAAATAAGCTAAAACACCTTGGTTTGGGAAGACTTTCATTTAGCACGCCATGATCATTGCTTAGAATTCGAGAAACAAATTCTTGGATTTCTTTCATTTAAGAAAAAATCAAGAAAGTCCTCCCAAAACTTCTTCTACATCTTTACATGGCTAGTTAGTATGTCCCACAGTAGTACCTAGTCACCTTGAGACGTTAGACACACTGACTTGAAAACCAAAACTATTTGTACGCTTGTCAAAGAGAAGGGAAATGGTTCATCTGAAATGTAAAACCTCCACCTAGTCTAGACTAAAGTGAGTCTATCCAATGTAAAATGGCAGCTCTACTGCTTCTCCATCTAAGTCCAGCTTCACCCAGAGAATATCAACAAGCTTTACAACCATAGACTCATAGGGCATTAGAACTGGGAGGGATTGAGAGATCACCAAGTAAAACAATACCCCATCCCCGGGGTTTTGCTATTAAGGAAAGTAATGCCCAGAGATATTTTGCTGAAGTTCATATGAGCAGTTTACAAACCTTAAACTCCATTCTCCCAATTTTAATCCAAAACCTTCAAGGTAAGGAACAACTTTCTATACTGATAAATAAACGAATAAACTCAGAAAGCCAGCATTGAATGACACATCCTTCAAAAACTGGGAAGTCGTGCACTTCCTGAACTGGATCCAGACTATCCAGGGAATAAGGTAAGAATAAAGGAAACAGTCCTCGGCCACAGTTAGTCTTTCTTTTTTCCTTGAGAGAACACACCCTTATATCAAGGTTGGAGAGAGGCGGTCTGGGCAGACCCTTGAAGCAACCCTGCAGTGTCTGATGGAGACTGTTTCTCCCTAATTCCAAGGAAGGACAGAGACAAAGTCTAGGGTACATATTTTCCCTCTCACGTTTCAACGTTTCTGAACATCCTAATTTGACAGGTATATTTAATATCGTAAAGTTGATATTAAGCTGATGGTGCATCATATGAGACTTAGGAACTGAAAGCCAAGCCCAAAATGGAGCTTCAATTCCTAAAGAGGCCTAAGAGTTTACTAGTTATCCTTTGGTTTTCTCCTTCATTGGTCAACTCCAGCACTTCTCCAGTATCTTTCTACATCTCAACCTCCCTATTCCCTCTCTTGCGTCTCTCTCATCCTGCAATTCTGTACCATGTAGCCAAATGCCCAAAGCCTCTACTGAGATTCCCGGGTAAACCCATACATGCTGATAACAACTGCTACAGCTCTATCCCATAAAAGCCACTTCAGTAGAAGCAAGAGGCACAGCAGCTGTGGTACTTTTCTTTTTCTTGCTAATAAAGACACCCCCTGACAACTGGATGCATTGAAAGAGCTTGAGTCAGTCGAGAGGAGCAGGGAAAAGTGTCAGAATGTGGGGGCAAAATGTCAGGTTCAGACAGACTTAGCATCAAGTCCACGCCTCCTTTTTACCTCTCGGTGCCTCAGTGTTCCTGCAGTATAAGTAAGGTTATGAATCATAGACGTTTCCTTAGAGGGCTGTGAAAATGACACCCGTTACGGAAGAGGCCTGGTACTTGGGAAGCACACAATAAATGTAAACTTCTATAACTGTATTTAATAACAATGGACACCTAAAATTCCTCGTTGTAGCTGCCAACCTATTTCCCAGATCACTTTGCAGAGAGAGTTCAGGAGGCATTACTACAACATGAATCTGTGGGGTGGGGAGATGTGGCTGAAAACAGTGGGGCAGCCTAAATTGTGACCAACTGGAACAGACCATCCCAGATTACCTGAGCCAAACGATAATGTGACTGTGGAGTCAAACGATAATGTGACAAGTTCTTAAGGTAAAAACACTATTAATTTTTCACTTAAAATATAAAGACTGAATAATCAATCAAGCTCTAAGATAACTAAAAGCACTAAAAAGCCTATTTCTAGATCCAATTGTTTTGAACAAATAAAAACCCTTACAATTTTTAACCCTGTAAAGTGCACTAGTTACATAGCCTCTGGGGGGTTCCTGGCTATGCCTGCACAATCATTTAATTGGCCCTAGGGTGCTTTATAAATTAAGGTCAATGGTTTACTGCTTCGTATTTCTTCGCTATTCTCCCTGCTGTCATTCTGTCTCTCCCTGTTACCTATGTGGTCACCACTCTCACCAAAGACTGTTTCCCTGTTTGTATCACCACCACCCAGAGATGGTGCATCTGCTGTGCCAATCTGTAGCCTGGTGGTCTAGATCATCCTTGCCACTTAGAAAATAACCTTTGAGATCTATTGGGTTAGAATAATACTAGCCCTAACCATTATTTTGTTAGTTAAAATGGTCCATTTTTTAAATCCTCCACAATAGCCCCCCCCAGAAAAGCACAGTAAAGAAAGCAGGGTCACAGAATTCTCAGACTAGAAGTCAGGAGACCCCTACAACCAACCAGTTACAGCACCTTAGGCTGCACACTACTCCCTGGGTTCTAGTTTACTCACCTGTAAAACAAGGTTAGGGATAACATTTGGTCTTCTTTTTAACTGAGAGATTATACATAAAAAATATTATATCATATTGGTATATGCATATGCATTACACATTTATAAATACATATGAAAATAGTGTATATACTATAGAATATACAATACACAGATGTGTTTATTTTAGATCAGTTGATCTATTATGTTGGTGCCAAAGTGATTGTGGTTTTTGCCGTTATTTTCAGTGACAAAAACTGCAATTACTTTGGCACCAACCTGATACATCAGTGGCTATTAGGCAACACTGTCAAAACTAAATCCAGCCACATGGCCAGTCAGAGACTTACATTGGTTTCTTATTCTTTAGCCATGATGGTAATGAACTTCGGAAACAGAGGGAGGAAGGATAAATGCAGATGTACTTTAAAAGTCAATCTGGGATCACACTGAAAAGGATGAAAGGCTGTCTGAAGGAAAGGGAGAAAATTGCTCAAATGATGAAAACAGTATCATGCTTTTCTTTTTTAAAACATTATGAGGGTAAAGTGGCTTTGGAAGCTCTATGTTCCCTCAGCCACTCCACACAGATAGAATATATCTGCATGTTCTCCCATGGCTACAAAATCGTCCAAATCATTTCCTAGAATCCAAGGCCCTCATTTCCAGCCTATGCTGTGAAACATGGATCTTTGATTCTAGTGGGTTAGTTTTCTCCCTGCCCTGTAAATGTAGTTTTGAACACATTCTTGCCTCTGCCTACCAGAATCTGCCCCATCCCTTACTGTTTAGAATACTACTGTTCAATACAGTAGCCACTAGGTAGATGAGACTATTTAAATTTAATGTAAACTACTTAAATTATATAAAATTTAAAATTTCATTCCTTAATCATACTAGTCTTATTTCAACTACTTTCCAACTGCATGTGACTGGTGGCTACTGTATTGGAAGCACAGATACCACATTTTATCACCACACAAAGTTCTACTAGATAGTGCTGGTCTATAGCAAGGGTTGGCAAATATTTTCTTTTTTTTTTTTTTTTTTTTACTTTAAGTTCTGGGATACATGTGCAGAGCATGCAGGTTTGTTACATAGGTATACATGTGCCGTGGTGGTTTGCTGCACCCAACAACCTGTTGACTAGGTTTTAAGCCCCTCAGGCATTAGATATGTGTCCTAATGATCTCCTTCCCCTTGCTCCCACCTCCCGACAGGCCTTGCTGTGTGATGTTCCCCTCCCTGTGTCCGTGTGTTCTCACTGTTCAACTCCCACTTATGAGTGAGAACATGCAGTGTTTGGTTTTCTGTTCCTGTGTCAGTTTTCCGAGAATAATGGCTTCCTGCTTCATCCATGTCCCTGCAAAGGACATTAACTAATTTTTTTTAATGAATGCATAGTATTCCATGGTATATATGTGGGCTGGCAAATATTTTCTATGAAAAACCAGAACTAAGTTTAGGCTTTTGGGGCCATGAGACAAAACAGAGGATATTTTATGGGTACTTACATAACAAGAAAAAAGTTTTTTCACAAATTTTTTACCAATAAAATTCAAATAATAATAATAATAATTGAGCCACGTGTGGCGGCTCACAGTTGTAATTCCAGCACTTTGGGAGGCTGGGGCAGGAGGATCACTTGCACTCAGGAGTTGAGACCAGACTGGGCCACCTCTATCAAAAATAATAAAAAACAATTAGCTAGGCATGGTGGCATGTGCCTGTGGTCCCAGCTACTCAGGAGGCTGAAGTGGGAGGATCATTTGAGTCTGAAAGGTGGAGGTTACAGTTAGCTGGGATCATGCCACTGCACTCCAGCCTGTCTGACAGAGTAAGACCCCATCTCAAAATAATAATAATAATAATTGAATGTAATTTGTTTTTGTAATAGACACCTACTACTGAGAAGAATGGAATTCTTTTTTCAGGGAAAACATTTTGCTTACATGAGCTTCAAAGTTAATGTTTCCTATAATTAAATTGATTGCAAATGTTCATCTATAAAAACCATTCTCAGCTTGTAGACCATGCAAACAAGCAGGCAGCACGCCTGATGGGGCCTGTGTACTATAATTCCCAAGTTCTTCCTGGACTGTTTCTCAACAGGACACTATCAACGCTTCGGGTGGGTCATTTCTTCATTTTGTAGGATTAGCCCATACATTGAAAATAGTATACATCCTTGGCCCTCAGGCATTAAATACAGTAGCATCTTCCAGTCAATGTGATAACAAAAAACCCCACCACATATTCAAGCTCTCCATCACCCAAAGGGAGGCACCATTGCCAGACAGAACCATAGAATCTTTCTCACATCCACCTTTTCTGCACCTCTGACCATACAACTTCCTCTGACCCTCTAAATAATGTATTATTAACTATTGACCCTCATGAGCAGTATAAATAAGGCTGAAATTGCCAAATATGTATGTGGGAACATTCATCGCAACCAAATTTCAAGTTGAACACATTCAGATTCCCATGTCTTGACATACTTGATGAATGAGCCCACTATGGGCTCATTTGTGTGAGAGGCTAAGGCTTCTCCCAGAAACACAGTCACACTAAAGGAAGAGAGTCAAGATAAAAACCTGGTCTAGAAAACATGGACCAGTGCTGGGGGAATTAATGGTTTATATCTCCATTCATTCATTCCTTCAACAAATATTTCCTGTTTACTCTGCGTTAGGCACTGCTGGAGATCATGGACAAAGGCATGTAGGAGCCATCAGGCTTCCATGCTGTCCTTCCATCCTCAGCCTGTTGTTCAGCGGTCATGCAGTTCCCTCATCTGTCCAACAAGACAAATGGTAGCACATATCTCAGCTGGCTTAAGCCCTTAGAGAAGTACCTGGCACATAATTACAGCAAATACTTACTTTTTGAGCACTTATTGTATTAGTTACAGTTTTTCTTCAAGCCAGTCTTATGGATTCATGCGCAGGTTCTTAGAAGAAGAGACAGAAAGAAAGGGTACATGAAAACCACGAAAATCTATTAAATGGAAGTTTTTGGATACTTGAGTGTAAATTGGCATGGAAGGGTTTGCCAGCTTCAATGCTGGTGGTGCTGGTGTAGCAGGTAGTGCTGCTGTGGCAGGGAATGGAGCCACTGGTGTCAGGAGGCTTCCAGCACATCATCCTCTCTGTGTGGGCAACAAAAGCCACAGCAGCAGCTATCACCTCAGGGCTCCTGCTCAGGAGAGGTGTAAAATGGCAGACACTCTGCACAACCAAGAGGTACTTACTGTGAGCACTTGGGAAGTAGCCCTGGGGGATCATCTGACAGCAAAGGGAGACTGAGGCTCCCAGAACCAGAAAAATACTGTCCCATGACTCAGTAGTGGCCTTATTTTACCCAAAAACTGATATGGCCTTGGAGCGTTTTTTTTAGTAATAAGAGTTATCATTTAGCCTTAACCATGCATCAAGCACTGCATGAGAGCTTCACATCATTTTATCATTTAATCTGCACAGCTCTGCCTCCATTTCCCCCCACTCATATGAGAGCAAATTAGCAGACTAAGTAACTTGCCCAAGGTCACGTAGCTAATACTGGGGAGCCAGGGCTCATCCCCAGATCTATCCATCCACTACAGAGCCGTTCTCTTAACCACGATGCTGCCAGCCTGGCAGAGGCTGCCCACATGCATGCACCTCCCTCACCTGCCTTGAAACAGCCATGCCTCAGGGTGGTGCTGCTTATGAAACAGAATATGAAGGTAACTCATTGTGATTCCTTCTCATCTCCCAACAGTACCCAGCAGAACACCCAAGTAATAAGTAATATTTATTTAAAACCAGTGGGAACTTGTCAACTATATACACAGTCATAGGTCTTACTATTTATCATTAGAAATAATATAAATGAAAATCAAATTGGTAGCCCTCAGGTTCTTACGATAAGTCAAAAGCAGGTAGCACTTACCTGAAGGATGTTATTGGCTGTTACCACCGGAGCGTCATCATTTACAGATTCAACAGTCACAGAAAGAGTTTGGGGAAGACTGTTTTCCAAGCTCTGAGCTATTTGCAAAGATGGTGAATTGTCATGAAGCTTCTCGCTGTCATCATGAACATAGTAAATCAATTCATTTTCCACCTGTAACAAACCACAAAATCACCAGTTTGCTGAAATGTGACTTAAAAATACGAACAAATGGCAATAAAAGAAATCCCAATTTTTAAAGTCTCTCTAAAACACAAAAGCACATCCTCATCCTGTGAAGTTTCAGTCTGATAATCAGAGTGCAAACTGTGATGGATGGTATAGTTTTTCTGAAATGATACTGCATCCTAGAAATAAGATTAAGGAGGAACAGCTTTTCCAGCACTGGCTCCACTTGGTCAGTGTGGTTTTGCCTTTATGGTGGTGGAGTCCACCCCAGCTGTGGACCGCAAATAACCCTGTACAAATAGGAATGGAGATTGCTTCTATCCACCTAGATTCATAGGCTGCCCAGAGGCGATCTTGGCATCAAGGAAGGGAGCACTGAGGCACATTGCACCATCAGCTTCAGAGGATGGCAGCCACTGATTTGTCCCATGGGTTTTTTTCTGGGGAACCAATCTGCCCTTTTGAAGAAAAGACAAAGGTAGAAAGGATGGTGGTGGACTATCTGGCAAATGGTTGTCAGAAGGGGAAATACATCCTAGAACCAAATGGTCATCACTTCTGCAGGGTTTTTTGAAGAATCAAATATTCAATGGGATATGAATGACAAGAGCCTACAGTGGATGGAAACTCTGTGACTGTAAGAATTGTGGAGAGGTCTTCAGTGAACAGTTTTGCCTTAAGACACACGTGAGAGCTCAGAATGAAGGGAACACTTCTCAGGGTAATTGTTATGGAAAAGATGTCCTCAGTGTGCACAAGGAAGCTTCTATTGGACAGGAACTTTCCAAATTAAATACATGTGGAAAAATCTTTGCTCTAACTGCAGGCTTTACTGTACATCTTGAAATTCTCAATGCAAGACAATCCTACCAATGCAAGGAATGTGGAAAAGGCTTTAAGTATTTTGTGAGCCTTGATAATCACACGGAAATCCACACTGGTGAGAAACTATGAATTTCAGGATGTGGGAGAGCCATCACAGCTTCCTCACACCTAAAGCAGTGTGTAACAGTTCATACAGGAAAGAAATCCAAAAAGACTAAGAAATGTGGGAAATCCTTCACTAATTTTTCTCAACTTTATACACATGTGAAAACTCATAAAGGAAAGAAGTCCTTTGAACGTAAAGAATGTGGAAGATCCTTTAGAAATTCCTCATGCCCTAATAATCACATTCAAATTCACACTGGAATAAAACCAACAAGTGTACATACTGTGGGAAAGCCTTCACTAGATCAAATCAACTTTATTGAACCTGTAAGAACCCACACTGGAATAAAACCCTATGAATGTAAGGAATGTGGCCAAGCCTTCGCTCGGTACTCGGGCCTTTCTACACACATATGAAGTCACAGTAGAAAGAAGTCCTATCAGTATAAGGAATGTGGGAAAGCCTTCACTATGCCCACAAGCCTTATTCAACATACAAGAATTCACACAGGAGAGAAGCCTTATGAATGTGTTGAATGTGGGAAGACCTTCATTACTTCTTCCCGTCACAGTAAACATTTTAAAATCCATAGTGGAGAAAAGCCCTTTGTATGCAAGATATGTGGCAAAGCATTTCTGTATTCCTTACGCCTTAATGTTCACCTGTGAACTCATAATGGAAAGAAATCCTTCGTATGTAAAGAATGTGGGAAAGCATTTGCTGTTTCCTCACACCTAAGTAGACATGAAAGAATTCACACTGCAGAGAAACCCTATGAATGTAAGGGTACGAGTGTTATCATTTAGCCCATCGGTTGCCATCTTTAATTACTGGCAATAACACCAAAGATTATCAGATTTGTCCTAAATGCCTTGAGGTTTAACGGCTCATGGATTGGCCTTAGATGCCATCCTGAGGGTCTGAAATTAAACCTACAGGTTCTGAATACAACTCCTTCATGGTTGCCTGAGTCTGGGCATCTGTGAAGAAGGGTCATGGATGGTAAGGTCAGTACTGCAGGCTGCCTCACCTTGGTGATTAGATTCCTAAGATCATAGCATTAACAAGTTCTGTATGACATAAATCACGCAGACTGGTCCCAGCCCCTGTTGGTTAGTAGCTGCCAGTGTGGCACATTCATGTCAAAATTTACCAGGAGCCAAGATGATGTAAGCCCCAGAGGTGGATTGTTAAAAGATGCTCCTCCAAAGGTCTCTTCTGTTCCCTCGGATCCTGCAGAGCATGGCGGGAATGAAACCATCCATAACTGCCAGTAAACTTTCACAGCCGATTATTTCTGTGTCCCCTTCTTGTAAAATCTAAGAACTGTGACGGCCTTGCTTGTTCTGCCTTGTATGTCTATTTTAGGTGGCACAGTCTCAGTGGCAGTGTGTCTTCTAGTATAATCCAGTCTCTCCTCATTTCTGTTAAGATGGCTGATATAGTCTATGAATCTCATTCATGATCTCTTTATCAGATCATTGTTCAGCCACACTTTCAGGATTCTCTTCAGCACAAGTTTTCTAATTTTTGCAGTATGGATAGGCTGAGAATTTTCCAAATCTCCAAGCTCTGGTTCCGTTTTCCTCAACAATTTCTTCTGCAATTCAAGTCTCCTCTTTTGCATTTTCCTGTAAGCAGTCAGGAAGAATGAAATTTCCTGTGTACTTTAACACTTTAATTACAGGTCTTAGTGATACATACCTAATTTTATCTCTGTCAAGCTCTACCTTCCACAAAATGCTAGAATACTGTTCTGCCAAGTTCTTCACCACTTCGTATCAAGGGTTGTCTTTTCTTCATTTCCCAATAGCATGTTCCTCATTCCCCAATGACACCTCACCAGAATCACCCTTAACAACCTTATTTCTAGCTTGCACATCAGAATTTTTCCAGCCTCTACTCATTTGTCAGTTTCAAAGCTGCTTCACATTTTTAGCTTTTTGTTTCTTTGTTTTTAATTACAATACCTCACTTCTCAGTACCAAAATCTGCCTTAATGAGCTCAGGCCACCATAACAAAATACCACAGACCAAATGGCTTACAAATTCATTTAATTTTAAATAAATGAGGTTAAAAACAGAAATTTATATGCTCATATTTCTGGAGGCTGGAAGTCTGAGATCAGAGTGCCAGCATGGTCAGCTTCCGGTGAGAGCTCTCTTCCCGGTATGTAAATGCCCACTTCCTCATGTCTTTACATGATGGAGACCAACAAATAGGTTGGTCAGTCTGTCTCTCTCTCTTTCTCTCTCTCCTCTCTCTCTCCTCTTTCCTCTCTCCTCTCTCTGTCTCCTCCCTGCCATCTCTCAACATAAATTCATGATACTTCCTAAAGATCCTATTTTTACATACAGTCACACTGGGATTTGGAACTTCAACATACGAATTTTGGGAGTTATTGTTCAGTCAAAGTACTTAATATTATTCTTTTCCCTTTTAACATAGGCAATCACATAATCTGTAAATAATGGCTCTTATTTTTCCACTTTAGTTGTTAGGTTTTGTCTCTCTATATATATTTTTTCTTGCTTTACTGGACTGATTTCAAGGTCCAGCACAACACCAACTAAAAGTAGTAATACCAGCATAACTGTCTGCAATTCTGCTGAGATATGTGCTCCATTTTATTGGCTTGGCTGTAGGTTTTTATTTTTTTATTTTTTGAAGAGGCTATCTCCAAAGGAAAGATTTCTTTTTATAGCCAGTTTTTACATGATGAATGATTTCTCAATATTTCATAATTTGTGAGGCTGAATTCCTCTTGAATTTATTGAACGTTTCCTGTGCATCCTCAAAAAAAGAAAAAGATTAAGGAGGAACAAAGCGATTGAGCAATGTGGCGTAGCACAGAGAATGCTGGACTGATCATCAGAAGATGTGAGGTAAAAGTGCTACTTCTAACATGAAAGTGTGTTGTGAGTAACTAATTTTTGAGGTTACTAATTGCTTTGTTTGACAATTCAAACTGTTAAATTTCAGCTCTGAAACTTCTATTCATCCATTGGTTGGATTTCTCCTTTAGAGACATATGGACCAGAGCAACTATTAAGTTTGCCCAAATTTCTCTTTTCTAAACTAAATATGCATTGCTCCTTTAACTGTTCTTTGTATGTGAGGTTATACTTCCTTCTGAGGTTATACTCCTATAATCCTGCTCCTTCTCCTTCAGAATACAATAGGTTTTTGTGTAACTAATAAAGGATGCTATGCATAACTAGCTAACATACACCCGCTGTGGACAGACTGTCATGAATTACACCGAAATGAAGTTACTCTAACAACACAGATTTCCCTCTCTATAATAATCCAAATGCAAACATTTACTTTTACTTCTGTTATATATATATATATATATATATATATATATATATATATATATATTTTTTTTTTTTTTTTTTTTTTTTTTTTTTGAGATGGGGTCTTACTCTGTCACCCAGGCTGGAGTGCAGTGGCATGATCTCAGGTCACTGCAACCTTCACCTCCTGGGCTCAAGCGCTCCTCTCACCTCAGCCTCCCAAGCAGTTGGGAAGACAGGCACGCACTACCATGCCCAGGGAATTTTTTGTATTTTTGGTAAAGAGGAGGTTTCACCACATTGCCCAGACTGGTCAGATTTCATCCTTTTAATGTTTGCTCTGAAATCATCCTCCAGAGAATTAGTTATTCCTCTTGGATTTGTCATAACCACAACTTTGATCAAAATGCCTTTCATGTCTTTAAAACTCAGATGGAAATATTGAAGAGCACAGAATCAAAATCAGAGACCAAGAGGATTATAAAACTAAAAGGGAACTTAGCTGCAGTGAGTCTGTGACCCAAACATACAGCAGAGAACTTCCAAACCCCAAGAGTAGCAGAACTTCTGAAAAAGTATGTGGGATTGTGTTTATTTTGATAAAATACGGCCAAAATTTTTAACAGTTCAACTTCGCCCATTCCTGTGGCGTACTTCCTCTGAGCAAAGTCTTTTGATCTTTCAGAGGTGTTTCGGACACGAGTTGAAAAGTTCATGAAGTGTCTCAAGAGAAAGTTGTGTCCACTCATACACAGGTGCTATGAGAATTTCTTTGGAGTTCTGTGGGCAGAGGAATTCCAGATCATGGCCTGTGAGTGTGCTCCTGGAACATGCTGTCTTAAGCTATTCGAAAACAAACATGGAAGATGGCTCTGAGCAGAAGGTAGGAGAAGTTTTAATGCACTATAGGAATGTAACCTTTGAAGACCAGTCATGTTCACAGTATTTCTCCTGGAAAAATACATCATTTCCTTAATGGAGTGGCACTTCCCAAAATGACATGCCATTTAATAATATTAATCTGAAGGCAAAGAGAGGGTATGTTGGGGATTTGTCTTTCCCTAGACTTCTAAAACCAGAGCAATATCCGCTGGCCTGAAATTAAAGGATAAAACAAACTAATGGAAAATCTTGACAGATTTAAAAGTATTTGGTCCCCTGTCACCAACTCTGTTCGGGGACATACTTGATGCTCCTCTGCTCACATCTTCTCATCCCCCAGTGCTCCCCTCTCACTCCTTACTCCGGGTCAAAGGTGAAGCCTCGGGCCCTCCCACACCTGATCTGCTGGCTCATCTGCTGTGCTCCCCACAATGCCTGCAGCGCCAGCCACATTGGGTGACTTGCTGCTCCTTGGACACACCAGGTGTGCTCCTCACGCAAAGCTGTTGCTCTGGCTCTTGTTCTGCCTGAATGTTTTTCGCATATACACTTAGCTTACCTATCCATCACCTCCTCCGGGGTCTGCTCAGACGCTGCTTTCTCAACGGTGCCTTCCTTCACCACTCTATTAGAAACTGAATGTCAATACACACACACACTTCAGTAAAGGTGCCAGCACTTCCTAGCTCCCTTTCCTGCTTTATTTTTCTCCATAGCATAAATCATTCAACATACCATTTATTTCATGTATTTTTTTATGTATTGTTTCTTCCTGCCTCTCTCTTTCCCTCATCAGGAAAAATGCTCCCTGTGGGCTGGGATTATCACCTGGTTAGTTCACCAATTTATCCCCAGTACCTAGAACTGGCATCCCTGACACAAAACAGATATTCAAAAACTATTTGCTGAATGAATGAAGGGCAAGAATGGCCAGGGAATCTCCCTCTCCCAGTCACTAAAGGCTGCAGCCACTAGTTTTTAGAGGTTAGAGTCACTGTAAGTGAAATGACTGTGTCTCAAAACAGGAGTCATCTAGGGAGAGACAATGTGAAGGGGTCACCTCAAAAGCAGGGACCCGTGACTTTGACTCTTCTCTGTGAACAAGGCTACATGATAACATAAACAGCATGTTGTCACAGCAGATGCATAGGGAACACCTGCATCTCGACACATACATTTCAACCAGTCATTCTTAAATACATGCCTCTTACGAAGCACAATTAATCATTGAATTGACCAGGATTGGACCAAAATTTAGTGCTCAGAAGACAGGACTACAATTTACAAACTACTTTTAGAGAAGTATTCCATTCAACTCACAGCAGAGCAGGTTTGAAATGGTCTTAGATGGGTTTGTCCAGCCTTTGAGGGAGAAGCCATGACTGAAAGACACCTGCACAAGGTCACTAAAGCATCACCTTCCCTGGGACCCCACCTGCATGAGGTCACTAAAGTGTCACCCTCCCTAGGACCCCCACTGAGAAGCACTGATGTCTAAGGTCTTTTCCAACCCTCAGTATTCTCTGCTTCTCCCCAGGGCTCCCCAAGTCTGGCCTCCTTGACGTGTAATTCAGGTTACATCTCCTGTGGTCAAAGGGGAGGACTCCTCCACAGACTAGCTCCAAGTGCACTCTGCCACTCCTCCACCTCCTGGACAACTCCCCACCCACCTAGAATGCCGTTGGCCATGCTGTTCCCTTTGCTTGCCCTGCTTTTCTTTGTTTCCTCCTCTGTTATCTCCCTGCTCTTTCACTCTCTCCTCAAAGTCTAGCTGAAACAGTATTTCCTCTGTGAAGGTTCCCCTATGCGCTTCAGTTAGCATCTTTATTCCCACCGCACCACTGTGAAAATGCAATGTGAGAGGCAAGAAAAGTGCACCTTATATTAAACCTGGTGCCCTTGATTGCTCAGCAGTATTTCTTGAGGGTGAGGAATATGTTTCACTGACCATGGTAACTGCACACAGTAACTCGAACAGGATGTTT
Source organism: Macaca mulatta (assembly GCF_049350105.2). NCBI lineage: Eukaryota > Metazoa > Chordata > Mammalia > Primates > Cercopithecidae > Macaca > Macaca mulatta. The sequence goes on from NC_133411.1 coordinate 62,662,660, forward strand.
AGTAAATTGATTCAAATCAATGGATGCGTTGAAATTCTTAGAAGCAAAATGAAGCATCAAACATGTGTTCTTAGCTGACTAGACAAAGACACTCTAAAATGGTAGGTGGTTGTTAATGTTTTCCAACTTGGAGAGTGTATATTCCTAGGGTCTTATAAAGGAAATGATGGGGACCTGCAAGTTACTTTTCAGCATTTAAAAAGAAAGTAATGGAAATCATTCTTTTATTCATGATAAGAAAGTACAGTCTGACAATAAGACCATTCTAACCCAAAGCAAAGAAACATGACAGCAGCCTGCAGTTGTCCTTGGTTATTTTATGCTGATTGGATGCCAAGTTGGCAATTGTGCCCAGATCCCTGATTGCAGGGACTGGACCATTTTAACTATCCAGAGCTTATGTTCATTATAGGGTGTGATATGGAAAATGTACCATGTAAGCATCTGTTGGTTGAGTGAGAAAATGAATGAATAAAAAAATCCACCAATGATTAAAGCATACTTGTGTTAAATACCTGGGCATTACCCCGACATTGCTGAGAGGGACAGTGACAACGTGGCACTCATCTAGAACTGGGCAACCAGGATAGTGCAGGAAACCCATGGCATAGAAGCAAAAGCTAGAAAGCTAGGGATGTTTAACCTCAAAAAGATAAAATTCAAGGAAATCTGATAACCTTTTCTTTCAAATACTTAAAAAGCTTTCATGAAAGGATGTGTATGATTTACTCTGTACCAGAATAGTATCATTCTAAGAGAATCATACTATGAATGAATCTAGGAGGTGAATGTTTTATTCTGTACCAGACGTACCTCTGGTACAGAATAAATCTGGGGCACTAGAGCCAGGACCTAGGAGAAAAAGTTTTTAAATGGCATATTTCAGCTCAGCCTAAATAACTATCTAAAAATTGGAGCGTGTTTACATTGGAAGGGCTCATCTCAGCAAATAGTAAGTTCCCCATCACTGAAGTTGTTTAAGCACTGGCTGAATGACCTCTCTATAGGGATACTGTGGAAGGGCTTCTAGCATCTGTTGGGAGGTCGACTAGACACCCTGCAAGGTCCCATCATTCCCATGAATCTAAATAATAAATAGCCATTTTTTCTCCTACCCAACATTCCCAATTACATAAACTGAGAGTTATTACCTGTTTCCCGATAAAGTTCATTAGCTTTCCTCTTGGAAAATTAGAACTTTTGACATCACTGTATTTTGGTGGTTCAAGCAGAACAAATTCACAGTCAAGTCCCTCAAAATATTTGCTTGGAATTTTGAGGTAGTCTTCTAGAAGTGCTCTGGAGCCACCTTCTTGAACTGTGAAATTCTGCACCTGCAGAAGAATCCACTTAGGCGTGATATCGACCAAGATTTCGACTCTGCTCACAACTTGGAAACCATTCATCACATTCAGGGAAAAACAGTCCTGTTCTTGGTTGGGGGTTGTCTGCACATAAAGGATATTGCCATCCTCCACATCCGGTTGTGTAAAAGTCAAAGGGGACTTTTCATCTGCACCCAAGCTGCCTTCTTCTGGTATAAATTTTTGGAGGTATCGATGCATTGGTGGAGTTTCGACTGTGAACACTGCCTCTGAAGGAATATTATCTTCATGCTCAGCCTTGAGTTCACACACACAATATCTAGACACACACACACACACACAAATACTAATAAATGTAAAAGTCAAGACTGTTGATAACCACATTGTCTTATATTAACGCCCACAATTGGCTTAAGTTGTACTTAGGGTTGATACACAGTTTAAACCTGAGTCTATTTTGGTGCCCATGCCAATATTTTTAATATCAGCCCTGGTCACAAAAAAAGTAATGGTCAGCAACACTTGAGCAGCTACTAATGTATCAACCAAGAGTCATTCACAGCAGCAAAAACCCCAGGACTCGAAGGTTGAGGTGAAAGAAGGTAGAAGAAGCAGCAGTTGGGTCAGTAAACTTGTAAGACCTTGAGAGGAAAGTTTTCATCCCGCATTTTAACTCGCTCAGCATTTTCAATACTTTTTTTTTAATTCAGCAAACTCCATCTCAAATCTGATTATAACTGATGTGTAGTCATTGGGCTGCATATGCCCCCTTGTGGTGAAACTTAAGTATAAGCTTTTGAAAAAGAACAAAAAAGCTAGTTCTTATTCAAAACTCACTGTTTAACCCATTCTGATTTGAATTCATTTTTAATTAATTTTATTGGCTGCATCTAGCAAAAAAGTAAACTTGTTTGCAGTCCTGAGGGTAGATTCAGAATAGCCTGCATTTGTGGCCAGTTGTTATAAATCACAGCTTACACTTCCCACATCCTATACAGCATTACCCAAAAGAAGTACACCCCTTCCTAACTCTGATCAGCATGGCTGTGCCTGCTGGAAGTTTCCAGTAGGAGCCCCGGGAAACCAGGTGACTTTTGGTCTCACCTCTGACATTCCACTGGTCTAGGCTAGTTTTAACCATCATTTTCAGGATACTAAACAAAGCCACATTCAGAACTAAAAAACTATATAATATAGTGTTTTCAGCTAACTTGGGAATGTTTCTTACATTTGTTAAATTACTCCAAGTTTTTATACTGTGCTTCAGCACATCATAAATATAACTCAAATCAAATGAAGTATTGGCAGTGTTGCTATGAATAATGAATAAAAGATCTCTTAATTTACCATAATATATACCTTTCTTCCTTAGTCCAAGTTTTTACTGTACTAAACGTATACATGCACACGTATGCACACGTGAGCCCAGCTTTAAAATAAACCTGAGCATTGCTTACATTCCATTTCCAACTGTAGGAAAATTGATAGCATCAAAATCATGAAATCTTCCAAGTTTACTTCTCAACAGCATCTATATTTTTAAAAATTCACTCCTAATACCAGGGGAGAAATCATCACAGAAATAGCTTTCAGAAGCAAACAGATTATTAGCGCCTGTGAGAATGAGAATTCTTGGTGTTATGGATAGGATAATTACCTACCTGGAGCCTTCCGGTATTCAGTTTTACTGCTTTTCTTTCTTCAACTACAAGAGTCTTGATGTGCAGAACCTGTGTGTGATGTGGGTGACCTTCCGCACACTTGAACACAGACTCCCACTCCCACCTCTAAGCATGTGGCTTTAACTTTCACTGTCAGGTTGAATACATCAAAGTTGCCACTACCATCGTACCTATCAATCACATGTCATCAAGTCATCCTGAGAAAGTGAGTGGGAAACAGAATGATTGACCAGGATCCTGCCGTGCTTTGGGGCCTGCACAATGTAGAATTCAATCTTGTGGTCTGTTCTGACATCTTGGTTTGTGGTGATACTTAGGTTGGCCGCTGTGAGGCTGCCATCTTTTCTTCTCTGTATGAACAGCCCCGTGTTGTTGGCTATCTGGACATAAGGGTCTGACACACTGACCTCAGGAACAGACGATGTGTAGTGGACACCATCTGTCACAAACAGCACAAAGCGGGCCGAGTCTGCACCCTGATGCCCGAAAAGCACGTGCCCTTCCCACAGGTCCTCTTGCCTGAACTGGTAGAGTTTATGAGTGGGGTCGCTGGCTCACACCAAATCCCCATTTGGGATGCCCCGCCGGGTGTACAGCAACTGCCCATCATCAAAATCTAAGTCAGGGTCATGGCAACAGAGATCTGCCAGGGTCAATAAGTGCTGGTCATTCCGCACAACATGAAAGACTTTATCTCTCATGCATACTAGTTTCTCATCATTCTTTAACTAAATAGAAACGGTGACTTTTATTTCCGTAGATGAATGCTGAGTCAAGATCCCTGACTGTTCCCCTGGTCCTTTGGTGGAGGCCACAACAAAGAACTACTCATCACCTTCAGTTTCAGAGTCATCTTGAACATACATCAGCTGTTCACTCACTTTGTCTTGATTTGTGAACATAGTGATATTGTTATTTATTTCCAGAGAATCAGACAAGCTAAGCAGTTTCAGCTTCGCATGTTGAGGGCCTTTGGAGATTTTATATTGGAAGATCTGATTGCCCAAAATTTGAACAAACAGTTCTGATTTTTAAATTAATTTCCCTTCTCCTTCTTTTAAAAATAATCTGTTAAAATAATGTATGTCTTATCTGCTTTAAAGCTGATTCTGAAAGTATAATCTTTTGATTCTATCTATTTTGCAACAACCAAAAACCTAAAAGTATCCTGTGAGTCTTCCCTTGGCTTTTCCTGAGGTTCGCAACTTATCTTAAAGTCTGTAATATTTTTTTGGCTGAAGATTGAGTTTGTTTTTAGAACGTTATTGCCAAGTAGCAATTTTCCTTTCTTAGATGGGATCAGTAACTTAAAAAGTAGTTCCCTCTCAGCTACTTCCACACCCTCTGTTGCAGCCTGCAAATGATCCGAATTCAGTATGTGCTTGTTTAGTTGACTGATCTCTAGAGGAACATTTTTCAGAAGGATAAACTTTAGCCATTGTGCTGTAACTGGAAATATCAGCTTTTCACCAACTTTTCCTTCTATGTTAACTTTAAATTTAAAGTGATACGTAACATTTTCTAGTTGCAATTCTTTGAATGTACTACAGTACCGGACCTGACTCTGATCAACAGAACGCTGAGAAAAGGAACTAACTTGTCTCAATTTCCCACTTGACTCTCGCCACTGGATCTGGCCATACTGAGTGATGTCAGAGCAGGTCTCCATCTCATGCCATTCACCATTAACCTCCACTGACAAGTTACTCCGTGTAATCAGAGGAGTGCCACCCTGTTCTATGACCACACCAATTCTATTGGCCACTGCAAAGTCCCAAGGAACAGCCATGATTCGCAACACTGCTCTATTACTAACCAGCTCTTCATCACTTGCTCTCAGAACAATCTGAGAGTTTTGATGACCCCTGTGCACATAGAAAATGTTGCCATCTCTTAAATCTTCATGTGTAAAATGATTAATGGCTTTCCCGGGATCATTTGCATTTTCTAAAAACCCAGCATCTGAATTGAAGTTGCCAAGAACTGAAATACTAAGACTCAAAGAATCTGTGTCAGAGTCTGACATGTCTGTCATACTTAGGGTCAGTTGTTTCTTAGAGTTCTCAAATAGAAGAAGCAAGTTTCCTTCTGGTACCTTAAGGTACAGGGGATCGTTGACTGGAATGACAATAATGTTAAACATATGTGGAACACGTTCTTGCAGATATAATGGCATTTCTTTCTTGCTATTGGAAGAAACCAAAAATGTAAAATGATCTATAGGTTCTTCTGAACCTTTGTGGACATACCAAACTTTTCCTTGCCATAAGTCTAACATGGTAAAACCATCTCCATTTCTTGCTCAGGTGGCACATCTAATGGAAGGAACCCATGTATAGGCCTTTCCTGTATTTTAAATAGTGTTTGAGAATGATGGATACTCAAATCCTTAAATTTCACACCCAGCTTCATGTGCCTTTGTTCCAGTAAGGTCCACCTTCTTGGACCCCCAAGTTACTCAAAACCAAGAAATCGCTGCTCTCATCTTGAAGAAAAGGCTTGATGACCTCACGGAAGACAGTGGAAAGGAAAACTTCTGACTGAAGCAGATTTTCTATCGCTGTTATGGAAGGATTTGTGTTGTCAACACTCTCAGTTTTACACCAGCAGAAATACCTTTGAAAACAAGGGCATCCCTTAATGCTTTCTTTTCTGAATCGGCTTCCAAGCTTCTTAAGCACCCTTTGAAAGAGGTTCCTCGAGCAAATTTCCCAGGCACAGAGGCGAGTTCTAACCTCTTTACTTCTTCCCACATTTGGTTATCAAGACCTCCCACAAAAAGGGCTCCTTCAGATACAAATGGTTTGCTTTGCAAAGGCAGTGACTTCCTTACCTTTTTTTCATCTACTGTTAGGTCCAGATACTCCCCTGTGAATTTGAATTGAATAACATGCCTCTTGTTGTCACTGACAAAACTAAAAGAAGAAAGCTGAGTTTTACTTTAAGCCTTTCTACATAAGGCTTCAATAGACGTTCATCTATTTCCAAAGCAAGAAAATCTCCTTCCTTACCCAACTGAAATGAAAGCAAGGCTTGCTGAGTTACAGTTTGCAAAGTAAATTCCAATAGCCCTTGTCTTTGCACTCTCCATTCTGGAAAAGTGACAGAGAATCTGGAGCTAAAGAAATTGATGGCTTCATCCTCCCCTGCAAAAAAACTCATCATTGCATCCTAGTGACACCTCATAAACCTTCTTAAAACCAGGGTAAGATCTAAGGGATGTAAGGATCTCCCTCTGGTTAAATACCACATCTTTCATACATCCTCGAAAATTGGGGACCTTTCCATCCAGATAAGGTACATCGAGTGCCCTGTGGCCTCCTACGTAGATTCCATGTTGAAAACTCAAATTACGCATCCCACCAGCTGCCATTTGGCCAGTTGTCTCGTAACGTTTGTCAATAACAAAGGAAATATTATGCTTAACATAGCGCAGTTCCACGAGATGCCAAATAAAGTCATCCATATGAAATCTCTGCTCAGAAAGGAGCATTTGTTCACTTGTACCCAAATTTACTCTCACCTGAAAAAGAAAGAATCATAATTAATCAATCCCATCTCACTTTTCATTTCATACTGTTTTATTGAGAAAATGGGGCCTTTCACAAAAGAAAAAGAAGAGAGAAATTTGGGCATGAAAACTCTTCCCATGCTTATAGATTACATACTAAACTCAGAAAATTTTAAAGTTGAAATATTTAAGACATGCTAGTAAAACTGGAGAAGATCCCAACCTATACAAATGGCCCATCATTTTATTCTAGTGAAATAACAGCAATCAATATATGTAGCTATTTTGTTCTCTTTCTCTCTCACTGCTTTTCTTTCCAGTAATTCTATGCTTATATGTATTTTAAAGATTTAAAATCATACCCGTAAGGTTCCTGATTTAAGTTATATTATACAATAGTCATTTGTCCGAGCTGCAAGAAAAAGTAAACCCTGTGGTTTGCTGGTATGAAATTTTAATTGAAGAGATAGCTCAGAGGAAAGTTCTATGATGTTGAACTCCACATAGCTTTCACCATAAAAAGATGCTAAGGGGAAAATAACAAAAGAAGTATGTTAGTAAATGTATTAGGCAATGACTATTCCACTTTAAATTATTATCTCTTTTCAGGGACTGATCCTGGTGAAGAAAGTTGCCTTTCCCAAGGCCATATCTGCTTCCTGGGGTGACCCAGAGATCTGACATGGGTTATAAAAAGCTCAGTGTTCTCTCACCCCAACTCTGGAAAGCTCTGAACAGCCATTCCCTCTTCACAACTCTCAAGAGAGGTAGCTGAGGCTTAAACTGAGATGAAATTGCAATTCAACTCCTCCATCTACCCCAGAATGCTGCTTTCCCTTCCACAGGAGTTGATCCTACAAGCTTTCTCTAATAAGCCTCCTGCTTACTAAGTTCCATTTCAGATTCTGCCTCCCCAGAAGGCCAGCTTGTGACAACTGGTACTGGAAGTGGTCTGAAAAAGCAGATGCTAAGATAAGATTTGGAGCTGGACCACCACTACTCAAATGGTAATTACGACGCTGTCACTGGTGGTAGGTGAACCACAGAGAGCCCTGGCAATGACTGCAGACTCCACTGGTGGTGAGCTGTCTTGGTGTAAGAGCAGAAAGGAATACATTAGGCCTGGCTCTGAAATACTGAGGTATTAAAAACAAGGCAAATACAGAGTAAGTGTGAAGACAATGGAATTGGGTGCCTATTGCCAAGCTTGAATGAAGCTTTGGAAAAGATAAGGAAAAGCTGGGAAAGATTAGTTGACAATTACAAACTAAGTATGAAAGCCAGAAGACCTTCCTTTTAGCAAAGTCCTTCTCATCTCCTACAGCAGGAGGGCAAATAAGCTGAGACTCAGACCCAGGAATTAATCATCAGAGTAGTCAAGCTCCAAGCAAATTTTTGGGGAATCTAGCCTGCAATATCTACTCCCCTCTTTGCTCCTCTGTGCATGTCTTTATCCTAGAACCTACCAAGTTGCATTGAAATTTCTTATTTATGCATCTATCTCCTGCACTATTCTGTAAGTTTTCTAAGATCAGGGACCATACCTTTTATATCTCATCTCTTCAGTACCTAGCACAGTGCCTGGCACACAGGTAGTGTCATAGTTTCTGTTGGTGTCCCATTTCGATCCCTTTTAACAGGCTGGTGCACCCATCCTTCAGTTGCTGAACTGCCTTATCCAAAAACTCCAGTGAAATCACATCCCCTACCCTGGAGAGCAATCCACAGCCAAAGATTGATTGGAACTGAGCTATAAAATATGTAGAACTCTGCATTGCCATTCATATTCCAGATTCCCTTCTGGGATCAGGCTGAGATTACATCAGCTGAAACCACATCTTCGCTTGGCATCTTCTCCTGCCTTATCCTGCTTCCCTCACTTCCTTACATTCTCTACTGGGAAAAAATCATTCAGTGATTCACTAGCACCACAATCCCTCACTCAGGCTTTCTCACTAAGGAAACTGACCTAAAACAGGCAAGCAGTAAACAAGCATTTATTGAACCAAACTATACTGACCTAGTAGACCCCTTACTCTATAGTTGAGTAAACTCAGACTTAGAAAAGCTTAGGGACTTGCATAAAGTCATCAGTTGGTTAGAAACAGAGCTAGGACACAAACCAAGCTTTCCCCACTATCAATCCAGTGTTTTTATGAAGACAGGAAGTTAATACAGAGATGAATATGATCCCTACAGACTCTCCCAAATATGCATAAGCACCCTTTTCTCTCATTAAAATATGCATTAATAATTAAACGTAATAGAACTAGAATGTAGAGCTAGGTCATTAAAGTTGACAGATGGCAGTTACATACCCACTGGCTAGCTGAGTTTATCCTCCAGGCCTCCCCATTACTGAATGCCCCCACCTCAATTTCTGACAGACTCAGAGGCTGTATTGTTAAGTTTTCAAAACCAGGAAATGTTTTCTAAATTATAAAAGCTACCGCTGAGAATGACTAAGTAACATTAATAAACAATATCCATATATTTTCCCACGTTTCACCTCCCTGGCACTAAATCAATCCTAGTCCCAGCTGGTGGCCAGAAATTTCCATTGCCTCTGGAGAAAAGCAAGGAACTAGGTTAAAACCTGGTTTGACAGCCTGAAGCCGGTTCATGTCCTCACATACCTCTAAGTAGATCCTATCTTTTGCAGCCCCTAATAAGTGTCTCAAAATAATAATAAAGAGCAAATAGAAACATGAGTGAAATTGGCCCCTGGAAGAAGAAACGTGATCCCTACCTTCAGCGAAGAAAAAGTGTGATTTCAGCATTAGCGAAACAAAGTTGAGCAATAATCAGATAACCTCCTGGTTTTGCGTGCTTAAAGAAATGATGAAATGGCTGAGTGGGAGCCAGAGTCTTCCACTGGTAAAATATATAAAACATTTAGTTTGCTCTGCAATTTCTCCCAGGAGCATGATTATTTTATTCATTATATCCTCCTTAGAAGTGATTCCCATTCCTTCTTCCAAACTACATCTCTCTGGTTTTTTGTTTTATTTTGGTTTTGTGCTTTTGTTGTTTGGCTTACTATTTATAGAGTGCCTACTATGTGCCAGGTATTGCCAGGAGTTGAAGATGCAGAATCAATAAAACAAAGAGGCCTGTAGCCTACCAGAGAAGAAAGCCACTTGGAAAGAAGAGTGTGCACCCAAGTGATATTAGAAAGTTGGTCCATCAGAAGTACCTTCGGGGTCACCTGCGATATGAGGGAGGGAGCAATCCAACTATAAAGTGTCTCCCTCTATCCCTAATCCATAAAGTGAGATTAGTGACTTCACTTGGAAAGGGGCAGATTGAAGTGGCTGATCCTATGCATGGGTTATTCTGTCCACAAGTGATACCAAGCATCTTATTTAGTACTGAGGATTCAATGGTGAGCATGAGAGACTGCTAATCAAGTTATTACAGTTGCTTATTAATTGAGAAACACACAACAAAAGCACAGGGGCCTAATCAAGGGAGGTGTGGAGTCAGGGGGTTTCAGGCAATGGCTTCTGGAAAGACCTGAGTGATGGAGCAGACAGGAAGACAGGAGAGAAGGGAGAGAGGTGAACACAAGCACCTGAAGGTCCAGTCTGGCTGAGGGCAATGTGAGGAGAGGACAGCCAGGGTGGAGGTTGAGGGACGTGAGGGGTCACGGGGCAAACGTCAGAGAACAAACCCCACCTTGTCCTTCTGAAAGGCCTTCTCTGGCCACTCTGTTTAAAATGCCCTCACACACATACATGCAAATGCAAACAGGTCAGTGACTAGCTACTCCTTTCAAGGCCCTTATCGTAATCTCTAATTACCTTCTGTATTTGCTTTCTTGGTTATTATCCAGCCCCAAGACCACACCACCCCAAATAAAATGTAAGATTCTGAGGCCAGAAGCTTTTGTTAGTCTTGATCACTGCCTAATTCTCAGTGCCTAGAACAAGTGCCTGGCAAACAGTACTCACTAAATAAATGATGGTCTTGGAAAGCAAGTTAAAAAAGTCAGACTACATCTGCAAAGAGGGCTAGATAGGGAACAAATAGGGAAATGCATGATCAGATTGCAGTTTAGGAGATGATTGGCTGAAACGCAGACTCTCAGCAAGTAGCTGGGTCTAGGGAAAGGGAGGAGAAAGGGTGGGTTCAAGAAATATTTAGATAGGACTGTCAGGGTAGGGAGAAGGGAGAGGACAAAGGGACAATTCAGATTGATTTCTAGGTTTTGGGCTTAGTATCCACTTACTAAGTGGAGACAGGGAACCTGGGAGGAGAAGCTTTGGTTTCATTCTGTATTGTTTTGTTGATGCATATGTGACAAGAAATTCTCAGTGAACTTCTGGGGAGCAAGTGAATGACTCACCAACTGGATCCCCATGGACAGGGAGGGCCTTATGAACATGTTAAGGAGGTTGAACCTTATTCTGAAAACAATAGGCAAGCATTAAATTATTTTCAGTTGAAGAGAGACAGATCAGTTTGGGGTTTTAGAAAGATCAATCAGTCTCATAGCTATGCGAGTTCAAAACTAGCGTAGGATGGAAACTGATTAGAAAGTATTTCAAAAAAGATTTTAGATCTCCTTTTACGGAAAATTAGAATTACCTTTTCATATTGTATTTTCACTAATTTTATAATTGTGCCTCTTTATGTACTGCTATTCTTCCAAATATATTCTGCAGATATCATAATTATAACTTATTTTCAAAATTAAAATTTAAAAAAAACTTCTGTGATAAATTATTTGCATTACACAAAGTCCTAAGATGAGGTCTTAAGAGGAGGTCTTGCATTAATAGAGCAACTCTTACTTACGTTGTGTCATCTGAGATTAGTGACTTCACTTGGAAACAAACACCACACTTTGCATTACAAATTTATCCTTAAGAATCTCAGCAGGACGTGATGGCTCATGCCTGTAATACCAGCACTTTGGGAGGCCAAGGCAGGCAGATCACCTGAGGTCAGGAGTTCAAGACCAGCCTGGCCAACATGGTGAAACCCCATCTCTACCAAAAATATAAAAAATTAGCAGGGCATGGTGGTGTCCTGGCTGCTGCTTGGGACCATGCACAGGGCTGTCCTCTGGACTCTGGAGGCTGCACTCTGCGGTCTGAGGTTAATAAATGGAAATTGCCACAATTTTTATACTGCTATTTATAAAGACATCACTTATAAGGAACTTAAAAAACCTATTGAATTCTAAAAATATTACATTAATTGATGTTAGAGAGACATGGGAAATTCTGGACTATGGAAAAATCCCGAGGTCTATCAATATACCATTGGATGAGGTAGGTGAAGTTCTACAGATGAACCCAAGAGACTTCAAAGAGAAGTACAATGAAGTAAAGCCATCCAAATCTGACAATGTGGTGTTTTCTTGTTTAGCTGGAGTGAGAAGCAAGAAGGCTCTGGACACTGCAATATCACAGGGTTTCACAGTGCTCAACACTATGCTGACAATGGAAAGAATGGGTAACCTATGAATTTTCAGAGAAGAGATAAGGAATTTGAATTTCTGGAATACAAGTTGCCTCTTTCCTTGCGTACATGCAGCTTAGGATAGTGGAATGAGCAAAATAATAAAAATCTAGTACTGGCACCACTGATTATGGTAAGGGGAATTTTGTATAAGTCAGTTAGTTGTTGAATCATTTTCTCATCTGTGAACTGAAAATGCCACTCTCCCCTGAGATAATGCATGTTACTCGCCATGGAAATATAAGGGTTGGGATTCTAGGAATTAATTTTTAAGTAGCTTAATATCATTCAATAGTATTCTGAAAGACCAGGTTACTTATATTACCTAATCATGTGTGACATTTGTGTTAGTATACCTTCTATTTGTCAAAGAGGCTATGAGCTAGACCTGCAGATTAACAAGCAGATGTAACCTTTAAAAAAATCAATTAATCTGGGATCCAGAGAAGTAGATGAAATTTGAACAATGAAAATACATTAACAGCTTCTATTGATTTATAGCAGTGTTATGACCAGCATGGTAGTGATGAAATTCATAATTTAAAAAATTAAAATTAATATGATTATATGGGAATAGATAATCAGGACAGTAGTTGCTGTTCTAGAGGGAAGAAGATTAACTGGAAAAGGCAAGGAGGAGCTGGGCACGGTGGCTCAGGCCTGTAATCCCAGTACTTTGGGATGCCGAGGCAGGCAGATCGCTTGAGCTCAGGAGTTTGAGACCAGCCTGTGCATGGTAAAATCCAGTCTGTACAAAAAAAATACAAAAAATTAGCCAGCCATGGTGGCACGTGCCTATAGTCCCAGCTCCTTGCGGGGAGAACTGGGATGATCACTTGAGCACTGGAAGATCACTTGAGGCCAGGAGGTCGAGGGTGCAGCAGTGAGCCAAGATCACGCCACTGCACTCCAGCCTGGGTGACAGAGTGAGACCCTGTCTCAGAACAACAACAACAAAAAAAAAAAAAAAAAAAAATTGAGAAAAAAAAAAAGGCAAGGAAAGAACTTTCTAGGGTGATGGAAATGTTCTGTATCTTGACTGAGGTATGGATACATAGGTATATACATTTAAATGTAAATGACTCCCACTAGCATGGGTATATTCCTTTGGAATATTAAGTCCTATACTTGTTAGTGTGCTAATGTACTGGTGGCAAAATAAACCTGTTTTTCTCTTGTCAAAAAGAAAGAAGGAAGGAAGGAAGGAGAGAGAGAGAGGAAAGAAAGAAAGAAAGAAAGAAAGAAAGAAAGAAAGAAAGAAAGAAAGAAAGAAAGAAAGAAAGAAAGAAAGAAAGAAAGAAAGAAGGAAGGAAGGAAGGAAGGAAGGAAGGAAGGAAGGAAGGAAGGAAGGAAGGAAGGAAGGAAGGAAGGAAGGAAGGAAGGAAAGAAAAGAACTCAGCACAAACATCCAACATGCCCTGGGAAGCTCAATCTCCTTTATTCACTGAAAGCAAACCCCAACAGGCAAAATTCTAAAAGTCTCTGCCACAAAACTCAGGCCCACTAAGATATTTGCTCCATGGCTACAGGACAGGCAGGTGACCAGATATTTAGAGGGCTGGAGTGAGGGGAAAGCTCTGGTGCCACATCCCTCTGCCGACACTTTTGGAGGAAGGCAGAGGAGAGTGTGCTAGGCCCAGGCCCACAGTGAAGATGCAAACCTTGGGTTTCCAGGTACAGCCAAAGCAATCTATAGCCCTAGACTTCTTGCTTTGCAGAACACAACCCACCAGTCTCTCATCTATTCATTCATTCTCTAAATATTAGCTTTCCTGAAACTATTTTGTACTGAGATCTTAAGTAACAAAAAGAAAAACAGCAGGTACCCTGCCCTTACTTCCTCTCAACAGGGCATTCCCCAGGACCCCATGTCCACTATGCATGGCCGTTCAGATTGTGAGAAGAAGCTATTCCCGGAGTCTCTGATGTAAGTAGCACCCGCTGGAATTCTGCAGTGAGGCAGTCCTGGTGCCCAGTCTACCCCAGTTGAGCTGACAACTCTCTCTTAGGTGTCGCAAAACCTATGTCCTATCATGTATGCCCCATGTGTGGCAATTATGTGTTCCTGTGTTCGTTGCCCAGCTAGCGTGGGAGTTTGCCAGGCCCCAGTCACAGGCATGGGAGTCAGTGCTGTAGCCAGGCTTGCTCCCCACAGGGACAGAACCTTCCCTAAAGCCCCTGGCCTAACATTGGTGGCTCTTCCAGCCCCTTATTCCTCTCTGATGGCATCGCCATCTCATGCCTCTGTAAGATTATACGGCCGTTGAATTATCTCTTTTACTAAGACACAAACTACCTGTATAAGTTTCCTGTTGCTGCTATAACAAATTGCCACAAATTGAGTGGCTTAAACCAACACAAATTTATTATCTTACAAGTTCTGGAGGTTGGAATCTAAAAGAGGTCCCATTGAGCTAAAATCGAGGTGTGTGCAGGGCTGTCTTCCTTCTAGAGGCTCTAAGGGAGAATCTATTTTCTTCCTTTTCCAGCTTCTAGAGGCTACCTGCTGTCCTTGGCTTGTGGTCCCAGCCAGCAATCACACCTCTCCAACCTCAGCTTTCCATCTCCTCCTCCAACTCTGACTGTCCTGTCTCCCTCTTAAAAGACTTTTGTGATATTCAGGGCCCATTCAAATAACCCAGGATCATCTCCTCATTTCACAAATATAATCATATCTACAAAGTCCCTTTTGCCATATAAATCAATATATTCACATATTCAGAGATTAGGACATGAACATATTTGGGGAGCTGGTTTTCTGCCTATCACACTCCCCAGGGGCATTCTATCCTTCAGTCACTCGTATTTAATGAGCATCAATTATTTGTAGGTTACTGGACTATGTCCTGGGAATACAGAGGTCAATAAGGCAGTAGCATAAGGGCCTCTGGAGCAAAGGCCGTGAGGGTTTCATGGTGATTTGTATGTCCTGTACAGCCCTATTTAAAAAGAAAAAAGTTAAAACCAGGAGATGTTAAAGTAAAACCTGGACTTTTTGGCTTCTCTAGAAAAATTAGATGGTCAGGGCACCTTGGGACTCATTAGTTCCCACAACATAGCAACTATGTATGGGGTGTGGATGCTTCAACCACAGGGTACCCACCACTCTGTGTCACCTCCTGCCACACTAGAGGCTGCTTGGCTCACTATGACTCACTGGCTCCTGAAAACATTTGGGTTTGGGCACCACAGCTTTGGAGAAGAAATGGTAAAGTGAGATGCCAAGTTATTTACTTTGGAACTGAAAGAAAATGTTAGGACTTCTGGGGTTGCTATATCTAAAAACAAGTAAGAACTGAAATTTTTTTTCATCTTTAATTTACGGACTGATTGACATCCTGTCTCAACTGGCATGAGACAGCCTCACCTGTTGAGTGTGAGTTTCATCTGCTCAGTGCACAAGTCTCCTAAGGGATGGGTGGGGGTTCTACAATGCAGAAAGCTTGACTGCGATGCCCTCTCTCTCTCCCTACATTCAGTACACACCACGGGCAGGTTTGCCTGGAAAACTGGGTCTACTAATTGCGTTATCTCACTGTAACTAAACAAGTCTTGACAAATACGATCAGGAACTTACAAAATTCCTCCAAACAAACCACTGGCTAAAGCTATATACAAATAATGTAAGGACTAGTAATGCAAAGGAACAAGCGGTGCTGGTGATTCTCTTCCTGGACAAGTTCTCCACCAGCCTTGTTACAAGGTAAGGCAATAATATGCTAAGGAGATTTGACAATAAAGTAGTCAAACAATGAGAAATTATTGAACTATTGAACCATTGATTGAGTCTAGTGCTGAGTGGTCTAGTTTTGGTAGCACTGATAGATGATTTACAGAGATACACTGGGGGTGTATGCTAAAGATATTTCTATCTAGACAGTATTTTTTCACTAGACAAAGGTGGCTTCCCACCGTGATGAAACCTGCCAAGATTGTTCAAGGCAATAGCCTGAATCACCCAAGGAGCTAAGAAAAAAACCTAAATTCATATAATGCATCTGGCTACTCAAGAAAATATTATTCCAAGTACACCAAAGTAGATTTGAATAAGACTTTGGTATTCAATATTTGTCATGCCATCGACGCCATGGATGAAGAACAGCATATATGCTAAAATATATGCTATGGAAATCTTTATTCAATAAATCTCCATTATCCACATTCTTTTCCCTAAATGAATTTCTAATCCACTGGCACTTACCCAAGGTAATTGCACAGATGGGGAGGAAAGGAGGGTAATGAGTAGGAAAGGATGGAAATGAGTAGGAAAGGATGGAAATGAGTATTTAATGAGTGGTTCTCAGGTTGCTAGGCAGTCTTACATAGTATTTTATTTAAGCCTCTCTGTATCATCATCTCCATTTTACAGAGGTAAAAATCAAGACTCAGAGAAGTAACTTCCCCAAATTCTGAGAATACAGGACAGCACCCTGATTGAAGCCACGTCCATCTGACTGCAATGCTTCCTATCACCCTACACTGACCACTTGGATCACTGGCTCCTCGCCCATCACCACCAGATCTGTCCCCACGTGGCAATCACTGCCCTCTCAGATCTCGCTGGCCTGCAACTCACACCTTTCCCCTCAAAGCCACAGTCACGGCAGCCCCAGGCCTCCAGTTCCCTGTCCTATCCACTCTAGGAACCAGGCAGGAATGGGCAGGGAGTGGGCAGAGGAAAATCCAGGAAGGAAGGAGCAGAGCTGAGAACAGAGCCCGGCCTCCCCACCGCCACAAGGGGAAGGTGAGGTGTCCTCTACTCCAGGGGCGGGTCATCGCTGGAAGGTGCTGCAAAGCTCCCATGAAATCAGCAAGAGTGTAAGCAGCAAGGACACTATTTGTCTAGGCCTAAAATGCAGTAAATAAGACTTTAGAATTTAATCCAAGTACTACAGCGATACAGGGCCTTTGATTTAGAATGTGTTCTCTTAAAAAGTCTCCAAGGGAGTCTTGTTGAACCGAATTCAATTTTAAAACGCCGTGAAGGGAGGGAAGAACCAAGTACAGGGCTCAATCACGTAGCAAAAAGTCAAAGAATTAGCAATCTTTAACCTCTGAAAAGTGCCACAGAAATGTAGAGCACGACTTCCTCATGGAACCCAGAAATTTTATGCTGATAGGTGGAGGGGCTTATGGGACAGCGGGCTGGTGGCCAAAGAAGATTCCAGCGGTGAGTTTATGGCAACCCGAGCCCTGCCGGTCACTTGCGGCCGAGTAACTCGCCGGGGCGGGGTGAGGGGCAGAGCTAAGAAGGATCAGTAGGGAAGACAGCAGGAATCATTCATTCTGCTGGTAGGAATGCAGTCAGGAGGCCGACTTTAAAACTCCGATCCTCGGGGAAGGCCACCCGGAGGTGAGGAACAGGCCCTGCCCTGGAGGCGCCCGCCGCACCGACTTGGAGATGGAAGTTTTTCGCGGCGGCGCCCAGTCACTGCGCAGGACCGAGCAGTCTCCTTCCCCGGCTGCCCAGCTCAGGAATGCCCTGCCTGCGAGTCAAAGTCGGAGTCGCGGCGTGGCGAACCTGGCCCAGCATTGCCTGGGGCCAGCAGGGGCGCTGAGGGGGTCTCCCCGCCAGGGCCCTCCTCCCCGCTCGCCCACCCTCTCCAAGCGGGCTCCGCACGGCCGGGGATGGGACCGGGAGGGGAAGTTTGGGGCGCGTACCTCCTAGCGCCCGGCAGAGCCCCAGGCAGGCGGCCAGTAGTAAGAGGCGGCGGGCCCCGAACCGCCCATCCCTCTGCGGCGGCCCTTTGCAGTCAGATTGCAGTCAGATGCCCGGCGCTCACTCCCCAGCGGCGGCCGAGCTACCCGCGCTGCGGCGACCCGGAGCCCTGCAAGGGGGCGCGGCCCCCAACATCTCGGGGGCCGGGCCGGGGCGGGGAGAGCCATTTGCAGCCTGAAGCTGTTGTGCCCCTTCAGAGCAAGGAGCGGGCTGGGCCTTTACCCCGATCCTTACACCCCGCCCGCCGCTGGTAGCATCAAACTGGCCTAATGGCACCTAAAGGGGCAGAGAGTAAGCGGCTCCTGCCCCGGCCGGCCGAAATCTTCGATGGAGTGAAGTGTGCATGTGCGAGCAGGTGATTGTGACAAGTCAAGAGTGAGGGCAGCAAGCTGGAGGGTTGGGAGGAGACAGAAGGATTCCTGGAGAAGATAGGACCATCATCTGGCCTTGAGGCAACCGCTTCCCCTGACCAGGGTGAGATTCAGGAGGGTAGAGGGTTTGTTTTTCTCATTTCTATATCCTCAGTGAGTGCCTGGCACGTAGCATCAGTAAATAGGTGTTGGATGAGTATGAATGGAAGAGAAGACAACCTAATCATTCCTTCTTAAATGTGAGTCTTCTTTTTGTTTCTTTGAAAGCACGGCCCCTAAATTATCCCATTGGATTTTTGAAGCAACTCTCTGTCAGAAGAAGACCCAAGAGTCCCCACCCGGTGGATATCGCCCCTGAGTTTTGGCACGTGATCATAGATCATAGAGAGGAAAAGCCTCCACTCAGATCTGCCGCTACTGGTAAAAATTAACTTAAGCAGGGCCTGAAGAGGATAGTGCTTGACAGGGAGGCGCCAGGGACCTTCTAGAACCAGCTCCTCTGGGAAGCATTTCTTTCAGTTGCGTTCTCTGCAACATGGGTGTTTGCCAAAATGCCAACACTTGAGCTACAAGAACAATCAATGCTAGTGATATTTTGTTCCTAATAAAATTAACAATGTCATTTCCCCTTCATTTGCTTTTTTGGTTCTGTAATGAAGTGCTTTTTCAGCATAGAATCAAATTTTAACCATTTCTCCAGCAGATGACCTGTGAGACCACTGTTTTTACTTCTGAGCTGGAATGTTTTGTCTACCCAGCATCTTCCCTTCTCCTGGGAACCTCACCCTCTTTCTTTAAGGGACTGTCCACTCCTGCTCTGACCATGTGTAGAAAATGAGAGTTGGCCTCCACATTCATGGGCCACAGTGATAAGTCAAGGAGTGGGTTCTTGACCTGAGCAGGGCCAGTTTCTATTTAAAGACTTTCAGGGAAGGTTTCTAAAGGACAAGGGTCTGCCCCTCTCTGGAGGGGAGGCAGAGAAATTATAGGTAAAACTGTTTGCCTTTTCAAAGAAGCTAGCCTCTAAATGAGAAGAAAGCAGACAAAAAGATTTGCAGCTTGGGCCTGGGATGAATGAGATCTGTCGTCTCCATTCATCCACAAGGCCAGCAGTATTCTTATCTTTTCTGGGATTTGATTACATGAGTCAGTCAAGTCCCCTTTCAACCTAACCTAGCTGAGGTAGGGTTCCATTACTTGTAAGCAAAAGAACCTTCTTAACTTCAATCCAAGCATGATTTATATCACACTAGCTATGGTTTGTGCTCTGCAGGCCACAAATTTGCAAGCCCCAAGAGGAGGAGGTGAATTCCAGCTGATCACTGTCCTCAGCCCAGATTCCCCTGGCACTCATGACTGCCTTACATGCTGTTGATTTCTCCGGCAAGCACCTGCAGCTCTCTACATGGGGTTTACTCTCTGGGTGTAGGAACATGCCTCGCCTTTGTATGCCCAAGACAGGCCAGGGGTGGATGCTCACAGGAGCAGCCCTCAACCAATTATGGAAGGGAATTGGTGGACAAATATCCAAATTTCCTCACTCTGGGTGGGACAACACCAAAGTGGGATCTAAATAGTCTCCTAGAGGACTAGGTTCTAGTTACCCATGGTGGTAACCTGCTCATTAATGTGAGTACTTGGTGGAACTGCATATATAGTCCCAAAACAAAAAGTTGTGGGTTGGAAGGAGCCTCTGAGAATGAAGTAGAAGCAGCAGATTTGTTGTTAAGAACCTGGCCACTGACTTTGCATCCCAGACTTACCTCAGTGCCCCAGGGCAAGTCCCTTAGCCTCTTTGGGCCTTGATAACAGGCCTGACACATGCTTTTTGTCTGCAAAATTGGCATAGTGATAGTTCCTACCTCATATGATAGTTGTAGGATTTGTTATGACTTTTTGAAGTCTCAGAATGGAGCTAACGGGGCAGAGAGATTCCACTGACATGTGTGGTGGTTTTGTGCCTGATATACAAGTGAATCCAAACTTCCTTTTCTACAACTCCTTCCTTGCTGGGTTGTAAGGACAGTCACAGTAGTTCTTTAGCGTCAGACTAAATCAGAACAGGATTTCAAAGTAGCTTGAAGAGTCTAGTTAGGGGTTCCCAACCACCCCTGGCAAGAACCCTTAAAGCTGCCTGGGCAGTTGGAGTTCTACTCCTGGCCTCGCTGGACTCATCTACATCTCCTAGTTCCTTTGTGTCCTATCGGCCCCTCCATCCCAATCAAATGTTGTGCACTTTGTCAGTATTGTTTCTCTAACAAGCCAGAAATGAGTAATCAGCTGGCTGAGAAGCATCTAAGAGGGGAACCAGCCAAAAAGGATTAATTAGATTTTCCAGGTTCCACACAAACCTGTTACTCCCAGCCACTATGGTCTCCCACATAGCCCAGTATAAACTAAACACACTGTGCCTCTGCTTTTTCCCTCTTAAAACGTGGAAATCACACCAAATCTCTACAGTCCTTCAAAAGCTTTAGCATTGTAAGCAAATGGAAAGCCTCTCCACAAGGAATGTGAATTAATAAGCACAGAAGTTGGCCCCACCCTGGGCTGTATCCTACAAGAGTGCTGGAGGTGAAGCTTGGGAAGTCTGCTGGGGTCTGAAAGGCCAGTTCAGCTCAGATCAATCCAAGCGTGCAGAAATTATCCTGGCACGCTCAAGTATCCATATAAATTTAAAAGCACAGGCAGCATAGAACAAGATTACCCAGAGAGGCCCAAGCTGTCACCAATGTCTCCCAGAGGGGCCTCTTCTCAAATCTTGGTTGTCTCTGGCTAAGAACACAAGCTCAGGGGTTTGAGAGACCTGAGTGCAAACTCTACCTTGGATACTAGTAAGTGACATTGGTATATGACCTTGGCCAAATCACTCAAATGTCCCAACTGTCCCCTCATCTGTAAAATGCAGATAATCATTCTGATTCCATAGGCGTGTTGTGCACTTTAGTGAACTCATGAGGATTGAGTATTAAATAGTACCTGGCTCATGGTAAGAATTCTGGGCACTATAATTATACCTAGGGGCCCAGTTGGGCCTGTGGGCCTTCTCTGCCAGCCTCTGAGTAGCCCTGACTCAATCCCAAGCCTCAGACACTCTTGAGAATGAGCCATCTCTCATCTTTCCTGCAGCATGGAGGACTGTTTCATTTTGTTCCTGTGTACTTAGCCATGTATACTGCTAAAGACTACTCATGTTCTCCATGTTAATAATCTCTAGCACTTTCCAGCTGTCCACAGCAGTGTGGATTTTCTAGGGGTTGAAGAACCCAGGACCAGATAGGTAGGAGTTATAGCTCTGGTCCTAGATGTGTGACAAGGCACATATCCTGCAGTGGCCTCAGCTTCCTCCCTTATAAAATGAAAGGGATGGACTAAGTGATCCATAAATTCCCTTCAGGCTCAATATTTTATGATTCTAATTGGTTATCATTAGCGTCAGATGGCTCCCCCATTTAAATACAGCTCTTTAAATGGGCACACAAGAAAACTTGTAAAGTTTGGATTTCTTTACACAAACCAAGGTAGTGATTGCCAATAACGCGAAGCTTTTAATGTAGAAACATCTTTCAAAATGTTGAAAAGAGATAGCTAGGAATTTGCTCCCTGTAGGGCACCACTTGCTCCTCTTATCTGAATTAGTTCTAACTTATCACTCACATGCTTCAAAGATTGAATGTGATCTCCAGCCAATTTCCATGGTAGCTAAGATGGCTCTAGAATAATGGGAAGTTAAGATACTCAGTTGTTAGGGAAAACCCATGTTTGTGGTGACTCCAAGGATGTTTCTTTGTAGTGTCTGGTCAGGAAATCCACCTAAATAAGGGCCACACTCTAACCTAGTCATTTTGACTGGCACTCTCCTGCTATACCCCAGCAACAGGAATTATCCTATTCAGATACTGGCCTGAACATGATTCACTCAGAAATGAAGGTATAGAGAGCAGAACACAAATATAGGGATATACATTCACTGCTTCAACAAATATTCACTGAACTCTTTCAAATGCAAAAGGCACATGAAAGATGCCCTGGTGCATACAGAGATCAGTTACAGCCTCTGCTTTCTAGGAAGCTGCAACATAGAGAGAGACATAAGACATGCACAGCAGTAATTTTAATAAAGTGAATTGGAAGTTCAGTCATGCCTCTGGGCTCAAATGTCTCCTTTCTGGAACTGTCCAACCCATACACTGTTGTTGATGTGACCAGCTTGAGCAGCTGTGTCACATTTGCATGGCCCCTCACCCTCTGACCCCACACAGTTGGACCAGGTGAATTCCTCATCTAAAGGGCATGACCCTGGAGAAAAAGAATATCAAAGCTGATTCCATCTCAAAACTTTCAGCCAAGAAGCATAAAGAATGCAATGATCTGGTGGCAGTCACAGAACCAGTAAGTCATGTGGAGGTGGTGCCTTCATAAATACCAGCAGAGATCCAAGTTCCACCCAAGCTATGGAGGAATAGGGACTACAAGACAGCAGAAAAAGCCACTTGCCTCTGTCTTGGTCTTTGCAGAGAGGAGATTGGTAGCATGTTCTAGAGAAAAGCTGATTGTAAGAGACAATCAGAGCCACAGAAAATCATTGCCTGGTGGTCTTCTCATTCCTGTGAAGTCCAGATGTACTTCTTGAATTTTATGTCCATGAGATTCTTCTGGGTTCTTTCAATAAATCCATACTTTGCTAGAGCTAGTCTATAACTCTAGCTTCGCAGATTCTGGTGTGCACAAATTATGACTTTCAATATTTTTCCAAAACTCAACTTGATTTCTGTTTTGACCTTCAAAATCTGTTGCAGATGCAAAACTACAACTCAGCCAGTTGAAGGATTCTTTCCTGCATCCCCTGCCCCAAGTTGTTTTGCAGTTCCGTAGAATTTATGTAGTGCCAAGACATCAAGATGACTGAAGAAGGGGTGTGGCAGTTGTCTGTTGCAAGACACTCTCACCCTTATGCAGGCCCCCCTGAGACATTCTTCACCCCATGTGGTCTTCAGGTGTCAGTCCATGCAGGCTCCATGGAGACCGCCTCCTTCCCATCTGAATGGTCCCATCAGGTCAGCAACCTTTTCCATTTCTCCCTAGCTACTCTGAATGCTCTCGGGCCACCCCTAGTGCCGGAGCGCTTTGTGAGGCTGGGTAAGGCCCTGACTACCAATGCTCACCACACAGACATTTTCTCTCTTGGAATCTTACTGTCTTTTGGGACCCCATTCATCTAGCTGTGGGATTGGGCTGCTTCCATGGGTCTCTGACTTTCTGTAAGGCACACCAATGTCATCGCACTGACCATTTTGCTTTGACTGTTCTGTCCCCTAACCCAGGAAATCCTTTTCCTCTTGACCTGCTGGGTAGTGAGAAGGAGGAAACGCTGCATAAACCAAGATGGAGTTTTAGCCACTCAGCAGAATAAAGTGTAAAATCATGAGTTTGATTATTATAATATAAATGTATCATTTGTGCAGATTTGAATTGCAGACAAGAGGACTTGTATTTGCCACATTAAGGAGCCTACACAGGAATGCTAAGAATTCTTATGGAACCTACCCTACTCCCAGACTGGTTAACAAATGGTTGAATTTGAGCCAATTTCTTTAGGCAATGGCTGTGACCTCAGTGAGCACTGATGTGTGAAAATGAGGTAGACTCTCAGAAGTCACTGCTGGTTTCAGAAAAAACAGTCTTTGAAAGAATACCTCAGGATGCTTTCTGTCTCCCGGGAAGTCAACAGAAGGAAGGAAGAATGAAAATTTCTGAGTTTTCTGCAGAGATTAAATTCTCTAATTTCTGGGAAGCTGCCTCAGGAAAGACACGGATCTCTTCAGGACCTCTGTCAAGGATTCCAATTTCTCAAAAACCAGAACCTTTTCCCAAGGAGAGTGGAGCAATTCTAGCTGAACTGGCTGTCTCCAGTAACCAAGAGGTCCCTTGTTACTCTGCAGAACCCACATGGCCCCTTAATGTGACATTAACTTAGTGACCTGGAGCACATGCAGAAAAGGTCTATATCCCAGCTAGAAGGAAAACTCTGCCTAGCCCCAAGGGGAATATTTCCAGGTAGCTTCTCTGAGTAGAAAAGGGGAAATGTTCTCCAAGTAGAAAAGGGGAAGGTTCTCCAAGTAGAAAAGTGTTAATGGATTCTGTTCTTCCTTGATTTATGGGAAGATAAACACTTTATGGGAGATTCTACCCACAAAGAGACCCAGAACTAATAACATGGAAACTGAGGTATATTTGGTACCAGGAAAGGCAGCTTGGGAAACCAGAAGAGAACTAGATTGGGGCCACACTGACTCTGCAGGAGCCTAACTCATTCAGCTCCCTTGTCCCCTCTGAGCCCACAGAGCCCCCAAGGCCCAAGTTAAAATAATAACTACCAGAAGGAGGAGAATTATGTATCTAAAAAGCAGTTGAGGTAACAGCCCCATTATTTAGGGAGGCAGCTTTTCACGGAGGCTTTATAACCCCTCACTCTGTGAATGGTTAGAGGTTCAAATCCCAGCTTCACCACTCAGCAAGCCAAGTTACCTAGGCTTTGTGACTCAGTTTTGCCAGCAGAGATATGGACATAGTACAGTACCTACCTCCACTGGGATGTTGTAAGGTTAAACAAGATCATTCACAAAATATGCTTGAGACATAATGGTAGGCAGCATTTTGACTGTTAACCACTCCTGTTGCCTTTAAGCAAAATGAGATAGCTCTTCCTTGAAGAATACTGTTCAAAGACATGCAAACACCAAGGAGAAAAAGAAATGGCTGGGTGTGGGGAGTTGCAGGGATTTGTTTCATTTATGAAATATTACTCCACCATAGTAGTTTGCTTGCAAGGAACAGAACCCCACTGAAAGAACCTTAACTAGAAAGAAAAGTCACATATGATAAACAGGAGGAGAGCAAGAGCCTTTTTGGGTATGTGAGTTGGATTTTAAAGAGTGGGTCAAGGGAGATGTTATACAAGGCCCTAGAAGGCAGGAGGACATGAGGGCCTGGTGCTTCCAGCCCGTTCTTTCCTCCTCAGGAGACAGCTTCTGTCCGAGGGCTAACAGGAGAAGGAAGAGTAGCATCTCAGGATGTCAGGAGTTTGTGCAATTTCTCAAACTTGTTCAGTTTCTCCCCATCACATACACACATGGGTTCTTCCTCACTGGCAACACCCTCATCATATGGCTAGTGCTTTACCCCTTCTTGATCTTTCAAGGGTGGTAGGGATTGTGAGAGGCAATTTCCATACAATGAATGAAACTGGGGACTAAGTGAGGACTTTGATTCAACATCTCCTTGAGGACTGCCAGCAAATGCAAAGACCTCACTTGACAGTAATAGAAGGAATAGCACACTTGGCCCTATAGCACAGGCACAGGGTGGGTTCTTTCTGATGGAGACTGGACAATCTGTGGACTGAGGCTCACAAAGAGGCAAGTTCTCCATGCTTGGCCAGATCCAGCCATCTGGCATCTTTGGCAAATTCCTCAGAGTCAACTGTCAAGGAAAGCTCATACCCCCATTCTTTTATTCTCTTCTTTCCCCCCCTCCCCGCAACAAACACCTAGTCATTTTTTCTCCCTAGCACAGGATAATAATCTCTTTTGACATGGGAAAGAATCTGCTCTCTTCCTCTGCTTTTGGCTGTGTTTTTGCTCATTTTCTCATAGAGGGTTGCAGCCCAGGAAAGAGTAGAAAGAGCCCCTGAGCTATTGTAGCTTTTGTGTTACAAAAACCTTAACGCTTAAGGGTATGGGATTCAGAGGCACAGAGATTACTTGTTTGAATGATAAGTGAAAGGGTGCTCACAACAGGAAAAACTAAATTAATATCTCAAACTATGATTCCAGTCACTTCTGGTTACAGTATAATATTATGGGTAAGGCTGGTAGGCCTATCTTTCTGCCAATTCGAGAATTCAGAGCCCAGATCAAAGACTTGGCATTTAGAAACATCCTGAACATTTGCTTTCAGCTTATCCAGGTTCTGGGTCATGAAGCCTGAAGTCACCAGAAGAGTGGTATATAGTCAGAGAGAGAGAGAGAGGAAGTACTAGGACAGTGCGGGGTCTCTGAAGTTAACAGATTAGAGAGCTTCAAGGACTGACTGGGGTCCCAGACACTGACTTCCCACCCTGAGAAGAGCCCATTGGGTGGTCTCTGATAACACCTTGAAAACTATTTCTGATAATGGGTATCCCAATAGAAAAAGAGGAAGTCAAACTACCCCTGTTTTACAGATGACATGATTCTATATCTAGAACACCCCATAGCCATGGCCCAAAAGCTCCTTCAGCTGATAAACAACTTCAGCCAAGTTTCAGGACACAAAATCAACATGCAAAAATCATTCTAGCATTCCTATACACCAACAACAGCCACGCCAAGAGCCAAACCAGGAATGCAATCCCATTCGCAATCACCACAAAAAGAATAAAATACCTAGGGATACAGCTAACCAGGGACGTGAAAGATCTCTACAATGAGAAGTACAAAATACTGCTCAGATAAATCAGAGATGACACAAACAAATGGAAAAACATTTCATGGTCATGGACAGGAAAAATCAAAATCGTTAAAATGGCCATACTGCCCAAAGCAGTTTATAGATTCAATGTTATTCCTGTCAAACTACCAACAAGAATCTTCACAAAACTAGAAAACACTATTTTAAATTTCATATGGAACCAAAAAAGAGCTTGAATAGCCAAGGCAATCCTAAGCAAAAAGAACAAAGCTAGAGCCATCATGCTACCTGACTTCAAACTATGTTTCAGGGCTACAGTAACCAAAACAGCATGGTACTGGTACAAAAACAGACACATAGACCAATGGAAAAGAACAGAAAGCCCAGAAATAAGGCTGCACACCTACAACCATCTGATCTTCAACAAAGCTGACAAAAACAAGCAATGGAGAACAGACTCCCTATTCAATAAACCATGCTGGGATAACTGGCTAGCCATATGCAGAAGATCAAAGCTAGGCCCCTTCCTTACACCATATACAAAAATCAACTCAAGATGGATTAAAGACTTACATGTGAAGCCCAAAACTATGAAAACCCTGGAAGACAACCTAGGCAATACCATCTTGGACCTAGGAATGGCCAAAGATTTTATGACAAAGACACCAAAATGAATCACAACAAAAGCAAAAATTGACAAATAGGATCTAATTAAACTGAAGAGCTTCTGCACAGCAAAAGAAACTATCAACAGAGTAAACAGATAACCTAGAGAATGAGAGAGAAATGTGTGCAAACTACGCATCTGACAAAGGTCTAATATCCAGCATCTATAAGGAACTTAAACAAATTTACAGGGGGAAAAAAAAAAGTGGGCAAGACATGAACAAACACTGTTCAAAAGAAGACATATATGTGGTCAATGAGCATATGAAAAAAAGCTCAATATCCCTAATGATTAAAGAAATGCAAATCAAAACCACAATGAGGGCCAGGCACGGTGACTCAAGCCTGTAATCCCAGCACTTTGGGAGGCTGAAGCAGGCAGATCATGAGGTCAGGAGATCGAGACCATCCTGGCTAACATGGTGAAACCCCATCTCTACTAATAATACAAAAAAATTAGCCAGGCGTGGTGGTGGGCGCCTGAGTCCCAGCTACTCGGGAGGCTGAGGCAGGAGAATGGCGTGAACCCGGGAGGCAGAGCTTGCAGTGAGCCAAGATCACGCCACTGCACTCCAGCCTGGGCGACAAAGCAAGACTCCATCAAAAAAAACCAAACAAGAAAAAAACAACACAATGAGATACCGTCTCACACCAGAGAGAATGGCTACAATTAAAAAGTCAAATATTATAATAATAATAACAGATGCTGGCAAGGTTAAGGAGAAAAGGCAATGCTTTTACACTGCTGGTGAAAACACAAATTAGTTCAACCATTGTGGAAAGCAGTGTGGTGATTCCTCAAAGAGCTAAAAGCAGAACTACTATTCAACCCAGCAATCCCATTACTAGGTATATAACCAAAGGAATACAAATCTTTCTATCACAAAGACACATGCACACATTCATTGAAACACTATTCACAATAACAATGACGTGGAATCAACCTAAATTCCCACCAATGGTAGATTGGACAAAGAAAATATGGTAAGTATACACCATGGAATATCATGCAGCCATAAAAAAGAATGAGATCATGTCCTTTGCAGGAACATGGATGGAGCTGGAGGCCATTATCCTTAGCAAACTAATGCAAGAACAGAAAACCAAATACTGCGTGTTCTCACTTAAAAGTGGGAGCTAAATGATGAGAACACATGGACACATAAAGAGGAACCACAGACACTGGGGCCTACCTGAGGGTGGAGGGTGGGAAGAGGGAGAGGATCAGAGAAAATAACTATTGGGTACTAGGCTTAACACCTGGGAGACAAAATAATCTGTACAGCAAACCCTGTGACACAAGTTTACCTGTGTAACAAACCTGCACACGTACCCCTGAACCTAAAATAAAAATTTTAAAAAGAAAGAAAATGTTCTGTAGAGAGTGAGGACAAATGTCAGCTGGAAATGGGTTAACAGAGGAGTGTGGAAGTTCTGGAAGCTGATGGTATGATATAGATTTGAGGAATTTAACTTTGAAAAACCTTTATGTTTTACCTGGTTATCATTTCTTGTTTCACTGCCAGTGACAAATAGCTTGCCATTTTAGGAATGTAAAAAATTTTTATATCATATGACTTGATGCAATTATGGGGGGTGAATCACTACTGTATTTTGAAACATTTCTTAAATAAAATTAGAAGACTGGACTAATTGGTCTCTGAGGTCCCTGCCAGCTCTGACATTCCATGATGCCTTGAACCTTTGGGCCATCACAAATGAACTTTTACAGAGCACTTTCAGCAACACAGAACATGCAAAGATGGCTCTTGTCTGTAGTCACAATAGGAATTCTTATAAACTCCCTACAACTGGAGAGTCCTCTGCTTCTGACTGTCTCATCTCTTGCTTGGCTTTGCTCAGAATCAAGTCTTCATCAGTCCACAGGCTCGGAGGGGAAGCCACCCATCGAGCAATGAGGGGCCCACATGGCCAGCTCTGAGTGGTAAACTGCTCCCCACAAACTCACCCACAAGGTCCATATGGAGGTAGGACCCACCCAGAACCCTTGGTGGTTTAGGCCTTGTAATATGTCAACTTCTCAGCCCCTGGAAAGCCAGAGAGTGCCGCTACCACCCTTCCCCATGGAGCAGCCCCAGGGGCTCAGACATAATACCAGCAGGCACCAGGCCTCATTAGGGGAAGACATGTTTCTGCTGAACTTGCATTTCTAGCACAAAGCTGCCTCTAGTAACCCTAGCGAAAGAAATACAAGAAGCCACAGGAAACTATTTTCAGCTATCTTAAAACTAGAACATTGATTTAAAATTGTTGCATTCTGCTTTCCAAAGAATCATTTACAGCTGTCTTGCCTCGCTTTTATACGATTTACACATATGACTCAGTCCTACTTTCGCCCCACAACTGAGTGAGACTTGAAAAGAAATGTACACTAAAGAGACCTCCCTGGCCCCTCCAGACTCAGAGATAAGAGTGTTTTCAAGTCAGAAATAAAGAGAACTGCTTGCTTCTTTCTCTCTCTTTCTCTCTCTCTCATTTTCTTTCCTGACAGGGTCTCACTCTGTCAATCAGACTGCAGTGCAGTGGTGTGATCATAGCTCACTGTAACCTCGAATTCCTGGGCTCAAATGATTCTCCCACCTCAGCCTGAAGAGTAGCTAGGAACTGTGTGCTTTTCCTAAGCCAGTTTCCGGTCTACCTGCTTATGATCCTGTGTCTCTGGTGCCATCTGCAGGATGTAGACACAGCCAGATGTTTTATACAGATTGAGTATCCATTATCTGAAATTCTGGTGTTTCAAATTTCTGATTTTTTTTTTTTTTATTTTAACGTATGTTCATGTACCTAATGAGATATCTTGGGATGTGACCCAAGTCTAAACAGGAAATTCATTTGTATTTTATATATGCCTTATATGCATAGCCCAAAGGTAAGTTTATACAATAACTTTAATTTGTGCATGAAACCACGTTTTGACTGCATTTTCTACTACAGCTTGTCACATGAGGTAAGGTGTGGAATTTTCCACTTGCAGAATCATGTCGGCCTTCAAAAAGTTTCCAGTTTTGGAGGATTTTGGATTTCAGATTTTCAGATTGAGGATTCTCCACCGGTATTTTTATGTGATACTAACTCAGCAACTGGTGGTGATTGACCACAAAGGGGACAACAAACAAGCAGCCTAAGAGAGGTACCAAGAGAACCATGGACGATGAGGAAGTCATGAATGTCCCTTAGAATCACTTGGCAATGCTAAAGGCATCATGAGAAGTCAAGTAAGATAAGGATGGAAATTTTCTAGTGGTTTTGACCATTTGGAGGCTAGAGCTATAGAGCTAACTTCATGAGAGTAGCTTTATTATCTCAGCAGGAAACAGAAATTATACTGCCCTGATTGGATGGGTTCAAAGAGAAAGAAACTTCATGTGTTTCACAGAGTTTGGATCAGAAGAGTAGGAGGGAAGTTAGTTATGGTGAGGGGACTATAATATCAGGAAAGGAATTTTTAGGATTAGAACATGCTTTTAGGTTGGAAAAATAGAGAAGGCGATATTGGAGATTAAAAAAGGGAGAGAGAGTGATACCTTGAAGAGGCAGAAGGGAATGGAATCCAGAGGCAGGTGGAGGTTTGCCCTTAACAAGGGACAAAGGAAGGATGAATTTGGATATATGACAAGTCTATAGGTCAGAGTACAAGAAACTGAGCTTGGAAGCCTCAGTTTTCTCTACGGAATGGGATGCAAAGTGTAGATGGGCATAATACAAGCCTGGACAGTTTAGAATTATCCTAGGTCTGAACTTCTCTCCCTTTCCCTCTGTTATGTAAAATTGTTTACGAGTAGGTTGACCATTACTCTTAGTGTGTCCAAGACAGTCCCAGTTTATGCCTATTGCTCTGTTATAATTATTCATTCTCAACAATGTCCCAGTTGGAACAATAAATTATATGGTCACTCTATATATGTGTGTGCGTGTGTGTGTGAGTGTGTGTGTGAGTGAGGGCAAGGCTGGTGTTTTGTCAGCCTGCACAACTGTGGCATTTTCTCCTGTAATACGGACCCTTGCATCAGACCCAGAAGACACAAATAGTATTGATTCAGGGTTTGGGTTTTTCTAGGCAGGTGAAGTAGCAGGCTAGAGATACTTAAGATTTAAGAGTTCTGGTGATTGGGTAGCATGGGGACAATGGCATCTATCAATGCTTCCTCCTCCACACAGGTAAGAACATCTTAAACACTGTGGTTTGAGGTATTTCTCAGAGGAAAAGCCAGTGCTCTTTGTAGACAATGGTCTACAAAACCCTGAGTGACCTGCACCCACCTCTGACCTTCTATCACCTCCCTCTCATTTACTGCTCTGTGGAAAAGAAGACCACAGCCTCAGAATTTGCCATAAGGACAGCACTGTGGGAAGGAGGGAAGGAAGTATCTAAGTGTCTAGTGAACAGCACACCCCAGATCCTTAACACATGAAAACTGCAGACTTTCTTTACATACTGATACAACCAAAGACAACCCCTCCTCCACCGCCTGAGTATTGCCTTATGTATCAAGAGGGTGCAGGAATTTTGTAACTCATAGGCAGAGGTGGGAGGATACTGTGGTAGTCAGGGAAGGGGAAATCTAGGGATTACCAGGGGATGCAAATACTATAATCCTAAATTAGCAAACTTCAAAGGGCCATAGGGGAGGAGTGGCAATTACATACTTTTCCTAGTCAAACTTTAGCAATGTATTATTTCACTAGACATTAATTTTTCTTTCTATATAGTAGTTTGTCAAACTTGAAGCTCTGAGGAACAACAAGATGCCACATATGTCTAGAGTGGAGTATAAAAGAAGAGTCAATCTCATAGTAGACAAACACTCCAAGGACACAGGCTCTTTACACTTGTCATTTCCTCTGCCTGCGATGCTCGTAATACAGACAGCATCCAACTTAGCAAGGTTCAACTTACAATGTCTCTGCTTTAGTATGGTGCAAAGGCAATGCACATTCAGTGCACTCCTCAGCTCCCGATGGGGTTACATCTGGATAAACCCATTGTAAATTGAAAATACCATAAGTTGAAAACATACTGTTGACTAACAATATTTTCAACTCATGATGAGCTTATGAAGTTACTGATGGGCTTCTAGGGACATAACCCCATTATAAAATGGGGAGCATCTGCATCCTCGTGGCTTGTCCCATGTTGCTTTCTCTGCTGAAACGTACTCTAACTGGTGAGGCCTCCCATAGTCACCATAGAAAACAACTCCTCCATTCTGCATAAACTGCTTTTTCTCCACAGCATTGATCACCATCTGGTATACAGAGATCCTTATTTATAGTTTTCCTTCTCACTCTAATGTAAACTCTATGTGGCAGAGACTTGGTATGGTCACTGCAGTAACCCCAATGCCTGCAGCAGTGCTTGGGCCATAATGGGTTTTCAATGACTATTTGTGGAATGAATGAATGAATAAGTGGATACTAAGAGTATTCATGCAATGTCTGTTTTCATGAAATTTTGATGAGCCCTCATGATCAAATTGTGGAGATATCCTAAGAGAATAATTACATCTTGATTCTTATGAGTAGGTGAATTGCCCCTTTTTTCCCCTCAGAAAAATCTCTTGGGCAGGTAAGCTACACTCAGTAGCTTGAGATGAGTCTCAGTCCTGGGACTCAAGTATTTTAACTCCAAATTCCATCCCATTTCCATAGCCCAAGGTTAGATGCAGGATTAGTCCATCAGCCCAGTCTACACAGATGTTAATTGTAGGCCACATAGTAACAGGAGCAGTTGCAAAACCTGCAGGAGCTAACATTCTGAATGACACCGTTAACATCTACCTGGGTTTCTCTCATTCTTCTAGCCCTGTAACCCCATCATCCCTTCTTCCTATTTAGTAATGTGGTGACAGCTTCTATCTTCACAAAATAGAAAGACTAGGTTCTGACTCAAGAACCCATGGAATGAGGAGTGAATTTCCTTCCTGCTTCTCTTCCTTTTCTATCAGTGAATCAGGACGAAAAGCCAAGTCTCTCTGAAACCAAAGCCCTTAGCCACCACATTATGCTACTTCCCATACCCTGCGTCAAGGTAAATACAAGGCACTGCAGGTACTTGCACTGTGTCCAGTACCTACAAGGCATCCGTCATGCTCAGCTGCTGGGTAAACGGCGTCTGATGCAGCAGTAGCCCAGAAACAGCTGTGGCGCGCCCACGTCCTCTGTCCAGGGAGGTTGCAGCTCGTGGCTCATCATTAAACCTTTCTCAGAAGACAAGAGACCCTCCTGACTGTGACTCACTGTATCAGACAGCTGCTTCACAGAACACAGTGGGAGTCCAGCCTCCCTCCTCCTCAGAAAGCCTGTATTGCAAAATAAGACTTTTGAACAAAACGTCTCCACCAGCTCCCCGTCCTGCGTTACCATTGAGCAGCTGCTGCTTACGCTGCTGCAAACTGGCCTAAGTCCATTTGGCCATTCAGCAAACATCAGGATATTTTTCTGGTAAATATCAAAAGCCGATGATCGTCTGGAGGTTCTAAGTGGGTGGAGTTAGACGTTCCCTTCACCACACTCTCCCCATCAGGTGCAGAACAACAAAAGGGGCAAATTCCACCTAAAGTCACAATTTAGTCCCACAGCCTGCATGTGGCGAACAGGTCCCACTCTTGGCCACACAATCACCCCTTCCATGAAAGGCACATTCCAGGTGAATGCTCATCTTTGTAGTCAACTTGGTGACAAAAATCCTCCATGAAGAAGCCCACGAAAGCAGAACCCAAGGGATTTTCAACCTGGAAAGCAGTCGTTAAAGTCCTGGGCTTGCTCAGATTCTTAACCTTCATTCACATACGCCACTGAATGTTCATGAAACGACAGTGAGTCCTGTACTAAGCTTCCAGTCAAACTGTCCTTCACACCATGAATTTCAGCACTTAAAATTATTTCTGACATCCCTTCTGCTAACTTACAAACACTCTCAGGCTTTATTTCAGTAAATGCCAAGAAATTAGTTTTTGAGGTTTAAGTTTCTGTTTAGGATTCTGAATAGCTAATTAATAACCTCATGATTTCAAAGACTATTAATCACCTCTAAAATGATGGAGTTAACTTGTACACAAAAATTATGTAGTTTAAACAAATCATGTTATTTGTTATTGTTGCTTTATGACATATATTAAAGTGTATAACATGGTGTTTTGATATAGTTATCTTGATATCCATATGCATAGTGAAGTGATTACTACATTCAAATGAGGTAACATGCCCATTATCTTTGTTACCTTTTTCTTTTTTGCTTGTGATAAGTGCCTAAAATCTACTATCTATCTTAAACAAATTATTTTAAAGTAAATTAACCCACAAGCCGTAGAACATTGAATCTCTGCTGTTAAAATAGGAATAAACACTAATGTTTCTCACTTCTGGGTAGCCCTCACCTTCCTTCGGATATAAAGCAATTGGCACTCTCTCTTTCTCTCTCCGTCTCTGGCACACGTACACATGCACACACACAGATTTTCAACACACTTCTCTGCTTGAATTGGAAGAGACCGGGAAAATCAGACAACAGCTGCGCACTTCCAAGAAGGCTCCTATTTCTCTGGCTCAGCACAACTTGTGATTTAGTTCATTTGCTCACTATGCAGCATTTCTCAGAAACCACAAAGAACATGAATGCAGGCGGCGTGACCGGAAGGCTCAGAAAGTGCTCTGTGGTCTCCGTATGAGTTTGAGGTTTCAGATTCTACAGATGGCACATGTGAAACTGACACTTCCACTGCACTGCATCTCTGGCTCTGTAATTGAGGGGCAGCTGCTTCCTGGTAATGCAATAAAACCCAGGGGCCCAAAAGAAAGGCTTAGAATACTCCTCTCCCCTGCCCTCAATTCCCAAGTGCCTTCCCACCAAACTGCTGTAAGGGGAAAGTCACCTCTCCAGCCTCGTCACTCCCACACACCTTATACTCTTCTCAACTTTCATTATACCCTGCGGGGTGACCTGGTGATTTGAGTGCCTGTATCTTTATTAGTCATAAAATTATGTCTAATATTCTAGATAGCCCCATGGCACCTTGCATAGTATAGTTGCTTCACAAATATTTGTTTCCATTTTGCCTATAGCTCGTTCATTCATTCATTCATTCATTTATTCAATGATTTTGGGACTTAGGTTAGAATAGTCAAAGGTATATTCAAAGGGGGAGGACTTCAAGGTGGATTCATTTTTTAGCATTAAGTTCTGCTTAATGATGGTTTTGTTTCAAGTATCCAGATGCAGCATTAGAGGTTAGAGACTAAAGACAAGGATAGCTTTATGGGAAGTTGGTTCAAGCTTGAAGCTATCATACCTCTTTCCAAACACGTCTCTTGGATAGATAATGTACCCTAGAACTTAAAGTATAATAAAAAAAATTTAAACATTAAAAAAAAGAAAAAAAAGAAAAATAATAATAGTAATAACAACAACAAAAACAGGACGATTAGCATTTCAAGAGTGTTTACTTTTTTCAGGCACTGCTGTAAGTGCTTTACTCACTTACTCCACACGGTAGCTTTATGAGGGAAACACTATTAATGTCCTCCATTTTACAGATAGCATGTGCCTGTAGATTAGTATTAGCAAGTTTAAACTTGCTATCCTGCTGCTAGAGATTAGTATTCGCAAGTTTAAGCAATACCCTCTATCAGGCCATTCCCTCGTTTTAAATGTGCACATCCCTCAGCATGATGATCCCCTGCAGTAGTCCAGGTGACAAACACGCCTTAGTTTAAAGCAGTTTACAAAATGCCTCACTTCCTGGTAGTCTGCACTCTTGGAGGATTTGGAGTAGGAGCTCTGAAAGAGGGGATGGAATGGCTTCAGAGAGAGAAGGTGGGATGGACCCCTATATCATATTGGATGGACTTGATCAAAGCCACCGAGGCTGGGAATCCTGTAGCTGGGGTTTAACTGGAAAATGACTAGAGACTTGGCCAGAGCAACTTTTGTTTCTTTCTAATGCTGTGTCCATTGACTCCAGGCTAAACAAGAATCTTTTGGGAAAGGGCATTTGACTGACTGATGTCAATCAAGGGCAGTTTTGCCTTCCAGGGACATTAGGTACTATCTGGAGATATTTTTCATGGTCATCACTGGGTGGTCAGGTGTTGCTGGCATCTAGTGGTTCGGGGTCAGATAGGCTGCTAAACATCCTACAACGCACAGGACAGCACCCTTATCATAAAGATTATCTGGGCCAAAATATCAATAGTGCTGAAGTTGAGAAACTCTGCAACACATTAAAAAGCTGCATCTGTACCAGTGGAATTTGAGTCTGGGCTTCTGAACATGATGACTGCAGAGGGGCACCCTCCAGTGGCCAGTATGAATCACGAGCCTAAATCCCAAAGAGTGACTCCAGGTCTCTATCCTTTCCCTGCTATTTGCTCAGTCTTCCATGGAAGAGCTATCAGGAATGTCCTGTCCTTTCTGTCACCTCCTCCCAGGCACAACATTTATGAAAGTATGGCACACAAGCCTTCACCCTTCATGCTGAAACTCCTCCAATCTTCCAGTGGATTTTAACTTTATGCAATTAACCTTACATGAACAACAACAAAAAAAAAAACAAAAAGGGAGAAGGTACACAGTTCCCTTCCCTGAAGGGGGAACATGAGAACCAGGGAACTCTTTATCTTTCACACCAACTAAACACACCCGAATGTGTGTTTTCTCTTTCTTGACTCTTTCGGCTTCTTCTCATCTACGTTCAATGTGGTCACCTGTAAGGCCATAGCCAGCAGAATGGTATCTTCATTGCTCTTCTGGGAATGTTAATGAGCTTAGCAGCAACAAAATCCTTCTGATCTACTAAACCAATGCACCTCCTGACTTGTGCATAAGCCTCCATGACATTGCATTGAAATTGATGCTCCATTATCAAAGCAATGATAATTTGAAAGGTTTCTTTCTCATCTCTGTAGTTTTTAAGCTCTTAGATAATTGGTTTGACCCTTCTGTGGGATCTGTATAAAATGCCAAAGTTAGTGAGAAGGTGCAAGCGTGAGAGTCACTCCAGGTCCCTCCCATGACTGACATTGTCATGGGAGACTTGCCCTCCCAGACTTCAGATGGTGTCTGCATGTACCAAGTCAGGTGTGTGCTGACTTTTAATCAGGCCACTCAGCCTGGTTGACTGAGGGAGATGCAGATCCTCCCAACCTCTTAGGGAGCCAATTCTTTGGCCCAAGTGACTAATAAAACACCCAAGCAACAGATGTTGGACTACCCACAGCTCATGGCTCTCCTACCTCTCACAGAGGCCACCTCACTCCTACTGCACTGGGAAACGTGAGGAGGTCTCGTGAATGGTTTGCCAGCCTGTGGGAAGCTCTGAATCCATCCACTAGAATACTTCAAAGATTTTGTGTTCAAGGCCACCCTGGAGAAACAATCACCAAAGTGGTTCATTCATCCCACCAGTAACTTGATCACTGATGCTTCAGAGGAAACCAAAGAATTCAGCACTATTTACTACCTTGTAAAGTATAAATCACTGTGCCTTCTTAAAACTGCATGCGTAGGAGACAGAAGGCCAGCACATGCTTAGTTTCAAAGCACTTTTTTACCTAGTTTCTCAAGCCCCCTCCCTTGTTCAAACATCAACTCAGCAAGAAGGACTGATTCTAAACGTGTACCCACCCTTCCCAAGAGAACGTTCTGAGAAATCATCCCCTGGTCGTGCTGTATAGCATCAGTGCACGCCTCTAAGTTTCCTTCTCACGGCAGCAGGTGGCAAGGAACATCTTGAACCTTCAGGGACTGAAGACTAATAAGGATGAATTTGCATTGTCTTCTTTAAAAATAATAAATCTGATTGCTTTAGTATTTTTTTAAAAAAATGTATCCTGCTTTTAAGAAACGAAACTTCTGAAAAGACTGCCATGAGATTGAAAATCTGGAAATGGAATGTGCCGCTTGAGGGCGCCATTAGGTTTTAAGAAAATAACTGTCTGCTACTTTAATGTGCTGTCTTTGGAGCCAGCCCTATGTCCAACAAGCTCTATGAAATAAAACTGAATTTAGATCTCACTTCTAGGAAAATGAAGGGAAACAGGAATCTAGTCTCTTTAAACTCAAGTGAGATTAACCAAAATTCAGTTGACAAGTTCTAAATTCCCTTGTACAAAGCTGCCTTTACCAGCCAAATGAAATAAAAAGTGATACTGTGCTAAAAGATGCTCTGTGTATTTTTGTAGGAGTGACAGTTGCTTAAGATCAACATTCCAATGTGAAATGAGAAAAATAGTGGGAACAAATTGCATAACAGACATCTCCTGACTTCAAACTGGAAACCTAAGCTGTTTGGGTTCCATGGGGAAAACTGCTTTACTTGGGTGTTTGACACTCCCAGTGAAAAAGAAAAGCTTGATATGTGATTCGGGTTTTTTTGTCAGGCTTTGTTTGTGCAACACAGGTCCTACTTTCAACAAAGCATAGTAGAAAATGACAGAGAGGGTTGAAATTCCCAAGTATTGCAGAAGGAGATTTGTGGAAGATCAAAAATCAATTTGTAATTCAATAGAGTATTTAATGAAGCTAAACCTTCAATACAGAATTTGCTGAATGAGACAGTCAATGAGAAAACAGATTGTAACAGAGAGTTGAAGATAACAGACTACCAGGAGTGTCCAATCTTTTGGCTTCCCTGGGCCACACTGAAAGAAGAATTGTCTTGGGCCACACATAAAATACAATACTCTAACGATAGCTGACAAGCTAAAAAAATAATAACAATAGTAAGAATGTCTCATAATGGCTTTTTTGGGTTTTTTTGTTTTTTTTTTTTAAGAACAAAAGTGTATCAAAAAATGTTTTTATACAAAGTTATTTTTCTTTTTAACCTTTGTTTTTATGTGAGAGTTTGTTTTTCTTTTTTTTTATTATTATTATACTTTAAGTTCTCGGGTACATGTGCACAACATGCAGGTTTCTTACATATGTATACCTGTGCCATGTTGGTGTGCTGCACCCATCAACTCATCAGCACCCATCAACTCGTCAGCACCCATCAACTCATCATTTACATCAGGTATAACTCCCAATGCAATCCCTTTCCCCTCCCCCCTCCCCATAATAGGCCCTGGTGTGTAATGTTCCCCTTCCCGAGTCCAAGTGATCTCATTGTTCAGTTCCCACCTATGAGTGACAATATGCAGTGTTTGGTTTTCTGTTCTTGCGATAGTTTGCTGAGAATGATGGTTTCCAGCTGCATCCATGTCCCTACAAAGGACACAAACTCATCCTTTTTTATGGCTGCATAGTATTCCATGGTGTATATGTGCCACATTTTCTTAATCCAGTCTGTCACTGTTGGACATTTGGGTTGATTCCAAGTCTTTGCTATTGTGAATAGTGCCACAATGAACATATGTATGCATGTGTCTTTATAGCAGCATGATTTATAATCCTTTGGGTATATACCCAGTAATGGGGTGGCTGGGTCATATGGTACTTCTAGTTCTAGATCCTTGAGGAATCGCCATACTGTTTTCTATAATGGTTGAACTAGTTTACAATGCCACCAACAGTGTAAAAATGTTCCTATTTCTCCACATCCTCTCCAGCACCTGTTGTTTCCTGACTTTTTAATGATTGCCATTCTAACTGGTGTGAGATGGTATCTCATTGTGGTTTTGATTTGCATTTCTCTGATGGCCAGTGATGACGAGCATTTTTTCATGTACCTGTTAGCGGTATGCATGTCTTCTTTTGAGAAATGTCTGTTTATATACTTTGCCCACTTTTTGATGGGGTTGTTTGTTTTTTTCTTGTAAATTTGTTTGAGTTCTTTGTAGGTTCTGGATATTATTCCTTTGTCAGATGAGTAGATTGCAAAAATTTTCTCCCATTCTGTAGGTTGCCTGTTCACTCTGATGGTAGTTTCTTTTGCTGTGCAGAAGCTCTTTAGTTTAATTAGATCCCCTTTGTCAATTTTGGCTTTTGTTGCCATTGCTTTTGGTGTTTTAAACATGAAGTCCTTGCCCATGCCTATGTCCTGAATGGTATTACTTAGGTTTTCTTCTAGAATTTTTATGGTATTAGGTCTAACATTTAAGTCTCTAATCCATCTTGAATTAATTTTCGTAAAAGGAGTAAGGAAAGGATCCAGTGTCAGCTCTCTACTTATGGCTAGCCAATTTTCCCAGCACTATTTATTAAATAGGGGATCCTTTCCCCATCTCTTGTTTTTCTCAGGTTTGTCAAAGATCAGATGGCTGTAGATGTGTGGTATTATTTCTGAGGACTCTGTTCTACTCCATTGGTCTATATCTCTGTTTTGGTACCAGTACCATGCTGTTTTGGTTACTGTAGCCTTGTAGTATAGTTTGAAGTCAGGTAGTGTGATGCCTCCAGCTTTGTTCTTTTGACTTAGGATTGTCTTGGCAATGCGGGCTCTTTTTTAATTCCATATGAACTTTAAAGCAGTTTTTTCCAATTCTGTGAAGAAATTCATTGGTAGCTTGATGGGGATGACATTGAATCTATAAATTACCTTGGGCAGTATGGCCATTTTCACGATATTGATTCTTCCTATCCATGAATATGGAATGTTCTTCCATTTGTTTGTGTCCTCTTTTATTTCATTGAGCAGTGGTTTGTAGTTCTCCTTGAAGAGGTCCTTTACATCACTTGTAAGTTGGGTTCCTAGGTATTTTATTCTCTTTGAAGCAATTGTGAATGGAAGTTCATTCATGATTTGGCTCTCTATTTATCTGTTACTGGTGTATAAGAATGCTTGTGATTTTTGCACATTAACTTTGTATCCTGAGACTTTGCTGAAGTTGCTTATCAGCTTAAGGAGATTTTGGACTGAGATGATGGGGTTTTCTAAATATACAATCATGTCATCTGCAAACAGGGACAATTTGACTTCTTCTTTTCCTAACTGAATACCCTTTATTTCTTTCTCTTGCCTGATTGCGCTAGCCAGAACTTCCAACACTATATTGAATAGGAGTGGCGAGACAGGGCTTCCCTGTCTTGTGCCAGTTTTCAAAGGGAATTTTTCCAGTTTTTGCCCATTCAGTATGATATTGGCTGTGGGTTTGTCATAAATAGCTCTTACTATTTTGAGATATGTTCCATCAATACCAAATTTATTGAGAGTTTTTAGCATGAAGGGCTGTTGAATTTTGTCAAAGGCCTTTTCTACATATATTGAGAAAATCATGTGGTTTTTGTCTTTGGTTCTGTTTATATGCTGGATTATGTTTATCGATTTGTGTATGTTGAACCAGCCTTGCATCCCAGGGATGAAGCCCACTTGATCATGGTGGATAAGCTTTTTGATGTGCTGCTGGATTCGGTTTGCCAGTATTTTACTGAGGATTTTTGCATCGATGTTCATCAGGGATATTGGTCTAAAATTCTCTGTTTTTGTTGTGTCTCTGCCAGGCTTTGGTATCAGGATGATATTGGCCTCATAAAATGAGTTAGGGAGGATTCCCTCTTTTTCTATTGATTGGAATAGTTTCAGAAGGAATGGTACCAGCTCCTCCTTGTACCTCTGGTAGAATTCAGCTGTGAATCCATCTGGTCCTGGACTTTTTTGGTTGGTAGGCTATTAATTATTGCCTCAGTTTCAGAGCCTGCTATATTGGTCAATTCAGGGATTCCACTTCTTCCTAGTTTAGTCTTGGGAGAGTGTAAGTGTCCAGGAAATTATCCATTTCTTCTAGATTTTCTAGTTTATTTGCGTAGAGGTGTTTATAGTATTCTCTGATGGTAGTTTGTATTTCTGTGGGGTCGGTGGTGATATCCCGTTTATCATTTTTTATGACGTCTATTTGATTCTTCCCTCTTTTCTTCCTTATTAGTCTTCCTAGCAGTCTATCAATTTTGTTGATCTTTTCAAAAAACCAACTCCTGGATTCGTTGATTTTTTGGAGGGTTTTTTGTGTTTCTATCTCCTTCAGTTCTGCTCTGATCTTAGTTATTTCTTGCCTTCTGCTAGCTTTTGCATGTGTTTGCTCTTGCTTCTCTAGTTCTTTTAATTGTGATGTTAGAGCGTCAATTTTAGATCTTTCCAGCTTTCTCTTGTGGGCATTTAATGCTATAAATTTCCCTCTACACACTGCTTTAAATGTGTCCCAGAGATTCTGGTACGTTGTATCTCTGTTCTCATTGGTT
Organism: Macaca mulatta; assembly: GCF_049350105.2. Taxonomy (NCBI): domain Eukaryota; kingdom Metazoa; phylum Chordata; class Mammalia; order Primates; family Cercopithecidae; genus Macaca; species Macaca mulatta. The sequence goes on from NC_133411.1 coordinate 62,704,987, forward strand.
TCAAAGAACATCTTTATTTCTGCCTTCATTTCATTATGTACCCAGTAGTCATTCAGGAGCAGGTTGTTCAGTTTCCATGTAGTTGAGCGGTTTTGATTGAGTTTCTTAGTCCTGAGTTCTAGTTTGATTGCACTGTGGTCTGAGAGACAGTTTGTTATAATTTCTGTTCTTTACATTTGCTGAGGAGTGCTTTACTTCCAATTATGTGGTCAATTTTGGAATAAGTGTGATGTGGTGCTGAGTAGAATGTATATTCTGTTGATTTGGGGTGGAGAGTTCTGTAGATGTCTACTAGGTCTGCTTGCTGCAGAGATGAGTTCAATTCCTGGATATCCTTGTTAACTTTCTGTCTCGTTGATCTGTCTAATGTTGACAGTGTGGTGTTGAAGTCTCCCATTATTATTGTATGGGAGTCTAAGTCTCTTTGTAAGTCTCTAAGGACTTGCTTTATGAATCTGGGTGCTCCTGTATTGGGTGCATATATATTTAGGATAGTTAGCTCTTCCAGTTGAATTGATCCCTTTACCGTTATGTAATGGCCTTCTTTGTCTCTTTTGATCTTTGATGGTTTAAAGTCTATGTTATCAGAGACTAGTATTGCAACTCCTGCTTATTTTTGTTCTCCATTTGCTTGGTAGAACTTCCTCCATCCCTTTATTTTGAGCCTATGTATGTCTCTGCATGTGAGATGGGTCTCCTGAATACAGCAGACTGATGGGTCTTGACTCTTTATCCAATTTGCCAATCTGTGTCTTTTAATTGGAGCATTTAGTCCATTTACATTTAAGGTTAAGATTGTTATGTGTGAACTTGATCCTGCCATTATGATATTAACTGGTTATTTTGCTCGTTAGTTGATGCAGTTTCTTCCTAGCCTCAATGGTCTTTACATATTGGCATGTTTTTGCAATGGCTGGGACCTGTTGTTCCTTTCCATGTTTAGTGCTTCCTTCAGGATCTCTTGTAAGGCAGGCCTGGTGGTGACAAAATCTCTAAGCATTTGCTTATCTGTAAAGGATTTTATTTCTCCTTCACTTATGAAACTTAGTTTGGCTGGATATGAAATTCTGGGTTGAATATTCTTTTCTTTAAGAATGTTGAATATTGGCCCCCACTCTCTTCTGGCTTGGAGAGTTTCTGCCGAGAGATCTGCTGTTAGTCTGATGGGCTTCCCTTTGTGGGTAACCCGTCCTTTCTCTCTGCCTGCCCTTAAGATTTTTTCCTTCATTTCAACTTTGGTGAATCTGACAATTATGTGTCTTGGAGTTGCTCTTCTCGAGGAGTATCTTTGTGGCATTCTCTGTATTTCCTGAATTTGAATGTTGGCCTGCCTTACTAGGTTGGGAAAGTTCTCCTGGATGATATCGTGCAGAGTGTTTTCCAACTTGGTTCCATTTTCCCTGTCAGTTTCAGGCACACCAATCAGATGTAGATTTGGTCTTTTCACATAATCCCATACTTCTTGCAGGCTTTGTTCATTTCTTTTTCCTCTTTTTTCTTTAGACTTCTCTTCTCACTTCATTTCATTCATTTGATCCTCAATCGCTGATAATCTTTCTTCCAGTTGATCGAGTCGGTTACTGAAGCTTGTGCATTTGTCAGGTATTTCTCGTGTCATCGTTTTTATCTCTGTCAGTTTGTTTATGGCCTTCTCTGCATTGATTATTCTAGTTATCCATTCTTCCATTATTTTTTCAAGATTTTTAGTTTTTTTGTGCTGGATATGTAATTCTTCCTTTAGCTCTGAGAAGTTTGATGGACTGAAGCCTTCTTCTCTCAACTCGTCAAAGTCATTCTCAGTCCAGCTTTGATCCATTGCTGGCGATGAGCTGCATTCCTTTGGAGGGGGAGATGCGCTCTTATTTTTTGAATTTCCAGCTTTTCTGCCCTGCTTTTTCCCCATCTTTGTGGTTTTATCTGCCTCTGGTCTTTGATGATGGTGACGTACTGATGGGGTTTTGGTGTAGGTGTCCTTCCTGTTTGTTAGTTTTCCTTCTAACAGTCAGGGCCCTCAGCTGTAGGTCTGTTGGAGATTGCTTGAGGTCTACTCCAGACCCTGTTTGCCTGGGTATCAGCAGCAGAAGCTGAAGAAGATAGAATATTGCTGAACAGTGAGTGTACCTGTCTGATTCTTGCTTTGGAAGCTTCATCTCAGGGGTGTACCCCGCCATTGAGGTGTGGGGTGTCAGTCTGCACCTAGTGGGGGATGTCTCCCAGTTAGGCTACTCAGGGGTCAGGGACCCACTTGAGCAGGCAGTCTGTTCGTTCTCAGATCTCAACCTACATGTTGGGAGATCCACTGCTCTCTTCAAAGTTGTCAGACAGGGTCGTTTGCATCTGCAGAGGCTTCTGCTGATTTTTGTTTAGCTGTGCCCTGTCCCCAGAGATGGAGTCTACAGAGACAGGCAGCCCTCCTTGAGCTGCTGTCGGCTCCACCCAGTTCGAGCTTCCTGGCAGCTTTGTTTACCTACTTAAGTCTCAGCAATGGCGGGCGCCCCTCCCCCAGCCTTGCTGCTGCCTTGCAGTTAGATCACAGACTGCTGTGCTAGCAATGAGGGAGGCTCCGTGGGCATGGGACCCTCCCGGCCAGGTGTGGGATATAATCTCCTGGTGTGCCATTTGCTAAGACCCTTGGTAAAGTGCAGTATTTGGGTGGGAGTTCCCTGATTTTCCAGGTGTTGTGTGTCTCAGTTCCCCTGGCTAGGAAAAAGGATTCCCTTCCCCCTTGCGCTTCCCAGGTGAGGTGATGCCTTGCCCTGCTTCAGCTCTCGCTGGTCGGGCTGCAGCAGCTGACCAGCACTGATTGTCCAGCACTCCCTAGTGAGGTGAACCCGGTACCTCAGTTGAAAATGCAGAAATCACCCATCTTCTGTGTTGCTGGTGCTGGGAGCTGGAGACTGGAGCTGTTTCTGTTCAGCTCATAATGTTAAGAAAGTTCACAAATTTGTACTGGGCCACTTTCAAACCCGTCCTGGGCCACACGCAGGCAGGTTGGACAAGTTTGGACTACAGCATCATTGATCCAAATTGGAATTCCTCTCTCTGCCTTCCACGTATCTCAATCTATCCAATCTTCAGTACACAGTGTGAGTTTCATGGTTCCCATAGAAACTCCTTTTATTCTTCCAAATATATTGTTCTAATTATTTTATATATGACTCCACCCTCTCCCATTCAACTTAAAAAGCCCTTAAAAGCAGGAAACAAATATTATATCTTTCTTATCTTCTATTGCCTAGTCCATGGACCTATCAGGCACATATTAAATATTTTCAGATTTTATTGATCAATCTAAAAAGAAGAGAAAAAAACCTTTTTCCTACCATTTGCTTATCTTTAAGAGAAGATTAGATGATTTCTATTAGTAAAAATGCTTAAGGATGTCAAAAACTCAGAAAGAGATGTGGGTTAAAATTTACTAACATACATGCATCACATTCCTTATATCAAGGCATTTTCCTTATATCAAGGCATTTTTATGGTAAATTATCATGCAGACAATACAATAATGCAAGACCTGCGTTTTAGGCAAATGAACCTGGTGGCATTGTGAAAGGCAGATCAGAAGGGGAAGACAGTGACATTTAATATTAGTTACTGTTTGTCAAATGCCAACTCTGTGCAAGCCACTTTATATTTACTGCCCTTAGGCATCGGAAAACTTGCTTGGAGAAAAGTAAGCAACCCATTCAAAGGCCTGAAGAGAATGAATGACAGAGCTGAGAGTCAAGTCCTGATGTAGGTGAATCCAGAGGTGTGGTCCTTGCACTACAGTTCTGTCTTCTGGGATAATGGCTGCGGGTCTGTTAAGCTGCAGACCAAGGAACACTCAGCCAGAGCTTGGATGCAATAGCAACCTGATAGGGCTAGGGCCCTCTTCCAGGTCAGCATTCACAGGTGGTATGAGCACCAGCCCCTTCTGTAGTGTGATCGGGGGGATGGGAGCCATGCCTTGAGGTGGCTGCTTGGTGACCAGCTTGGTGCTTGGTGACCAGCTTGGTGCTTGCCTCTCTCACTATGGTCTCATCTCATTATTAGCTAATCACCTTGAGGACTGGGGTTGTATTTGACTCCTTGCACTTCCAGCAGTTCCTTGCATGTAACAGCTACTCAGGATTTGTGGAATTGAGTCTTGAGGAGCAAGATAAGGGAAGTCTAACTACAGTTATGGCAGTAGAATTAGAAAGAAATTAGAAAAGATTAGATTCAAATGGCAATGAGGGAATAATCTTTAGAATGCATCAACTATTCTACATGAAGAGTAAGGAAGACTCATAAGATTCTAAAGAAATAAGAAGAGAGTTAGTTAGGGTGGGAGCAGTGTTAGAGGGTGCTAGTTTGGGGCATGATAAAGTTGAAGCTCTGCAAAGCCCTTCAGGTGGAGTGGTCCAGTAGTGGTTTAACACCATCAGACTGGCCCTTGGGAGAGTGGTCAACCAGAAATATTGATTTGGGAAGTTGTCCTACCCATCCTGTTTGCTGTGCCTTAAAAATAATCCAGAATCTGACTATTAACCCTGCTACCCGGGTCCAAGCCACCATTGTGTATTGTCCTGATTATGGCAGATGCCTCCTAACTGGTTTGGCTGTTTCTGTTTTTGCAACACCACCCTCTCTTCCAAGTCTACTCTCAACACAGCAGGTAACAGGATCTTTTAAAACATAATTTAGACCTCTCTTCAGCTAAAACCCTGCCATCTATCATCCCCACACAAACCCCCCACCAAACACACACTCAGAAAAAAAGTCCTGACAAAGGCTTGAACAGCCCATCCGGTGGGCACTGGCCCAACCGCTATACCACACTCCTACTTGTCAGAACTCCTCTTCCACCACTGCCTCTTCCCGGGCTCTCTGGGCTTCAGCAGTATCAGCCTCCTGGCTGCACTGCAAACCCCCCAGCCTCACCCCACCCAGTGTGAGGTGTAACCTACAAGCCCTCACTGTAACCTCTGCCTGGAATGCTTCCTTCCCCTAATCCTCATGGTTCATGCTCTTCCTTACTCTAGGGCTTTGCTCAAATGTCATTTTCTCCTTGAAGGCTTCTCTAATCCTCTCTTTAAAATGACAGTGACCCCACCCCTCACTGGCTCTCCTTCCCCTGCTTTGCTTTCCTCTCCACTGACATTCTATGAATTTTGTTTACTTGTGTACAGTCCACCTCCTGCAAATAGAAGTTCCATGAGGACAGGAATGTATATGTTTTTTCAACAAGCACTAAGAACAGCGTCTGGCACACAGTGGGCAGTTAGTAAATATTTGTTGAATGAGTGTTGAATTATCGAGCCCGTGCAGACTAACAGCTATAACTATGGCACTGCCAAGGGCAAGAACATGTTGAGAGAAAGGGACAGGGCACCAACCTTGGACACAGAAAGGCTAGGTGGGTGGTTCACCCAGGGTCACACAGCCAAGCTGGGGGATAAATCCATCTTCTGACTCCTGGGCCAGTCTTTGGCCAAGACACCAAGCAGCCTCATCTCCTAGAGACTGGCAGCCCCAGTGAGGGTGGCAGAAGTAGAAGGAGAAAGCAGCATGAACCGTTAGTGAGAAAATGTCAGATCCTAGATGCCTTTGGAAAAAGGAGAGGATTATTTTTCAGTCTGTGGCAATGGGCACTGCTAAGGACCTCGTGATTTTGCTTGTGGATGCTGAATCACAGATTAGTATTTTATTATCATTGTAGCCCTGCTGTACCTCTTAGGGAAACAAAGGTTGCTTTAAAATAAGACAAGAATTAAACTAATCCCTACATGTGAATTGTCAATAGAACACTAGGTAATTTCTTGGAATATGTTAACAACTTACTAAATTGCATCCTGACAGCATCCAAAGCTCAATATATTTTCTCCAGGAACTTTAGCTGCAACCAGAGATGTCAAACAGGCCTTGGGTTGGTATTGCTTGATGATGCAGTGACTATCCTGTTTCACCTGACTTTCCCCTAAGACACTTCTGGTTATTTGCCTGGAAATATGACTGTACATTCAAGAGGGTCATGTGTCTTGAATCATGAGCTGTGGCCCATTACCCTCTGTCCAAATCCACAAGATTATTTCACAAGGTATCAGCCCACCATTGAGTCCCTGGAAAACTGGTTCATTGAAAGAGAGATGTGTGGTTAATTGCCTGTGGCACTCCAAATACAGCTTCAGACTCAGTGTTCAGCCAACTCGCGAGATTCCACTGCAAATATCTGCTGATTGGCTCTGTAGTCAGGCAGTAAATTGGAAAGCCAAAGAGTAGAGCCAGATGGGTGGAAAATAATTGTCCACTCCTCAGTGAATCTAGACATGAGAAGACCTCCCAAGAGCTTCATCAGGAAAATGGCTGAATCCTTGCATTCCTCAACAGCCCTTTCGTGCACTGACCTTCAAATGTGAGACGACCTTTGATGATGATCATCCTCTTCACTGCCATTGTCTGCATCCACAGAAGCAGAAAGTCTTCATTAAGTTTCCACTGTCTGTAGTGCTATTCTGACCACCAACCAAGTACCTTGTCCAGTGGCCCCAGCCTCTGTGTGTTTACTTTCTAAGTTAAAATAATTGGCTACGGCTGAAGCTGCTTTTCATGGACATCAGCCTCCATCTGGCTGCTGTATCTTGTTGCAGTTGTTGTTTTAACCTTTTCAATATCATGATTCATGCTTGTATGAGACACAGGCTACTTTAGATTCTCTGACCAGAAAGAAAAATAAGATAAGTATTTGAATAGTATTTTCATGAATATAAATCAACTTATTTTTTACAACAACTCTTTAAAGGGACAGGCATATTTTTTTCAGTTTATTCATGATGAAATTGAATCTCAGATAAGGCATATGACTTACGGATTTATAATCTTAGCTAAGTGGTAGGGTCCATGTTTGATAACTTAAAAATATCTCAGAGAGCCTGAACATTTCTAGAGGAGGTCTCTAGTGGCTGAAAAAGAAAGTGCAGGGCATGGTGCTCTTTGTTCCTCCATGAGCTTTCGACTTAAAAGATATTGTTGACACATGTGTGTGTGTGTGTGTGTGTGTGTGTAAGAGAATGAGAGAGAGATGGAGAATAAGAATGAGTCCTCCGTGTGCGCTGATTCAAAAAGGAGACTTGAACTCAGGGGAACTGTAAAAACCACATACCCAGGACCAAAGGAAAGCCTGGTCACAGGACCCCTGCTTACAAAGCCCATGGGACCCTGACTGAATGGGAACATCAAGTACCCTGAGGAGCCCCGAGAATCAGAGCAGAATCTAGACTTGGAAGGGAAAGAGAATTGGACTAGAAAGAAAGGGAACAACCACACAGCCATTTCAAGCTCCTGAATAGGCCCAGATTCTGGAAGGAGAGAGAAAACAAGGAGTGCCTGGAAATGGCTGCACAGCGCACCTAGCCTCTGGGAGACTATGTGACGCCATCTTACCTCAGCTCTGCAGAGCTGGGCGCCACTGCCTCTGGCCTGAGTGGAGATCTGCGGCTCTTCCCACTGCCTCTCCCTGACCCCCTCCCCCTTCACAGGCCTTCTCACCTGGCTAAGCTCTAGTCCTCATCCAGCCTCAACCTAAAGTCTACTACCTCAGAGAAACCTTCTCATTTTTTGCTCCCTGTACTTCCCTTTTTATGACACTCACCATATTTATAATTTATTCTCTGGCTTCCCCCTAGAGTCTCAGATCCATTTGAGCAGGTCCTGTCTCTCGAGTCCAGGGCTCTGCCTCCAGCTCCTAGGAGAGTACCTGGCACAAAGAAGGGACTCCATAACTATTTTTTAATTGCATTGAATGAAGATTTGGGATTCGCTTGAATGGAGTCAGCAAATGTCATCATCAGAGGATGCTATTTCAGAAGAGAAAAACGGAAAGGAGGTGTGCTCCTAAGGGCTCCCTCCTTGGAGGTATTACTAGTACTACAGCCCTTCTGAAATTTCTATTTGCTTTGGTTAGCTTTGCGCTGTTGTCATTATTCTGGGGATTAATACCAAGAATATGGAGCAGATTGGCTTCCCTTCAGAGGCTACTGGGGCATACCCCATGTTGCAGAAAGATCTCTTGCTCTGTAACAAACCACCCAAAAACTCACTAGTTAAAACCATAATGATGTTTTTTATTTATTTTTATTTTTATTTATTTATTTTTTTTGAGACGGGGTCTCGCTCTGTCGCCCAGGCTGGAGTGCAGTGGTGCGATCTCGGCTCACTGCAAGCTCCACCTCCTGGGTTCACGCCATTCTCCTGCCTCAGCCTCCCGAGTAGCTGGGATTACAGGTGCCTGCCACAATGCCCAGCTAATTTTTTGTATTTTTAGTAGAGACAGGGTTTCACCGTGTTAGCCAGGATGGTCTCAATCTGCTGACTTCGTGATTCGCCCGCCTTGGCCTCCCAAAGTACTGAGATTACAGGCGTGAGCCACCGCGCCCGGCCAATAATGATGTATTCTTTCTCACAAGTCTGCAGGTCCGGTTTTGAGTTAAGACTTGATTGAGCAATTCAGTTCTGCAAGGCATTGGCTGGAGTCACTGACTCAGCTGCCCTCTGCTGCACATGGGCTGGGCTAGAGGGTTTAGGAAGACTTCACTCCCATGTCTGGTCCCTCCATGTGGACTCTTGCTTTCCATATAGTCACTCCTACAGTGATCTAACCTGTGCTTCTATAGAGCTGGAGTCTGGCTTCCCAGAGGAAAGAAAAAGCTGTGCAACTTTTTAAAGCTAGGTTTAGAACTGGCTGTCATTTCTGCCAATTGTGTTGGTCAAAGTAACTCACAAGGCCAGCCCAGATTCGAGAGAAAAGGAAATGGATTCCATCTCTTGATAGATGGAGCATCACACACATAAAGAGAGAGAAGAAAGCAATGGCCGCCATATTTGGAAGTTCCACCACACCTACCATATTCTACATTGTCACGCAGTTCTACGAAATTGCAAGTAAATGTTCCCCTTTCCTCATCTCTAAATTTAAGGCCCAATTTCCTTGACTATTTTTTTGTTTGTTTTGGTCTATTTGCCTTTATGTGTCCTGAAGGAAAATCAGCGTGATGCTCAAAAGGCCAAAGTCAAAAAACAAAAACAAAAAGAGAAACTTGTGTCAGATACTAAAGTCCAAATTCTTGCCTCTAGCTTCAAGTTACTTTGGCATAGTATAAAGACTCCCTGGACTACATGTAAATTGATTGGCATTAATAAGCTGCCTTTAGATTCTTTAACAACAACAACAACAAAGAGCCCAAATCATGTTTGAATTACGGATTGTATTCTATATCCAGTTCATTTTGTTTTTCTAACCTGTTACTACTACTCAGTTAATGAAACTCTTCAGATAGACTTTTGAGAACCAGGTGATATCCCCAGAGGTGAAACACCATGACTGCCCCCAAACAATGAGTGCCTAAACAGAGAGAAGCAAAGCATGGTCCTGTGTGTCCTTGAATGCCACATCCCTGGGGTGCAGAGAATGATGCTTCATAGCACCTAGTAAGTCATTTCCTGAGAACTACTTCAAATCATAGATTGGAAAGGGCTGCATTATCCAGCAGCTCAGGCCACCTCTCTGACAATTCTACACAACTCAGGGAATCCTGGAAAGTTCTAAAATCCTGAGTTCAAGTTTTTTTCACTGCTCTTCACTAGTTGTGTGATCTAGGGGTAGTTTTGCCTCTGTTTCCCCATCTGTAAATGGAGAAAATAATGTGACCTCCTGTAGGACTGGGGCAAGAATCAAATGGGAAAATAGATGTAAAAAGTAATTTGTGAACAGCAAAACACTTTTACTCCTGGTATTTCTTTCTACTACATCTCTCAGCATATACACATTCAGCCACAGGAGCAGACAGATGTCCCAGCTGGAGCAATGTTATACAAGTGCTTGCTCTCCTGTGAACCAGTCACTGTGCTAAACTCTGTACTTATTAATGCATTTGTTAATACATTAACTCTGTACATATTAACTCTTCTGCACCTCATAATAATACCAGATGTCCTATTATTATTGCTATTTAACAGATGGAGAAACTGAAGCATAGAGAATTTAAGTGGCGTCCATAGTATTCCAGGTAGAAAATAATGGTGCCGGGATTCTAATCTAAGTAGTCTTGCTTCAGAGTTTCTGCTCATAACCACTAAGTTATACCATTTCATCATTTTAAACACCATAATTGGTCCAAGAATAGGGCCATAGGACAATAATAATTAGAGCTGTTTTGACACTGACATGTGGACAGAGAGAAGGCAGTTCTCTCCCTTGGAAGCAGGTCAACCTGGAGCTAGTGGCAACCATTTTCATTAACCACATCCAAAAAATCTGTCTACAGAATGAAGACGCCAAACAGGGTGTATTGGTAGAGGAGGTTCCTCATTATAACAAATAATGCAAATAAATTTCCTTTTGGCTCTCTCAGCAATTCACCACCAGGAATCCTGATTGAGCAGCTTCCCTCCATGCAGCAACTTCATGACTTATTTTCCATCTTTTTGATATTGAAAAGGTTAGATGGCTTTCTATTGGGGCATACCACCTGCCACCCCTAGACTTCATTCAGATGTGTAGTTGAATCAAAGACAAAGGCAGTGAATGGAGAATCTAAAATGAGGAGTCAGAGTTCTCCATTGTCCTATTATTGCACAAAGGATGTCTAAAGAAATGCCTAACGTCAAGGAGCAGGGAGTTAACAGCTGGGCACTCCCTTTCTTTACAGCTCTTCTCCAGCTCTCCCCTTGCTGCCACATGCAGGCCACCATCTTCTAGTCATGGACTGATTGCTAAGGGAGTCAGGTGGTGGGGTAGGTATATCTAAATTAAAAGTCTAGGGAGATTATTCTAGCTCTCTGGAAATAAAGGCACAAAAATTATTTTACCACTTCCATTTCATTTTAACAAACTGTACTCATTCACCTCCTGCTCTGCAAGGTGATAAGATAGTATAAATAGACAACTAAATGCGATCAATCTACAGCAAAAGTCTAGGTAAACTGCTTGAGAAACCAAGTGGTAAATGAGATTGATGAGAGCCTCAGAAAGATGTTGCCACCAATAAGCCCTTTCATGGGTTTATGAAGGAAATCCATGGATAAAAAAGCCTCTGGGATAAGCTCCTCAGTGTCTCACCATTCGACTGCTGAACAGCAAAAGATTTGTTCCCCCTTCAGATGCAACAGTAGCAGAGCTTAGCTCAGATAATACAAAGAATCTAATATTATCTCAGACACATCATTAATATCAAAGTGTTTCCTGAGGAAAAGCACAAATCACAGTCAGCATCCACTGGCTTTTGGGCTTTCCCAAATGTCAAACACTTCTGGGACCATTTCCTTCTTTTTTCTCCTGTTTTATATCCCTGAAATGGACCAAGGGCACTTTTTTTCCACCTATGATTCAGTGCTGATTCATTTTTTTCTCTATTTCATGCTATTTACTTTGATATTCTCTTTGGCTGAAGTTGTCTACCTTATCCTATAATTTTCTGAAGTTTAGACCTTCCCTACCAGATGACTTATTCAATACAAAATGGCAACGATAAGCGGTTCATTTTATTAATTGTAATCAAAGTATGGGATCAAGTTTGAAATATTGGCTGTATAAATGAAACTTCAGGGTCTATGAAAATATGACTCACTCTAGCTGACAATTGTTTAGCCAGGGCCCAGGCTCCATAACCTTCCCTCCTTCATTCCTTTAACCTTATGCATATAAACAGATGCCATTAGAATGTTGTGTTGGTTGATGGCATAATTACTCATCACACTGGGACACTTTTGAGAGAGAAATAAAGCACTAAAATAATTAACAAGCATTAATTGAGCTCTAGCAGGTGTAAACTGGTACTGTCCTGGACAAATCAAGGTGTAAAACTATTTAATTATTGTATATCCTGAAGCATTCTTGTAATGGCCATCATCTGGCCCAGTAAGCCAAGGCTATGTCAGGACTGCTAAACCAGGTCAGAAAAACTGTAGGACTGTACAGAGTATATTTTCATCTTTATGCATAGATAAGGCTTTCCAAGCAAAGGAAACTGAAATCTGGTTTAGAGGAAAAACCTTAGAAGTTAAAGGGTGTTAGATCTGAAGCCATCTGTTCCCATTAACAGGACAAATAAAATTTATATCTCCAGGAGCCAAATATTTACATTCCAGGGTAGGAACTTTCCCCTTTCTCTTCCTATAAGAATTTATTTACATTCAAAAGACTGTAAATGACTAGGGAGCACAGATTTTTCTCTTTCTCTCAGAAAGAAGGAGGGAAGGACAGCCGTCATGCTCCTACAGAAACTGACAGACTCATAATTTGGGGGGTCCTCGTCTGTGGTGCAAAAAGCCTCTTTTTGTATATGCACAGGGATTTTGATAGGGATTATATTGAATCTGTAAGTCAATTTGGGAAGTATTGTTATCTTAACTATACTAAGTATCGCAATCCATGAACATGAGATGTCTTTCTGTTTATTTAGGTTTTTAATTTCTTTCAGCAATGTTTTCTAGTTTCCGGTGTACGTAAGTCTTGCTCTTCCTTGGTTAAATTTATTTCTAAGTATTTTATTATTTTCGATATTATTGCAACTGGAATTGTTTTCATAATTTCCTTCTTGAGTTGTACATCATTGGCTGTACAAAAATACACCATTTTTGTATATCAATTTTAAATCCTGAAAACTTGCTGAATGAACTCAGTTATTGGCTCAGTTTTTTGGTGAATTATTTAGGGTTTTCTTTAAATCTGTAAGACCATGTCATCTTCAAATAAAGATTGTTTTTATATCTCTTAAATTGATTTTATTCCTTCTCTTCCAATCTGAATGCATCTTGTTTCTTTTCTTACCAATCAGACTGGCTAGAATCTTTAGTATAATATTGAACAGAAGTGGTGAGAGCAAATTGTGTTGACTAGAACCTCTAGCATGATGTTAAACAGAAGTGGTAAGAGCAAACATCTTCTTCTTTCTGATCATAGGGGAAAGCTTTAAGTCTTTCACTCTTAAGTGTATTAGCTGTGGGTTTTTCATAGGTGCCCTTTATCAAATTGAGCAAATTCTCTTCTTTTCCAGTTTGCTGAATAATTTTTTTAAAATGATAAAATGGTGTTAAATTTTGTTGGAGTATTTTTCTGTATCTATTGAGATTATCATGGTTTTCTTTCACTTTTTTCTATTAATATAGTGTATTACACTGAATTTCATATGGCAAGCCAACTTTGTTTTCCTGGGATAAATTTCACTTGGTTGTGGCATATGATTCTTTTTATATATTACTAGATTCAGCTTGCTGGTATGTTGTAGAGGACTTTTGCATTTGTATTAATTGGTAATATTGGCAGGCAGTTTCCTTTTTTGTGATGTCCTTATCTGATTTTGAAATCATGGTAATCTGACCTCATCAAATTAATTGGGAAGAATTCCCTCCTCTTCCATTTTTTGGGAAAAGTTTGGGAAGGATTGGTGTCAATGCTTGTTTAAATGTGCGGTAGAACTCACCAGTAAAGTCATCTGGTCCTGAACTTTAATTTGTGAGTTAAAAAAAATTAATAACACAATCTCTTTACTTGTTATAGGCCTATTTAGATTTTCCATGTCTTCTTCAGTCAATGTTGGTAGTTTGTGTCTTTATAGGAATTTGTTCATTTTACCTAGGTTATCTCATTTGTTGGCATACACTTGTTGTTAGTATTCTCTTATAATTCTTTGTATTTCAGTAATGTCCCCTAGTTTTGGTTTTTTACCGTAATAGTTTACATTATTGACTCAAGATTTTTCTTCTTTTAAATGTAGGTATTTACAAGTATAAATTTCCTTCTGAGCACTATTTTTTGCTGAATTCCATAAATTTTGGTGTTTTGTGTTTTTATTTTCATTCATCTCAAATAATTTTCAAGTTACTCTTTTGATTTCTTCTTTGGCCAACTGGTAATGCAAAACCACTTTTAATTTCCACACATTTATAAGTTTCCCAGAATATTTTATTTTATTGATTTCTAATTCCATTCTATTGTCATCAGAAAACAGACTTTGTATGATTTCGATTCTTTTTAAATTATTGAGATGATTTTATGTTGTAAAAGATGTTCTATTCTGGGTAATTTTCCATGTGCACTTAGAATAATATGTAGGTTGGAGGATTCAAGATGGCCAAACAGGAACAGCTCTGGTCTGTGGCTCCCAGTGAGATGGACGCAGAAGGTGGGTGATTTCCGTATTTCCAACTGAGGTACCTGGTTCATCTCATCGGGACTGGTTGGACAGTGGGTGCAGCCCACGGAGGGCGAGCCGAAGTAGGGTGGGGCATCGCCTCAATTGGGAAGCACCGGGGTCAGGGAATTTTCTCCCCTACCCAAGGGAAGCCATGAGGGTCTGAGCCTGAAGAACTCTAGCACAGATACTGTGCTTATCCCACAGTCTTCACAACCTGCAAACCTGGAGATTCCCTCCAGTGTCTACCCCACCAGGGCCCTGGGTTTCAAGCACAAAACTGGGTGGCCAGTTGGCTGAACTAACTGCAGGAGCCCATTTTTTTTTTTCCATACCCCAGTGTTGCCTGGAATGCCAGCAAGACAAAACCGTTCACTCCCCTGAACAGGAGGGGCTGAAGCCAGGGAACCAAGTGGTCTGGCTTGGTGGGTTCCACCCCCATGGAGCCCAGGAAACTAAGACCCACTGACTTGAAATTTTCACTGCCAGCACAGCCGCAATCTAAGAGTGGAAGAAAGGATATCAGTGCTTGAAGATCAAGTTAATTAAATAAATAAAGACAATATTAGAGACAACAGAGTGAAAAGAAGCAAACAAAGCCTCCAAGAAATACAGGACTATGTGAAAAGACCAAATCTACATTTGATTGGTGTTTCTGAAAGTGACAGGAAGAATGTATCCAAGTTAGAAAACACTCTTGAGGATATTATCCAGAACTTCCCCAACCTAGCAAGGCGCCAACATTCAAATTCAGGAACTACAGAGAACACCACAAAGATACTCCCCGAGAAGAGCAACCCCAAGATACATAATTGTCATATTCACCAAGGTTGTAATGAAGCAAAAAATGTTAAGGGCAGCCAGAGAGAAAGGTTGGCTTACCCACAAAGGGAAGCCCATCAAACTAGCAGTGGATCTCTCTGCAGAAAGCCTACAAGCCAGAAGAGAATGGGGGCCAGTATTTAATGTTCTTAAAAAAAAAAAAGAATTTTCAACCCAGAATTTCATATCTAGCCAAATTGAGCTTCATAAGTGAAGGAGAAATAAAATTCTGTACAGACAGCAAATGCTGAGTGATTTTGTCACCACCAGACCTGCCTTACAAGAGCTCCTGAAGGAAACACTAAACATGGAAAGGAACAACTGGTACTAGCCACTGCAAAAACATACCAAATTGTAAAGAACATCAACACTATGAAGAAACTGCATTAACTAGTGGCAAAACAACCAGCTAGCATCATAATGACAGGATCAAATTCACACATAACAATGTTAACCTTAAGTGTAAACAGGCTAAATGCCCTAATTAAAAGACACAGACTGGCAAATAGAGTCGAGACTCAGCAGTGTGCTGTATTCAGGTGACCCTTCTCACATGCAAAGACACACATAGGCTCACAATAAATGGATGGAGGATATTTACCAAGCAAATGGAAAGAAAGAAAGAAAAAAAAAAAAAAACAGGAGTTGCAATCCTAGTCTCTGATAAAACAGACCTTAAAGCAACAAAAATCAAAAGAGACAAAGAAGGGCATTACATAATGGTAAAGGGAACAATTCAGTAAGAAGGACTAACTATCCTAAATATATATGCACCCAATACAGGAGCACCCAGATTCATAAAGCAAGTTCTTAGAGACTTACAAAGAGACTAAGACTCACACACAATAATAGTGGGAGACTTTAACACCCCACTGTCAATATTAGACAGATCAACAGACAGAAAATTAACAAGGATATTCAGGACTTGAACTCAGCTCTGGACCAATAGGACCTAATAGACCGCTACAGAATGCTCCACCCCAAATCAACAGAATATACCTTCTTCTCCGCACCTCATCCCACTTATTCTAAAATTGACCACATAATTGGAAGTAAAACACTCCTCAGCAAATGCAAAAGAATGGAAATCATAACAAA
Organism: Macaca mulatta; assembly: GCF_049350105.2. Classification (NCBI taxonomy): domain Eukaryota; kingdom Metazoa; phylum Chordata; class Mammalia; order Primates; family Cercopithecidae; genus Macaca; species Macaca mulatta. The sequence goes on from NC_133411.1 coordinate 62,721,060, forward strand.
CAGTCTCTTAGACCACAGTGCAATCAAATTAGAACTCAGGATTAAGAAACTCACTCAAAACTGCACAAATACGTGAAAACTGAACAACCTGCTACTGAATGACTACTGGGTAAATAACAAAATGAAGACAAAAGTAACCAACAAGAACAAAGACATAACGTACCAAAATCTCTGGGAAACATTTAAAGCAGTGTGTAGAGGGAAATTTATAGCACTAAATGCCCACAAGAGAAAGCAGGAAAGATCTAAAATTGACACCCTAACATCAAAATTAAAGAACTAGAGAAGCAACCACAAACAAATTCAAAAGCTAGTAGAAGACATGAAATAACTAAGATCAGAGCAGACATGAAAGAGATAGAGACACGAAAAAACCTTCAAAAACTCAATGAACCCAGGAGCTGACTTTTTGAAAAAATCAACAAAATATGTAGGCCACTAGCCAGACTTATTAGTCTTTATTAAGAAGAAAAGAGAGAAGAATCATATAGACATGATAAAAAAAATGATAAAGGAGATATCACCACCAATCCCACAGAAATACAAACTACCATTAGAGAATACTATGAACACCTCTACAAATAAACTAGAAAACCTAGAATAAATGGATAAATTCCTGGACACATACACCCTCCCAAGTCTAAGCCAGGAAAAAGTTGAATCCCTGAATAAACCAATAACAAGTTCTGAAATTGAGGCAATAATTAATAGCCTACCAACCAAAAAAGTTCAGGACCAGATGGATTCACAGCCGAATTCTACCAGAGTTACAAAGAGGAGCTGGTACCACTCCTTTTGAAACTATTCCAAACAATAGAAAAGGAGGGAATCCTCCCTAACTCATTTTATGAGGCCAGCATCATTCTGATACCTAAACCTGTCAGAGACACAACAAAAAAAGAAAATTTCAGGCCAATATCCCTGATGCACATCAATGCGAAAATCCTCAATAAAATACTGGCAAACCAAATCCAGCAGCACATCAAAAAGCTTATCCACCACGATCAAGTTGGCTTCACACCTGGGATGCAAGGCTGCTTCAACATACACAAATCAATAAATGTGATCCATCACAAAAACAGAACCAATGACAAAAACCACGTGGTCCTCTCAATAGACGCAGAAAAGGCCTTCGATAAAATTCAACACCACTTCATGCTAAAAAGTCTCAATAAACTGGGTATTGATGGAACATATCTCAAAACAGTAAGAGCTATTTATGACAAACCCACAGTCAGTATCATACCAAATGGGCAAAAACTGGAAGCATTCCCTCTGAAATCCAGCACAAAGAAAGGATGCCCTCTCTCACCACTCCTATTCAACATGGTATTGGAAATTCTGACCAAGGCAATCAGGCAAGAGAAAGCAATAAAGGGTATTCAAATAGGAACAGAGGAAGTCAAATTGTCTCTGTTTGCAGATGACATTATTGTATTTTTAGAAAACCCCATCATCTCAGCCCAAAATCTCCTTAAGCTGATAAGCAACTTCAGCAAAGTCTCAGGATACAAAATCGATGTGCATCACAAGCATTCCTATATACCAAGAACAGACAATCAGAGAGCCAAATCATGAGTGAACTCCCATTCATAATTGCTGCTAAGAGAATAAAATACCTAGGAATAAAACCTCCAAGGGATGTGAAGGACCTCTTCAAGGAGAACTAAAAAGCACTGCTCAAAGAAATAACAGAGGACACAAACAAATGGAAAAACATTCCATGCTTATGGATAGAAAGAATCGATACTGTGAAAATGGCCATACTGCCCAAAGTAATTTATATATTCAATGCTATCCCCATCAAGCTATCAATGACTTCTTCACAGAATTAGAAAAAACTTCTTTAAACTTCATATGGAACCAAAAAAGAGCCCACATAGCCAAGACAATCCTGGGCAAGAAGAACAAAGCTGGAGGCATCACACTACCTGACTTCAAACTATACTACAAGGCCACAGTCACCAAAACAGCATGGTACTGGTACAAAAACAGACATATAGACCAATGGAACAGAATGGAGGCCTCAGAAATAACACCACACAGCTACAACTGTCTGATCTTTGACAAATCTGACACACACAAGCAATGGGGAAAAGATTCCCTATTTAGCAAATGGTGTTGGGAAAACTGGCTAGCCATATGCAGAAAACTGAAACTGGAAGCCTTCCTTACACCTTATACAAAAATCAGCTCAAGATGGATCAAAGACCTAAACGTAAGACCTAGGACCATAAAAGTCCTAGAAGAAAACCCGGACAATACCATTCAGGACATAGGCATGGGCAAAGACTTCATGTCTAAAACACCAAAACCAATGGCAACAAAGGCCAAAATTGACAAATGGGATCTAATTAAACTAAAGAGCTTCTGCACAGCAAAAGAAATTACCATCAGAGTGAACAGGCAACCTACAGAATGGGAGAATATTTTTGCAATCTATCCATCTGACAAAGGGCTAATATCCAGAATCTACAAAGAAGTTAAACAAATTTACAAGAAAAAAAACAAACAACCCCATCAAAAAATGAGCAAAGGATATGAACAGACACTTCTCAAAAGAAGACATTTATGCAGCCAACAGACATATGAAAAAAATACCCATCATCACTGGTCATTAGGGAAATGCAAACCAAAACCATGATGAGATACTATCTCACACCAGTTAGAATGGCTATCATTAAAAAGTCAGGAAACAACAGATGCTGGAGAGGTTGTGGAAAAATAGGAACGCTTTTACACTGTTGGTGGGAGTGTAAATTAGTTCAACCATTGTGGAAGACAGTGTGGTGATTCCTCAAGGATCTAGAACTAGAAATATCATTTGATCCAGCAATCCCATTACTGGGCATATACCCTAAGGATTATAAATCATTCTGTGATAAAGACACATGCACACATATGTTTATTGTGGCACTATTCACAATAGCAAAGACTTGGAACCAACAGAAATGTCCATCAATGACAGACTGGATTAAGATAATGTGGCACATATACACCACGGAATATTATGCAGCCATAAAAAAGGATGAGTTCATGTCCTTCGTAGAAACATGGATGAAACTGGAAACCATCATTCTCAGCAAGTTATCACAAGATCAGAAAACCAAACACTGCATGTTCTCACTCATAAGTGGGAGTTGAACAATGAGAACACATGGACACAAGGAGGAAACATCACACACTGGGGCCTGTGGTGGGGTCAGAGCCTAGGGGAGGGATAACATTAGGAAAAATACCTAATGTAGGTGACGGGTTGATGGGTGCAGCAAACCACCAAGGCATGTGTATGCCTATGTAACAAAACTGCACATTCTGCACATGTAACCCAGAACTTAAAGTATAATAATAATAATAATTTTTTAAAAAGAATAATGTGTATTATGCCATTGCTGGGTAGAGTGTTCTACAGATGTCTGGTCTAGTTGCTTTATAGTGTTGTTCAGATCTTCTAATTTTTGTTGATCTTTCTACTTTGGATAAACCATTATTGAAAGTAGGGCACTGTCAGCTCTGGGCAATGAGTTTCTGCAAAATAAATAAATAAGAAAATAGGGATCTGAAGTCTTCAACTGTTATGGTTGAACTGTCTATTTCTCTTCTCCAGTGTGTCAGTTTTTGCTTCATGTATTTTGGGACTCTGTTGCTTGGTGTACACATATTTGTAATAATTAGATCTTCTTAATAGATTGACCTCTGTTTGTCTCTAATAACAATTTTTATTTTAAAGTCAATTTTGTCTGGTATTAGTATAGCCACTTGTCTCTTTTGATTACTGTTTGCATCATTTGTCTTTTATCATCTTTTTACTTTTAACCTATTTGTGTCTTTGAATCCAAAATGAGTCTCTTCTGGGCAGCATAAAAGATGTATTTTTCTTAAAATTCATTTATTTATGACTTTTAATTGGCAAGTTTAACCCATTTACATTTAATGTAATTACTGATAAAGTAGGATTTATGCCTGCCATTTTGCTATTTGTTTTCTATATGTCTTATGTCTTTGTTCCTCTCTTCATTACTGCTTTCTTTTGTGTTAAATAGACGTTTGCTTGTGGTGTACCATTTTAACTCACTTATGATTTCCTTTTTCTTTTCTGTTTTTTTTTTCCCTGGGACAGGATCTTGCTCTGTCACCCAAGCTTGAGTGCAGTGGCACAATCACAGCTCACTGCAGCCTCAAACTCCTGATCTCAGTTGATCCTCCCACCTCAGCCTCTTGAGTAGCTGGGAATACAGGTGCATGCCACCACAGCCAGCTAATTTTTTGTATTTTTTGTAGAGATGGGGTTTCACCATGTTGCTCAGGCTGGTCTCAAACTCCAGGCCTCAAGTGATCTGCCCCACCTCGGCCTCCCAAAGTGCTGGAATTGTTGTTTCTTTTACTACATATACTTTAGTTGTTTTATTGTGGTTGCCTATGAAATAGCATTAATATCTTAATTTATAGCAATCTTGCCCAAACACTCAGTGTCAATAGTATGTGAGAAATTTGCTTCTATCTCTATGCCCTCCTCCTCCTTTATGCTGTTATTGTTACAGATTGCGTTTTCATACATTGTGTGTCCAGCAACATAAATTTATAATTATTGCATTATGTAGTTGTCCTTTAAATCAGATGGAGGAAAATGAGTTACATGCAAAATATACATTTATTCTGTCTTTTACATTTACCTCTGTAGTTACCTTTACTGGTGCTCTTTATTGTCTCAGGTGGACTTGAGTTATGTGAAGGGTTTTTTTATTTTATCTTGAATGACTATTTTTAGATTTCTTGTAGAGCAGGTCTGCTAGAAACTACCTCTCTCAGTTTTTATCTGAGAATATCTTAATTTTTTTTATTTTTGAAGGATAGTTTGCAGAAGATAAAATTCTTGGTTGACAATTTCTTTCTTTCCTTCTTTCTTTCTTTCTTTCTTTTTCTTCTTTCCTCTTTCAGCACTTTTCAGTATTATCATCTTGCCTTCTGTCCTCGCTGGTCTTTGGTAAGAAAGTCACTGCTAATCTCATCAAAGATTCCTGCACATTGTCTTAGCTCAGGCCACTATAACACAATACCATTGACTGAGTGGCTTAAACAGAAGACATCTATTTCTCACAGTTCTGGAAGCTGAGAAGTCTGAGATCGGAGTGCCAGCATGACCAAAGTTTGGTGAGGGCTTTTTTTTTTTTTTTTTTTTTTTTTTTGCTTGCAGGTGGCTAGCTTCCTGCTGTATTCTCACATGGTGGATAGCAGAAGCTCCAGTGTCTCTTTCTCTTCTCATAACAGCACTAATCCTGTCATGGGGTCTCCTCTCTCATGACCTCATCTAGACCGTACTACCTCCCAATGGCCCCATCTTCTAATATTCTCATATTGGGGGTGAGGGACACATTCAAACTATAACATATGTGATAAGTCTCTTCTCTTTTGCTTCTTTCAAGATCCCCTCTTGGTCTTTGACTTTCAACAATTTGACTATGATGTGCACAGGTGTGGATGTCTACAAGTTTATTCTACTTAAAATTTGTTGATCTTCTTGGATGTATAGATGAATGTTTTTCATCAAATTTGGAAAGTTTTCAGCCATTATTTCTTCAAATACTTTTCTGCTCCTTTTTCTCTCTTTTCTCATTCTAGGACCCCATTAAGCATATATTGGTATGCAGAGTCTCACAAGTCTCTTAGGTCTGTTCATTTTTTAAAATTATTTTTTCTTTCTCTTTCTCAGACTGCATACTCTCAAAAGACCTATCTTCAAGTTCACTGATTCTTTCTTCTGCCTCCTGAATTCTGCTATTGAGTTCCTGTAAGTGAATGTTTTATTTTGGTTATTGCACTTTTCAACTCTAGAGTTTCTATTTAATTTCTTCTTACAATTTCTATCTCTTGATTAATATTCTGTATTTGCTGAGACATTCTTCTCACGTTTTCCTTTGGTTCCTTGATATGGTTTCCTTTAGCTCTTTGAACATATTTTAAATACCTAATTTAAAGTCTTTGTTTAGTAAGTCCAATGCCTAGAATTCTTAAGCATAGTTTCAATTGATTGATTTTTTGGTGCATGGGTCATACATTCTTATTTATTTGTATGTCTCATAACTTTTGTTTCATTCTGAACATTTAAATAATATAATGTAGCAACTCCAGAAATCAGATTCTCCCTTCTCCTCAGGGTTTAAAATATAAACTTATTGTATATTGTCACAACTTATTGTAGTTGTTGTTTGTGACAACAAAATTATTTTAGAAAAATCAGTGACTTTTCTTAAATAAATTTGTAAAATCTGTATTGTCATGTGTTGCCACTGAAGTTTGTATTCAATTAGCTTTTTGATCAGCTAGTGATTGAACAGAGATTTTCCTAAATGGCTGGACTAATAAGTCTCTTAATATTTGCTGAGGGGGCTCTGTGTACATGTTAGGGCATACCTTCAACATACATTCAAGCAGTTTATAACTCTGCCTTAGTTTCCATATCCTACTTATGCAGAGTCTCAAAGTGAGATAGAGGTGAGAACTGTGGGCCTTTTCAGGTCTCTTATGAGCATATACACAGCCCTATATATGCACATGGCCTTCTGAAGTCCCAGGAATATGTTGGGGCTTTTTAAAGCCCATATGGACAATTCATTCTTCAACATTTACTTTTAAGCTTTTGGTTTGTCTATTGCTTACCCTAATTGTTACCCATCACCTCAGGCAGCCGTGAGTGCCTGCCTGTATTAACCTGTAAATATTTTTGACAAATCACCCCAGAAAAAGGCTCTTAGCACTATGAAAACTTGAGTCAGGTCAAATAAAGACAATCCTTTTGAGTGGGGCCTTCCAAGAAACACCAGATGAGTCAAATAATAACTGTTCTTTGGAAATGAGACTTTGAAATAACTCAAGCTTCATCCTACTTTCTCCAGTACCAGGCATGCAGGCTGTTATTTTTCAAGGCTACCACTGAGCTGGGAGCAGGGAATGAGAATAGAACATGTTAAAATGATACAAAATTCACTTGCCTTACTGAGAATCAGGCATTTTTCTCTACTAAATGCTCCCTAAGTTTCTGCAAGTCTTCGATTAATTTCCAAAGTTCTACAAAAGTTTATTCAGATCTTTTTGCCAGTTTTTTCATTGCCTTTATTGAGGGGCAAATTTTCAGAGGTCCTTACTCTACCATTTTTGCTGACATTCCACCACGATGTCGTTCTTACTATAATAATTATCTGTTTCTGCTCCAGAAACCTCATGTTTACTTTCAAGATAATATGAATAAATATAGATACTAAAAATTATCAGTCATGCATATTCTGTGACAATATACCCCATATTGGCCTTATTAAGTTGGGGATATCACTTTTCGTGTTCAAGTCAGAGAGGGGTTTACACTCGCCCATTCCAATCAATGATGCATTTTACTACATTTGAATTGTATTGAAATCATGAGGTCTAAGACAAAGAATATAAACACACTCAATTGTTTTCAGGGATTAGAATAAGACATTTGAATTCTGTTATTTTTCTACACTCTGTAGTGCTAGTTCTTGCACTTTTACGGTAGATTAACCACCACATTCCTTCTAGGTGAATTACAATGACTTTATACAGAACTCCAAAAGAAAGTATAGTTCCGGGAAAAATTGGAAAAGAAAATATGGTCACAAGAAAAAAGTTAATATAACAATGGAGAACAAGTACCTGGGAATCCAATGATTCTATACTTTCTTTCTCTATTTAGTGACAATCTGCCCCTTCCGCAATTCCCTTCTTCTCTTTCCCCAAACCCAAAATAGTTCTTAACATGGAACAAACACATGACAAGTGGGTTATTGGTTGAGATTATTGGATTATCTGTCCATGAGACCAAGATTATGGCTTTCATATCCTCTCAGGCATAAGAACACCAGCTGATTGTATGCAGTATCACCAATGCTCCAGCAAATGAATACTTTTTTTCCCCATAGGTTTTTGGGGAATAGACGATGTTTGGTTACATGAGCAAGTTCTTTAGCGGTGATCTGTGAGCAGTATACACTGAACCCAATTTATAGTCTTTTATCCCTCACCCAATTCCCACCCTTTCCCCTTGAGTCCCCAAAGTCCATGTGTCTTTCTTATGCCATGCATCGTCATAGCTTAGCTCCTACCTATGAGTGAGAACATCCGATGTTTGGTTTTCCATTCCTGAGTTACTTCACTTAGTATAATAGTCTCCAATCCCATCCAGGTTGCTGTGAATGCCATTAATTCATTCCTTTTCATGACTGAGTAGTATTCCATCACATATACATATACACACACACACATATACATATATCTACACACACACACACACACATATATATATATCACAGTTTCTTTATCCACTTGTTGATTGATGTGCAGCAAATGAATACTTTTTAATGGGAGAATTCAACTAATATTATTAAATATTAAGACACAGTGGTAGGCACAATGTTAGGTGCAAAAATTAATTGCGCATAATTGTGTCACTCAAAGAACTGTTTTTGTCAATTATATAATAGATGTCTTAGCCTGGGGGTTCAGAAATCAGAGTTTAAAGCAAAGGCTTGTGTATTACTACAATATTAAGGAGCACAATCCCAGAGAGGAGCAGCAAGGGGCGAGGGTTGCTATGCAGGGAAGAAAGAGCCAACACATAATATAGGTTATCAAATTCGCTGCTACTGAATGTGACTGATGAGCAATCCCGCAGAATCATCTTATGTAAACTCTAATAACCTCTCAAAACAGTTCATCCCGGAGGGGAAACGTAGCCGAAAAGTAGTTACTGGCTACTCATGTCCCATTTAATAAAGGTCTACTTTCCTCACTCCTGGGTTGTGCATGTGTCATTATTAGGCAGGGCTCATCAGCATTCCATGCTTAAGAAAATCCACGTGTGAGAGTGATGAGGAAAACTTTTGTGACTGAGGAAATATCTGGGTTCTACTCAGAGGAACAGAAGGGACTGTGGACAGAAGGTTGCAGGGTAAGGGAAAGCGGGAGGACATTGTATAAGGGAATAGGGTGATTGCTGATTTAGCTCCAGTGTGATAGCAGCATTCCTCCAGAAGCCAAACTTGAAACAAGGATTTGAGTACAATAGTTAATTTGAGAGGTGAGCCCAAGAAGCTCAGTAGAGGAGTGAGGAAGTGAGAGAGGAGAAGGAAAGAAGTCAATTTAATGTATGTTACATGAGGCTGGGCGCATTGGCTCAAGCCTGTAATCCCAGCACTTGGGAGTCCAAGGCAGGTGGATTACTTGATGTCAGGAGTTTGAGACCAGCCTGGCCAACATGGCAAAACCCTCTCTCTACTAAAAATACAAAAATTAGTCAGACATGGTGACACACACCTGTAATTCCAGCAACTTCGGAGACTGAGGCATGAGAATTGTTTGAACCCAGAAGGTGGAGGTTGCAGTGAGCCGAGATAGCGCCACTGCACTCCATCCTGGGGGACACAGTGAGACTCTGTCTCAAAATAAATATAATTAATAATTAATATACAAAATAATGTATGTTACACTAGCAGGTTACTGCTGTAGGCAGATGATGCTTGATCCCAGGGAAGACCTCTGGGAGACTGCTTGTTCACTTGCTGGTGAACGAGTTGGAGTATTTGTCTATTTGCCTCCTATTGTCCTTGATTGTACGCTGCCTTTAGAGGCATCAGCTCTCTGGTATTCTGGCCTACCTGTTGTGTGGGAAAGTCATACTCCTGGGTAGAGAATTCCTCAGCAAAGTCACAGATGATTTTAATGAAAAGCCACTCATAGTTAAGGGAATGGTGAGTGCCCTGGGTATATAAGCTGGGCACTGACTGCATCTGATAAAAAAAATTAGGACATATTTTCAGGACAATGAGTTATACAATTGGGCATAAAATTGGGGCATTTAGAGAAGTGGGCTGCAAGTTTCTTTAGGGTACTAGAAGGTTATGTAAATAACTGATGTGATGTCATGAGGACCAGCAGGCAGGTTCTCATGACAGTCTAGCCACTACTCATATTCAGTTGAGTGTGAAGATGTGAACCCAGTGTCACCAGATCTCTCAATGTTTCAAAAGAAGCTAGAAATCGAAATTTGTGTGTGTGTGTGTGTGTGTGTGTGTGTGTGTGTGTGTGTGTGGATGTGTGTATGCAATGACTCAATGTTTAAATATGAGCAACTAATTAATAATTTAAGAAAAGAAGTCTGGTAACCCAAAAAAGCCTACAGATCGGGGATAAACAGCCCACTGGATAATTGCAATAGCTGATGTAATATAACAGTGGGACATAGTGGGAAACATTTAAGAACGTTGAGCTGGATCCATATTATGAACAAACTTGCTTTCCAGGGGGGATTTGTGCTTAAATTGGCTTGCATTGGAAAACCAATGAGTAATTTTGATCAAGAAAGTGGAGTGATATGAGCTCTGCTAGAAAAAAAAAATTAATCTGATGATGACATAAAGAATAGATAGAAGAGGGAGGAATGAAGAAGGATGAAAGGCAGAGAGACTTAAGAAGCTTCAGGTATATTTTAGGTAAGGAATCATGAAGGCTGAGTGGAATTTGTGTCAAACCTTAAAACAGACATTCAAGAGAAAGGAGGGGCAAGGCACACTGAAAAGTAGATGTATCAGTATAAAGAAAACACTATACTTTTGGTGGAAAAAAAACATTCAACATTCAGGGCCCAAGTCATCCTGAAAGTTTAAGAGCTGGATGAGAAAACATAAGTGGGGTATGAAGTGTTAACCAGCTTTGGTGCTGTGCACCCCCATCCAGTCATGGTGTGGAAAAGCAGGTCTCATCCACTTGACTCCACACCCACGCAGATGTACCAAAACAGCCCACCAGAGAGAGAGCTAAGGAACCAAGCAAGCTTAGGATGAGGGATGAGTCAAGGGACTGGCCAAGGTGACCAATCAAAGAGAGAAATCCACCATGAGAGTTTGGGAGGGAGACTTCACAAAGCTCTGCATTACACACAGTCCACTCTCCCATTATGTTCAAGGAATCTTCGAAGTTCACAAAGACCAAAAGGGTGAGAGCAGGTACCAGACCACCTATGAAGCGTGTCCTCCACAGTTTCTTTCTGTCTTCCAGGACTCTGAGACCCAGAGCTTCCAACACTGACAGTTCACCTCGGCTCTCTCTGTTCAAGGAACATTATTCCAACCTTTGTTCACTTTTCTCTTCCTCATCCTGTCCCCTCTCCCCAAATCAACTCATACTCGATCTCTGCTCTGGTCTTTCATACTTTTGCTGTAGGTCACAGGATAAACCAACTGATGCAGACACTGATGATGCCCAAACCCCTATCCTGTCAACCCTCCTCAAGTTCATCCACAACTGCATTGGTGAACAGTCCCACTCATGATGTCCGTGTTGAGTACCCCCATCCTTTGCCCTCTGCCTGGGACTTTCTCCTTTGCCATAGGATCTTGCTCAGCCCATGCACACAGCATCTTGCCCCAAGGGCAGCCCTCAACCAGTGAGGAGTGAATATCAGGTGATAAGTACCCCGCTTTCAATGGAATAGTCGTGAAGTACATTTTTTTACATTTCCTTAAGGATCTTCAGCAGTAATTTTCTCTTTAATACAACTTTTACTGGCTTTTGTCCCTTCACTATCTGACCTTCCTCCTCTCCCCTCACTTCTTCCCTGGAATTTCTCCTTAAATAAAATGTCAGCATTGGAGCCGCCAAAGGGTCTGACTTTGGTGGAACCCGAAAGAGACATTGCCCAGTCTATCTGTTAACAGGTCATCATATTATTTGTTTGCCCTTTTTGGATTATACTTGAGTGCTTACAGATACCCTTTCTAGAGGAAAAACAGCGTTTTAATATAAAGGAGTGACAGAAGAGTTGGTGATTTTGATTTGGGACACAATTGTAGACCAATAGAGAAGATACTTAGAGACACACAGCACCTATTTTAAAAAAACAAAATAAATAAAACTACTAACCAAACTCATATCTATGAGTCTTTTGCCCTGTGTAAAGGTGAGAACATGCCCTATCATACTTACATTCACAACTACAATGGAACAAACTGAAATTGAGGTTTATTGCCTGGACAAGCTGCTTTGTTTGTTAGGGGAAAATATGAACTACTTTTTCTCTATGGAAATCAATTTGAACTGCAAATGATGAATGTGGTAAAGGCTGAGGAAAGTCACAATTGGTACTACTAGATACAACCATTGATTGATGACCTGCTATGAACCAAAATAGTTAAGCAGCACACAAATTATGTCCATGAGCCTTACAATTAAATTTAAATGGAAAAACTTTTAAAAGCCAAAACCATCTTCTAGTTTTCATTGCTTTCATATACATCAATGTCAAATTTAATGTGCATATAAACCATATTTATACTTAAAATACATTATACCCAGAGTAGGGAGAATGGTAAAGAAATGGTCAGCGTATTGGCAAGTGTGTCATTTGTCTTTGCATAAAATTGTTTTCCTACCTTTCCCATCAGCTTTTTCCCTTCTGAGTATTTTATACCCTATCAATCCTTTAACCTATTGTGTTGTATTTATTTATTGTGCAGCTTCCATATTAAAGAAACATGCCTCCATATGAAAGACACAATGCCAGCCTCACATAACACAGAGATGAGTTGTGCAGAGTTCTGGCTCTCCAAGGGTTTATGTTGTAGTAGGAGAGTGAGCTAACGCATCTGGCTCTCCAAGGGTTTATGTTGTAGTAGGAGAGTGAGCTAACACAAAGGAGTGAATCTTCAAACCAAATTTACATGAATCAGAGATCTTACCCAACATCAAGCTCTATTAATAATTCAAGGACATAAGGATTCAGGAAGCAAAGCCGAAAGAGATCTGAGGCATCCCGCATGGCTCCCTGGGTTCTCTTTCCACATTAGACATTTGCATTTTTGCCTAGCATAGACGACGCCTCTCAGTGAGAGCCACAAGTTGCCTGACACAACAGAAAAAAGAGACGTTGTGATACAACTCCATTTTATATCCAAGAGAATTGTATAGCTTACAAGACAATCTCCGATCAATGATGCTTCATAAAGCTGTAGAACCTAGGTGTGTTTTCCTAAGCAAACCAAAGACATCCTGTTAAGAACAATCCACAGAAAAAGACTCTTCTCCTAGGAAATAGCATTAGTCTATCTTGTTGACAAGGAGATTCAGTGAGCTTCCTGCCACCTTCTCTTTCCCTAGGGAGAATCCCCCAGTAATGGAGAGAGAAAATGGATTACAGGCCAGCTGCTTCAACACTTTCCTCCCCAGGGAAATAGAACATACATCCAAACAAGTATAACACCCGACAGGTATCAATAACTATTTTAAAGTGCCGGGTAGTAACTAGTGTACAACTCAGGGGATGGTACAGCATAGAAAATTCTACTGCCTGTGCAAATTCATCATGAAGATTTTAAGTTATCTAAAATTATGGCTTCCATCTATGACCAGCACACCAAGAGAAGCCCTAGAGGATCAGTTGTGCCCATCATCTGAAGATCTGACCCAACCAAAGTTCAAATGAATATGAAAGCCCAAAGTGTTCAAGGACAGGGGATGAGGGAGAATGGTTATAAGGGTGGGAGATATGGTTTGAAAGGCAGATGCTATTAGATTGGACATTCCTTGAGTAACATCTTTAAGGGGTTGTTCCTCTTCTCTCTGCTACTCTCTCCTCCTTGCTTTCTTTCTCCCCTTCTCCCCTCTCCCCTTCTCCTTCTCCCTTCTCATTCAGCAGAGGTTTTGGAATAGACATAAATAGTATATTTTATAACATGTATTACAAACATCTCTTTATAATCTGTATCTATGCATTATAATATATTGTAATTTTAATATATACACATACATATATCTGTGTTTTTCTATAACCCTTGATATTGATTTTGACAAATACTGATTAAACACTTACTATGTGGTATCAGGCACCATTCTAGGTGCTTGTGATACATCCATGAACAAAATAAACAAAAATCCCTTCCATTGTGGAGGTTACATTCTATCAGGAGGATAAAGACAATAGTCAATAAATATAATTAATAAGTAAACTATATACTTTGTAAGACAGTGATAAATGCCCATAGAAAAAGAAAGAGAAACAGGAGTGCTGAGAGCAGTCAGGCTGAAATTTTAAACAGGACATTAACCCTGTGGTCAGCGGAGTAATGGGGTTGGAGCAGGGGGAAGGTAAATGATAGAATCTTATAGACCATGTTAAAGACTTCGGCTTTTATTCAGAGAGAAAAGGGGACCCATTGAAAGGTTTGGGACAGAGCAGAGTCATAGTCTGATTTATGCTTGCCATGGTAAGAAGGCTGTAGGAGTCAAGAGAAGCCAGGAGACCAGTTAAAAGGCTACTGCAACAATCCAGACAAAAGAAGAGGTTGGCTCAGCCAGGGTAGCAGCAGTGGAAGTGACGGGAAATGATCAGATTGGATATATCAGAATGGATATATTTCAAAGATGTAACCAATGGGATTTCCTAATGGATTGGATATTGTGTGTTGGATGAAAAGAATTCAAGAGTATCACCAAAATCTTGGATGTGGGTAACTGGAAATTTGGAATTACCCTCAACTGAAGAATGAGAAGAAAGCAGGTTTGGAGAGTGCACTTGGTTATTACCTGTTGTCTCTCAGCCCCACACTTGCCTTTCTATACACTTGTCAGTACTTCTGGGGTAGGAGTCTGCAAACTACATTTCCCAGGCTCCCTTGCAATTTGGCTTCTTGTTAGGACACGCTACTGGGAGATCAGAAGGAGAGAGGAAAAGAGAGTCTTCCTACTTCTGGGGTAATGTGATAGTTGCTAGTAGTTGCTAACATGAAGATGGGTAAGGGTGATTCCATAGGCCAACAGCCCAGGCAGGGGCAGCAGATTTCTGGCAGCTTCAGCAATGATCCTGAAGATCCAGACCTGACACAACACCATCTCCAGCAGGGCAAGCTTGTGAGCTCCAGCATGGGAGTGCATGCAGCTTCTGACCTCTGGGTATTGTTCCTTCTTCCTTTATTGCCTCCAGACCTCCTCCATTTTCCCTTTTGCACTTCCAACCCTTCCAACACCTATGAAACTTCCTGGTATTGAAATGCATAGGTAGTGGTGGTGGTGGTTGTTGTTTCTGACCAAGCCTGACTGGCATGGGGGTGGAAAATTAGGACTTCACTTTTGGACATGGTAATTTTGAGAAATCTGTTAGAAATCCAAAAGTTAATATCAGATGGGCAGAGGGATGCATGAATCCGGAGGATGTGAGGTTACCCTCTTTTCTTGGGAAAGAAGTCTGGGCTGGAAATATACTTTGGTTGCATATAGATGGTATTTAAAGTCACGAAGCTAGGTGGAGTGACCAAAGGAGTTAGTGTGGGTCAAGGAGACATATAAGGACAGAGCCAGGGATGCTCCAACATTAAGAGAAGAGGAGAATCTGGCAAAAGAGCCTGAGACGGAGAAGAAATGAGGTAGGAGGAAACCGTGGGAGTACAGTGCTCTGGAAGCCTGTGCTTCCTTACATAATCTGGGTTTGGTTTTTTGTTTTTGCTTATGAAACTGAAAAAAGGTACCAAGACTCCCTTACTACACCAAAGGATTCCATGCTCTCCAAGGACTAGGAAACCCAGACTGGAAGTCATCATCATGATATCTGTATTACCATCTCTATCACACATTTCTTAGGTGGTTAGAGCAAATTCATTTGGCTTCTCTCTGCCTTACATTTTCCTCAGCTATAGAATGAAGATCACTTTGCTGCTTATCTACCTGCCATGGATGTTTTGGAAATTTACAAAGTGATTATTTTTAAAGCAAGTATTATCTAAAAGAATTTCATGAACCAAGTTTTGCCACTTATCAACTGAGGTGGCCACTCACAGACAAAAGCACTGGAGCTAAACAGTTTCTGTCCAAAACCCAGTGTTATCACTTACTATATAATGCCCTAATTCAAGTGTTAACCTTCCTGAGTCTCATTCTCCCTACCTGTAACGTCCAAACAATGACAGTAACAGCAGGATGGTTGGCCATGAGAAAAAAACAAAACAAACAAGCAAAAAACATGCTTGCAAGGTCTCCAATACATAGCAAATAAGAAAAAAAGAGTTGATCCTATCCTCCCACTCCAAATTTTTAGAAATCTAGTAGGCAAATGATTATATTTTTACATCAGATAATTTCTAAATATAGAGATGATGGAAAGCCTGAATTGTTTTAACTAGATAAGGCAGTGAGCCATGAAATTGTCAACAATGTTCTCAGGAAGTGAACGCTAAAACAACCAGAACCTCAATTTGTCTGTTAAACTCAACCCAGCTTATGCCTAACAAGCAGGATCATATGTTAGACAAAGCAGTGGCATGGGTTACTCTGCTCTTGTTTGTCTGATTGTTTGTGATTGTTTGCATATACTTACATGTACCCCGAGAGATGTACGGTACAGGACGACTGCATTCGTTTGCTAGGGCTGCCATGACAAAGCACCACAGACTGGGTGGCTTCAACAACAGAAATTTATTTCTCACAGTTTGGGAGGCTAAAAGTCCAAGATCAAGGTGTAAGAATGTTTGTTCCTTCTGAGGACAATCTCCTTGACTTGCAGATGGTCACCTTTTGCTGTTCTTCACACAGTCTTTCTTCTGTGCGTGCACATTCCCGATGTTTCTCTGTGGTTCTAAATCTCCTTTTTTTATAAGGGCACCAGTTAGATAGAATTAGGGCCCACCCAACTGACCTCTTTTAACGTAATCACCTCTTCAAAGGCCCTTTCTCCAAATACAGTCACACTCTGAGTTAGTGGGTGTTAGAGCTTCAACATATGAATGGAGTAGGGAAGACACAATTCAACTCCTAACAAGGGCTAAATTAGCAATTTAGGAGATAAGATTCCATTCAGATCCTTAAAATATTGGGTGGCTTGTAGGCACAGGCAAAAGAGGACTGCCCAGAAGGTAAGGCTCTAGGAGTCCAGGAGTGTGCTGCCATGTGAATCACAGACAGTCTGTCTTAGAACAAGGTATTCTTGTGAAGGTAGTATGAACTGATCCACACACAATCCTATTCCTTCCTCCTGGGCTTATTAATAGCTATGCACTTTCAGGGCAAGGGTTTCTCCCTCAGGTTGAAACCCACGTCTCCCCATCCATGGTCCTTTCATCTGGTCCATGAGCTATAGATGGATTAATGGCAGGAGCTAACCTAAGGAACCTGGGCATTCCCTTCTCATGTGATTGTCAGCAGCAACTAGATAGTGATTGCCACACTTTCAGTAGTGCATTCAGCAATTTCTGTCAAATTAATGGACTAAAATATGCTGCGCCCTTGAACTGATCTTGCAGTTGTCAGATGGGGGGCTGGTGAGAAAGAACAAGAGCAAGTGAGAGCAAGCCAGGGTCTTCGAAGCCATAGCCAGAGTACTGAGGATTACTAAGAAAATGGCCTTGTGTCTCTTGACCATCACACGCTCCTCTCCCTGAGTTTTCTGTTTTAACCTGCCTTGAACTGGGGAGAGAGGTGGTATTGTCATCAATACATGAAACATCAACAGAGAAAACTAATGTATCACTTCAGCTTTTTGTCTTCTCAGTCTCTTCCATTCTCAACTCCTTAGAAGAGGTTTCTCAACCTTTCCCCAAAAAAGGTGCCTTGCTCACTCAGGATGGAACTCTTTACAATAAGTAATGGTAGGTGCTGGACCAAATAAACTCCAAGTCTCAGGGGCTTAGCAGACCAGAAGTTCTTGGTCAGCAGGTGGCCTTGCACACAGTCCTTCAAAGATCCAGATGTCTCCCATCTGTCCTCAAAGGTCTCATAGACATTTGCATTCACATGAGGAAAGAGAAAGAAGGTTTACAGGTAGCAGCAGGCTTTTCTGGGCCAGGACTAGAAGTGGCACCCATCACTTCCGATCACATTAAATTGGCTAGAACTCAGTCACGTGGCCACACCTAAAAGTGAGGGAGGCTGGGAATGTAGTCAGCCATGTGCCAGGAAGAGAAGGAGAGCATGATATTCATGAACCACGTAGTCTCTGCCGCAAGGGTCCACCAGGAAATACCACTTGTTTTCTATTTTATGCCCAAGAAGAATTGGGGCACATTCTGTACATGAAAAAAAAAAATCAGCAAAAACTAAGAATCTCTCATTCTTAATGTAACTTTTTGGAAGTGATCAGACATCATCTCAGAACAAAATCTTTTTGGAATGTATTTTAAAGATTATTGTCATTGTGGATCAGGATTTTCCAAAAGACACAAGCCATGCCTTTCTCATTATGGATCCTTGGTTATTATTACTACTATTGTTATTAATACCTGTAAGAATTCTTTTGATTCTTGGTAAAGTCCAGATGGGGATTTCACCAAGAATACAAATCAAATTCAAAGGCTAAAAAAAAATTCTATTGTGTATTGTTCTACTTGGTAATTTTGAAAACATCGCAGTAACTTCTTCTCCAGCTGCTTTTTAACAACAATAAAGAGCCCAAAAGAGTGTCCTAGCATCCAGAAAGAGGCTCAGTTCTATGTGATTGCAACCTACAAAGGCCCCCATGTCCAGCCCGGGCTGTCTGAGTAGCCACTCCACAAACTGTTGGCCATCCCAGTTGTGTTATCACAACATGTGGTTGAGTTATCAAGCCCTTTAGTTCAACCCACTTGGAGGCTTTGTAGCAAAGAGCCTTTCAGCATGACAGGGGACACCATGAAGTCAGTCTTGTCATGGGTAGGAAGAGTGCCTGCCAAAATGCCCCTAGAAGAGCTTCCTGAGGAGGAGAAAAAAATTTCTGCCTGTCTCTGAGTATGGCCCTAAAGAAGTGGCTAAACCCCTGATCCACAGATTTCCAGAATGGCCAAGCTGGAGAGGCCTTAGGGCACTATGCTGAGTATTTCACAAGGCTCTCATGTTATCAGAAAGGAAAGTGGGGCTCTGAAAGGAAAAGTGGTTTGTCCAGGATCACTCCAGCACTATAACCTACTGCCTCCTCCAATTTTATGCGACTATGACCTTTGGATTACACAGGCTTAGATTCAACCTCTAGTTTCACCACTTTCTAGTTGTGGGGCCCTTGAGCTAAGTTCCTTAACTTCTCTAGACTTCAGTTTTTCACCTGCAAAATCTCAAATGTATCAACGTAAAATTGACAATATTGGTACCCTTTTTCCAAGGTTGTTGAAATGACTAAATGAGACTGTCACTACGTGAAACACTCAGCCTAGTACCTATAGGCAGTGTAGGGGAGCTATTATTATTAAAATAGGAAGCAGAGCCAGGGTTAGAGCAGTTTGCCTGGTGCTCGGTGCAAGTCTCTTTCCACTGTGATACTAGAAACAGAGCCAGCAGGGACTAGAAGCAATAATTCTATATTTCTCTCAAGGACTACATAGGCTCAGGGGATGGTGGGATCTTTTCTGTGCATCACTCCCTGACCCCTGACACCACTCCTGCTACATAGTGTTTGTAATGCAACACTTCTTTTACATAAGTGTCATACTTCTGTTGCAAGGGATGCTGGCTGGGGGAGTCATTTTCAGCTGCATCTGAGTAGAAACTGAGACCCAAAGAATATGGAAGAAAGGAAGATGGAGGAGGCTTTGCCTCCCAGGAAATGTATTATAATATATTCAGATAGAGACAAAAATCATACATAATGTTAAATATCAAAGAAATTAGACTCCAGTTTTTACTGCTCTGGCAATGGTGAAATGATCAATTTCATTTACACTCCTCAAAGTCACGTTCCCTTAACTTGAACAACCAATAGAATATACAAAGGAGGTAGTCCCCTAACAAGGGTTCTCTCATCCTTAGCTGAACATTAGAATCATCTGGCAGCTTTTTAAAATTTTATTTTTCTTATTTCATTTTATTTGATTGATTGCTTGATTGATTTTGAGACAGGGTCTCACTCTGTCACCCAGACTGGAGTGCAGTGGGGCAATCTCGGCTCACTGCCACCTCTACCTCCTGGGCTCAAGCAATCCTCCCACCTCAGCCTCCTAAGTAGCTGGGACTATAGACGCGTGCCACCATGCCTGGCTAATTTTCATATTTTTTGTGGAGACAGGATTTCTCCATGTTGCCCAGGATGCTCTGGGCTCGAGCAATCCACCCATCTTGGCCTCCCAAAGTGCTGGGATTATAGGCATGAGCCACTGCACTAGGTGGCAGCTTTTCAGATACAAGTTCACTGTCTGCACCCCAGACCTACTATATCTAAATCACTGGGGTTGGAGCTGTGGCCTTAGTATTTTGTAAATGCCCCAGATGACTCTAATGTGTAGCCTAATATTCTAATATTAGGACTATAAAGTTGATAAATAATTTGACAGACCTAACACTGTCATTAACATAAAAGAGCATTTTGGATCGGTGTTAGTTTCCTGCTACTGCTATAAAAATTATCATGAACTTAGAGGTTTAAAATAAAACAAGGTTATTATCTTATAGTTCTGATGTCAGAAGTCCAAAATGGGTCTTACTAGGGTAAAGTCAGGGTGTGGTAATGCTGTGTTCCTTCTGGAGGCTCTAGGGAAGAATGGTTTACCTTTTCCAGCTTCTAGAGGCCACCTGACTTGGGCTCATGATCCCTTTCTCCATCTTCAAAGCTGTCAGCATAACATCTTCAAATCTCTTTCTCTGCTTACATTGTCCTATTTCTTCTGTGATTCTTATAAAGATCCTTATGATTACATTGGGCCCATCCAGGTAATCTAGGTCAATCTCTCCATCTCAGGGTCCTTAATTTAATCATATCTGCAAAGTCCCCTTTGTCATGTAAAGTAACATATTCACAGGATCCAGAATTAGGATGTGGACATTTTGGGGAGCCTATTATTCTGCCTACCACAGGTTCTTTTAAGAACTGGAGAAATGGCAGTAAGGACAAACAAACTGAAGTCCCTTTTGGCTACATAAATGGGTAGATTTTTAAAAACTGCCTAGAACTCAAAAATGAGGCTTCCAGAGTTTTATCCCACCGCCTTGAAAAAAAGCAGATTTCAGGTAAGAATTCTGGTTAACTTTCCCTGCTACCCTTTGTTTCCCTTCTCCAAACCCCCCACTCCAACCCCATTCCCAATAAAATGCAGCTATCTAACAAAGGCCATAATGTTTTTTATAGTAAGTAGATTCTGGGGAAAATTAGAAATATGGTTTTCCAATTTTTGTCAAGAAAAACATCATTTATAATTTTTTAAAGAGGAGAAAAGGCCTTAAATATGTTGAAGCACTGCCACTCATTTCTTAGTTGGGACATTCATATACCCATAGGCACACATTCACAAGGCTGACATTGCCCTCTAATTGGAAATCCTCTTTAAAAAGGAGAGAGGAACTTGTTGATCTCCCTTTCATTAACCTTGGGAATAAAATCCTGCAAACAGACAGGTGTCATGATGCGGAAACCTTTTCAGAAATTCCCCGGGATGAATATTTCCTCTACCATTTCTTTCTCTTTTTTCTTTTCTTTTTTTTTTTTTTTTTTTTTTTTTTTTTTTTTTTTTTTGAGATGGTGTTTTACTCTTGTTGCCCAGGCTGGAGTGCAGTGGTGTGATCTCGGCTCACTGCAACCTTTACTCCCAGGTTCAAGCGATTGTCCTGCCTCCTGAGTAGCTGGGATTACAGGCACGGGCCATCACACCCGGCTAATTTTGTATTTTTTTAGTGGAGATGGGTTTCACTATGTTGGCCAGGCTGGTCTTGAACTCCTGACCTCAGATGGTCCGCCTGCGTCAGCCTCCCAAAGTGCTGGGATTAGAGGCATGAGCCACCGCGTCCGATCCTTTCTCTACCATTTCTAATCACCCTATGGATGGGGGATTCTCTTCCTCCTAAGGTCCCGCCTCCCGCTGCTCGCAATTGCAAAGGAGATACTTTGATAGATTACAAATTGTTTTCAGTAGCTGACCTAGACATAACATCACCACTTCCTGATTATATTGATATGTGTTTCTATTATTTGCTTATTTGCGCCTCCAGGAACAATTCTTTTTTGTTGTTTTACTATAAACAGAATTGCAAGGTCTCTGTATTAAATCATAATTATTTACCCATGCAGTTCATGCACCTTTGTCCCTGGGGAATCTGGTGACGTGAATTTACAGGAACGTCAGGGTATTTCTCACCAACAGTTTCCTGTTATTGATATGCTTTTGTTTAGTTGTGATCTTTTTTTTACGCATTCAGTTTCTCAAGGGAAAAATAAACAGGCATGTGACAATTATCACAGTCATGGGATCTCATCTGGGGACCTCATGTGTATGTTTTCATCAGGGACTGGCCCCTCTGGCAAGGCCAAACGCTGTGAAATTGTATAAGCAGACAATTGGTTATCATTCATTTGTTCTCTCAGTTTTCCCACATGCTTCAGATAACTATCTTAGTGAATAAATACACATTACGCTATGTAGAAGAAATTCACAGTCTCAAAAGAGCCTGTACTAAAATAGAAAAAAAAAAATTGTAAGAGATTGATCGATAAGAAATCATTGATTTTTCTAAGCTCTGAAGTACAGAAATTCAAGGTTGGACTGTGCAATTACGAAGTATTTATGTTAGTTAACACTGTCATGAGCCTAAGTATTCTTGCCAACTAACGTAGAAAATTGTAGTACTTAATTACTGAATTGAGACTTGGAAAGATATTAAATGTACCTAAGTTTTCAGTTTCTCTTTATTGTTACTCAAATATACATTCATCATGATTTTCAATGTCTACTTTTAATTGAGAAATGAGAATCCTTATCCTCAAAAACATTCCAGAAAATGTAGTGGCTTTTCTAAATCCTGTCTTCTATATCAGTATGCTGTAAAACGTGAGCTGAAGACTCACATTAGCAAAGGACTTTCTAAAACTGTGCTGACCTGGGTGGTAGCTACCAGCCACAACTGGCTATTTAAATTCAAATTAATTTAATTAATTTACTAGAGGCCATCATATGGGACAGTACAGATTACTGTCTTCTTCATCATTACACAAAGTTCTATTGGGCAGCCCTGTTCTAAGATGCAGACTCAACATGCAATAAGTAGAAAGCTAATACCTTTTGAAGTGAACATTTACTGATGGAAATTGCAGCTAAACTTTTCTTATGTTTGAAGATGTTTTACTTTTTCCTGCAATAAAGTGGCCCCCTTATACCTAACACCTCCTCTCCTCAGGTTTTATTCCTTTCTGAAGTTTATAAAGTATATAGAGCTGGTAAGCCTGAAAATGAGTCAAGAATACAAAAAGGTATTGTGAAGCAACAGTGTATCCTGCAGGAATAGTGCTCATCGTGGCTGGCTGACAATTTGCCTGATGTGAACTCTCAAATGTATTTGTCAAAATATCATTCTTCCTCGCTTCTTTAAAATGTCAAACAAGCGCAGGTTTAGATGAATATTATAACATGTAAATATAGAAGTCAGCTGTCTGAAAATTCCCTTTATGGTATGTTTACCCTTGGCATCAAGTCCCTTCCTTCTATAGTCTCTCAAATTTTATTACCTTCATTCCCACTCTCAGACTTACCTCTAGCCTGGTGGCTCCTTAAATACACTAAAGAGAAAACTGAGAAAAATTCTCCACTTCAGATGTTGAGTCCTGGATCTGCCACTTACCTTGAGTCATATGACCTTGGGGAAGCTACTTCAGCTTTCTGACCAACAGTTTCTCACTCCTACAACATGTAGGGTGCTGCTAAGGACACCTACTCCACAAGACCTTGCCTGTGAAGGTCTAATGGCGTGATAGGTGTGACAGCACCATGTGAGTCACAGATCACAGCACAAATGCAAGTGGCTATTAGCACTAGTTCAGTTACTTTTCCTTGTTGACCATGAGGTTCTGAGAGCCACAGCACCTGGGAGTCCCATAGAAGGACAAACTGAATCACTGATTTTCTCAATGTATGGAAAGCCCAGGAAAAACTGGACTCGTCAACTCATCATCAACTGTAGGATGCAATTTTCAGCTTAGAGATGAATAAAGTAACACTGAACATCAACAAATCCTTGATCAAGACCATACAAATCTGGGCCTCTGAACATTGCACACTGAAGTTCTTTATTAAAACTAATGTAATCTAATTACTTAAATCATCTAATCTGGGTATTTTTTTCAAAAGTCTGTGCACCTGAGTTGAAATGTTCTGTGTCGGCTGGGTGCGGGGGCTCATGCCTGTAATCCTGACAGTCTGAGAGACTGAGACGGGTGAATTGCTTGAGCTCAACATGGTGAGTGTGGTGGGTATGGTGGCATGTACCTGTGGTCCCAGCTACTCAGGAGGCTGAGGCAGGAGGATCACTTGAACCAGGAGGAAAAATGTTCTGTTTCAGTCCTTCATACCATCATGACTTTTTGCCGTCCTTTAAATGAATTAATTTTTTTTCATCTTTTCTTCTCTACTAGCTCTTTAGTTAAACATTTTGAAGGGTTTTAGTAGTTATCCTAGAGATTTGAATATGATTCTTACTTATTTCGGTCTACTCTAAATTGCTGCCTTTATGGCTTAAGAATTTTATAAAAATTTATAACTTTTTCTTCCTTTTTGCTACTGTTTTTATATTTTGTACCTCTATTATGTTATAAATGCTATAAGATATTATTATTGCTGCTATTTCAAACAGCCATTATTTCATTTTTCTGGCTTTATTGAGGTGTAATTGACATAAATTATCTATTTTTTTTAAATCTCTGTTGAATAAGTAGTAATATAAATAAATGTAAACATAACAGGATAAACAAAATCACAGTGTAGCAAGAAAGAACAGAGGGAACATTTATCCAAATAGAGCATTTTTCATTTATAGACATTGGTTCTGTTTTTCCACTCAAGTTTCACTAAAATATTTTTTTCCAAGCAAAAAGAAAATTAACTTTCTTCTGTTCTTTTTGTACTAGTCACCTCAGATTTGGTTCTAGGAAAAGGATTTCCCTGTTGATGAAAGAATGATTTATTTTCCAGTTCGTGAAATGAAACTCTTGCCAGGACTCTACCAGCAAGGCAGTTCACACAGCGAAATCTCTGACCAGGCTTCCAGCAAGCCCCTGTTGCTCCCTCCCATTGTTGGGAGATTTACATGATCAGGCTGAAGTTCACAGAGCCAAGTTCCCAGTTAGACACCTGAACAGGGCACTGCTCTGCAGTTCCTTTTTTCCAGTGTGAGATTTATTATTTGGAGGTAATTACCTTAACTATTCCTCAATTTCTTCATCTGCACATTGCCTGTCTCAAAAGGGATATAGTGAAGACTGCATGCATTGTCCCATTTAGAGTGCCAACATGGTGCTTGGCATGTGGTAGAGGTATAATAAATATAAATGACTTTCTTCTCCTTCTTGCATTTGCATAGTCAATTCAGTTTAATAAGCATTGATTGAATGCGCAAAATGCAGCTAGCACAAGGAAGGGGGCTAATGATAAACACAATGGTCTCTACTCTTGAGCCATTTACTCTCTAACGGGGAGATAAAACAAACACACAACTATCACTTGAAGCAGAATGTGACAAGTGCCTAAGAGGTAACAAGCAAACCTGTATGGAAGCACAGAGGAAGGAGAAAGTGTTTCAGGCTGGGGAGTTTCTGATGGTTTCATGCAGCGGGGGGCATCAGCCCTATCTTTTAAAGAGTCCTTAGATATCCATGGTGCAGATGGGGAAGAAGGCTTGAAACAGTGAATGAACAGAAGGAGTAAAACCATGGGAGGCAAAGTAAAGTGTTTTAGGAAATGGAGGTGGGGGTAGATCTGGAAGTTTGAAAAGGGCTATGTATGAGGAGAGCTGCCAGAGGTCGGGCTGGAAGAGAAGAGCATAGACAAGATTGAAAAGGCATTGAATGCTGTACACACTTTAGACCTTATATCCAGAGCCAGGGCCTCCCGGCCTTTTCCTTGTCATGGCACACATAGAAAATAATCATGTCTGTATAGCACGCTGGGATGAATGGATGAGCTTGCCTTTGGCTGCACGCATAGCTTGGAGCTGCCCCAAATGCCAAGGGGATCAATATCTCAGCACATCTGTAACCAATTTGTGGCAAGCTTGGATCCCATGGCACACAGGGCAGAGGAGTAGAATCTCTGCTTGAAGCGATGGGGCCAAGGGAGGCTTTTTGAACAGAGATGTTACAACACCAGAACTTCCTACTAAATTGTCAACGTTCCAAACCATGGGTATATATGTCATGGCTGAAGTCCAGAAAGTAATGGATATCTGCAGGGAAAAAGACACCCGTGTGCACTGGACTTCTGTTTGCCCATTTGCAAAGCTAATTGTTTAAATAAGGGTGCCTGACTTAATATCTTAATACATAGAAATACCATTTATATCCAGCTTCCTGGTAGGGAATGCACAACTTGTAAAATCAAAGCATGTTTATATCTGAATGGTCTAAATCAAATTATCACTCTTCCAGGATAAGAAAGTTATAGAAATAAACTTGGTAATAATTTTTCCTGACTGCAAAATCTTTGCTTAAGTTTGATGTTTTGGCAGTAACATATATTCTCAATTTTTCTGACACATCTCTTTAGAGAAATTTTAAATATATACACAAAACTGAAATTTATGAAGGAAAAAGCCTTGTATCAAGCCTGAAAGAAACATCTAAGTTTTGCTTTTCAAACCATTTAGGGGTTGAGGGACTCTGTGCTTAGCCAGGCTGTTCTAACCTTTTCCAAAATCCCTATGACTTTTCAGTCATTTTGCCTTTCTTTATGTTACCCTCCATTGGCACTTCACAGAAAGACCTGTCATGCATGAATCTAATGAGTAGGTGATAGAAAACAGAGGTGGACTCCAAAATAAAGCAGACAGTCATATTTTTTGTCTCTATACCATCTTTAATGAAGATGATGAAAACGAAATTAAAACATGTAATACAGAAAAAATTGAAAATAGATACGATAATTTCTGTCTTGGATTATCTCTCTCTCCTCTTTCTCATTCTCTCTCTCTCTCTCTCTCTCTCTCTCTCTCCCCACCCCCGCTTCCCGCCCTACCCCACCGCCTTCTTATTTTGGTGGATGGAGTTTCAATTCCTACTTAGATAATGCCGTCTTTCATTGTTTTATCTCAGAAGTTGAAGATATTTTTAAATAGGACTGAACTGCTAGAAAAAAGAATTAAATATGAGTTGTCAAATTATTACAACAAAACTACTAGATGTACTTGATATAAATACAAAGACATGCTTGAGGAACCGGCAAAGATTTCATGACAACGATGCCCAAAGCAATTGCAACAAAAGCAAAAATTGACAAATGGGATCTGATTAAACTTAAGAGCTTCTGCACAGCAAACTATCAACAGAGTAAACAACCTACAGAATGGGAGAAAAATTTTGCGAACTATGCATCTGACAAAGCTCTAATATTTAGCATCTATAAGGAATGTAAACAAATTTACAAGAAAAAAACAACCCCCTTAAAAGTAGGCAAAGGACGCGAACAGACACTTTTCTAAAGAAGATATACATGTGGCAAAAAAGCGTATGAAAAAAAACTTAATATCAATCATTAGAGAAATGCAAATCAAAACCACAGTGAGATGCCATCTCACACCAGTCAGAATGGCTATTGCTAAAAAGTCCAAAAATAACAGATGCTGTCAAGGTTGAGGAGAAAAGGGAACACTTATACACTTTGCAAGCCAAAGAAGAGATCATGTCTTTTGTAGGATCATGGATGGAGGTGGAGGCTACCATTCTTAGCAAACTAACGCAGAAACAGAAAACCAACTCACTTGTAAGTGGGAACTAAATAATAAGAACTTATGAATACAAAGAAGGACACAACAGACACTAGGGTCTACTTGAGGGTGGAGGGTGGGAGGAAGGAAGGAAAGGAACAGAAAAGATAACTATTTGATACTATATTTAGTACTTGGGTGATGAAATAATCCATCAACAAACCCCCATGATATGAGTTTACCTACACAACAAACCTGCACATGTACCCTGGAAACTAAAATAAAAGTTAAAAAAAAAAAAACAAGAATTTAAAAGTTGAACTCAAAAGAAAGATGTGCTTGGATGTATATATGTACATATATGTCTATATAAATGTACAGAATAACGGTGTGCTGGATGCAGCTTCTACTGGCTCAAGAAGGCCAAGGTATGTGTCTTCCCAGCCCTAAGTCCAGTGGCGCCAGGTTGGCAGCTGTAATCATCCATGGTAGAATATTTATATCATAGAAATCATCAAACAATACTAGTTAGGGATTTTTTTCCCCCGAGAACGGGTTGTTAGACATTTACCAGCACACATTGAGTGTATATGCACATGTGTACACCAGAGAATCTAGGTATGTGTATATATGTATTCATATTCATATATGTATATATACAGATATAGGTTTTGATGGCTAAGTAGAGTGAGAACAGATGAAGACTATGAGACTTCATCATCAAGGAAACAATGTGAGCAGTGACAAGGAGAGTGGTGATGTCCAGTGTGTACTCCAGGAACACAGAAGCAGGCGTTGCAGCCAGGGTGAAAAGTGTGTGAGGAAGAGAGTAGGAGGTAGGTCTGGAAAGGCTTCTAGGGGACTGAATGTAAAAGATTTCAAGCTTCAGTAAGAATACTGGAAGTGCTGGTGGTTCATTAGAGACTTTAGCAGCAGAAATAGCATAATCTGATGTGCATTTTGTAAAAATGGAGAAGAAATGGAAAGGCTACATATGGGAAGCAGTAAAGCCAGTTGGGAAGTGATTTCTACCTGTCTGTATCAGAAGTGAAAGAACTGAACAACGGCAGTAGCAGCAGGGAAGAAGAAAGGCTGAAAGTTGAGAGTGATTTTAGACTTAGAATCAACAAGATTTGATAATTATTTAATCTGTTGAGGCAGAAAGAGAAGAAAAAAAGGGATGGAGAATGTAAGAAGATATGGCTGGCTTGGGAAGTGAGTTCAAAAAATTAGATTGGAGCCTGGCACGGTGGCTCACACCTGTAATCCCAGCACTTTGGGAGTCTGAGGTGGGTGGATCTTTTGAGGTCAGGAGTTCAAGACCAGCCTGGCCAACATGGTGAAACTCTGCCTCTACTAAAAATTAGCCAGGCGTGGTGGCAGGCACCTGTAGTCCCAGCTACTTGGGAGGCTGAGGCAGGAGAATCGCTTGAACCCAGGAGGTGGAGGTTGCAGATAGCCGAGATCATGCCACTGGACTCCAGCCTGGGCAACCCAGCAAGACTCCATCTCAAAAAAAAAAAAATCAGCTTGGATATAAATAATGACTGATATGTGTTGCGGTATTTAAACATCCAACCAAGATCACACAATTATGTGACTCTATTTTCAACACTATATCAGTTAAAAGCAACACCTAAGTCCATGTACAAAAAGATCTCAAGTAGGAGTTATTCCTCCATTGACAGCCTGAAGGGCAGGACAGTTGAGTGTTTCCTGTGTGAGGGTTTTGTCAGATGAATGAAGCAAAAAGCCAGAGGTCCAAACAAATTTGAGAAACTGGCAAGAGCTGTTTCGTTTTGTTTTGATGTGATTTTCAAAATTGATGTACCATGAAGTCCCAGATGAATAAGGAAGGAAGTGGAGATGTGAAGAGGCCAGTGGATTGGAAACTGAAGGTCCCGATATGGCTTAAGAGTATTCATGATGTGATTAATTGGACAGATTGAAAGGAGGACAGACTGTAGTCAGAGAGCAAATTATCTGAATTTGCGATTTGGAAGGTAACAGAGTTACAAGCTATTTTGGTCCAAAGTAGACTGTGGATTTACTGGGTAAAAAGAAGAGGAGAAGGCATTGTAGATAAGACAGTGGTGGCTCCGAGAGGTCTTAGTGTTGGATGGCTTGTCCACAAGGTTATAAAGTGACCCAGGATGACAATTTAACAGGATACCTGTGAGCCAAGAGTCCAGCTCATTAGCAATGGAGAGGAAGAAAGCTGGAGGCTGGTAGGTGACCAATAAGGAGGAAGAAATGGTGGCATAGTTGAATGACATGAACCTTGAAGGCCCAGAGTTTTTGCTCCCATTTTGCAAGCCAAAGAAGAGTGTTCTCTGGCATCAGATTGCTAAGATCGGAGGTGCCTAGAATGCCTAAATTTCCCAGCTTGTAGAATTTTAAATCAATCTCCGAGATGTCTGCCCTTTCAAAATCACATCTTTGCTTTTTAGGACACTGCTTCTGGTTGTACTGGGTTCACCGAGACACAATATTGGTTCCTTTGCTGAGTTCCACCTAGTAAAACCTCACTCACCCTGGGGACTTGAGAGCAAGGTAGACTTTGCTGAAGCTTTTGGGTGTGTTTGAAGGTGATGGAAAACACATTTGCAATGGAACAACACAAACAACTGCAAATTAAATCACAACCATCACTGTCTTTGAAATGTTCCCAGCTAACCCACCAGTGAGTGGTTTGAGCTTCATGACTGATCACCTTACCTGGATGCAGCCTCACTACATCTTGCTGGTTCCTCTCTTCCTCTGCTGTCTCATCTCTCCCATCCTATTCAGTCTCGGAAATGGAATATTATTTTGATTTCCTAGATAAACTTGCGAACATCTCCATTTCCAAAATGTTTAGATCTTGGTGTATGACTAACCTAGGAAGTTCTAGCCTAGAGGTCATTATGTAAGTAGGAACTGTTCACATGAAGAACAGAACACCGGAAGTAACAGGCTGTATAGACGGCTGGAGAAGCAGCACTGTATCACTAGGCTGAGATCAAATGACCCTCTGTCTTCCCAAGAGAGAGACAAATTCCCTTCCTTCTTCATGCGGAAGAATTCTTCTCTCTTTTGTAAAGCCTTGGTGTGAGTACCTCTAGGCTGTAGGGATCCACTCTTTTTTGATTCTTCCCTAAGGGAAATTCTGCTGTCAGCTGTTAAAATAGTAATAATGGGTTTTACACCAGTCCTCCTCTTTACTGTCTCTTACCACTTTTTTATCCAAGTCAGGTTTGCATCAGACGTAGTGGGAGAAATCCTCCGGTGCAGGCAATCAGCATGCTCAGGCCATGCCATGGACTAGAGAGGAGCCAAGGTGTACAAGAAAGGTCACAAGACCTTTGAAAGCCTGTCAATCATACTGCCTCTTTAAGGGAAAAAGGCTACAAATGGCATTTATCTGCCCAAGTTGCTATAATGTTTACAACTGCCACTGAGTGAAACCAAGCTAGCTGCTTTTGCCACAGCTGATTTGACTAAAGGCTTATGCTCAATGAAAGGCAAGTGTGAATGGGCTAGGCAAGAGGCAAGCCAGTCTCCCAGGAAGGGATGTACATGAACTCTGCAGTGAGGGCCCTCCATAATGAGTGGTGGCACACTATCCCAATTGTCTTAGTCTGTGCTGCCATAACAAAATACCTGAGACTGGGTCATTTATAAACAACAGAAATTTATTATCTTACAGTACTGGAGGAAGTCCAAGATCAAGGCATCTGCAGGTTTGGTGTTTGATGAGGGCTGCTCTCTGCTTCTAAGAGGGTGCCTTATTGCTGCATCTGTTCATGCAGAAAGGGCAAACACAGTGTCCTCAGTTGGCAGGAAAGATGGAAGGGCAAAAGGGCCTTGCTAGTTCCCTCAAGCCCTTTATAAAGATACTGATATTCATGAGGACAGAGCCCATATGACTTGATCATCTCCTCAAAGTCCCACCTTTTAATACCGTAACATTGGGTCTTAGGTTCCAACATAAGAATTTTGGAGAGACACATACATTCAAACTATAGCACCAATCAAATCTTTTCTTTTGGCAATCAAATTCTAAAATCAACCAAAAGATAGTGAATGTTCTGAAATGGTTTTGACTTAACTTTGGCAATATCTACCCACATTTATTGGCTTCCTTTCCTACTCGCAACTTGAATCTGTTGTCCTCCTTCTAAACTGTTTTTACTGTTTGCTTAAAAGGCATACATGACTGTAGGCTCTCACAGTTCAAATAGGAGCAACAAGGTGTAGGTTTATGAAGTGGGTGGATAATCCAACTATCAAAACCATGAAAGTGGTCCTCTGTTTCAGCGTGGTTATTCTGCATCTGCTGTATGGACAGTTGAAGATAACTTCTCTGAAAATGCAATGTCAAGACCTATATCTAACACCTCGTGTGCACCATCTCAAATCCTTTCTGCCCTCTGTATTTCAGCCACTGCAGAGGCAAGTGGGGCTTTTACAGACTTCATGAGCCCAGTTATGTTTATCATAATTACTGATATATTTTAATTTGTGTCTCCCGCTATCTTTTAAAATTTTTTCTACTCACAAATTCAATAGAAGGTAGAAACAATTAAAAAGGATGACAAAGTTTCCTTTATCCATTCTCTTTTTTATTTAGTAAGTTTTTATTTTTTGTGGTTTAGTGTTTTTAAAACTAGCTGAATTATTCTAAGTCTAAAGTTACTCTATCCTCCTAAGTAAATGAAGGAACATAGTTTACTCTTTGAACATTTCCTCCTACTGTAATATTGTTGTCAAAATTTAGTTTTAGTTTTACCTTTTCTAAAACATATGTATACATATGAACATACAATTCATGATTATTTCATGTCAGTTTTTAATCAAATTGATAAACTTTAAAAGTTGCTTTCTGTGTTTACAATTGTGTCTTTAATTCCATGAGTTTTCTTTGGGTTTTCTTTTCCTTTGGTTGAAGTAAAGTAGCAGTTCTTTCACTGAGGATCTGTGGATGGTAAACTCCTTTAGTCTTGTATGTCTGAAAATGCCATGATTTTGCCCTCATTCTTGAATGATAGTTTATCTGGGTATAAAAAGTCTTGTTGACAGTCATTTTCTCTATACATTGAAGATATTATTCCAGTTTTCAGCAGAATATATTGGTGTCAATAAGAAATCGGCTGCCAGACCAATAACTATTTCAGACCAATGGCTATTTTTTTTTCAGTGTAATCTGTCTTTTCACTCTGGAAACTTAAAAATTCTTTTCTCCAATGTTCTGCAGTTTTACTACACTATATCTAAGTGTGGATATATTTATTTTTACCCTTTAGAATACATTTTCCATCTGAGAACTCCTATCCCTTTTGATTCAGCCTTTAACTCTTTATTTACTTCTCCACAATCCTCCTTTATCTCTCCTTGTTGTTTTTTTCTTAGACGTAGTCTCACTATGTTGCCAGGCTGAAGTGCAGTGACGCAATCATGGGCTCACTGCAACCTCCGCCTCCCAGGTTCAAGCAATTCTCCTGCCTCAGCTCCAGAGTAGCTGGGACTACAGGCGCGCGCCACCACGCCCAGCTAATTTTCATATTTTTAGTAGAGACGGGGTTTTACCATGTTGGCCAGGATGATCTCAATCTCTTGACCTCGTGACCTGCCCACCTTGGCCTCCCAAAGTTCTGGGATTACAGGTGTGAGCCACCACACCCAGCCTTTTTTTTTTTTTTGAGACAGAGCCTTGCTCTGTCACCCAGGCTGGAGTGCAGTGGTGAGATCTCAGCTCACTGCAATCTCTGCCTCCCAGATTCAAACAATTCACTTGCTTCAGCATCCTGGAGTAGCTGGAATTACAGGCACATGCCACCATGCCTGCCTAATTTTTGTATTTTTAGTACAGACAGGGTTTCGCCATGTTGGCCAGGTTGGTCTTGAACTCCTGACCTCAAGGGATCCCCTTTCTTGGCCTCCCAAAGTGCTGGCATTACAGGTCTGAGCCACGGCACCCAGCCTGATCTCTTCTTCAGGAATATCAATGAAGGAGAGGCTGAGAGCCTCCAATATGGCTCCTCACTGCTCATTAAGGTTTTTATCTATCTCCATATGCTTCATTATGGCTGGATTTCTCAGAACTATGTACTAATTCACAATTCTGTCTCTGTATCCAGTTGAGGGTTTAGCTCATCTACTGAATATTTTAATAACTGTATCTCATATTTTCAAGATTTCTAACTGGTTTTCTCTCATAACCATCCATTCTTAACACATTTTTTCTTTCTTTTTCTGTTCAATTCACGTGCATATATACTTATTCCTGTGTAAAAATTTAAGTAAGTCTAATTAGGGTCCTCAGCTACTATAAAATTAGTTCCATATTTAGCAAATTTATATTTCAATTGTTGATTGTATTGGATGTCTTTCTTAGCATGTATTTTGAAAATCTGGTGCACGGGCAATTTTTTTTTTTTTTTTTTTTTTTTGAGATGCAGTCTTGCTCTGTTGCCCAGGCTGGAGTGCAGTGGCGACCTTAGCTCACTACAACCTCCACCTTCCAGGTTCAAATGATTCCTCAGCCTCACCCTCAGCCTCCCTAGTAGCTGGGACTACAAACTTGAGCCACCATGCCTGGCTGATTTTTGCCTTTTTAATCGAGATGGGATTTCACCTTGTTAGCCAGGCTGTTCTCAAATTCCTGACCTCAAGTGATACACCCACCTCGGCCTCCCAAAGTGCTGGGATTACAGGCATGAGCCACTATGCTCAGCCATAGGCATATTTTTTAGTGGAAAGTTTTGGGATTTTGTTTGTGTGTTTTGTTTCCTCTCTCTCTCTCTCTCTCTCTCTCTCCCTTCTCTGTGCAATCTTCTCTATTAGTGGTTTTGTAGTTGATTCCTTCAGGTGCCACTGGCCCTGCACGGAGCCTGACTGGTCAGGAATCTAGCACAAGGAAAATTTTTGGAGGAACTGAAAATCCAGCCAGCCAGCCAAAGGGCAGCTTGGCTCATAGGATTCCAAAGCTTTCTTGGACAATGGTCCCTGGCAGAAGTTTCAACCTTTTTTCACATGTGCAAAAGTCTTCCCTAATCTTTCATTTCAAATGAGTCTGACTCCTGTTCCCTGTCTTGCACCAATTCTTTTTGTCCCCCTTATCCTTGCAGAAGTCAAACCTCTAGTTCCACCCAGAACTCAGCAGACTTTAGCCCTGCAGATGACATTTAAGTGTTTTCCATTTCATGAGGATTGTTCACAGGGAATTTAATCTGTCAATATCTTTTTATTTTCTCAAAATATGTTGTTAACAGCTGGAATTACTTGAACGTGGATTTCTTAAGCCATTTTGACAGGGGTCATTTGCTACTTTTGTACTCAACAACATAAAGAAAAATCTACCTACATTTTTAAAAGTAACATATTCCTTTCAAATGTAGCTCAATTGGAAAAAAAACTAACATGCAATGAGAATTCATTTAAATTGTAAAAGATAACTTTGTAATTGAAATATTTAATGTGTTTTTCTTTGATTAAAGTTTTTGGTATCTCTGGAGACATTTTTCAAATGTTTGGGCAATGTTATTACACAGCAGTTTTAGTTCTTGGCTATTAAGTTATAAATATATTCTATTTTCAGAAAAACAAACACTCAAACACAAAATTAAAAACTTCTTGCAATACACTGTTTATGGACTAAATACTAGACTGCACATAGTAAATATAAATTTAATGACTAGTTTAGAGAGCTACAAAAATATATCCCAAGATTCTCCATTTAAACCATAGGATAGGAAATTCAAAATATGTCCGTCTATGTATCTTTTGGTCAAGCTTTTTTCTAATGCAATCAGTCCTTTGGCAAAACATTATTTGAAAAAATAAAATAAAAAGCACTCAAAGTAATGTGCAAAGTTTTAATTTATCCTAATATTTGATCCCAAACACACTAAAAATTATTTTTACTTTACTTCCATTTTTTGCAAAGTGCTAAAAAATAATAAACTCTCTGAATGTAATAGTAGAACTAGGGCCAATGGCACTGATTTCCTTTCTGATGAAGAATTTTATTCTTAACGAAGATAACTGCTTTCCTTGCTGTGGCTGGCTACACACACTTTCCTTCCTAATCTGAAATCTTGCTAAAGATGACTTTATGCTTCTTAGTCCAGATCTGATCAAATCTAATGTGGCCTGCAGAGGATGAACAGAGTATCAGTAACAGGCACACCTGCAGTCATGAAGCACCCCTAGCTCACACCTACTTGGTACTCCTAAATGTCAGGCCACCTAACCCCAGCACACCTCCTGTCTGGTCTCTTCCTCAAAGGCTAGCCCAGGGCCACATCTCCACAGATATTATTAACTAACAGTGCAGAAAGGCCCACCAGTAGATCTCCGCTTTCCAATAAATGGGTCATTTCTGGCAACTGTAAGTTTCTCCAGAGGAGCAGTATATGCCACAAATTGCCACATGGCTTCAGACGTGCAATTTAACTCCCCACTGGAGAGTCTAGATAAAGATCTCTGTCCCAGCCTATCTCACAGCCTTGTGTAAGAATCCAAAAGGTGTTATATTTAGAAGAGCTTTGAGGACTGTATTATTTTGTTATCTGTGGTTATCCATCTCTGAATATGAGGCCATCCCACCACATAATAAATAGCCTGACAGCTCAAATTTCCATCCTCATTGTTTTAGTCCTGAATTATACGTACCTTGGCAAAGTGAAGAGAATTCTTTTTCACCTGTCATTCTGAGTCTGTTATACTACTATACACATATACAATTAAATTCATCATTATATAATTATACACAGAACTGGATTTTCCTTGTGTCTGTTGAAACAGAACTACTGTGTAATGAAACCCAAACGCAGTTTGAAGAAAGTCCACAGTAATTCAGAAAAGAGAGTTCATGCTCTCTGGGTAAGGCAGCTCATCACCCAGACATATATCAACAGGAGGGCAACCTTTGGAGCAATCTCTGCTCCACGGGACTTAGTTCTTAGTTTTGAAGGCTTGGAGCTTTGATTTTGTTGTCACTCAGATGTGATCAGGTTTTAGGAGACTGAGATTACCCATTACCTAATGCAGAGCAAACCAATAATTCAGTTAGGATGATTTTCGCTGCAATTAATACAAAATCCCAACTATCCTTCTGATTGGGGCAAAAGGAAAAAATAAAAATATAAAAAGAAATTAAAAAAAGAGAAAATCCCAACTAAACTGGTTTAATCTATGATCTAGAATTACAATATAACCTTTTATGCTATACTGAGGATTAGAAGTCCCAAGGCAGAGCAGGTGCTGGCTCCCTTCATCTACCTCCTCTTTGGCCCTACTCACCTCCATATGTTGCTTGGTCTTCAAGCTGGGAGCAAGATGGCTGCCAAGCCACCCAAGCACCACTATATCCAATGGAGAAGAAGGGCTTTTCTTTCTTTGTGATGTGATTGTTTGCAGGATTCCACACCGCCACACTTCTAGCAGGTCTCATTTGGTAGACTTGGGCAACTTATACACCCCGAACTAATCCTAGGCAAGTAAAACAACACAATTATCTTGAGTGATGAGGGAGAGGCATCAGGCATTATCTCTGAACTGAGGGTAGGGTAGTCTTCCTAGAGGGTAGTTACTTGAACAGTGGTGCGCTTTTATTAGCAGATGATAGGGAAAAAATGGTTGCTGGGTAGGCAGCTAAGAGTGTATTAAGTTGCCAATGTTTTCATCCATAAAAACAAGGAGAACTAAAACTATCAAGCATCGGGCACTAATTTCGCTGGTCAGTAGCAAATCCAGGTTTCTAGCCCCAATCTCTACTGAGTTACAGAACTGTGTTTCTAAACATCTCTATTTGCATGGTCTGTAGGTTCTTATCATGTCTAAAATAGAATTTATATGATTTCATTCTCAGTCCCCAACTTATGTCCTCCCCAAACGTCCAAACATTTTCCTCCCACATCCTCCCAGACATCCAAAATCAAAGATAAAAACCCATCATCAGCTTTTCCCCCTCCTTTGAGCCACATCCAATTGCTCACCAAATCCTGTTGATTCTATCACCTAAACATCTTTTAAATCTTTTTTTTAATGACTAACGTCAGATCAGCGGTCTTCAAAACCGTTCATCTTGCTTCCTTTCTACCTCTTCTTCCTGTACATAGGCCATTGTCACCACTGTTTCATTCTCAGCTTCTTCCTGCTTGCTATGGAAGAAAATTCACCTCCTTAATATAGCACCATAGACTTTCCACCACAGTCTGTCTTGAACCTGCCTCTGCAGCTTCATCTTGAATTTCTCTGTCCCCTAGGCCCATACAGATAACTTGAAATTCCCCACAAGTGCCATAATCTCACAAATCTCCCTGCCATTGCCTTTGCCTTTGCCGTTCCCTCTGCCTCATACTTCTTTGACCTACACTATTCCTCGTCAAGCCACTATACATATCAGTTCACTTTCTCTAAGATGCTTCCCTGAGTCCCTGGTACACCTGCACACACCTCACTTCAGAGCTTATCCTACTCTATTATCCTCTCTTTATGACTGTCTGTCCTTCTCCTGAACTGTGAGCTCCCTTTTTTTCATTTTTGTAGATTCAGTTTGGTTCACAGAAGGCGAAGGCAGTTAGTAAATTTATTGAATGAATAAATCAGTGAAAAGCCGTCTTGTAAAAAAGTAGGATTGATCAGGAGGGGCAGGACTCATTTGTTCGTTCATTCATAACTAAACGGTTATTTCTCTTCTAACATGGATGAAATGCTAGATCACGTTTATCAAAGATATAAAATGACCTCTCCTGCCTTTAAGAAGCTCACATTCTGTTCAGGGTGGTAACACATACAAATAACCATTCAAGGTAAATTTTCAAACCTATCTCACTGTCTTAAGTCCTCTTTACAAAGTAACTTTTCTATTTTTACTCTTTGGACACTTTGGATATTTCATCTAGAGTTTCTTTTACTTGGCCTAAAATTAAATTTAACTAGTCCCAGTGGAATTGTGGTGCCTTTCTGGTTCCTGTCTATTGTTTGCCAAGAGCCCATGGGTATAGTGGTGACTATCAGAATATCCAGGAGATGCTACGCAACACTGAAAAATATTTTTTGATTGTGCCTAAATAGCAAACAGCAATGGATTCCTCGGCCATTTCCCTGCCATCTCAGGAACTGCCTTCAAATATGAAGAGTGATTTCCGTTTTGCCTTTTTTCTCTTCCAGATTAATAAAAGCCCAAGGACCTGAGCTCTGATGAACGACCTATGGAATTTCCTTTGCGTTTATTTTTTTCTCTCAAATTCAAGACACTATTTTTTACTTCCTTCTTGACTTTTTTCCCAGAAATATTTTAATCTTTTTTAAAATAATTTATCCAAACTTAAGTAATACGGCTGCTCCCTGGAGATAGGGAGCTTGAGTTGGCAAGAGGCACTTTCTTGTGGCTTAATGCAAATTGCGAGAGAATATCCACTAGGCAGATAAATTACAAAGGCGGTTCCTCTCAGCTGATGAATTACACAAAGGCGCCCCCTCCAGGCAGAGGAGTTGTAAAAAAAGGTACCCACTCCAGACAAATGATTACAAAAAGGGCAACTGTTTCATCCCCACTGGCATTAGTGCAAACCTGGGTTGTATCCAAACCCCCACCAGCCCCCAGGTCAGTTCCCTGGTTCCTATTCTGAGACAGAGATTAGCATGCAGGTGGTTTGTTAGGATGTGCTCTTGGAGTAACACCTGTGGAAGGAAAGGGACTGGAAAGGAAAGCAACAGGATTGGGTGTGGGAAGAAGTTGAGCTGTGATACAGTCTCCCCAGAGACCTCAGGGGACCCTACTGAGAGTTCTGAGATGAGAAAATCATTCAGAACTGTCCCAAGTTGGGACAAGGGGACTGGCCCTTTAGATCCCCGTGTTGGTTAGTCTTTGGACACAGCCCCAGCAGAAAGGCTCTCTTTAGCAGTAGCAATCCTACAAGGGACAACCGAGGGCATCTGCCTGCTGGAAGCTCTCCCAGCAAATGGGAAAGTAAGTCCTTCATTCCTGAAGGGGCCTCTGGACAGTGTGCTGGAGCTTCCACTGCACACCTGCACAACCGTATCCATCCTTTTTAGCTCTGGACAGCCCTGCAGTGCCGCCTTGGTGCTCTCCACATTAGCATGTTCCTCACCTCCCAGAGCCATGACTTTGGATTTGTCAGCACTGCACCAAGAACAGAACAGCCTCAACACAAACCTGCTGGATGCTGAGAGAATACCAAGACCCACAACAGAAGCAGCACTCAGAGAAACCGTAGCTGGAATTGGGGGATCCTGACCTACGAACTCAAAACAAAGAAATCGCAACACTAAGTGTCCTGGGAATTTTAAGGAGAAATGAAACACAAATCTCAAGTCCATTGGACAGAAGGAATTCTGAGGAAAGTGGGACTTCTCAGTTTTCTGGGAAAAAGAAGGGAAGAGCCATTCCAAGGAAGAGGCAAGGCTAACTCAAGCAGCCAGAGGAAGGGGAGGGGTTTTGTCTGTTGCTGGCTGAGTTGAGCAAGGCAGAGGACTCAACTTGTTCCAAGAAGGATGGCAGCTCAGGGACCAAAAGAAAGGGGCCCATGTTGAGGCAGGCTCTGGGTAGGGTCAATGCCAGGTTAATCCTGGAATCAAGAGGATTCCTAGACTAAGCAGGTGAAAAGAAGAAAAAAAAAAAGGTGAAACTCTACCTGGCCATTGAAAGGGGAATATCCTGGGTTCAATCCTTGTGCCTGACACAGAGAAATACCTCAGAGACAGTGTCTGGAATTGGGGAAGAGAGGCTCAGTCTGTGTATGTGAACTGCAGCCCTGTGGCCAGAATGAGGCTTTGTGGCTCAGAAACTGAGTCTGTAGGCTGTGACATTGGACATCTAGGGCCACAGCTGGAGCCCTGAGAAGCAGCTCAGGTGCTAAGAGGCACATGAGGGTCTGGAAGAAATAGTATTTTATGAATCATGGGCAACCCCTGCAAGTCACATTTAATATAATTTACTCTCCAAGCACATGGTCAGGCCTGGGGAAATATTTGTTCTTACCTCTCAGTTATAAAAACCTCAAATACAGAGCTGAGAACTCCAAGGGATAAAACCAGGATATGTAGATATGCTTTAACTGAAAGGGTTCATGTGTGATTTCAGTAGGATAAGTACAAAGCTTACACTGACTATTGCATTCCAAAAAAAGGCTGCATTCCAAGTGAGAAGAGAATTCCCTGGACTAACATTCCCACTTACCCTTCACCATTGGAGATCTGCAATCTCCCTGATATCCTCCTAGATCTGAGGATGGAAGGAAATGAGACAAACCCAAATGTCACCATTATATTTTCTAGTGTCTGTTCTTTAAATGGCATGTCACAGGTTTCAAGAATCTGTGGAGGTTGCAGTTCATCTGTGTGTAGTGCAAAGATGTGTGGATGAAAAGATGGCTCTGCTCTGCCTCTCATTGCCACTATTAGCAACAGCCAGTCTCTATCTTTGATCATTGAGCACTAGCTAACTCGTAAGCATGCCCTGGTACTGTGAAAATTAGCCTTCTCCAAGTGAGTCAGGTTGGTTTTCAGATCTTGCCAAAGGAAGGTTGGATATGGGATCTCTTAATAGAGTCTTTGGGTCTTGCAATATGCTTACAGTTACGGGTTTCTACTGAAGGGTGTATGGGGAAAAACTCTCTTTCTAACTGCATTTTTCTCTCTATGCTCACACCATCACAACAACAATCATCAACACAGAAGACTTCCCAACACAGAATGTGTGGAGTTTTTCCCCACACACAGCAGACTTCAGCTGGGTGTCCTCCAATTCAGTTCTGATGCTATCTACCCAGAGATAGTGTCAGATCCTGCAGGTTGGGGGCTTAGTCCCCAAGATTGCTCCCCCACCCCCAGACACCAGTCGCAAGTCTGGGCCTCTGAAAATTCTGACCAACTGGCTTCAAGTTGAGGTTCCCAAAACTCCTTCGTGGAGTTCAATTAATTGGCTGAAAGGGCTCACAGAACTCAAGGAAATACTTACTTACACTTACCACTTTATTATAAAGGGGATTACAAGGGACACAGGTGAAGAGACATGTAGGGCGAGGTATGGGGAAAGGGGCGTGGAGCCTACCTGGTGCCCTGTGTTCAAGAACCTCCACGCGTTCAGCTATCTGGAAGCTCACTGAACCCTGTCCTCTTGGGTTTTTAAGGAGGCTTCGTGGCATCAGCATTCCTTCCCCCGAGGTACAAGAAGGGACCCTCTTGGAAGGGTCTTAAGGCCCACAATCAGAAAGGCAGAGAACATTAGAGTCCTGCCTTGGGGGAGGTGAAAGGAGTGCAGGAGAAGATCAAGGCTGCCCCTGAGGCCTCACACACCCAACAGTGTAACAAAAGACTGGAACAAGGGCTATAGGAGTAATGAGCCAGGAACCCTGGATGTAAACCAATACATGTGCGTGTGTGTGTGTGTGTGTGTGTGTGGCTCTTGATTAAGTGGAAGGGAGTGAGTTCTGGAAACTTCTTCAATCACCTATCATTGCTCTTAACCAATCATAGACCACATTTGTGAAATCTAAATTGAGGAAAAACCCACAGAAGGGAAACATTCCTATATACACTTTTTCCCTGTTGTTTAAACTATCTTAAAACTACATTCCATAATGTTTAAGCCACCTTAAAACTAAAAATTAAACAAATATATATTGAGTCTCTACTATATGCCAAGTACTGTGCCACTTCCTAGAGACAAGCAGTCAACAAAAACAGATGCAGTTTCTATCTTCCTGGAGCTAATGCTCTCATGAGAAGACCTAGTGTGTGAGCAATTGATAACTAATAGCATCTCTCATAGATGCCTGCAGAGAAGCAGCGTGGTGCTTGGAGAGCATAACAGAGAGGGGTTTAGCTGAGTCCAAGAGACCAGGGAACATTTCCTTTAAAAATGAAGAATTGAACTAAAATTTAAAGAACGGCTAAGAGTGAACTCAGCAATGGATCAGGGTCAGGATAATATAAGCAAGAGAACAAGCTTCACTAAAGCCAGTGAGATGAGAGAGAGCTAGACAAGTGTAGTGGGAAGTAACTTGGATCTGTGACTCAAAACCTAAAAATGTATCAATGCTGGGGCTTCAGGCACTGTGACAGACAGAGGGAGAAATTTTAAAGACAGGTGACAGTTGTGTTATCCTCAAATTGTGCTACATATGAAGTCAACTACACAACATGCTCATGAGTCCACCGCACCCTGCACGTCCTCCCTGAACTCAGCCTTTCAATCAGAATAATGAGATGATCACTGTAGCTCATAGGAACAAAGTATAATTCAAGACCTACATGATAGAATAATAGAGTTTTGTAACTGAAGGGGTCCTCTGAGGTCAATTAACCACTACCCTCATTTTACAGATAACCAAACTGAGGCCCAAAAAGATTGAGTTACTTGCCCAATGTCATATCCCTAGTTAGTTGTGCAACACAGGCCAGATTCGTACCTCTTGGTACCTATGTACTTCTTCCTCCTAAGGTCAGGTGCCACAATGTACTTCCCAGCACTCGCCTATTTGGATACATCCATGCCAGCTGTGATAGGCATGTTTTCACACATTTGCCCCATCCATACCCTCTTATCGTTGACTTTTCCTCCTGGCTATAGCCCTTTGTGTCCTAAATTTATTTGGTACCATGTAAACTGTGCCCTACCCCATACCCAGGTACAGCTAATTGTGTCACAGTGGGAGCTCAGGTATTGACATGTATTGTCTCTGCCATGCTTCATTCTATAACTCTTTCCATGTTTCTTTGGAACCTAAACACTTCTTTCCCATGGACGATTCTTCATCCCTACTTCCAGTCCTGGCCTGCTCACTCAGAATATCACACTAGAGCACTTTCTAGGACTTTTCTGCTGTAGCTATCGAGAAAGTTCTACAGTCACCAGAGTAGACCCACTTTCTCCTGAGAGATGGGAAGTCAGACAAAGTAAGTGAAGCCTGTGGATTCAGCCAAAGCTGAAGCCACCTGTACCCATTTTAGTAATGTGAGCCATTACATTCCTTTTTTAAAATTTAAGTGGCGTATTAATTCATTCTCACACTGCTATAAATAACTGCCCGAGACTGGGTAATTTATAAAGAAAGGAGGTTTAATTGACTCACA
Organism: Macaca mulatta; assembly: GCF_049350105.2. Classification (NCBI taxonomy): domain Eukaryota; kingdom Metazoa; phylum Chordata; class Mammalia; order Primates; family Cercopithecidae; genus Macaca; species Macaca mulatta. The sequence continues at coordinate 62,764,773 of NC_133411.1, forward strand.
GTTCCGCATGACTGGGAAGGTCTCAGGAAACTTACAATCACACTGGAAGGCACCTCTTCACGGGGCAGCAGGAGAGAGAAGCAATCAAGACAGAAACTACCAAACACTTATAAAACCATCAGCTCTCATAGGAACTCACTCACTATCATGAGAAAAGCATGCGGGGAACTGCATGATCCAATCGCCTCCCACCAGGTCTCTCCCTCAACACCTGGGAACTACAATTCAAGATGAGATTTGGGTGGGGACAGAAAGCCTAACCATATCAAATGGTTTTTATACTGGGTTTCTATCACCATAGAGGCCCAACATACATTCTCCCCTACATACATCTTGGTTTTCGCCAAAACAGTACTGCCCAAGTTAATGAACATCACATTGGCCAGACAGGACTCTAAGTGGTTTTGACCACAACCAAAAAATAATTGCAATACACAATGAAAAACCTGCAATAGATGAATTTTTTTGAAAGATGAATTAGTTGACCTGTAGAATTTTTCTCTCAAAAATTTATACTGATACACGCAGAGGTCATTCTTTAGTCAAACAATATGTAGGAAGTCTAGAAATAAAAAGGTTATATGGAGTTGAGAAAGAAATTACTGCTGAAACAAGGCAATACCTGTCCAAGCTAAGGTAATGGGAAACCAAAACAGAGCCAAATTGCCTGGGTCTGAGACCCAGCTCTGCCACACACTAACTACACGATCCTGGGTAAGCTTCTCCACTTCCACGTGCTTCATTATACTCATCTGAGAAATGGGTATAAAAATAGTACCTGCCTCATGGGGTTATTGTGAGGACTAAACACATGAGTACATGCAAAGCACTTAGAACAGAGCTTGTGCAGATAGTAAGTGTTAGCTATTATTATAGGTATTACATGATTATTGTTATTAATATTATGGTTAAGCAGAAAAGGCCAATGGATAGAAAGGAGAGTGGGCCTGGCATAAAGAAGCTAACAGTCATATGGTCACTGGGCCACAGAGGGAAAAACAGGAGTTGTCACCTCTCCAGTTCCCATAGGACCAGCCATACTTCATAAGCTTTCTATATCCTCAAAAATACCCATTGACCCACTTTTCTTTTTTTAACTTTGGCCCCTCTGAGTGGGTTTCTGTTTCTTGCCATCACACAAGCCTAGACAAAAGTATGGCATTTGCAGAGCATGATGAAGGACCAACCAGATGGCACTGCCCTGCTGCACACCATCAACTGTGCCCCAGCTTCTCTCTAATATGTACTCTCTCCATCAAAATCCATCTTAGTTCTGCAAAAACAGCTCAAAAGCCAATTCCTCTCAGATAGCAAAGCCAACATCATCTCGGCCATGTGGAAGGCGTGCTATGCCAACCATAACACAGTGGTTGCCATGGCTTGTAAGAGGACAAGAGGGGATACTCTAGGTTTCCACCTTCGAAGGGCAGGTAGATCATTTCCTCTCTGGGGATCAGGTGTCCAGGATTGTCATGTGAATCCAAAGTCTTTATAACACTCTCTTTGCTAAGTTCTATTCATAGAAAACCTTGGCCTGCCTCCAGGTCCATGTCATATTGTTTGTGACAATGAGCAATGAGGACGTACTCAGCTTTTTCAGAAAAACAAGCTCATGTTTTCGAGACATTAAGGGCAAAACTTTTCCCACAGCATAGAGTGAAGTCCCCTTCATCATACCCAAGGTGCATCATTCCAAAACTCACAAACAAAACGCCCCCCACAAAGAAATCCCAAAGCCACACACATTCCGACTTCCTGGTCAGTAAACAATGTGTCTGAGAAGATTTACCCCGATGCTGGGCCCGATTCCTCCCCAGGAAACGGACTCCTTCTCGTACCTTTCCTCTCCTTACTTCAAAACACATAAAACACTAAATGAGGGCAGCTGAGTCCACACTCAAGGACAAGAAAACAGACTCCAGGAGAAGTGAAAACTCTGACCCAGTTTTTCCACCTGAATTTTCACCCATCAAGCCGTCATACTTCATTAAGTCAGGTCTAAACATTCTCACTCATCCTGAAATTCCAGAATTTCATAATTACAACCTTGACATACCAGGACAGTCTCTGTAACCGCCACCAACCCACAAAGATGGAAACACAAATTCTCCTCTACATATGGTGGGGTTACGCCTCAATAAACCCATTGTAAGTTGAAAATATCATAAGTTGAAAATGCATTTAGTGCATCTAACCTGCTGAACATCACAGCTTAGTCTGGCCTACCATAAATGTGCTCACAACACTTACGTTAGAGCAAAATCATCTATACAAAGCCCATTTCATAATAAAGTGTTGAATGTCTTATGAAATGTATTGGTTACTGTACCGAAAGCAGGAAACAGAATGGCTGTATGAGTATTCAAAATATGGTTTCTACTGCATGGGTATTGCTTTCACAAGTTTGTAAAGTCAAAAAATCGTAAGTTGAACCATTGTAAGTCAAGAACCATCTGTATAACAGTCTCCCTATCAACTACAGTATTCCTCTGAAAATGGATTATTAATCTTGCTTGAATAGGAACAAAATAGATAAACATAGCTAATTCCTTCTTTTTACTGCCTGGAAAGTAATTGCACATAAAAGAAGACAGACATTGACTAGATGTGGTACTTTACAAGTGACAATGATCACAGGGTTAAAAAGAGCCTTGCATCTACCTGGGAACTCCTCCCCAGCATCCCTGACATATTATGTCACCTGGGGTTGGACACCTCTAACCATTGCCTTTACTTGCTGCAGGAGTCGGAGCCAGTCTTGACATGGTCCTCCTGGGCACTGCTTCACTTCCACCTGCAAAAGCAGGTGTTCTAGCACCTTAATGAGGCAGACCTCGGCCTTTCCCATTGCTTCTGGGTGTCACCACTCCCATGCAGACTGAGAGATGGGGACGCAGTGTATGTAGGGCCTCCTTCAAACTCTAGGACATGGAGCAAGGGGGCAGCACCATTCCAAGCATATTTCCTAAGAGTAGCAGCTTTTCAAAGTTTTTCACAGGTGTTATATTGACATAATTATTGTAAAGACAAGGAGGAAAAGGAAGCAACATTGAATGGGTGAACAAATGGGTATCAATGATCATTTTCTAACATTTAGTTTGACTCAATTTCAGAAAGAGAGAAAAGTTTCAAAAATAGGAAAAAAAGACCCATATACCCTTTGTAAGGATTATTTAAATCTTAATGTTTTATCACCTTTACTTTATCAATCTCCCCCTCAATATGTATATATTTATATTATATGTTTTCTGTCCTGTTTGAGCATAAGTTGCAGCCATTCAGGTGGGTTTGACAGGAAGAGAGTTTTTTAAAACATACTTCAAGAGAAAGAAGAGAAAATCATTGATACTAAATAAGTCTTTGCCTTAAAGCAATTGTGAATAATAATGCTTTTGTCTTTGACACCCAATAAATCATTTAAGTTTAAAAAATCACTGGTCAGATGCTGAGACAAGTAAAGGGGAGCCGAAGGGTGACTGCTTCCCCCACCCATTCCCTGATGGCCCAGCCCTTCCCTGACACTGGTTCCATCTATGCCCCCGGCTCCATCCATTGAGGAGCTTCATCCAACTCCAAAGACACTTGAGAAACACACTGGTGCTTCTTTCAAAAGCGCCATTGATGCAAGTGACTTCAGGTGGGCCCCTATTTCCTAACTCCGCAAAACCACAGGGCAAGTTTCTGGGTCCCCCAGGGCACTCCTTCCTGCCTAAATTCTACTCCTAATTATCATCTTATATATACATGATGGGGTTCAGGGCATGCCAGAACCCCATCATGTATATGCCAGAACCCCATCTAGGAGACCAGAATATGTCACCCTAAACATGACTCTTTGGCACAAGGATTATTTTGAGCTGGTTATTTTGGAAAACAGCCGACACAGGAGTAGGCTATGAAAAGTTATCCTATTTTTATAGGAGAAATTTATGTCTATAAGGAAAGTCTGCATTTTTGGGGGCATCTTTCTGTCTCTGTGCCAGGAAGAGAAATATGGCTAAATCACCAGAGACTTATAATCAACAGAGAAGGCATCAATTTACATATGCAAAACAGGCCCTCATTTTACAGTGCTTTTCCTGGCTATCTCATCTTCACCGGGTCTTTCCCCATACTCTTCTTTCCTTGTTTCAGCAAATGACGGTATTTCCGCCTGAAGTCTAAGACACCTCTTTGAGATCTACTCTAAAAATGTACTCATTTTTCTGGGTTATCTCTCATGTATACATGTTATTAAACTGCTATTTTTCTGTTATTGATCTGTCCTTTGTCACAGAGAGTCCCAGTCAAGAACTACACGGGGTAGACAGAAAATTATTTTTCCTCCCCTACATACATCTTGGTTTTCACCAAAACAGTACTGCCCAAATTAGTGACCATCTTATTGGCTAGACAGCACTCTAAGTGGTTTTGACTATATCCAAAAATGAAATCCATCTACAAGGAAGAATATTTGTCACAGTTGAGCTATTCACTAAAACGGGCCACCAGGCCTGAGGTTAACCCAAAGAAGAGCTTCAAAGAGCCTTGGAGCCATGGAGCAGCACTGGAATACAAACAAAGCAACCGTAGTTCTTTATCTCAGCAGCAACAATCTGTCAAAAATACCTATTAGCTCTGCCACCTGCATCTCCCATGCTGCCCTGTACTCGCCAAACCAGTTGATTCAACAGGTGTTTTGTTTTTGTTATTTTTTTTCCATTTTGGGAGGCATCCCATACCTTCCAATAAATTACATTGTTGTTGAAGTTAGTCAGAGTTTTTTCACTCTTTTGCTTTGTTTTACTTGCATCCAAAGAACCATAAACTACCACACATGATTAAACTATGCACCTTTGCCTTTCAGTATTCATTGTTCTGTCTCTACGGCTATTCCAGTTTTCTATGTTCCATCTCCACAGCTTCCCCACAGGGCTTCTTAAAAATGGAACCATAACTTTTCATCTTCTCACTCTCCTTCCATTGACATAGTGCAGAATCAACGTTCCTCCTCCAAGACTGTCTGACTAACTGTTCATCGGTAAAAGATTAACTAGCCCTGAACTAGACTTACTCGGTTGTCTCCTAAATTTTAAAACTGGATATTGCTTTTATATCAATCTATTGTAAACAGAGTCCATTTTCAAATTCCTCTCGTTTCTATAAGCCATGAAACAACTTCATGAAATGGTATTCAAAATCTACTTCTCTCCAGTCTCAGATCTGTCAGCAGCTCTGATGCATTAAATAACTGAAAAGTCAACCACGATCCCGGATTCCCTAGGTTGTTTTCAAACCAAGAACTTTACTGGTGCCAAGACTAGCAGGAGTTCCTGAACTGGCCAACATTCCTTGAATTTCCTTTGAGAGGTAAAAAAAAATAAAAGGGTAGCTTAAAATGCATTATATAAGAAAGAAAGGTATGAGCAAGTTAAGGGGAAACTACAAAGGAAGCGGGCCAAGTCCCAAAATAAAAGGCAGGAATAGAAGACTAAAAATAACACACAGGGAAGTGTGCCACATCTGTAGGGGTCCCTTGCATTCTCCTGAAGCATTGTGCTTTTTTTTTTTTTTTTTCTCAAGAGCATGCTAATAATTGTGTGGAGATTTAAATAGAACACTATTATTTGCTCTTTAAAAATAGTCACTTCTCTTGTAGAATTGTGAGAGTTTCAAACGATATTAATTGAATTTCACTCATTGCAATTTTCTTTTTATGGATATCTTCAAGTTTGCTAAGAAGTTAGTAGATCTTCTTCAATCTCTTTATCTAGTCATCTTGAATAGAAAATGTAAAATATTTTAAGTATTTCAGTCTTGTGGCAAATTATTGGACACTTAAAATACAAAAAAAAATGAGATTGGTTTTTATAATAACACGAATTATCTGCCATCTATGGAAAGCTTAAGATATGGCAGACACAGTGTTAGAATTCACTGGCATACCTAGAACATGTGCAAAGATTCTTACAACTTTGCACATGAGCCATTACCCACACTTCACACACAAGACACTGAGAGGCATTGTGGTTGAATAACCCATCTGAGGACAATAGCTACTGAGTAGTGCAGTGGGTGAGTCCTGCTTCCCTCTGACTCAAAAACACTAGAGTCCTTGTCCTTCCGCAGTACTTTAAGGTGACCAAAAAATATTTTTTTAAACAGGCTAATTACGTATAGTTAGCTCAGAGCCATCATTAGGATATCCGTTGCTCTCTTAGTCGGTTTTGCTTACTTTGGAAAACTTACAGTTGGATTTATATTTAAATTCCACAGATCTCACAGCTAACATAGGTACCATTCCTCCTGGGTATAAGGTTCATTTTCCACCACTTAATCAACTATTGGATTATTATGACAATTATTTTTCTCCCTCAGGAGAAATATGTTATGACAGATTTTAAGAAAATGAGAACTTCATATAGTGGGAACCGTCTAGGAGAGGTCATTCACGATGTGTGTTTAATAATTGCTTCCAAGTTGTTAATTCCTGTTTTCTCTAGACACAACAGAAACAGGAAATATTTACCAACTTCACAGGTGTCAGGAAATACTTTTAAAACTGGTAGCCTGGGTCACCCGCTGAAGCAGATAGCTCTTCTGCGCATAGGTGCAGAAGGTACATTGTAATTTAAAATTTGGTCCAGAGAATCTAAGGATTCACAGGCATTGCTTCTGTTGAACCAAGGATATGTTCCAGAAGACAGTTGCAATGTATGCACATGTGCTTTGCAGCCTTTCTAGCATTTACTAGAAAACTAGAATTCTCTACATTTACTTAATTTGAAGCTCTATTTCCATATCTAACAATGTGCCAAGAAGAAAAAAATACATCTCAAAACTACTGAAATATAGGATCATGTTCTTAAGTCACTTTTTGTGTAGCAAACCACTGATTTGTTTTCATGTTGCAACCTACATTTTCAAAAATGGACAGAGCTTTTTTTTTCCCAATTATAAAAGTAACTGCAAATTTTCAGAACACGGCTAAAAATATAAAGAATAAAATGAGCTCCATTTTTTTCCTAATTATAAAATAACTGCAAAAATTTCAGAAAACAGCTAAAAATATAAAGAATAAAATAAGTGTCATTGATAACACCTTGATTTATATCCATTTAAGTATTTTTTCACAAAAATAAGATTATTCATATGGCATTGTACCTTACCTTTTTTGCTTAATGTAAGTAGAAGTGCTTTTAGGCAAACTTCACTTAATCATCTCACTGAAATCACCATCTATGTCCATTCTCTCCCCCAAAACACACAAGTATCGACATACATGGAGTACACTGAAGGACGAGGCTGGCAGCACTCCCCAACCCCGCCCCACCAGGGATGTACCTGTTACTTGCACTACCATTGTTGAATTAAAAATATACCAAGAGATGTTTAGCTCCCACATATGAATGAGAACATGTGATATTTGTCATTCAGTTCCTGACTTATTTCACTTAACATGGTGTCCTCCAGTTCCATCCATGTCGATGTTAACGACAGAATTCATTCTTTACATGGTTGAGTAGTATTCCATTATATATATATGTATACAATATATTCATTATATATTATATATCTCATGATATGATATATATCATTATATATCATCATATATACATTATATATTGTATATACACGTTATATATCATTATATATCATCATATATATTATATATACACATTTATATATCACATTTTATTTATCCATTCATTCATTGATGGACACTTAGGTTAATTCCATATCTCTGCTGTTGTGAACAGTGCTGTAACAAACATTGGGATACAGGTATCCCATTGATATATTTTCCCTTGATTTCTTTTCCTTTGGATAAGTAAATACCCAGTAGTGGGACTGCTGGATCATATGGTAGTTCTATTTTCAGTTTTTTGAGAAATCTCCATGCTGTTTTCTGTAATGGCCATACAAATTTACATTCCTACCAACAGCCTTTAAATTATATTAAGTTAAATAAACCAGGCACATAAAGACAAATATTGCATGTTCTGACTCATATGTGGGAGAAAAAAGAAAAAGAAAAAGAAAAAGCTCATCTTATGGAAGTAGAGAGTAGAATGAGACACTGGGAAGGATTGGGAGCAAGTGGTAGGGACAAAGAATGAGGTCAGTTGACAGATACAAACATAGAGTTAGACAGAAGAAATAAGCCTTAATGTTGGATAGCAGAGTAGGATGACTGTAGTTAACAATAATGTATTGTATATTTCAAAATAGCTAGAAGAGAGGACTTGACATGTTCCCAACATATAAATATGATAAACACTCGGGATGGTGAATACCCTAAATACTGTGACTTGATCATTACACTTTCTACACATGTAGCAAAATATCACATGCACCCAACACTCAAGATGGTACCCTAAATTCCCTGACTTGATTGTTGCACTTTCTACTCATGTAGCAAAATATCACATGCACCCCATAAAAATGTACAAATACTATGTATCCATTAAAATTTTTTAAAGCATACTGAGTCTGTTGCATTTATTCCCAAACCTGTTTGTGCAGTTATCTCTGTTATATAACTTAATTAAATATTACATACATCAGTAAGCTAGTAATGCAAGAGAATTGTTACTTCCATGAATATTAAGGTGAATGTTTTAGGGAAATCTGATAAAAGTGTTACTTTAAAAAAAACAGCTGCTCTCAAATTAGGGGGAAGGGAGTCATGAAAATCTAGTCGTCCACACTCTGATTGTGGTGTAGTCAAGAAAGATGATGTGCACTCCTTCCGGCAGCCACATTACCTGACCAATGACCAGAACTGAGTATATGGTCTCTCTCTGCTTTGGAATTAACACATTGTACATCATCAGTCGTGATATATGCACCTCATCATTTTCAATGTCTAAATTATATTCAATTCTTGGCTATACTGTCTTTTTTTTAACCAATGCTGTATCAATGACCTTTTCAGATTATTTGCCAATAGCAATTTTTCAATACTATAAAAATGTTGTAACATTTATTGTATATACATTCATGCACACTTTAACCAAGTATTTCCTTAGAATAAAATCATGGAAGTGGAATTTCTACACAAAAGAATGTATACTTTTTGGGCTGAGTGTAATGGCTCACACCTGCAATCCCAGCCCTTTGAAAAGCCAAGATGGGCAGATCACTGGAGGTCAGGAGTTCAAGACCAGCCTGGCCAACATGGCGAAACCCCATCTCTATAAAAATACAAAAACTAGCCAGGCATGGTGGCACGTGCCTGTATTCCCAGCTACTTGGGAGACTGAGACGTGAGAATGGCTTAAACCCGGGAGATGGAGGTTGCAGTGAGCCGAGATCGTGCCACCGCACTCCAGCCTGGTTAATGGAGTGAGACTGTCTCAAAAAAAAAAAAAAAAGAATGTATACTTTTTAAAGCCTACATATGTATGTATATTTTAAAATATAGAGTATGTAAACTAAAAATTTTTGATATTTTCATTTTTAAAAATTAAATGACTACACATGGGACGATGTTAATTAGTAGAGTTTTCACCACTATGCACAAGATTGTATCACTGAATTTATTTGGATCTAGGTGTTTCATCTGTAAAATAAAAGGTTTAGACTAGATTTCCTTGGGGCCTTCTTCAGGAGTCCAATAACAGACTACCATGCATGCCTATATTCTCTCAGGGGCTGGGAAGTGTATCAATGCATCTATTTTGTGAGTGTTATGTCTCAAAAGTTGATTTAAGTGGAATTTTATAAACTAATTCAAGTAAGCAAATCAAACTATATCGTCACTACATAAAGTCTCTATCTTCATTTTGACTGGTGGTCCTGACCTTGGAATGGTGTCTCTCTAACCGTGGGGGTGGGGCTTTGGGGTGAACAGAAAGAAACTCCTTTTGTAACTCTGTTTTCTCTTTAATTGCAAACTAAACCTTTGTCCTTCCCAGACAACCTTATGAAAAAGTGCTCACCTCCCATGCAGCATTCATACCCTTGTCTGCCTTTCACCCAATCTCCCCATGGACACTGCTCCACTGTGGTCACAAGGGCCTACCTAAGGACTCTGGTTCTGCCTTTTCTCTCCATGACACAGGACGCCATTCACTCTTCTTGAATGCTGTTTTTTTCTATGAGACTATATTACTTGATTACTTCCCAAGTCTCTGGTTCTTCTACTTCCATCCTCCTTTTGTGTTCTTCCTCTATTTGTCCCCACAAAGTTCCCACAGTTTAGCCGAAAGTTTCTCTGACTTCTCAGCAGCTTAAACAATTAAGAATCTTCAAACAGGCCAGACATAGTGGTTCATGCCTGCAATCCCAGTGCTTTGGGAGATGAGGCAAGAGGATCATTTGAAGCCAGGCATTCAAGACTAGCTGGGCAACATAATAAGACCCTGTCTCTACAAAAAAAATAATAAAAATTTAATCAGCTGGGTGTGGTGGTCTGTGCCTGTAGTCCTAGCTACTCAGGAGGCTGAGGGGGAAGGATCAGTTGAGCTCAGGAGTTTGAAGTTAGTGTAAGCTATTATTGTGCTACTGTACTCCAGCCTGGACAACAGAGCAAGACCCTGCCCCCTCCTCCAAAATAAGAGTTTTCAAAAAAATTAAGTGTACCAGCTAGTTACGATATATTGCAATGCATTCTTTCATAAGGTCAACAATGATTAGTTTTGATCACCCCTTAGTTTATCTCCTTTCTAAACAAATCTAGATTTTCTTGTATCTCAAAGTATAAATCCCTAGACCAGCAGCATCTGCACCACCTGAGAACTTGTTAAAATGGAAAATGCTTGGACCCCACCTCAAACCTACTGAATCAGCAATACGTGTTTTAGCAGGGCTTTCAGGTGATTCTGATGCATGCTAAAGTTGGAGAACCACTACTCTATGTCAGGCACCCTTTTAATGCTAGGTCTCAGTTTAATGACTAGGATAACTGATGGGAAATCAGAAATAATCACTTCTCCCTCTAAATATCTGCGTGGTGTTGAATGACACCTATAGATCCTTTATGCCTAGGGAGACCAGGGTGAAAGAGGGAATAAAATGCAGGATGCAAGAGCAGTCCTCCCAAATTGCCTTTCACAGGAAATGACAACCTGGTCTGACTATAAGAATTACCTTACCCTTTTTGCTACCACTGGTGATATCCCCAATGCCTGAGGGAGAAGCACTTCCTGTCTTTGTTGCTTTGAACAATTCTATTTGTCAGATTCACTAACTTGTGTAGGCTCTCAACATTTTCAATCACCTCACAACCCAACAGGAAGGATAAGTATCTGGGCAGTCAGGGATCTGGCAGGCGAAAGGGGAGGAAAGGCTGTCTTCTTGAGCAGCTGCTGCTCTGGTGAAGACACAGGGCCTGTTATATGCTTTATTTATTCCATTCCTTCACCCATCCATCCTTTATTCATTCACTCATCCATCCATTCCTTTATTTATTCATTCATCCATGCTTCCACCAATCATCCCTTCAGTCATCCATTCATGCAATACTCATCCATCCATCCCTCTTCCTATCCATCCTTCCTACCTTCATCTATATACCTATCCACCCATTCATTCATCCAAGCATCCATTCATTCCAGAAATATTTATTGTGACTCAGCTTAGTTTCTCTCCAATATCAAATGAGATTGGGCCCATTGATCTATGGAATTTTCTTGTTTCCCAAGTGTTTTCTGGAATGGTCCATTGAAGTGTGGGAAGAAAATTTCAAAACTTCTATTTATATCTCTTATCTCTTCATTTAAAAAATGTCTAGTTTGAGTGTATGTTTTATAATGAACACAATATATTAATACGATAGTGAGTATATAGTTTGAAATTACATGGTCAAAAAAATTTTGCACTCACAAAATATGCAGTCAGAGGTGTACAGATCCAAAGATTTTGGAGACCACTTCTATGAAGATTAGTTGTAAGACTGCAGAGCACTTTGGGATAGACAGGTCCTAGCTTTTGGGGTGAAAACCAGGAAAAGCCCCCAGTACCATGAAGCTGGGCAGCTAGAAAATATGCCTGCCACTCAGAGCAAATGGGCCCACTTTCATCTGATTTTATTGCCCATGGTCACACAGGTGGTTACTGCAGAGCCCGAAACAGAGGCCAGTCCTGCTCCAGTCTAGCTCTTGTTCCACACTTCCTCAAAGAAGCATTTGGACTGTGGCCCGGGCTTCAAACCAAGAGGGCAGATCTCTAAATAACCTCACTCCCTGACAGAGTAGCCTCAAACTTTCTCGCACATAGGTGAAAGTAGAGATTTTCAGTTCATAAAAATGTAAATATCTGGCATTCATGTAACTTTGTGTCTCATTCACACCCAATTCCTACCATCTTACAAAATATATTAATTCGAGCAAACAGGATTTTTTCTTATATAGACACTTTTTTAGCATTTTTATCAATTCACCTAAAATGTTTTCATAATTTGCCCACAAGGCTGAATGAATGTATACTGTTCTTGAATACAACACTCAAGCTTCAAAGTTGTAAAATAATCTCTTCTTCCATAGGTACCGAGAGGTTTGTCTTTGGCTATGTTTTCTAAAAAGTAACCACCTTCAAAAATATTAGAAAATATATGAAAATAAAATGCTAGTATTAATTATGAGTGGGAGCATGAGTGAGAAACCTAAAATGATAAAAGTAAAAATTGTTCAATGTTTTTAGAGCTGTAATCTTCAGTCAAACAGCTAACAACTGATTGAGATTTAATTATAAGGGGTTTCCTCACAGAACATGGAAGAGTGCAAAGGAGCACTCAGTAGCTGTTTAATGGCAAAGTTTCTACCATTGAAAATGTCAAAATCCAGGAAGAGAATACAAAACAAAGAAGAAAAACTACTCTAAGTCTAGGACCTCAAGAGCCATCCAGGTAGCAAAATAGAAATGGTTATTTCAAGCCTTAGCTCTGCAGCTAACTAATGATGCCAACAGAAGTGTTTACCTTTTGTTGTTGTTTTGCAGAATGAGTTAATATATTGGGACCTACTTTTAGGAAGCTCTAAAAAATGAGTAGATCAAAAATGTGAGGCAGAGAAGCAAATATCCTGACCCCCAGTATCGATAGAAGAAGCTTATCCAGAGCAGAAAATTCTGTTGAAGAACTTGTCCTTTAATATGCATGAGAGTTCTTATTTATAGAATGAATTGTTAAAATAACTTAGCAATTTAACAAAATCACATATCAACACAGAGAAGCTGTATCTTGTTCTTTTTTATTGAACAATAATAAACTTGTCCTTTTAAAACAAAACCTAACAGCTCATGCAGCTTTACATTCAAAGGCCTTCCCGTACACATTCACGATCTGTTGGCCAACTTCAAGAATAAAATACGGGTAAATACTGAAATCATTCTTAAATAAGTTCTTCACTTCAAATAAAATACTTCTGAAATATTTCCTAACAACATCTAGTACAATAGTCCTGTTTGTGCTAAGATTCTTTCAAATATACTCCTAATTCCACTTATCAACCAAGTTTAAAAGAAAAAAATATGAAAATAAACTATATTTTAAAGTTGACATGTTTTCTGCTGAAAATTGACTCTTCTTTTCCAAACCTCCTAAAAAGTTATTTTCTACTTTAAATTGAAAATTCACCTAAGTCACGGCACTTCTGTTTAAATAAAGACCCTCTGTTGCTCATTTTTTGACATTTTTGAAATCCAGAGTGACTCTATTTTTCTAGGTTTCTCTTACGCTTACTACGGTTATTATTACTATAATTACTGATAATAAATTTATCACGCCTCAGATGTTTGAAAATCTTATAGAGTCATAGCTTTATTCTAACCATTTTAAACAAATAATACTAGATTTCTTTCCTCAAGAGGATGATAAATATGGGTAGGGAGGATGACTTGCACTAACACATTTGTTTATAAAAATATATAAATATTTACCTTCATACACACACAAACCACCAGTGGGTAAAATACTTCTTAGGTTTATCTAAGCCATTTGTGGAAGTATATGTGTTTCCTCTGCCCCAGAACCATCCTTCAGATACAGGTAACCTGGGAGCTACATCCGCAGCCTTTTGAAATTGCCCTCAATTCAAAGCTGTTTGTTACTCAAATTTCCATAAGCTTCAAACACTTTACTTCCTTCAGGGGTTTTCTGGTTGTTTTATTTTGACTTTTCCCAAAGTGAAAAAAAAAAAAAAAGTACAATTAAATTCTACAGAAGCTACCTACCAAGGAAGGGCTAAATATTATACTTCCCACTCCCACCCCCTCCCCACCTTCTCCTGCTCTTAACTCTTCATTCCCTATCTCAACACTAATGTACATCAAAGTCAAAGAACTAATGGGCTCACTGTGGTCTTCAGCTTTGCCTAGCTTCCTCTTTGGTTGACCTGTCTCCATGTAAAATTACCTAAATTGCCTTTTTAGTTCTTCAGTTTACTATACACGCACATTTAACAAATCTATATGCATTCAAAAATTTAACAAATACATACAAGTGTTCAGTCATATGGATGTTACGGATTGTAAGTAGCCTACTTTTTGTTTTCTGGATCCACCATGCATCACATTTGGTCTTCAGAAATTACATGTCCTTATGCTATAATCTAGAAAGTTCCTAAAATGTTGGCTGTGTGTTGAACAATCACGAAAATAGAGCCTTCTCTCAGAAATTGCAGCCGGGATCAGCGTGGATTTAACCATTTCCTCATTACGGGAGACCTGGCAACGTTCTCTTTCACAGCTTCTTCTCTCACAACATTGCCGTCTCCAGATGTCATGTCATGCTCTGAAAGTAGACAGAATACAAATCATGTTCAAACGTCTACAGCTCAAAGACAGCACAGTTTTGTTTTATTTTGTTTTACATGGAATTTACAATGAAATCTTTAATCAATTTAAGATTCCATGCTAACTGTATTCACTGCTCTGTATCAGTGAGCACCTCTATATATAATAGCACCCCTTGAATTACTTCTCTTTGTATACCTATCGTCACCTGACATTATCTTCTACATGCATTTGTCTCTTTTTCCCCTGTATTATCTCACTCCACCACTAGAATTCCAGTTTCACAAAGGTAGGGACTTTATTTTGCTCACTGCTATATCTCCAGCACTTAGGACAGTGCTTGCCACACAGTAGGCACTTAATAAATACTTATGGAATAGGCAAATGTTGTACAAACAGGTCTCAAGTTAGATTCTTACACTAACTGGTATGAAAGACAGATTAACTTTTGCTGCATCTGGAAGGCAAAAGGCAGACCAATGGGTAGAACTTTCATAAAGACACTTCTCACTCTACATATGAAAAAAGTTTATAATATTTGAAATTTGCTAAAATGAAATTTTCTACTTCTAGGAGTAGTGAGGTGTGCTTGCTTTGGCAGTGCACGTTCTGATATGGAACACTTTAAGAAGATTAGCATGGCCCAGCAGACAACTGTATGTAAGTCCATGAAACATTCCAGATCTTACTCCCCCAAGACACTCCTGCACAAAAAGTTACTTGTGAATTCCCAACTTGGGAAGCTCACTGCCAAAAAAAAAACGCCAAGTGGAACACTGGGGACAGGAAGCACATTTGACAAGAGTGCTGTAGCCAGCAGGTGGAAAGGTGGAGAAGACAAGCTCGTGCTCTGGGGGTCCTAGTGCTGGTGAAGCTTGCAGCCATTTAGCCTGCTCTCAAAGGCTGGGCCCAAACAGGTTTGTGCAGAGGTGATGTGAGGCCTGTGTCAGAAGTGAAGCCCAAGCCTTATCCTGTAAACTCCAGCGCATGAACCTGGAAGTCTCATGTAGTCTCAAAGACACATGTAGACTACAGAGGCCCCTAGACTACAAAGGACCTCTCCAAGAGGTCCTTAGGGTATTCTGCTCTCCATCCTGGACCCGACTAAGGTTTACCAAGATCATACTAATAATCATCTTTTGCTGGTTGCACCTTTAGCTAATGAAAGGAAATGCCCTAGGTCAGAAAAGAGAGAAAACTGACCGCTTTTTTCAAATATTTCTGATAAGAATCTCAGTGCCTAACTTTGATGTGGAAATATTTTTGTAATATTTTTGTAAAAATTTTTGTAATTTTGGTGTGGAAATATTTTTGTAATTTTGATGTGGAAATATTTTGTAAGTATAATGTAAGTATTGTTATGGGCATCACCATACTTAAAACTAATAATTCACTTAAAAACATAACATTTCCCCTTCGTTGTAACATGTTTAGTTGATCTGTACATAAGAAGGAGGTAAAATTAGAAAACAAGTACCTTTGCCAAATAGTTTATATTTTATTAATTTGAAGTGCAAAAGACCAAAAACAGAAACTAAATAACAATGGACTTGAATTGTTATTATAGTTGTGGTGGGAAAAAAAAGTTTATAGTGTGTTGATACTAGCAGTCTCTGTGACTACATGTTGGGCTTATTATTTATTTGTTTATTTTTTATAATTTAAAATATAGTTTTTAATTGACAATAATTGTATATATTTGGGATACAATATGATTGATATATATTTCCACTGTGGAATGATGAAATCAAACTAAGTAGCATAACCATCACCTCACATACTTATTTTTTTGTAATGGTAACATTTAAAATTCATTCTTTTATCAATTTTGAAATATACAATAATTATTCATTTCAGTCACCATTCTGTGCAATGGAGGCCTAAACTTTAGTGATGCATGTTGCTTTAAATGAGCTACTTTCAGTTTAATGGAACTCTCCTGTACTAGCCATCTATTCAACAAAATAAACAAATATGTACATAGCACCATCTCATAGGTTGTGCATTTCTCACATTCTAACACCTGTATAAGAAATACACATGGACTAACAAGCACCACACGAATATTACTACAGTTTCATTCATTTCCAAAATTTCAATCACAGATACTATTTCTTATCCTCTCCAAAATCCATAAAAACACACACTTGGAATTATTCCATTTAAATGCTTTCATTTGGTTAAAAAAAACAAATGTTCTATATTTTCTATCTTGGCTCTTAAAGCTTATCCAATAAATTCCTCACAGTACTTTTTCTATGTGAAGTTAGGAGATGAATAGTTTTGTCTAGTAAATACATAAAACAGATCACTGAAGAATTTAAAGAACTTTGTATAATATCTCAGTTGGTTATTTTTTATTACAGATTTTTGGTAATTAATCATATTTATCCCCCTATAAATCATATTTAAACTAGGTAAACTTTATGATAAATTATATATAAACCTCAAAATTATTGATGGGCTCTTTTTAGAAAACAGCAACAGCAACCAAACTCAGCTACCACCCACCGTTCCCCTGAGTAAAGCAAAGGAAATAAAATCATTCCAATCCACATCTTATTCTACTCACAGATATTTTCTAAGTTATTCACACTGAAATGAGGCTATTGTTCCAATGCTTATAGCAGAATCAGTGCTTACCTGTGAGAGAAAAAAATCTGTTGGAAGACTTGGTTACTGAATATTGGAAAAAGGGGAATTTCAGGCATTTTCCCGTCCCCCTGTCACAGATGCCCGACTGGCAGTTGCAGGTCTCTCTGCAGTCCATCCCGAAGGTGCCGTAGGGACAGTCTGGGGACAAACGAAAATTGGAGAGGGCGCTGCTTGTTGTAAATACGTCTCCATCCTAACAGCCCTGTGTGCATAGCCTTACAATTTGAACCAACCTCATGAAACTTGAATGTAAAATAAAATCCAATTCTCCAAACCCAGGATTTGAAAGTTGAAACTTTGAGTCATAAATATGAAATCACACATTAAGACCAGATAATGGATGCCTCAGGCTTAGTGGCTTAGTGTCATAATGTAAAGTTAAGTTGAAGACAGCAATACACAGCCAGTCTCCTTGGACCTGTCTTCATTCCGGTGATGTTCTGCTTAGATACCAATAAATTCTCACAGATGACCTCTGAAACAGCTCAGCGAAGGTGGGAAATTGAACAGACATATATGCATCAGCTCCTCAAGGAGTTTTAAAAATGTGATGCTATCTTTGAATCTACTGTATTCACAGATAATTTACTATTTTAAGTGTATAGGAAAGGTCTTCAAACTAACCAGTGAGAGAGCTATCATCCTAGCTCACCATTAAGCAATCAATCCTCCATCTGCTCCAACCCCCATCAAGTGCCTTATTTGTCGAAACGGCATGTCATACAACTTGCCTGACTCCCTCAGTAGTTAAGAGGGCTCACTAGTAAAATCCTCTGCAAGGCTAACATGCAAGATGCTAAATGAGCAAGAAAGCTCGGGGCTTATACACCCTGAAGGTTTGTACACCTACCAAGAACTAGAAGTTTTTAGAGCTCCAGTGCTCACACTTACGCCAAAACGTCCTACATTGAAATAAAGAGGGCAAAATCATTTATTTAAAATGCATAAAATTATTTAAAATGCTGTTTTTAGAATAAACAGCATCTCAGTAGACTAACCAACCTTTAAAAGCCAGTAGAATAGATATAGAATATTCTCTTGTTGTGAAAATACCTTGTAAATGTACAATCACAGGTGGGTAAAGAACAAATTGTGAGCCATCTGAGTCTCTAGCAGTCAGTACTCCACTGACTGACCAAGTAGATCATCAATGAGATATCTTTTTATTAAAGAGATCTAAGAGTGCTCTTTTCAATATGGTTCAGATCACAGAGGAACCTGGTTTTGAACACTGTTCTCTTTGCCGGGAAGAAGAGATCTTAAAAAGGGATCCTGAAAAGGCCTCTTCCAGAAAAGCACACAGGATTGGGATTTGACTGTGCCTGCAGTGATACTGAAAACTAAAACTGTAGCCAAATTCCCAGAGATACTTTTAACGTATCCCCTGATATACTGAACAGTGCTGGGCAGATAGTAAGTGTTCGTTAAATATGTGTTGGCTGCTGATTGTTAATCCAGACAAGATGTTCACAGACATCTGAATATTTAGAAGACATTTGGATATGCAGCTGAAGTTTACAGTTTTCATGTGGATGTTCTTTTAAAAAGCTGAAGAAGGGAGATGGTGGCAAAATGTATTATCTCCATCTCGAGTTATTAAGGCTCACCAAGTCTCCTATTTCCAGCAGAGAGAAAAATGCTTAAAACTAGATTCATCAGCAACCTGAAGAAAGCCAAAAAGAGCGATCTTAAATATCTTTTTAGTATCTTGATCATTCAGTAGAATACTACAGTGCTAAAGACTCCAGATGCCACACAGCTTGTTTCTTTGCCCATATGTAATGTACATTTACCATCACATGTACAAAGGCATATTATGCCAAGAGAAAAAGCAATCCACTGCATATACGTGCTATATCATAAGTATGATTGTGTTAGCCACTTCCTCCCTAATTTCCTTATGTGAAGTACTGTTTTCTTAGTCAATAAGCCCCATAATTTACAAAATATATGGATCCTATTCAGTTGAAAGAAACATGCATATGTGTTCACCAAACAAAATATTTCCTCAATATTCTATTTCTGATTGTATATAAACAAAAATAAACTGAGCAAAAAATAAAACTCTCCTAATACTTTAAGAATTTGTTTTTTAATTTTGTATGTCTTGCAAACTAAAAGATGATTAATTTACACATTATATGTCTAAGAAGTAGGAGAATTAATGAAATTAGCACAATACTGGATAAATATCATTCATAAAAATGTATTAAATACATAAAACATAATAATTATTTAGAAATTTCTCAGTCCTTTTTATAATTTTGAAAGCTTCCTTGTATTATACAACTGATGGATGGGGTTATAGCATGTGTTGCTTCTTAATAATAGCTCTTCATAATAAGATCATGAGATATCTATAGGTAGAGTATTTTTAAATCATCATTCTTTTTATTCTAAACATTTTTAAAATGTTAAATATTTTAAACTACAGTTACTATGTTTAAAATAATTTCTATAAATACTTAACTACATTATTTAGCTAAAATTTCAACCTGACAAAGTTTTTCTTTAAGTGTACTAGTGGTCAACCTCATTCTTCACAGACTTCCAGTTTTTATTTTTCTTTATTGTTATTTTTCCTTGTCTTAACACCATCTGCTATTTTTCCAGATGACCAAAACCTTTATAAAGTCAGATGAGGTTTGTTTTATGCTTCAGGGGACCCTCTTTGAAGAATGAGTTATTTTGTTAGATGACTTAAGCTCACTCTATTCCATAAAGTGCATTTGTGTTTATCAGAAATATTTGATCTTGAGAGTGGCCCTCCATCCTGTGGACCCTTTCAAGATCAAAGAGTCACTAAATCTGGGGACTAGAAGCCATTCCAAGAGGTTATCTAGTGCAGACCTTTGTAATCGCTGCCTCGCAGAGGAGAGAGCACCTAAGCCATCCTTAACAGATTACCTGTCAAGTTTCTAAAGTTTTCCAGAAAAGGAGCCAACGAAATCTTCCATTGCAACTTTCTTTTTGCGATCTCCTAAGGCAATGAGTAAAATGCCACATTTCTTTCTGTGCCTTCCTGCACACTGGTTTCAGTTGCTACTTGCAGCTATCCTTCTGTCTCTACCCTTGACAATACCTGCGTAGTGCCTTGTCAAGAATCCACCTGCCTTTTCCCTCTTACTCTTGAGGAGCAAAGCCACCTCACTTCCCAAGCTGGCTAAAAGCTCTCAGCGTGCCCCAGGAGGGGAGAGGTAAGGGATCACTCTTTACCTTTGCAGATACCAAACTCTTCACCAAAAGGATCCTCCCCATTAGAAGGCTGACACCTCAGCCCCGGGCCACACTTCATGCCATCCATGCCTGAGACTGTGCGGTAGCAAGTTTCTCCCCGCCCTGCAGCGCACACCCGGCAGCAGCCACAGTCGTCGAGCACTGTCCTCCTGCAGCGCGGGCTGCTTTTGCACTCACTGCTGTCACAGTGTTGAGGGCAATCCACCGCATAATTATTGCTCCAGGCGGCCACCAGGTGTGCAGGCACGAGGAGCGTAGTCAGCAGCAAGATGCTCTTCATGTTTCCAAGCTGCCTCCGGCTGGGCTCCCCTGTCATGGTCTTTGCTGGTGGGAAGCAGCCGTCCAAACTGGTAGCTGAGCCTCTGCCTACACGTTTATGAGTTTTATACACTGGGTTGCCCGCATGCTTTCCCGTCATCAATTTCCTTAACCCAGCAGCAGCGCTGTCCTCCTGCCAGGCTCTCTTGTTTTAGTTTATGAAATCCAGGATGAAGGCTGGATTAACACGCTGCTGCCATCCAGGAATTGAAAAGCCCAAGCTGATGTCATCTGTTATGTTTAGATGGTTGTTTTGCATGAGGACTGAAAAACTCACTCACATCCGTCTCAAGGGCCCAAGGACGTCTGTGAAGGAGGGATAAAGAAGGTCGCACACCCTCCTTCAGGACGGGAATTGTTCTGACCCTGGCATATCACTTGAGGTGTAGCTTTGTCTCACAGCCTCTGTAGTCAGGAGGAAAATGATATCAACATGAATCATCAGGACCGAAGAAGCTTCTTCAAAAAAAATAATAAACATTTGGTATTTCCCCTCAATAAATAGCCATGAGATCATTTGAAAGAAGAAAGGGTTATATTGTGTCTTTTCAATACTTAGAAGAAAGAAAATATTTTGATAAAGATATTTTTTAAGACCCTCTCTTCCTTCCTCTCACCCGTCTCCTCAAATGTTATTTCTAAAGCAATTCATGTCACATATATCTAAGTCTATTGTAGATGTAGCTGTGCTTCCAGTAAAATGTGGAACTGCCTCTGAGAATTTCTTTTAAAATCAATACAAAAAGCCACAAGAGAGGTAAGATTCTTTCGGCACTGCTTCTGGGTTACTAAATTCTGGAAAAACTTATCAGTTGGACTTTTCTGGTCCAAAACTTCCTCAGGGGAAGGCTCATCCATCACTAAGTCTGCTTGTCCAATGATCGAGTCCACCCAGAGCTCTTCCCCTCACCTCCTGGCATCTATCATAGCCCTCGCTAAAAACTGCCAAGCATGGCAGCCAGCCCAAGGCAACAAGTGGCTCAGCAGGAAAATCAGAACACAGCCCCCAAGAGGCAAGTCACAGGGAAGGGAAACATTACCCCTCAGGAAACAAGGTCTGCATGCTACAGAGGGTCACCGTGCCTAGGTCCCTCTGGGAAAACTGAGTAGCCCTCTTAAAATATCAACTGTGCCAGGGCCTTATTAAGCAAGGTTAAAGAGGAGAGAGAGGAGTTCTTACACCAACCACATGCCGAATTCCATGCCCCCCTCACTTGTCAAAAGCGATATAGACTCATTGTCACTTAATAAATAACAACCCAGTAAAATGGGTAATTCTTGGTCTGTCACAAATGAACTGTGAGAAATTCACAGGATTTCTCTTGGCTTCAGCTTCCTCTTTTGAGAATTGATAGTGTTAGGCTGCCTGACCTCTAAAATTCTTGTTTCCCCTAGAAGATGAGGCATAGTGGGCATTGGATGTAACTTGATGATTGACTTTTGCAATTTTAGGGGGATACAGGGAGCAAATTCAGAATACAGAGAATTGAGGCAGTAGGAAATGAAAGCAAGAGTTTTAGCTTTCAAATTTTCCAAATTTTTCATGACAATCCAATTTGAAATACGCTAACTTTATCTCCCCAGAAGCACTTACTTAGCAGGTGGCACACTCTGATGTTTTCAATAATGGGTAATATTTGTTAATAGCTTAAATATTTTACATGCATTAACTCATTTGCTCCTCATTACAATATTATGAAGTGGCTGCTATTATCACGCTTATTTTTTAAAAGAAGAAACTGAGTCAGAAAGAGGTTAATTTGCCCAAGGTCCCTATATTGAAGGGATGTTAGTCTAATATCAGAGCCACATATTCTATTGCTTATTACAATACATGATTATGATTTCATGGCCAATCGTTTCAATGGCCTAGGTCGCAATTTAGGCTGACCCTGGAAAATGTTCCTTGTTACTGAACACCACTTTCTGAGGATTAGTTAACTGGAATAGTGATTAATAATAATATCTAACGCTTGCAGAGATCTGACTGCGTGCCAGATGCCACGCTAAGCAGTTTGTATAGATTACCACATTTAACTTTCAAAACAACCTCAAGAGCTAGGTGCTATTCTTATCTCCATCTTAGATATGAGAAAACTGAGGCCTAGAGAGGTTAAGTAACTTGTACATCATCACACAGTTAGCAAATGGTGAAGCCAGGACTCCAGTCCTGAGACCAACAAGCTCTGGAGACTGGATTAAGGGTTGTAAAATCAAATACATACAGGTACCAAACTGGCGCCCAAGGTGGGTGACATGGTAAGCTATATTAGATGTAATACAGAAGTAATGGAGTGGATTTTGTCCTCCTGAATAGCACATAAAGACATGAAACTCTTCCACTGTGGAAGATAAAGAGAAACCAAATTGATAATACCTTCGGTAAACGACAACTAAACAAATGTAAGTTGAGAGTACCAAATCCAAACAGTAAACTAAACTACAATGCACAAGAAAGTGCAGAAAATATGCCCAGTAGAGTTCACCAATGGTGGAACTATCTCAATACACAGTGCCTAACAACTCAGTTTAAGGGAACCTTCAATTCCTCCAAGACCCAACAAAAACCATTTGTCCCAGCACAATCCCTGTAAGATTTTTATCTGGTTGATTTCTGTCTTCCCCAGCCTTGAGCCCAGATCAATGAATTCCATTAGGAAAGTTAGCAATGACCACAAAGGGTTAGGAAACGTGAGCATGAGCAACCAGGGAGTCAACTTTAAGCTGCATTAAAAAGCAATAAGACGATGGCAGAGCTGTTGATAGTGAGTGGATGAGGTCCACCCATTTCACTTGCTTTGTGCTGGGGACTGGCACATCTCTCATCTCGCTCTGCCTGTATATCAGTTGTCAAGTCAAAGATTGAGAAAAGGCAAGAGGAGTTGCACAAGATTTTCACAACTCCTAAAATGTAAGTTCAAACTAAGGTGGATCAAACCATACCATCTGTGGATCCAAAGGATACAGCATATGATGTTTTGCAATGGGGGCAGAGAAATTATAAAACCAAATATCTATTTAACCCATTATACCCTGTATATTTAAAATGACACTTTGCTTTTTTTTCTTAAAGCTGATATTGTGTTAGGAAAATAAGCTTTGGTAATGTGCATTAATATTTTGTGTTTATTTTGTACATTATGATTGCTTCTAACCAAATAACAAGGTTTTTTTTCTGAATAGGTAAAAGTAGTCCAATGGAAAGGCCCTGGGCAGGTCCCAGACTCTCAGAAGGTAGTTTACGGTAAAGTGAATTGTACCATACTTACTGTGCCTTCCTAACAAACCAGCTCTACCAGATAAGTCTGGTTTAAATTGAATTACAAAGGCAGACTTGAAGGCATAAAGTTTGGAGGAGCAAGTGGAGACATTTACATGTAGATTTCAGGTGACTTGGTTTTTAGGTGAGTTTTGGTTGTGGTTTTTGATACTATCTGAAAGTCTTCCTGCTTTGACACCAGCTGATAGTAATTTTGCATGTGCCTACTGCAAGGTCTAGCCCACAGTAGGAGCTTAATACTTAATAAACACAAAAAAGGAACCAACTGTTTCCCAAAATCATCTTCAGATGGTAGTAAGTTAAATGGGCATCAATGTGTTCTTGGCTTTCCACCAGGAGAAGCAAAGTGAGGCCCAGATTCTAGGGCAGGCTGGGTTAAGCTGCAGAATGTGTTTACTTGTGGGAATGAGGTAGAGGTGTCCAGAAACAGCAGAAGACATTGAGGACTGGATGGAGCCTGAGCAAAGACTGTAGTCCCATTGCGGCAGTTCCTTCACAGCTAACCAAATTTGTCCTCTTGACCTTGGGCTTGGCAATATCACATCCACCCTGGGAAGTTCATGGGAGCCCCTCATAGCCAATAGAACTTGATGAAATACTTCTGCCAAACTGGCTGGGATTCACGGCAGTCACAGATCAGCTGTCAAAGCCCAGGGCCTAAGGAATATTCCCAGAGCCTCCTGCCCTGAGTACAGTTTGCCTAGAAACAGCTTTACCACTGCCAAGGTATGGGATCTTAGGCAAGTCACATGCCACATACCTTAGACCTCTCCTTTCTCCTCAGTACCTCAATAATAAGAGGGCCAAACATGGCAACAGATATGAAAGCATCGTGACTATTATTATCAAGAGTCTGATTTCTGAAGATTGGTTTCATTCTTTAAATGTGATCTTATGTCTTGGAGCAAATATTTTCCCAAAAGAAATCTCTCTAATTCTTTCAGTTTCTACTTTTAATAAAGACAATTTTAATAGTAAAGTGGAATTCAGTGCACCAATATATGATTTACAGGCAATTCTCAAAAACTACACCTGCTTAGAAGAGCAAAGTGAAATTTATCTGTTTTAATTAGGCTTCTTGCCCATATGGGGGCTCTCTGATTTGTCTTGATGAGCAGATCAACCTCATAGGAAGCTGGGGTGCCATCACACACAGCCCTGCAGGAGCCCTGAGTGTGAGGGTGTGTGAGTGACTGCGAGAAGATAAGGACAGGACACCCGCAGTGTCTGCTACAAACCCAGAATGTCTGGGCAGCCCTCAGAGAACTTGGCACTATATCCAGATTTTTTACTCCAGTGGAGCCTCTGAGGAAGTAGCCAGAGTCGGGTTGTTTTTTAACCCTGTTCAAATCTGGAAACTTCAACTTTGGGTTCACGCTGCTAGGAACATTTTTAGAGCCAGGAAGTCTGGCTTGGAAACATGAGGAACTCTTACTCACTGAGGTGACCTTCTTCTCCTCTTTGCTGCCGGTTCTGGCAGGTTCTAGTGTGGGACATCAAGGCAAGCTTTTCTTTCTAACAGCTAGCTCCTTCTCAAATCAGGTTCTGAATCTCGGACTCCATCAGCAAGAGATTCCGGTTTCACACAGTGTCCCTCTAGCTGCAAATATGAACCCACATCCAGAAGCACCATGTGCCGCCCTGACATGAGAAGCAATGTGAGTAGCAAAAGTAGCTCTGAACTCAGGACCAGAAGACATGGGTTGGAGTCCCAGTTGCATAATCAGCCACGGGTAAGGCACCAACCAGCCTTCCTCATTAACATTGTCATTTCCTTTTAATAAAATATAAGGGAGAGAAATGCCCTCCCTTCCTCAAAGAGATGTTGAGATCAAAGGAGAATGTGGATTAAAAACATGGTGCCAACTAAATTACTGTATAAGTGTAAAAGATTATTACTTACTCTATAAGACAAATTAAATCATGAGAGAAAATAAACCAGTGACTTTCTTAGGTCTCACCCATTCCTCCATTCCTCTCACATTCCGCAAGATGGTCTAGTTTTTCATTCACTTAATTCACAGCAAACCATGATGACTGAGTTTCAACATTCTTCCTTAGGAAAACTCCACCACCCCTCCTAGCAGCCTGCCTCGCCCCATCCAAGCATGGGATGACTAAACAGCTCACTAAACTTCTCTGCTAAAAGAGTTTTTAAAAGTGTCCCAGGTTCCTACATGACTAAAGAATTACTGTAGGCATTGGAAGTCATTTAGACACTAGAACTAGAGAGCATAGATTTTTTAAGTCATGTTAAAAGTTATTGCTAAGATATTTGAAATTTCCACTAGGAATTTTAGAAAGACAGAATTTCTGATTAACACAAGAATCATAGGAAATGATTCTGCTACTTTGCTTCTCTAATGACATGAAATTTCCTTTGCCTAACCTTAAACTCACCCCTTTTATAATGTAATAAAATGTTAATCAGGACCACCCTCACCAAACTCATCAGTTTGTCCAGTGATAAATGGCCTTAGCCTTTTATATGACATGTAAGTTGAATGAATGATTGAATGTTCAAAACAAAAGTTAACCACTGGATGAAGAGAAATAAGAAACATAGCTTCCAAGCCCCTTATTTAGGACATTTTGAGGATTTGGCAGTTTCAGACTCACTCTAATCTGGCGTCAAAATATTTTGGCTTCTTTCTTCCTAGGCAGTTTCTGATGAAGCCTTACTTTTTTTTTTTTTTTGACTGCCATGGACTTCATGCAGTCTCCAAGCCTGTGATCTGACAGCTTAGCGCAGCACAGCTGAGGGTGCCTGCAACGGGTCTCAGCAAGTGTGTCTCAAAACACTTCTCCACACCACCTGCATGACAGTGTTGTGGGAAGTTTGTCAGAAATGCCAAAGCCAGAGATTCCAATCTGATGGGTTGGGGTGGGCCTGGGAGTTAACATTCTTAACAAATAAGCCAGTTGATTCTGACAAACCCAAAAATTTGAGGAACCTCTAAACTAAAGGTTTTTCCCAGTCACATCTCTTCAGGTTAGTGAATTAGTATTTAATGTTACTCTGAAGACTTCTGACAGAAAAAGTCTGTCTCTGAGGGACTGACCAAGGATTTGTATTTATTTTATGCTCATGAATTTTTAGCTTATTTCACTAATACACATCTTCACATGTTAACATCAATGAAGATGAGATACAATCATCATGACGTAATTGTCACTGACTACATGTGCACATTAAAATTTGCAGGATGGGTGCCAGTCTCTGGGAAGAGAATCTTAAAGACAATCGTGGAGTTCTCTTTTTAAAAATGCTGTATTATCAATGATTTTGATAACCCAGAGGACAATACTCTGTGAAAAAAACACGGATGGCATTGACATGTGATTTAGGAGGATCAGATACAAATGTGGAGACATGGCCGGGCGCGGTGGCTCAAGCCTGTAATCCCAGCACTTTGGGAGGCCGAGGCGGGCGGATCACAAGGTCAGGAGATCGAGACCACAGTGAAACCCCGTCTCTACTAAAAATACAAAAAATTAGCCGGGCGCGGTGGCGGGCGCCTGTAGTCCCAGCTACTCAGGAGGCTGAGGCAGGAGAATGGCGGGAACCCGGGAGGCGGAGCTTGCAGTGAGCCGAGATCGTGCCACTGCACTCCAGCCTGGGCAACAGCGTGAGACTCCGTCTCAAAAAAAAAAAAAAAAAAAAAAAAATGTGGAGACATTTTAGGAATATTTTAACCAATTTGTTGAGTTTATATTTTTCTTTCTTTTGAAGGTACAGAAGTTTTAAATGATAAAAATCTATGTCCAAATAAGCCCTAAAAGGGTCCTTTCAATAAGTATGAGTAAAAATTCTAGTGCTACACGCTTGTTTACAGCTGCACATTTTTCAATTGCAAAAATATGGAATCAGCCCAAATGCCCATCAATCAATGAGTGGATAAAGAAACTATGGTAGGTAAGTAGATAGATAGATAGATAGATAGATAGATAGATAGATAGATAGACAATGGAATACTACTCAGTCATAAAAAGGAATGAATTAACAGCATTCACAGCAACCTGGACAGGACTGAAGACTATTATTCTAAGTGAAGTAACTCAAGAATGGAAAACCAAATATGGCAGGTTCTCACTCATAAGCAGGAGCTAAGTTATGAGGATGCAAAGGCATAAGAATGATACAATGGACTTTAGGGACTCAGGGGAAAGAGTAGGAAGTGGGTGAGGGATAAAAAGTTACAAATTGGGTACAGTGTATACTGCTTGGGTGATGGATGCACCAAAATCTCACAAATCATCGCTAAAGAACTTACTTGTGTAACCAAGTACTACCTGTTCCCCAAAAATCCATGAAAATAACAAATTAAAATAAACAAATTCTAGTGCTACAAAAGCATTAATTGGAAGAATTTTTTTCCTTAATGATACACTGAAAATAATGATACATATCATACTGATACCATCTTAAATGTAATGAAATATGATAGTTGCCAAAAAAAATAGATCTGTTTTTATTTTTGTTGACCTGCCATCAGCAATTTACCTACTACTAGTAGAATCTACTACTAGTAGAATATATTCTGTTTTATCAATCTTTAATCTCCTACTAGGACTTTACATGATAAAATCTAAGACCTTACTCTTACGAGCTGCCTGACAAACATCATCCTAACTTGACCTGACTAGAGGTATTTTGAGGTAAGATACATGTGCTTTAAAAACTCAAGTTTCATATTCTACTCTCAGTTTCAAATTGCACAAACACATACCCCCTTCAGCTAACATTTCTAACAGCATATCATGAGTCTGAGCGTACACCACCACTTACAGATAACATGCTGAGCCTGTCTTCCTCCGTAAACATATTTAGGAAGTACTCATTGAATAAAACACCAAACAATGACCCCAAGAATGAAAGGAATCCAAGGTACTTTGAGCTTTCTCTATTCAAAGTGTTCTCCAGACAGCAAATCAAAAGTTCAAACTTCGTGTGGCCTAGTCTAGAATGCTGGTCTATGGGAGATCAATAGTTATTACAAATGGATAATTTGATGACCCAGGTTATTTTGTAAAGTATTACTGTCTTCAATTTACTAATTTAAAATAACAAAACCTTAAATGAGGCCATAAACTTTCAAGTATCCTATATTTGGACAAGAACCTATGCTAAAAACAAGAAAATGCAGGGCATCTGATACTACCAGGGAATATTGAAGGACACTTTGAAGGGGCCTGAGAAAAAAATCACTGAGTAATGCTGTTTGGAAGAGGGGGTAACATGTATGGCATGCTTCCTATGGTAACCTCTTCCTAATTGCTTGAAATATACACATACACATATACACACACACACCCATAGAAACAACAGCAGCAACAACAACAACCATAACAGAACTTTGAGGGATTCCCTTGATCAAATAATCCTACATGGAGAGCCTTCAAAACTGTTCACTTGCAATTTGAAAGCCACACAAGCCTGCTAAAGGAGAGCACCTTTCCCCTTTGAGGGATAGGATATATACCAGAGCATATCACATTCAATTAGGAGAGTTCAAGACTTCAAAACACAAAATAATGCTTCCTTCCACATACAGTAGCACTGCTAGGACAATTATAACATGCAGCTGATCAGAAACCTTCAATACCTGAAAAGAAGAGGTAGAAAGGAGAAGCAAGCCCAATAAATGTGGCCCCAGAAAAATCCCCAAGCCCCAAATACACCAGAACTCTGAGCTTAGAGCTAGAAAATGTCTACTTTAAGAAGTGGTTCAGGGAGAATTGTTTATTCAACTGCCCAAAAAAAAACTGAGTTTTTAAATATTTTATTACTTAGAATTTTATAATTTATTTTCAAGTAAATTTTTTTAAACTTTTTTGTTCTTTTAAAATCTCTCTACAGTAGTATACTGTGTTATATTAACATTAGTATTTACAGTCTAATAACTGCTAAGGATTTCTTTTCATAGGAAACAAAATGGACCAGAATGTAGGCAAATGTATCCAGTCCCTGGTCAGTTTGGACTGCTATACTAAAGTACCACAAACTGGGTGGCTTATAAACAACAGAAACCTATGCTTCAGTTTCAGAGGCTCTAAGTCTGAGATAAGGGGTTTAACATGGTCAGGGTCTAGTAAGAAACCTCTTCTGGGCTACAGATTGCCAACTTATCCTTGTATCCTCACATGGTAGAAAGAGAGCAAGAGAGGTCTCTGAGGCCCCTTTTATAAGGGCACTAATTCCATTCATAAGGGTTCCAACTTCATGCCCTAATTGCCTCGCAAAGACCCCATCTGGTAATATGATCATTTTGGGGATTACCATTTCAACATATAGATTTGGGAGAGACACAAACATTCCATTCACTGTCATCCATAATTATGGTAAATGTGGCCTGGGCCTGGGCCTGCTCCCCTTCATCCACCTGCTTAATCTTCTCCACCCATCAGAACACCTCACCCTTCAAAGGGCAAGGCTGGAATGCCAGTGTTTCTTTGAGGCCCTCACCAACTTCCTCCAGGCCCAAATGAATCCCTTGCTCAGCCCAAATTTTGCATTTCTGAACTCCTTGCACAGTCTTCTACATGCAGGGGCCCTCTAGTTCCCAACGAGCAAGAACCGTCTTACGATCATTGTGTGGTTTTCACAATGCCTGGCTTAGGTCTTACACATACTAGATGCTCAATAAATGACATAGTCTCTAGAAAAAATATATGCAAACTTTAAAGACCAGCCTCATAGAGCCCAGCCCTCCATGGGAAAGCAAATGGGATAGTCCTCAGCCCCTTCCTTCAGCTTCCTTCCACCTGCCCAAGGTCTCAAGGAGTGGTGTTTAAGGAGGGCTCTCTCTCTTCAACCCTTTTTTTTCTTTTTTTTTTTTTTTTTTTTTTTTTGAGACGGACTCTTGCTATGTCACCCAGGCTGGAGAGCGGTGGCGCAATCTCAGCTCACTGCAACCTCCACCTCCCGGGTTCAAGCGATTCTCCTGCCTCAGCCTCCCGAGTTGCTGGAATTACAGGCGCCCACCACCACGACTTGCTAATCTTTTTGTATTTCTAGTAGAGACAGGATTTCACTATGTTGGCCAGGCTGGTCTCGAATTTCTGGCCTCAGGCAATCCGCCCTCCTTGGCCTCCCAAAACGCTGGGATTACAGGCATGAGCCACCATACCCAGCCCCTTCAACCTCTTTTAAAATTAAAATGCCAGAGGTCACTGTAACATTGCATCACTAACACATTAGTGGGTGGGAGTTTATCAAGTCACCTTCCTGTCTACCCTTGTCCTCCCTCTCTACCACCCTCTCTTGTACCAAGCGCACCACTCCCTGTGACCCCTGCCTCCTCCATCAGCAATTAAAGGGAGGTGGAAGCAGCAAATTGATTTTACAATATAGAGCATACACTCTGAAGGCAGACCATCCGAGTGTGAATCCTGAGTACACAACTTACTAACAGTACAAACTGAGCACAATGTTTAAATCTCTGGGCTTCTATTTCCCCAGATGCAAAAAGAGACATATGAGAATACTTACTTCAATGCCTGGTAAGTAGTGAGCACTCAAAATATGTTGATGACAACATGGCCTTTGGCAGGGCCTCCAAGAAACATCCCTCCTGCCCCAGCTCCCCATGACCCCGTGATTCCTGGTCTCCTTAGAGCACCCAAGCGGATACACAATGGTCCCTGGGAAGTGACAGAAGTTCAAGCTGTCTCTCCACCCACCAAACCCTTTGATTCAATTTACTTGGGAGCAAGGGAAGGAATGAAGCTTGATTCATCCCTTTAAAAAATCAATTTAATACCAAACAAAGTGGTTTGTTTTTACAGACACGGCCTTACATATTTGGAAAGAGTCCTCAGCATTCATCCAGGGTTCTAGGGGCTTTGAGGTCTGCAGAATCCAGTTGAGAGGCTGAAGTTCAAGACGGTTAGGAGTGGGCTTTATTTAAAACAGTCCAACAGTTTCCAAGGGAGTGAAACAACAAAACCTTGTATGAGCTGAGTCACACGGACTTGCAGGATCAGAGAAGTCATGCAGGATCAAAGAACGGATGAGCCTTCCAGCTCACTGCCCCTCTGAAACCAAAAGACTCATTTCACAGAGCCCTCTCTAATCTGTTCCAACTAATTTTCAGGGATTGAGTCTAGAGGAAGATTCAACAGGAGACTTAGTTGCTATAGCCACTTGGATCCCTGACAAAGTGGGCTTCAGTGCAATAGAAAAGTCACATTTTCCCCACAATACCTTCCCCCCAAACAAAATGAATGGAAGTCAAAACCTTATTTCCAACGGAGGGATGAAAGACAAAATTGAGCCACTTGCAAAGCAATCAGAAATAAATATGGACATCACTGAGCAACTTGCAGTGCACCACAAATAAATATTACCAATTTATTCAAGGGCATATATATAACTGTGTTTTTCATGGACACATCTATTTTGCTTTTCCTTTTTAATTTGTCAGCCCATTGTGAGGTCTGCCCACTGAGCCACAGGTGAGGGCTTAATGCCAAACATGCTGGGTCACAACATCAATATTCATCCCACTGATCATCTCACTTTGCAAAACGTCATAGCTGAGTGGTGTGCAGTCATCTTGGCCCCACGAGCTGGCATGCAGTTGATTAAAGGAGGTGCTGGCTAGAGGTCTGAGGAACAGGAGAACTGTCCATGTCAGCTGTGGGAGCTCTGCTGCCACCCATGCTATTCTGAGCTTCAGCCCCAGCATCTTGTAAACAAGAGCAAATGGCAAAGTAGTCCACACACACCAGGTCTGACAAAGCAGAGTTCCCAGGCAAGACAGGATGAGTTTCCCTGTGACCCACGTAGAGCAGTGCACAGAAGTCAAACAGAACTAGACTTTGGGCTGTACACAGTACAGCTTTCCAGCTCCTTCCCTGGTGTGATCAGAAACAGGACACAAGACTAACATGACTTGTCAGTACCTAACTCTAGCTCTATACCATCACTCAGCATGCATGCTTAGGAGAGGCTGCTCTTTCCCGGCACAGTGGGGGCTGAAACTGAGGCTTGCAGCTCCAGGATGTGTAAGCTAGCTGCAGAGTACCCCAAGGCAGCATTCGTGGTGGGAGAAGCACCAGCTCCTCTCCTGGCTTGATCATAGGCTGGCTAGGATTGATTGTCATAAGCACTGGCACATCTAGGCTTCCATAGAGAGGTCCATCTTTTCCGGAGAGAACAGCCAATCACATTTAACCAGCTAACCATTACCTCTACCAGATGAGGGCCGCTCCATATGGTCACATACCTGCCACCCACATTGTTCACCTAGGCCCTGCCTATGGCCGGAGAAGGGATTTGGACTTTTCTATCTGAGCACAAATAACAAATTTCTAAAGTATCATGTGGGTTTTCTCCATTTGTCCCCACCCACCCCAAATCCAATCTCCACTCTTTCTTGTCCTGCCTTATGCCCTCTACAAACTATATCACCCAGGCACCCCTGCCCTTGGGTTTGGCCTTTAGGAGATACCCACAGAGGATCAGAGGAGGAGACCAGGGCCATCGTATATCTTCCCTATGCTCTGGCCTTCATTTCTGGCAGGGTCTGTATCCCTCAGTGCTTACAGATCCTGCTGAGCAGCCCTCTTCCACAGCTCAGCTCTTGCTGGGCTATCTGGAGCAGCTTCCTGCTTTTGCATGTCACTGGGTGCCTCAAGTCCCTCAGCCCTGCCCGACCATCTGTGAGTTGTCCCCTTATTAAATCTCTTATCTGAACCACCTGAGTGAGATTCAGTTTCCCAACAGGGGCCGGGCATGGTGGCACATGCCTATAATCCCAGCACTTTGGGAGACTGAGGCAGAACGATCACTTGAGCCCAGGAGTTAGAGATCAGACTGGGCAATATGGCAAAACTCCAGTCTCTACCAGAAATAAAAAATTAATGGGGCATGGTGGTACATCCCTGTAGTCTCAGCTGCTCAGAAGGCTGATGTGGGAGGACTGCTTAAGCCCTGAAGGTGGAGGTTGCAGTGAGCTGAGATTTCACCACTGTACTCCAGGCAACACAGCGAGACCTTGTCTCAAAAAAATAATGATAATTCTGACAGGATCTGATTTAAAGAGAAATCACAGTGGTTCTAACATTTGTGATCCATTCAGACATATTTATATGCTTTGTTAAAACGACATCCTGAAAGAAGTGCTATAATGGACTTCCATGCTTAGGAAAAGAAGTGCTGTAATTTGCTTCCATACTCAGGTGGGTTTTGTTCTGCCAGGAGAGTCATCCTACATGAGCTATTTCTTTAACTCAGGATGTTAAACAATAAAAGGATCGTTAATAATAATTTAATCCATTTATATCAAGTTTACTCAACAATTACCTTGAAAAACACATATACAAACATACCCATGTGTGTATATATACATACTCCAAAATAGTATAATGGTGTAGGTTCAGGTATATACTTTGTATTCACTAATGAATTTGAGAAAACAGAATTGATATGGTTTGGTTGTGTCCCCACCCAAATCTCATCTTGAATTGTAGCTCCCATAATTCCCACATGTTGTGGGAGGGATCCAGTGGAAGATAGTTAAATCATGGGGGCAGTTTCCCCCATACTGTTCTCATGGTAGTGAGTGAGTCTCACAATGTCTGATGCTTTTATAAGGGGTTTCGTCTCTCCCTTGGCTCTCATTCTCTCTTGTCTGCCACCATGTAAGACATGCCTTTCACCTTCTGCCATGATTGTGAGGTCTCCCCAGCCACGTGGAACTGTGAGTCCATTAAACCTCTTTTTCTTTGTAAATTACCCAGTCTCACATACATGTTTATCAGCAGTGTGAAAACGAACTAATACAAGAATAATCCCTGTTGACCTGAACTCAGCTCAGCACCAAGCAGACCTAATAGACATCTACAGAACTCTCCACCTCAAATCTACAGAATGTACATTCTTCTCAGCATCACATCACACTTAATCTAAAATTTACCACATAATTGGAAGTAAAGCACTCCTCAGTAAATGTAAAAGAACAGAAATCACAACAAACTGTCTCTCAGACCACAGTGCAATCAAATTAGAACTCAGGATTAAGAAACTCACTCAAAAGCAAACAACTACATGGAAACTGAACAACCTATTCCTGAATGACTACTGGGTACATAACAAAATGAAGGCAGAAATAAAGATGTTCTTTGAAACCAATGAGAACAAAGACACAATGTACCAGAATCTCTGGGACACATTTAAAGCAGTGTGTAGAGGGAAATTTATAGCACTAAATGCCCACAAGAGAAAGCAGGAAAGATCTAAAATCAACACCCTAACATCACAATTAAAAGAACTAGAGAAGCAAGAGCAAACAAATTCAAAAGCTAGCAGAAGGCAAGAAATAACAAAGATCAGAGCAGAACTGAAGGAGATAGAGACACACAAAAAAAACCTTCAAAACATCAATGAATCCAGGAGGTGTTTTCTTGAAAAAACCAGCAAAATAGATAGACTGCTAGCAAGACTAACAAAGAATAAAAGAGAGAAGAATCAAATTGTTGTGGGAAGTCAGGGACCCCAAACGGAGGGACCAGCTGAAGCCATGGCAGAAGAATATAAATTGTGAAGATTTCATGGACATTTATTTGTTCCCCAAATTAATGCTTTTATAATTTCTTACGCCTGTCTTTTCTGCAGTCTCTGAACATAAATTGTGATGATTTCATGGACACTTATTACTTCCCCAGTCAATACCCTTGTGATTTCCTATGCCTGTCTTTACTTTAATCTCTTAATCCTGTCATCTTCGTAAGCTGAGGAGGATGTATGTCACCTCAAGACCCTGTGATGATTGCGATAACTGCACAAATTGCTTGTAGAGCATGTGTGTTTGAACAATATGAAATCTGGGCATCTTGAAAAAAGAATAGGATAACAGCAAAATTCAGGGAACAAGAGAGATAACCTTAAACTCTGACTGCCAGTGAGCTGGGTGAAACAGAGTCATATTTCTCTTCTTTCAAAAGCAAATAGGAGAAATATCGCTGAATTCTTTTTCTCAGCAAGGAACATCCCAGAGAAAGAGAATGTGCCCCCTTGGAGGCAGCTGTCTTTTACTGTCAAAGCCGAAGGGATGAAATAAGCTCTGGTCTCCTGTAGTGCTCCCAGGCTTATTAGGATGAGGAAATTCCTGCCCAATAAATTTCGGTCAGACAGGTTGTCTTCTCTCAAACCCTGTCTCCTGATAAGATGTTATCAATAACAATGCATGCCCAAAACTGCATTAGCAATTTTAATCTCACCCCATCCTGTGGTCCCGTGATCTCACCCTGCCTCCATTTGCTTTGTGATATTTTATTACCTTGTGAATCATGTGATCTCTGTGACCCACACCCTATTCATACAATCCCTCCCCTTTTGAAAATCCCTAATAAAAACTTGCTGGTTTTATGGCTCAGGGGGCATCACAGAACCTGCAGACATGTGATGTCTCCCCCAGACACCCAGCTTTAAAATTTCTCTCTTTTGTACTCTTTCCCTTTATTTCTCAGACTAGCCGATGCTTAGGGAAATAGAAAGGAACCCACATTGAATATCAGGGGTGGGGTTTCACCCTATAAATATAGATGCAATAAAAAATGAAAAAGGTGATATCACCACCAATCCTACAGAAATGCAAACTACCATCAGAGAATACTATAAACACCTCTACACAAATAAACTAGAAAATCTAGAAGAAATGGATAAATTCTTGGACACATACACCCTCCCAAGACTAGACCAGGAAGAAGTTGAATCCCTGAATAGACCAATAGCAGGCTCTGAAATTGAGGCAATAATTAACAGCCTACCAACCAAAAAAAGTCCAGGACCAGATGGATTCACAGCCGAATTCTACCAGAGGTACAAAGAGGAGCTGGTACCATTCCTTCTGAACCTATTCCAATCAGTAGAAAAAGAAGAAATCCTCCCTAACTCATTTTATGAGGCCAGCATCATCCTGATATGAGGCCAGCATCATCCTGATACCAAAGCCTGGCAGAGACACAATAAAAAAAAAAAGAGAGAGAGAAT
The DNA here is from genome assembly GCF_049350105.2 of Macaca mulatta. Lineage (NCBI taxonomy): Eukaryota > Metazoa > Chordata > Mammalia > Primates > Cercopithecidae > Macaca > Macaca mulatta. Next base: position 62,801,975 of record NC_133411.1, read on the forward strand.
TTTAGACCAATATGCCTGATGAACATCAAAGCAAAAATCCTCAATAAAATACTGGCAAACCACATCCAGCAGCATTTCAAAAAGCTTATCCACCACAATCAAGTTGGTTTCATCCCTGGGATGCAAGGCTGGTTCAACATATGCAAATCAATAAATGTAATCCATCACACAAAAAGAACTAATGACAAATACCACATGATTATCTCAATAGATGCAGAAAAGGCCTTCGATAAAATTCAACAGCATTTCATGCTAAAAACTCTCAATAAACTAGGTATTGATGGGACGTATCTCAAAATAATAAGAGCTATTTATGACAAACCCACAGCCAATATCATACTGAATGGACAAAACCTGGAAGCATTCCCTTTGAGAACTGGAACAAGATAGGGTTGCCCTCTCTCACCACTCCTATTCAACATAATGTTAGAAGTTCTGGTCAGGGCAATCAGGGAGGAGAAAGAAATAAAGGGTATTCAATTAGGTAAAGAGGAAGTCAAATTGTCCCTGTTTGCAGAGGACATGATTGTATATTTAGAAAATCCCATTGTCTCAGCCCAAAATCTCCTTAAGCTGATAAGCAACCTCAGCAAAGTCTCAGGTTATAAAATCAATGTGCAAAAATCACAAGCATTCCTATACACCAATAACAGACAAACAGAAAGCCAAATCATGAGTGAATTCCCATTCACAATTGCTTCAAAGAGAATAAAATACTTACGAATCCAACTTACAAGGGATGTGAAGGACCTCTTCAAGGAGAATTACAAACCACTGCTCAATGAAATAAAAGAGGACACAAACAAATAGAAGAACATTCCACGCTCATGGATAGGAAGAATCAATATTGTGAAAATGGCCATACTGCCCAAGGTGATTTATAGATTCAATGCCATCCCCATCAAGTTACCAATGACTTCCTTCACAAAATTGGAAAAAACTACTTTAGAGTTCATATGGAACCAAAAAGGAGCCCACATTGCCAAGATAATCCACAGCAAAAAGAACAAAGCTGGAGGCATGATGCTACCTGGCTTCAAACTATACTACAAGGCTACAATAACCAAAACAGCATGGTACTGGTACCAAAACAGATACATAGACTAATGGGACAGAATTGAGGCCTTAGAAATAACATCACACATCTATAACCATCTGATATTTGACAAACCTGACAAAAACAAGAAATAAGGAAAGGATTCCCTATTTAATAAAAGGTGCTGGGAAAACTGGCTAGCCATATGTAGAAAACTGAAATTCACCCCTTCCTTACACCTTATACAAAAATTAATTCAAGATGGATTAAAGACTTAAATGTTAGACCTAAAGCCATAAAAACCCTAGAAGAAAACCTAGGCAATACCATTCAGGACATAGGCATGGGCAAGGACATCATGACTAGAACACCAAAAGCAATGGCAACAAAAGCCAAAATTGACAAATGGGATCTAATTAAACTAAAGAGCTTCTGTACAGCAAAAGAAACTAGAGTGAACAGGCAGCCTACAGAATGGGAGAAAATCTTTGCAATCTATCCATTTGACAAAGGGCTAATAACCAGAATCTACAAAGAACTTAAGCAAATTTACAAAAAAAAAAAAAAAAAATCAAAAAGCAGGCAAAGGATATGAACAGACACTTCTAAAAAGAAGACATTTATGCAGCCAACAGACACAGAAAAAATGCTCATCATCACTGATCATCACAGAAATGCAAATCAAAACCACAATGAGATACCATCTCACACCAGTTAGAATGGCGATCATTAACAAGTCAGGAAACGACAGGTGCTGGAGAGGATGTGGAGAAATAGGAACACTTTTACACTGTTGGTGGGACCGTAAACTAGTTCAACCATTATGGAAGACAGTGTGGCGATTCCTCAAGGATCTAGAACTAGAAATACTATTTGATCCGGCAATCCCATTACTGGATATATACCCAAAGGATTATAAAGCATAATACTATAAATTCATATGCACACATATGTTTATTGCGGCACTATTCACAATAGCAAAAACTTGGAACCAACCCAAATGTTATCAATGATAGACTGGATTAAGAAAATATGGCACATATACACCATGGAATACTATGCAGCCATAAAAAAGGATGAGTTCGTGTCCTTTGTAGGGACATGGATGAAGCTGGAAACCATCATTCTGAGCAAACTATCGCGAGGACAGAAAACCAAACACCGTATGTTCTCACTGATAGGTGGGAACTGAACAATGAGAACACATGGACACAGGGCAGGGAACATCACACATCACACACCAGGACCTGTTGTGGGGTTTGGGGAGGGTGGGATAGCAATTAAGAGAAATACCTAATGTAAATGATGAGTTAATGGGTGCAGCACACCAACATGGCACATGTATACCTATGTAACAAACCTGCACGTTGTGCACATGTACCCTAGAACTTGAAGTATAATAAAAAATAAAAACAAAAGAATAATACCTGTTGTGGATTTATCTGAATTATCTCTTGTCTCTTACTTGCATTGTCCACATTCTGATAATCCTTCTATGTGCGCTCCCTGTTGATCTTGTTTTATGTCCAGGACTTACTTGACTCTGTCTATAATATAAATTTCAGCAGACATTGAGCCTTCATTGCTAAATTGCTACAGTCTTGGCTTTGCTCTGATTTACTTGGCAAAATGCTGGCTGCCTACTTCTTTTATTCCTTGTTTTTCCATCGGAAGAGTAATCTTTATTCAATAAGTTGAAAATATATTGCAGGATGGCAACTGTTGCCAGTGGTTGTTATTACTACTTTAAAATTTGAAAATGAAGTCATTTCCCCCAGAAAGTTATTTCTAAAATGAAAGATAGGTTTACCATCTGCTGGTTTTTGACCCAGGGATTTCCCATCAGTTTTCCGACCCTTTTCTGCAAGTGTATTGGCCATTTGGATGCACATAATCTTCCTCTTCACCAGTCTCCTTTCTCTGGATCTCTTCTGACACATTCACAAAACAACATCTGAGAATAAAAACCTTAAGAATAAACAATGGAAGTGTTCTAGATGTCTGGGATGGAAAGCTGACTGGTCTGCTAGGAGAGTTTTCCTTCCTGAATTATGAATTATTGAAAACGTCCTTGTCTTATAGAAAACTTTGAGCACTTTGGTTTGGTTTCTCTCTTAATAAACAGACTGATTCAACTATTGGCATCAAATCACTTACAATGAAATATGCTTGCTATCTTGGACATGAGCAAATAAAAAAGAGGCTTTCCAACATTAAAATTTTGTTGAGGAAAACAATGAAAATCTTAATTTGGAATCTATTTTATGTTATTTTGATTTTATCATTGTGAATTCCCTCGGAGACCTTTATTCAAAATGACTCTATTATATCCCTAGTTCCTGATATTACTGGTGTAAAGAATACAGGGAGAAAAGGCTTTAGTATTTAGAATATACAATTAACAACTATAAATGTTCACCTGTGAATATTTCCACTGTAAGGTAAACTTTTAATCTTCCCCATAGAAAGTCAGGAAAGGTAGTAGACAGATGAAAAGTTATAAAATCTTGACTAAATGCATTTGGCACAACCCTTTGTTTACGTACTTAGCAAGTCTATAGAATGTGCAGCGTACTCTGTGGGGGCTGAACAGAAGAATATTAAGGTGTAACATATACCATTCCCAACCTTGCTAATGGAACATTGATTTTGTTCGTGTCTCTCTTCCTCATTGATGATGACCCAAATCCCAACTCGGTGGATGTGTCTAAGTCAGTCCAGTGGAAAATTCTATTTCCTTACTGGTGATTGGTTTCAGGAAGGCAAGTGATCCAGTGAGATGTGAGAGGGGAGAGGTGCTTCTTGGGAAAATGTGCAATCCTAAAAGGTACCTACAGGAACAGCTGCTCCCTCCTTTCCTTTATCCTTGTTGTGGCCAGATGTGACACCTGGGACACAAAGTTAGTGAGTGTGAGGACTGGAAAAGCACATCAAAGTCTTGATAGCAACATTGAGCACTGTATTAATCAACCCCGGTGCCACCTTCCCTCTGAGCTTCTTGTTATGTGATAAAAGGAATTTCCTCATTGCTTAAGTCCATTTCTGTTAGATTCTCTGTTATTTGCAGTTCAGAGTATTTCTTTCTGGTACAAAGTACATAGATGCAGCCCTCAGGAAGTTACCAATCTCAGAGATGAACAGAGGGATAAATAGGGAGAATATGAAAATATAATAACAATATTATGCAAGATGTTGACTCTGTCACTTCTATGGGTCCCTCCTGCTTTTAGAAAAAGGATAAAACACTTCAATCTGGAATGATCCAAAAACACTGTGGAGAAAGTGGCATTTCCCATAACACGTGAGCAATATGGTAAGTGCTTGACTGGCATGGAGGTAGTGAGTAGAAAATAATCAATTCTTACTTAATAGCAAGGAATTAAGAGGAGAGCTGTAAAAGAAAACGTTGTTGGAGCAATATTATGAAGAGAGGTCAAGGTAGAAAAAAATCCACAATGCAGTTGATGGTTGACATTCTGGGAGTGGGAAAAATCCTCAGTGTCTCCCAGCCTGAGTTCTGTGGAATCTGTGAAAAATATGCTCTATAAAAAGAAATGGCCTGTGGTCCAGAAAGTCCCAGAAACTTAGCATACCACATAACCCCTTGGTTACTAACAGTACGCCTTAGTGTTCAAAGGACCTTAGAAGTCATATACCAGAACTAAAGTCAGGCAAGATGGTATATGCCTGTAGTCCCAGCTACTTGGAAGGCTTAGGCAGGAGGATTGCTTGAACCCAGGAGTTTGAGTTCAGCCTGGGCAATATAGTGAGAACCCCCATCTCTTAAAAAAAAAAAAAAAAAAGAGGGGGAGTGATCAAGATGGTCAACTAGAAGCAGCTAGGGTATGTGGCTCTCACAAAGAGGAATGAAAGGGGTGAGTAAACACAGCACCTTCGACTGAAACATCCAGGTACTCAGATTGAGACTAATCAAGGAAGCAATTCGACCCACAGAGAACAGAGAAAAGTAAGGCAAAATGACGGCCCACCCAGGAGCAACATGGAGCAACATAGAGCCAAGCGAACCTCCCCCTCCCACGGAAGTGGTGAGTGAATGTGCAACCCCAGGAAATCATGTTTCTCCAACAAATCTTTGCAACCTTCAGCTCAGGAGATCCCCTCATGAATCCACTCCACCAGGGTCATCATTCTGACACACAGAACTGCATGGAGTCTAGGCAGATCAGCCTCTCAGGCATGCACAGAGGCCCAGGAGCTTTACATACTCCAGCTCTGGGTTTCCTGGCAAACGTAACCGGGAAAAGTAACCCAGCAAAGTGGGAGGTTAGTCCTCTGTGCATACTTTTAGGAAAGAGGCTGAATCCAGGGGGCCAAGCAGTGACAGTCTGCGGGCCCCACTTCCACAGTGCCTTACAGGATAAGACTCACCACTTGGAATTCCAGCCAGCCACCCACAACAGTGTCACAACCACCTGAGATAGATTTCCTGGGAGGAGGGACAGGCCTCCATTTTTCCTGTTTGGGCAACTCAGCCGTTCCATCCTGCAGGCTTTGGAGAGTCCAAAACAACCAGGGGTGGAGGGGGTCCCCCGGCACAGTACAGCTGCTCTACCAATATGTGTCCAGACTGCTTCTTTAAGCAAGTCCCCAATCTGTTCCTCCTCACTGGGCAGGACTTTCCAACTGGGGCCTCCAGCCATCCCTGCCGATGTTCTCTGGCCTACAGACGTATGAATTCTCCCTAGGACAAAGTTCCTGGGGGTATGGGTGGGCCACCATCTTTGCTGTTTTGGTGACTTAGATGTTCCAGCCTGCGGGCTCTGGAGAGCTCAAGCTGACTGGTGCAGAAGTTATACCCCAGGGCAGCACAGCACAGCACAGCTGCTCTACAAAGGCATGGCCAGACTGCTTCTTTAAGCAGTTTCCCAATCCCATTCCACCTGACTAGGGCGAGAGTCCCAACCAGGATCTCCAGCCACCTCCTACAGTTGCATTTAGACCAGCAACAGGTCCATACCTCCCTGGGACAGAGCTCCCAGAGGAAAGGGCAGGCTGCCATCTTTGCTGTTTCACAGCCTTCGCTTGTGATACTTCCAGGCACTGGAAAATCTGAGGCAACTAGGGACTGGAGTAGACCCCAAGCAAACCATAGCAGCCCAATGGAAAAGTGGCCAGGCTGTTAAAATTAAAAATAAAAATAAAACCATCCAAAGGTCAGCAACCTCAAAGATTAAAGATAGATAATCCCACAATGATGACAAAAAATCAGCACAAGAATGCTGAAAACTCAGAAAACCAGAGTGCCCTCTTTTGTCCAAATGACTGCAGCAACTCTCCAGCAAGGGTTCAGAACCAGGCTGAAGCTGAGATGGCTCAAATGACAGAAGCAGGCTTCAGAATGTGGATAATAATGAAGTTCACTGAGTTAAATGAGCACATTGTAACCCAATGGGGGGGAAATAAAAATCATGATAAAACATTGCAGGAGCTGGCAGAGAAAACAGTCAGTATAGTGAAGAATAACTGACCTGATAGAGCTGAAAAACACACTACGAGAATTTCATAATGCAATCACAAGTATTAATAAGAGAATAGACCAAGCCTAGGAAAGAATCTCAGAGCTTGAAGGCTGTCTTTCTGAAATAAGATAGGCATACAAGAATAGAGGTAAAGGAATGAAAAAGACTGAACAAAACCTTGAAAAACTGGAGAATGGGGTTATGTAAAAAGACCAAAGCTATGACTGATCAGTATACCTCAAAAGAGATGAGGAGAATGGAACCAATTTGGAAAACATATTTCAGGATATCATCCAGTAATTGTAATATTGTATTATATTATGTATCTTATAGTGTGTTTTTCAGCTCTATCAGGTCAGTTACATTCTTCCCCAACTAGCTAGACAGGCCAACATTCAAATTCAAGAAATGCAGAGAACCTCAATAAGATACTGCACAAGAAGATCATCCCCAAGACACATAATCATCAGATTCTCCAAGGTCCAAGTGAAAGAAAAAAATGTTAAGGGCGGCTAGAGAAGTCCAGGTCACCTACAAAAGGAAGCCCATCAAACTAGCAATGGACCTCTCAGCAGAAACTGTATAAGCCAGAACAGACTGGGGGCCAATATTCAACATTCTTAAAGAAAAGAAATTCCAAACCAGAATTTCATACCCCAAAATAAGCTTCATAAGCGAAGGAGAAGTAAGATCCTTTTCAGACAAGCAAATGCACCACCAGAAATGCCTTGAAAGAGCTCCTGAAGGAAGCACTAAATATGAAAAGGAAAGACCATTACCAGTAACTACAAAAACACACTGAAGTACACAGACCAGTGATGTTATAAAGCAACCACATAAACAAGTCTGCAAAATAACCAGCTAATACCATGATGACAGGATCGAATCCACACATATCAATACTAACCTTAAATGTAAATGGGCTGAATGCCCCAACTACAAGACACAGATTGGCAAGCAGATAAAGAACCAAGACCCATTGGTATGCTATCTTCAAAAGACCCATCTCACATGCAGTGACACCCATAGGCTCAAAATATAAGGATGGAGGAAAACCTACCAAGCAAATGGAAAACAGAAAAAAGTAGGGGTTGCAATCCTAGTTTGTGACAAAACAAACTTTAAACCAAACCAAAGATCAAAAAAGACAAAGAAGGACATTACATAACGATAAAGGGTCCAACTGAACAAGAAGATCTAAGTATTCTAAATATATATGCACCCAACACAGGAGCACTCAGATTCATAAAATAGGTTCTTAAAGACCTTCAAAGAGACTTAGACTTACACAGAATAATAGTGGGAGATTTAAGATCCCATTGACAATATTAGACAGAACATCAAGACAGAAAATTAACAGAGATATTTAGTACCTGAACTTAGCTCTAGGTCAAGCAGACCTGATAGACATCTACAGAACTCTCCACCCAAAAACAACAACATATACATTCTTCTCATCACCACATGGCTCTTACTCTAAAATTGATCACATAATCAGAAGTAAAATACTCCTTAGCAAATGCAAAAGAAGTGAAATCATAACGAACAGTCTCTCAGACAGCAGTGTAAGCAAGTTAGAACTTAAGACTAAGAAATTCACTTAAAACCGTACAATTTCATAGAAATTGAATAAACAACTCCTGAATGACATTTCAGTAAATAATGAAATTAAGGCAGAAGTCAAGTTCTTTGAAACTAATGATAACACAGATCCAACATACCAGAATCTTTGGGGCAGCTAACACAGTGTTAATACGGAAATTTATAGCACTAAATGCCCACATCAAAATGTTAGAAAGATCTCAAGTTAACAACCTACCATCACAACTAAGAGAACTAGGGAACCAAGAGCAAATAAATCTCAAAGCCAGCGGAAGACAAGAAATAACCAAAATCAGAGCTGAACTGAAGGAAATAGAGACATGAAAAAACATTCAAAAGATCGATGAATCAGGAACTGATCTTTTGAAAAAAATAATAAAATAGATAGCCCACTGGCTAGACTAATAAAGAAGAAAAGAGAGAAGATTTAAATAAACACAATCAGAAATGAAAAGGGGGATGTTACCCCTGACCCCACAGAAATGCAAACAACTATCCAAGAATGTTATAAACACTTCTGTGCACATAAGCCATAAAATCTAGAAGAAATGGATAAATTCCTGGATACATACACCCTCTCAAGACTGAATCAGGAAGAAACTGAATCCCTGAACAGACCAATAATGAGTTCTGAAATTGAGGCAGTGATAAATAGCCTACCAACAAAAAAAAAGGCCAGGACCAGATGAATTCACAACTGAATTCTACCAGATGTACAAAGAAGAACTGGTACCATTCCTACTGAAACTATTCTAAAAAATTGAAAAGGAGGAACTCCTCCCCTACTCATTCTGTGAGGCCAGCATCATCCTGATACCAAAACTTGACAGAGATTAAAAAAAATTAAGCCAATATCCTTGATGAACATTGATGCAAAAACCCTCAACAAAATACTGGCAAACTGAATTCAGCAGCACATAAAAAAGCTTATCCACCCAGCAGCACATCAAAAAGCTTATTCACCACAATCAAGAAGGCTTCATCCGCAGGAAGCAAGGTTGGTTCAACATATGCAAATCAATAAATGTGATTCATCACATAAACAGAACTAAAGACAAAAACCACATGATTATCTCCATGGATACAGAAAAGGCTTTTAATAAAATCCAACATCCTTTCATGTTAAAAACTCTCAATAAACCAGGTATTAAAGGAACATACCTCAAAATAATAAGAGCCATATATGAGAAATCCACTGCCAACATCATACTGAACAGGCAAACGCTGGAAGCATTCCCCTTGAAAAGCAGCACAAGACAAGGATGTCCTCTCTCACCACTCCTATTCAACATAGTATTGGAAGTTCTGGCCAGGACAATCACGCAAGAAAAATAAACAGCATTCAAATAGGAAGAGAGGAAGTCCAACTATCCCTATTTGCAGATAACATGATCCTATATCTAGAAAACCCCATCATCTCAGCCCAAAAGCTTCTTAGCAGATAAATAACTTTAGCAAAGTCTCAGGATACAACATTGATGTGCAAAAATCACTATCATTCCTATACACCAACAGCAGGCAAGTCAAGAGCCAAGTCATGAACAAACTTTCATTCACAATTGCCACAAAAATAATAAAATACTTAGGAATACAGCTAACCAAGGAGGTGAAGATCTCTACAAGAAGAACTACGAAGTACTGCTCAGATAAATCAGAAATGACACAAACAAACTGAAAAATATTCTATGCTCATAAACAGGAAGAATCAATATCATTAAGATGGCCATACTGACATTTATAGATTTAATGTTACAATGCAATTTATAGATTCAATGCTATTCCTGTCAAACTACCAATGACATTCTTCACAGAACTAGAAAAAAACTATTTTAAAATTCATATGGAACCAAAAAAGAGCCTGAATTGCCAAGGCAATCTTAAGCAAAAAGAACAAAGCTGGAGGCATCATGCTGTCCAACTTCCAACTATATTACAGGGCTACAGTAACCAAAGCAGCATGGTGCTGTTACAAAAACAGATACATAGACCAATGAAATAAAATAGAAAGCCCAGAAATAAGGCTACATAGCTACAACCATCTGATCTTCAACAAAGCTGACAAAAACAAGCAATGGGGGAAGGATTCCCTTTTCAATAAACGGTGCTGGGATAACCATCCAACCCAACAATTCCGTTACTGGGTATATATCCAAAGGAATGTTGGTCATTCTGTTATAAAGACACATGCACACATATGTTTGTTGCAAAAATGTAAAATGTGCTTCATTATTTATCCTGTAACAGTCATCAAGGTTATTTCTAAATATTATTTATATACCAGGTCTCTAGTGAGTTAGTTTAACTAAAATACTGTTGTATTTATATTTATATTGATTTGCTCACATTGAGCCCACTTACTGTTACTTTTATTTATAAGGACCCTTCACATATTAAAGACATTGTCTTTGGGGGGAAATGTTTTCAATGTAAGTGACAAGCATTTTGTCATTTGTCTTTGGATATTGCCTATGGTATTTTCTACCTTACAAAAGTCTTCTATGCTCTAACTTATTGATAGTTTCCTTTATGCCTTCCTCTCTTAAACATTATTTTTAATTCACCCTCTCATTTAGTGTTTATAATGATTTCATTTCCTCATAGAAAAAAAGGATGGGAAGGGAAGGGTGTGTGTGTGTGTGTGTGTGTGTGTGTGTGTGTGTATGTGTGTGTGTGTGTCTTGTTTGGTCACTTTTTGGAAAAAGTATTTATATCATACCTAGATTTCTACTTGAATTGATTCTCAGTGGAAAATTAGTGAATACTGAATCAATCGATAACATTTGCTGTGTTCCAGCTTGGCCATAGCAATTACTGTCTTTCCCTCATTAATGAACGTGGTCGTTCATTTTGAAATTCCTACTACTTTGCCTGCTGTGACTTTGTTTATTTTGTAAAACCATCCTGACTAGTTTAAACAATTTAATCGCTTTCAGCATGATGAGATTATTTCTTGTAACGTATCTGTTTCCATTGTAAAATAATGATAACACATCTGCCTTTGGGGCACAGCACTGTATCACAGTACTGTATCTGAGATGTTCAAATACAAATGGAAGTGTTCCATTATAAGGCCTCCCATCCTCAATTGATCATTTTTCCTTCTTTATTCAACAGTATTTCTTTATTTCCTTCCCTTCCCTTCCCTTCCCTTCCTTTCCCTTCCCTTCCCTTCCCTTCCTTCCTCCACCTTTCCTCTGGTCTTTATTACCTGGTCCTTCTCTGGTATTTTTCCCTTAACTTGGCCTACATATTTACCCCAGTTTTCTCCCTAAAACACCGGTAGGCTCACATAGTCCTCACCTTCCTCTGTACAAGGCCAGGATACCCACAAGCCTGGAGCTGAAAACCTTCCTTTGGCAGTCATTACTGTTGAAAGAATTTCCACATGTGCAAATCTTTCAGGACAAGTATTGCAGACAATGCAAGTGATCTGTCTTGAGTCCAGCGACATCACAGGGACCACCCCATGTGGGATTTTCCTCATCCTGCCCATAACATTTGAACTCAGTTGAAATGAACATCAAAGGCTTCTCTAAAGAAGAAAAGAAAAAGAAGAGGAGTCATAAAAGGGCAGAATAAGGCCTGGAGACAAAGTTGAGATAGGGACAGTGTATGACCAGGCAGACAGCACCAGCAGTGCTGGGATATCCCTATTTGCCAAGTCCTCAAGGTATTTTCCTATGATTACTCCGTATATCAGGACCCTGCACTCAACGCAATTCTCATCCATTCCAGTCATTTCATAGCTGACTTGGAGAGGAGTAAAGGAAAAGGAAGTTGCCATACTATTGTGTGATTTAACTCAGTAATGACAGTTTAGAAAACGTGTCTTCATATTTATGAAAGGAAGATTTAACATGCAAAATATATTCTGATTTAAAGTTGAGGTAGAGGAAGACAAAACAAATTTCCCTCAATCTCACCTTTGCCACCACCATCATTCCACCAAGGGGAGGCCTTAGAGCAGCCCTCTGAAGTTTTTACATTTAAGTTGCTTAGGAAAAGGCAGTGTTCCATGTGTCCCAACCCATGTTACAGCCCAGCTCTGGGTTGAGGGGTACTTTGCTTTCCTTGCCAACTGCCCTTAAGCTCATTCATTTTAAGGACCTCGTGGGAGGGATGACTGTAATCTGAGGTGGGATTTACATTTTCTTGAGAACTTTGAACTTAATATCATTATACAGCACCCCAATATCCTTCCCAAGCCCAATTTTCAAAGCTGCCATAGTTTCACTATGGGTGTTAGTAGATTCATTTACCAAATTAGCCAAGCCATTACTGGACAGAAGTCAAGGACCGGAGGATGGTGGGCTACAAGGGAGGGACCCAGGGAAATTCTGCCAAATCCTGATGTAAAGTACCAAGGGCTGGGGATGGTTGGACAGCCTGGGAAACCTTGATGTTGAGAACATTTTTCAAAGGAATGTAAAAGGGAATAAATGGGAAGGGCTTGAAACAAATCTGCTTTGTACTTATGTCTACAGAGCAGTGTTTCTCAGACTACCTGTGGGAGAGACCAGCATGTTTGGAGTTTTAGTTTGTTAATTTGTTTGTTTTCAGTTTCAGCCCATTGTGAACTGATACGTTTATACAATACAAATAAATAGAAAAAAAGTAATTAAATAAAAAACAAAGGCATACAAAATACACACCCAATTTTTATTATATTGGAAAAACTATATTTCATTAATAAAATAAATTAATACAGTGATATGTTAAGTAGCTGTTACAGTTTCTAAACTCTGGCTCTCAATTTCTGTCCCCATCTTGCTCCAAATCAGTAAGAAACAGGTTCGGAGACTGGCACAGGTCTGCGGATCATGCTTTGATTGACATGGCTCTAGGGGGTGTGGCTTATAAATCTGACGGAGCAGGTGTCTGGGCTGTTGAAGAAAGGCAGTCCAAGGGGTAGAACCACACGAGGCCTTTGGAGCAGCGGAACAGCTGTTCTATAAGGGTATCCTGAAACACAGGAGAGGCAGAAACAACATCTCTAAGAGCAGCAAGAAAGACAGCTAAACACAGCAAAGGAGAACCACAAGGCCACGACGTGTGAAGGCCAGCCCTGCTCTGAGCACGGCCTTGCACTTGCTCAGTCCGGTACAGCTGCTGTAAAGCCATCCAAAGCAAACACGGCCCTCCCTGCAGCAGACTCAACAGAACGAAAACCAACACCCAGAAATAAATTAGATCACCGAGCTCATCATGTTACACAGCCCACTGTTCTCAAATCCAGGATCTTGAATATAATAACAAATGATACTATTAACTGGCTAATTGGTCTGAAGCCAAAACCAAATAACTCATTGCTATTAACCAACATGATTCTCAGAATTTTCCAAGTCAGCTACAAGAAAGAGTTATGAGACCCTTCCCAACTGAACTAAATCTCACCCATGTCTAATTGCACGCAGTGCATATGGCTAAACCCTTTTTCTCTTCTGCACAGCCAGCTTGTCTCTCAGAGCATCTAAGCCCCCAGGGACTTCTCAAAAGAGGCATGCATGTAGTCAGGTTGAAAGGAACATGGAGCTGGGAGCCAGCACATAGGCGCTTAAGGGCCACCTACTAACGCGGTAATCTCAAGCAAGTCCCTGCATTTCCGTTTCTTTATCCATAAAACAAGACTAAGGACAACCACTTCCCTGGAAATACAGCTAAAAACGTTCAGTAATTTGTACAATGCTATGTGGACTTTAGTCCTTACTCCTCAGAAATAAGCAGCTGAGAGATGTTTGTAACCATTCCCATTTCCCCCACCACACACACACACACACACACACACACACACACACACGAAGCTTTGTCCTTTACAATTTATTTCTTCCTTAGAGTTCAGATGACTTCTACCTGTCACACACCATCTTCCTTATGATCCCAGCATCACTGGGATGTAGCAGGGAACAGATGCCATCCTGTCCGCCTTCCAATGTGGAACAATGGCACACAGTAAAGCCATCCAAGGCACATCAACAGTGACAAAGATGACTTGAAAATTCACAGGGACATTTGAGTGGGAGTAATAAGTTTGGTTTATTAAGCTTGTGGCTTTTCTTAACCTGGCTCCTCCTTATCTCACCTTCTGCTCTCTCTGGCAGGAAGTCACTGCTCTGCATTGGTTTTGTTCATTCCGTTTAATATGTAGAAGGCTTTGCTGTTGCCACATCCCTGTACAAGGGAAGCAGGCTTTTTATAAAATTCTGTGTTCTGGCAGAGTACTCATTCACATGTAAGTTAACATACAGGGAGGTCAGGCAGGTGATTTGGTCTAGGTCATAAGCTGTGTTGCCTTCGGCAAATTACTTAGCCTCTTGGAACTTATTTCTTCCATTGTAATGTAAATATAATAGTTGTCCTGCTTTCCTCAAAGACATAGAAATGAAACCATAAATGATCACATAAAAAGAATTTTGGAAATAACTTCAGGCATTTTACTTATATATTATTAAGTTAGAATATATAATTATAATATTAATTATTATTATTCCTACTTTCTGTGCTAGAAAACAATGTGATAGGAATCTCTTGCAATCTGCTGAGCATAAAAGTTCTGGATTTTAATTCTCCTTTCTAAAATGAATGGAAGACAGAATGCATACATCTTAAAAGAAAGATCTGTTGATGTAATGCAAATTTTGATCAGTATTTCTAGGAAGTGGTTGGCATTCTGGTGCGTGATCTATTTGTATTCATTTTATATTTGCACTGCTGATCAGTGTCTGGTACCAACAGAATCTTGTAGAATCTTGAGTCTAATACCTTTTTTATTGAAGGCCTGGCAACGCATTGTCATCTGCTCTGGGGAGAAGTACAAAATGCAGTCCTTTATTTTTAAAAGACATTATTATTAAGTCCCTGGAAAAGCATACAGCCATTTTCAGTTAAAAGTGAGTAAAAGAGAGACTCTGAATCAAAAATAGTTGCCAATGCTCACCTTTAATAACATTATGAAATCTCACAAAAATGTAACTAAAATTTAACCAAATTTGGGCAAACTTAGAAAAACGACATGAGTAGGGATGTTTGCTGCAAAACATTTGGCTTTCTCTGGATGATGCTCAGGCTTTAGCTAAGCCACATTGTGAGGTAACCATATCTATGTTCAAATGAAAAAGAGAGAAGAATGAAATACGATAGGCACCATTTTGTGCCAGGAAAAATAGTAAGTATTGCTTGAGAGCAATGGACATCTTTGAACTCTGTCTGAAACTTCATTACATTCTTACTGCATGGATATTTTTCATTTATAAATATTATATACATATATAGTATAAATTTTATTTATAACATAAGTACTCTGATACAGATATTACAGATGGTATCCCCAAATAGGAGTTCTTTATGGCCCACATACCTCTCCCAAAAAAGTGCTAAAAGCAATTAGCTGGGCGTGATGGTGAGCACAGGTAGTCAGTCCCATCTACTCGGGAGGCTGAGGCAGGAGAATAGCGTGAACCCGGGAGGCAGAGCCTGCAGTGAGCCAAGATAGAGCCACTGCACTCCAGCCTGGGTGACAGAGGGAGACTGCATCTCAAAACAATACAAAACAAAAAAGTGCTAAAAGCACAGACCTGAAAGTCCCCAAACTGATACATAACATTTACACCTAGGTGTGAAAACAATCTTACCCCTAGAACACTTGTGGTGAGAAAGTCAAAACTTACAAGAACCAAACGCAGTCTTCAGAATCTTCTTCCTTCATCACACAATCAAAGCATTTCATCTGGGCTTCTTAAATCTAAGTCTTTAAAATGACTAAGTTTTCTTCCTTTTCTCTGTTTTTCCTAATAGCTGGGGCTTGTATGACTCCTGTGTGTAAGTATCTCCTATATCTACATGTAAACTTTAAATGAATTTCTACTGACCATATTGTTATATTATAGATGAAAATTATTTTCACAATCATTCCTATCTTTCTGAACTGTAATGTATTATACAAATTTTTCATCAGTAAAATTATTGTAGCTTTTAGGTAGGGTTATTGTTGTTCTTTAAGCTTTGAAAATAATATAGTGCCTGTCATTGGAAGAATTACATGAAACAGTCTGTTTAGATCTTTTGTGTGAAATCTTTTGGTCTACTTTTGTAGGTTTCAATATGGAAATTATTGGAGGGAAAGAAGTGTCACCTCACTCCAGGCCATTTATGGCCTCCATCCAGTATGGCGGACATCACGTTTGTGGAGGTGTTCTGATTGATCCACAGTGGGTGCTGACAGCGGCCCACTGCCAATATCCGTAAGTCCGCCACACTTTTCCAGGCATGTGTTTTTTCTGCAATGTATTATAGCTATAAGAGAAGCTTACCTCTCCTGAGTGAGAATTTGACCTACAGTTAGTTTCTGTGGTCACTGACCAACTGGTGGCATTTACTTACCTTCTTCCACATCCATGCTTTCTGGCCTGGGTTTTCCTTTTCAGAGAGAACTGAGCTGCTTTTCCCAGGCAAGATGTTAGACAAATTCAAGTCCTCTGTATAATGCAGGGAACACAGTAACGGTAATATTTGAAGCAACAGTATTCTTGACCTTGTTAGATCCACTGCTCAAGAGGAAATCAGACAACCAGAGCTTGCTCTGTGCTCTGAGCTTCCCCATTTTACAAAGGGGTAATAATAATATCATACCTGCTTTGTGGGGTTTGAGAATAGTATCTGTTTCTGTTAAGTATTTTAGCATGCTTGGCACATTTAGTAAGCACAAAAAAATTGCAGCTATTATCATTAGTATTATACGCATGAGAAGCCTACTTTGCCACTCCTAACAGTAGCTACTCACCACTTACAACTTTCCTAGGTGGAAAAAAAAAAAAAAAAAACAAGTTATTGATGACTTCTAAAAAGAGAAAGATAATGAGAGATTTATTTTCTCGGATACTTAGAATGAAAGCTTTTCTGAAGACAGAGTAAAACCTCCCAAAGTCCATTTTGGCGTAGGATTCTCTTACTTCAGCTAATAAAGCACAAAACCCCTCTTGGGATGCTGCAACCATCACAAAAGGAAATGCCAGTAGAAAACTAATTTGGTGTTTGTTGTTTTGTTTGTTTGCTTAGGGTTTTTGGTTTTGTTTTTTGTTTGTGTGTATGTTTCCTTATGTTTCTTGCCCAATAAGCTGAAATGGAGCCTTCTCCTTTTCTTTCACTTAAAGATCTCTCTTAGCTGTCATGGTTTGCTCTCCAGGCATTGTCTATATCTAAACAGAACAACTCAATTGATTTGCTTTTCCATGCTTTGGGGGTTTTGTCTGATTGCCCCATTTAAATGGAACTGTTTGATCACAAATTGAAGTTTTGAAGCCTGCAGACAGGGAGACCTTCTGCTATCTCTAAATAGCAACCCACTGATTTCCAATTTAATATGGTTACTTCATTTACATGGGGTTCTTGCCCTCATAGAAATCACACTCTCATCCCCATCACTTCTCTCTTCTCCAGGGCACTTGCCCCCGCGAGATGAGAGAGACAGAGTGGGGAACTGTCAGTAAATGTTCATTTAATGCAAAATATGCACATCTTCAAATATGCTCATGATACACATTCAAATGGTCTATAACCTCCCCAGACAGAGAGCTTGACTTTTAAATGTTCAACAA
The DNA here is from genome assembly GCF_049350105.2 of Macaca mulatta. Lineage (NCBI taxonomy): Eukaryota > Metazoa > Chordata > Mammalia > Primates > Cercopithecidae > Macaca > Macaca mulatta. Next base: position 62,819,683 of record NC_133411.1, read on the forward strand.
ACATTGGATGGAAAGAAAGAAATACGTTTAAAGATCTTTCTTTCTTTCTTTCTTTGACTAGGCCTGAAACATGGTGTATGAAAAAGTGTTTCACTAGCCATAAAGTGTTATAGGAAGTTAAATAATATTACTAAGTTGAATTTTAAATTTTGTCAAGTGGATTTAAGTCATGAGAAGTGGATTCTCAAACTGGGGAAAGAGATTATAAAAAAAACACTGGAGAGAGGTCTTAGAGGTTGTTTTTTTTGTTTTTTTTTTTTTTTTCTTAAAACAAACTATTGCTAAATATCATTTTAAATGGCTGGGGTATAAAGAACTCCAAAATATGTAGAACGCATTTCCTCTACAGGACACTTGGGTGTAAAAAGTAGGCAGATCGGTGGTTGGAAAAATATTAAGCTTTATGAAATTCAAAATATTTACGAAATAGCTCAATGGTGGCTTCCCACAAATGTACTCCCCAGTATCCTGTGGGAATAGTTTGCCCCAAGCCTCTCTCTCAGCAAAATTGTGAAGAAGGTCAAACCTGGGAGTGATCCCTTCTCACCAGCCATCCACACAGCTCCTCCCTCAGTATCCTGGCCCCTTTATTAGTTGCCATGTCAAATATAAAAGGAAATTGATTAAAATGTCCTGTACAAACTTATTTTCAGCATTTTAACTTACCAGAAGCAAAACTCTCACCAGCTGTTATACCCTGTTCTCCTGATTCTCTCCCAGACCCCCTCACAGAGCACTTCCCCCTGCCCCAACCTGCCTAGCAAGGTGTTAGATGGAACCTTCCACAGCCCCTTCCACACGGCCTCACTCCATCTCAAATGCTCAAGGCTCCTGGAACAAAATGGTTCAATGTTCAGGCTCTAGATTCAAGCCAAATGAGCTTTAATCCTGCCTGGATGTGCCTCCTGGAGGCAAAGGTCCTCAAGTTTATTTGCTTACCTGAACCTCAATTTCTTCATCTCTAAAATGGAGATTATCATAATACCTATCTCACCACGCTGTTGTTAGGTTTAAATGAGGGAAGCTTTGTAAAATGCTTAACACAGAACACAAAGAACTTCATAGATGTTATCGAGTACTGTTATACAATTATCTGTGCCTTCCATGGTAATAACCAAGGAACTAATCTGATGTTGACGAGATAAGACTGGGAAGACCTCCCTGTCTGACAGCCAAGTTCTTCTCCCTCTCTCTTAGGCAAGAGAAATCTCCAAGACATAGGGACCCTGCCTTTGCTGCCAGACCTCAAGGGGTGGGTCTAAACAGAAACACTGCTAAGCGTCCAGGCAGGCTGGCAGAGAAAAGAAGAGGCTTCAAGGGGGTTGGCACGGGGTTCAAAGAGGGATTGAGGAAAGAGCACTGGACTGGGAGTCACCAAAAGCCAAATTTGGATCCTGATTCCCCTATTTATGAGGTGTGTCACCTTGGACCAGTCAAAGAACAATATTTTACTGGTAATGAATACACAGCCCATCAGCTTTACCAGCCTTGAGAAAGGTTGTTGTTAGGCTCAGTTGAGACAATGTTTACAGATATCTTCAGCAGACCTACTATAAGCCCCACTGTCGTTCTGCTCCGTATATGATTCTCTTCCAGGAAAGTTCAGGGTGGGACTCAGGAAACCACATTTTAAGCCAATACCTCCAGGTGATTCTGAAGCAAGTCTGAAGACTGCACTTGGGGAAACACTGTGTTGCGCAACTCAAAAACACTGGTATTATCACTTCTCCTTTGTGTGAATTCAGACTTCAGTTTAGCTAAGGAGGTGGGATCCTAGAACTCAAGTAATTCCAGGTATCCCGTGGGCAGAAAACTTGACCTCAGTAGCACAGATTACAGTTGAAGGATATCTAGAAATTGAAAGTTCAGAAGGAATAATGGTCTGCTTGGGTTGTTTTTGGTCTTAACACATCCCAGTGGAGACAAAAATAACCAAAACATTTCAAAGGCAATGACTCGCCGAGGAAATTAGTAAAAGATGAAAAAAAAAAAACAGACATTTTTTCAGCACCCCTCCCTTAGTGAAAGTCCACCTTCCATACCTCTCATTTGTACTTCACAGCCTTCTTTGTGTGAGTCATTTAGGCACGTGCCCACCTTTCTGTTAGAGCATTCATCCTGAAGATTTTTGTCACCCTTCTCCTACAAAGTTTTGGGTTTAGTGGGTATGTTGAATTTGAATTCAAATTCAAATCAATCCTAGGAAATCCAGTCCACATCCTATGAGAAATTTCCACCCCATCCTGATTTTGCAATAGGCAAACTTTTCAACAAATAGAGCTGGAATTCCCAAAATAAATAAAAATAACCTCTTTTGGTACAAACCAAAAAGTGGTCATTCCAGGCGGTCACAGCTCTGCCATAAGCAAACCCACTCCACCACAGGCATTTGCTCATTTTCCAAATCTGAAACAATCATGTCTTCCTTTTTCTGTATGTTTCTGTGCTCTTTGTAACTTTTATTAGTCTTTATTAACCTGTATGCATGAGTATGTGTGTTTTTACTGCAATCTACTTTGGTAGCTTTTTCAAGTACAAAAGAAATAGTTACACATAAACAAATACAATTAAAAGATCTGAGGTGGGCTTCATAAAGACAGACACTGTAATGGAATATATCTGTAGTATACAAATGGCTCTACAGTACTGCCAAAATCTCTAAAAATTATTTCTACTTTATCACTGCTGTAAATGTAATTTTATCCAACAAAGAGTAAATCTGATCAATTGTGGCACTGTTGTAACACTGGTACTAGAACTGTGTATGACCAGAGATGTAAAAAACAAACCTGCCGAGCACAGAGACTCACACTTGTAATCCCAGCACTTTGGGAGGCTGAGGCCAGTAGATCACCTGAGGTCAGGAGATCGAGACCATCCTGGCCAACATGGCGAAACCCTGTCTTTACTAAAACTACAAAAATTAGCCAGGCGTGGTGGCACACACCTGTAGTCCCAGCCTCTTGAGAGGCTGAGGCAGGAGAATCGCTTGATCTGGGAGGCAGAGATTGCTGTGAGCCGAGATCATGCCACTGAACTCCAGCCTGGGTAACAGAACAAGACTCCGTCTCAAAAAAAAAGGTTAAAAAAAAGCCAAAAAACAAATCTATTTCTTCACCTGACTCACCAGTTCGTACCCTATAAATCCCCCTGATGGAATGACTACTAACTTTAAAGTATCTTCATTTCAAATTAGCACTATTTTCTTCCCTTGAGGAAAGTTTTCCTTTCTTGACCAAATCTTTGTTCTAATTGAGGGGACAGGACAAATTGAATATCTGACTGCCATGTAATGGGCCTTACTTCCCCACATTGACCTGAGATGAGGTCTAGGCATGTGGGTGAGCAAGTGTAGGGTGGGGGTCTTCGTGGTGTTTGCTTGTTTGTTTGTTTGTTTGTTTTTAAGAGATGGGGCCTTGTTCTGTCATCTAGGCTGTGACACTTCAGCCTCCAGCTCCTGGGCTCAGGCAATGCCTCCTGCTTCAGCGTCTCAAACAGCTGGGACTATAGGCATGCACCACCGTGCCCAGTAGGCACCACTGTGCCCCTTAATATTTTTTTAGAGATTGGGGGTCTCACTGTGTTGCCCAGGCTGCTCTCAAACTCCTGGCCTCAAATGATCCTCCCACCTCAGTCTCCCCAGTGGCTGGGATTACAGGCGTGAGCCACTGCACCTGGCTACCTTAATTATTAAAACACCTAATGTTGGGAAGATAAAAACGTTCTGGGGTTCTGGAGATGATAGTGGTGGATGAATAACAATATACATGTCCTTCATACCACCAAACTGTACATTTAAGAATGGTTAAAAAGGTAAATTTTGTTATGTATATTTTACCACAATAAAAAAATTTTAATGGTAGTTGGTGTAAATCTCAAACTACAAACTCATGAAATATAATTTCCTTTATTTTTACATAAATGAACACAATTTTGTTTTAAACTTGATCTAAGTCAATTAGGATTTCACTCCTTTTCCTTCCCCAGTTGGATACAAGTTCTGATATTCTTTTGCAATTCCAGGGAATTGGTTTGGGATGGGATTAAGGGCAAGTCATTTGGCCCTTAATATCAATTCATGCTGGGGTCCTCTAAGACCTTTGTCACTCCACCTAATCTTAAGCAGTTTACCTTGGAGATAGCCCTTGTTTCTCTATGTATATAACCCTCTCCACCATCACTACTCCCCACTGGGGGATTTGGGAATCATTCTGCTGCTTTCATTCTCTTTGCTTTTTTTAGGTTTACCAAAGGCCAGTCTCCCACTGTGGTTTTAGGAGCACACTCTCTCTCAAAGAATGAGGCCTCCAAACAAATATTGGAGATTAAAAAATTTATACCATTCCCAAGATTTACATCAGATCCTCAATCAAATGATATTATGCTGGTTAAGGTAGGTAGCAGCATTGCCTTCCTTCTATTTTGTCAACATTTTTATACAGGATGGCTCAATTAGTTAATCACCTGCACAAAAGCATTTTGTTAGCACCCTCCCCATGTTTGAGGTGATTATGATATATTTTATAAGGGCCCATGTTATTCCATATACTGCCTTGAAAGAAACAAGAATTTATCACAAATGTATCAGGGCTGCGTTTATACAAGGAAAAGCAACTCTGATACTCACATATGTAGGAGGGGAACATCTTACAAAGCCCAAGGATCCACACTGAAAGCTTTTCTCCCAAATGCTTTTCTCATTAGCAAGTAAAAAATACAACAGTTGTTTATACAACAGAGCCAACCAAGTGACTTCAGGGGCTCAGCAGCAAGTTACAACTTAGTCTAGACCACACTTAGTCTAGTCCAAACTTGGTCTAGACCATACTCAAGGGTCCTATCCAGCAGGAAGCAGCCCAGCCCTCAAAGTCATGACCTATGGATGTTATTCCACACAAAACCATCCAATGCAGGGCAAAGGCCAGTTTGCTCGAGACTGGACAAAATTCCTGCTGTCTATAAGCTCCCTCCCCAAGCCTCAGTGAGCTCCTCGGGGAGTAGAGAGCATGGTCAGAAAAGCAACAACCACAAATGCAGCTGCAGGCCACCACCAAAGTAGATTCCAGAACAGGGACGCCTGCCTAAGACGGAGACCACACATACAACGCACAGGCTAGCATCAGAATACTACTGGGAAAGAAATAATTCAATCTTTTATCAATCTGTCAGCTTCAAACAGCCGCAAAACTCAATAAACATGTCAAGCTGCTCCACGTAAGATCCAAAACCTATCTTAGATCTGGAACCAAATGCGAGGTTACTGGCTGGGGAGCCACCAACCCAGATTTCTTAAGACCTTCTGATACCCTGCGAGAAGTCACTGTTACTGTCCTAAGTCGAAAACTTTGCAACAGCCAAAGTTACTACAATCGCGACCCTTTTATCACCAAAGACATGGTCTGTGCAGGAGATGCCAAAGGCCAGAAGGATTCCTGTAAGGTAAGAATCTCTCTTTTAAACAGGCATCCCGGAGCGCTGTACAGTAGCCAAGCTTCCATTGCTCACTGACACTGAGGAGGAGGGAGGGGCATAGAGAATACAAAACCACAATTCTAAACACTTTCTCTCCATTCCTGCACAGCATTCTCTATTCTTTTTCATCTACCAATGTGAATGGATTGTAAAAACTTCCCCAATGCTTCATAAGCACCCACTAAATGTTTGTTAATCAGGATAATAGACTATATCTGACAACTTTTACAGGCTTCCTATGAGAGGTGTTATCCTCCTTAGAAAGTCTACCAACCCTGAAGTCACTAGTGGTGATTAGAAGATAACTTATTTAAAGAACCACCTTGCGGATTAATCAATAAGGAGGTCTTATAAGACTCAAATGCAAAAAGCTCAAATATACAGTATGTGTTTCATAAGTAATGCTGACTGACTGTCTTCGTCTGTTTGGGCTGCCACCACAAAATACCATAAACTCGGTGGCTTATAAATAACAGAACTTTATTCTGTTCAAGATCAAGATCAAGGCACTAGCACATTTGGTGTCTGGGGAGGGCCTACTTTCTGGTTCATAAACGGCTTCTTTTCACTCTAATCTCACATGGTAGATGGGGTGAGGGGTCTCTCTTAGGCCTCTTTAATAAGGGAACTAATCTCATTTATGAAGCCTTCACCTCCATGACCTAATCACCTCCCAAAGGCCCCACCTCCTAATACCCTCACCTTGGGAGTGAGGATTGCAACATATGAATTCGGAGGAATCAAACATTCAGACCATACTGCTGACTAACAAAAAGAAACAAAAGGCCAGGCACAGTGGCTCACACCTGTAATCCCAGCACTTTGGGAGGCCAAGGTGGGTGGATCTCTTGAACTCAGGAGTTTGAGACCAGCCTGGGCAACATGGTGAAAACCTGTCTCTACAAAAAATACAAAAATTAGCCGGGCATGGTGGCATATGCCTGTAGTCCCACCTACTCAGGAGGCTGAGGTGGGAGGATCACCTGAGACCAGGAGGTTGAGGCTGAAGTGAGCCGAGATCTTGCCACTGCATTCCAGCCTGTGTGACAAAATGAGATCCTGTCTTAAAAAAAGGAACAAGAGTCATTATATTTTTCAAAATCTTTTGTTTACTAAGATGGTAAAGAAAAAAATAGGTGTTCATGTTTATATGAACTATACTAATATATAGTACAAATGAATTACTAATTTTTTAAAAAATTAGAATACAGTATTCATTTCATACTATATTAAGTATTATTGGGGAAGAGGATATGATGACTTCAAATGTCTTTTGCATCTGCAGTACCCAAGACCATCACCCTCCTAAACATCTGTTATCATGGTTGACCAAAGTACAAGGCACTGCAGTTTGCAATGTGAACATTAGCAAAGAGAAAGGCTGGTCTTCAAAGAAGCCAGCTCTTCATTAAAAGACCATGCCATCCCCTCTATAGCTCTTTCCCTTCACTTGATAGAATTTAGTTACATGTTTTGCTGTTAGAGTGAATCTTCAAAAATCATTTCATTCACTAAGTATTTACTAAGTGTGGTACATATACATAGCACTATGTCCAACCATGTGAGGATGCAAAAAAATAAATAAGTAACAGAGAACATATAATTCCTGCCATCAAGACATTTACTACAATACATTGCTCTTTTCTGCTACTCTCAATAGCAATTTGATTTTAGGTCTATGAGCATCAAAATGAAATATACAACTTTAAAAGATTATTTTATTTCAGTGGATTATTTAAAACCTTATCCATTCTTTAATAAATAGTCAACAGTCATTGATTCCCAGAGGAAAGTAGACATAGATAGGGACAAAACGGAGACAAGGACATGGACACCGAGACAGAGGCAGAGGCATAGTCATAGTCATAGTTAGAGACATAAACAGAGAAGCAAGTAGGCAGAAACATAGTCCTAGACAGAGACAGGCATATAGAGAACCTATAACGAGTAAAAGGCAGTGTCAGACACTCTCCAGGACATAAAGAAAGCAACGACCCAGATAATACTCCTTTGAACAATCAACAGTTGGTGCTTAAAAAAAAAATTCCAACAGCTTCTCACCACATATTTTCCCTTTTTCTTCTTTCCAGGGTGATTCAGGGGGCCCCTTGATTTGTAAAGGTGTCTTCCATGCCATAGTCTCTGGAGGTCATGAATGTGGTGTCGCCAAAAAGCCTGGAATCTACACCCTGCTAAACAAGAAATACCAGACTTGGATCAAAAGCAACCTTGCCCCACCTCATACAAATTAAGTTACAAATGATTTTCTTGGATGCACTTGCTTCTTTTTTCCTAATATGCTCACAGGTTAGAGTTGGATGTAAGTAAAGCAGAACACAAGATGGGGTCCATTTTTGTACTTGTAAGTCATTTTATTAAGGAATCAAGTTCTTTTTCTCTTGTATCACTGATGTATTTCTACCATGCTGGTTTTATTCTAAATAAAATTTAGAAGACTCTCTGTTTGTCTTTTATCACATGAAGTAATATCTACCCCCATTCCACCCACACTCCCCAAAGGGCAATAAGGTCACTGAACAAAACAGTAATGGTACCACCTTCAACCAGGTGTGACTTCTGCTGGATCATCCTAAGTTGTTGGGTTGTTTTCATTGTTGTGATAACATTAAACATGAGATAGGCCCTTTCAACAAATGTTTAAGAGTGCGATACATTATTGTTAACTATAGGCATGATCTTGCAGTGCAGATCTCTAGAACTGCTTCATCTCCTATAAATTAAACTTCATGCCAGTTGAATAGCAGCTCCCTATTTCCCCACCACTCCCATCCTCTGGCAACCCGATTCTACTCTAAGCTTCTATGAGTTTGTATTTTTTAAATATAAATCATAAATATAAATATCCCAATTCAAGCAAGCAGCTTATACAAATGTTTGGACAGTATTTTTTATTTATATATGTCATATTTTGTTCTAGAAAGGACTTAAAGCAATGTACAAAAACACCTGCAACAAAACAAAATGCAGAATTAAAAACAAATTGATGAAAGTATTGGGACAATGGGGAAATGAGAGTAAGAAAGAGAAGATGAAGGCTAAGTAGTCACATGGTACTGATAGTGCCACAAGTTTCTTTCTATACATTTGCTAGAAGGATTCACATTTGACTGTATGCTTTGGCCAATGCAAGAAAGAGCAACACAATCAATTATATGAATTACAGTGTCCAGGAAATAAAAATAAATTGTTTACCCAGAAGTAGGACCGCTGGTACTGGAACTAAAACTAGAGAGAACTTTTTTCCACGGTCCCTCTTTTCCAAAAAAAGGACACTGTGATGGTCTGGCATGGTGGCTAACACCTGTAATCCTAGCATTTTGGGAGGCCAAGGCGGGCGTTATCATGAGGTGAGGAGATCCAGACAATCCTGGCTAACACAGTGAAACCCTGTCTCTACTAAAAAATACAAAAATTAGCCGGGTGTGGTGGCGGGCGCCTGTAGTTCCAGCTACTCAGGAGGCTGAGGCAAGAGAATGGCGTGAACCTGGGAGGCGGAGCTTGCAGTGAGCTGAGATTGTGCCACTGCACACCAGCCTGGACAACAGAGCAAGATTCCGTCTCAAAAAAAAAAAAAAAGAAGAAGAAGAAGAAGAAGAAGAAGAAGGACACTGTGCTATGTTTCCCATATCCCCACCAATTGCATCAGAACCACCTAAGATTATCTGTAATACAGGTTCCCTTGACCTCTTGCCTAGAAATTCAGATTGAATAGGCTTGGGGTGAGCCTGAAAATCTGCGTTTTTTTCAAAGCAACTCAGTTGATGCTGATAAATGGGCAAATCTGAAAGCCACTGATAATGAACTTCCTTAGTAACTTCTTATAATAAAGACAAAAATTGATGTCAAGGGATTGTTACAAATCTTTCAGTGTGAACTGATGGCTTCAGACCAAAAGGCAATTCAAGTAAGATCACTGGAGGATCTCAGCTGTCTTGGGCTGTGGTCATCCAGTCATTAGAGAAGTAGCAATTTCTAATTTGGGTGGAGGAGCACGGTGGGAGATTGGTGGGGGATGGCTTCAACAGTCAGAAGCCAAAAGATTAATCTCAGCCTCTATATTTAATTTGAGTTTGGGGGGATAAATAGTTCTCATTTCCAGGCAACATCATCAAGTTCTCTTACATGCATATAGAAATAGATGCTTTTGGTAGTTTGTTTATTTGCTTATCTTTTGTCATGGTTCTTAGAAACCATTAACCAGCACTACCCTGCACTATGAATACTTACAGAAATGGAAGCACTGGGTTAAAAAGGCAACCTAACTAAAATTATTGAGAATAAATTTTTTAAATTATTGAGAAAATAGTAAAAGAAGGTTATTTAAATATCTCATCTTGTATCATTTTGATTTATTAAAAAATACTGATTATGAAATCCCAGACTATATTTTACAACAAAAGAAAAGGAAAAAATTGTAGATTCTCTGGACTCACCATTAAAAAATAATCCTGTGTCTATTTTCTCTAAATTTCAAATCCATGAAACATATCATTATAAATCTTTTTAACCAAAAGGACTATTGCCATTACCCATAATTCCAGCTGATGAGTTATCCTGAAAAGCTGTCACTAAAACTTGAGAGCTGTGTTTTGATTTTAGATTCCCTGCTGTTAACATCCAATAGTCGAACCTGATCAGATTGCCAGAGAAGGTCCTTTCAACAGCTGTGGCAGACCTGGCAACTCTGAAATTGGAAGATAAACAGTTTATTTTGACAAGCAGCTAATGATAGAAACTGCAATTGAAATGCATTCCTTATCCTTCAGGAAAGTCGTGTTTTGTTAAATGTACCAGTATCTCTATTCTTTTAGGGTATGCCCTAAAAGAATAGAGTATTTTATTTGGAAACTTCTGTCTTTGAGAGCCTGTTTGATTCTATCTATGGCCTCAAAATGAAGTTGAGAGTCAAACCGAAGCAAATATCCAGATTTTAAAACTGCTCAAAGGTTTTAGAGCAAAGTAGTTTGATGTTGTCATTCTAATCATTCCACTTCCTCCCTTCTTTGTGGTTGTGGACAGAGTATATTTGCCTTCCCCACAGATACAAAAGAAGGCTTTATGCTTTATTTTATGTCCACCCTGTTATAATAGAAAGTGACAGCACTAAGTCCAGATATAATGCATGAAATACATCAGAATTGATTCAAATAAGCAATTAAACCAGTCTAGAACCAGGTAGCAGAACTAGTCCTACCTTCTGACTCTCTTAGTTCTTGCACATATTAAATCTCAACTCACTCTAAAATGATATGAAGAGCAGTGCTTCAAGCTTGGTTGTTTTTAGAAAACTATCTGAATAAAGGAAGGTACTGTTGGTCAATCAAAGAAGTGCTTCCTTTTTTACTAAGCTCTTGGTTTGGGAAAGGACACTGCTGTAGACTGAATCATGTCTGCTCCAAATTCATATGATGAAGGCCTAACCCTCAGTGTGACTGTGTTTGGAGGTGGGGCCTATAAGGAGGTAAATAAGGTAAAATAAGATCATAAGGGCAGGGCTCTGCTCCAATGAGATCCCAGTGTCCTTACAAGAAAAGAACTAGAGAGCTCAATTGCTCCCTCTGTCTGCTATGTGAGGACACCGTGAGACAGTAGCCATCGATAAGCCAGGAAGTGGGCCCTCCCCAGAAAATGAATAGGCCAGCACCATGATCTCGGACTTCCAAGCCTCTGGAATCATGAGAAATAAATTGCTATTGTTTAAGCCACTTAATCTGCAGTATTTTGTTATAGCATCCCAAGTTGACTAAGCCAGACACACCTGTGGTGAGGGAGAAAGGACACTGTGTGCAACCTGCCCAAGGGCAGGGCAGCAGATGTCTCGACAGCCCTACAATTTCAAAAGATTACTGAGATATGCCTGAAAAGCTATCTGTATGTTGTCTGATGAGTTATTTGAGGACCAAGGGCAGCCTGGCTGAATGGTTGGGCTCCTTGTGTCTTAACTGATTCAGCCCTGCTTTCACGCTTTCACACAATGACTTCCTGTTGACTTCTCCAGTCTTTTTGCTGAGTCATATCAGTCCACTGTAGACTGACAAAATATCCTCGTCACTTACTATGTTCTACCATGAAAGGATCACATTCTTTTTCTGGTTTTAGCCATAAATATCTGTGTGACAGCCTGTTAAGAGTCAGCATATGGATTTACACTGAGGCTTTCCCTAAGAACTTACAAATAAGTTGAATAAAATTGCTCTCTGAAAGTTAAAATTTAAACTTTATGCATATTAGGTCAGAGCAGAGATACATAAAATCACTCTGAAGAGACATGAGACATTCCCAAACCTACAAGACTATTATCTGCTTGAAGGTTAGAGACTACCGGTTTGCTACTCAGTCATCTCCTCTTTTTCTCTTGCATCAAAACTCAAATATTATTTGGTACCACAAATGTGCACAGCCAAAACAAGCCATTTTCGAGCCTCTCTCCTTGCCAGTAATGGTCATTGAGAAATAAGTGAAAGTGATTGGCCGAGGTTTCTAGGAAGTACCTATAAAAGGAGCTGATTCCGCTGGAAGGAGTGCCCTTTCCCCCTTCTTCCTTCCTACTGCCTGGATTGCATATGTGATGGCTAGAGCTCCAGCAATAATGCTGAACCACGAGGCAAACTTAAATCGAAGCCAAGTGCTACTAACAGTGAAGTAGAAAGAAGCAGTTGATGACCAAAGCACCTCCATACCAATCCTGTACTTTTTGTTTTACATGAAATAAAAATAAAAACTATTTAATCCACTGTTATTTGAAGCTTTCTGTTGTATACATCCCACCTAATCCTAATAATAAATTTGGAAACCTAAATCTTCTATGCCTGATATATGCTCCAAACAATGACAAGTATGTGCCTTTATCCCCTTATACCCAGACCCTCTCAAATCCTAAACGGCTTTAGCTTTCCACCTTCCCTTATTCATACAAGAATCAATTCAGAAAAAGTAACATTTAAATGTTATAATCAATAAACCATTTCCCCCTCACTGCTCCATCTATAGCTTACTATGGAGAAACTTCCCTGGCCTACCTGACAAGCTATTTTTATCTTTACCACATACTGCTGTATGGCAAACATTTTTGTTTCTAGTATAAAAATGATACATATCACTCAGTAGTCTGTAATAAGCTTTACTCTGTTGGTGTATTTTTTTTTTTTTTTTTTTTTTTTTGAGATGGAGTCTGGCTCTGTCACCCAGCCTGGAGTGCAGTGGTATGATCTCGGCTCACCGCAAGCTCCGCCTTCCGGGTTCACACCATTCTCCTGCCTCAGCCTCCCAAGTAGCTGGGACTACAGGTGCCCGCCAGCACGCCCAACTAATTTTTTGTATTTTTAGTAGAGATGGGGTTTCACCATGTTAGCCAGGATGGTCTCGATCTTCTGACCTCGTGATCTGCCTGCCTCGGCCTCCCAAAGTGCTGGGATTACAGGTGTGAGCCACCATGCCCGACCCCATCCATGTATATTTTGTAAATGGATCCTGTAGAACTGTTTTTTGAAAAGTTGCCATGAAAATAATGTTTTCTGGCATTTCAGGTTATTATTGTTTGTTTTATTATTTGACAATCATTTGAAGTAATATAGCACTGTTTCCAAACCAAACTACAAAAGCAACTCTATTGGAAGACAGTTGGATACAGTAATATCCTGGATATTAGCAGTGTTGTAGGAAATCAAAGCAGTCCCACATGTGATCAGTCAACAACACATGGGATGGCCATGTTAACAACCAATACAAATAGACTCCAGAATCTCCACCATTTAGCATCTAGAGAGACAGAGAGATATTCATTTATTCATTCACTCACTCATTCACTCACTCAACAAACACATCAAGCACTTCTATTTGCCAGACACTGACCTGGTCACTGTAGAAAGAGGAAAAGATACAATTCCTGGCCTGCAAGAACTCATAGTCTAGACATGTCCATGTTTACATGCAAATAAACATACAATGTAAATAAACAAATATACTATGCTCCAAAATTGGTTACAATGGAGACTTGCACAAAAATGATTATAATGCGGATATGCACATGAGACAGAAAACCGACTTACCTCAGGCATAAGTCAGTCATTCAGAATTCCTGAAAGACAAATAATTGGCCCTACCAGGCTAGGCCTATGCAGATAAGACCTGATTCAAAAATTTCCTAAGGTAAAGAGAGGGAAAGATCTAAATCACCAGATTTGTACAATCCACTCCAATCAGATAAAAGGAAACACAAGCTACAGCAATGCCTATTGTAAAACTATGTCAATAAAGGTGAGAACATTTATTCCTTTTAAGAACTCAGCTCTCTCCCACACCTCTGTGGTCTTCCATAGAGACATCCAAGGCAAAACACATGACCAACAGAGATGTCTCAGGAGGAACTGTTCCATTTCCCTCAGCAACAGATGATTCAGCTTTTTCCATGAATCAAGAATGATTATTGCTGTGTGCTGTGGCTTATGCCTGTAATCCCAGCACTTTGGGAGGGTGAGACAGGAGGATCACCTTAGGTCAAGAGTTTGAGAGCAGGCTGACCAACATGGAGAAACCCTATCTTTACTAAAAATGCAAAAATTAGCCAGGTGTGGTGGCACATGCCTGTAGTCCCAGCTACTCAGGAGGCTGAGGCATGAGAATTGCTTGAACCTGGGAGGTGGAGGGTGCAGTGAGCCAAACTCGCACCACTGCACTCCAGCCTGGGCCACAGAGCAAGACATTGTTTCACAAAAAAAAAAAAAAAAAAAAAAAAAAAAAAAAAATTCATCTGACCTTTTAGAAGCTTTCGAATCAGAGGAATTTGTGAACTCCACAAAGCATGGAAACTCTAAAACATACCTGTCCCAAACTTTGCCTTACCCGTCACCTCTGTTCTCTTAATTTTTATTTTTTTCAAATAAAGGCAACTCAGCAACATTAAAACAGAAGTGGGCTGATGTACTGGTTTTTATGGGTTGCTGTCCTGCCTTACCATACTGGAGGACTGGTGCTGGAGAGTTTCCCACCTCATAGTGTGATCAAACCACAGTAATCTGCACAGACTACAGATTAGGGTTTGCCAGATTCAGCCGTATTTATACAAGACCTCTGTTCTCTGTCCAAGTGCTCTCACTTTCAAATCTACGTAATTAAAAGTATTATACCTCAAATTAACTGTTTGAGTTTTAATTAGGAAAAACATATTTCACAAAACATTGTAGGCCGGTCTGAGTGCAATGGTGTTTAAACTAATTGATCACAATCCGTTATGGATTTCTTTGTTCCTCCTCCACTCCCATTGCTTCACTTGACTAGCCTTTAAAAAAATTTTTTTAGATAGAAATAGTATAATCACAGAATGTTACTAGAATTTGTGCTGTAGAATTCACTATGCTATTAGCTCCATGAGAGCTGGGGCCCATAACTGTTTTGATCAACACTGTACAGCCAGAACTTAGCAGAGGACCTCATATGCAGTGACTACTTAATAAATATTTGTAAACTGATAGACGGGGGGGAAAGGATGAATGGATGGATGAATGAAAAAATGTATTAATTAATGATTAATGATTGAATGAGTGAATGATCAATTAATAACTCTGCTTCTGGAATCATTTAAGGACATATATAATAAAACTTCGTAACTACTTCATAAAGGAAAGGATTATGTTGGGCATAAAATGGAAATAATCTCATAATTATTTGATAATGCTTTGAGCTCCATGATGGGGAAAAAAAGCACTATATAAACATTGAATATTATTATTATTTATTTGGAGGTTTCCATGAGCCATCTTTTATATAAGACTTGGTAAGTATTGCCATTGCTTTCTAAGGAGGAAAAAAAGGTTATGAAAATGATTAGTATGTTTGGTCTGAAAGAGATTTTCAGAGTTATTTGTTTTGTCCTTGTCATCATTGTCTAAATACTACAGTAGTTTAGTCAGCTTTTAGCAATATTGAACTTTAAGCTATAAATTACTTTATTAATTTTCCTAAAATGTTTGTTCTCTTCAGTTCATTGCATACGTAAAGGATTTAGAAATGTTAACATTTTCCAATTCTGTATAAAATTACACTTTCAAAGGAGTTTGGTGAATTTGCGGTGGTTATAATAATACCACCAGGGTCAGTAAATCTGAAGACAGGTATAAACCACAAATCTTATAGATGGTGGTATTGATACAAGAGACGTCAGATAACTTACCTCTAGCCCAAACTGGAACTCCCTGATGTTGTTTAGGAATTGGTTGTCAAGGGGATTGAAGTCTTGAGTTCTGCAGAGAAACGGTGTTTTGACAGTTTTTCCCCTTCCTAAGTGTCATTCTATATGGCACCGATAATCATTAGTTCTCAATACCCACTTCCTTGCTACCCAAAATAGAATGCAATAGAAATATCTGAGGACAACAGGGTGTGTGTTTCACACTGAAGTAGTAGCCAAATAATCCCTAAAATAGAAAAATAATATTAGAAAAATAATCTCTAAATTTGAGGATTGGAATTGTGGTTGGAGATGTGGGAAGTTCAGAAAGTCAGAAGAAACAAGAGGCTGGGAGACCCAAGCCAAACACTTGGATGAGGCTGTCTTGGTTTGGGCTCCCCCAAAAGCGGGTCCTGAGGTACAGATTTGGTACAAAGAGTCTCATTGGAAGGCAATACCAGGAAACTGATAGGAAAGTAGGGAAGTGAGAAGGGAGAGAATAAAAAGCCAATAAAGGGTACATTTGCATGCATTTATCACTATTGGCAACTGGAGTACAATCCCACTGGGAACTCCAGGACACAGTGTGGAGCACTCCTCAGAGCTATTCCAAATGAGGGACTAGGAAGCTGGGATCTTTACCTACCAACACCCCACCATCATTGTTTGAGAGCCACTCTAGGGTCATTAACTTTCCAGCCCTTCCAGCTTGTCCTGCTCATGGGCTGTGATATGGTTTGGCTGTGTCCCCACCCAAATCTCATCTAGAATTTTAGCTTTCATAATTCCCACATGTTGTGGCATGAACCCAGTGGGAGATGATTGAATCATGCTGTTCTTGTGGTAGTGAATAAGTCTCACGAGATCTTATGGTTTTATAAGGGCAAACCGCTTTTGCATGATTCTTTTTCACTCTTGTCTGCCATCAGGTAAGACGTGCCTTTCACCTTCCACCATTATTGTGAGGACTCCCCAGCCATGTGGAACTGTGAGTCCATTAAACCTCTTTTCCTTTATAAATTACCCAGTCTCAGGTATGTCTTTATCAGTAGCATGGAAATGGACTAATACTGGCTGAATGTACTCCCAAGGCTAGGAAAAAATCACAAAACATTCTCAGACAGAGCTGCAGGTTTGTTTTTGGTTTTTTATAGCAAGGAGCTTTTGTTGTGTAGGCAAGTGCTGGAGGCACCAATGGTATCTGCTACAACTGCATTGGAGGCACTCACTACTCCTTGACCATATTTCCTACCAGAAAATCTTGACTGCATGACTAGCTCCTTCAGATGATAAGTGAGTCGTCTATGAGATGTGAATGACTTACATGATTACATTTGCTACTTCCAGATAACACACCGAATTGTAACACAATCAATCCAGAGCTGAGACTTTCAGGCACCCAACTGGTTCTGGAAAGAAGGAGATTTTTAACACCCTGAAATCATACCCGTCAAGTAGGTTCAGCAAGTAGGCCCTATTTGAAACTCCAAGACACCTACCAGTCTCATGTGTATGTTCTATTGGTCATGCCCATTGACTGCTGTTTGCATCCAGTTTCCCCTCTGAGATCACACACGTTTCCTGCATGGTGCCAGATATTGGTTTAAGAATTTTACCTATATTAACCCATTAAATCTACACAATGAGACCATGATGTAGGTGCTATTATTATTTTCGCTTCATAGATGAAGTACAGAGAGATCACTAACTTGTTCAAGATCACACTGTGAGTAAAGAGTAGAAGAGCATGGGTTCAAACTCAGGTAATCTGACTCTAGAGCCTGCTTGTCCCATAACTTCCTTCATGGGGTCTGGAAAGCACAAACTCATACAGCTTTCCTCATATGAAGCATGAGCCACAATTCACCCTAAGGAGATTCTTTCAGCCAACTATACCTACTATTTTAAAATCACCCCACTCCCCCACACCCCAACACATGCCTCAATAGCCCCTGTCTCCCCTTGTGCTGAAAGAACAGAAAATTCTACATCACAGTAGTACATTACTCCAGAGAATTCATGGAATAGATTCTAGAGCGTTCATAATGAAATCAAAGAAACAAATCAAGGTGCACCACCCCAGATGTAATGTGCAGAGAAGAGCACTGAACTCTGGAAATCAGTAAAATATGGGTTCAGGTCCCAACAATGTATTAGTTTTGCAACCTTGACCAAGTCACTTCATTTCTCTGAGCTTCTATTTCTTCACCTGCCACATAAGTGACTTGGACTACACAAAATGTAAAGTTCGTAAGAGCCCTAAAAATCCATGATCCTGGATTCAAAAATGTTTCTCAATTATTATGCTGCTGGATGGCGGCAACATCTTCCATTCCCCTTTTTTGAGCAATTGACATAGCCCTGCCTTTGGAGTTCCCTCCTCTTCTGATGCCACATGATTTCCAAGCCACAGCCACAGATGACTGTTGGATATAAGTACCAGAGACCAAATACAAGAAGCAGAGCTCTAAAGAGCTAGTCAGCAACCACAGGGGGCTCCTTGTCCCAGTCTCAGTTTCACAGGTTTGGCATCCCCCAATTTTTCTTACATGAGGGGAGCACATGGAAAAAGTATCTCAGCAAAGTCATTTTTCTTTTTACAATAATATTTGTTGGTATCTAAGGAAACAGGAGCCACATGACAGGTCCTAAACAGACTCAGACCAAGCCTAAGTGAAATCAGAGGGTAAACCTTACATTAAACAGGCTGCCTCTTTTTGTAATTAACCTTTTATTATGAAAAGTTTTTTAACATATGCTAGAGAGCTTACTCTCATGAGTCCCATCACCTACCTTCAACAACTTTCAATTCATGGCCAATCTTGTTTCATCTCTACCCCATCCAGTCCCCTCAACTCTAGATTATTTTGAAACAAATCCCCACCATTATGTCATGTCACCTGTAAATATTTTACTATGTAGCTCTAAAAGACAAGGACTGTTTTTGACAGCATAACCATGATACCATTACTGTGATTTTTTTTAAATCTTATTTAGATCTTTTCTAAAATTAACATTAGTTATTTAATACCAAACAATATTTAATGTCCAAGTTCTCCAATTGTCTCATTTTTTAAACAAGTAATGTGTTCAACTTAGTATCCAAATGTGGCTCATGTATTGAAATTTATTAATGTGTCCCTCAAATCTCTTTGAATGTATAGGATTTTTCTGACATCATTTTGTTTCCTTGTAATTTAGTTGTTGAAGAAACTGGCCATTTTTCCTGTAGGGTTTGCCAGAGTGGATTCTGAGTATTACATCTCCATGGTGTCATTTAAAATGTTACTCTCTCCATTCAATTTTCTGATAATTGGTGGTGAGTTCTAGAGGCTTGAGCAGATTAAGGTTCAATATGGGGACAAGGTAAGGTTTGTATTTCTGTTAGGAGTACATAATATCAGTCTCCTTTGGTGTGACGTTAGCAGCATTGATCACTGCCTAGATCCCTTAATTCATTCATTAGAATGATCCTTGTTATTGGGCCAATCATTGTTTCTAGGCCTCTTTGGGGGGGTATAGCTAGGAAAGAGATTTTAGGTTTTTGTTTTTGTTTTGGGGGGAGGGTTGTTTGTTTTTTAAGAAAACATATAAGCTCATACTGATTCTTCTCGTTTGAAATCTGGTCCACAGAATATTTGTCTAAGTTTATTCTCACATTTGCATCTCCTTTCTCTCACGTTGAAATCCCAGCTTTTAAGGACAAAAAGCATAATTACTCATTTGTTTTCTCAGAAAATGAAACATAATGGTCTCACAACGATGATACCAATACTATCACTAAAATATGATTACTGAAAACAGTTTAAGGGCATTTTATTGTTTGGGGAAGTTTGGTTTGTCTTGCAAGAATTTTTTTTTTCCTTTAGGGTATGTCCCATTAAGGATTTGCAGACAAATTCCTGTGTCACTTAAGTTGCAAATCAAATCTACAAAACAAGAGCTATTCAGAGAACTACAGCTTTGATTAGTCTTTTTCCTTCCCTTTCCACTAGACAATTATGTTTTTACTTTATTAAAATTTAGTTTTATCCTTCTTTTTAAAAATGTTATTAACATTTGTTTTTAATTTAGCTTTCTTATATGATAGCATATTTAACATACTTTACCATCTTACTTTTTGTTCTTTTTCCTTTTTTTTCTTTTTGTTAATATCATATTCTGAAGATATAGCTGCATAGCAGCACAGTTGGCCTTTGAACAACACAGGTTTGAACTGAGCAAGTCCACTTATATGAAGATTTGTTTAAGTAAATATGGATCAAAAATACAGTATTCATGGGATGTACACCCTGACTTTTAGTATAGGTGGATTCCACAGGAGTGACTACAAGGGTGGGGAGAGGCAGGGTCCTGGAACCAATCCCCCATGTATATGGAGAGATGACTGTTTCTTATCCCTTTTTACAGCAACATGGTATGCAATGTATGGATATATTAATAATTTATTCAACCAGTCCTCTATTGATGGACAATTGGATTCATTCCAGTGTTTTTCAATCCCAGATAATGCTGCAATAAATACAATGTCTCATTTATCTTTTTTTTTTTTTTAAGTTTCACACATAAAGAATTGGAAAAATTCTCCTTGCTTCAATTGTCATCACTTTGTGTCTTCCATATCTTTGTGTCTCTAAGTCTTGGTACAGTTTCTGACAAATAGTAGATGCTCAATATATGTTTGCCGAGTAAAGAACTCAACCATTTGTGTGTGCAATCTACAAGTAGACCAGTTAATTACATGAGTGAAAATTGGAAAATGTTGGTGAGTTTAATGCAAATCTTCTCAAAGACTCATTTATCTGTAAGGAAGGTAGCCTAATGTATTGTGAGTCCAGAAACTTCTCTGAGCTAATGCATTATGAAAATGTATTTTTTAAAGATACTCTCAGTGAAGCACAGAGTCTTGGGCTCTCTTTCTTGGCCAATTTTTTTATCAAGGGGTTGGAAGTGGTGGTAACCACCATAAAATAGATAAACCACTATAAAATAAACCACTACAAATAATAGAGTCTAGGTCTTAAGTGTTTGTTTCTCCATTAAGAGCGTGGTAGGCACCACTGAAGAGTTAGTGATGATGTGGTTCTCTTATGGAAGTCTGCACTACTTACTGACGCTGTGATTGTTTCATTGTGCTATAAGTCATTCATTTCTGTGAAGTTTGTCTCCCCTGCTAGGATATAAGCTTCATGGGCAGAGACCATGTCTATCTGTGTCTGATGTCCGAATGTCCCACACTGAACCTGGCACATGGTAGATACTCAGTAAACATTTGCTGAATAAATTGATGAATCCAGGGTTTTCACAGGCAACACCTCTTTCCAGTGCAATGAAAAAGTTACTGTGCAACAAGTCTGACTTTAAACCTTCTGTTTTAGCTGGCATCCTGTGACACCACTCCAGCAAGGGAAAAGGGGACACCACCTACCTCATTACTGCCAGGTGGAAGCCAAAGTCCAGGTTTCTGACTCAGCCTTCATCAACACCCACAGGGAGAAAGTCCTTCATTACTCTGGGAAGATGGGACAGTTCTGGCTCCCACTAGGTCCCCATGGTTACCTCCCAGAGTGGGAGGTTAGGAGTGCCTCATGACTGCTCCCCCACGCCCTCCACCAGCACCAAGTGGGGACAGGCAGCTTACTACCACTCAGTGGGAATAAAGGTCCTAGCCCCTAGAAGAGAGATCAGGAAAGACTTATTACAGACCGGATAGAAGTCTGGGATTCCCCACGTGGTTTGTGCTGGCATGGTGAGGAGGAGGGTACACAGTTTTATGGTATTTGGCTGGAGTAGAGTGGTTATTATCTAAAAGTTTTCTGCCTTGCGAGGCTTCTCCTTTCCTGGCCCTCCGAGTACAAAGATCAGACTTTCATTGAGGTTTATTTTCTTTGTCCATGGACATTCCTGTTTCCAGGTTGCCAGCTTCTGCAGCAATAAGTCTGGGATCCATGCAGAGAAAAGAAAACCTGCAGAACTCACCACTGAGTTCCTTAGGTCTCAAGGTCCTATCTAGTCTGCCTTCGTCTCTCCAACTTTCAGAGTCTTGTTATGTTTGTTTTTTATATAATATCCAGGGAAGGAATAGAGAAAAGTATATCCTACTCCAGAAGAAATGAGGAAAAGTATATTTTATTCAAAAGGAATAGGGAAAGCATCCCTCCATCTTCCCAGAAGTTAAAGCCTGACACTGCATTTTTTAATCCCTCTTTTCTAACAGTGATGTGTTAGGCAATGTTTTGTCATTATGACATTGAGTGTATCCTCATTCAATTGTTTGTTAATTCAATGAGAATGTGTTGAGTTCTTACCATATCCCCAACTCTGAGCTAGTTCCCAAAGGTACGAGGATGCACAAGATCTCACTTTCACAATCAAGTATAGGGACAGTACAAAGTGATAAAGACTATAATAGATATCCATACAAGGAGCTATAGGAGACAGAGGAGAAAGCAATTCACAGGGATGGGATGGAGGGGAGGGTGGAGTAAATGTAGAAAAGTCTCCCCAGAGGAAAAGATATTTAAGCCAGTTTTAAAAATAAGAAGGAGTTTTCCAAGCATAAGGTGCAATGTCATCGTAAGCAAAATGAACAGCATGAACAAAGACACAGAGGCATCGAAGAGAAGGGAACAGTAAGTAACTCTGTGTGGCTGGAGCATGGGATGGGAGAAAACGTGATGAGAGATGATCATGTAAAGTGATTATGAAACAGATCATATAAGGGCCCTGTCACAAAAGGCCACAGACACAGTCTTCCCTAAGCAAAACTCATGCAGGCTATACTGAACCAATGGCAAGCACTGCACACTTCCCCTTGGGTTGTGCCAGAAATGACTCTCCTCCCATACCTGGTTGTTAAGAATTACTCTCTTTATCTCGGTAGCTAAAATAGTTAAATGCATAGAATTAAAGAGTAGAATGGTGGTTGCCAGGGGCCAGAGGAAGGGGTAAATGGGGATTTACTAATCAACAAACATAAAATTTCAGTCAAGCAAAATGAATAAGCTCCAAAGATCTGCTATACAACATGTACCTGTAGTCAACAATAATGTATTATATGCTTAATTTGTTAAGATGGTACATCTCATCTTAAGTGTTTTTACCACAATAGGATTTTTAAAATAAAAACATTACCCTCTTTATCCAGCCAAAGCACATTTCACTCAACAGTTTGTCAATTCCAGGCTCCCCCAGGCATTGTCACAATCATACCCCAAAAAAAGAAGGGACTACTGCACTTCTCTTAACTAATTGGTGGTCCATTTGGGTCTGCCAGCAATTTAAAGTTCCAGAAACAGTTTGTTTGCCGTTATGTTTATTTACGTTTCTGCTGCCCTGAAAATGAAAATGGTAGAAAAAAAAGAGTGAGAAAGTAAGAAAATAAAGATAATAAGGCTGGCAGAAATGGCTTAAACTAAAGCTCCATACTAAATCTTATCACAAATGGGAGGCCCACATATGAAAGATGTAGGCCTGAAATTTATGGGCTTTGGCCAGAACAGCATATTCCTCTGACAGGCTGCAGAAGCAACAGCTATAATCGCAGAAAGGATCTGGCCCTCCAAAGTCGACCAACATTGCTTTTGGGAATTCTCTTGGACTGGCTGTCCCTCTATTGTGGACAGTTTGAAGACACTTTGACCCTAAGCAGGACCACAAACTCAGTTCCTATTTGATCTGCTTTATTGCCCGTGCTTTGAGGGAGGGGGAAGGGGAAATAACAACAGGGCCTAGAGAAAGTTTTCCCAGAGCTATAGGCTATACCTCTAACTTATGATGATAGTCATATAATATCTGCTGAGTGTCCAAGTCATTTAGAAGACTCGAGAGAAGGAAAATCTATTGTACTTAGGCATATTTTGTCTTGCTATGTTCTTTCTTACTGCCTCATATTCCAATATTCCTTCTTTCATCATTTTCTTTCTGTTTAGAGAACTGCCTTTAGCCATTCTTTTAGGGTTGGTCTGCTGAAAACAAACTCTCCTAGTTCTCCTTCATCTGAAAATGTCTTGATTTCCTCTTCATCCTTGAAAGGTTTACTGGATATAGGATTCTGGCCTGACAGTTTTTTCTTTCAGCACTTGAAAAATATTGCACATTTCCAGCTGGCTTCCACGATTTCTGGTGAAAGTCATCTGTAATTTGAATTATTTCTCCCCTAAAAGTAAGACGTTATTTCTCTCATATGGCTTTCAAGCTATTCCTTTGTCTTGAGTTTTAGAAGTCTGACTATGATGTATCTTAGTATGGGTTTCTCTGGGTGGGAATTTCTCAACTTCTTGAATCTGTAGGTTTATCTCTTTTGCCAAATTTGGGGAATTTTCAGCTATTATTTCTTTGAGTACTTCTTTGGGCCCAACCTCTTCCTTGACTCCTTTTGAAATTCTGATGATACAAATATTAGATCTTTTGCTTAGTTTCACAGGTTCCTGAGGCTCTGTTCATATTTTCTCATCTATTTCTCTCTGTTGTTCAGGTCACAAAATTTCCAGTTCACAGATTCTTCCTCTGTTCCCTCCCCTCTTCTAGTAAGCCCATCTATTGAGATATTTGTTTGTTGTATTTTCCAGTTCAAACATTTTCATTTGGTTCTTCTTTATATCTTCTATTTATTTGCTGAGACTTTCTATTTAATAATTTGTTTCAAGCATTTTGTAATTGGTCAAAGAATTTTATGATGGCTGCTCTAAAATTTTTGTCAGATAATTCTAATATCTGTCATCTCAGTGTTGAAATTTTTGTGATTTTTCATTCAGTTTGAGCTCTTCCCAGTTTTTAGTATAATGAGTTATTTTGGATTGAAACCTGGATATGTTGGGTACAGGTGGTATTTTAGTGCATTCTCATACTGCTATGGAGAAATACCCAAGACTGGGTAATTTACAAAGAAAAAGAGGTTTAATGGACTCACAGTTCCACATGGCTGGGGAGGCCTCACAATCATGATGGAAGGCAAAGGAGGAGCAAAGACATGTCTTGCATGGCAGCAGGCAAGAGAGCATGTGCAGGGAAACTGCCCTTTATAAAACCATCAGATCTTGTGAGACTTATCACTATCATAAGAACAGCACAGGAAAAACCCATCCCTATGATTCAATTACTTCCCACTGGGTCCCTCCTATGACACATAGGGATTATGAGAGCTATAATTCAAGATGAGATTCGGGTGGGGACACAGCCAAACCATATCAAGTGAATTTCTCAAGATTGCATTTGGTTCCCACTCATAATTGAGACACAAGTACAGGACATATTTCATAATCCATTTAATTCAACTATAAGGAAAACAACAGTATAAGCACAATAATAAATGGTAAGTAGAGATCTCATTATGGAGGGACAACAGAGAGTGCTGGGGACTGCGGCAAACTGGAGGGTAATTGCTCTGTATAAGGTGGTAGCTGCTACTTACTTCTTCCTGGTTGTTGATGAAGGAGATTGTAAGTCTAATATTATTAGATATTCTTACCTTTCAGGAGAAGGTAGGCATCCAGATTTTTATATGTAATTTCTGTATTTGAAAATGATGGAAATGAATTTAAATTATTTAAAACAATGTATTGGTACACATCATGAAGACCAAACTAAACACAACAGTGATCAGCATATACTCTATGCGTAGCCAATTGACAACCTCTGCTTTAGTAAAAAATATATTTTCCTAAGCAAAGATATAGGGCCTAAAATTCGTTTTCTGTTTTAGAGAAAGATATATGGCCTCATGTGAATTGCTCACAGGAAACCACAAGTCAAGATATGAATCCTCATTATAGCTGAAACTGGAACTGAACCAATCTGGAGAAAGCTTAGTACTTTTGTCTTATTTGTGGAATTATTTAAGAATAAATTATCTAGCTTTGGCAAAATGAACTGATGAAGTACTCATAAACTAATAGGAGTGTTCTTTGGGGTCCTAAAGGTAAGACCACCCACAATGGGTAGAGGATGGGGTTTTCCCTGAAAGGGGTGTATATTCCCACTGTTAACCATCCTGGGAGTGAAAGAACCCATAAAAACAAATAAGAAGTTGGAGAATGAGCCCTAGACTGAGAATGGGAAAATGTTGCAAACTGACCTAAGCCAATGTGTACATTTCACATACATCAGGTTTTAATTCTAAAAATCTAGTTTTGGAGCCTCTAGTTTTGAGGTGAATGGGAGCTGCATGTCTTCTTCCCTAGAACTTCCTGCCAGACAGAATTCTGCCACATCTTTTTCAGCAAGCAGGAACAAAAATATTGAATGTGACTTGGGGGCTCAGAAAAATCTCTAGCTGTCCTTTAGAAATTCGGACTAGCCCATTGCATGAAATATTACCTCTAAGGCAAATACAACAAAATTTCTGACAGCAGTATTAGGACAAACTCCTGCCATTAAGTGGTACCACATAAGATCACACAGTTTTAGCCCTGCAGTTATTTCCTGAAGAACTCCCCTGATTCTTATATGTCATTCATTCAAGGGTTAAGGTGTCTACATAATCTTTCTAAACAGTCCTATTACAATCATGTGTCACATAGACAATGTTGTAGTTAATGCCAGACTATACAAACAACAATGGTGCCATAAGATTACACAGTAGAACCATACTTTTACTGTACTTTTCTATTTTTAGATACTCAAATACTTATTGTGTTACAACTGCCTACAGTAACATGCTCTATAGTTTTGTCACCTAAGAGCAATAGGATATACAGTGTAGCCTAGGTGTGTAGTAGACTATACCATCTTAGTTTGTGTAAGTACAACTGTGATATTCACACAACAATATTGCCTAATAACACATTTCTCAGAATGTATCTTCATGATTAAGCAATGCATGACTGTATTTTGACATGACTCATTTCATCAATGAAAATGCATTCCCATGATCCTTTCTGCTACCTAAACAGTACATTGATACAGATTTACATAATGAACTTTGAAGTACCTTTGAGTGGTGAAAACTCCTCATTAGAGTCCTTCAAAATTTAACTCTCCCTTGAGTGTGAATCATCCCTAACCAGGATGTGGATGAATGTTAATGCAAACATGCATACACACATACATATGCACATGTACACACACACACACATATTCACACACATAAATATACAATATTGCACACATATACATACATGTACATACATGCATGCATGCACTCACACACACACAAAAAATACACATGCACATACACTTGTGCATCACATGGCTTCTAGAGCCTACTTTTGAATCTAGATGCACCCATTAGTCAATGTTTGGCCTTAAATCAGTTACCTACCTTTTCTGTATTTCAGTTTCATCCTCTGTAAAATTGGTATGATGATAGTACTAATCTTACAGGGTTGTTATAAGGCTTAAATGAGTTAATATATGGAATGCTTTATATAGTAAACTCTATAGAAATATAAACTGTGGTTGTTATTATTATTAATGTTAATATTGTTAGTGATCGATTTTAAAGTAAATGAATGATAATATAGCAATAGAGAACTTCTTCCTCTCTGTTGAGGTTGAATGGGTGGCACAGGTTGCAAAGAACCTGAAACTGAGGAGTAGAAATAAGTTGGTGGGGAAGGAGACATTGGCTCTTCTCCAGAACAGCGGGCTGGGTCTGACAAGGGACCAAGATAGAGGCTCCTGGGCTTGTGGGCCCCAAGGGCTGCCATGTCCAGTAGCCAGTTGATAGTCACTCTTCATAATATAATTCCCTTTGTTTACCCCTGAGTTATTTTTTTTCTACTTAAAATCTTTAATCAAAGATATTTATTTTATTTTTTATTATTATTGTTATACTTTAAGTTCTAGGGTACATGTGCACAACGTGCAGGTTTGTTACATTTGTATACATGTGCCGTGTTGTTGTGCTGCACCCATTAACTCATCATTTACATTAGGTATTTCTCTTAATTGCTATCTCCCCCTCCCCACACCCCACGACAGGTCCCGGTGTGTGATATGTGATGTTCCCCGCCCTGTGTCCATGTGTTCCCATTGTTCAATTCCCACCTATGAGTGAGAACATGCAGTGTTTGGTTTTCTGTTCTTGTGATAGTTTACTGAGAATGATGGTTTCCAGCTGCATCCATGTCCCTACAAAGGACATGAACTCATCCTTTTTTATGGTTGCATAGTATTGCATGGTGTATATGTACCACATTTTCTTAATCCAGTCTATCATTGATAACATTTGGGTTGGTTCCAAGTTTTTGCTATTGTGAATAGTGCCGCAATAAACATATGTGTGCATGTGAATTTATAGTAGCATGATTTATAATCCTTTGCGTATATATCCAGTAATGGGATTGCCAGATCAAATAGTATTTCTAGTTCTAGATCCTTGAGGAATCGCCACACTGTCTTCCACAATAGTTGAACTAGTTTACGGTCCCACCAACAGTGTAAAAGTGTTCCTATTTCTCCACATCCTCTCCAGCACCTGTCATTTCCTGACTTGTTAATGATCACCATTCTAACTGGTGTGAGATGGTATCTCATTGTGGTTTTGATTTGCATTTCTCCGATGGCCAGTGATGTCGAGCATTTTTTCATGTATCTGTTGGCTGTATGGATGTCTTCTTTTGAGAAGTGTCTGTTCATATCCTTTGCCCACTTTTTGATGGGATTGTTTGTTTTTTTCTTGTAAATTTGTTTGAGTTCTTTGTAGGTTCTGGATATTAGCCCTTTGTCAGATGAGAAGATTGCAAAAATTTTCTCCCATTCTGTAGGTTGCCTGTTCACTCTGATGGTAGTTTCTTTTGCTGTGCAGAAGCTCTTTAGTTTATTTACATCCTGTTTGTAAATTTTGGCTTTTGTCGCCATTGCTTTTGGCGTTTTAGACATGAAGTCCTTGTCCATGCCTATGTCCTGAATGGTATTGCCTAGGTTTACTTCTAGGGATTTTATGGTTTTAGGTCTAACATTTAAGTCTCTAATCCATCTTGAATTAATTTTTGTATAAGGAGTAAGGAAAGGATCCAGTTTCAGCTTTCTACTTACGGCTAGCCAATTTTCCCAGCACCATTTATTAAATAGGGAATCCTTCCCCATTTCTTGTTTTTGTCAGGTTTGTCAAAGATCAGATGGCTGTAGATGTGTGGTATTATTTCTGAGGCCTCTGTTCTGTTCCATTAGTCTATATCTCTATTTTGGTACCAGTACCATGCTGTTTTGGTTACTGTAGCCTTGTAGTATAGTTTGAAGTTAGGTAGCCTAATGCCTCCAGCTTTGTTCTTTTGGCTTGGGATTGTCTTGGCAATGCGGGCTCTTTTTTGGTTCTATATGAACTTTAAAGCAGTTTTTTCCAATTCTGTGAAGAAAGTCATTGATAGCTTAATGGGGATTGCATTGAATCTATAAATTACCTTGGGCAGTATGGCCATTTTCACAATATTGATTCTTCCTGTGCATGAGCATGATATGTTCTTCCATTTGTTTGTGTCCTCTTTTATTTAGCTGAGCAGTGATTTGTAGTTCTCCTTAAAGAGGTCCTTTACATCCCTTGTAAGTTGGATTCCTAGGCATTTTATTCTCTTGGAAGCTATTGTGAATGGGAGTTCATTCATGATTTGGCTCTCTATTTGTCTGTTACTGGTGTATAAGAATGCTTGTGATTTTTGCACATTGATTTTGTATCCTGAGACTTTGCTGAAGTTGCTTATCAGCTTAAGGAGATTTGGGGCTGAGATGATGGGGTTTTCTAAATATACAATCATGTCATCTGCAAACAGGGACAATTTGACTGCTTCTTTTCCTAACTGAATACCCTTTATTTCTTTCTCCTGCCTGATTGCTGGAGCCAGAACTTCCAACACTATGTTGAAAAGGAGTGGTGAGAGAGGGCATCCCTGTCTTGTGCCAGTTTTCAAAGGGAATTTTTCCAGTTTTTGCCCATTCAGTATGATATTGGCTGTGGGTTTGTCATAAATAGCTCTTATTGTTTTGAGGTACGTTCCATCAATACCAAATTTATTGAGAGTTTTTAGCATGAAGGGCTGTTGAATTTTGTCAAAGGCCTTTTCTGCATCTATCGAGATAATCATGTGGTTTTTGTCTTTGATTCTGTTTATATGCTGGATTACGTTTATTGATTTGCATATGTTGAACCAGCCTTGAATCCCAGGGATGAAGCCCACTTGATCATGGTGGATAAGCTTTTTGATGTGCTGCTGGATTCGGTTTGCCAGTATTTTATTGATGATTTTTGCATCGATATTCATCAGGGATATTGGTCTAAAATTGTCTTTTTTTGTTATGTCTCTGCCAGGCTTTGGTATTAGGATGATATTGGCCTCATAAAATGGGTTAGGGAGGATTCTCTCTTTTTCTATTGATTGGAATACTTTCAAAAGGAATGGTACCAGCTCCTCCTTATACCTTGGTAGAATTCGGCTGTCAATCCATCTGGTCCTGGACTTTTTTTGGTTTGTAGACTATTAATTATTGCCTCAATTTCAGAGCCTGCTATATTGGTCAATTCAGGGATTCCACTTCTTCCTGGTTTAGTCTTGGGAGAGTGTAAGTGTCCAGGAAATTATTCATTTCTTCTAGATTTTCTAGTTTATTTGCATAGAGGTATTTATAGTATTCTCTGATGGTAGTTTGTATTTCTGTGAGGTCGGTGGTGATATCCCCTTTATCTTTTTTTATTGCGTCTATTTGATTCTTCTCTCTTTTCCACTTTGTTAGTCTTGCTAGCGGTCTATCATTTTTGTTGACCTATTCAAAAAACCAGCTCCTGGATTCATTGATGTTTTGAGGGATTTTTGTGTCTCTATCTTTCAGTTCTGCTCTGATCTTAGTCATTTCTTGCCTTCTGCTAGCTTTTGAATGTGTTTGCTCTTGCTTCTCTAGTTCTTTTAATTGTGATGCTAGGGTGTTGATTTTAGATCTTTCCAGCTTTCTCTTGTGGGCATTGAATGCTATAAATTTCCCTCTACACACTGCTTTAAATGTGTCCCCGAGATTCTGGTACATTGTATCTTTGTTCTCATTGGTTTCAAAGAACATCTTTATTTCTGCCTTCATTTTGTTATGTACCCAGTAGTCATTCAGGAGCAGGTTGTTCAGTTTCCATGTAGTTGAGCAGTTTTGATTGAGTTTCTTAGTCCTGAGTTCTAGTTTGATTGCACTGTGGTCTGAGAGACAGTTTGTTATAATTTCTGTTCTTTACATTTGCTGAGGAGTGCTTTACTTCCAATTATGTGGTCAATTTTGGAATAAGTGTGATGTGGTGCTGAGAAGAATGTCTATTCTGTTGATTTGGGGTGGAGAGTTCTGTAGATGTCTATTAGGTCTGCTTGGTGCAGAGTTGAGTTCAACTCCTGGATATCCTTGTTAACTTTCTGTCTCGTTGATCTGTCTAATGTTGACAGCGGGGTGTTAAAGTCTCCCATTATTATTGTATGGGAGTCTAAGTCTCTTTGTAAATCTCTAAGGACTTGCTTTATGAATCTGGGTGCTCCTGTATTAGGTGCATATATATTTAGGATAGTTAGCTCTTCCTGATGAATTGATCCCTTTACCATTATGTAATGGCCTTCTTTGTTTCTTTTGATCTTTGATGGTTTAAAGTCTGTTTTATCAGAGACTAGGATTGCAACCCCTGCTTTTTTTTGTTTTCCATTTGTTTGGTAGATCTTCCTCCATCCCTTTATTTTGACCCTATGTGTGTCTCTGCATGTGAGAAGGGTCTCCTGAATACAGCAAACTGATGGGTCTTGACTCTTTATCCAATTTGCCAGTCTGTGTCTTTTAATTGGACCATTTAATCCATTTACATTTAAGGTTAATATTGTTATGTGTGAACTTGATCCTGTCATTATGATATTAGCTGGTTATTTTGCTTGTTAGTTGATGCAGTTTCTTCCCAGCATTGATGGTCTTTACATTTTGGCATGTTTTTGCAATGGCTGGTACCGGTTGTTCCTTTCCATGTTTAGTGCTTCCTTCAGGGCCTCTTGTAGGGGAGGCCTGGTGGTGACAAAATCTCTAAGCATTTACTTGTCTGTAAAGAATTTTATTTCTCTTTCACTTTTGAAACTTAGTTTGCCTGGATATGAAATTTTGGGTTGAAAATTCTTTTCTTTAAGAATGTTGAATATTGGCTCCCACTCTCTTCTGGCTTGTGGAGTTTCTGCCGAGAGATCTTCTGTTAGTCTGATGGGCTTCCCTTTGTGGGTAACCCGACCTTTCTCTCTGGCTGCCCTTAACATTTTTTCTTTCATTTCAACTTTGGTGAATCTGACAATTATGTGTCTTGGAGTTGCTCTTCTCGAGGAGTATCTTTGTGGCATTCTCTGTATTTCCTGAATCTGAATGTTGGCCTACCTTACTAGGTTGGGGAAGTTCTCCTGGATGATATCGTGCAGAGAGTTTTCCAACTTGATTCCATTTTCCCCGTCACTTTCAGGCACACTAATCAGACGTAGATTTGGTCTTTTCACATAATCCCATATTTCTTGGAGGCTTTGTTCATTTCTTTTTACTCTTTTTTCTCTACACTTCTCTTCTCGCTTCATTTCATTCATTTGATCTTCAATCACTCATACTCTTTCTTCCAGTTGATCGAGTCAGTTACTGAAGCTTGTGCATTTGTCACGTAGTTCTCGTGTCACGGTTTTCATGTCTATCGGTTCTTTTATAGTCTTCTCTGCATTGATTATTCTGGTTATCCATTCATCCATTCTTTTTTCAAGGTTTTTAGTTTCTTTGTGCTGGTTATGTAGTTCCTCCTTTAGCTCTGAGAAGTCTGATGGACTGAAGCCTTCTTCTCTCATCTCGTCAAAGTCATTCTCTGTCCAGCTTTGTTCCATTGCTGGCAATGAGCTGTGTTCCTTTGGAGGAGGAGATGCACTCTGATTTTTTGAATTTCCAGCTTTTCTGCACTGCTTTTTCACCATCTTTGTGGTTTTATCTGCCTTTGGTCTTTGGTGATGGTGACATACTGATGGGGTTTGGGTGTGGGTGTCCTTTCTGTTTGTTAGTTTTCCTTCTAACGGTCAGGACCCTCAGTTGCAGGTCTGTTGGAGTTTGCTTGAGGTCCACTCCAGACCCTGTTTGCCTGGGTATCAGCAGTGGAGGCTGCAGAAGATAGAATATTGCTGAACAGCAAGTGTTGCTGTCTGATTCTTGCTCTGGAAGCTTCATCTCAGAGGTGTACCCAGCCATGTGAGTTGTGAGGTGTCAGTCTACACCTAGTGGGGGATGTCTCCCAGTTAGGCAACTCAGGGGTCAGGGACCCACTTGAGCAGGCAGTCTGTCTGTTCTCAGATCTCAGCCTCATGCTGGGAGAACCACTGCTCTCTTCAAAGCTGTCAGACAGGGACATTTACATCTGCAGAGGTTTCTGCTGCTTTTTGTTAACTATGCCTTGTCCCCAGAGGTGGAGTCTACAGAGACAGGCAGGCCTCCTTGAGCTGCGGTGGGCTCCACCCAGTTCGAGCTTCCCTGCGGCTTTGTTTACCTACTTAAGCCTCAGCAATGGTGGGCGCCCCTCCCCCAGCCTCACTGTTGCCTTGCAGTTAGATCTCAGACTGCTGTGCTAGCAATGAGGGAGGCTCCGTGGGTGTGGGACCCTCTGGGCCAGGTGTGGGATATAATCTCCTGGCGTGCCATTTGCTAAGACCCTTGGTAAAGTGCAGTATTAGGGTGGGAGTTACCCAATTTTCCAGGTGTTGTGTGTCTCAGTTTCCCTTGGCTAGGAAAAGGGATTCCCTTCCCCCTTGTGCTTCCCAGGTGAGGCGATGCCTCGCCCTGCTTCAGCTCTCGCTGATCGGGCTGCACCCGCTGACCAGCACCAGCTGTCTGACATGCCCCAGTGAGATGAACCCAGTACCTCAGTTGAAAATGTAGAAATCACCCATCTTCTGTTTTGCTCACACTGGGAGTTGGAGGCTGGAACTGTTCCTTTTCGGCCATCTTGGGTGCCACCCCACCCCGACTGCTGAGTTATTAAAAGGTACAACACAGGTGAACAGTTCTATAGGGAAGTTAGAAGAAAGGCTATGTATACACTCATGCTAGAGAAATGAAAGGGGAAGCATTAGCTGAGGAGTTGGTGGGGGGAGGAAGGAGGGGCATCCAGAGCTATAGACACAGTGGCCTGTGGCTGAGCAGGAAGAGGCAGTCCACATCTAAGTGACTTCAAAGGCTTAGATGCAGTGGGAACTGATGAGGCAACATCTGCCAGACCATTGCCCAGAACAGCTGGGGAGAACCTTGCAAAGAGGGAGGGGGTCTTGCTGTCACTGAGTGGGAACATTTGCATAGCAGCAGATTTTGAGTTTACCTGCTAATGTAATCCCCTTTATAAACTCAAACAAGTGAGAATGTAATCCCCTTTATATACTCAAATAAGTGAGACTTAAGGGCTATTTGCTTCACACCTATTACATAGACAAGTAATATTAGCCCACAGGTGGTAACAGTAATAGCAACCAGTAAATAACAGAGCTGGCATTTGCACCAAGTTGGACTGACCTCAGAATCTATGCTGTGTTTACTAAGGGAGAGGGGAAGTTCTGAAAAACAAATGCATGCAGGACTAGGCAGATTTAATTAAACTCTATGAACAGTATGAGAGGAACCTTTAGAAAGTGGACACTCTAATGATGCTACCTAGGAAAAAGACACTAGAAGCCTGGAGAAGCCTTGGAGACCAAGAAGATTAGAAGAGATAGAAATGTTTCTAGCCAGGGAGTGAATGGCCAACCAATCCAGACAGAGCTAAGTCCTATGATTACAGAATGAAGTCACGTATGTTGCTTCAAAAACAATGATAGTCTATTAGGCATCATCCATTGAACGCAGGCAGAGTTCATGACGTTAGAGGAAAAACATAGAAAATGAAAAGCACACTGTACAGATGTTACCTGTGGAGGGTGTCCAGATTCTTGGCATTTTAAACAAAGAATTGGGAAAAAACTCACAAAGCAAGACAAGAAAAGCAGAATTTATTGAAACGAAAATATACTCCACAGACCGGCACTGGGCTTCAGCAAGTGGCTCATGAACACTGGTTACAGAATTTTCTGCAATTTAAATACCCTCTAGAGATTTCCCATTGGTTACTTGGTGTACACCCTACGTAAATTAAGTAGAGGCCCTCAATCAGTCTGATTGGTTGTGAAAAGCAACCAATCGGAGTCTGAAGTGAAATTACAAAGTTATACTCCTATGCAAATGAAGACTTGGCCCTGACCAGCCTGATTGGTTGCAAGAGGGGACCAATCAGAGGTACTTTCAATTTTTCATCTGCCACCCAGAAAAGGGGCGTGAGTGTTGTAAAGGGAGTAGCCTCTGGTACTTTTGTCACATGGCCATGGAATGCTGGGGTTTTCCTGTTATTTAGTTCTAGGAAGTCAGCATGAATCAGCCTTAGGTTCCCTGCCTCCAGACCCTAGTCTCCTGTCTCACAGAGAGGTCACACAAAGCAGGTAGACCCACAAGAATCACCATGGCCAAGGATCTCAGTCTGACCTACTGGTTATGACTGCAGCCCTTTTGTCATTCCTGACCACATCTTCAATGTGGAGAGGAAACCTCTCTGAGCCAGCCAGTCAGCACCAGACAGACTATGCCAGTGACCCAGAAGCAAAACCTCTGTGTGTCTTGGTGTCCTGAGATCCCAGTATGCTGAGGTTGGCTGCCAGTGTGCTGGGATCCCAGAATGCTGAGGTTTGCTGCTTTGACCTTCACGATGACCCCCAGATCTCAGTGAAGGTGAGATGGAAGTGCAGTGCCCTTGAAAGCACAGCAGTCAGTGGTGGGCTGGTAAAATGGTTAGCAACCAGCTCTTGGAAGAAAAAGCTCTGATTTGTATTGTTTGCTAATTTCCGTTGTGTAAATATTCCCACCATAGTCAGTTTCAGGCTACTAATGTGACATCACTAAATGTGATGCTGGGAAGAGATGCTCAGTAACACACCACTATATAGTGCAGACACAACAGACATAAGTGATGTCAACAGTATAGGTATTAGGAAAATGTGATAAAATAATTAAGAAGTATAACACCAACCCTCTTCAGAGTCAAAAATCTGTGTATAAATTTCAACTCCCTAAAACCTTAACTACTAATAGCCCACTGTTGACGGGAAGCATCACAGATAACACAAACAGCCAATTAACACATATTTTGTATAATACACTTATTATGTACTGTATTCTTACAATAAAGTAAACTTGAGAAGAGAAAATATTACTAAGAAAATCATAAGGGAGGCCGGGCATGGTGGCTCATGCCTGTGATCCTAGCACTTTGGAAGGCCGAGGTGGGTGAATCACTTGAGGTCAGGAGTTCAAAATCAGCCTGGCCAACATGGTACCCCATCTCTACTAAAAGTACAAAAAATTTAGCTGGATGTGGTAGCGGGTACCTGTAATTCCAGCTACTTAGGAGTCTGAGGCAGGAGAATTGCTTGAACCTGGGAGGTAGAGGTTGCAGTGAGCTGAGATCATGCCATCATGTCATTGCACTCCATCCTGGGCGACAGAGTGAGACTCCATCTCAAAAAGAAAAAGAAAGAAAGAAAAAAAGAAAAAGAAAATCATAAGGGAAAAGAAACACAGCCCTGCACTGTATTTCTCAATACTGTAAGTTTATGTTGTCTGCTTATAAGATGAATTATGTAACTGAAATGGTGAGCAAACACAGCTACAGATCTCATCTATGGTACATATTAAGCAATTTAACTTTTTCTTGTAATGAAATGACTTTTCTTTGCTACTTGGGGGCACTTCCATCATCATTGGTGACACTTTCTATGGGTCTCATGGTGTTATTCAAGGTTTGCAGTATGACATTAAACACATTGAAAAATACAAGAGAACAACAAAAGATCACTTCTTACTGCGATTTGTAATTTACTAGAGAGATGAACTGCTCACAAAAAGATGATGAGTGGCATATGCATTTTATTATTTATTTATTTATTTATTTATTTATTTATTTATTTATTTTGAGATGGAGTCTCACTCTGTTGCCCAGCTTGGAGTGCAGTGACACGATCTTGGCTCGCTGCAACCTCTGCCTCCCTGGTTCAAGCAATTCTCCTGCCTCAACCTCCCAAGTAGCTGGGATTACAGGCACCCACTACCACGCCAAGCTAATTTGTGTATTTTTAGTAGAGACAGGGTTTCACCGTGTGGGCCATGGCTGGTCTTGAACTCATGACATCAAGTGATCCGCCCACCTCAGCCTCCCAAAGTGCTGGGATTACGGGCATGAGCCACCACACCCAGCCACCACATGCATTTTAAATGGATACTCACAACAATTGAAATCACTGCAATTGCAACAGGTGGTGACTACGAAATTATTACAGCAGTACACTGTATAATACAGTCAATTTTATGTAGTTATTATTTAATACTGCATCTTTATGTTTGGTGAAATTTCTGTCAACTGCAAATGGCAGCATAAACACTCTGTATTTGCATGCATACATTTTGATAAATTTTAACTTTTTATAATATATTTGTAAAAATATATTTTATAGTAGTGAGTGATAAAATAAAGTAGTGTCTACATATCTTTTATGAATTCCTGACTTTTTAAAAACTTTTCAACATTTCTAGGCTATGCAGTTCATCTTTGGATTTTTTCCAAATTGTTGCAAATCTCCAAAAAATTGTCCAATATATTTATTGACAAAAATATGTGTATAACCGGACCTGCAAAGTTCAAATGCATGTTTTTCAAGGGTCAACTGTTGTTTTTATATGATTTATTTAATTGTAAGTTTATCTAACTTAATTTTCAATATTGGCTAAGTAAACAACTGGCTTTCAAATCCCTAAAAATTTAACAGTTGGCTCTTATGAGCTAGGACAAGCCAGCTCCAGCATACCTCTGAGCCAGTGTTTTACTTTATGAAGAATTATTGACTGAAACGTGAACTAGCAAAGGAATGGGATTTTTACAAAGGGGCAAGTCATCCAAGGAGGTAACACAAAAAAGTAAAGAAGTTTTAAAGCAATCTTAGAGGGCTTTTTCACTTCCACCATATCAGTGTAGGTTTGCAAATTTTTACCAAAACTTGCCATCTATTGGTGTCTTCATTGTTAATAATTTGCTGAATTGCAACTTCTCTTGTATAGTCACCCCTCTATAGAATATATTAAAGGCCTAACTCAGTCTTCTACAAGTTTCCCTGTAATAAAATATAATAGGTATCATTTTTATAGTTGTATCTTCTCAAAAATAAATTTAGTGGGAGACAGAGGGTGGACGGGGAAAGATTGAAGATGAAGAAGATAAATTGGTGATTTAGCACCACTTCACTCTCCACAAACTCATATTACATTTAATACTGCTCCCCAAGATCAAAGAAGCAAATGGATAGGTGAAAATCAGCAGGATGCACTTGAGCATTAAAGATCAAAGATACAGATAATCCCTGCTCTTGAAGATTTTGTTCATCAGGGTGTCCCCAGAGCCCACCATGGTATTTGGTATATGCACAATAGATATCAGGCCCTTATTTATTGACTATTGGTTCCCCCAACCTTCAGAAGCAAGCTAAATGTCCTCGAATGCAGTAAGACCTATCTAAAGAAGGGATTATTAAACAAAATGAATTAACCCTTTCAGAAAATTCAGCTCACCTGCCCAGAGTTCTAAGGAAGAGCCTGTTAGGAATGTTTGTCCTGTTGGAAGATTTACAAGGAGATTTAAGTTGTACACCTCACTTCTAAACAGCCTTGAATTATTAGAGAAGATCAATTTGCTATCATCTATTTTGTAACAACTAAGTGAACAATGACAGCGAGGTCAGTTTCCCTTAGAAAAATAATGGTGTCACCTATGATGGGTTTAGTTTCTCTGAGGAAACTTTCATGTTGGTTTATAGGATTGTTGGCCACCAACTGAGGCTGCCCAGTGCCTGACCCCAAAGTTTTGAGGGAAACTGTATTTTCCCAACAGAAGTTACCTCTTTGGGGTCTAACATTTCTCCCTCAGTAAGATCTCCTTCCCTAAGCTCCTGGCTATACATTTCATCTGATGTAAATATTTGTATTGAATCTTCTGTGAAATGTTTAGACTGCCAACAACACTAAAAACTCAAAAACAACTCTCCTTGCCCACATACTTTTCATATTCCACATAAATCCTCACTTAAGAGATACAGAGTATGCAACATATGGTGAGTCCTGTTCTCACATAACCAGAAGCAACATGAATAGGATCATTAAACTACATTCCTTCCAGACACTAATGAAAGTAACATTTGGTAATAGGAAATTCAAAAGAATGGTCTATCACAAGAAAACTAAAAATATTGCCTGTTACAGTGGCATACATTTGATTGGTGAGATTTCCTGAAATTTTGCAAATGAGATCTATTGGCACAAAAGGAAAAGGAAATAAATATTTGTCTACATTTGTAAAGCTAAGAGAGTAGAACTTCAACCCCTATTTAGCTTTTAAAATTAAGCATAGCTGGAAATAATAATAAACCCAGGAGCGAACAGGAAGCCATCTTTCCACAGTAAGGTACTGTATGAACCAGAAACATGCCATGTAATTTGGGCCATCTGGGAAGAACATGGGTTGTACTCTAAGGATAACAGAGACATAACATTTTCAAATGTATATATGAGGATGATCAAAGCCTTGAAATGCTCAAGGAAACTCATTTCTGTTATAATATGTAAATAACTTCACCAGGAAAACACACATAAAATGCCTCCACTAAAAATAAAACCAGTTTACATAAATGTAGAGTCAGTTCTGAAGCTTATTTTCACATAACCGTACTTTTAATCTAGATGTAGTCTATTTTTTAATTTAGCATTCTTTTATAAACTCCTTACTTTGTAATAAAAAAGTCCACATAGTCATCATCATAACAACTGTCTTGGGTTGGGTCTCTCCAAAAAGCAGGTGCTGAGACATGGATGTGAGTACAAATAGCTCTTTTAGGAGGCAATTCCAAGAAACACTTGCAGAAAATTGGAAAAATGAGGAAACCAGTGAAGGATGCATTATTGAGCAAGTTACCACTGTGAGTCACCAGGGCTCAATCCCCACCGGGGATCCCTGGGATACAGTGTGGAACACACCTTAGAGTTAACCCAACCAAGGGGTGAAGCAGCTGAGGTATTTATTCACTAACTCTCATCGGCGAATGGCTGAGAGTTGCTTCCAGGGGGTGTTAATCCTCAGCACTTTAAGGCTGCCCTGCTAAGGGGCTCAGAGGGCTTCAGCACTCAGTGAAAGCTCACTGGCAAAGATTTGCAGGTGCTTACAGTTGGAAGTGACTGGATAGCAAGCATATGAATGGGAAGTCCTGAGGTTGTGTGGTCATGGCACAAGAGAATCAGGTGAAATAACTGTATAATATTTCATCACATTACTATACTACTGTTTTTCTACTTGCTTTGAGAACAGACTTTAATTGTCCAAGTTTTAGAAAGAAGTCAGTTAGTATAACACTCATGTGAAACTTAGAATAAGTACCTAAGAGATGTGTTAAATTATTTTATAGTCAACATTGTAGAAAGATGAATGCATTGTTTTTGTTCAAAAGGTGTTCATTCACTCTACACCCATTAAGATAGCTATAATGAAAAGAAAGAAAGTGACAAGTATCGGGGAAGATGTAGACAAATCGGAACGCTTTCCCATTGTTGAGTGGGAATATAAATTGTGCAGCCACTGTGGAAAACAGTATGGTAGTTCAGCAAAAAATTTTAAATTGAATTAGCATATGATTCAGCAATTCCACTCCTTGAGTGGAATTGAGTATGTACTCAAGAGAATTAAAAGCAGGGACTTGAACAGATAAATATTCGTATTCCCCTGCTAAGAGTAGCTTCATGCACAGTAAACAAAAGATGGAAGCAACCCAAATGTCCATCAATGCATGAATGGATAAAGTGTGGTATGTACATACAATGGAATATTATTCAGCCATAAAAAGGAAATATGACATATTCTATTACATAGGTGAGCCTTAAGGATATTATGCTAAGTGAAATAAGCCAGTCTCAAAAGAACAAATACTGTCTGTATGATTCTACTTATATGAGATACCTAGAGTAGTCAAATGTATAGAGACAGAAAGAAGAAGGGTAGTTGCCAGGGGCAGAGAGAGTGGGGAATGGAGATTTATTGTTTAATGAGTATAGAGTTTCAATTTTGGAAGATGAAAAAAGCTCTGGAGATGGATGGTAGCAATGGTTACCCAACAATGTAAATGGACTTAATGCCATTAACTGTGCACTTAAAAATGGTTAAAATTGTAAATTCCATGTTGTATATGTCTTACTTTAATATAAAGAATCCTGCAAAAAATTTAAAAATAAAAATAAGCAAATGAACTATTACAGGCCACAACATGAAGTTTTTTAAGTAAAAAAGAAGATATACATTAATTTCCTCAATATCTGCCATGCTATACATACTTCGCTTTTTGAAATAGCATCTAGAGCCTGTGAAAATAGCAATAGCCATTCTGGGGCTCTCTGATGTTCTTGCCGTCCTTACTCTAAATTCATTCACACCCAAAGTCTTCCTCATGCTAGAATAAATCCAGCATTTGATCCAAAAATACAACAGTTTGACCTGAGCTCTTCCTCCAAGATACAGTTCACTTGCAGCTGTATGTTTCTAGTGTTGGTGAAGAGGAGCCAGGAGCCTTCAATGTCCAGAAAGAGTTGGCAACACGGGTTGGCCAGTGGTGTCTATGTTGAGAGCTGGTTCACCTGCCCTCTTCAGAATGGTTGTCAAAGTCTGTTCAGGAAGCCCTCAAGGAAGGCAGTTTTCAGGCTGATCTATTGGTCCCCTCCCCCAGAGTATGTGAGTTCAGCATCTTTCTCATAACAAGAACTCAGTAAATATCTCACAAATGAGTGAATAAATAATTAAACCAATGAATGAATAAATGAAATTCTACAAGAAAAGTCCAGCAAGCCTGGAAAAAGCTGTGCCACCATTAGTTACTCAGGTACCCCTGCAGAAGTCAGTCATGCCCTGCTCCCCCATCACTGAAGGAAATAGATGCTGCACTGGGAGGACATGTCATCTTCATCAAACCCCTGCCTGGTGGAAACAGCAGGCAGGCAATAAGACCCACAGAGCCCTCTCTCTGCACACTCCCATCCCTGTGCCTCACAGTCCCTTCCAACATGGGAGCCTGAGGATAGACCACAAACTTCCCAGCTGTTCCCTGGAGCCCTGTCATCCAAGAAGGAGAAGGAGCTGTGAGGAGTAGGCTGGGGTGGCAAGGCTTGGGACCCCCACACGTATACACACACGCTCAGTCAGAGCATCTCTGACTTTCGTCTATTTTATATTTTAGTTTTCCACAGAAGATTCAATGAGGGGGGCAAGTTTCCCCTCTAAAAAAAAAAAGATATTTGAAAAACACTGGTCTAGCCACATGTTACATGACTGTAATCTCCCAGAGGGCAAGAGACTGGAATTACACCACCATCCCCTAATACCTGGTACAATGCCATGAACTTGATCGGGAAGTGTCTTGGGGCATCAGGCAAGAAGTGCCAATTACCTGGGTCCTAGTCCCAGCTCCAACATAAACCAGCCGGGCAAGCTACATCATAAAAGTTGTTCCATCTTTACTCTTTAAAATAGTGCCACTCTGGAGATTTTTCTACACTAACATTCCCTCATGAACTACCTTATTCATGATTTTATCAGCTTAGTTGAAATGTTGTATTTCAGCTGAAGACATCTGAATCGAGCCTTCGCTTTCACATTGGGTCAGCATCCTGCACACATGCACACGCACATGCTCTTACCCACCCCATTCCCCAACACCGCACCCCACATCCCACCACAGCCCAGGGCACCCTTGGACACCAATGCATCCCTCTCTAGATGCCAATTAAGAAAATAAATAGTTCTTATTATCCACTTACCCTTAAATACCTTCCTTCAGAAGTACTTACATCTTTTTTAATAAAGTGATCTGGTGGACAAAGCAAAAACTATAACCCAAATTGACAAATGCCCCCAGAAGTCCCAATAATTAGTTCTATTCTATTCTCCCACAATGTAAGATATGGTTTTAATCCTCTAAATATTTACTATTTATTGTAGTAATATGTGGTGTATCTAACTCAAATAGCTAGGCAGCTACCACTCTGCCCAACAGCTGTGCTTTCAAGTGGTTCAGTACATAACCACACACACTGTGACTGTATTGCTCTCTGTAAACACTATAAAAAGTCAAATATGCCTATATGTTTCTCAAGTTCACTCAGACCAAAAAAAAAAAAAAAAAATCACCTATCCCATAGACTATCAATAAAATAACCCCAAAAAGTCCAAATAAATACAGAATAAACATTTAAAATACTCTATGCTGGATTTCTTTTTGCATTGTAATTCACCGTAATTAGTCAAATCCTGTGGGAACATTGATATGGGATATTTGCTGAACTGGTCAAGTTTAATCATCTCTCTAAATATGAATGCCAAGAATATATTAATATATTACAAGGTCACTCTCCTGTCAAAGGTACAATTAATATAGACAGCACAGGTAAACCACCAAGGACTCAGTTTTTTAACATCCAAAAGTACAGAGAATAATGTAGAAACCTTTCCGTATCTATCAGCCCCATCACCAGTTAACTATCAAATTTTGCCAATTCAACTACTTTTGAAAGGTCAATTTATAAATGTCTTATACCATAATCTTTTGTATGTGTGTTCACAAAAAAATCCAACAAACATGTGGCTGTCTAGGGGCAGAGAAATTAGAAGAGAGCACTATCCCCTCTGACAGGGCCGGGACTGCCTCGTATGTTGCCTTGGGCTAAAGCCCTGGGTCTCTAGGTGCTGAGAGAAGCTAGAAGGAAGGATGACAAAGTCTTAAGCCCCTGTAATTCCTGGTAAATGAGACAGGCCCCCTGTAATCCCTGGTAAATGAGACAGGCAGCATAGCCCATCCAGG
The DNA here is from genome assembly GCF_049350105.2 of Macaca mulatta. NCBI lineage: Eukaryota > Metazoa > Chordata > Mammalia > Primates > Cercopithecidae > Macaca > Macaca mulatta. The sequence goes on from NC_133411.1 coordinate 62,863,246, forward strand.
TTCTGACTCACTTGGAGACCTTCTCTCTTCTGACTCCATCCATCCCCCACATCAATCATAACAAAGAGGAAATCAGCTTTGCCCTCGTGGATGCATCTGGCAATGATTAGGATTTGGGGGTGAGTCCAGGTTTAGTTAGGGTATAGGAGGTGCACTGACATTTGCTGAGTGCCAACTATGTGCCATGCAACACTTTACATTAGTACTTCTTTACCCTGACAACCAGTTCATCATCACCTGAAAAATAGGAAGGAAACCTGGGAAGGCCTGGGACCACTCCAAACCAAGTATTTCACAGTAAGAACAATTACTTTACTGTAATCCTCTCAACAGCCTAGTAAACTAGGTACTGCTGTGCTCAGATATGATCTAGACATTAAATGGCAGGGCCAGAATTTAGACCCATGGCTTTCTTCTTTCCAAAGTCCTGCTCTTTTCCCTGACCACAGAACTAGAGACTAGCTACTCTGGTCTCCATTTAGACCATAAAATCAATCCAGAAAGTAACTCCCAGTTCCAGCCCACAGTAGATACTTCATAGGTATTTTAAACGGAATAAATGAATACATCACATTCTAAAACTTGAATTAGAAAGGTAAGTTTGTCCAAGTAGATCAGATTAATGAAACAAAGAATCAGACTGCAAATGTAGGCCCAGGCTGACAAAGAAAAGTGCAAAGCCTTTCATTCCTTCACTAGGGATAGAATGTTCACTCTATTCATCATCTCTTCAAATATTCTTCAGTCTCCTTGCCTGTTTTCTGACTGGGCTTCCAATTATATAACTATTAGTTTGATATTGTCCCACAGCTCTTGGATAGTATGCTCTGAGTTTATTTTTGTTTTGTCTTGGTTTTCACTTTTTTTTCCTTTGTGCTTCAGTTGGGGCAATTTCTACTGACTTGTGTTCAAGAACCCTATTTCCTCAGCACAGTCACATCTACTACTGAGAATAACAAAGTTATTAGTCTTTCATTGTGTTCTTCATCTCCAGTATTTCCTTTTGTTCCCTTTTTATGGTCTCGATCTCTCTGCCAATACCCTTATATCTTCATCCATGCTATCCCCCTTTTCCACTGGATACTTTAATATATTAATCATTACTAGTTAAATTTTCTTTCTGATAATTCTAACATCAGAGTCATATCTGAGTCTGACTCTGTTGGTGCAGGACAGGGGCAAACCTACCCCCTGCATCTGGTAAAGGACATGTAGGAACAGGATTTCCCCGAAGTGGGGTGGGTAGGAGAAAGGTAATTGCAACTTGCTCGATTTTCTGACCTGTGGACTTAGAATGAACTTTGTCATAAGAACAGACTTTTATGGGGTTCCCACCAAATCTTTCCGGTTGCAATTTGGTCCGTTAGATGTGGTCTAGGGCTGGAGGTTTCTATGTGATAGGTTTTCTACATAATGAAGCTGCTAGACCATTCTGCCCACCCCTGCTCCCCAACCCAATGGAAGGTCTGCATCACATGTCACCCCACAAGGCCACTCACTGCCTCTCACTGTTCTGCGCCTCTCATGATCATTTGCACAGTCCCCTCATTTCACTTCTTTTTTATTAACCACTTTATTGAGATATAATTTCCATACCATAGAATTTACCGTTTAAAATGTACAGTTCAATGATTTGGGGTATATTGCATTATTAATTTGAAAAATTGTCGTAAATGTAGGCAGCGAACTTTGCCATTTTAACCATTTTTAATTGTATAATTCAGTGGCATTAATTATATTCACAATGTTGTGCAATCACAACAGAAACTCTATAATCATTAAGCAACAACTCCTCATTCCCCTCTCTCTCTAGCCCCTGGTAACTTCTAATCTACTTTCTGTCTCCATGGATTTGCCTATTCTATGTATATTATGTAACTAAAATCATACGATATTTGTCATTTGATCTGGCTTATTTCACTTAGCACAATGTCTTCAAGGTTTATCACATTGTGGTGTAAGGTTTGTCACACTGTAGTATGGATCCACCCTTTGGTTATTGAGGATAATGCTGTACAAGAGTCTGTTCTAGTCCTGGCTTTCAATATCTTTGGGTATGTTCCTAGGAGTGAAATTGCTGGGTCATATGGTAATTCTATGCTTAGTTTTTTGAGGAACACTCTCATTTCTTGATAATTTAAACCCTAGCTTATTGTTACGTTTCACTATTTTTGTCTTAATAATTGGTGATTTCAATATCCTTGTAGCCTCTCAATTCCTTAAACTCTTCTCCTTCACCTCAATAGTTTGTCCTTCACACTACTTCACTCATCTCCTACTCCCCTCCACCCACCGTGGTCATTCCCTAGACCTGTCATCAGCATTAGGGGCATCTCCTTCATAATCTCCATTTCAGTCGTCTCTCCAGACCCTGTAGTACAAATCCTTCAACTCTGCAGGAACTCCAATTCTTTGACCCTACCACCTTTTCACACTTCCTTGGTCTTTTCATGCCTTAACTTCCCCCCACTCACCAAGCTTGAATTCCATAATCATTTATTTTCTTATTTACTTATTTATTTATTTATTTATTTATTTATTTATTTATTTATTTAGAGATGTCAACCAGGCTGGAGTGCAGTGGCGCAATCTTGGCGCACCGCAACCTCCACCTTCTGGGTTCAAGCAATTCTCCTGCCTCAGTGTCCCAAGTAGCTGGGATTACAGGCGCCTGGCACCACACCCAGCTAATTTTTGTACATAATCACTTATTTTCAATCACTGCTGTGCCTACACTTTCAACTCCAGTGTCCCTTTATCACTTGGTTATGTTTGCTCAGCAAAACTACCACCCTAGTTAAAATAAAGTCTTCACCTGTAACTCATCATAGGCATCTAAGAAAAATCACACAACTCCTTGTCCTTAATTCATGACCATAAACCTCAAATGGGTCTTGAATGCCTCCTGGCAATCAGTATTACATTTCCTTAGTTCTTTCATTTTCCCTGTTCTCCTAAATGACTATTTCATACTTTCTTCTCTTTCCACAAACCTGCAATACCCACTCCACATTCTCACTTTGAGCTGATGACCTGGCTCCCTATGCACTGAGGAAATTGAAGTAATCAGAATGGGACTTTTGCAGACTCCCACCACCACATCCACCCACCTACCACATCTGCACTTGCACACTCCACCTCCCATCTACAACTGTAGACAGACTCTCTGCACTCCCATCCAGGACCCACTCCTCCACTTTGCACAAGACCCATCCCCCTCACTTACTTAAGAACATTATACCACCAATTCTTCCTTTTTGTAAACCTACCTCAGTCAAATTTCCCATTCTACAGAATCAGTCCCTCTAGCATCAAATATGCTGTTATTCCTCTTACCTTAAAAATAGCCTCCCCTTGCACTCCAGCCTGGCCAACAGAGCGAGACTCCATCTCAAAAAAAAAAAAAAAAAAAAAAAACAAAGCCTCCCTTGGCCTCACTTTTCTTTCCAATCACTTCCTGCACCATGAGGCAAGACAAGTAGAGAAGCCCATTGCCAGCCCCACACTCCAATCCAGCCCACTCTTTCCTGGCCCTGCCTCCAAATTCCTCTTGTCTCTTTGTGGAAACTCATTATCACTGAACAAACTAATTTTAACCCCTCTTATCTGTTACTTCCCTTCCATCTCTACAGCCTCTCTTAATTCAGACCTGTTCTATAATTTCCTAACTAATCACCCTGCTCTAGCCTCACTTCCTCCTCCATCACTGGAAGCTTTCAGCCTCCCCCTGCTAATATGAGTTTCTGTCATTCCCTCCCATTAAACACTTCCATCCCTAATAAGCATTCACTATAGGTTAGAATTGGGTATTGCTATGAAAACACTGCTCCAAGATAATTTCCAAATTCCCCCTTCCAACAGATTGCTGCTCCTTAAACCTGCTAGATACAGACATTCCAGAGCTGCCACTGCCTCCACATTGGTGCCGGAGTGGTCTCTCTAATGAAGACAGAATCCTGTACCTGCTTCAAACTCTTCTCTGGATCCCCATTGTCCTGTGAGAGTCTATCTACCTTATTTACCACAGTGCTGAAAGTTCTCCATAATGTTCCTCTCTCTCTAACCTCATCTGTTACTTCTTCCACACATAGGCTCCTCAAACACTGAGCTAGGTATAGTTCCCAGGTCCTATATATAATCCAGGTCCTTAGGCCCAGATTTATCTATTCATCCAGCACCGTACCAGCACATAGGAAGCACCTGAGCAAACACACGCTGAGTGAATACACTTACTGAAATCATATTCTATACAAACTCCATATGTTAGGAAAATTATTCCACATCAACTTCAAGTGCCCAAGATTCATTTTGATAAGGCAACATCTACTTTTCATGCCTTTTGCAGTTTCTGGAACACAATAGACCATCATTAAAGACTGAGTGAGTGGGTGGGTGGGTGGGTGGGTGGATGGATGGATGGATGGATGGATGGAGAACTGTGAGAGAAGATAACTAACATTAAGAGAACTTCCCCTCTCAATGGTGAGTTCTTGAGTACAGAGAACATGTCTTAATTCTTTGCATTTTCAATGCTCAAAACACAGTCTAACACAAAAAGTTATTAACGAATATGAGAAGAATACATGAATGTGCAATTGCATGAATTAAATACATATTATTTCAATTGTAAACCTTGATTTAACAGATATAGCATTCGATTAACTATCTTATGTGAACTCATGTTTCAGATATAAAAAGTCCAAATATAGAAATTTCTACTAACTAGAAAAAAGTTTCCATCATTAAAAGAAGTCTTCACATCTGAAACAACATGTAAAAATTATAACTGCTACTGTCACCTATCTTTAGGGGTCCCAATATTCTTTAAAAAATGGCAAAATAAAGTATATTATAGATCATATGTAGGAAAAAGTTTCATCATTCATATTTCTTAGAAACAAAGTTCTATTATTTTATTAATAATTTTTGTCCTTTAACATTCATTGTAAAATGTTAAAGCTATAGAACTATAATTAAATAAAAGGAAGAAAATAAACAATCACCAGGAATAGCTCCTGTTAACATTTAGTGTTAAAATGTGTTCTAGCATGGACACAGGGAAGGGAAGAAAACACATTGGGGCCTGTCGGCGGGGGCAAGGGGAGGGAGAGCATCAGGATAAAGAGCTAATGCATGCGGGGCTTAGTACCTAGGTGATGGGTTGATAGGTGCAGCAAACCACCATAGCACGCGTTTACCTATGTAACAAACCTGCACATCCTGCACATTGCACATGTATCCCAGAACTTAAAATAAAACAGATTTTTTTAAAAAAGAAAACAAATGTTCTAGTATTCTTCTTCCTGTGTGTTTAAATGTATATGTGCATGTACACAATATAAACAAAATGATAATATTGTATAACCTGCTTTTTTTTAGCAATTGTTTCTGAAAAGCAAAGTCTGCAGAACAAGCTGAGATGCTACTATTTTATTAGGCACTATGATACCAGAGAAGCAGGGGAAAGGAGGAGAGAGGCAGGGAAGAAGTCTCTAAAGGGTGCACTGCCATGATGGCCGCCTCTGGTATGAGGTGCAGTGGATGCCTGAACTCATGGAACCACCCTCTGAACTGTACTGCCATGTCTCAGTCTAGTCCACCCAGGCAGGCAAAGGAGAATGTTTACACTAGCTTCTGTCTCTCGTTGGTCAGCTTTTACCCTGTCCCATCTCCACTTCTGAATTATGTGTGGGCACTAGGAAGACCTTTGGCATCTGACACTCCAGTGGCCATGAGGAAGAGAAGAGGTGGAATATGAGAGATACGTTGTGAGGGTATAAGCTAAGGCGACATTGGGTGGTGTCTATGCGAAGTTGGTTGTAGCCCATGCAGCTCAAGGATTAAGTGGCCTAAGAACAAATGAGGCAGAGATCATCTGAGGTATACTGAAATATATGGGACATAGATTCATTAGTGCTCTCCCATTGCAACTGGCCTCTATAGTAAAATATGATATCTCCATTTTCATGAGAATAGCCCTGTCCTCACATATTCCCCACAGAGCTTAGGTTGGGGGTGGAGTCAGCATCACCTCCAAGTTGGTGGCCAGGCACAATTTCTAAAAAAGCTTAAGGCAAAAGAGTGAACGAAAAAAGGCTACAGTCTCTTCTGCCACAGTTATTCCCACATGGAAATATGTCATCTCCCTTCTCTGCCACTCATTCCAGAATTTTCTCAACTTTGGCCAGGAATTTGACTGCTCTTGGTTTCTCTCCTGGTACAGTCACCCATACTTTCATCCCCAGGGAGCCCAAGTCTCTCACTGCCTTGCCTTTATCAGGTCATGATTGCTGCGACTGCTCACTTACCATTGTCCTTGGGCACAGGAAGTCCAGGCGATACCCAGTGAATCCTCTGGGTTCCATATATACTCCTCCCTGTTCACATTGTATAACAACACCCCAGCTATCCTCTGCTTTCCTTTTGGTAAATAAGGTCAGTTATAATCACCCCATCCCAGTATAATAAGTCTGTTCTTTGCTTTCTGGTCCACTGACATGAGGAATCTAAATTGGCCATATTATTCCCATCTTCCGGTTGGATGGAGCTCTTACTGTCTTACTTTCTCCTGGGAAGAAGCAGTTCCCCACCCTCCCTGATCCTGAACCAAGGCCTCTGTACCCATCAGAACCTAACATTACAGAGATGAAAAGGACATATTGTACAAAAGAGTCACAGGGGATCTTTGTAAGAGGGACCATTCCTGCTCCTTCACCCCTGTAGATTCTCATATTCTGGTTTCGGGAGACACAGTCTCATAATATTGGCCATTGCTTCAACATCTCAAACTACCAGAAGTTTTTTTTCAACTGCCACCTTTCCTAAGCCTCTGTTAGGCTACTCTGCCCTTCCATTAGGTTGGCTATTTTCGGATAATGGACCCAATGGTCATTGCCCCTGGTTTCACTTCCTCTGGGATAAAATATATCCCTTGGTCTGAAGCTATGTTGTGTAAACATCATATCAATGGATCAATCAATGTGTTCCTAGATGCACTGCTAGTAAGGAAGGTAAATCCACATCTGGAGTAGAAATCAATTATAAGAAATGAGGCCTAGTGTGGTGGCTCATGCCTGTAATCCTAGCCCTTTGGGAGGCCGAGGCAGGAGGATCACTTGCAGCCAGGAGTTAGAGACCAGACAGGGCAACATAGTAAGACTCTATCTCTACAAAAAATAAATTTTTAAAAAATTAGCTGGGCACAGTGACACGTGCCTGTAGTACCAGCTACTCAGGAGGCTGAGGTGGGAGGATCGCCAGAGCCCAGGAGTTGGAGGCTGCAGTGAGCTATCATCACACCACTGGAGCTCAGCCTGAGCTACAGAGCAAGACCCCATCTCTAAAATATATATATATTTAATTTTTAATTTTAGAAAAAAATAATTGTTGCCCCTGTCAGGGTGTAATTGAAATGGTGCCATACTAAGAGCTGAGCATGAATCTCTGCTGCTGGTAAGGGGGCACTCAGCAGTGGTGGTAGCTGGATTGCTTTGGTGACAAGGAGCCCCTAATACCAGGCACCTTGGTCTGAGGCCGGATTGTGTAAATACCATTTCAATAGATCAATCCCTCTCTCGAGGCCTCCAGCCCTACTACATGGTCACTTTGGTCATGGGTTCATTGTGTCAGCACCAGAATGCCAAGGAAAGTCTGAATGATACCCACTTTATGAGTTTCTCTGTCCATACATTGGACAGTGGAGTTTTAAGTTGTGTAAATAGAGGAGAGAGTGAGAAAGAGTGAAAGGGAGGTATGAGCAATGGTTTGGGTGTCCTGGTGGGATCAAAGGATCAGTAGTCGAGGCTACTAAAGAGAGTGAACTGGAAATAGGGACAGTAATATAGAAGGATCCATGAAAGTGAGATGAGGGAGGGGTCGCAAATGCTGGAGCTATCAAGGTCTGGGATATGACCACAGGAATGAGTGGCTGAGGGAGGTTGGAGCACCTTGGTCCCCAAGGCTAGCACCCTCACGACACAATTGCACATGTGTTCTCTCAGTTTGGGCTGGTACAAACCCTCCAGTTTCTGTGATTCCTTTGGCATATCAGCTACTTTCTCCCAGAGCAAAAACCATAATTCTCCACTCAGGGTATGCTGAAATTTGACTCCAGTTGTCAGTCTGAGTCAATAGGGGTGGCAAGGGCAGAGCCTTTCAAAAAGAAAACTCCTCCTGCAGATGCATTCACTGCATTGTTTCCAAGCCAAGGAATGTATACAGCCTCTGGGAGCTGGAAAGGGCAAGGAAATGGATTCTCCCCAGAGCCCCTAGGAAGGAACACAGCCTTGCCAAGACCTTCATTTTAGCCCAGTGACACCCATATCAGAGTCCTGACCTACTGAACTGTAAAATAATAAATTTGTGTTGTTTTAAACCACTAAGTTTGTGGTGATTAACAACGGCAGCCATAGGAAACTAATACTCTTAACCAATTCCTTGTTTGGGGGCATTTTGATTATTTTCAACTTTTTTCTCATTATGAACAATAATACAATGAAACTTCTTATAGCTTAATTCTTTCGCATGTCCACAATTTTTCTTAGTTCATAGATATAACTTGTTGGGTCAAAGACTCTCTAAAATTTAATAGCCTTTTATATGTATTTCCTTCCAGAAACACAATAGCAGTCTGAAATACCATCAGCACATAGAATTTCCAACAACAGAAAGTATCCATTTTTGTTTTGTTTTGTTTTTTTCTTAACAATTTGACAGGCAAAAATAGTACCTAAGTGTTTTGAATTGCATTTTCATTACTGGTAAGCTTGTGCTACATGTTTAATCATTCTTCTGTAGAACAGGCACATAGCACCCATTTTAATTTCTTCTTTTATAAATTATTTCAAATCCTCCACTCATCTTCTTTTCAGGTGTTCATCTTTTCTTACTGCTTTGTAAAATTATCCATTTATGTCACACATTGAAAATGGCTGCAATTTGATTTTAATGTTTGATATTTTAAGATACAGAAGTTTTGACTTTTTATAATCGAATCTATCAATCTTTTCCTTTATAATTTCTGCTTTTAATATCACATTTAGAAGTACTTGTCTCATTTTTACATTTGTATAAATACTCATCCGTATCTTCATTTAGTGCTTTTATGGTTGAATGTTGTGAGTTAAGAATCTAATTTCAGGTTTTCCTCAATAATTACCACTCTCAATAAAGAATGCATCAAATGTCTATCCTTTCTCCACTATAATAGATTTGAAGATGATGTTTCAAAACAAATTGATACAGACTTGAATTCTCAGCTTTTAAATAAACTCCTACTTGAAAGTAAAAAAGCTGTCAAGGAAGAGAAATTTTTTTAATGTTTTAGATTATCAGTCTCACAACATCACATTTACGTTTATGTAGCAGACCTCTAACCCCTAAGGAAATGATCTCACTTGTGAAACAAGTAACCACACCATAGACAAAATAGAGTTATATTTTCCAGTAATAAAACACCCAAATCTTCAGCAGCCCAGCAGAGAAAGAAAAATCCCACATCCTTTGTGTTTAATTATACATTACTAATGTCATACCTGACACCGAAAGGTCTCCATATGCGGATCACAGAAGCCAGGAAAATCCTTTTTCCCTTCTCTTTCCCTACTACCATGCTTCTTCTAATTGCTGGAGATAAGATATGTTTTCATAAGCTCTTCAGTATTGCTCATGAGAAAGTAGAATTTTATATTGGCTTAAATAATGTTTCACATCATGTAAAAAGGAAAAAGTAATCATAACTTAATTTCCAATCATTTTTAATGTTACCATTTGTTTTTCTAAAAGGAACATTGGCTTTTTAAGAAGAAAATATGCCCTATGTGTCTACAGCAAAAATATGAAAGCATCAACTGTATCTAGTGGCTCTCATATATTCATGTCAGATCTACAGAGCAAAACCTTTAACTGAAAAACTGACAAAGCCATTAAATCCGGGATGTATAAATTACTCACTAACTAGACCTTCCAGTTATACAAATCCAACTGAATGGTCATAGTCCTCTATAAATCTTTCAACTTTTGGTTTCATGGCTGGGTGTGATGGTTCACACCTGTAATCCCAGTACTTTGGGAGGCCGAGGAAGGTGGATCACTTGAGGCCAGGAGTTCAAGACCAGCGTGGCCAACATGGTGAAACCCCATCTCTACTAAAAATACAAAAGTTAGCCAGGCATGGTAGCACACACCTGTAATCCCAACTGCTCGGGAGGCTGAGGCAGGACAATCGCTTGAACTCAGGAGACAGAGGTTGCGAGTGTGCCGAGATCACACCACTGCACTCCAGCCTGGGTGACAGAGATTCTGTCTATAAAAAAAAAAAAAAAAATTTTGGTTTCAGAATTTGTTTTTGACTATTTCCAGTAGTAAATATGATAAAGAAAATAATATCAATGTAAAATAATCTAATTAACTATATTAACTGTATACCTATATATATTTGCCAACACTTAATAAAACCTTAAAATAGAAGTATTCTAAGTACTTCGTATATATTAATTCATTTAATCTTCTTAAGTATCATTGTTATCAGCCCCGCCCCATTTCACATGTGAGGAAACCAAGACACAGAGAAGTTAAGTAAATGTAATAAGGTTTAATATCCAGTAAGTAGCAGGATTGGGATTTGAGCCCAGAGCTCATATTCTTAACCACACACTATGATATAATTCAATGATACCTTCAGAGCCAGGGCTCTTCACCTGAGATCCACGAGCTAATTCACAGCCATGGGTGGGCATCAGGAAGTCTGTGAATCTCCCAAAACTGTATGTAAATATTTACATGCACATGTATATCTATACTTCATCAGATTCTCAAATGACTCTGTAATTTAAAAAAAATAAAGGTAAAGAGCTACTACTTTAGGAGTCAGTGCTTCATAATGGAAACAGTAGGGGTTTCGCCTGATATGAAACTGGTTAGAACACCACTTTGCCATTTATTAGCTGTGTGAACTTGGACAAGTTAATTGCCTGGTCTAAACTTCATCTTCCTTATCTCTACATGGAAATAATAACACCTACCTTGCATTGTAATAATTATTAGAGCCAGTGTCTGACACTAACAGGTGCCTGGTAAGTCATAAATGCTTTCATCAGTGTTGTTCCTGTAGTTGTTGATTTTTTTCCTTTGATTTTAATATAGCTTACTAAACTATCATCCCACATAGTACTCTTGCCCTGAAATGTTATGAGTTTCTTTGTTTGTTTGTTTGTTTGTTTTGAGACGAAGTCTCACTCTGTCGCCAGGGTGGAGTGTAGTGGCACACTCTCAGCTCACTGCAACCTCCGCCTCCCAGGTTTGAGCTATTCTCCCACCTCAGCCTCCCGAGTAGCTGGGATTACAGGTACACACAACCATGCTCGTCTCTACTAAAAATACAAATATTATAAGATTTTTAAGGCCCATAACATAGTATCCAATTGAGACTGAGACAATCCAGTCTAAAGTAGGAAGTGAATGGCAAGGAGTTAGGAGGAGGGGTCCCTTCCCACTATGCCCTGTGATGGTGGGTCTCTAATCTTTTTCTTTCTTCAGCTTTAAGAAATTTCCTGACATTCCCTAATTCCCAAAGGATAAGAAGGAGATATATATTACCTTAAAGGTGCTTTGAACTCATAGGGAAGAGAAGTACCGTTTAAATTCAAGATACTATTATCCACAGAGATTATGGAAAATTGTAGAAGCTAGAATAAACTTAATCTGAACAATTAAAGAATGACAGCAAGTCAAGTTGGAGCTTAAAAAAAATCACTTTGCTAACAGTTAAACGTTATGAACTGGCTGTAAGTTATATGTGAAGTCTGCACTTTGAAAGCTTTAAACATAATGAATCATTAAGCTCAATTTAATATTCCTCTGTGGGTGATCCGTTTCATTCTCATAACCCTTGACCATGTTGCTTTTACTTATACCTAAACTTGAAATTTCCTCTAGCCTCACCTGTTGAAATCTTACACACCCTTCAATCATTTTCAGGAAAAAAAAGAAATGCCTTCTACATGAGACTTCACGACCTCCCTGCCATCAGCATTTTCTTGTGTCTCTTAATTCCTACTGTTCCTTATTTATACCCTCTCAAGGCGCTTAGCACACTGTTGGCCATTGTCATCATTTATGCATCTGTCCATAGCTTCATTCTATCTTTCTACTACTAAAGCTCTTCAACAGCAAGAACAATGTTTCATTCATCTGTGCATCCATTATAACAGTAGTTATTCAAAACTAGTTGTGGGATACTTGCATGGAAAAAAATTGAATGAATATATGAGTTTTTTAGGAAAGAGATTCTATAGTAATTTCAGCCTGGAATTAGAAGTGTAAGCAGAAGTGCAGTTAATGAATTTGCTAATTCTCCTTCCATGTTGGAGACAGTCATCAACATTTGTTTTTTAGCTACAACATATACTTTATAGTCTCACCTTTTTTTAACATTATACTTTATGTTCTAGGGTACAAGTGCACAATGTGCAGGTTTGTTACATATATATACATGTGCCATGTTGGTGTGCTGTACCCATTAACTCGTCATCTACATTAGGTATATCTCCTAATGCTATTACTCCCCCCTCCCCCCACCAGACAACAGGCCCCAGTGTGTGATGTTCCCCTTCCTGTGTCCAAGTGTTCTCATTGTTCAATTCCCACCTATGAGTGAGAACATGAAGGGTTTGGTTTTATGTTCTTGCGATAGATTGCTGAGAATGACGGTTTCCAGCTGCATCCATGTCCCTGCAAAGGACAGGAACTCATCCTTTTTTATGGCTGCATAGTATTCCGTGGTGTATATGTGCCACATTTTCTTAATCCAGTCTGTGATTGATGGACATTTGGGTTGGTTACAAGTCTTTGATATTGTGAATAGTGCCACAATAAACATACATGTGCATGTGCCTTTAGAGCAGCATGATTTATAATCCTTTGGGTATTTACCCAATAATAGGATTGCTGGGTCAAATGGTATTTCTAGTTCTAGATCCTTGAGGAATCACCACACTGTCTTCCACAATGGTTGAACTAGTTTACAGTCCCACCAACAGTGTAAAAGCATTCCTATTTCTCCACATCCTTTCCAGTACCTGTTATTTCCTGGCTTTTTAATGATTGCCATTCTAACTGGTGTGGGATGGTATCTCATTGTGGTTTTGATTTGCATTTCTCTGTTAGCTAGTGACAATGAGCATTTTTTCATGTGTCTGTTGGCTGTATGAATGTCTTCTTTTGAGAAGTGTCTGTTCATATCCTTTCCCACTTTTTGATGGGGTTGTTTTTTTCTTGTAAATTTGTTTAAGTTCTTTGTAGATTCTGGATATTAGCCCTTTGTCAGATGAGTAGATTGCAAAAATTCTCTCCCATTCTGTAGGTTGCCTGTTCACTCTGATGGTAGTTTCTTTTGCTGTGCAGAAGCTCTTTAGTTTAATTAGATCCCATTTTTCTATTTTGGCTTTTGTTGCCATTGCTTTTGGTGTTTTAGACATGAAGTCCTTGCCCATGCCTATGTCCTGAATGATATTGCCTAGGTTTTCTTCTAGGGTTTTAATGGTTTTAGGTCTAACATTTAAGTCTCTAGTCCATCTTGAATTAATTTTTGTATAGGGTGTAAGGAAGGGATCCAGTTTCAGCTTTCTACTTATGGCCAGCCAGTTATCCCAGCACCATTTATTAAATAGGGAATCCTTTCCCCATTTCTTGTTTTTGTCAGGTTTGTCAAAGATCAGATGGTTATAGATGTGTAGTATTATTTCTGAGGGCTCTGTTCTGTTCCATTGGTCTATATCTCTATTTTGGTACCAGTACCATGCTGTTTTGGTTACTGTAGCCTTGTAGTATAGTTTGAAGTCAGGTGGCGTGATGCCTCCAGCTTTAAACAACCGGTACCAGTCACTGCAAAAACAAGCCAAAATGTAAGGACCATCAATGCTAGGAAGAAACTGCATCAACTAACGAGCAAAATAATCGGCCAACATCATAATGACAGGATCTAGTTCACACATAAAAATATTAACCTTAAATGTAAATGGGCCAAATGCTCCAAGTAAAAGACACAGACTGGCAAATTGGAAAAAGAGTCACCCATCAGTTTACTATATTCAGGAGACCCATCTCACGCACAGAGATGCATATAGGCTCAAAACAAAGGGATGGAGGAAGATCTACCAAGCAAATGGAAAAAAAAAAAAGGCAGGGTTGCAATCCTAGTCTCTGATAAAACAGATTTTAAACCAACAAAGATCAAAAGAAACAAAGAAGTCCATTACATAATGGTAAAGGGATCAATTCATCAGGAAGAGCTAACTATCCTAAATATATATGCACCCAATACAGGAGCACCCAGATTCATAAAGCAAGTCCTTAGAGACTTACAAAGAGACTTAGACCCCCACACAATAATAATGGGATACTTTAACACCCCACTGTCAACATTAGACAGATTAACAAGACAGAAAGTTAACAAGGATATCTAGGAATTGAACTCAACTCTGCACCAAGCAGACCTAATAGACATCTACAGAACTCTCCACCGCAAATCAATAGGATATACATTCTTCTCAGCACTACATCGTACTTATTTCAAAACTGACCACATAGTTGGAAGTAAAGCGCCCCTCAGCAAATGTAAAAGAATAGAAATTATAACAAACTGTCTCTCAGACCACAGTGCAATCAAACTAAAACTCAAGATTAAGAAACTCAATCAAAACCGCTCAACTACATGGAAACTGAACAACCTGCTCCTGAATAACTACTGGGTATATAACGAAATGAAGGCAGAAATAAAGATGTTCTTTGAAACCAATGAGAACAAAGACACAACATACCAGAATCTCGGGGACACATTTAAAGCAGTGTGTAGAGGGAAATTTATAGCATTCAATGCCCACAAGAGAAAGCAGGAAAGATCTAAAATCGACACCCTAACATCACAATTAAAAGAACTAGAGAAGCAAGAGCAAACACATTCAAAAGCTAGCAGAAGGCAAGAAATAACTAAGATCTGAGGAGAACTGAAGGAGATAGAGACACAAAAAACCCTCAAAACATCAATGAATCCAGGAGCTCGTTTTTTGAAAAGATCAACAAAATTGATAGACCGCTAGCAAGACTAATAAAGAAGAAAAGAGAGAAGAATCAAATAGATGCAATAAAAAATGATAAAGGGGATATCACCACCAACCTCACAGAAATACAAACTACCATCAGAGAACACTATAAACACCTCTACACAAATAAACTGGAAAACCTAGAAGAAATGGATAAATTCCTGGACACATACACTCTCCCAAGACTAAATCAGGAAGAAGTTGAATCTCTGAATAGACCAATAACAGGCTCTGAAATCGAGGTATTAATTAATAGCCTACCAACCAAAGAAAGTCCAGGACCAGAAGGATTCACAGTCGAATTCTATCAGAGGCACAAGGAGGAGCTGGTACCATTCCTTCTGAAAGTATTCCAATCAATAGAAAAAAGGAATCCTCCCTAACTCATTTTATGAGGCCAACATCATCCTGATACCAAATCCTGGCAGAGACATAACAAAAAAAGACAATTTTAGACCAATATGCCTGATGAACATCAATGCAAAAATCATCAATAAAATACTGGCAAACCGAATCCAGCAGCACATCAAAAACCTTATCCACCATGATCAAGTGGGCTTCATCCCTGGGATTCAAGGCTGGTTCAACATACGCAAATCAATAAACGTAATCCAGCATATAAACAGAACCAAAAACAAAAACCACATGATTATCTCGATAGATGCAGAAAAGGCCTTTGACAAAATTCAACAGCCCTTCATGCTAAAAACTCTCAATAAATTTGGTATTGATGGAACGTATCTCAAAACAATAAGAGCTATTTATGACAAACCCACTGCCAATATCATACTGAATGGGCAAAAACTGGAAGCATTCCCTTTGAAAACTGGCACAAGACAGGGATGCCCTCTCTCACCACTCCTATTCAACATAGTGTTGGAAGTTCTGGCCAAGGCAATCAGGCAGGAGAAAGAAATAAAGGGTATTCAGTTAGGAAAAGAGGAAGTCAAATTGTCCCTGTTTGCAGATGACATGATTGTATATTTAGAAAACCCCATCATCTCAGCCCCAAATCTCCTTAAGCTGATAAGCAACTTCAGCAAAGTCTCAGGATACAAAATCAATGTGCAAAAATCACAAGCATTCTTATACACCAATAACAAATGGAGAGCCAAATCATGAGTGAACTTCCATTCACAATTACCACAAAGAGAATAAAATACCTAAGAATCCAACTTACAAGGGATTTGAAGGACCTCTTCAAGGAGAACGTCAAACCACTACTCAACGAAATAAAAGAGGACACAAACAAATGGAAGAACATTCCATGCTCATGGATAGGAAAAATCAGTATCGTGAAAATGGCCATGCTGCCCAAGGTAATTTATAGATTCAATGCCATCCCCATCAAGTTACCAATGACTTTCTTCACAGAATTGGAAAAAACTACTTTAAAGTTCATATGGAACCCAAAAAGAGCTCATGTAACCAAGACAATCCTAAGTCAAAAGAACAAAGCTGGAGGCATCACGCTACCTGACTTCAAACTACACTACAAGGCTACAGTACCCAAAACAGCATGGTACTGGTACCAAAACAGAGATATAGACCAATGGAACAGAACAGAGCCCTCAGAAATAACACCACAGATATACAACCATCTGATCTTTGACAAACCTGACAAAAACAAGCAATGGGGAAAAGATTCCCTATTTAATAAATGGTACTGGGAAAACTGGTTAGCCATATGTAGAAAACTGAAATGGGATCTTTTTCTTACACCTTATAGAAAAATTAACTCAAGATGGATTAAAGACTTCAATGTGAGACCTAAAACCATTAAAACCCTAGAAGAAAACCTAGGCAATACCATTCAAGACATAAGCATGGGCGAAGACTTCATGACTAGAACACCAAAAGCAATGGCAACAAAAGCCAAAATAGACAAATGGGATCTAATTAAACTAAAGAGCTTCTGCACAGTAAAAGAAACTATCAACAGAGTGAACAGGCAAACTACAGAATGGGAGAGAATTTTTGCAATCTACTCATCTGACAAAGGGCTAATATCCAGAATCTACAAAGAACTTAAACAAATTTACAAGAAAAAAACAACCCCATCAAAAAGTGGGCAAAGGATATGAACAGACACTTCTCAAAAGGAGACATTAATGCAGCCAACAGACATATGAAAAAATGCTCATCATCACTGGCCATCAGAGAAATGCAAATCAAAACCACAATGAGATACCATCTCATACCATTTAGAATGGCGATCATTAAAAAGTCAGGAAACAACAGATGCTGGAGAGGATTTGGAGAAATAGGAACGCTTTTACACTGTTGGTGGGACTGTAAACTAGTTCAACCATTGTGGAAGACAGTGTGGTGATTCCTCAAGGATCTAGAACTAGAAATACCATTTGACCCAGCAATCCCATTACTGGATTACCAAAAGGATTATATACCAAAAGGGTTATAAATCGTGCTACTATAAAGACGCATGTACACGTATGTTTACTGCGGCACAATTCACAATAGCAAAGACTTGGAACCAACCCAAATGTCCATCTATGATAGACTGGATTAAGAAAATGTGGCACATATACACCATGGAATACTATGCAGCCATTAAGAAAGAATTTCATGTCCTTTGCAGGGACATGGATGAAGCTGGAAACCATCATTCTCAGCAAAATATCATAAGGACAGAAAACCAAACACCACATGTTCTCACTCATAAGTGAGAGTTGAACAATTAGAATACATGGACACAGGGAGGGGATCATCAAACACCGGGGCCTGTCATGGGGTGGGGAGCTAGGGGAGGGATAGCATTAGGAGAAATACCTAATGTAGATGACAAGTTGATGGGTACAGCAAACCAACATGGCCCATGTATACCTATGTAACAAACCTGTACATGGTGCACATGTACCCTAGGTCTTAAAGTATAATTAAAAAGGAAGGAAGGAAGGAAGGAAGGAAGGAAGGAAGGAAGGAAGGAAGGAAGGAAGGAAGGAAGGAAGGAAGGAAGGAAGGAAGGAAGGAAGGAAGGAAAAAAGAGAAAGAAAGAGGAAGGAAGGAAGGAAGGAAAAAAGAGAAAGAAAGGAAGGAAGGAAGGAAGGAAGGAAGGAAGGAAGGAAGGAAGGAAGGAAGGAAGGAAGGAAGGAAGGAAGGAAGGAAGGGAAAGAGTGAAGACAGGGGTTGGTGGGTGTCCTTGAGCCCTCAGGAATAAGATGGCGGTTCTCTGGAGGCTGAGTGCCCTTTGCAGTGCCCAAGGAAGCCGAGCTCTGTTGCTGCAAACCCCAGTGTTCAGACCTGCTCATATCTCAGCATTTCTTCAGGACCGACCTACACCAGACCGGTGTGGAGTGCAGCACATTCACTTGTCACTGAGCCACCATTCTGGTTCCAAGACTGCATGTCTCCACTGGACTAGTGAAAGGGTTGTCAGTGTTTTGCTCCTGGGTCGGCTTCTGGCTGCTTATTTGAATCCTTGCTCTGCGATGGACTACTCCCTGGCTGCAACCCTCACTCTTCATGGTCACTGGGGCTTTGAACAAGTTGTTACTATGTTCATAGGGACGTTTGGCAGAAAGCTGCCAAGGCAGGGCTTTTGGCAATTTCAGTTTTAAACTTGGCTGGGCTTTGCTATTTCAACCATCACGATGTGGACATCTGCAAAACTGTTGCCATGCTGTGGAAGCTCTGACCTTTCTGACTTAATACTTTGAAGAATTGATGTATGCTTCTTTTCCTCTGTGTTGTCATGCCGTTCAACTCACAATCAGGAAGAAATAGCAGATGAGTCCATTGGTGGACAGCCTTCTTCTCTTAATCACAAGATTATTTTCAGAATTTAATCTTTAAGGAAAAGGTTTGAGAGGAATTTTGTCTAAGAAGTTGTGAGACTGAGTTCTGTATTCTGGTGAGTTAATGGGGTTGCCTCCCAGCTTCTCAAAAGACTCATAGTATAACAAAACATGATATATGAGCCTTTTAATTTATCAATCTCTTAAAGAGAATCCAGCTTTATTACTATTAATATATGATCAAACTTCTGTATTTGCCCTGGGAGTAGTGGACAAAGGGAAATACTGTTAATTCATGAATAAAAACTTTGCAGAAACTTAGATAGTGTTTAATTTTTTAAAACTTCCTTCTCTATTCAGTAGATACCACCTACTGATGGTTGCATATACTAGGGAAATTTTAAAATTAGGAAATGCTGATATCTCACATTATCAATTTCTAAATCTTAAGAAAAATAGCTTAGAGTGCTTCTGAATATAGAGAGGTTCCATTTAAGGGCAAGGTTCCCCTTGTAGATGTATCAAACTATTACAAAGTATAAACTGAGACTTAATCCTCAAATTTGTTCTACTTGTTCTAAAACAATCCGTCCACAAATATAAAACCATAAGTAATAAATCCTTATGTTCACACTATGGGAATCTCTAATGTGAAAATGTATTCTATGAAAATAATTTTGAAAACAAATGTATAATTAAAAAATAAAAGATGAAGATAATTCATGGGAAGAAGTAAATTCACATTTTTCTTTCATAATTGAGATTTTATTGGCCGAGGATCAATACAGACATTTCAATTTGTACACAGTTCTTAACATACATACCAGAAATATAAAAGGCCATGTATTGTAAAAGTTATTCCAGTGACTTTCCAGCTTAAAATTTGGAAGCAAATTTTCCTTAAGAGGCTATCAAGTACCAGTGTCTCCACGTTGATAAGCTGTTACATGCGTCCCACCAATTCACAACTGAATAGCATATACACTACATATTCAAATGTGTGGCACCTCCCCCCAACCTCACTCCCGCTCTCACCATGTGATGTGCCTGCTCCCACTTCACCTTCCACCAGGAGTAAAAGCTCCCTGAGGCCTCTCCAGAAGCCTGGCTGATGCTGGTGCCATGCTTGTACAGCCTGCAGAACTGTGAGTCAATGAAGTCTTTTCTTTATAAATTGCCCAGTCTCAGGTATTTCTTTATAGCAATGCAAGAATGGCCTAATGCAGGCTAAAATTGCTTGGTCATATGGAAACCCTATGTTTAACCATTGTGCACTGTTGTCCACGGTGGCTGCACCACTTCACATCCCCACCAGTAGTGGATGAGGGTTTCAGTTTCTCCACATCCTCACCACCACTTGTTATTTTCTGTTTTTTGATGATACCCATCCTAGGAGGTGTGAAGTTGGAGGATGGACAATTCTTGACTTCAAATTCTGAGACCATTTCATTTTACACCCTATGTGTCACTATTCTCAGTTAACAGGTGTGAAAATGGAGGCACAAACTAATTCCCTGCTCAAGATCTTAAATGTTTTAGTGATGGAGCCGGTGTCTGCCTTGCAGACCAGTGATCTTTCTACCAGGCTGTTG
Organism: Macaca mulatta; assembly: GCF_049350105.2. NCBI lineage: Eukaryota > Metazoa > Chordata > Mammalia > Primates > Cercopithecidae > Macaca > Macaca mulatta. Next base: position 62,883,691 of record NC_133411.1, read on the forward strand.
TGAAGTCTGTGGCCATTCTAGTCAGAACTCCAGAATGTGTATAAGTTTGTTTAAATATAGGGCTGATCTCAGGGGCTAATTGTGATGGCTGCTGGGAGTATGAAATATTATCTATCTTTTCTCCAATTACTTTCTTAATGTGGTATATTCTTGTTCTGCTCCATGTTATCAGAATCTGAAGCAGGTGTCCTCATTATCTGTGGTGTTCTTCTTGTCTTCTGCTAGACTTCAAATGCTTCAAGGGCAGCAATCATGTCCTTGTTCCCTCGGTATTTACAGTGCTGGGCACACTGCCTGGCACATGGGCCCTCAAGTAATGTTTGATGAATTAAATTGGATAAATCAGTCAGACGTGTTAGAGAGTGAGTTTTTTATAATTCAGCTCTTCCAGAGAAAAAGATGAGACATAAATGGTAGCTGGTAAAAGAAGCCATTTTTCTTTGTTATGTATCACAACTTATTAATAACAACAGAACTAAGTTCAGGGCTTGGATGTATAAATCGGCTAGCTAAGGCAAAATGCACATCAACATGCTGGCTGAACTGAGGCCTGCTGGCATATGATACTTTAGTTCACTTATAATTAATAAATGATGCAATTGTCCTGAACTATTCCTAGCCTCAAACTTCAAATTTTCCAAATATCTAAAATACACACTAGACCTTTCTCATTATGTTTATTATTGAATTTTTTGTAAAAAATTAAAATATATAGAAGTATATGGTGAGAAGTATAAATCCCCCTTCATCTCTCCCCACACTCCTACATGAATAGAACACTGAACTCTAAATTCTAAAGGCCACAGACATTTTGGAACTCTGTTTGGAAGAGTAAAGGATATGCTGGCCTTTCCTGGATTGACTTTCTTTTAACAGGAAACACAAAAGTAACCATCTTCAAGTTCTGAATAAAGCAAATGGTCACTGAATCAAAGAACTTTTTCTCAAGAGACATCTTTTGCCACGGGTAGATAAGAAGTGTTGTGATTCAGTCTCAGCTAATCATGTAGAGTGGAAGCTCTCATTAATGATTTCTTTTCAGACAGGCTACCATTTGTACGCAAGGTACAATCCCACACACTTGTAAATGACAAAACACACAAACATGCATTTTTCTTCTCATCTAAAAAAGAAAAAGATTTCTCTCTCCAGGCATTTCCCCATTTCTCTGCTTTTCTTTACAGCAGAATTCCTCCAATGAGATGTCTTCACTCAAATTTCTCTCCTGTTCTCTTCAACTCTAATATGGTTTTTGCCGCACACTCTAAGAAATGACTCTTGCAAAGACCTCCACCTTGTTACCTTGTTAGCCTTGTGAAATCCGATGGTCCATTCTCGTCCCTTTTCACTTACCTTCTCAGCAGCATGTGGCACCAGTGGACTCTCCTCCTCTTGGTGGCACTGACTTCGCTGGTTTCTAAGACACCACAGTCTCCTGGCCTCACTCCCACCTCACAGGTCTCTCCTCCTCAGTGGTCATTGCTGGTCGCTCCTCTTCTCCTCCACTTTCAAGATAGGGTGACCCTCCGATAGGTCCTGGGAAATTCTTCTCCATCCACACTCACTCCTTTCTCAGTGGGGGCTAGGCTCTCTGACTCTATAGACAGTGCGCCATCTACATGCTGGTAATTCCCAATCCATGTTTGTAGCTCAGGCATCTCCCTAATCCAGCCACCTTACTCTATAGCTCTGTTCACATGTCTAGCAGACGTCTCAGACACAACCCATCCTCTCCATCTTCCCCTCCACACCTGCTTCAGCTCCAGATGTCCCCATTTTATTTCATGGCAACTCCACCTTCCCAGTAGCTCAGATCAAAAATTCTGAAGTCTTCTTTGACTCCTCTCTTGGATACTGCACACCAAATTTGCGAGAGATTTCTACCTGTCTTAATTTCAAAACAGATCAGAATTCACCCACCTCCCACTGCCCCACAGATCCAAGCCACCATCCTCTCCAGCCTGAATCACTGCAATTTCCTCCTAATCTTCCGACTTCCATCCTGGTTCCTGTTCAATCTGTTCCCCACAGTCGCCAAAGTGATCCCATTTAAGCACATCAGATCATGTCACTCCCCCTCTCATGACCTACATGACTCCTTATCTCACTTAAGGTAAGGGGCAGAGTCCATACAGTGACCCACAGGCCCTCACAGTTCTGTCCCCCACTATTTTTCTAAACTCATTTCCTTCTGTGCTTCCCTCACTCACTTCTCTCGAACTACGCTAGTCTTCCAGCCCTTTTCCAGATATCTTCATGGCTAACACCCTCACCCTCCTTCAAGTCTTTGCTAAAGTGCCACCTTCTCGCAATGCATGCATACCCAATTCACACTCCCTACCTCTAACCGTCAACTTTTTTATATCATTTTCTAATATATTATATATCTTATTTATCATATTGATAATTATTACTTAATTCTATCTCCTCCCACTAGAATGTGAGTTCCATAAGGGCAGAGATTTTTGTCCGTTTTGCTCACTGATGTATTCCCAGTATCTAGGTGTTTAATAAATATTTTTACAAAATGAATGAATAAATTATAAACCCCCATAACTCTACCAGCTCTGAAAGTCTATGCCTTAAGCAGGCAGTTCCCCTCCCCCTTGCACACATTTTATTTTTCCATGAATTATCACAGTGAACACACCTCCTTAACTACCGCTATATCAAGAAATAGATGACTACCAGAGTAGCAAAGGATACGCTTTGCTTCTTATCCTTGGCATCTAGCATTACACCAGGCATCTAATAGGCATTCAATAAATGTCTGTGTAATTAATCAATTAATTAATATGATTCCAGCCATTTTTCTCAATAGCTGATTCACTACTCTGGTGCCTTGGAAAGAGCACAGCAAATTCAAAACCAAATGCATGTAACAGCACACATTGCCCTTTCGGAAACTCTCAATTCACTGAATTATGCAGATTTTCCAAATGTTGATACATTTCACTACACAATATTTAAAAGTCACATTTGTTAATACTACCACCATCTCATCAGGAAAATCTTTAAGTGTTGGAAAGAGATCAAGCTTGTGACAACAGACACGTTTCCCCAAAATTATTTCTCTTGAAAGTTCTAATTGTATCATTAGCAACAAAAATTATCAGTTAACTTATTTAAGGTATCGAGTTCATTTCATTCACATTTGAGAAAATGTCCACCAAATGTCCATGTCCAAGTAATCATTCCTCATCAGCATTCTTTCAAGTAAAAACAGTATTCCAAGAAAAGAGACAGATCAGTTCACGACTCAATTGCTCTAGTGCTTTTCCTCAAGACAGCCCTTGTACAGCCAAAGTGCCTTATGCATGCTTTGCATACTTTCCATACCACAGTGAATATTAAAAAGACATTTACAACATGATCAAGATTATTAAATTTAAATTATTTGACTGCTTTTACTGCTTCATCAAGGACATTCTTGCGTAAAACTGGGTTTTGTTCCGGTTTTTTCTTTTGAAAGTGCCTGACAATGAAGAATACAATGACTACTAGCACAGTTTGGTGTTACTGCTCTGATTCCCACTAAGGCACCCAAAGTTTTACCCTTCATTGCCTTTGTACAATCGGTGTAAATGTCGACACATGGTGGGGTTTGGTGGGGGAAAGCAATATCTTGGTGTTGTTATGAAAATAGTTTTGACCTCACGACTTGTCTCAGGACCCCCTAGGAGTCCACAGACCATACTTTGAGAACTGCTGGCTTATGACATTGCAACGGCTCATTCACATTACAATAAATTAAAATTTTTCCCAAGAATGTAAAGAAATCACTGCATGCATAATTGTTAACATTCATATTTCACAGCTAAAACAATCTTGGAAAAAATTATTAGAACAAAGTTGGTGGACTCAAACCGTTCCATTTCAAAAGTTTCTACAAAGCTTCAGTAATCAAGACAGTGTGGTACTGGCATAGACATATGCATATATATTATAGAACTGAGAGGCCAGAAATAAACTCTAACCTTTAATTTTCAACAAAGGGGCCAAGGCAATTCCACAGGGAAAGAATAGTCTTTTCAAAAGATAATGCTGGACAGCTGAATATTCACATGCAAAAGAATGAAGTTGGACCCCACATCAGCCATACACAAAAATTAACTCAAACTATATGAGAAATTTAACTTTAAAAAAAGGCCTAAAGGTAAAAACAAAATAGAACTATAACAATCTTAGAAGAAAATGTAGGAGTAAATCTTTATGATGTTGTATTAGTTAATAATTTATTAGACATCACACCAAAGGCAAAAGGAATTAAAAAGATTAAGTTGTAAGTCATTAAAATTAGAAACTTTTGTGCTTCGAAAGACATCATCAAGAAAAAACAGACAACCCACAGACTTGGAGAAAATATTTGCAAATCATATGTCTGATAACAAATTCGTATCCAGAATGTTTAAAGGACACTTATACCTCAATAATAAAAAGACAAATAACACAATTTTAAAAAGAGCAAATAATTTGAATAGACATTTTGCCAAAGAAGATATATGAGTGGCAAGTAGGCACATGAAAAGAAACTCAACATCATTCATCATTAGGGAAATACAAGTCAAAACCACAATGAGATGCTATTTCACACCCACTAAAATAGTGATTATTTTTTAAAAATATATTGAAATGATGTAGAGAAATTAGAACCTTTGTACATTATTGGTGGAAATATAAATTGATACAGCCACTTTGGAAAACAGTTTAGAAGTTTCTCAAAATGTTAAATATACAGTTACCACATGACCAAGCAATTCCACTCTTAGGTATAGACCCAACAGAAATCAGAACATATGTCCACATAAAGATTTGTACATAAATGTTCACAGAAGCATTATTCATAATAGCTAAAAAGGGGAAACAACCCAAATGTCCATCAACCAATGAATGGACAAATAAAATGTGCTATATCCATATGACGGATTATTTGGTAATAAAAAGGAATGAAGTACTGATACATGTTATGCTGTAGATGAAACTCAAAAGCATTATGCTAAGAGAACACAGTCAGTCACAAAAGACCACATACTGTATGGTTCATTTATAAGAAATGTCCAGAATAGGCAAATTCCATAGAGACATAGATTGCAGGTTGCCTAAAGAGAGTGACTGCTAATGGATACAAGGCTTCTTCGGGGATAATGAAGATGTTCTAGAATTAGATTATGGTGATGGCTGCACGACTCTGCAAATATACTAAAATCCATTGACTCATACGCTCTAATGGGTGACCTTTATGGTGTGTGAATTATGTCTCATAAAGTTGTTAGAAGTCAACATAAATGGAAGAAGAGCAACCATTCACATAAAAATAAACAAAATTGTCAATGTTTTCTTTAAGAATTTTTCAGTAGGTGTAGTTAATTACAATTTGACTTTTTTAGGTCTGCACTAAAATTACTCACCCAGTAGCAGGGTACCTTATTGCTATTACTGAAAATGATGAACCTTTGATACACTTGCAATATCTGAGAAAAAGAAACACAGGGGTCTCAGCAGGGCTCCCTTCTAAAGTCACTTGATTTCTAAAGAAGTAACCACTAGGTTTGAAGTCATCAGAGTGTTAACTATGGGGATGGTTGGTTCAGTACCCAACATCCTGACAGCACATCTGACCATTTGTATTGTATTGGAGACCACATCCTCAGCTCAGAAAGACAGCTGAACTCATTTCTGATAGAAAGTACACTGCATACTGTTCCTCCAGGGACTGAAGTTGACTCTTCTTAGAGCGAGACATTCCCCAACATTGGAACAAAAATGACTCCCACTTCTTTTCTCAGCTAAACCTGTTCAGAAGAAAGAAAGAAAGAAAGAAAGGCAGGAAGGGAGGGTGGGAGGGAAACTCAGAGATACTTTCAGTATCTAAAGTTGTGAAACTAGACAATCAGGAACGCACAGTCAGAGAGCTGGAAAGGGCCAAGAGCCCCTACCCCCTCCAGCCCATGTCCCCACACCTGCCACAGACCAGACAGGAGCACAATAAACACTCACCACAAAGTGGGGAAGGAAAATCCAGGCAGGAGCCTCTATGTAAATAAATCTCCCTCCTGTCCTCCCCTTGCACTTGGCCTGCTAATTCTTATATAACCCAAGGAGATAGCTAGAAAGAAGTTTGATTGGTGACCAATTTTGAGGACTTTTATTAAAACTCTAATTTAAGTCTTCAAGAGTTTCCAGTCATGGATACTGTAGATAATATTGCAGATGATGAAAGCATCTTCAAAATCTTAGCTGAGACACTTTACAGTCTTCCCTGGTGTACTCTGATGGCAACAAGGTCCCTTGCCCCCCTCCCACCTTGTAGAATTCCAGCGCCCCCCTCAACAGTCCTAGCAAAGGAAAACATGCCTGCTGACAGTGAGCCATCATCCACCATTCTCACTTATTTGGATTTGGTTTCCTAATGCTAAACTATGAAATTTGAAAAAAAAAAAAAAAAAGAAAGGAAACCACATCCTTTTTACTCTCAGTATATAGATGGAGGCAGTTAAGAACTGAAAACAGATTTTCAGGTTGATTGATGTGGGACAGCAGTCACAATGAGGAACTCCTACAGATTTCTGGCATCCTCTCTCTCAGTTGTCGTTTTTCTTGTGCTAATTCCTGAAGGTAAGACTGATTCTTCTCATTTCCATTATGACCACGAAGCAAAATGGAGCAGACTTTCAATGAACTTTTGGTAATATTACCTTCCTATACTGAAAGAAGATGTTTTCCCCCAAGCCTTAAAATGTTTAGCCAGGCACAATGGCACATGCCTGTAGTCCCAGCTACTAGGAAGGCTGAGGTGGAAGGATTGCATGAGCGCAGGAGTTTGAGTCCAGGCAGGGCAACATAGTGAGACCCTGTCTCTATTTTTTTTTAAATAGCATTCTTTCTTGGATTTTAAATATTTCTGTATTTTAGAAGAAAAAAACATCTTTTCTTCTCACGATTATTTTGCAAAAGATAGCAGAACCACCAATGCTTATTGCTGCCAATTTGTAACTTGAAAACTGCCAAAAAAGACAATGTAAAAATGAGTGAACAAAATCCTCGTGTTAGTAAAACAAATAGTACCTTCCAGGAAAGGAATAGTGGCAAGTTAGTCAACTCAGCCTTTCCTGCTGCAGAAAATGCATAGATCATTTAAAGAAAACTAAGACAAATCTGATCTAGACACCAAAAGTGAATCAGGAATTATTAGAATTTTTATACTTATTTCTCAGGTCTAGAGACTCTTTGGCAATACATTAAGACATTAGGCCAGTTCCCTCATTAACCCTTTGGGAGTGCTATAATATTTTTTATTAAGCTAATTTTTTGTCTACCAAATGGTAATCAATATTTCTGCTTTTGCATGAGCTGCGCATGCATGGGTTAAAATGCTGTATAATTCATGGTATCACCACTGAAAGGGTGACAGCTCTTGGGGAGCTCCAGATTTCCCTTGAAGAACCTACTAGGAAGTGAGGACTACACTCGAGCTGTAGCAATATGGAGCCAACCATGGTTTTTCCCATGATTCATCAGCTTTTGGAGGCAGGGACTTATGTAATAACCTACCTTGCCAGGAATTCCCAAAGAACTCTGGTTTATCATGCACCTAAATATGAGAAGACTTTGGGAGGCTGAGGCGGGTGGCTCACAAGGTCAAGAGATCGAGACCATCTTGGCCAACATGGTGAAACCTTGTCTCCACTAAAAACACAAAAATTAGTTGGGCATGGTGGTGCGTGCCTGTAATCCCAGCTACTCGGGAGGCTGAGGCAGGAGAATTGCTTGAACCAGAGAGTCAGAGGTTGCAATGAGCTGAGATCGCACCACTGCACTCCAGCCTGGCGACAGAGCAGGACTCTGTCCCCCCCCCCCAAAAAAAAAAAGATAGAGAGGGAAGAAATATAAAAATAACAAGACTGCAGGACATTTGAGACAAAGGTTGGCTATGTTATAAGCAGGGCATAGTATGACTATATTCAGGCATGTTAAATTCTCCATACAGAAAAAAACAGGGCAGATAAATCCAGCCATATCTTTTCTTCAAAGGAAACAACAAAAACAAACTGCTGTGCTCCTCTTTGTTTCCTGTGTTCAGAGAGGGCAGTGTGGGCCCATATAAGGAACAGACACAGCAAAGCAAGGCACGGTTGAAATCTATCTGTACATGAATCATTCTAGGAAAATTGGGATTGGGTGAAGTTCTCTTGCTTCTATAAGCTCTTTACCCTTTTATTTCTAGAGTCTAGAATTTCTTCCTCCCAGTTCCCTTTTTAAAAGCAGAGACCTCTGCTTTTTCAAATCACACTAGGCACATTTCATGTGGTCACTCTCCTCCTTGCTCTCACCCTCATAAAATCTTACGAAAGGCTTCTATAGCTGCCATTAATACTTGCCTGTGAATTTGGCAATGACTTAGTCCTAATTATGGAACAAGAGGCACTGTGCCCTATTCAAGAAACCATGAGTCTCAGCAAAAGTATTTTGGGAGAATCCAAGAACATCTGGTGCGGGAGGTGGAGAGCTCAGAGTGTATCACTAAGACATAAGGTGCTCTATCTATCAGCATGTATGGTTTGCCTTGTGTTTAGCTCTCACTGTTCCCTAACAATGGGTCTCTACTTCTACACTATCATCATCAAGGAAATGTCACTTAGGCAGAATTCTCGGCATATAGTATCTTCTCTCCTCTCTTCCATATCTCAGTGGAAAATACCTTAGATTAAACCACATGGTTTGGTCTAGAGATTGAAAGGGAGGTGTAATCGATGTTATTTTCTTAACTTATGAGTGAGAACAGTGCAATTTAATAACCAAAACTCTCATAATGACCAAAGGACTGAGGGGGAGGGTCACAGCCAAATGATGCTAATATTGGTTCATAAGCTGTGTTTTTGCAATGGCTTGGGGTTAAAAGGGAAGTTATGAGGCTTCTAAAAGTCTTATCTATTTCCCCAAAATTAATACTTAGCCAAAAAGGGTGGAGGCACTTGAGGTTGTCACTACCACTGGCATCTCCTGCAGCAACTGTTGATGGTAAAGACCAAGGCAGAGCTTTCTGCCCTGGGGCCTGAGGTTGCTGGTTTGTGACATCTAGCCTAATGATCCTGGAACAGTCAATGGCCTGGCTTCTATGTGTGGAAGAGCAGGACCCTAAAGTCCAACAGGAATAGGATTTGCATCAGATGTCTGCAGGTCTACATAGAGTAAAAACAAGGAGAAATGCTCTCAACCAGACTTCCTCTCTGAGTGCAAAAAGTATGGCTGGTCTTAGAAACATGACTTTGTGTAGAGCTCTTTGGGGTTGAACACCAATCTGATTTGTCTTTTTCCATTGAACAGATGTCTGTGAAGAAATTATTGGAGGAAATGAAGTAACTCCTCATTCAAGACCCTACATGGTCCTACTTAGTCTTGACAGAAAAACCATCTGTGCTGGGGCTTTGATTGCAGAAGACTGGGTGTTGACTGCAGCTCACTGTAACTTGTAAGTGCCTGGGTTTTTTTAAAAAAGTTTGTAAAGATACTCTAATTTGGGGAAACATTAATAAAAAGAGCAGACCAGGCACAGTGGCTCACACCTGTAATCCCAGCACTTTGGGAGGCCAAGGCAGGTGGATCACATGAGGTCAGGAGTTTGAGACTAGCCTGGCCAACATGGTGAAACCCCATCTCTACTAAAAATACAAAATTAGCCAGGCATGGTGGTGCATGTCTGTAATCCCAGCTACTTTGGAGGCTGAGGCAGGAGAATTGCTTGAACCTAGGAGACGGAGGTTGCAGTGAGCCGAGATCGCGCCATTGCACTCCAGCCTAGGCAACAAGAGTGAGACTCCATCTCAAAATAAAATAAAATAAATAAAATAAAATAAAATAAATAGTAGATCCCACTAAAGCCATGGGAGGTTCACATGTATCTTCGTGTCGCTTAAGTCTTTAGGCACTTGCTTAAGCCTAAAAGGAAGTTAAGCCCAGACTTGCCACAAAGAATCAGGCAATGAGGAAGCAGCATCCACAAGCTCTTTCTGTAGATCTCCACTAAGCCATTGGGTACAGGTGCTGCAGAGCTTTGCTTCTGTCATGACTGCATGCCCAGGTAGAATTAGCCTCAGCATGGAAGGGTGAAACTTTCAGTGCCCCCTCAGAGCCCTGGGTGCAACCATCAAGTACAGAAAGCTTGTGTCCAATGCCTTCTTGTATGCCTCGGTGAATTCCTGTCACATCTTTGGACACCTCTTCACTCCTGTCAACCGCTACATTCAACCTCTTCCCAGGCCTTGTCTTTTCCTACTCTGTAAATCAAGCCTGTAAACCTAGGCCATTCAATATGATAGCCACTAGTTAGAGGTAGCTATGTAAATTTCAATCAATTAAAGTTAAATAAAATATCAAATTAGTTCCTCAATCGCACTAGCCACATTTCAAGTCCTCAGTAGCCACATGTGGCTAGTGCAGATAAATAGAACATTTCATCATAAAAATATGCTCTACTGGAAAGCACTGTTCTAAGGTCTTTTTCTTTTATTTTTTATTATTTACTTTTTATTGACATATAATAGTTGCACATATGTTGGGGGTACATGTGATCGTTTAAGTGAGACTAATCTCAGCTGATGTAATGGAAAAGAGGCAGTGTGCATAATCTGGTTGGTGTAGTTTATACTAGGTTGTGAATGATGATAGCCTTAACCATCAGTTCATCAGAAAGCATTTTGATTTTGATAACCAAAATGAATCTTTAAGAGAAAAAAAAGACTCCTGAACCCCTCCTTCAGACCACCATCCCTTCAACATCAATGCCATGCAAATAGGGTCCTCCATGGGGCAATCTGTTTCTGAAAGTTTTCCCATTTGAGTTTGTTGTTTTCTTAAAAAGACCCCTTTATTACATTACTTTACAACTATTGGCTGCTTTTTGCTTTGTCCCTGGACTACTGAGATCTTTGCTTCCCATCACAGCTAATAAGTAATTCTCCATCACAGCTAAATAAGGCAGGGGTAGAGGGGCAGACGAGCACAAGGCTTGGCTTTGCTGCCATGGAATTCTCTTGTTTTTCAATGAACCTAGTTTACCTTTTTATAAACAAGTTGGTGATGATGATAACGATGAATTCATAAACATTCTTTTATTCATAAATATTATTTTATTTTTTAAAGCACACATTTTCTTTCTGAGCCACAAAGAAGTCTCCCCACCTCCATACTTACAAATGGGACAATGAAACTGATCAGCATATATGCTCAATTGCTAATACAAAGAATAAATCCAGTAAATAATGTTGTATCTGTTCTCAGGGACAAAAGGTCCCAGGTCATTCTTGGGGCTCACTCAATAACCAGGAAAGAGCGAGAAAAACAGATAATGTGTGTTAAGAAAGAGTTTCCCTATCCATGCTATGACCCAGCCACACACGAAGGTGATCTTAAACTTTTGCAGGTACGTGTCTTTGATTGTCTTCTCAAAAGTCATAGAACCTTCTACAATCTGGCCACCAACATGAAAACATTTCCTTGGTGCCCCTGTTGTAAAAACTCACATAAACAGGATCCTGAAAATTTGGACTATAATTTAAGTTAAAATGTAAATATCTTATCCCATTAACACTTTATGTTTCTCTTCCAACAGCTAACAGAAAAAGCAAAAATTAACAAATATGTGACTATCCTTCATCTGCCTAAAAAGGGGGATGACGTGAAACCAGGAACCATGTGCCAAGTTGCAGGGTGGGGGAAGATTCACAATAGTGCATCTCAGTCCGATAGGCTGAGAGAAGTCAATATCACCATCATAGACAGAAAAATCTGCAATGATCCAAATCACTATAATTTTAACCCTGTGATTGGAATGAATATGGTTTGTGCCGGAAGCCTCCGAGGTGGAAAAGACTCGTGCGATGTAAGTAAAATAAGATCCCACATTTAGCTATTGAAGTAAGTCATGCAGACAGAGAAAATGTAACATCATGCTTTGTTTTGTCATGGCACTGGCTTCTACAGGATCCTAGAGTTTCTTGAAATAAGTTTAATAAAACCCCAGTCAAATACATGAATGTGCTCAGCTCAAGTGAGTCATTAATCAAAAATAAGAAGCTCACTGCTAGTGCATGGGGTGCATGCACTACATATTTTTGACTTCTTACAAAAATTACTAAGAAGCAATGTTTGGTCTCATTTTTCATATTAACATACAGAGATCTAAACTTGAAGATATACAACACTTAGAAGAGTTGAAGTTAAGGTTCCTCAAGGCCATTCAGTACGCTTTCCCCATTTCAGTACATTCCCTCTCCTTCTCCACTACGTTCCTCTGCCATTTAACATCGGCGTGTCTGAAATGTCTGTCAAGCCTGGCTGAATATTTCCAGCCAGACCCTATAGCTTCCCAGAGCTTAGTTTAATCCCCAGTAAACATGCTGTTCAATGTTCAAAGCATGACTCATACCAGAAAATGTGTAAGCTTCCATTCTAGAACCCCCTGAGAAGGGGTGGGATAGGGCCATGCTTAAAGACAAGAATAGAAGAAACATTTTACAGATTTTTAAACTGAATACTAGCTTGCATTTCTCATTTGTCCCAAAGACCTTACAGAGTCTTACCTGAAGAAGGGTATGCAGTATGCATGGTTTGGGAGTTACCAGAGATTGAGAAATCCAAAGGTCTCTGTCCTTCCCTAGATCTATGTCTTGACTTCAGAACCAAAGCTAGTCAAATCCCAGGAAAAGAAAACATTTGTCTTTAGTACCTGTCCACTTTCTCTTCTCTGCCCTAGTTCCCCCATTCCCTCCCTCGTCCACCACGCTGGGCTCCCAGGAACCCAGAACCTTCATGCTTTTGGAAACCACAAGCTTTTGGAACCCACATGCAGCATCCTAAGGCCACGGCAGCATACTAAGATGTTAGTTCCCATCCCACCAGCCACCCGCCACCACTGAAGCTTGGCAATCCTTCCCTGTTCTCTCAACACCCCGAAATTGGCTATTGATGAATTAAACCTAAAGGACTAATTCTGCAAATGCCATTACTGTAACAGGCAGGGGAACTATACCTGTCCAGGGAGGATCCCGGGTTCTAACATGGTTCTTTATTTCGTATCTCTATAAGGCCCACTTTTGCCTGAAAGGGACTGATTTGGTTTTGTTTCTTTTGGAAGGCAATTATCTGCTAGAAGAACCAGAAAACATAGTTTTTATTCTTTGCTTCAATGTACCATCTGCATTTGACTATTTTGCCGCTTGAGTTATTAAGCATTTTGAGAAAATGACAAATAAACAGGAGACTTTCCTTTCCAAAAGCAGAGCAACAGTCTCAAAATTAGCTGATAACATGTGCAAGTTTCATTTTGATTTTCACTGGCTCATAAATAAACCAAGCGAACCAATTCAAAAATACTAAAATATTTCCAAATGTTTTAATTTTTAAGCACTATCTTCAATGAGATCAAGGTTGGTCTTAACTCATATTAAATGCTACAGAATTTCTTCCATTTCACTAGTGGTAATGCTGAACACTGACCCCTCTTGTTTTCCTCCAGGGAGATTCTGGAAGCCCTTTGTTGTGTAACGGTGTTTTCCGAGGGGTCACTTCCTTTGGCCGTAAAAATAAATGTGGAGACCCTGGTGGGCCTGGTGTCTATATTCTTCTCTCAAAGAAATACCTCAGCTGGATAATTATGACTATCAAGGGGGCAGTTTAAATAACTGTTTCATTTCATTTTCTGTGGCTTCTTAATGCTTTCACAAATAAAATCAATTTGCATGACTGTACCTGTTTCCTCTCTTGTAAACTTAGTGGGCAGATCTGCTCCAGCAAAGTGAAGCAGAGTTATACGGCAGCCTTGTAGATAATGCAAGGGGGAGGGATTATGTGATCAATGTCACCAGAGTCATTTATGCGTCAAGTGACATGGGAATGCTTCCTGAATTATTCATCTCTCTGTCTCAGTAGAATCCAGCAAGAATGACCCTAAGATCAAGTCTAACAACAAATGCAGTAAAGGGCTCCACAATTCCACAGGAAACAGAAACAGCCAGTCTGGAACAGCCAGTCTGCAGCCAGTCTGGAAAAGGAAATATAGGGCATTGTTCCACATTAACAACTGCTTTTCATGCTATACACAAGAATCTAGGTCTATGGGAGAAAAAGAAACAAGCAATGCCTTACAGTATTTTCCAAATTCTAGGGCATACAAATACAGTACTTGGGCAGCCAAGAAAATTATACAGTAGAAAGTCAGCCTTCTTTCTCAGTGCCTTGCATTTAAGCCTTGGAGTACCTAGGTGATTTCTCAGTTCTCTTTGTTCTTGAGACTGGGTAGATCCAATCAACATGAGAGTTACAGTGGCTGCCATCCCATAGTAGAGAGTGAGTGTTCACTTGTGTCCAGAAAGTTTTCTTTGGAAAAAGCCCTTATCATATTTTTTCAACATAGTGAATTTAGTAGGTAGTCATCAGCCTGCAGTCACTTCAAGATGTTATTATGTGAACAGATTCTTTCAATTTCTATAGTCCCTTTAGTAATATAAATTTTATATATGTATATTATATATTATGTAATACAAATTTCAATATATACATATATGTGTTTATCTACATATGTATATACATACACATACACACATATATATACACATATACACACACATATACATGCATAATACATATTCAAACCAATAACATACAGCAACACTAAGAGACAGGCTCTTAAAACAAAGGAAGGTGCAAAAATAAAACACCAACAACAAAGGAAGGAGCATAGCTTAAAGACTGGCTAAAATAATAGTACATTGGTTTTCAACCATGGTCGTTCATTAGACTCACTAAGCTCTTTAAAACTACCAATGCCCAGGTCCTACCTCTACACATTTTGATTTAATTGGTATTTGGTGGGACCCGGGATGTAGTATGCTTTATGTGAGCTCCCCAGTGATTGTAATATGCAACCAGGGATGAATCTTTATACTAGAAAAGGAGGCCTGGTGCTACTATATAAAAGAGACGCTCTGAGAGAGTAACTACGATGATATTTTAAATACTTGCTACAATTCCCTCATTGCTAGTTAGGACTTTAACTGCAAAAAGAGAATGGAATATTCCCTACTGTCAATACGTACTACAGATTTTGAACTCTGTTTAAAAAGTGGTTGTATGGAACCCTTGTTAACTGCTGGTAGAAGTATAAATTAGTACAACGTCATAGGAAAATTGGCAGTGTCTACTAAAACTCAACATATATATAAACCTATGACCTAGCAATTCCACTCCTGGGTAGATCCCAAACAGACATGAGTGCTTTTATCCACCAAAGATGTGTTCTGGAATGTACATAGCAGCTTTATTCTTGGAAGTCAAAACTAGAAATAACTCAAATATCCACACACAATAAAATGGATAAACAACTGTTATACAGTCATACAATAAAATATTACACAGCAATGAAAAGAACAAACTTCAGTTTTATGCAACACAAATTTAATGTTGAGGAAAAGTGAGATAAAAAAGAATACACATGATGAGATTCCATTTATCTAAAAGTTGGCATAAGGGAAAACTAATCCATGGGGATAGGAGTCAGAAAAATGTGGAGGTGCTAACTAGGAGTGGACACGAGGGATCCCTTTAGGGTACTAGAGATGTTCATATCTTGATCTAGATGGTGGTTGCACAGTTGTTTATTCACAAATTTAAAACTCATCAAGCTATAAACTTAAGACTTATGTGCTTTACTATATGTGAATTATTACTCCATGAAAAATTTTTAATTTCAAAATTTAAAAATAAGTTGTAGCCCAGGCTTTTGTGTGCTATATGAAAGCTTACCTTTTTCTTTATGAAAATCATATTCCAAACTTCCCAACAAAACTAATCATAGTAACAGATATATTAATATTTTTCTTAAATGAGAGCCTGTTGTTCACGTGCCAGTATTAATTGAGAGAAGTGGCCTTTGGTCATGACATAGTGTCGTCAGAGTATTAAAACAGAAGTATCCACAACAGAATAGCAGGGGACACTGGAAATGGTCTAATCATTTTGCTCATTTTCTTCTAAACATTTTCTTACAGTTTATACCTGGCTTATTAGGAAGATCAAATTAAAACCATTAAAGAAGAGTGTGCATTGCAGAAAACGATCACACCTGTGGCTTTCAGTGGCCTAAAATTTTCTAAGGCAAGAATTACTAACATTACCAAACAGATTTAAATTTTAAAAACAGGGAAAATAAATATATATATTGACAAATTAACACTAATTTAACAGAAGAGTCCTAAACTCCCCTGGTATATACCATTCTACTTTTGAATTCTCAAAGTTTTTGTTATGTTGTATCGATTTTGGGGGCATAGGGAATGGGTATGTATTAGTAAAAACAAGTCATGTCGAAGCAAAAAAAAAATAATCAGCCAATATTTGTTATCTGTCATATGTAGAACATACTAAGGAGCACCAAAAAATATAATGCATGCTCTCTCAAGCCTTCAATTTAAACTCCTCAGGATGTTAAAACCAAAATAACCAATGATTCAGACAGTAATAAGATTTTTTTAAACAGCTGTAATAGTATAGTAATACCAGGTAGATGATACAGGCTAATGCCAAGAACTCAAACCCAGGTAACATCATTTCAAAACACTTCCTGGAGAGGTTAGGACTTGTGTGGGTGTGTAAAGGAAAAGGAGAGAGAAGCAAGAATTCAGATTAGAAGAAAAGCTCCAACAAGGCAGGAAATCACAAGACTTAACCAAAGTCTTAATATAGGAGATGAATGGGAATCAACATTCAAAAGACAGAACAGTGAACTGATCAAGTTTGAAGGAACCTTAGCAGTGATCAAATCCAAATTCCTATCCTTGCAGATGTTGCAACACATCCAAGGTTACAGGGTGTATTTATGGCAGAGCCAAGGCAAGAACAGATCTAACTTCAAGTCCTGGGCTCAGGACTCCAGAGGCCGAGGTCAAAGGTGCTTGGTAATAGGGTGTCCTCGAGAGTTTACGAGCAGGAGACTGAGAGGATCAGCACGGGACTTTTAGATGCTTAACCTAGCAGTGGTGTGGAGTCAAGAGAAACAGTTATAAGGCAACTACAGCAGACTAGCTGTCAGGCACGCAGGATGTGACTAAGTGAAACAAAAGAAAAGAGAGCAAAGGGTGAACCAAGGAAGCACAGAGAAGAACCAGGAGGTTCCCTGAGTAGGGGACCAGGATAAGGATAAGACCATCAGGAGGAGAAGAGATTCCTACAGAACTGATTTTTAGAGAAAGTAATATGCATGCTTAACATACTGCCTAGCATATAGTGAGATTTTAATAAATGTTTTTCAAGTGAATGGGTCGTGTTTTCAATGTGTTGAGATTGAGCTAAAGACAGGAAAGAATCTCGAAAGGGAACTATCCCGAGGCAATCAGAAATATGAGGTTTGGAGCTAGGGAGAAAAGTCAGATGGGAAAGAAGTAGAAATCTTTGCTGTAGATGTTATTCTGAATAAAGTAGTGAAAATGAATCTCTAGAAAGGGGTAAGAAGGGGAGGAAGAAGAAAAGGGGGAGGAAGAGGGGCAGAAAGAGGAAAGCAGAGAAGGAAAGAAGTCGATCTCTGGGAGGCAGAGCAAATAAAGCAATCTGAGAAAGAACAGGAAAACAGGCATTCACATCAAGAAGAGTATTTCAACTTGTTTGATACTCATAAAAACTCCATGGAGAAGACATAGCCAACATCATCATCTTCACTTAGAAATAAGGAAACTGAAACCTAGAGGGGCTGGGTGCTAGTAGCAATTCCATACAGAGGCCGTCCCATCAGCTGCAGCAGAAAACACCCGGGTCTGGTCTGGACTCAAAGCCAGGTGCAGCACTCTGCCCCTGTGGCCTGGGGGAAAAGGGAAAGACAGTTCATAATCCTCCACGTTACATGGGCTGCTGCTCAGGACTATAGGCAATGTGAGGTGGGGTCATGAGTCCCATCCCAGGATAAAGGGCTTTCCCACACCCACCAGGTTCAGAGCTGCCACCAACTGAGCCATGCTGGGAGACAGCAGCCAGGGCTGACTGGGACAGTTTTCTCCCTCAGTGCTCTTGCCCCTGTATCAGTGTCCTGTGGCTGCCATAACAGATCACCACTCACTGGGTGGCTTAAAACAACAGAAATTGATTCTCACAGTTCTGGAGATGGGAAGTCTGAAATCATGGGGTCACAGGGGCGGTGCTCCCTAGGGATGCTCTCGAGGTGATTCTGTGCCTTGCGGCTATTGGCAATCATTGCTCTGTGGCCACATCACTCCAGGCTCTGCCTCTGTGGCCACATCACCTCTTCTTCTGTGTGTCTGTTCTCCTCTGTGTGTCTCTCACAAGGATACTTGTCATTGGATTTAGGGCCACCTGGATAATCCAGGATGATTTTATGTCAAGATCCTTAATGACATCTCCAAATGCAATATTTCTAAATAGGTCCCATTCTGAGGTTCCAGAGATTTAGCATGGATATCCTTTAGGAGACTATTTATCAGCCTACCACACCCTTCATGCCCTATACTGTTGTTAGTTCTGTCGTCTCTAATCCACCCATTCCTACGAATGCCAGTGCGATGCTCCTGCCACATACCCCAGGCCTCCCCAAGAAGTATCCCACTGGGCCCCAGCTTTCAATAAACTAATCAGATAAACTGAAGCAGCAAGTTTACATTTATAAAGACAATGCAGGCCCCTTTTATAGGTGAGGGAAAAGATTTGGGGATACCAAATGTGTTGCCAAAGGTCACACAGCTAATTAATGGCAGAGCCAGAACTAGGATCCAATTCAACGCTCTGACTATTCAGACCACACACCAAACCCTGACCAAAGAATGTCTTTTTTTATGGAAGACCACTGTCTATTATTTAAAAAATAATAAAACCATATAAATGAAAAGCAACTTGATTTAGTTGTTTTAAAAGGATAAATATAGGAGATGGACACAGTGGCACACGCCTGCAGTCCCAGCTACTCAGGAGGGTCACTTGAAGCAAGGTGTTTGAGGCTACAGTGCACTATGATCAAGCCTGTGAATAGCCACTGCACTCCAGCCTGGGCAACATAGCAAGATCCAGCCTCTTAAAAAGAAGAGGATAAATATATAATAAAACATTACTCTAATGCTTTTATTTATTTATTTATTTATTTTGAGACAGGGTCTCACTCTGTCACCCAGACTGGAGTGTAGTGGTGCAAACACAGTTCACTGCAGCCTCAACCTCCTGGACTCAAGTGATCCTCCCACCTCAGCCTCTCAAATAGCTGGGACTATAGGGAGTGTGCCACCACGTCCGGCTAATTTTTGTAAT
The DNA here is from genome assembly GCF_049350105.2 of Macaca mulatta. Lineage (NCBI taxonomy): Eukaryota > Metazoa > Chordata > Mammalia > Primates > Cercopithecidae > Macaca > Macaca mulatta. The sequence continues at coordinate 62,902,987 of NC_133411.1, forward strand.
TTTTCTAGAAATGGAGTCTGTGTTGCCCAGGCTGCACTAATGCTTTTAAATTAATAAGAAAGAAAAGTCTATTCAATAAATATAATAGGTAATAAATATGTCTTCACTCTTCTGTGTTGTGATGAAGAAGAGAAAAAGGGAAAAGGAGTAACGGTGGGGGGAAATCCCAATCTTTTCCAAAGCATGTACTGAAAACTATCTTGACTTAAAAATTGGAAAGGTACTTCTAGAATTTGTTAGAAAAATGGCATTTGGATTGGATGCAAAGGCATTCTTGAAGTTTTTCTCGCATATCAGTGACAATCTTAATTTACCAGATAGTGGGAAATGTCTTCTTTATGTCAGACAAAGGTCCTTTTTAGGGTTTATTTTCCCAGGTTCTAAGAATACAGACACTGAAAGCATGAAAATGTTGTCTATTTCTGCAACTATAGTCATAAATGAGACCACATATTGACACACGGAATGGTGAAACCAAGCCAAAGGCCAGATCTCACCCTACAAGCTAAAGAGCTACCTACTCCGATTTTAAAGCTTAAAAATTACAACTCTTTAATAGGTGGGAATAATCATAAGTTACCTTTCTTCTGTGGTCAGGTGGATGAGGTCTCTTTAACTGAAATTTTCCCTCCCAAAAAAAGTCATGACTATGGTTAACAGGGTAAAACTTAGTAAAGGTGTGACCAGAATCTAGAATAGTTTTGTTCCAAACTTTGTGACCACAACCCACAGCCAAAACTACGTTTTATGTAGCAACCCCATATATAGACACATAAATGTACTACATAACCATAACAAAAGTTTCACAAAATACTACCTAATTTTCCATTTTCCCATCTATACTATTCTATTTCACTTTTTATTGCTGATCTTGACTCACTACATTCATAATCCAATGATCATAACCCCTAGTTTGAAGACACTGATCCAGATCCCAATCATCAGGTGTATGTCGAGGGCTCTGTTCTTGACCCACAATGGAAACACAGCCTCACAACAAAAGCCATAAAAATTAAATACCTAGGCAGTATCAGGGGACACAGCAGTGCTCCCTCAGTGTGTTCATGGAACAAGTACTTCAAGATGCCCCCCACTACAGATTTCCCAAGTGTGTTTGGGGAAACAACGAATGCTATCACCTTCTCTTGGTGATGCACAATACACATAATCTATCCAAGCCTTTGGAAGGTCCTTAAGAAAGAAAACACAGGCCAGGCACAGTGGCTCACATCTGTAATCCCAGCACTTTGAGAGGCCGACGTGGGTGGATCACCTAAGGTCAGGAGTTCGAGACCAGCCTGGCCAACATGGTGAAACCCCATCTCTACTAAAAATACACAGAAATAAGCCAGGAGTGGTAGTTGGCACCTGTAGTCCCAGCTACTAGGGAGGCTGAGGCAGAAGAATCACTTCAACTTGAGAGGTGGAGGTTGCAGTGAGCTGAGATGGTGCCACTGAACTTCAGCCGGGGTGACGGAGTGAAACTCTGCCTCAAAAAAAATTAAATAAAAAGAAAATAAAGAGAAAAAACTGTTCTAGCTTAACCCCAAATTTGCAAACTTACTGACCACATGGCATGTTTTTGTATTAACAACTTTGTATACATGTTTTGTATAACTGCTAAACACTTTTGAGAAATACTGTATGTAGAAGGAACTAATGGGTTAGAGATGAAAATGAGTGTCTAAGAGCTCAAAAGTAACCTCGTCTCCAACTATAAGCATTTTAAGAGAAAAGGTTAAAATGCACTCTTGGAAATTCTGTCTAATATTAGTGAAAAAATTCACAAGGAGTTAAAACTAAAGTACTTATCACTTGTAAGGGCCAGAGAAACAAGGAAATACACCTGATAAGTACATTCTTTATTCCAAGCATCAGAAAATTGATTTGAATATCCTATCACATGCCCCCACCTAGATGAAGGCCCTGCCTAGCTGCTGGAATTAGTTTTGTAAAGAACCAGGTTTTAAGGCTTGATTTACAATACTTCTCTAATCTGAAAAGGTCCAGGGAATTGCATGTCTTTTGATTTAAAATATGCAAAAAAATATGACTCATGCTCTTCCTACACTTGCACCTGATCACCAAAATGGCTCTGCTAAGAGTTGCCTGTATTCTGATACAGGCCACAGAGTGTGACAGCTGAAGAATACAAAGGTCATTCTGAGGCTGAGGTCCAGTCGGGCTCATCAACAGAGGCAGGAAGTCTACCCAATAAGGCTGTTTCGTTGTTGCCCGTTAACATTTTCAGAATCTCCAAAGAAAGTTATGGTATTATCACCACCTAACATTGTATATATTTGTTTTCTGCATGTCTCCTCTCACAAAAGTGTGGGCTCCCTGAGGGCAAGGACATTGTCTCTCTTGTTCACCTGTGTATCCCCAGCACCCTAGAAAGTACCTGCCACATAATAGATGCTTCATAAATAAATAATGAGTAAGTAAATCTCAGGGATTGGCCAGGAAGCCGGGTGAGTGGAGAGAGGAAAAAGATGGGATATATAATCAGAGTTCTACAGGATGCCCCGTTCTTGTACCGACCACCAGTTTTGTCTTCATGTTTCCCTGGGCTGGGTAGAGGAGATATTCTACTCACCCTTGAGCCCCCTTTAACATTCTAGATTGCACAAAAGATTTAAGGCCCAGAGGACAGGGCCTGGGTCTTGCTCCCCATCATGGGGTCTTTCTCTCGAGAAGTACCCAGTAAAAGTTGGTAGAACTAAGCTGAGAAGAATAGTGGTCTACCTTGAAAGGGCAGATGTTCACAGAGGAAGCCTCATGGTCATCAGTGGCCTCCTGACACATAATAATGTCTTGCCCTTTCAGATTGCCTTATCTTCCACCCATTCTACACCATTAGTTTTTCTTCAAAATAAAATGATTTGTGATGCTAACTCAAGTTCAAAAACTGCCCAAGATCACCACTCCATCATTCATATACATATGCAAGGAGAAGATGACTTAATTTAAAGTGATGAACCATCTTAGTCAAATTCAGAAACATTCAACTATACACTCTCTGAGGTAGGGTGGATGTAGGACTTTTACCTCTGATGAAATATGTACTGAGAAAAACCGGAAGGAGAAAATCTTTCATTCCCCTCAACAACAGCTCACTTTGCTATAGATGCATGGCATTTTACTCACCCATTTGCTTACCAAAAAACCCACCAGACCTGGACACAGTGGGACAAGTCCACACAGTCACATCATTCTTGGGAGTACCTAGGCCAGTTGCAATCTCCTTTGTCTTAGGTAGCCAGATTAAGGAACAAATCTGAAATAATGATCAAAAATACAGAATTATTACAATTTCTGATTCCTTATGAATATACTTAAACTGGTTATAGACAGTATGCACTGTCCATGACCCAACCTCCAGTACAGCTGGAGTAGGATGTTAAAGAAATTACATCCATTCTAGGAAAGTTTATCCAAGGCAACAAAGGATCAAGTATACAAATAGGCTTAGGTGTAGTAAATGGAAGAATTTAAGTGAACTGTGACCATTGGCCAGGAAGAGCCAGACTACCCTCAAAGTTCATGGTCAAAGCAGTGATGGGAAAGAAAGGAAATATGAAAAATAGAAAATACAAATTATATTAACTTTGAACTCACAAATGAAGAGGTTTTTACAATAAAAAGAAACTCTTGAGAACTCAAATTCCTTATGGACTCAATAGAGAAAGAGAGCTTGTTGTGGGCATAGGCTCTGTCATAAACTATTTTCACAAGAATGCAGAAGATTGAAATGAAGATGAAGCCCAGAGGAGATATTAACCTGTGAGTTTGTGCTTGGGGTCTGTATGCTCTTCCCAGCATTTATATCCAAGATGTGTAAGCATCCATCCTTCATTCCTCCTCCAATGGCAAGGACCCCAGACTGCCAGGGACACCAATCCATAGCCTTTAAAGTTTCACATAATAGCACAGACAGGTCAGCTTCAAAGAAGGTGCACTCATGAATGTGATGCACTTAAGTAAGCAGCAAGTCCCCAGGTCTGCACCTGTCACAGCTCTCCTGGGCCTGCTATCCAAAGGCAGGAGCAACTGCACCCTCTAGAGATTACTCCTCAGGGACTAGCAGTCACTTCTGGAAGGGAAGATACCTAACATGACTCAAATTATGATAACAATTGTGGATTTTTTTAACATAGACTATGCAATAACAGTTGGAAAGCTACATGCAATACATACTATGGGGCAAAAATCTGCTGCTGGAGTAGTTCACACGTGCCCTTGCAAATTGGCTCTGAAAATGCAGGCTTTCTCTGATTTGTCTACCTGTGTCCTTATGTTCCAGGTAGTGGTCAGATAAAAGAGAACTATATGTGATTGCTCACAACTCAAAAGTCTCAAGCACTTCAAATCTTAAGGCAGTTCAGAAAATAAAATTGCCTTCTATTTATTTATAATTACAGTTAATTTAAAAAATAGGATTTAGTATCACACATTTACATTGGTAATTAAAATGACTAATAACAATCACTTTAAAGGACATTTTAATAAATACTACAATTGTATGTATCTATGTATCCTTATCACTCATCTTGGTAACCACCCTCATTTTTGCATCTTCTCTTCTACATGTAAAAATATTTTATAAAGTAGCAAACATAGTGTTTATACTATTTGATTATTTTCTGTTGTTTTCATCTATCATATAAACACTTTTCCACATTTTAATATACTTTTCACAATTATAATTTTTAACAATCCCATAATATTCCATCATGCTGTTGTATCCTGATTAATTTTTGTTCTGCTAATGCCGGACCTGTTTTGGTTTTTGTTGTATTGTGGTTTTATTTGTATTGGGTTGGGTTGCTTTTTTTTGGAAAGGAGTATTTTTTTTTTGTTTTTCTGCATGTGTTTTATTTGTTGTCTGTTCTCATAAAGTACACTGTAATGAATATATTCTACATGTCTTTTTTTTCTGACAAATTTTTTAAGTAAATTCCAAGGTTCAAAAGAGTTGACATAAAATTTTCCAAACAGTTATCACTTTTTACAGCACCAGCATCCAATGGGTATACTAATTTCACCCTGGCTAAAAGTTACATGAAGTTAAAAATGTTATTTTACATCTAGTGAAATTATAATAATTATAAAACAGATTATAAGGGTAATTTATTTTCTTCTTAGCAAGAATGAACTTTTTTCTGTGTATTTATGTTCCTCCAGCATTTCCCACCATGTGAATTTTTTTACCATTTAAGCACCTACATCTTAATGCTTTTCTTACAAAAGTTTGAGTCCATTTTTTAAAAACACACATCTGAATATACAATAGTTCCTCTCATTCTTCATTTAACCAACTTGCTAAATTTACCAAAGTTCTCCTCTCCTTCTGTAAAATATATTTATTTCTACCCATAGCATACTAATCTTCTGTTCTCTAGAATGCTCCACACTTCTGCTCCCACTAATTAAGCTGTAGGTTTATAGAACCCACTGTGTTTTGCCAAACCTGTTTATAACAGGTGAACTTGTTATTATAACTGTGATTTCATCAAATCACATGTAAATGTTTAATTAAATCACCTACTTTATTTGGACTAAAGATGATTGTTACTTCTATGAACTCAATTAAACAATTTGGAAGCTTTTTTTTTTTTTTTTAAGACACAGTCTCACTCTGTTGCCCAGGATGGAGTGCAGTGTTACCACAAGGGGTCACTGAAGCCTCGATCTCCCTGGGGCTCAAGCCATCCACCCTCCTTAGCCTCCCAAAGTGCTGGGATTACAGGCATGAGCCACTGTACCTGGCCTCACTCTACTTTAAAGATTCTGCAGCAGATTGTATTTTCCAAAGATAGCTACAACACTGTCTTTCATCCAACAAGACCTTCTAAGCCTTGCCCATTCCCTCCATCAATAGGTACAATCTAATTCCTCTACCTTTGAATCTGGGGGGACTTGTGACTAACCTGGAACCAATAAATGTGACAAGTGACACTGCATGACTTGCAAAATTGGTTATATTAATAAAAGGTATTACCACTTTCACCTTGCTCTCTGAAGCACTGGACCTATTTCCCTGAAGCACAAATTCCAACTGGCTTGAGGCAACCACGTTGTAAGGAAACCCAAATCAGCTCACACAACATGAAGATGCAAATTGCAAGAAGGAGCATGCCCAGCCAGCTGGCAAACAACTGGTGCAGCCCCCAGCACGTTTAGCTTCTGATGCTGTCTGACTGCAACCTCATGAGTGATCCTGAGCCAGAACTGCTCCGATGACATTTTCCCAGAATCCTTACCCAGGAAACCATAAAAGATAATGAAATTATTATTGTTTTAAGCCTCTAAGTTTTTGAGTAATTTGTTGCACAGCAATAGATAATCAGACAGATACTATAAATAGAAACCTTGAACAATGAAATATGGTTGTAGTTCATACAAGAAAGACAATGAGGAATTCTAATCAGCCTACCTACACTCAAAGTAAAGGCCTTCGTCTCATATGGTGAATGAATGTACAGTTTAATAAATCTGGTGAATGTAATGTTCTCAGTCAAAATAAAATATCTACAATATATATCATAAGTTAAAGTTCCCTGCTTTATCTTTTTCAAATAACAATTCTCCACCTCTGATTAGGCTGGAGAAGTGGGCTATTTCACAGAAAACATAATTTTGCAATTTCAAGAGGCTCAGAAATTCCCCTGAACCCACGGACCCCAGTTTTACCATATGATGGATAATATTTTTTATATTTATTAATAATCATTTTCTTAAATACCCTACTGTTCTAGATAGCTTTTATAATAAATATTTTGGCAAAATTAGAAGCTACACCATGAGAGGAATCACAAAGATGTCAACCTGCAAAGTCTACTCCTGCTTCACCAGTTGGTTAGCTGGTGACTGAAGAGACATGACTGGTGACTGTTCAGTGATTCCCCAGGTGCTGACTGCCAGGAGGCTTGGCTTGCTCTGGTTTCCAGAAACTCTTTCTTAGTGAAGAGGACTCCCATTTAGTAGTTCAATGCATTAGATTTTTGACAACAAGACATTTAAAAAGGTAACTTGTCTTGCTTGGCTTGGGTTTTCAACTATTTTTTTGTCTTGTTTTTGTATGTTGTTTTCAGACAGAATATTTTACATACATTTTGCCTACTTTTTTTCAAGTAATGAATAGTGGGAATTTGGACTGATCATCATTCTCAATATCCTGTAGACATGAAAAACCACAAGCCAGGAATTTCGGGGTAGCACAATGTAGTGGCAGTAGTCACTACATACATCATCCTATATTAGGAAACCCTGTAATAACTTTTAAATCATCTTGTAATCAATTTGCTTATTGTTAATAAGGTAGAACCATTTCTTTGCTCTGCGAGTGACATATATTCTGGGACTATGTTGAGGTCAAGACATACATCTGTGTCACCAACTCCTCAAGAAGGAAAGTATGGATTTTTTTACTAGAAATAAGAATTTAACAGTCAGAGAAATAAATAATTATGCAGAACATGGTGGAGCATTGATCTAACTTCACAGCACCCTGCCATTTTCTGACAATGGGTCTCTTTCCTTACATGTGAGCTTGTGACCCAGGCCCGTCAGTGTGCCCATCTCTCTAGCCACAATTATTAACTGAGAGATGAGAATGTGACCAAAGGCAGACTAGGGTCCTCCCTGGCACATTTCCACCAGAGTTATAAGGAAAGATGGCTTCTTATCCAGCACCCATCTGGAAGAATCTGAAGCTGAAGCTGCCAAGAGCCATCTTGCCCAGAAAATGAAGTCTGAAGGAAGAATGAAACCAGAGATAAGCAGAGCCAAGAGCTAAAAAGATGGGCCCAAATGACACTACTCAAAGCCTTAGATCCAGCTGATATTTAAAACCAGCCGTATGTACCCAGGACTCCACAGTTACATGAAAAAATAGATTTACTTTTTTGCTTAAGCATAAGTTTGACTTTGGTTTCAGTCACCTACAACTAAAAAATCTGACCAGTGGGAAGCATAAATAGGGTTGTCTTTCAGGAGAGTGATGACAAACTCCAAAGCAAATTCTAGAGAAAGAAAAATCTCAAAATATTGGCTTAATGATTTTCTTTTTATATGTGAAGGATACCCAGTGGTCTCTGAGTAACAGGAAACCTAGAAAGCTACTGAGTTTCTTACCTTGACTGCTGTAGACCGGGGTATGACTTTCAGCGGTTGGCCCTGTGCACTGGCACCTGGGTCGTGGGGCCATATTGTCAGCAGTCCATCACTGCAGCCGTTGGAAAGCAGCCTGCCATCCGGTGACCACTTCAGAGCACACACAGCTTGCTTGTGGCGAAGTGTTCCAACATGATGCTGGGCTACCCGAACATCATGATGATAAACACGCCCCAATCTTGACCCACTGTGAGTTTATATAACAAAAAAATTAAGCCCTGTTGCTACATAAACATTTGAAAACATGGAGGAAAGCATAGTTCAAAGTAAAACTTCTGAAAGACCCCTAGGACAGATTGAAAACACAGGTGGAGATTCCTTGGGTTAATAAGGATGGAGTGTTCTGCCTGGAGGATTCTTTTCACAAGTGAAATTGATTTGTCTGGCAGAGTTTGAAGTCTGGATTTAAAAATATCCTTTAATAGATGTTTCTAATGACTTTAATCTGATGTAGGCAGCCATGGAAAATTAAGCTGAGATTACCAGATTTTCCCAAATGGTAGTTTATATACTGGACCTAGGAAATATTAATACTTTTCTGCAACTTTGAATATTTCAGCGTGTCTCAATGAAATGGTTTCAGTATATATTTATAGTAAAATGTTAAACATAAAAAAAGGAAATAATTTTCTAACAGGTAGATTCCTATTAACCTATAGATCCACTCTTAGTTTTGCTAAAGGCACTAATATGTAAAAGAAGTTTAAAACCAATTGAATGTCACAGCAAACTGCAATATGATTCCTAATCAGTGGATAATGTCTCTATTCATGCTCACTGATGTGAAACTAAACAACTAAAGATCACATCACTTTTTCAAAGATAATGAACTCTTTCTAGATTAATTTAATTTTCTCTAAGGAGTAAGTAAATGATGTTCCACAATTATTTCAGACATTTCTCAAAGTCCAGTGTCACATTGTTTAAAACTATGCAATGCTGAACAGCATTCTGATAAATAATATGGGCTCTGGAGCCAGACCAGCTGGGTTACCCCAACTCTGTCACTTACTAACCATGTGACTTCAGGCTAGTGTCTTAGTTTACTCATTTGAAAAAACAAAATTGAGGATAAGAGACCACCTTATCACGTTACTGCAGTGATTAAAATGAAATTACACACATTAAAAAGTACAGCACAGTGCCTGGCACAGAGTAGTCTGAAAATGTTAGCTGCTATTATTATAAGAAAAGATCTGTTCATTTTCCTCGTGGATAATGAAACTAAACTTTAACAATGCAGATTAGAAAAGGAGCTTGAGTACATAGGAAGGAGTTTGAGTACACACAAAGGAGACTGCAATAACTAAGTTGTTTTAAGTATGGCCAAAATCACAAGATATTCAAATCTCAAGTTTACATCAAATTATTTAAATACATTTTAAAAGTCTTTGGGATTTATCTAACTTAAGTCTACCTTAATCTTAAGAACTACAATATGAAAATGAATGGCTATGATTAAAAGCAGTATATATTTAGACCAGTTATGTAGGGTCACAGGAAGAAGTCACTTAATTTTTCTGGTTAAAAAAGAAGCAGTTAAACTAAATCATTAGTTCTCAAAGGGATACATCATCAGCGTCACTTGGGAAATGAGAAATGGCAATTACCAGCCCCTCAAGACCTAATGGATCTGAAGCCCCCCAAGTGAAGCCAGCAATCTGCGTTTTGAGGAGCCCTCCAGGTGATTGTGATGCATGCTTAAGTTTGAGAACTACTGAACAGGATAATCTACGAGGTTCCTTCCGCCATAATTTCTGTGGGTCTGTGAATTGGAAATGTGCCCCAAAGAGCTCAACATATTCCATAGTATAGATACTGATAGCAATAAATACTTGATTTCAGCACAATATCCCTTTAGTACCTATTACTTAGCACAGAGAAACCTTTTGCTTGAAGGGAGTTTCACATTTTATCTGAACAATTTAGTGAATCCCATGCAGAAGGCACACATGGTACATGTGGGCACCAAGACACTTATATCGCCAGCAGATCAGAATACCTGAGAGGGTGGGATCATACCTGATATTAAGTCCAATGGCCTATTTTGTTGTATTTTTTTGTCAGTTTAGGTTTTGAATATTATAATTGTTTACTCAGGCCCCATAATCAATTGTTAATACAAACACAACTGTCTCCAATAAGACACGTCTTACCTGCTGAGGATAAAGTGATTCCAGCTCAGAGCCCCAACTACTGACAAATGACCAAGCATATTTCTCAGCCGCTTTTTAGTTACCACATCCCATAACTGAAAAAATGAACAAGGAGAGTTATGTAGCATTGGAGTTTTCACAGCCCACTGTCTTCTCAAAGGCCTGAGAGCCAATTACTGTTGATATTGTTAGTTTTTGTACTAAGTGAAAACCCAGCACCTCTAGCCAGCAGTTCTCAATTCTGACTGTGTATTAGAATCAGCTGGGGAGTCTGTACCACTATGGATGCAGATTTAGTTGGCGGAGTAGAACCTGGGGATATGGCAATTGTTTTAAATCTCCCCAGGTGAATTCAATGTGTAGCCAAGGGTTGAGAATCATTACCACATTTCTAGCTCCTTCTGAATTGTGAGAATTACAAATCTGGAAATCTACCTACAGTTACCAACAAATGTATTAATAAGATGTGGGTACCCGGACACTTCCTAGAATCAGAAATTCCACTTATTGCTAAGAGACTCCTTTCCTTCCAGCTACAGATAATATTCTGATCACCATGGGGAATGACAATTTTGGTGTAAGAAGAAATTATGACATAGACTTCACAGCATTCATTATCATTGCAGAGATGAGAAAGCAGTGAGAGAGCCATCTGTGGCCCTCCTGAATCATTTGCACATGAATGGTGTTGTTTATTCTGTTAGTAACAAAAAATAATAATAATGATACATGAGAAATTAGATAGACTGATGGAAGCTCAATAAATCCCCATTTCAAAGAGCCTGTCAGGAAAAAAAAAAAAAAAAAAAAATTAGTACAGACTCCTAATCATGGCTTCAGGTGAAAAGGAGAACTGAAAGTATCTTCCTCTCTCCAAAGCTCCAGAACTGGAGATTCTACAAGCCCAACTTTAGTTTCAGAGAAAATATATTTTTAAACATGACAGAAAGATTGTGGTGGAAACTAACCAGAGTACCCTTAAGTCTTCGTTAAAAACCATTCAGTAAAAAAAAAAAAAAAAAAAGTAGAATGTCATCTCCTTTTATTCCCCATACTTTAAGAGCCACACTAGTTTCTCTACTTTACATTAACTTATTATTAAAAGTCAATTATAGTGTAGTAATACACAGAGAACATAATGAGAAAAAAAACTGGCCAGTACTTGCACTTCTCCCTCGCTGGTGCCAACTGCCAGGCAAGTTCCCTCTTTTATCCAGGACACAGAAGAGATATAGTTACAAGTGAGACTTAAGTCTATGGTTTCAATCCCATTGCAGTTCTCCCCATTCCAGATGTATACAGCAGAGCCCAGGGCTATGGCAACAAGATTCTGAAAACTCCAGTCTAGGATATTCAGATCTATAAGAAAAGCACTTCAAATTAGGGTAATTACACAGCCAAATGAAAACATGTTCAAATAAACAACTTTATTTATAGGGAAAAGACTAATACCATCCCATGGTTAGTTGGAAAACAGAAACATGGAACCAAGAAAATCCTTAAAAGTTCAAAAATGAAAACTATAATAGAATCTGGTGTCAACACTCACAGTCTAATAAGCAATAATGCTTATTATTTACACGGATATATACTTATTTAGAGGCATTTAAAGAATTTGGCAGATTCATCTACCATTATTAGTATATGCAGACTTCATTTAACAGATCACTAAAAATTAAAATCATATAATGCTTATGGAGACACCCTTGGACCTAGGATATCTATAAGGGAGATGCCACCATCATTTCTAACCAAAAATACCACCCAGCTAGAAGAGGCGATGGTTCATGTATGATACCTACATGTTCTCAACAGTATTCTATAGCTTACACTAATAAGAAACCTTTGACTGCTAAGAGAAAACATATTTGTATGACAATTTATTAAAATATACCCTATCTTATTTCTTGTCAGTCAGAAACTCCTGACTGACACGTATCAGTATAAAACTAAGTAGCACACCAGTTTCCCTACAGTAGTTTAAACCTCTACAATACATTCCCTCCCCGTGATAAATCTAAACTCTGAATGAAGTATAAAAAACAAATACCTGGAGACCCTGGAAAGTAAGAAAAAGCAGTAAACTAAGTAAGGGAGTCAAACTTTGGAGAAGCAACCTGGCCGGGGGTGAGTTTCCCACTTTTGTCTTTCACACATTTGCCCCGAGGACAGGCCCCAGTCATAGAGTGCCAGCGAAGACTCTGATAAAAAGGACACCATCTTTCTGGTCAGAGAAACCATGGAAATAGAGCCTGAGGCATAGAACTGATACCAGTTTGAGGGGAAAGTCCTAGACATGAGAAAGCCAAAAGAAAGAGATCCTCTGAGTGTGAGTATATTAATTCACACACATCTCAGCCTTACCCCTAAATCATTTACATGCAGAAGAGACTCAAATTAGCTTAGCAAAGGCTTTAAGAAACGAACTGAGATTTGAAACCTCCATACAAGTCTCAGTCTAGGCTCTGATCCACATGTATGAGATACAGACCCAAACCAGCATGGTCAAAGTTAAAGAAACTGATCTAAGATTTGAAACACCACCCACAAATGGCAAGACAAAACTTAAAATATGAACCTAACTAGAACAAAAACATCAACCAGAAGAAAACATCAACATTCTCCACAGGATCCAGTGACTATAACATAACATCTACAATATCCAGACAAAATTCAAAATTACTGGATAAATGTAAAGGCAAAACAACCAATAAATGAAAACTCCAAGGTGACCTAGGTATAGAAATTATGAAACAAAGACTTTAAAGCAGCCATTATATTCTCCATGAAGTGAAGAAAACCACACATGAAATGAATGAAAAGTCACATGAAGCTTTAGCAGATAAACAGAAAACCCAAAAGTATTTTCTAAGTAAAGAAAATAGAAATCATAAAACAAAGCTCTAAAATGGAAATCAAATATACAAAAACCATAAAATACAAACTTTAAAATGGAAAAATAAAATATCTGAAAAATTCCTTGGATATGCTGAATAGCAGGATAGAGGTGATAAAGAGTAAACTTGAATATAGATAACAGAAAGTATTCAACCTAAAGAATGGGGAGAAAAAAATTTGTTAAAGAATGAAGCCTCAGGGAATTGTAGAATAATATCCAAAAATCTAACATGTGTAAGTAGAGTCAGGTCTTAGAAGCAAGATAACAAGATTTCAGATGACCATGGGGTTCTCACCAGACACCATGGAGGCCACAGTCAATGGAACAACATCTTTTAAATGCTGGGGGTAGGGAGTGGTGATGAATCTTTCAACTCAGAATTCTATATCCAGCAAAAACCTCATAAACTGGAAGATGGAAAATCTAACAGAAGTCTGTGCCAACAGACCTAATCTGCAAGAACCGCTAAAGGAAGCTCTTCAGGCGAAAGGGGCATTATATGAAAGAGAAACTTGAATCTTCAGAAATGAAAGAGAACACTGAAATTGGTAAATATTTGGGTAAACATAGGAGCCATTTTTTCCTCTTAAGCTATTTAAATATTTTTTCAATTTTAAAATGCTTACAATTGGACGGTTTTCAGTGTATGTAAATACAAAATGCATGACAGGCCAGACACAGTGGCTCACACCTGTAATCCCAGCACTTCGAGAGGCCAAGGTGGAAGGATCACTTGAGCCCAAGGAGTTCAAGACCAGCCTGGGCAACAAAGTAAGACCCCATCTCTACAAAAAATCAAAAAATTACCTGGACAAGGTGGTATGTGCCAGTGGTCCCAGCTACTTGGGAGGCTAAGGCAGGAGGATCACTTGAGCCCAGGAGGTAGAGGCTACAGTAAGCCTCTACAGTCTCCAGCCTGAGCCACTGCACTCCAGCTTGGGTGACAGAGTGAGATCCTCCCTCAAAAAACAATAACAAACAAACAAACACACATGACAACTACAGTAACCTAAAAAGCATTGGGGAGTTTGAGAGACCTACATGATTGCAAGATGTTTATATATTGTGTGAAGTGTACAATAGTAACTCTATGTAGACTGAGAAAGTTTAAATCACATTGTAATCCCTAGAACAATGACGACAAAATACAATACAAAGAGATAGAGCCAAAAAGCTAAGATCAATTAAATAGAACCGAAGTAAAAGAAGAAAAGATGTCCAAGGAATAGGCCTTGGGTACTCCAACATTTAGAGGCCAGGGAAGTGGAAGAGAAACACAAATCAGTAAAAAAGGATGAGAAAGAGTGAACAAAAAGACACTCTTGGACAAAACCCAAAAGAGTGGGATATCAAGAAGGAGGGATTGATCGCCTGTCTCAAATATAGTTGTTAGGGTTCAGTATGAAGTCTAAGAAGTAACTTTTGGATTTAACAACGAGGAGTTCTTTGGTAATGTTTGGAAGAGTAGTTTCGATTGAATGATGAGACTTAAAACTTGACTAGAGCGGATTTGAGACAATATGGGGAGAGAAATAGAAAATTGTAAGTATAAAGATGTTTTGAAAGTTTTACTGTCAAAGGGAGGAAAGAAAGAGGGCTGTGCAGCTGGGTATGGTGGCTCACGTCTGTAATCCCAGCACTTTGGGAGGCCAAGGCAGGTGGATCACTTGAGGTCAGGAGTTCGAGACCAGCCTGGCCAATATGGTGAAACCCCGTTTCTCCTAAAAATACAAAAATTAGCCGGGCATGGTGGCAAATGCCTGTAGCTACACGCCCAGCTACTCAAGAGGCTGAGGCATGAGAATCACTTAAACCCAGGAGGCGGAGGCTGCAGTGAGCCGCTGCAGTGAGCCACTGCACTCCAGCCTGTGTGACACAGCAAGACTCTGTTTCAAAAAAAAAGGAAAAGAAAGAAAGAAAAAGGGCTGTGGCTTAAAGGAAAAATGGGAACAAAAGTCATTTCTTTTTAATATGAGTGTAACTGTTTTTTAACATTTTTTGAAAAGGCATCCTTCTTAGTTGGTCATGACAATAAATTCTTTTGGAGAAGGAGCTGAAAGAATAGGAAGATACAAAACTGTTCCCTTTAGGGATTTTGCTTTTTCCAGCTCATGCCTCTTTGTAGATATTCCATGGAGCCCAGGCCCCTTCCCTCTGCTCCTCTCTCCCTCACCTAGGGAGCTTACACTGGCTCCTGGCTTCAATCATAATCATCTGACCTATAGACTAGTCCATCCTCTTTCAACTACCAGCATTCGTTTCAAATAATCTGCCAAGCTTCTTCTATGTCTCATTGTCTCCTTTAATATAATATTCAAGCATAGTCTTTCCTCTCCAAATCACCTCCTCTGCCAATCTGTCTTCTCAGTGACACCACCCTTCTCCTGCTTCAAAAACTTGGAATAATCATGAATTCATTTCTCATCCCATTTCTTTTCTTCATGGAGGAAAAATAAGCCTTCACTCTTTGGCAGCTCTTTCCTACTAAGTGCATTCTGCATACTCTGCCATGAATTTTCCTTTGATGTTTCTCTTAGTCAACAACTCCCAAAACAAATCTAAATTTCTAAACTTTTCTCCATAATCTGTACCCACCTATTCACCAGTCCCCAATGTATCTTCTTCATTGCCATTATATATCATTAATTACCAACATCCTGCCTTCTTCATGCTGTTAACAATACCAAAAATGGTCCTTCTCCTCTATACCTTTCCAAGTTCTAACAATCTTTCAAGATCCAACTTAAGTATAAATATCTCTACAACGTCTTTCTAGACAACACCGAAGCTCACTAAGCTCTTTCTAGTCTTTATAACTCCTCATATCCCATGATTTATTATTTATAATCTACCTTGGCATATGGTATCAGTTCCATGTCAGTTAGTCCTGTCCTCCAAACTAGATTACAAGCTGGGCATATAACAAGTAGACCCAATGCAGTTGTTTGACTGATTCAATTTACCCATATTTAAAATACATACATAAGAATAGACCATCATTAGTACAATTCTTTCTAATACAGTAACATAAAATGTATATTTCCCACACCATGCCAACATTAACAATACCCATCCCTGAATATGAAAGTTGCACCAGGAAAAGTCAAGTATATTAGCCATATTTGGATGTTACACTATTTGGATATGAGGCATAAAGGCCATCTGGTTTAATCAAATTTCATGTTTATACCAAGCACAGGATGCGTTTTGTCATTTCAAGTTTTCAATTCCCAATCTAAATGATAACTTACAGTAGTCATTTCGAAGACCAGTAAGATGAATCTTCACCTCTGGCTGGAGTATGGAATCGTTTATATCACTGGACCTTTTAAGATGGAAGGATTCATCTCTGACTCCATCTTTGCAGCCTGCAAGAAACAAACACTTCTACACAGCTCTATGATCCTGAAAATATAATATTTGTTATTGTGGGTGTTAAGAAATAACATTAAGTGGAAAAGCTTAATTAAGTAGAAAATAAGTAGTCATCATGATAAAACTACAGTACAAAGAGCCAGGGAAGGAAGGAAATGAAGAGTACTTCAGTATTAATTTAAACAAGAATATTAAAAATTTTTTCAACAACACTTTCTAATAAAAAGCACATGCATACAGCACATTCTAATAAAAAGCCTCATATCCAAATAGTGTAACATCCAAATATGGCTAATATACTTGACTTTTCCTGGTGCAACTTTCATATTCAGGGATGGGTATTGTTAATGTTGGCATGGTGTGGGAAATATACATTTTATGTTACTGTATTAGAAAGAATTGCACTAATGATGGTCTATTCTTATGTATGTATACACTGAATGAAGAAGACAGATCTTGTGGGGAGTACACAGAGATACTACATCATGCTTTGAATATTTCTTCTGTTATTTGGGATTTTAAAACCAGAGTGAATTTTGCTTTTCCACATCAAGACTTACCTGGTACACCCATGCCCTACTCTGAGACTTCATCAATAAATATTTACTGATTCATTGATTTTAGCTCTTTCTCTCAATATTTCAGTATCAGAGCACACAGACTTACTGCTTTTGGTTAATTTTACCCATGACTATCTAAGGTCAGTATTCTATCTTTTGTTCAGTTCTCATCAAAAGACCATACTAAGTTCAAACCACAAGCCACTGTCTTTTCATCTCCAACCACTCAGCTTGTGATCAAACTGAGAATTATAAAATCAAAAGAAAACAAGACCACCTACCTAGGTGACTTGTGGTGTCTATGACCAGATGGCTTCTGATAAAAGCATGAGAGCTTCACAATGCTACACCAAGAAACCAAATTGTTACTCATAAATTCCTGCTTCCGTGTTAGCTATGAAAACCTGTAGTTGAGGGCAAAACTGCAAGATTACTAAAAATACTTAGGCTTGCTGATAAAGTATCACCAATGTTTTTTAAAAAAAAATCAATACCCAAAGAATGAACAAAAAAACTCCTGGGGCTGGGCACGGTGGCTCACGCCTGCAATCCCAGCACTTTAGGAGCTGAGGCAGGCAGATTGCCTGAGCCCAGGAGTTTGAGACCTACCTGGGCAACATGGCGAAACCCAGTCTCTACAAAAAATACAGAAATTAGCCGGGCTTGCTGGCCCATACCTGTAGTCCCAGCTACTTGGGAGGCTTAAGGGGGAGGATCGCTTGAGCCAGGAGGCCAGTGCTACCATGGCTGCACCACTGCACATCGGCCTGGGTGACAGAGTGAGGCTCTGTCTCTAAAAAAAATAAAAAATAAGACATGAAGAAACCTTAAATACACATTACTAAGTGAAAGAAGACAATCTGAAAAAACTATATATTGTATGATTCCAACTATATGACATTCTGGAAAACGAAAAACTATAGATACAGCAAAAAGGTTTCTATGGGAAGGGGCGAGACGGGTGAATAGACAAAGTAGTGAGCATTTTTAGGAAAATGAAACTATTCTGTATATTGTAACAGTGATACATGTCATTATACATCGGTCAAACCCATAGAATACATAACATCAAGAATTAACTCTAATGTAAACTATGGACTTTGGGTGACAATGATGTGTCAATGTAGGTTCATTGATTGTAACAAATGTACCACTCTGGTGGGAGATGTTGATGATGGGGGAGGCTGTGCATGTGTGCATGTGTGGTAACAAGAAGGGAACCTGCACCTTCTGCCTAATTTTGCTGTGAACCTAAAACAAATCTAAATAATACAGTTTGTGTGTGTGTGTGTGTGTGTGTATATATATATATATATAGAGAGAGAGAGAGAGAGAGAGAGACTCCTAAAATATCAGAATAATATAGGTACATTATCTCTGGCTTCATAGAACATATATTTTTTATTCTAAGTCAAATATTCAGCACCTTACAAAAACAAAAACTTGTTGCTGTTTAGGACAAAAGAAGATGAGAGAGCTGAGGAACGACATGTCCCCATACATTTTATTTTGCTTTTAAGAAAATATCATTCTAAGGAAAAGACAAGGTTCACACTCCCATCCCAACCATACTTTCCCAAACCCCCAAAAGAACATTTAGAAGGCCTGAAATTTTGTCCCTGTTTTTACGCATCTAACTCAATTTTTTCCCCTTTTTACTGCTGGGAAACAGACACTTGAAGAATAAATATGCAAAAGTTCTAGATAGAAGCTTGTCCAATCTGCAGCCCGCAAGGCACATGCAGCCCAGGAGGGCTTTGAATGCAGCCCAACACAAATTTGTAAACTTTTTTAAAACATTACGAGATTTTTTGTGATTTTTTTTTTTTTAGCTCACCAGCTATCTTTACTGTTAGTGTATTTTATGTGTGGCCCAAGACAATCCTCCTTCTTCTAATGTGGCCAGGGAAGCCAAAAGACTGGACACCCCTGTATTTAGAAGTTGAAAGTGTCTATTTATGTGTTATCTACATAATTTTTAAAAGAAAATTTCCAAAAAAAAAATTTTTTTTTTGAGAAGGAGTTTCACTTTATCACCCATGCTGGAGTGCAGTGGCTCAATCTCGGCTCACTGCAACCTCCACCTCCTGGGTTCAAGCAATTCTCCTGCCTCAGCCTCCCGAGTAGCTGGGACTACAGGCGCCCGCCACCATGCCCGGCTAATTTTTGTGTGTATTTTCAGTAGAGACGGGGGTTTCACTATGTTGGCCAGGCTGGTCTCGAACTCCTGACCTTGTGATCCACCCACCTTGGCCTCCCAAAGTGCCGGGATTATAGGCGTGAGCCACCGCGCCCAGCCCCAAAACATATTTTTAATAAAAAATTGGGACACGCCAGGTGCTGTGGTTCACACCGGTAATCCCAGCACTTTGGGAGGCCAAGGGTGGACAGATCACTTGTGGCTGGAGTTCAAGACTAGCCTGGGCAACAGGCAACAGGTGAAACCCCGTCTCTACTAAAAGTACAAAAATTAGCCAGGTGTGGTAGCACAGGCCTGTAATCCCCACTATTCGGGAGGCTGAGGCAGGAGAATTGCTCCAATCCAGGAGGTGGAGGTTGCCATGAGCCAAGATCACACTACTGCACTCTAGCCTGGGCGATACAGCAAGACTTCGTCTCAAAAAAAAAAAAAAAAAAATTAGGACAAGCCATAAAAACAGACATCTACTTTAGCATTGAGGATTTCTGTCTCTTTGTTCACATTTATATTTGAGACCTTGCCAAAGCACCCCATGGATATGCTTACCAGAACTTATTCCAGAGGGAAATGTAGCAGGCAAGTTTCCTCAGCATTTATGAAATGAACCACACTAGTTCTCTCAAGAGGGTTCTCACACAGAATTCTGGCTCCCAAACAATTATTTTCCAACCATGACAGTAATCTCATGAATAACACAAAAACTTCCATGATGGCAACAGAAAGTAGGAATGAAAACACATGGGACTCAGGGTCAAAAGACTTTGGGAGGCCAAGCACAGTGGCTCATGCCTATAATCTCAGCACTTTGGAAAGCTGAGGCGGGTGAAGCATTTGAGGTCAGGAGTTGGAGACCAGTCTGGCCAATATGGTGAAACCCCTTCTCTACTAAAAATAAAAAATTAGCTGGGCATGGTGGTATGTGCCTGTAATCCCAAGCTAAGACAGGAGAATCGCTTGAACCCAGGAGACAGAGGGCTGCAGTGAACTGAGATCGCGCCACTGCACTCCAGCTTGGGCAATAGAGCAAGACTCTGTCTCAAAAAAAAAAAAAAAAAAGAAAGAAAGAAAGAAATAACTGAGAGCTCCAAATGTAGCATGGAACAAGGACCTTCTAGAAATTGCCACAGGCAATCATCTCCCCACTGCATGGCTACAGAGCTTCCCTGTTACACTCACAACACCACCATCTGAAGTTTCCTACCAGCTTTGGGCAAAGAGGTACACCTGAAAGTTTACAGGGGCTGCCTGCTGTAAGGTTTCAGAGTCATCAGATATGGACAAGGCATAAAGAATTGCTTTATATACACAGCACCTGGATAACATTTGCCCCATGATCCACTGATGAGCAATTACTTGGCTTACGTGGGATCTATTTCATAGTTTAAATTTCCTTAAAAGAATCAATAACAGAGTCTTGCATAGAACATTCAGAGGGCCTCTCAGTTAGTCTTTGCCTCCAACATCCTCCTGTTCAAATCATTTCTTCATGCTGCCACTAAAGTGATCTATGGGAAGGGGAGAGACAGATGTAAGTCAAGTCAAGTCGGTGGAAGGGCCATATAAGCTTATTTCCTCCGCCTCCTATTTTCAGCGTAAGTACAGCAAATGACTTTTTAAAGGGGTGAAAACACAAGAACAAACAGTATGAGAGTGAATATAGCAGTGGGCAAGAGAGTGCAATAATTTTCTAGAAAGTGAATAAAGGATTAATAACTGACCAAGAAGAGCATAAGAAACTACCCCTCAAGTGCCTGCAAAGGGAGACAGTGAAGAGGGAGACAGTGAAGAGAAACAAGCTGATTTGCCTTGCAAAATCCCACAAGGGCTCAGAGGCACAGAGAAGACTGAGAGGTGGGTTAGTTGAAAGACTGTCAAGTTCCCACACATAGACACACACCCTGCCCAACCAAGTAAATACATACACACATATATGCATATACCAGAAGAAACCAGATGTTTATTCTCTGGATAAATAAAAATGACAATTTTTTTAATTCAATAGCACCAGGCACCATGGAGATGTATGAAACAAAAAAAACAGATTTTGAGTTAAAAAAAAAAAAAAAGACAGTCTCACTTTGTCGCCCAGGCTGGAGTGCAGTGGTGTGATTTCAGCTTACTACAACCTCCGCCTCCCAGGTTCAAGTGATTCTCCTGCCTCAACCTCCCAAGTAGCTAGGATTACAGGTGTGAGCCACTATGCTCAGCTAATTTTTGTGGTTTTAGTAGAGATGGGGTCTCACCATGTTGGCCAGGCTGGTCTCAAACTCCTGGCTTCAAGTGATCCACCGCCTCGGCCTCTGAAAGTGCTAGGATTGCAGGCTTGACCCACCGTGCCTGTACTAAAATCTTTATGCTGAATTTACCCTGGTGCTCTTTAACCTAGGATAGAAGAACTAAGCTCTTTACCCTAGTACTATTTTTTAAATGCACAGCTTTTGGGAAAGTTTTTACTCTGAAAGAGAGAAACCAAAGTAAATGAGGGGTTGGAGGGAGAGAAAACCAAAGCAAAGGAAAACAACGCAGAGAGCACAGAAGTATTTCCAAAACTCTACAAAATAATATTGTCAGAGATATAGGAGAAGGTGGTATATCCATGAAGCACCAACAGGATGCTGTAAAGAAAAAAAAAAAAAAGGAACAGAGTACAGAAATTGCTTTTAAAAAATTAAAAGTAGGAGAGCCAAAATAAAAAGTTTCATAGGAAGGCTGGTGAATAGAGTTGAGGAAATCACCCAAAAGGTTAAAAAAAAAAAAAAAAAGTGAGATGAAAAATAGAAGATAAAAGATAAGAGAATTGGAGAGTCAATCCAGAATATTTCATAAAGAAAGAAAAAATAAACAATAGTGAAAAAAAATTAAAAAATAATTGAAGCAACTTTCCAAGAACTATAGGATATGGATCTCCAAGAATGAAAATATCCACCAATGGGCTTTTGATTTACAATGAGTTGGGTTTTTTTTCAGTGCCAAGCTTTATCATCATGAAATCTTAGAACACTTGGTGATAAAAGGCTTTTCTAAGAGCATCAAAAGAGAAAAAGCAAAGTTGAAGTCAAATTAACACAGGACTTCTCAACAGCAACAGTGGATGCTAGAAAATAATAAAGCAATATTGTCAAAATTCTGAGTGAAACTAGAATTTATAGCCAGCCAAACCATGAATCAAGCATAAAAGAAGAATAAGGACATTTTCAGACCAGCAAACCCAGAAAGAGCATAACATAGCTGCCCAAAAATAGTGGATCTAATATTGATGAAAAGTCCTGGAAGACAACCGTGCAACTGGCCAAGAAAGCAGCCTGTTCAGCAGGCTCTCAGCGGGAGGTCATCAAGGAAAAGAAGAAACTGGAATGAGTGAGCACATGGAAATTGTTATTGACAGCTACGGAACAAAACATTGGAGCATTTAGAGGAAATATTAATAGTGTCATAGATATCTAGTAAATGAAAAATAAGGCAACTTTTAATACTCAGCAAAAGTTATACTAGAAAAGAAGCACAATTATACTATTTGACTTGATAGTGAATAATAGTTGTGTAGTAATATGTAAACATTAACTTCTAATTTTACTTTTTTAAAGTGTGATATAAGCATGTCAAGAAACTGATGAAACTGAATGAGGCAGAAAGATAACTAAATTCTTACCTACTATGCCTGTAATCCCAGCACTTTGGGAGGCTGAGGCAAGAGGATCACTTGTGGCCAGGAGTTCGAGACCAGCCATAGCCAACATGGTGAACCCCAACTCTACTAAAAATACAAAAAAAAATTAACCAGGCATGGTGGTGCATGCCTATAATCCCAGCTACTCAGGAAGCTGAGGCATGAGAATCCTCTGAACCTGGGAGGCAAAGGTTGCAGTGAGCCGAGATCGCACCACTGCACTCCAGCCTGAGCAACACCAAAAACAAAAAAGTCATGATCAAGTCTAAAATCGCAAGAAATAGCAGTTTACCCATATTATTTAGAAAGTAGATGTAAATACCAGGAGTACAGCTGGAAGAGCTAAAGGTGGTCACCTATAGAGAATGGGACTTAGAGGTAGGGGTAGTTAGAACAGAGGTTTATGAGAATTATTCAAATGTTACAATTAGGTTGATTTAGTCTGTTATTATTTATTATTATATATTTATATCATATATCTTTAATATTATAAAATATATTTAAAATAATATATTTTAAGATTAGGAAGACATGAAGGAGGCAGAGAGAGGAGGGCAGGAAGGAAGGACAATGTCTTGACCCTGTACCTTTCCAAACACATTGGGATTGCTCACAGAGCTGCATTTTTCCATTAGCCTGCTGAACCACCTTCTGGGTTACAAAGAGTTGTTTTAGGCATTTCTGAAAATAAGCACACATAAGGAGAATACTTCTTTAGAAACATATATGTACAACTAAAATGTGATGTATAATATAGAATTACAACTGGTAATTCACTAAGGAGTTCAAAGATTCCACATTGTAAAAGCCAACACCACAATAATCACTATTATTTATTAACTAAACACTGTGTAACGAACAGTGCTGAGCATTTTACATATATTATTTCTCCTGCTCTATGGAGTTCAACAACTCCATAATTAAAAGTAGGAGAGCCAAAATAAAAAGTTTTATAGGAAGGTTGGTGAACAGAGTTGAGGAAATCACCCAAAAGGTTAAAAAAAAAAAAAAGTGAGATGAAAAATAGAAGATAAAAGATAAGAGAATTGGAGAGACAATCCAAATATTTCATAAAGAAAAAATAAATGATAGTCAAAAAATTATTAAAAATAATTCAAGCAACTTTCCAAGAACTATAGGATATGGATCTCCAAGAATGAAAATATCCACCAATGGGCTTTTGATTTATAATGAGTCTTTTTTTTAATGCCAAGCTTTATCATCATGAAATCATAGAACACTGGTGATAAAAGACTATGGAGTTCAACAACTCCATAGAGCAGGTATTTTTTGGCTAGAATAAAATCTTTTTTTATTCTTCTAGCCTAAAAATCCGTTTAGCCTATACACCATAGGCTGGTGACATCTCCAAAGCCTGCCACAACTGAACTGCCATCTTAAGGTCCCTTTTTGTTAACACCTTCACAGAGTTCTTAAGTAAGTTTACTAAAATTCCATGTGCACAAAAATCTGGGTCCTATCCCTTTGGGCCAATATACAAAGAGCACTTCTGACATTCTTACATCCAACTTCAATCAAAAACCCCTGGGAAAATTAGTAATAAGTGGAAAGAAAAATAACTGATGAAATTTCCTAAAAACATACTGATAAATGGTTAAAACAGAGAAGATTCTGTTTTGCTTCTTCACAACAAGATATTTCCTCTCCCAAATATGACAAATACTGTGTCAGGTTCACAACTGCGCCAAAGGTCATGTTGAGGTCCTGAGTGAGAGGGTGGGTGAATGAGCAGAAAGAACACTCGGGGGGGTGGCCATAGGCAGGTGAATGATTTTATTCAGCAGCAGCTCTCATCAACAGCTTTCTTAACTAGCTCTCTACGCTGTTCACCTTTATCTCAGCTGCTTAATTCCGTGACCCCCACACACAGCTGCATGGCTGGCTCTCCCTTGCCTTCAGGGTCAGCAGCTTAACACTTTCTTTCTCTGGGCACGAGCAAGCCAAGCTGTGTTCTGGCTCCCCTCATCCATCTGCAAAGACGGACAGCTCTGGCTTTCTCTTTCTCCAGGTGCCAGCTCCTGCACAGTGTCAACAGGGCAATTATACCTTTTACAGACAACAGTCGCTTAGAGCCAAGTGATGGCTTTGCAGGTGTTACAGCTATAGTGGTGAGCTTCTCCATGTTGTGTCTACATGGCTGACAACAAGTGGAGTTATACACCTGTGCTCTAGACTCACTGAGTCATGAAGAATGTGAACATCCTACCTCAGCCTATCCTTGACCAAAGCACAGCCATGTTCCTTACACTCTGGGTCCCCACAGTTCAGAAAGAAGTCTCTCTGACAGGCAACGTTTTGGTATTTTGTTTTTCTTCCTTGATGTTATGTCACATAATTGGCATTGCTGTCAATGAATCATGGTTTTTAGTTACTCAAGGTAGAACAACTAACTGGAAAGCAGGGTTTCCCAATCTTGGCACTATGGGCATTTGGCAGCCGATAATTCATTGTTGTGGGAGCTGTTCTGTGCATTGTAGGATGTTTAGCAGTAACCCAGGCCTTCACCCACGAGATGCTCTCCCCCTGAGTTGTAACAATCAAATGTCTTTAGATATTGCCAAATGACCCTTGATGAGTAAAATCACCCCAAATTGAGAACCATTAGTATAAAATAATATTCCTAAAATGGCCTGCTCATCAGTAGTTCAATGACCTCTTCACAGACTCACTTCTTCAGAACCCCACAGTTACCACAAAGCTGATCACAGCAAGGTTTAGCAGGCACTTCTGTTCCATGGGTGCAGGGGTGCTCTTTCCTAGATTAGATCTACTTACCACTTTAATCAGCAACTTAATATGGAGCTCCTAGAGGATGAATTCTGAAAGTCTCCACGGCTATGCAGGCCCTTGTTGTGGAACACCCTCCAGATGATCAGTGAGGACCACATGAAGACACACGTTTACTCTACAGGGGAAAGACCTCACTTCGTGTCTTCACCACTCTCTAAGCTATTTGACTTCTAACTAATCATGGCAAAAAATGCTCTCCTTAAAATCGTAGATCAGCTTCCATTATCCCCTGTCCAGGTTCTTCAGTGATGCTGGGGTGACGTTCCAGCTGGTATAACAATTGCTAAGGAGTATCTTGCCAACACCATCATGAGCCCACAGATGGAGCCACGAACCTTGCTGCCACCAGTTACCAGAAAGGATAAGAGGAAGGAAAAGGGAAATCCTAAAGGGTGGGACAGCAAAAACTCCAATCAGCAGTAGGGGGTGAAAAAGAAAGGAGTGTTAATAACCTGGTCCAGGTTTGAGGCCACCAGTGCCCCCTAATTATCTCAGTGGGACTCCCCGGCCATTCCCTATCCTCCAAACCCATATCCAACAATAAAGCACGCATCAAAACACCTGCTCTAAAACATTGACTTCCAACTGCATATGAGTTCAGATAACTAAAATTTATATTTATAATATTTTATTATTCTTCTAGCAAAATAGCCAAGCACAGAAAAAAGGCATACACTGAATAAGTAATTTTGCCTACATTGAGAATTTATGACTTTTCTAGTTCGAAGTTTTTGAACTGAAACATTGATTCCTTCAAAGATTCTTCACTGGATTTGATAAATTCAAAAACATGTTATTGATATTTAATGTGCCCAAAAGATTTATGTCAGACTCCTAAGATCTTAAAACTATGATAAATAAGAGATACCTAAATGTAATAAATGTACTTAACCAAGAAAAAAACAACAAGAAAGGCTTAAGGTAAATATTTAAAAGACCATCATATAGAGGTATAATTCAACTTTTCCTAAGAGACCCCAAAGGACAGATCACATCATCACACAGATGGAAATGATGACAGCAAGAGATCCTTAGGCTAAGAGGAAACATACCATAATAAGTATAATTTCATTATATTTTTAACTTTTACCTGTTTGTAAAGATAAAATGGTTATTCTCATTTTCACTTTTTTAATTAATCCCAATTCAACAGTTTCTCATATATTTGGGGGGTATCTTCTTTCTTTTACAAAGTGGCTCTATTCATATCCTTTAATTATTCATTTTTTTTTACCAGGAATGCATCATCTTCTCATTGATGGGTAAGAGCAGCTAAGCAACTTTTTCCTTACATTTGCGACTAAGTTGTCTCAGCTTCTCTAGACGAGGGATCTTCAGTTTTTTTCTCTTTACCTACCTGCCCTTTTGAGGCAACATTTTCTTTCCAGTCTCTGTCCATTGTATGAGGTGCCTTGCAAAAATGGAGAGCAGAGTTACTTGTTTCAGAAATTCCTTTGCTGGGGGTTTTCGGTGGTTCTTTGCAGGATCCTACAAGAAAGACACTTATCTTTGAATTTGGTTTTTAAAACAAGATAATCAATTTGATTGTAGGACTGGCCATGGCATCTTTCACAGTAGGACAGAGTGAGAAAGTCCAAGCTCTCATCGCTCCAAAGTCCATTGCAGAGAGCAGAACGGAATTTTATCCAGACTGCTGACTTCATAAGGTTGTCACTCAATGAGAAAGCTGCCTCAGTGGTCTCTAGAGCAGGGAAGAGGTGCCAAGATTAAAGACCTGACTTCATCTGCAGCGGCAGCAGTGTAAATGCTTTATCTCTGTATGGAAAAAAAAAAAACAGATTTGCACATTTGAAGAATGGATAGAAACAGTTCCACAGTTTTAAATGATAGTGGAAAGAGTATCCGGTTTGCCTGAGCTGTGGTCATCCTGCAAGGAAAGCATTATGGGATGCTTGCTTTGCCAGCATTGACATTCACTGCATAATCATGAGCAAATCACTCTGCCTCTCTCCCCCTTTCTATTGCAGAAAGATGTTTTAAAGATAGTTTAAGATGGCATCAGTGAAATACTTTCTAAGTTAAAGTAATAGAAGAGTTAGTGTTTCTTGCATCAGTATTATTCCTACCTATTCTCTTCTCAAGATTGAGAAAGCCCTTTACCAGACTTTCAACTGCACTGGAAACCTGTCAAGTCATTCTCTAAAACTAAATATCTGCCATATCACTTGTTCATCACAGGAGCCAAGGGACCATTGGAAAATCTTGGCCTTTTGCTATGTGACAATCTCTTCTTCATTTGGACAACCATGGGCTTGATAAACTCTCACTAATGTTCCTAGAGCCTAGTACCTCAAGTACTGAGACATTCAAAATTTAAGCAATATAGATTACATTTAGGGAGAAGAAGGATAAAAATACGAAATGTTGGTCAAAGTTTTAGATCTTGCTCTTTGTCCTGAGAAATTATGCATGCTTGCTTTCTCGTGGTATTTGTAAAAGAGTACAGGGAAGAAAAAGCCAGCTCTGAGAACTTCAAATGAGAAAGAAAAAGTTGCAGTCAGAGGCTAGTACTGACAATCACCCCAGTTATAAACAAAGAAGTCAGGTCCACCAGCCTAAGAAAGAAGGGACCTCTCAGGTTCTGTCCACAGAGCATGACTGAAAATAAACCTCTCTGTAAATGTCCCTTTGGAATGGGAGGATCTTCAGTATCTGCTCTTCTAAAACAAAAAGAAAGAAACCCCACTAGCAAAGCACTGAGAAACCAATAGATCTGATTAATCCCTAGTATTAACTTAAGTAGAAAAATAAAATGGCCTTTCTTGTAAAATCCTTTTGGTTAATATCTGATTTCTGAATTTCTCACACAATGCCATACTTTTTTAAAAAAATCAATAAATTAATTTAGAGCCTCGAAAGAAAAAGGGAGCCCCTAATTTTAGCCAGAAATTCTTCCAAAAACAATCAGCATCAAAACTGTCCCTCAATTGCACTGAGATACAAAAGATTTCTTTTAGAAGATAGTCATAACAATGACCTTTTTCACAACCTCTTATCTCCTACTGCTTCCCTCCTTGGTTATTAAATATTTTCAATTATTAAATACTTTCAGTATTAATGCCTGTCGTCACATGGGAACTTCATTGGTTTGAAAAAAATCTGGGCTCCCTTTCAATCAGCAGACTGCAATGCATCATCGTGTCTGATGTCATTGAAAAGAGCTGGCACTTCTATTAACATTTGTCTTAATAAATACGCTGATAGTCAAAAGAATTATGTTGCCTATGATTCTCAAAAGAGAATGGGCATTACATCAGCTAATGATAGGTGACAAATTTTGCTTCTGAAGGATGGGAATGAAAATGGCTGTGCCCAAATGAGAATTACATATTTCAGAGAGAGAGTTTGTGTTTCGGGGCTCTGGCAGGTTGATCATGGATCCTGCCCATCACACTGGTGGTTTGGAGCCCACTCCCCCATCTCTGCCGCATCATAGACTGTCTCTCACTCTCCTTTCCTTCCCTTTTCTTCACTTTCCCTACTACTTTTGGAGGCTCTTCTTTCTTCTTTCTTTCTCCTCTTCCTCCTCCTCCTCCTCTGTCTCCTTCTCCTCTCTTCTCTCTTTTTGTCTCTCTCCCCTCATCCATCCCCTCATCCCTCTCTCTTGCTTCCTTCCTCTTACTTTCTCTTCCTCTCATTCTCTCCTGCTTGTGTCTTTTCCTTCTATTTCACATCTGATTATTCCATTACTAACGCATAATTTTTTCTTAATCTGTATACCAGGAACCTTACCAGTCATTAAAATTCTATACTTTGCAAAACAAAAGCACATATATATGTGTGTGTATACATATACATATATACATACACATTCATACATACAGTCTTTTCAAAAGTTATCAACTAACCAATGCAAGTCTCGAAAACATATTAAAATTAAGCTAAATTTGGCCTGAGGATGTAGGATGAGTCCCTACATCTTAAATTGCAACCTAACTTGGGATGTAAACTAACTGAAAGCTTAACTTAGCTGAGTCTCCGCCAATCACAGAAGCTGAGCTTCAGTCAATCACAGGTGGCCAACTAATCAGACCACGTGCAAATAAGGCAAACTGAGCTGTAGCCAATCAGGCCGGCTTCTACTCACTCCCAATTCCTGTCCATAAATGCTGCTCGCCCCCACATGGCGGAGTGGTTCTCTGGTTGCCCATTGGCCAATGGTTCTTTGCACAACTAACTTTGTTAAATTTAATTTGTCTAAAGTTTTGGGTTTTTTTTTTTAACACATACAGTACCTTTCCTTTGTTTTTGTGTCACTTCTCCCCACCTTGGAAATTTCTTATTCAAAGGGAGAAAAAGAGAAAAGAGTTGACTCAATGTGGCACTCCTTAGTTCTACAAGACAAAGAATCTCTCAGGAACGTATCTTTTATTCACGTTGTGTAACTGGGCTGTGGCATTTGGGGCTCCTCACCTGGAGTCCAGGTTTCTTTCTCAGGCGTTGTCTTCAGCACTGATCCGGAAGCTTCTGGGAGGTAGGTGGTTGACTGCTCTTCCCCAAAGGAATCAGAGGACAAAGCCCTAGTTTGACTTTGCCTCCACCTTGTGGTAATGGGGCTACTCGCAACAGGAACTTCCGCGGACAACCTCTTCGCAAAGTGACTCTTAAAGTCAGAATACGTAGCATTAACTGAATCAAATACCTGTTTAACAACAAAAACAGCTCTAACTCCACTGGCCTCAGTGATGCAAAAGTAAAAATTCCCTAGAAGAGACTTCAGATGACTCATCTAGTACAACACCAATAAAATATATATAATGAGATTTTTTAATTTTTGTAACCTGGATGTTATTTTATATATTTATATATATTTTTGTATATAGTTATACATTAAATGTTATATTTTACAGTTATATATTATATAAACATAAATCTGTTATCTTGTATATATTTATATTTATATATGAAATATGTTATATTTTATATATTTTTATATTGATATTTATATATAAAAGTTATATTTTATATTTATATTTATAAAACATGTTATTTTTACATGTATTTATATATAAACATGTTACATTTTTATATACTTATGTGTAAACTGTTACATTTTATATATATTTATGTGTAAAATACATCATATTTTTATGTTTATATGTGAAATCTATTATTTTATATGTAAAATAGATATACATTTTTTCTATCTAAAAAACAACAAAATGCTACTACTTACTTAGAGCCTCTGCTGAAGGGTCTGTAGGTATACCAAAGTAGTTTAGGGAGTAATTACATTTATAAATATTACCATCACATATCAGTGTAAAATATGACATATGATACAACACTATGTACTGAACATGCAAGATGTTTGTATGAAATAATAAAATTTCAAATCTGGATATAAACGGCAATTTTCTAGTCCAAACCCTTCATTTCACAGATGGGGAAGCTGAGGCCTAGAGAAAGTAAGTGATTTGCTCGTCTGTCCATCCCCTCTAAGAAACACTAGGAGTTTGATATTTATAGAGCCTGTAGTAGTGAACCATCCCATGTAGCCATGTGAAATTAAAATGTAAGTGACAAACTAGAAATGAATTATCGTTTAACAAAATGACAGACAACTTATATTAAAATCCTAGTCATAAAGAGCTCTTATAGAAATTGACAAGTTTACCAACTCAATAGAAAAACTGGGGCATAGTACATTAAAAAGGCAATTCATAAAAGAGATATATAAATGCCCAAAAGATATTTAATCTCACTAGCAATCAAAGAAATGCAAATTTAAAACAGCAATGAGATGTTAGCAATAATTTTTTTGTGACAATCCCTGGTGTTGAAGGTGCCAAAAACAAACACTGGCATGCACTGCTGGTGGGGGTTAAATTAGTATCTGGAAAGGACTTTTGGACAATGTCCTTTCAAAAGCCCTTAAATATGTGCATAACTTCTACTGACCCAGCAATATCACCTCTAAGAATTTAAAAAAGAAATCAGCTGGCCATGGCGGCTCATGCCTGTAATCCTAGCTCTTTGTGAGGCTGAGGCAGGCAGATTGCTTGAGCCCAGGTGTTCGGGACCAGCCTGGGCAACAAGGCAAAACCCTGTCTCTACAAAAAGTACAAGAATGAGTCAAGCATGGTGGCGTGCACTTGAATTGCCAGCTACTTGACGGGGCTGAGGTAGGAGGATTGCTCGCTGCAGTGAGCCACATTGGCGCCACTGCACTCCAGCCTGGGTGACAAAGTGAGACCCTCTCTCAAAGTAAAAAAAAAAAAAAAAACAAAAGAAAGAAAAAAAAGTCTAAGATACGAACCAAGATGGAGAAAACATCCAGCATTTACTGACTGCTTACTATGTATGAACCCATATGTAAAGGGTTTTACACATGTTTGTATTTAATCCTAAGAAACATCTGTGAAGCAGATGTTATTTATGCCCATTATATCAGTGAAGAAACTGAGGCTTAGAGGTCAAGTGAATTGCCCAAGACTACACAGTAAGTGGAGATACCACACCCGAGGCTCACCTGTCTGACCCCAGAGTCCAGGCTCTCAACTGAGAACATGAGGGTGTGTACTGCATTTTACATGTTTGTAAGTACAAAAAGATGTGAGACAGACTAAATATTTACCAATGGAGAACTGACTAGGCAAACTAACAAGACATCTCTAAGAGGGACTGCTCTGCTGCCATCAGAAATGGCATACATTAGGAAAACGTAAACTAAACCACACCAAAGCACCACTTCACACCCAAGAGGATGGTTAGAATTTTTTTAATGGAAACTAATAAGCATTGGTAAGGATGCAAAGAAACTGGAAGCTTTTTACATTGCAAGTGTACAGAATGTGAAAGGATGCAGTCACTGTGGAAGATTAGTTTGGTGATCCCTCAAAAAGATAAACCTAGAATTACCACATGACCCAGCAAGTCCACTCGTAGGTATATGTACTCAAATTCATGTGCACATATGTTCATAGTAGCGCTAATCACACTAAGAAGGTGCAGACAGCCCAAATGCTCATCAACAGATGAACGTGTAGACAAATCATAGGACGTATCTACATATGCAAGTGATCTACACATCACTCCCAAGAGGAATGAGTTGCTGATACATGTCATAATGTGCATAAGCCTTGAAAGCATTATGCTAAGTGAAAGAAGCCAGACAGGAAAGGTCACATATCGTATGATTCCATCTATAGGAAACAGTCAGCATAAGAAAATCCACAGGGAGAGAACACAGATTGGTCATTGTCAGAGATTAGGGGAGGAGGAAATGGGGAGCAACTGCTTAATGGGTATGGAGTTTTCTTTTGAGGTGATGAAAACGTTTTGGAACAAGAGAGAAGTGGTGGTTCCAGAACATTGGGAATACACTAAAACCACTGAATTGGTGTCTTAAAAGGTTATTTTTGGCCGGGTACAGTGGCTCACACCTGTAATCCCAACACTTTGGGAGACTGAGGCGGGTAAATCACCTGAGCTCAGGAGTTCGAGACCAGCCTAACCAATATGATGAAACCCAATCTCTGCTAAAAACACAAAAATTAGCCAGGCATGGTGGCATGCACCTGTAATCCCAGCTACTTGGGAGGCTGAGACAAGAGAATCACTTGAACCCAGGAGGCAGAGGTTGCAGTGAGCCGAGATGGCACCATTGCACTCCAGCCTGGGCAACAAGAGCAAAACTCCGTCTCAAAAAAAAAAAAAAAAAAAAAAAAAAGTTATTTTTAATATGAGAATTTCACTTCAATAAAAGAAATCTTTTTTTAAATGGTAACACAGGATAATAGTGAATGAAACATGCAGATGCTCACAATATATTGCTAGCTGTAAAACAGGGACTATAAAACAGAATTCCAATGCAGTCCCACTTCCTAGATCTAAATGAAAGATAGGAAAGGAATATGCTAGAATGTTGAAGCAGTAAGTTTTGATTCAGTTTGAGTTTTTTACTAAGCATATGTGAGGGCACTGGCCCATCCTGCCTGCAGCCCCCAGGGGGCAAGGCCAGCTCTCTCTCCACTGCTGCTCTGTGCTCTCCCCACCAACTGACCGAAGAGAATGTCTTTCGCAAGAGACAGGCCGTTGTAAAGAGTGTTGTTGGGGGTCAGTTTTTCTGTCTTACAGCTGTTTGTTTTTGAGTAGGAATGGGAAAGATGAAAAGAGGCTGCACGTGTCAATCAGGCATCTCAATCTCAGAAGCCCAGACTAGGGGGCAGCAGGTAAGGTGATGAGTAACGCCAGCTTGGATGAGAAGCGTGACCCTCTCTGGCCTTCTTTTTTGTTTTGCTTTGTTATTTTGAGGCAGTCTCACTCTGTCACCCAGGCTGGAGTGTAGCAGCACGATCATGGCTCACCGCAGCCTCGATGTCCCAGAGCTCAAGTGATCCTCCTGCCTCAGGCTCACCAGTAGCTGGGACTACAGGTGTGCACCACCATGCCTGGCTAATTTTTGTATTTTTTGGAGAAACGGGGTTTCACCATGTTGCCCAGGCTGTCTTTAACTCCTGGGCTCAAGCAATCCTCCTACCTAAGCCCCCCAAGGTGCTAGGATTACAAGCATGAGCCCTTTCACAGGGCCACTTGGACTTTCATTTCCCCACTGTTTTTATTTCTCTCCACTAAGAAAAAAACCACAGTACCAGCTCAGAGGCTATGGGGTCTTGGCCCCAGAAACTGAGGGAATTTCTCAAACTTTAATGTTCGTGTTTTAGCCGCAGCAAGAACACATTGAGACATATTGTCTCATTTCATAGAAGATGTTAGAAATTTAGACTTTTCATATGAATTTTCCCACTTTTTAAAGTGTTCAACTGATTCTAATTTTTAGAAAAGACTGGAGGACTGAACAGAGCATGTCTGTGGGCCACATTCAGTAGGCTATGTTTGCAATGGCTCCACTATGTCCAGGTAGCCCTTACCCTCACAGGTACCAAGAAAGGGAGGAGACACCATATTGGAAGATAGACTTAGTTTGCAGAAAACATGGCAGAGGACAGAGACACCTGCTCAAAGGTTTCCTTGGAGCAAAATTCCAAGGAAATTCCAAACTTTAAATGTACATTTAAAAAATTCTGGGTTTAAAAGAGGAAATTAAAGAATAAAAATTTGATGCTATGTCAGCTATGTCCGTGAAAACTATTGAGAAATTGCATATTGACAATATCCTACTGCCTTAGCAGGTCTGAG
Source organism: Macaca mulatta (assembly GCF_049350105.2). NCBI lineage: Eukaryota > Metazoa > Chordata > Mammalia > Primates > Cercopithecidae > Macaca > Macaca mulatta. The sequence goes on from NC_133411.1 coordinate 62,937,992, forward strand.
TTTCTGTGACTCATCTACCATCACTCTGTCCACGCTGAATGTTTCCCACGTGGGATGTTCATCCCCAGTTCTCTGCCAGGGAACTCCCAGCCACCTTCACACCTGGGTTCAGCCACCAACTCCTTCAGGAAGGTGTCTCTGACTTTCCCTTCCTCCCTATTCCAAACTAGGTTAGGCAGCCAATGGTAGCTAAATAATGGTCCCCAGAGATATCCAGATCCTAATCCCTGGAACTTGCAAATGTTACTTCATATGCCAAAGGGGCTATGCAGACTTAAGTTCAGGATGAAGTTAAGTTGAGGTAAGGAGACTGTCGTGAATTTTCAGGACGAGTCCTAAATGCAATCACATGTATCCTTGTAAGAGGAAGGCAGAGGGAGATGTGACTGCACACAGAAGAGGAGAAGCAATGTGACCACAAAGGCAGAGACCAGAGTGATAGGGCCACAGGCCAAGAAATGCTGGCAGGTACCAGAAACTGGAAGAGGAAAGGAATGGATTCTCCCCTAGAGCCTCTGGAGGAGGCCAGGCCCTGCTGACCCCCCAGCTTCTGCCCAGTGAAACTGAGTTTGGACTTCTGGCCTCCGTAACTAGAAGAGAATACGTGTGTTTAAGCCACCAAGTTTGTAGTAATTTGCTGCAGCAGCCCTAGGAACAAATACTAAGCCCTCCCTGTGCTTCCACACCCACAGTGCATGCTCCAGCATGACCACCCTGTGTTAATAACATTTATCAAACACTTAATCCGTGCCAAGCACTGGGATATATGATTTAGAGGGAGTGTTTATTTTAGTTTCATCACAACCCTGTGAAATAGGTACTAGTATTATTTCCCCCATTCTACAGAGTTGGAGGAAATATCTTAATGGTATTAAGTAATTTGAGCAAGGATATAGAGCTAATAGGCAGCTGTATACTGCATACAGCTGTATAGATCATTTTCTCTATGAATGGCACCCTCTAGAATATGCAGTGCACAACCTTCACAACCAACCAGAGCAACCCTGCCATGGTTTGAACTCTGACAAATCAATCTAATCCCTATGCTAAAAAGCAGGTCTGCTCATATTCCACTTTTTTACTTTCTCTCCTGCTATATCATATACTCCTTAAGACCAGGGACTTTGTCTTTTATCTTACTATCCTTGGGACATTGGTATCTAGGAACCCCGTAATGAATAAATAGATGAATCTCTTCCCCTAGAGGCAATTAGTACTAAAAAGGGACAAGGGATTTGAGAAAGAATCCAGAGGCAAGGAAATAAGACGTTTTTATCCTTTCCCACTAAGGAGAACAATTCTCAGGCCAGGCACAGTGGCTCACGCCTATAATCCCAGCACTTGGGGAGGCCAAGGCAGGCAGATTGCTTGAGGTCAGGAGTTCGATACTAGCCTCGACAATGTGGTGAAACCCCATCTGAACAAAAATACAAAAATTAGCCGAGCATGGTGGTGTGTGCCTATAGTCCCAGCTGCTCAGGAGGCTGAGGTGGGAGGATGGCTTGAGCCCAGGAGGCAGTGGTTGCAGTGAGCCAAGATCATGCCACAGCACTCCAGCCTGGGCAATAGAGCTAGACCTTGTCTCATTAAAAAAAAAAAAAAAAAAGAACAATTCTCAAATTGTACAGAGTAAAACAAACATTTCTGCAGAAATTAGAGAATGAGATAAATGAAACAACAAAAGTGCATCTGGGTTTTTAAAACAAGTTCAAGTCTGTAGGGCCAGATAAATAAAACCCAGAGGAATGACAGCACTTTCAAAACTGATACGTGTTAGTGATCTATGAGCAAAACATGACAAATACGAAAAATACATGCCCCCCTGATAGATAAATGTATTATTTTTCATGGTTTTCCAATAGGAGGAGCAAGTAACTAGTAATAAATTTGCTGCCAGTGTCCTAGATAGCACAAGTGAGCAGATCCACGTTAGCCTGAATAAATCACCCTGTGGTGGACTAAAGGGTTTAGTCTCTGGCCTTCTGCTATTCAACTCGTTATCAGCAGCTTAAATGGAGATCTATTTATCAAAATTGTTGATTACTCTAAGTTGAAAATATAATTAAAATACTAAAGGACAGAATAGAATTCAGAATAAAGTCTGGGACAAGGGCCAAATTAGCAAAATTTAATTCAATCAAGTTGCATGAACAATATTCTTATTTAGATTTTTTTTCTTCATTGCACAGGCATAAGATGGAAGAGAACTGACATGCAGTGAAAAAGATTGACAGTGTTAGGCAGCCCCCACTAGAATATGGGTGAACAGCACAGTGAAATGATTATAAAAATCAGTACAATTTTAGGTCCCATTGACAGAAAAATAGTGTCCAGAACAGGAGCAATCAAAACCCTGTGTCTCTGCACCGCTCAGATAGCATCTGGAGAACCACGTCCAGTCCCAGAACTGTTCTTCAAGAAGGGAGATGGACGAGTCAGGATTCAAACCCTGAGTTCATTTGGAGGAAAGAGACCACAGTGACAGGGGTCAGGGTAAACACAGTAATGGGGCAACACCCCAGCACATCCAATGGTGGAAACCTGGGGTGCTTAGTCTAGAAGAAAGAAGACTCAAAAGGGTCTGGTGCAGTGGCTCACACCTGTAATCCAAGCACTTTGGGGGGCCAATGCAGAGGGGAAATCACTTGAGGCCAGGAGTTCCAGACCAGCCTGGGCAAGTGAGACCCCATCTCTAAAAAAAAAAAATCAAAAAACTAGCTGTGCATGGTGGCACGCACCTGTGGTCCCAGCTACTTGGGAGGCTAAGGTGGGAGCATCGCTTGATCCCCGGAGGTCGAGGATGCAGTGAGCCATGATCATGCCACCGATGACGGAGTGAGACCCTGTCTCAAATTACAAAAAGAAAAAGAAAAAAGAGAAAACCCAAAATGAACTGTCTTCAAATATTTAAAGGGATGCAATCTATGAATAAAAGAAAAACATACTTTATATTGCTCCTTATGATACAACCAGGACCCATGAAGGGGTAGATTCAATTCAGAGAACTTTGAAAGAGAGCACAGTTTGAATATAAAGTAAAATTCTGTCAGTCCCTGAACTAGGGACATATGGTTCATAGTGGTATAGATGAACATTAATAATTATGTATTTAATGTCATTTTATAATTTTTTAGTTTTGATGTAAAGTTTTCCTTATAAAAAATTAATTTTAGAAAAATAAATTGTATTTAAATACTCATTTGTTAGTATGAATATTAAAATGTTAAGCAAATAAATGATATACAGATATGGCAAATCACACAGTGGTATTCCTTCAATGACTGCAGTGAAGGAAACACTGCTGCAGATTGTGCTATTTCATCTTCAGTATTTTTAAACTTCTGTTTCAGGATCTATCTCCTGCTGAGGAAATGCCTGTCGCATAGTTTTGAATGACTCAAGTATTTATTAATAGAAAGGAAGAGGAAGATAAGAAAAGTAAGACAAAGAAGGGAAAAGGGATGAATGACTTGGTACTCCAAGCACATCAATTCAGCTTGTTTACCTGTAGAGTTCACATCACAGTGACATTAAACCAGGAGGAATTCAGAGCGCCAGAGCCAAAAATAATTAGAAAAGAACCCAGAGGGGTTAAAAATAAAGTCAGGAAGTAGCAGAATGAAACAACTGAGAAAATAGAAACAAATATGTCTACTGACAAATAATTTGACACACAAATATCCAGTGGGTGGGAAAAACCTAGACATGCCAGAAAAGACCTGCTGGTGATGCCAGTCTTGCTAGAACCTCAAGACAAAGATAAAAGTAGCAAAGACAGCCCAGGTAGCTCTGAAGCATACCCTAACCTCGTTCCTTAACCTCTGAGTGTGTGCCCCTCCCACCCACCACCAGCCCAACGCAGCAACATTCTGTCCACGAGACGTTTCAAATGTAGGGTCTCAATGCTATTTCAAATTAGTCATGAAGACCAAAATGTTCATCTTCTCATGTTTGAACCTTCAATGCCTTCCCATCCTAGTGGGCAATATGACCCACACACTGTCAAGGTCATTTTCAGGTAAACGTCATCCTTTATCTCCATTGCCAGCGTGGTCTACAAAGCATCTTTAGCACCCACCCCTTCCTTCCATCGTGCTGGCCAAGGCTACCCTCACTAAGACTCTTTATCTATCATCTGGACCTGCTGTTCTGCAGACTTCCTGTGGCCCCTTCCAGATAACTTCAGTACACACAGACAAGCCTTTTGGTGGTGTTCTCCATGCCCTCTCCTTTTTGGGCGCTTATACAGTGATTTCTTATAAAACAAAATGCCTCCTGATGAATGAAATCCCTTGTATTAGTCTGTTCTCACACTGCTAATAAAGACATACCTGAGGCTGGGTAATTTACAAAGGAAAGAGATTTAATGGACTCACAGTTCCACATGGCTAAGGAGTCCTCACAATCATGGTGGAAGGTGAATGAGGAGCAAAGTCATGTCTTACGTGGCAGCAGGCAAAAGCTTGTGCAGGAGAACTCCCATTTACAAAACCATCAGATCTTGTGAGACTTATTCACTACCACGAGAACAGTATAGGGGAAACCACCCCCATGATTTAGTCATCTCCATCCGGCCCCACCCTTCACATGTGGGGATTATTACAATTCAAGGTGAGATTTGGGTGGGGACACAGCCAAACTCTATGACCTCTCCGCCAGAGTACTACAGCCATCTCCTCACCTACCATGTTTCCTTCTAAATAAACTTATTTACCTATTACACAGAAACAGTTTCATGAAATTGAAATAACTTTGGTTATGAAGTCAAAAGTTCAAAACTCTATTCTTCATTGTTCCGTTCACTAATTCTGTGATCTTGGCTGAGTTAACTGCTCCCTATTTCAAAGAATTACTGTGAAGAAAATAATGTGTATACTAAAGAAGATTGTGTGCAGTATAAAGCTCTCTAAAAACATAAGTCATTGGCCAGGTGTGGTGGCTCGCACCTGTAATCCCAGCACTTTTGGAGGCCGAGGCAGGCAGCTAACGAGGTCAGGAGTTCATGACCAGCCTGACTAATATGGTGAAACCCCATCACTACTAAAAATACAAAAATTAGCTGGGCGTTTTGGCGCATGCCTGTAGTCCCAGCTACTAAGGAGACTGAGGCCGGAGAATCACTAGAACCCAGGAGGTGAGGGTTGCAGTGAGCCGAGGTTGCACCACTGCACTCCAGCCTAGCTGACAGAGCAAGACTCTGTCTCAAAAAAAAAAAAAAAAAAAAAAAAAAAAAAAGTCACTTATTTAGCACTCAGTTATTTGCTGCCTTGTAATCCTTCCCTGTTTCATGTGTGTTCTCATATTTCCAAAATTGATTTTACATTTGCGTGAGGCTGGCTCCTTCCCTTGCACCTTATTTGTATCCTTTCCAGTGCCTGAGTTGGTTGATAACTGAGTCAACTGCTTTATCCCATTCTTGACCAGGTAGCTTCCTCCTGCCTTCACCATGAACTCATCAATCTCTTCCCCTCCTGTAAGAAGCCTTCCTTCATTTACTGAAAGAGTGCTGGTGGTTTTTCTAACATATTACCCCTTACGCAGAGAAATGTGCCATTTTGATATATCTATAGTCTGAGAATAGAGTTAGTATAGACAGAACATGAAAACAATGATGGCAGATCCCCAGAAGGCTGAGAGATGATGACATCAAAATGTATGCAAAGAAAGACTGCCAAAACAACAAAGAAGAGGTGTGCCAGGGTCAAAATCTGTGTTCATCCAATGCTGTCCAGCACATGAGTTCTCCAAAGTGCTGTCTGAATGTTTGGTTAATGGGCCAATGTGAAAATTTATATATCATGCCTTCATTATTTGAAGCTCTTAAGCCTTAGGAACATTAAGTTAACAAACTGGCTCTGATTTCATCCTTAACAGGAGACATACACATAAGTTTTCAAAGTTGTATTCATGTAATATGGAATTCTGTGGTCAAACCAACTTCAACATTAGGCCTGCATAATGTTTTATTTCTGGTTGTAAAAACCGGCTTATTCAGCAATCACATGCAAGTTTGTAACAGCATAATTTTGGCCTTTTCAAATCCATTCATCTCTGGATCACTTGATAAGAGTTTCTGTACTTATAAAACAACGGACTACAAAATATCACAGTTATTTTATCAAAATAATATCACCCTGTGGGGCCCTGCTGAAGCAGCGGTCAGTCAACATCCCTGCCAGAGATAAATCACTCTCTTCCCACCTCAAAACACAGTTATAATGAGTTGGGTTTACATGGCTCAAATTATAGCAGGTATTCTATGAATTAATTTTAAAATGCATGCTCCTGAGCCATTTGCTTGTACAGCCTGAGGAGTTAAAATATCTCGTGTATTCATAGAGATGTGAAACACATCCACTATGGAAAACAGAGAAATCAAAGACTGACTCTTGTTGCTCTGAAACCAAAAAAAGGCTGAGGTCTAAAGGTTCTCAAACTTAAACGTGTGTATGTGTCATGAGGAGATCCTGTAAAAGTACAGATTCTGACTCCAGAAGTCTGGGGTGGGGCCCAAGATGCTGTGTTTCTACCAAATGCCCAGGTGATGGTACTGTGGAAGGTCCCAGATCCCACTTAGAGAGCAAGGCCAGAGAGCTTAAGTAACATGGCAGTGTTCATGTCATACAAACACAGGGACTTTGACTTTTTAAACAATTCAGCCAGAGAACACCAAAGTAAAATTATCAGGAAGTGATACACTTTTGTTCTTTACTAGAAATTATGTTTAAAAGGGAATACTTTCTGCATAGTCATTTCCTTTTCTACTGTATCCATTCTTACTGGGCCATGAGAGTAGGAGTAGAGTGGTTTCTCTCACAGGTTTTACACAGTAGGCTATGGGTTTTGCTCAGCCACCCAAAAACACACATGCTACAGAGCGGGCACCTGAAGAGCAGGCAGCGCCCTGAGCACCCTCTCTGAAGATCCGCAAGCTAACAGTGATAGGAAGGGCACTCCACAAGCATCTCAGCTCATTCCCTGCACTTTCTGGAAACAAATCGTGATCAAATTCAATAATGCCCCTTCATCCAGATCTTGCTGTGAGTCTTAAACAGAGCAGAATTGAAAGTGAATGGCTTTTAAGATATGCAGCCTTCAATTGCCTCCCCATACCCACCCCTAAAATTCATGACTGTTAGCAACAGCAAAGTTAGGCTGCCTGTGCCAGGCAACAACCAGTGGGGGGAAATAAAGAGAAAAAAAATGAAGCAATTAGCTGATGTACCCAAGTAGAGATGGGTTTTGCAGGATTTGTTTGTTTTCAGGGTTTTCGTGGTAGAATTGCCTTACTTAACTGCTAAATTACTACTTTATTATGGAGTTCAATTTTTTCTTTTTTCCCTCTTCTTCTTTTGTTTTGATCTTAAGACAGTCTCACTCTGTCACCCGGGCTGCAATGCAGTGCTACAAACATGACTCAATGCAGCCTCAGCCCCCTGGGATCAAGCGATCCTCCCACCTTAGCCACCTGTATAACTGGGACCACAGGCATGCCCCACCACAACAAGCTAATTTAAAAAAAAAAAAAATTTTTAGAGACAGTGGTCTCGCTTTCTTGCCCAAGTTGGTCTTGAACTCCTGGGCTCAAGTGATCCTCCCATCTAGGCCTCCCAAAATGCTGAGATTACAGGCACAAGCCACCATGCCCGGCCTCAGTTTTTTCTATCTATAGGTTGCAGTGCATTGGTGAATGATGAAATCATTTTGATAGGTCAGAACTGAGTTGTTTAAAAATGCAACAGGTGGGGGTGCATCACAGTTCAAAGAAGAAGTGTTGTTTCTCAGTTGTGTATGTTTGTACCCAGTTACGTTGTAAAGTGCACTACTGACTGGGGGTCATGATCAGAAATTTGAAAAACACTGGACTATAGTTTGCTTTATGATAAAGAAGGGCTTTTTTAACACCTTCTCTGTTTTTAACATATTTATTTTGACTGTATTCACCTGGTATTTGATTGCCTTAGCTAGATGAGTCAGGGTAAATAGCCTTTTCAGATATTTCACTGCTCTTTCCACTACAAATTTCCTGAACTCATATAGCATATTTAATCCATACATGTAATAGTAACGTCCTTCAGGCTATACGTCATATGAGTATATGGTCATTTAATCTACATTCTAAACTGTTGCTGAGCATTGTACTGTATCCTCTGCATCCAAACAGTTGTTAAATAAATACACAGGACGCTTAGCATGGGGATGAGCCCTCCATAGCTTTCAAGTTACAAGAGCACCATCTGCTGGCGAAATATTTTCTTTGTAGGGAGAATGTCAAAGACCTACCAAAAATGTACTGATTTTTCTAGCAAAAATTATAATTACATCACAAATACTTTAAAATTCTGCAGAGCTCCTTGCTTCATTCAGGAGTTTCGCTTCATTCCCCCTCTGAGAAGGAGTTTTTCTGTTCCTTAGCAGTGAAGGCAGGCAGTCTGTCCTTCCTGGTTTTCCGTTAAACTAAGCCGGTTTCAAGTTTCAGCTCCTCCTTGAATTCCAGGCTGCTGAGACTTCCCTCTAGAATCCTCCAACATGGAGCCTCTTGCAGCTTACCCGCTAAAATGTTCCGGGCCCAGAGCAAAGGTATTTGCAGTTTTGCTGTCTATGGTTCTATGCACAGTAACGCTATTTCTTCTACAACTAAAATTCCTCAAACCTAAAATCAACAGCTTTTATGCCTTTGAAGTGAAGGATGCAAAAGGAAGAACTGTTTCTCTGGAAAAGTATAAAGGCAAAGTAAGTTGCATCATCTGATTTTTATTGTTACCGTTTCTCCTTGTCTCTGTTTATTCCTCTTAATAAAATCATTTTTTGCTGTTACATGGTCATAAGTTGGAATTTAGTCTTCAGAGTAATTGTATTAGTACATCACTTTCATTATTAGAGTTCTGATAGTTTGCTTCTAAATAATAAATTCCGATTATCTCGTTTTCTTTAAAATGCTTTAATTTTGTGCTGAATTGATATGTAAAGTTGTTTGGAAAATACTTATAGTTAGTAATGTGAACATGATGACATTTATTAATAAAAGTATTGGTTCTATAATCTAATAACTTTAAAAAGCACTTATCAAGGATCATAGTTTTATCTTTAATTTAAAAATAAACTTTCATGAGTACCTAATGCTTGTTTAATGGCAGTACTATTTCAGGGCCTTAACCCAGGCATCTAGGTTACAGTTTTCAATAGAACGTTGTGTGTCCAAAAATATGAAAAAAACATCAATCAGAGGTTATAGTCCCCCCAAATTGTTTAGGATTTTAACTACTTGCAGAATTTTTTAAAATCTTTTGCTTCACTTTCCGGTTGGATTTTTTTCTTTTTCCGGGAGGTTTCACTAGTTGTAAACGTGGCTAGTGACTGCCAACTCACAGACAGAAATTACTTAGCACTGAAGGAACTGCACAAAGAGTTTGGACCATCCCACTTCAGCGTGTTGGCTTTTCCCTGCAATCAGTTTGGAGAATCGGAGCCCCGCCCGAGCAAGGAGGTAGAATCTTTTGCAAGAAAAAACTACGGAGTAACATTCCCCATCTTCCACAAGATTAAGATTCTAGGATCAGAAGGAGAACCTGCATTTAGATTTCTTGTTGGTAAATATCTGCCTTGCCTCACCAGTATAATGTTTTAAATTGCTTTTCATTTTTAAACAATTATATCAGGACAATACTCTCCTATCTCATTTGAAACTTTGGATCAGGAAAGCTTCATAAAACTATCAAAGAGCCAGAATCTCATCCTTTGTAACTTCTAGGAGTTATGCTCCCCTGAAACCAATGTTTTAGCGTCTCAGATGGTAAAATAATTCTATTCCAATGTATTTTATTCCTTACGACCATCTTCCTGAAGAATTTATTTAAAGTGTGCCCATGGCCATTTTCACAAAATATCTTAATTCTCCTCTCATGTAACTAGCATCTGGGGAAATGTCCCTTCCCATCATTAAAGCCACCCAGCTCTCATGAATAGTGCTGGGCAATATTAGTTAACATATGTTTGTGGCTAATTTTATGTTGCCTTTCTTATCTGAAACAATATTCTCAAGGATGAATATGTCAGCTTACCAGATTTTTGCTAAAATCCAAAAACATAAAACTTGATTTTCTTTAGAGGGCAGTAGTGTTAGGCTATCTCTCCAATTAAGCTAGCTACAGAAATCTGTTTAAAGACTTGCCAAGGTCACTTAGCACAAAGGTCATAAGGCGTAGTGACAGCATATAGGCTTTGGCCTCAGGCTACCTGAGTTCAAATCCCTGCTCTCTTGTTTTTGCTGTGTGGCTTCTTAACTTCTCTGTGCCTGTTTCTCATTTGTTAAATGGGCTATCAATAGTACTGACTTCTTAAGATTGTTTGGAATTAAGTGTGTTAATAGTAAAAATAAAGTACTTATACACCGCTTGATCTGTGCCAGACACTGTTCTAAATGACATTAGTCAAAAAAAAAAAAAAGGCCGGACGTGGTGGCTCACGCCTGTAATCACAGCACTTTGGGAGGCCAAGGCAGGCAGATCACTTGAGGTCAGGAGTTAGAGACTAGTCTGGCCAATGTAGTGAAACCCTGTCTCTACTAATAATACAAAAATTAGCCAGGCGTGGTGGTGGGCACCTGTAATCCCAGCTATTCGGGAGGCTAAGGCAGGAGATTCGCTTGAACCCAGAGGCAGAGGTTGCAATGAGCTGAAATCGCGACACTGCACTCCAGCCTGGGCGACAGAGCAAGCCTCCATCTTAAATCAATCAATCAATCAATCAATAAAGGACATTAGCTAACATTCTCTCATCTAACTTATTCTGATGACATCTTCAGTCCTATTTTCACTGTAGATAACTTGGGTTTTGATAAAACTATGACCTCACTCAGGCAATCAAGCTTCTAATCCAACAAACCAAATCGTGATCTATAATATTTCACATAAATGTGAAGTCACAATCTTCTAAAAACATTATATTTAATTTCTAGGGAAAGTTGATATAATGCCTAACACCATAAATGGCAACCACAGCGAGGTCTTTATTCCTTTTATTTTGAGGGTGCACTGAGGAAAGAAAAGCCCAAGCACATGCCATTGAACTAATCATTCTTCAGTTATAGCAGCCAGATACGTGGGTGCAATAGCTCATAGGTTATTTCTCTTTATCACTACAAACCTTCTGAAACCCCTCTTAGCCTGTGTAATCAAAAAGGTAACAGTGATTTAAGGTTTCATTCCACTTACATAGGATCATAGGGCCCAAAGGTTAAGAGCATGAGCTCTGGAGTAAAAAGGCCTGTATAGCAATCCTGGCTCGACCACTCACTAGCCACGTGACCTTGTGTCTAGGCCTCCATTTATCTCATCTGCAAAACGGGGATGATAATAATACCCACCTCATAGGGTCCCTGTAAGATTAAATGAGAGGATCAATTTGAAGCATGCAGCATCCATTACTAGGCACATAGTAAGCACTTCATAAATTTTAGTTATAATTATTGTATTTTTTCTCACGTTAGTCAATAAAATGAACATAAATCTTGAGTGGTATAAATAGAAAAAACATCTACATTTCTTACATAAATTAAGGTTTATCAAAAGGATATCATGGCTGGGCATGGTGGCTCATGCCTGTAATCCCAGCACTTTGGGAAGCCAAGACAGGAGGATCACTTGAGTGCCCAGGAGTTCAAGGGCAGCCTGGGCAATACAGCGAGACCCTGCCAAAAAAAAAGTTATTGCTTTTCAAAATAAGGTGATTATTCACTTTGGGAGGCCAAAACCCCGTCTCCACTCAAAATACAAAAATTCACCTAGTGTGGTGGCACACACCTGTAATCCCAGCAATTTGGGATAATTTTTTTTTTTTTTTTGCTTTTATTTTACTTGACACAGAGTTTCGCTCTTGTCCCCCAGGCTGGAGGACAATGGCGTGATCTCAGCTCACTGCAACCTCCACCTCCTGGGTTCAAGTGATCCTACTGTCTCAGCCTCCCAAGTAGCGGGGATTACAGGCACATGCCAACACACCCAGCTAATTTTTTGTATTTTTAGTAGAGACAGGATTTCACCATGTTGGGCAGGCTGGTCTCAAACTCCTGACCTTAGGTGATCCACCCACCTCAGCCTCCCAAAGTGCTGGGATTACAGGCATAAGCTACCACTCCCGGCCTACTTTGCTTTATTTCATGATACTAAGATCACATCCTAGATGAGTAGACTCATAGGTGAAGTCATCAAGTATATTGAAATCTGGTTACTCTAACCTTGAGTTTCACTTTGTTTGGGTGTTTTGTTTTTGATATTATGACAATCCTAGAACTTGATACTAAAGTTGTCATTTATGCAGATACTAATAGAAGTGAAAATCTTGACAAAGAATAAAATTATGCTCATGAAAATATGTTCTGGATATTTTAGATTCTTCAAAGAAGGAACCAAGGTGGAATTTTTGGAAGTATCTTGTCAACCCTGAGGGTCAAGTTGTGAAGTTCTGGAGGCCAGAGGAGCCCATTGATGTCATCAGGCCTGACATAGCAGCTCTGGTTAGACAACTGATCATAAAAAAGAAAGAGGATCTATGAGAATGCCATTGCATTTCTAATAGAACAGAGAAATGTCTCCATGAGGGTTTGGTCTCATTTTAAACACTTTTTTTTGGAGACAATGTCTCACTCTGTCACCCAGGCTGGAGTGCAGTGGTGCAACCTCAGCTCATTGCAACCTCTGCCTCTTTAAACATGCTATTAAATGTGGCAAAGAAGGATTTTTTTTTTAATGTTATCTTGCTATTAAGTGGTAATGAATGTTCCCAGGATGAAGATGTTACCCAAAGCAAAATCAAGAGTAGCCAAAGAATCAACATGAAATATATTAACTACTTCCTCTGACTGTGCTAAAGAATTCAGAATTCAGTGACCAGTGTGCCTCAATATCTTATTGTTCAACTTGACATTTTCTAGGACTGTACTTGATGAAAATACTAACACACTAGACCATTCTTTGGATTCAAGAGCCCTGTGTATGACTGAAATTTCTGGAATAACTGTAAATGGTTATGTTAACGTAATAAAACACAAATGTTGAAAAGTATAAAATATATATACATAGATTCAAATCCTTATATATGTGTGCTTATTTTATGTACAGGATTCTGTTTGCTTTTTCTCTTTAAGTGTAGGTTCCTAGTGTTTTACTATAACTGTCACTATGTATGCAACTGACATATATAAATAGTCATTTATAAATGGCCATATTATAACATTTGAAAAAGTCTTCATTTTCAGTATTTCTCTCTGCATTATTTTTTAGAAGCAACTCAAATTCTGTAATCATAATATTACCAAATAAGTCAGTCTTTATTCTTGCGTGAAAATCCCAAGTGTAGAAAAAAGGACATGAGTACAAGATCATTTAGCTTGATTCCTTATAGGTTGATTTGGGTTGCTAATGTATTCATTCTAGATTAGCCACTTGGAAGGAATTCAATGCTGCATCATTCTGATGGCTGAAATAGTAAAAACCAACTCCAAACAGCCTAAACTCTAGTGTAAAAATGGGGTGATCATATAAGTCCTAAAGTGTAGATCAGCAGTCACTGAACCTCTTAGTAGAGTCACAAGGCACTTCTTCTCCCAAAGTCATGGCCTTTATATTTTGTTAGCCTTATAATTGGCTAACAAAGCAAACTGCCAAGTTGGTGAAGGTTGATTATTGCCTCATGAAATACACATTCACTGCATAAAATAAATAGGAAGATGTCCAAAAATGTAAAAATAGTCATATAAAGTTTTCTAAGAAGAAAAAGACCCGATTTAAGTAGTCTGTGACTTGACTCCCAAATCCTGACCTAATGGATGAAAGTGAAGATGTTTCTTATGGCGAATTCAGTAATGCTACCTCAGTAAATAGTTCTGTATATGTATTTGGACCAAAGTTCTTAGATAAACCAAAAATACTTCATGAAGCATCTTCTGCTTCAAAGTACATATCCAGCCACCCAGCTATGAAGGTATTTAGAAAGATATTTGGTGGAGGTGGAGGTGGAGTTTCTACCAGAAGTCAAGAGGATTTGTAGGGATAGCCTCACGAATGCCAGATGAGTGTGTCAGCAAGCCTGCTCCTACCGCTCGCCAGCTGCGTGACTTTAGGCAAGTCACTTAAGTACCTTATTTCAGTTTCCTCACCTGTAAATTGAACAGGGGTTGAATGGAATAAAAAAGCCCTTTGCAACTTTAAAAGTCAATTAACACACTTAGCAAGGTGTTTTAAGTGACCAGGAAGGAAATCAGAATTAACCTGGATTGCTGGAACAAAAACAGAAGCCACCCAACAAGTCTATCTGTCCTTTGCAATTTTGCCCCAAGAGCCTATTAGCAATTTGAATTATGAGCCTCTAAGAAAACTTTTGTTCAGGCGGCCCCTCCAAGTGTTGCTGCCAGAGAACTCTTGCCTTGTATCCCCACATACGCCTTCCATGAGCTCATAGCAGTGCTGTGGCACTGCAGGGGTGTTTTATGCGTTCACGTTAGGGGCCTGAGCAGAACTGCGTATGCCAGCACCACATGGGCAGCAGAGACTCCCCACTGCCAGATGGATGATAATGGAGCTGCACTGGGAACAACCAGGACTGTCCCAGTCAACATGATACAGATGAACGTCCTGCCGTAAGTCACTAGTTCTCTTCAAAGCCAGATAAAGTGAGTTTCTTCACTTACATCTCTAATCTTGGTTGCCTTATTCAACCTACAGATTCTATGTCAGTGCTGGATTTTTTCCCCTTGCCCTTTAGGTAAGCAGAGTAGGCAGGCGGAGATTTGAAAGCATGTCATACGTATTGCCTTGAAAGAAAGGACATTCAGGTGTCCCTTCGGGGTTCCGTAACAATTAGGTTATGTGTGCTGAGAGAGGGATTGGAGTCATTTGCTAAGGTGCTGCTACCTGTAACTCGAATGCCTCATAGGAATACCAGTGGACAAACACACAGAGGAAAAGTTGAATCTTTCCTATATTGGACAATCTTCCTTCAGTCTTGTTTCTGCATCAAAAAGTCTGGGACATGGAGTGCTACAGGATGCCTGGGCTAAGGACTGTAACAGAAAAATATCAACATCAGAGCCAGGCGCAGTGACTCACGCCTGTAATCCCAGCACTTAGGGAGGCCGAGGCAGGCGGATCACTTGAGGTCAGGAGTTCGAGACCATCCTGGCCAACATGGTGACCATCTTTGTATTTGTATTTTTTGTAAAAGATACAAAAATTAGCTGGGCATGGTGGCATGTGCCTGTAATCCCAGCTACTTGGGAGGCTGAGGCAGAAGAATCACTTGAAAACAGGAGGCTGAGGTTGCAATGAGCCAAGATCACACCACTGCACTCCAACCTGGGTGACAGAGCAAGACCCCATCTCAAAGACTCTGCCTCAAAAAAAAAAAAAAAAGAGAAAAAAAATATCATGCATCACATAAAAGAGTATTCAGCTGTTGTCCTTGTGAAAAAGGAAAAGGACAAAATCAAATGCATTTTAACTGTGGTAACTAATTCACTGACTTGAAGTTTGCTTTGTTTGTTTTCTTTGGTGCGTAGAGAAGAATACTTCATACTAACTCCTGATCATCTTACAGCAGACGGAACAACAGAGTGTTAGAGACTGGAATAAATATGAATTTGCCTGAAATGTGCCCTGAAAGTTGTATTTCATTTTTTTAAATGTTTAACAATTACACTGTATCAACAGTATGTATACATGTACATATGTATAATTCTTAATAACTGCAGTGTATGTAGCATATATATAATGGTGGCTGGTACATGTTTTAATAGCAGACTCTGGAGGAGGAATCCTGACATACAGCGTTTGCCAGTTCAGTGTAAATGCTCATGCTCCCTCATGGCCAATTTCAATCTACCAATGGTTTAGTAACTAGGATGCAAAATTTCTAAAAATATGACAATTGGGGATGGGCATAATGGCACAGGCCTGTAATACCAGCACTTTAAGCAGCTGAGGAGGGAGGATCACTTGAACCCAGGAGTTAGAGACAAGCCTGGGGCAACATGGCAAAACCCCGTCTCCACAAAAAAATCAAAAAATTAGCTGGGTGTGGTGGCACATGCCTCAGGTCCCAGCTACATAGGAGGCTGAGGTGGAAGGATTGCTTGAGCCCAAAGAGATCAAGGCTGCAGTGAGCCGAGATGGCTCCACTAAACTCCAGCCTGGGCAACAGAGCGACCCTGTCTCTGCAAAAAAAAAAAAAAAAAAATTTTAATTAGCCAGATATGGTAGCACATACCTGTGGTTCCATCTCCTCAGGAGGCTGAGGTGAGAGGATTGCTTAAGCCCAGGAGGTAGAGGCTGCAGTGAGCCATGATTGCACCACATTGATTTGTGGTGTTCCTTTGAAAGAAAAATGACATGTTTGGGTGGAGCTGATATGAGGACACTCTGTCTATATTTAGTCCTCTGCTTGATTTTACCTTTCCCATAGAATAAAATTCTAATAATTGTTATGCCTAGAAACTAATCCATCACACTCCTTCCCACTCTTCCCTTCCCCTCCTCCAGCTGAACTGTTAAGTATGTCTCTTGCAGAGCAGCATAGTGTCTTTGCAGGGAAATAAAACGCAGCAGAGAGAGAGAAAGGAGGAGGCTATCACTATAATAGTGAGAGGTTCAGAGGGCAGCGATGGGAGGTAGTGACATTCCCAGTACCAGTGAACAGCCAAGAGACTGCCCCAAGAGAAAACACCTGGGAGAAAATACTTGGCCATCAGCAGAGCCTCCCTCCTCTTTTTCCAATCCCTTTTCCCTCTGTTTGACCCTTGATATCCCAGTGTGTATCCCTTTCTTTCCCTCTCCCACCTATGGAAACATTTTCTCTTTTAATTTGTATCTTCACTTGCCTCCTAACCCATTCATCTCTTTAACGTATTTTTTATTTCTTTAACATATTTTTCTTTCATTCCATTCCTTCCCTCTTTTCTCATCATCTCAATAATATGAGACTAAACCACAACTTTAAATGTCTTCTGTTTATTGAACATAAAGTTGGTTTCCCTACAGAATCAACAGTTCTAAAAAAGAAAATTTTTTTTTAAATTTAAGTTGTCATTTTCAGAAACAGAAAATCAATTATGGCATATTCTCACTTCTAAGTGGGAGCTAAACAATGGGTACACATGGACATGAAGATGGAAACAGTAGACACTGGGGACTCCAGAAGGGGTAGGAAGAAAGGAAAACAAGGACCGAAAAACTACCTATTGGGTACAATGATCATTATTTGGGAGACAGGTTCACTAGAAGCCCAAACCCCAGCATCACCCAATATATTCACGTAACAAACCTGCACATGTACCCCTTGATCTAAAATAAAATAAAGTTGGCATTTTATGTCTTGCTGTTTAATTTTAAAAAACTAAAACACAAAAGCCAAGACTTCTAAATTTAGTAGGTTTTATTTTTATCACCAGGTCAGTGACTCTGTATAGAAAATAACATGTTGAAATTTAACCTTAAAAAGAGACAAGATGAAAACAATTTTTACATGGAAGATATACTTAAACATAAATCTCCTGAAAGTGAATAACACTGGGCAACAACAAAAAGAGAATGTGATTTGAAAGTAGTAAAATGCATAAGAATCAAACTAGAGATATCTATTTAACCCATGTTCTAGAAATATGTTTATATTTAAATAAGGAAAGCATAAAAATCATTTTACCAATAACTTACAATCCAGTACAGTAGAGAATGTGAAATATTTCTTATATCTCATCTATGGCTTAACTAACTGATGGCACCACCAAAGTCAGTTCCACTAACTGGCTACAAATGTCCACACAAGAATACTGCATGTCTGGAAGCCAGCACATATCTGTACTGCTTCATGGGCCAAAATGCCTCTCAGGGAATGAGAAAATATTTAAAGTCATAATGTATGATCAGTTCTTCCCACTTCACAAGTTAAATCTCTTGCTCCCTTCCAAATATTTCATGAACCTGTGTTTTTACAGAAAATGAAGTGAAAGGATTGAGGTAAATCTTCCAAAAAAAATTAAACCATTCCCCATCCAAAAAAAATTCCCAATATTCTTGATATTTCAAGTGAAAAATGTTTTAGTTGACTGACTCATCTGGAAAATTACCTCAACTTTCCCTCCAGCTGGTACACACAGTCACGGTTTTGGAAACCGATTCTAATGCTGTATTCAGAAACTAATGATGCAGAAAGAATCCCAAAGACTTCACTGAAAATCTGGGGACACATTGTAGGTCCATTCCACATTGTTATTACATTCTAAACCTTACATGTAAAAATATATAATTTCACAAATACTTAAACACTGTCTACTCCGAAAGACTCCAAAGACTCCAAAAATATTTCTTAAAAACTTTTAGTTATGGAAAAGCAGGCATAAGTAAATTTTTCTTAAAAGGAAAAAAATTTAAGTAATTGTAGTACTTTCCTTACCATTATAAAACTGTCCATTGTATTATAAGTATTACTGTATTGTAAGTTAATGGCAATAATATATTATGGTAAATAGTGCCTTGCTTCATAGCAGAAAGTACACGTAAACACACACTAATTACAGATTCAGTTACACTCTGATTTTCATTGTATATGCAATAAGACAGCAGTTGCATGTTAGCTGATGCCATTCACATATTCAACCAGCTAACAATACACTGCCAGCTCATCACACACAGGTAGCCAGAGCACTTCATTGACAAGAAGAATTTATCCAGAAGCAAGTGGCAGGGTAGTTGTGGCTGCTGACTTGACTCAAGCAGCCAGCTAACAATACACTGCCTACCTGATTCAGGTCACTGCTGATTCTCGTGGCCCAGAAAGTCACCGAGGCTAAATTTGTAACATGAACACAGTGGCAGAACTCTAATCTTAATAGTCACATTAAAGAAAACTTATAGACAAAATGTATTACTTCAGGACTATAAGAAATAAAATCAATATTTGCTTGAATCTAGTCAAGAACATAAAAGGTAAACAAAAACTTTAAAATGTTCAGAATACTCACACTTAGGTTTTCCAAATTAAATGCTTGGATAATGAAGATATGTTACTGCAGTACAAATGAATTTTAAAAGTTCCTTAACTGTAGACAGCTTACGCTTGTAATCCCAGCACTTTGGGAGGCCAAGGTTGGCTAACCCCCTGAGGTCACAAGTTCGAGACCAGCCTGGCCAACATGGTGAAACCCTGTCTCTACTAAAAATACAAAAATTACCCCGGCATGATGGTGCTGCCTGTAATCCCAGCTACTCAGGAGTCTGAGGCATGAGAATCACTTGAGCCCGGAAGCCGGAGTTTGCAGTGAGCCGAGATTGCACCACTGCACTCCAACCTGGGCAACAAAGCAAGACTCTGTCTCAAAAAAATAAATAAAAAGTTACTTAACTATAGCTTTTCAAATCACTTCTATTTACTGATCAAAAGATTAGTTGCCTGTATTAGAAGGTAAAATATCTAGGAGTCGTGATAATACATAAGCTGGGCATGACACAAAACTGCAGCAGTGTTTGGGGGGAAGAAATCAACATTAAAGTATTTAAGAAATGTAAGGACTTAAATGTGATTAGTTTCCTCCTACTAGAAATGACATTAGTAATCGAGTTCTGCAAATGCAATTATGTATTCAATTTAGGATGTTACCACTTGAATACAGAAATTTTTTTTTAAGAGGCAGGGTCTGGCTCTGTCCTCCAGGCTGGAGTGCAGTAGTGCAATCATAGCTCACTGCAGCCTTGAACTCCTAGGCTCAAGCGATCTTCCTGCCTCAGGCTCCCAAGTAGCTGGGACTACAAGCACAAGTCATCATGCCCAGCTAATTTTTGCAGTTTTTTTGTAAAGACAAGGTCTCCCTGTGTTGTCCAGGCTCGTCTTGAAGTCCTGGCCTCAAATGATCCTCCTGCCTCAGCCTCCCAAAGTGCTGGGATTATAGGCATGAGCCACGGTGCCTAGTTGAAACATTTACATAAGATCTAGAAAAATATATTAAAATGGTGATGGATTTGGAACTAGAATCTATGAGTACAGGTCAAAGGAAGATGAACTATTGAGCCTAGAGAGAAGCATGGTAAATGGTGACCGACATCTGAAGCAGATGAAGGCTGTTTATGAAACATGTTTCTAAAACCGTTTAAATTTGTTTCCTTTTACACTGATTACAAGAGACACTAAAGACCTTTGGGTTTGGTCTTTCAAAGAGAACAGGTAATACTTTGGATCAACTTTAAACAGCTCACGTTAAAAACCGTGGTTTATGCCACTTCTCCACATTGTCCACAAGATGGCACCATTTCCATTTCTTTGGGGGCCGTGCTTCTGAATGCAACAGAGAGGAGTACAACAAACAACTGTTAAAATTATTAACAGGGGCCGGGCCCCGTGGCTCAAGCCTGTAATCTCAGCACTTTGGGAGGCCGAGACGGGTGGATCACGAGGTCAGGAGATCGAGACCATCTTGGCTAACACGGTGAAACCCCGTCTCTACTAAAAAATACAAAAAAAACTAGCCGGGGGAGGTGGCGGAGTCCCAGCTACTCGGGAGGCTGAGGTGGGAGAATGGCGTGGACCCGGGAGGCGGAGCTTGCAGTGAGCTGAGATCCGGCCACTGCACTCCAGCCTGGGCTACAGAGCGAGACTCCGTCTCAAAAAAAAAAAAAAAAAAAAAAAAAGTATTAACAGCCGCTAGCAATACACTGCCTACCTGACATCCCAGCTTTATCCTTTGCTGTGGAGGCAAAAACTAGAAAGAACGATTCAGATGCAAATGATTGCATTATTTTTCTGGGATCTTCAGTTTCGTAAAGAAATTTTTTTAGTATGTAATAAGATACTGTACTTAAATTCTCATATTTTCAGACCAGCTCATACTTCCTACAAATACATTCTTTACCAAGAATTCGTTTGTTCAAGATCAGAATTAAAACAGAGAACAAGAACAAGCCCTGGACACTCACCTTGGTGGAGCTTTGACTTTTCTTCTGCTTCAGTTCTTTGGAGAGCACCCGCATGATACTTTCCTTTGAAAACACAGATAATATATTGAGAGAGAAACTATTTAGCAAAATCATAATTTCAGGTGTGGAATTTTTCTAGATCCTGTGCTTGTCAGATTACACTTTTTTTTTTTTTTAAGGCAACTAGGCACCTTCAGAATATAACTAAATTACTTCATTCAAATGTACGACCCGGGCTTAGAGTTTGGTACCACCTCTTGGTCCTAAACAGGTATTACGAACGGGGCCTTTGACCCCGCATTAGAGACTTGGGGAGAATGCAAAACAGGGCATTACTCACCCACAGCATCTCCTCTTCGGTGCGGACCCTCCGAGGCGCGGTGCGCTCCAGTTTCCACTCCATCTCCGGCTGACTTCGCCCTGCCTGGCGTTTGGCCTCTCTCCTCGACCGCCTCTGGTTTTCTTTCCAGGTCTAAGTCAGTCTTGACGCCTAATCGTCAAACCCCTGGAGTCCCGTCCCCCAAGACCATTCTATTTCACCACCTCCCTCCAGGTCCCCCACTCCTCCCACCGCCGCTGCAAGGTGTTCCCCTGGGTACCATTTAAAAACCAGGCGGCGCGGCAGTTGGCGCGGGAATCCCCCTCGCCGCCTTCTTATTGGCCTGCGCCGCGGTGACGTCAGAGCCCAGGAGGGATTCCCCGGCGCGCGCCGCGGCCCCGCCCCTGCCGGCCCTCTCTGCGCCCCGCCCAGTCACCGCCTCCGAACTAGGCGCGCACCCGGGCGCCAAGCTTTGCCGGGAGCCGTGGCGGGTCTGCGGCTGGGCCTGGCACCGGGGGCTGCCACCGCAGTGGGAGGCAGAGGGGTTGGCGGGCTAAGAAGCGGGTTCTGGGAGTTCACAATCTTTCCATTTTCAGAACAAGAATGTTTCCTTATAACGGCCCTAATCCCTGTTTCTCGGCTCTCACTTCTCTTTGTCCAACCACATCCTGCCTTTGCAGGATCGGAGGGTGTACAGCTCTCTGGCCTCTGTCCGTTGGTAATCGCTGTGTCAGCTATTGATGTGAGGCGTGTTCGTCAGCTCTGCGTTTTCAGAGAGGCAAGAAAACGTGGCAAGATTTCTATGCCGATCAAAACGGAGAGCGTTGACATATTTATGCAATAAATTATTCTCCCTGCTCTATACATTGGGAAGTGGTCAGGTCCTCTCACTCGGGCTTCTGAGCCCCGTTCCTAAGTAGGAGGTCGGTGAGAGAGGTGAAAAGGTAGTGAAAGAACCAGGACAGGCAGGACCTCATAAGGCGTGAAGGGGTCAGAAAGCTGAGCACACTGGGAACTCCGTGATAAAGGGGGAGAGGAAGATATTGAGGGTTGAGGAAGAGGTCTGCCGGGAAATGACAAGCAGCCAGATGGGCTGTGCAGCCTTAGCTACCCATCTGAGCTGCCAAGAGAGTTGTGCCATATGGCAAGAGGAGACACTGCGTCTGGGAAGCCTCTGAAAGCCTGGCAGCCTGTTTGTTCCTCCCTTGCTAACCCCCCAACCATTTTTGACATTGGATTGTATTTTGCTTTAAGTCAATGTGAGTTTGTGTGTTTTTCTGGTGAAACAGTTCATAGATACCAGATACTGACATGGGCCAGTGACCGCCCCCCAAAAAAAAAGCTAAAACTCACTCCCCTGCTTTCCTTCATACTGAAAGCAAGAAAAAGTGGCATTAGAACTAAGACCCAATCTTAGACCAGTTTTCTATGTACAAGAATAATGCTGCATAGGGTAACTTAATCTTCAAATGACATATCAAAATGTTTGATAGTCAAATAACTAGTGGATTAAAAGATCTCTAAGTTTCACCCACAAGAAGTCTATTTTCCTTGCAGTGGAGTACTCATTCCAAATTCCGGTAAATCCTTTCTGCAAACATTAAGACTAAATAGAAGTAACCTATTATTGGATGAGAGTCAGATGCATTGTTAATTTAAATGATCAGTTTTGCAAATGTCAACAAAAACTCAAAGTATATTGGAAATAATATGAAGGACATTTTATCTTTGTTCTATTTTTAAATATAGTTCACATTTAACCATTTTGTATAAACACAGAATAAAAGCAATTCAATTAATAAGCTTATAAATGCATGTAAATTGGGATTTTTAGAATCCAGTTTCTTACAAGTACTAAGAATGGTGAATTATTCATTTAGAATGCAATTGTCTGTAAAAAAAAAAAAAATACATTTATAAATTCCGTTCTAGCCATTAATTCCACAGCATACATATACACAGCCTCCAAATGCCTTTTTTTCCCTTAGTGTAAACTAGAAAAGTATTAGTCAAGTATCTTTAGGAAGTTATTATGCAGTTGAATATTCAGATTAAATTTAAAATCAGAATGATGCAAATAGAAACTCGCCACTTGACAAATACTACAGTAATAACTGTCAAGAATACTAAAATTACCTTGCGTATGATGAGAATACTTCCCCCTATAATTAAACACAAAAATTAAAATCACAACTTTTCATTGGCCAAAACTGGCAGGGACCACCTTAACCAAGTGATCAAAGTTAACATCACCATTAATGAGACATGATGACATATTGTGCCTCATGAGAAGGACACATCACTTCTGTGATATCCTTGTCCCACAAAATGCATAAGCTTAATAGTGAGAAAATACTAGACAAACCCAAATTAAAAGACATTCCACTAAATTGGCCAGTACTCTTCAAAAGTATCATAGTCATGAATAAAGAAAGACTAAGAAACTGTCACAGATTAAAAGAAACAAGACATGCCAACTGAATGCATTGCAAGGTTCTGAATTGAATCCTGGACTAGAAAAAAGAAGACATTGGTTAGATAACTGTAGAAATTTGAATTAATCCATATCTGCACTTTAGTTAATAGAGTAGTAATGTTGATTTCCTAGTTATGATTACTGTACTAGGGTTATGAAAAATGTTGAGATTTGTGAATGCTCAGTGAAGGATATAATGGAATTATTTGTACTATTTTTGAAACTTTTTTCTAAGCCTGAAATTATTTCAAAATGAAAAAAAAATTAACATCGTGTGGTCATTCTAATAAAAAGCACTTTGGTAAAACTGTGTAGGGGAAAACAGAAATATCCTGTAAACATATTATCTTAATTGTTATCAAGTATGGTTTAGGAACAATGTCTAATTCAAATATTTATGTGCCTGAGAGTAGCTTTACTATCTTTAAAATGTTTCCTCTTTGAGAATGGGTTTTGCAGGAATGATGTGACAATGAGAAAGGCTGTGAGGAAGACTCCTTGACAAAGGCCAATTCGAAGGATTTTGAGGAAAGAAAGGCGACGGGAGCGAGCAGAGGTGGAGCAGTGGAGGAAGGGAGAGAAAGTATTTGGAAAAGCTTCCCTTAACTCTCAAAGTCGCGGGTGCTGTTAGAATCTGAGTAGGTCCCTAACAATGGGAAGCAAGAGGATATTCAAGCTTCCCAAATGCGATCTCTTTTTTTTTTTTTTCAATTACACTTTCATTCTAAACATCAAGAATGTTAAAAATCTCAGAAATATGCCATATACATGGGCCCGCTTCAGCGGCATATGCACTGAATGTGCAATATAGCAGGTACACTCCCTTCAGTCCGCTCTCCCAACCTCCTCCTTCCCCTAGCTTCGTCAGACCCTTTTCAATCTATTTGCACGTGCACACAGAGAGTCTGGCCCTATGGATCTTCCCCCACAAATGAGATCTCATTATACTTATCATTTTTCAACTTGTTTTCTCTAATTCACTGTATTCAACTAATTTCCGAGCAATGCAAACAGGAGAGCTCCCCAACCCCAACGCCAACGGCAGGTTTGCGCGCCGCTCCGGCCCGCGGTTCCTCCCGCCGGGGTCCTGGCTGGTCCCGCGCCTTCCGCCCGCTGGCTCCGGGCTACGCCCGCGCCCGCTCCCGCCCTTAGCTTCTGCGCGCCGCCCGGCAGCCCCTGCGCGCCTACTGGGCCAAAGGGACGGTTAGGAGTTTGCTCCAACGGTCCCTGGGGCACGCGTTTCCCGCCCAGCAGGGGTTGGGGAGCGCGAGCTGGGAGTGTGAGGTAAAGCGCCACGCCGGTAGGGGCTGTTACAGCTCCAGCCTGTGCGGGACAGGCGTTAGACTGCAGAAGGGGAGAGCTTAGGATAACCGCACTCTGGTGGCGCAAGGAAGTCAGCCACGGAGAAAAAGAAAGGGAAGGAAAAACATCGTCCAAGACTGATAAACTCTCTGCTCCCCGGTGTAACGTGGCTCAGTATAGCGCATGGATGGACGAATGAAGCCCTTATAATGCAGACTATCAGCAGGGCTCCAAAAATTTAAATTGCAAAGGTTCCAGCAGTGTAAACGCCTCAATCAGAAGAGTGGTCAATAAAGTAGCACATCACCTCTGGTTACATGGCTTATTATTTTTTCAATTACAAGTAGTTCGTGTATATGCATATTTTTCTATTACTGCCTGATTTCTAAGTACAGTACAGGGTCTGTCCTTTAAAATTACTTCTCCATTCATACCCCAATGAACAAGGATAGAGGAAAAGGTTTGCCCAGCTTCACTGCATGAAAATCTTAGGATCACCTCCAACCACTTATTTGCTTTAAGGCGTTTTTCCTTTCACTTCCTCCTTAGAGTCGTTCTTGCACAGGGTAACTGCCCAAATAAGGTAGTTCCCCACCATTTTAAGGCAATGCAAGGAAAATTTTAAAATTAAATTAATTCAAAGTATAAAACAATGGATGAAATCAGGCATATGAAAATGATCCCCTCTCAAAGAAAAGCTGGTTCATGAATGCTCTAGACCCGAAAATCAGTTTTCACTAGATATTCTTCCAGAACTTCAAATGCAACATAATCCCAAACAGAATTGAGAATCTTTCCTTATTCTCATTCTGCCAGACCATCTATCTATTCCTCCCTCTGTGTGTCCTGTTGCCAGCATCACCATCTTCCTGGTGGAGCAGAGGTAAAGTCAGCTTTCCTTAACTCTTCCCCTTCTCCATATGTCCAAATCCAGCTATCAAAGACAGTCATTTTCCCCTCTGCTGTGTTGATTACACCTGCCCTCTTCTTAAACAATAACGATAACCTGATAACCCCCATCTATTCCTTCTCCAGTTGGTTCATTTAACATATATCTTTGCACCCAGCAAGTGTCATGCACTATGCAAAGAAGTAGAGATCCAATAATTAAAGCCAATAAGCATTATCTTAAGCTGATCATATTTCTCCCCTGCCCCAAGTTCCTTGAAAGACCTTCTTAACACATAGAATTAAGTTCTAAGTTCTCTAATTCACATAAAACCCCTTTAGGACTTCTCTTTGCCTTTCTCTCATAATCTCCCACAACACCACCAACACCTCCTATCTTCAGATGTACTTGATACTAGTACTCTCTTGCCTTCAGGTCTTTGTTGAAGGTACCTTACTTTTGGATTGTCTTTTTTCTTTTCTCTTCCTGGCAAATTCTTACTCTCAAATTTCAGCTACCTTTTCCAAAGAGCCTTCTCAAATCAAATCATGCTAGTTGGAATTTCTTTATCTTCCCTCTGTTCCCATACCATATTGTTTGTACTTCTAGTCTGCTTACTTCCAGATTGTGTGTGTGTGTGTGTGTGTGTTATATACATTCTCCACTATATTGTAAGTTCCAAGAATACAAGGATCTTGTGTTTTTCATCTTGGTTTCCTCTTCAGAGATTGACTCAGTGCTTTGCACATAATAAGCTTTGCACTTGGTTGGTGATCAATAATTTGTTCACTGAACCAATTTGTAGATGAGATTAGAACCTTTTCCAAATCATGGAAGTGGCAATATAGAATTACAAAAGAAAGACTTTCACATGCCACATTTGGAATGTAATAAACTCAGTTTTAAGAAATATGTGAGTTGGCCGGGCGCGGTGGCTCAAGCCTGTAATCCCAACACTTTGGGAGGCCGAGACGGGCGGATCACGAGGTCAGGAGATCGTGACCATCCTGGCTAACATGGTGAAACCCCGCCTCTACTAAAACATACAAAAAACTAGACGGGCAAGGTGGCGGGCGCCTGTAGTCCCAGCCAGTGGGGAGGCTGAGGCAGGAGAATGGCGTAAACCCGGGAGGCGGAGCTTGCAGTGAGCTGAGATCCGGCCACTGCACTCCAGCCTGGGCGACAGAGCCAGACTCCGTCTCAGGAAAAAAAAAAAAAAAAAGCAATATGTGAGTTAAAAAGTATACAGGTCCTAGGCCTGATACCTGCTAATTGTGTAACTTGAAACATGTTTTTCTACCCCTTTAAGTCTCAGGTTCCTCAACTGTAAAATAGGATAGTTATTATCTACTGTACAGATTTATGATGAGGATCAAGAGGGAAAATATAAACCTTTGAAAAGTATACATTTCTTGCTTTGAGAATGAAGTGGTGGTACGTAGATGACTAAGTAAAATGAGTATTGGGATAATAAATATATCTTTATAAAGCAGTTGTCCAGAAGACACTATCCGTAGGTCCAGAGCCATATACTAGGTACGTGGCACATAGTAGGTGGTCAATAAATATAATATGAGTGAATTCTAAACCTCCAACTCAGTTCCTTAACTAGTAATATACTAAATCAAGAGAAATCCATATAGCTAATCTAGTTATATGGTTATGTCGCCAGAGAATAGACATTTGCATTTAAATGTATTCCAATTCTGTGCCCACCAAGCAACCACTTGATTTATGACTTAAGGTTAAGTCTGGGAAGACTTGCTTCTGAAAGGGAAGGGTCCTGATTCTAGATAGCTACATACCGCCAATTGTAACTGAATTGGATTCTGGCTTACCTACCAAACTTGAGCTTGGTTAATATAAGTCAGTATCCCATGATTGCTATGTCTTGTTCAGAAGAAGTAGATTTGAACCAAAGTGGTGAATTAAACAATGGGATTCGCTCCGAACCAGATATTCTTGCCCTGCCATTAACTTGCAGTATAATTTTGGTCGAGTTACTCTTCCCCAGAAGTCTGGTTACTTATAAAATGAAGACATTAAACAGAGGAAGCTCTAATATTCTTTCCACCTCTGTATCATTATAGTCCATGAATTACCAACCAGAGTGACCTCAGCACGAAACTTCCCGACTGGGAAGCTGTCTGGAATCACAGCCAATCAGCCTCTCAAGATGTCTGATCATGGCAACACTAAAGCCCACAGAAACAGTACCCACCAACACATGAGAAGTTAGTTTTCTAGAGCTTAACATGCAGTGAAGCAGAGCAACAGCAAGGGGCAATTTGGAGTTTTAAGCCCTAAAACCAGGGCTCCTTTCCAGAGGGTGAAATGTTGAAGAAACAGTTTAGATCACAAAAATGTTGACTAATTTAAAGACCAGTATTTGTCCTTTTTTAACTTATTTTATGATTGCTCTTACGCCTTCTTTTTCCAAGTTTTCCAGAGACTACTGATACTTTAGATATAAACTTTTGGATCTGGGATTTCATTTTATTCTATCCACAATCTAATCAGTTAGCCTATTACTGTTTTGTGGATGCTATTAATAGCAGAAGACCCAAGACTCCTGGATCAGACAAAGGACTTCATCACAACACAGCAACCTGAATAGGCATATTTACATCAATTCGCCTTGCCCCCAAATCTCGTGGGGTGACATAGAGAGCCCAAAGCGATCCCTGCACCTGTAATGGGTTGCGTTAGAGGAGAGAAAGGCCTAGCTTGAAGAATCTTCTGCTTTTATAGTAAGCAAAAGCAAGGTTGCTCTTTGTCCCAGATTACCTCAACCTGTAAAATGGCATGCTGCAAACCAATTCCAAGCCCAGATAAAGAGTCATCAAGATCTCACATTCTTAGCATGTCCAGCAAGACATGTAGGAGCATGAGAGACCATGGAGGAGTGGCTTCCAAAACAAATGTTAGGGCTGCTGCCCCTAGTGAATTTTACTTTTAGTGACTTTTATCTCCTCTAAACTCAGAATGACATAAAATATGCACCCTCTTGCCCCTTTGCTTCTTTGTAGCATAGAGCTGTGGGAAGAACACAGGCTTTATAGTCACAGAACCTGTTGGAATCCTAGCTTTTCCATGTACTAGCTGTGTGAAATTGGCCAAGTCATTAACACTCCCTTCCAGAGCCTCAGCTTCCTCATCTGCAAAATAGTAATAATATCTATTTCACATGTTGCTGTGAAGACTAGATGAAAAAAACTTGAGGCCAGGAGCGGTGGCTCACACCTATAATCCCAGTACTTTGGGAGGCCAAAGCCGGTGGATCACCTGAGGTCAGGAATTCGAAACCAGCGTGGCCAACATGGCAAAATCCCTTCTCTGCTGAAAATACAAAAATTAGCCAGGCATGGTGGTGCGCACTATAATCCCAGCTACTCAGGAGGCTGAGGCACAAGAATCATTTGAACCCAGGAGGCGGAGGTTGCAGTGAGATGAGATTGCACTACTGCACTCCATCCTAGGTGAGAGCAAGGCTCCATCTTAAAAAAAAAAAAAGAAAAAGAAAAAGAAATTGAGAGAAAACTTTGTAAAAGGCAAGAAGCAATCATTAAAAACTGGAAACAACCCAAATTCACCAAAATGCCTTTCATCTGGTGAATGAATAAGCAAACTATAGTAAATCCACACAATGGATTCAACAATACAAAAAAATAAACTATTCAAACAAACAACATCATGGATGTACTGGGAATGCAATATGCTCATTGAAAGAACCAGACTCAAAAGGCTACATATTATATGGCTCAATTTATAGGACAATCTGGAATAGACAAAACTATGGGAACAGGAAATAGATAAGTGATTGCCAGGGAGGAGCTAACTACAAAGGAGCACAGGGAATTTTTCTAAATGATGGAACTGTTCTATATCTTGATTGTGGGGTGGGTATAGGACTGTAGGCATTACTCTACACTCACAAAACTATTCACTAAGAACGAGTAAATTTTACTCTATGTAAATTATACCATTATTCTTAAATGGTTTTTTAAAAGGAAGAACCATACCAAAATTTCTTGTATTTCTGCAACTTCTTACACTCTACACACATGTTCTGTATTCTGATTTTTATTTCAGTATTCAAGACCAATGAATGAAATATTTGAGTCAAGATAGAAGAAAACAACAGCTGAATTGCTGTAAGAATGCCCATGCTAACTTTGCCTTATACACTGCTTACTGGTGCCATATTCCAGAACTATGTTGTAAAGTCCAAAGACACACAGACTATCCATAGAACTCTATATGCAATCACAGAGGGCCATTGCCCCCAGTGAGTACATTGGTGGATGATGTTCCCTCCATGTTTCAAGAGACTATGCTCTATGTAATTCTCTCCTTTTACCACATCAACACCCAAATTACACATTGTAGGGAGAATATTCAATTCAACATACCATGATATAATCAGTTCCCACTTATCTGCTAATAGAGGAAAATTCCTTCAGATATTATATAGAAACAATCCTGAAATCTCATTTAAGCAATAGTTTCAGCCATGTCATCATTCTACCATCATTTGCCAGAATTCCAAATGCAGTTGATATCTTTTCTCTAATTTTGCCTTTACCTCCTCCCTTGTTCATCTTGTTCATGATTTATTTGGACGCACCAAGGAACAACAAAACACTAGACAGGAGGCATCAAAAGAGAAGCAGATCTGTATATAGCCCACAATAGATAAACCCACAGGTACTTAAAAATTTACACTAGTAAGTAGACTTACGAGCTTCAGCACTGCCCTGGACAGATGCCTTCATTTCCTCATGATTCTACAATTTCCCCTTAAGTCGAAAAAGTCAGTGCGTGATGTTCTTTTAGCTATTTTTAAATGGGACACTGTTTAAAGAAAAACATACTCAAGAGATTCTCACAAGCCTGTGATTTTTAAATTTAGCAACAAAGGATGAATTTTCTCTCTTTAACTCTTCATATTGTCTTCTTAATTATTGAATATTTGCTAAATGACCACAATGTACATAGTAATGTGCCAAACATAAAAGCTTTATAATCTAACTTCTGACTTATCGACTCAGTGCAGTTTATTATTGACTTTTTTATTTTTATTTTTTACCTTTTATATTTATTTTCGTTTAGACCCATCAGCAGGAAGCAGCTCAGTGCAATTTAATGGAGCAAGTACAGGCCAGCTAAAGCCCTAACTTTTCCTGTACGACTTTAGGCAAGTTTCCTCATCTGGAGGGATTAAATGGCCGATATAGTTATGAAGTTCTGAGACTAACTCTGTCATATGAGAGGTTCATGAAAGAGGAATAACCAAGGATCCCAACATGAATCTTAAGAGTTGAAATAAGTCAGGATTGAATAGTGGTGTTCAGATTTTCTAAGGCACAGAAGAGGCTACTATTACTTCATTATATTTTAGTCCTTTTATTTTATTTAGTCCCTTCTCAATCCTCTTCAAATTGAATCTTTAAAGAAAAGATGCTAGACCTTTTGGGGTTCCCATAGACCAGTACACAATAGCAGTGGCAGCTTCTATACAAGAAAGTGGTGTCATTTCTTGCAAATAGTGTAGAAAGTATTTGTGTCAGTACACCACTAATACGAAGAAATAAGGTTTTATAGGTAAATTGGAAATACTGTATTGTTCATATCTATAGGGAAAATATTTTGCTTTTTTGGTTGATTCCAGGTTTTCAACTCTGCTAAAAAATGCTATAAGTAAATATGTACAGAGGCATATATGACATATATATACAAACACACATATGTATAAACATCTGTTGCTGGTGTTAATATTACAATGAAAAGGGTGACTTTCAAAATAGCTTAGGAATTAGCTCTGATTTTAAGAGATGACAGATAATTTATTATTTAAATAAATTGGGCAATGCCTATACATATAAATTTAAACTTAAACTCTGCTTCTTTTGGTACTTATTAATCACTTCTGCATCCATAACTAAAATACCAAAACAAAAGTAAAGAGATGCATAGGGGTCAAAATGGCTCATTGCAGTTTAATATTAACATTTATTTTGCTCTCAAAGAATCTTTTCCTAATTAGTCTGTTTATGCTGCTATAACAAAATACCATAAACGGGGTAGTTTATGAACAACAGAAATATCTTTCTAACAGTCTGGAGGCCAGAAAGCCCAAGATCAAGGTGCCAGCAGATTCAGTGTCTGGTGAGGGCATTTCTTGGTCTTAGATGGTGCCTTCTTGCTGTATCCTCACATGGTGGAAGTGACAAGAGGCCTCTTTTATAAGGGCACTAATCCCATTCATGAGGGCTCCACCCTCATGACCTAATCATCTCTCAGTGGTCCCACCTCCTAATACCATCACCTTGGGGGTTAGGATTTCAACATGTGAATTTTGGGAGAATCTAAACATTCAGAACATGGCACTAATGTAACTTATTTCAATGCTGCTAGAAATATAGTACAATTAAGAATTTTTGACTTATGTGAATGATTCTCTTCCCACACTCCAGTTTGTTAAAAAGAAAACTGAGACACAATGAAATTTTAAAGAGTTTATTTGAACAAATAACAATTATTGATTGGGATAATCAATATCCCAAACTTCACCTTTGAAAAAGTAAAGGCAGTATTATCATAGAATCCACTTATTGAAGACTTTCTTCACTAGCCCATTAGCTATTATAGGCTTATCATTTGTATTTTGTAGTTGTATTAGTTGCTTTTAAGATATCTTTCCATCATCTAAAATACTCAAAAGATTTGCAAAAGAGTCAACATGTCTGTAAGCATTAATTCCATGGTATCAAAATCCAAAATTACCTCTACAGACTATAACAATGCATCAATTACCAAAATAATACTTCATTAGACTACATGTAAAATCTGTACATACTCTAAAAGCAAAAACTCACAAACTAACAAAAATCATATCTTCCAAATAAAGGATGGTTATGGTGGAGGGGGAGAAGTGATGATTAGAAAGGACAACCAGCTGGGCGCAGTGGCTCATGTCTGTAATCCCAGCACTTTGGGAGGCTGAGGCAGGTGGATCACGAGGTCAAGAGATCGAGACCACTCTGGCCAATAGGGTGAAACCCCATCTCTACTAAAAATACAAAAATTAGCTGGGCATGGTGGCACGTGCCTGTAGTCCCAGCTACTCAGGAGATAAGGCAAGAGAATCGCTTGAATCTGGGAGGTGGAGGTTGCAGTGAACCGAGATTGTACCACTGCACTTCAATATGGCAACAGAGCTAGACTCCGTCAAAAAAAAAAAATCATAAAATAAAGAATTGGGGATTTTAATTTACTGCAAGCTAGTATGAGTCAATAGGAGGATGTTGATAAAGCTACCATAAAACTTTTAGACTTTATTAATAGCAATGTAATGTCCCCAAAAGAGAAATGATTTATCTTCCTTTGTACTGGACAGACCCTAACGGTAGATATTATACTTGAGTATCATACTTTATAATGGATATTGAGAATCTCATCCAGAGAAATATCGTAAGTATATTAAAGTATCTAAAGGTCATGTCAGAAAAAAATTACATTAACCAGGAAAAACATCATATTAACTAGAAAGTAAATCTCCCATCCAAGTACTAACCAGGTCCAACCCTGCTTAGCTTCTGAGATCAGATGAGATCGGGCACATTCAGGGTGGTATGGCTATAGACTAGAAAGCAAATCTGAAGAAAATAAACCCAAGTCTGATTTCTGGGCAGCCAAACCTGTAACACCATCCTTCTGCACTTCCTCCTCTGCAATAGAGAAGATACCCCACCTCCTAAGGTTAATTTCTTCAAGAACTTTACCATCTTTTCATGGTCCATGCTATAGTAGTACCCTCCATCTCTCCTCATCTGCAAGCTCTCCCTCTTTATTGGATTCTTCCAATAAGTATTTAAATGCGTTCAAATCTCCAACTATTATTCCAGGCTATCCTTTCCACAGCTAAGATTCTCAAAAGATTTGTCTACATGCACAATCTCAATTTCCTAACTTTAGCTCACTCCTCAGTCTACTTACCATCACTTCCCCATTGTTAACTCCAAAAGGTCTCATTTTTCATCTTACTTGATGAAAAAGGAATATTGCTCAGGAGAGAAATGATTTTTCTTCCTTTGTACTAGACCGACCGTATCTGTACATATCACACTTCAGTGTCATACTTCATAATGGATATCAAGAATCTCGTCCAGAGAAACATCACAGGTATATTAAAGGAATTCATCATCTTCCTTGATGAAAAGGAATATTGCTTCCTCCAAAGGAGGAATTCACCGCTTCTTCCTGCTTAAAGTTTTTTCTATTTTTTAAATCAACACTACACATTCCTGGTTTTCCTCCTTCTCAGTAATCATTACTGGTTTATCCTTCTTGCTAGGCTTTGGAAATGTTTTAAGTTTTAAGTGGTATGCTGGTAAAACAGCTTTGGGGCACCAGGTTAGGCAGGAGGAGGAAGACCTGATTTGAAGCAACTGACAATTTGTGGTGTAAATACTCCTACCGTAGCTGATTTCAAGCTCCCAACATGATATCACTGAACAGAGTTGGGAAAAGAGCCAAATTGGCTAATGGAACGTTACAAACCAGCTCCAGCTCACCACTAGAGGGCTTCTTCTAACACTGTACTCCATAAGCAGTCTCAACCTGGTGCATAGTGTTTGTGATCCATACCTAATCCAGACCGGTAGGCTTCCCAGGCACCTCAAACTTCTATCCACACTGAACCTTCCTCCCAAATCTTGGCCTCTAGTGCCATCCAAGCTGGAGTACAGTGGTGTAATCATAACTAACTACAGCCTCCACCTCTTAGGCTCAAGCAATTCTCCAGCCTCTACCTCCCAAAGTGCTGGGATTACAAGCTTGAGCCACTGCATCTAGCCACAAAGCTTTCTTATGAGCACGTAGTACAATACCGGACACTTGGTATGTGCTTAGTAAATCTATCATTATCATGGGGGCCGCTTCTACTATAATTTGTATGCCCTAGAGCATACTTCCCAATAGAAGTATAATGCAAGCCACATAAATAACCTTTTAAACTTTCTAGTAGCCACAGTAAGAAAATTAAAAATAAATAGGTAAAAGTGATTTAAATAATATATTTAATTTAATGTAACATATATGAAATATAATTTCCACATATAACCAATATAAAAATATTGAGATATTCTATGATTTTTTGGCATTAGGTCTTTAAAATCCTATATGTGTTCTACATTTGTAGCAAATCCTGATTTGTACTATCTGCATCTCAAGTGCTCAATAGCCACATGCAATTAGTGGCTACCTAAGACAATGTAGTCCTAGAGAGTTCTAGGAGCTCTTTCCCTCCTCTTCCCCAGGTTGTTTAATCTGACCCATGCTGACTTCCCATACCAATTGTTCATCCATTGGGTACTATTCAAGTACTAGAATTTATTGTTTAGTCCCATTTTTAATTCAATATAGTGGATAATTTTCTTATAAGATTGGTTAACAGAATCAATTATCAAGGGAGATTGTTAAACCTCTTGGAGATATATAAAAATTCCATGATCTACATATAAAGATCTAAGTATGGTGTTCCAAAGAAGAATAAATAGGAAATTATGTGTATTTCATTTCTAATCAAATTTTAATGCCCCATTTCGAAATTTAAAGGGTAGCAGTTTGTCTTCTGCTTTGAACACAACCAGGCAGAAATGAGACTAAACATGTTCATGACAATCAATTAAACTTAAACATCGTCATTATCACACCTGATATTTAGGTACTTGGCCTAACCGTCTCCAATAAAGAGAAATACCAATTGACCCAGTCATCCCATT
This sequence comes from Macaca mulatta, assembly GCF_049350105.2. Taxonomy (NCBI): domain Eukaryota; kingdom Metazoa; phylum Chordata; class Mammalia; order Primates; family Cercopithecidae; genus Macaca; species Macaca mulatta. The sequence goes on from NC_133411.1 coordinate 62,973,717, forward strand.
ACTGGGTATATACCCAAAGGATTATAAATCTTGCTGCTATAAAGACACATGCACACATATGTTTATTGCAGCACTATTCACAATAGCAAAGACTTGGAATCAACCCAAATGTCCATCAGTGACAGACTGGATTAAGAAAATGTGGCACATATACACCATGGAATACTATGCAGCCATAAAAAAAGGATGAGTTCGTGTCCTTTGTAGGGACATGGATGCAGCTGGAAACCATCATTCTCAGCAAACTATCGCATGAACAGAAAACCAAACACCGCATGTTCTCACTCATAGGTGGGAATTGAACAATGAGATCACCTGGACACAGGAAGGGGAACATCACACACCAGGGCCTGTTGTGGGGAGCGGGGAGTGGGGAGGGATAGCATTAGGAGATATACCTAATGTAAATGACGAGTTAATGGGTGCAGCAACCAACATGGCACATGTATACATATGTAACAAACCTGCACATTGTGCACATGTACCCTAGAACTTAAAGTATAATAATAATAATGAATAATAATTTAAAAAGATGCATTTGCACTAAATTAAAATGAACACTTTCTTTCCTGAAGGTGGCACTATGAACGTGGAAAGTAATTAGCTCTCTTCACTTAGTTTATCCAGGATTTTGGGACTATTTTATCAGATTGAAAAAAAAAAATGCAAAATAGGCCAAGCACAGTGGCTCACATCTATAATCCCAGCACTTTGAAAGGCCAAGGCAGGAGGATGGTTTGAGGCCAGGAGTTCAAGACAAGCCTGGGCAACAGAGTGGGACATCATGTCTACCAAAAATTAAAATGAAAAAATTAGCCAGGTGCAGTGGCACATGCCTGTAGTCCCAGCTACTTGGGAGGCTGAGGTGAGAGGATCACCACCCTGTCTCAAAAGAAGAAAAAAACCACATTATATACATCTCAGTTATTCCGATGCCCTTGACAGTTTAAACTGCTATTTTCCTTTCATTTTGATTCTTCTCCATTCCTTTTTGAGATCAAATTTATTGTCTATACTAACTGTGCCCATTGACTTTTTGAGTGAGTTTTTATATTAAGATATTGTTTTCTATTTAAAAAAAAACCTAACAGCTAAAATTTATTGAATGCTGTTTTCAACCACAATACTAAGCACTTTAAATACTTTATAGCATTTTTGTACTTCAGTGGCAAAATGAAGACAGGAGCTATTTTAAAAGAGTAGTTAATTCCCACAACTCCAACTGGCATGATTTTGCTAGGAAATTTTAGAGTTTATAAACTTGTTTCTCTGCTTTTTTTCTGGGACAGCATATAGGGAGACAAGACATGATGTTTGTCTTTATTAACTAGAGACTTGACTAAGAGCTTTTATTTTGTTACCTGCTAGAAGAAGAAGAAGAAGAAGAAGAAGAAGAAGAAGAAGAAGAAGAAGAAGAAGAAGAAGAAGAAGAAGAAGAAGAGGAGGAGGAGGAGGAAGAAGAGAAAGAAAGAAATGAAGATGTAATTGGGACATTTTCTGTTTGTTTTGTGTGTGTATGTGTGTGTGTGTGTGTTTGTGTTTTTTTTCTTAACAAACACATACCACCAACCCTCACCAAAATCAGACCAGAATAGTATAGGAAGGCACAAGCCAACTAAAATATTTTGACATCAACTGTGGGAAGTTATGATTCAAACAACCCAAAAAACTTTGCAGTGACCTTACTGCTCAATAGGCTAAAATCTTACAACATCCCTCAAAGGTTGAGACCGCATAATTTGAATACATGAATTTCTGAATACATTAATTTGGTGTGTGCCAAAACTGTGCTATCATTTTCAACTTTCCTATGGAGATTCTACAACTTTATCGCCTAAATGTTGAGTAAAAAGCAAAACAAAACAAAACAGAATACTTGAATCACATCACGATTATGGAAAACTTACTCATCAGGTGCACCGCCAAATTGTCAGTTCATCATATTTAAATGAAACACTTCCAACTGTGCTTACCCAGTAAGCAAACATACCTGTGTAAATACAGAAGCATTTAGCTAACATTTCATACAGTTCAACTTAGCCAGTGGGACATAATTTCAACACAATTATGTTTACATTTTAGTAATAGGATACACAAGGACCTGATTTACTAGAGTAAGACAGTGAGGAAACGCCCTTAAATTCTTCTTTATAAGAAGAAGAAGCAAACAGTAGCATACTAGTAAAATGGATAGAGTCACGTGGCTGATAATTCCTTTAGAAGTTTGTAAAAATGAGCATAGTGACTATAGGCAGAACTAAACGATCCCAGTCTGCTCTCTCCTCCTTTGAAATGTTGTGATTATATTCAACTTTAGTTCAGAAAACATTTATTCTTTAAACAGCACACATGACTGGAGAAATAGATCAATTAGATAACTTCCTCTGGGAGCTCTCAGGCTAGATGGGAAGAGGAGACATATACAATAATGACTCTAATACTGACAGACTGTGAGAGTGATACCATGAAAACACAAGGTCCTATAGGATATTCTTTCTATGTAAATAAACATAAATGTAGCCATGTTTAAGCTTTTTCTTCTTCTTCTTAAGGTTAAATAATTTCAATTCCTATTTCCCAATGCTTTGTTTATTGTTCTCCTCTGAATCCTCAGTTTTCAATATTTATCTTAGTTTATAGAACTCAAAACTATACCACCATTATAAAGGCCCAAAAGCTGAATGTGGGAAGCAATGCCTTACTTCCTTAGTTTCCTAGCATCTTCTTCACTTTTTAAATAATTGTAGGGAAAGTTAATGATCCAGTGCATATTTGTTAAATATCTAACCACGAGGTATTGGTTAAATAAATTATTCCATGTCTATATAATGAAATCAAGTCATTAAAATGTTTCAGAAATAAAAATCGTAAAAGAATCATAAATACTATTAATTAGAAGAAAAATGAGGCACATATCAGGTTATAATTCTTATTTTAAGTATATATTTGTCTGAATATATATATATACATATATACACAAAAGAACCTGGATGTTCCCATCAAAGTGGGAGAAATATGGGTGTTTTATGTATACTTTTGCTTGCAGTTAACTGATTTTGTAGCAAGAAAAAAATTCACTTTGTAATATAATTATCAAAATAAAAGCAAATTTTAGAATCTCAGTTTATTAGCATAAGAGATTTCATCTAATAAATGAAGTATAAATTGTATATATGAGAATATTTTTATATTCTTAGGACTTTTTTTTTCTTTTGAGATGGAGTTTCACTCTTGTTGCCTAGGCTGGAGTGCAATGGCGCAATCTTGGCTCACTGCAACTTCTGCCTCAGCCTCCTGAGTAGCTGGGACTACAGGTGCATGCCACCATGCCCAGCTAATTTTTGTATTTTTAGTAGAGATGGGGTTTCACTATGTTGGCCAGGCTGGTCTCGAACTCCTGACCCCATGATCTGCCTGCCTTGGCCTCCCAAAATGCTGGGATTACAGGCGTGAGCCCCTGCACCGGGCCCATTTTTAGTACTATTAAGCTGATTTTAGAAAAAACAAAATGTACATGCTGAATCATAGGCTAATCATCACAAAAATCAGAACCTAGTCTATGGAGTAAGAAGGACGGGCTGTCTCCTGAATGGTGTGATTGGAGATTTGCCAGTCCTCTGGATTCTACAGACCCTTTTGGTTTTTAAGATTTCTCTTTTAACATGGAAATTTTCTTGACTGGGTCCCATTTTTAAGTGTTATTTATTGGCATCTTAGTAGAAATTAGGTAAAAGCAAGAATCAAATAGTGATAAACCCTGGGTATTATGGAGTGGAGGAGAGGTAGAGAGGGTAATAAATATGAGAGGGTTTCAAGGGCCAAAAACAAGCTGCTCAAAACTTTACAGAGGCAGAAGGAATGAAAATTTCCAAAGTACTTGTGTTATCAACTGAGAAAATGTGTGTAAGAGTACTTTAAAAATGTTAGAGCGCTCTACAAATAATAGCTAACATTTATTAAACTCTACCCATGAATGCTGTACATGGGCTCATTCACTAATGCAGTTATGCATAAAGCCTATGTACATGTGCCTATGAATGAAGTAGGTTCTGCCAGTATCTTCATTTTCCAAAGAGGAAACTGAGGCACAGAGAGGCTTAATAACATACCCACATTCCACAGCTAATAGATGGTGGACCTGGCATGAACACCCAGTGGTCCGCACCAGAGCACCTCTTAACCACTCAGATACTTTTTATTGAATGCTGCTGTTAACTAGGTTTTCTTGTCGCTTTCTTCAAAGGCACTAGGTTTTTTAAACAGCTTTATTGAGATGTAATTCACAAAGCATAAAATTCACACATTTAAAGTGTACATTTCAATTATTTGTAGTACATTCATAGTTATCCAACCACCACCACAATTAATTTTAGAGTATTTTGATCACCCTAAAAGAAAACCTTTTACCCTTTAGCAGTCACTCTCCATTCTCCCCTCTCCCTATCCCTAGGCAACCACTAATTTATTTTCTGTCTCTATAAATTTTGTCTATTCTGCAACAGTTCACATAAATAGAAAAATGCAATATGTGGTCTTCTGTGACTGACTCATTCAGCATAATGTTTCCAAAGTTCATTCATGCTGCACCCACTACTTCATTCCTTTTTATTGCTGAGTAATATTCTAGTGTATGGACACACTACATTTTATTTATCCATCAGTTGATGAAGATTTTAGTTGTTTCCACCTTTTGGCTAGTATGAATAATCTTCCTATGAATATTGTGCAAAAGCTTTTTTGTGGACATATGTTTTCATTTCTCTCCGCTAGATACCTAGGAGTAAAATTGCTGGGTCATGTGGTGATTCTGCTCAACCTGTTATGGAACTGCCAAGCTGTTTTCCCAAGTAGCGGCACCTTTTTGTCTTCCCACCAGCAGTATGTGAGGATTCTAATTTCCCCGTATCTTGTCAGCACTTGTAATTATCTCTTTATTGTAGCCATTCCAGTGGGTATGAAGTGGTATCTTGCTGTGGCTTTGATTTGCATTTTCCTGATAGCTAATGATGTTGAGCATCTGCTATGGTTTAAGTGTGTCCCCAAAATTCATGTGCTAGAAACTTAATCCTCAATCAACGTTATTGGCAGACTGGGCCTTTTGGGAGGTGTTTAGGGCATGAGGGCTCCACCCTTATGAACGGATTAATGTTGCTTTAAAAGGGGGTTATGGGGGCGGTATGAGCTCTCTCTCTCTCTCTCTGTCTCTCTCTCTTCTCTTCTGCCATGTGAGGACACAATGCTCTTCTTCTCTGAAAGACAGAGAACCAAAGTAGCAACTGTGAGCCAGAGACCGAACCTGTTAGCACCTTGATCTTGAACTTCCCCAGCCTCAGAACTGTGAGAGAATAAATTTCTGCTCTTTATAAATTACCCAGTTTGTGGTATTCTGTTAACGCAGCTTAAAATGAATGAAAACAACATCTTTTTCAAAGACACTATGTTTTGGTTATTTCCAAAACATGGCAAACAATGCTTGAACTGATAATAATATGGGAAAGACCTTAACCTAGGAAAGATCAGGTTCCTGACACTAGGATCCTGGTCTCATTCATCTTGGAGACAGTCTCAGCACAAAGCACCATTTGTACACAGTAGAGTTAGTTATTCCATGTTTGTTGAATTACACTCCTGATGTTCTTTTGTAAGTCAATTGCACTTTCCCACACAGTTCTTTTTAAGTAGTATTTCTGAAATTCATTCACAAAAGCCTTTTTAACCTATAATGTAGCAGAGCCATGGTATTAGTAGCACAAGTCTGAGTCCTAGATCCTATTAACAGAGCCATGCAGTATAAGAGAGTGTAGGAGAAGCAGAACTTTTTCAAACCTCTCCTACCTTGGGCAAAGGGCCAACCCTAGGGGGAAATACTTTGACTTTTTTACTGATGCATAAAATACATAAAGTGAACTAATCTTAAGTGTATAGCCTGGTGAATTTTTCATATGAATACACCTGTGTAATCATCATCCAAATAAAGACATAGAACATTTCCACCACCCCAGAGGGTTTCCTCATTCTCTTTCCCCAGTCACTACCTCTCACCATGTCACGCTACTCTGACCTCAACAACCCAGGGAAAACTTTTTATATATCATTTATTTTTGCCACCCTCCCACCTCTGCTTCTGGACCCCTTTCTGTGGTTATCTTGGAGGATGGAATTGCCATGTTTTTCACAGCTCTGTCCCGACTTGTCCTGTCTCCCAAAGTACTTCAGGGGCCAAGTGCCCCATCTCCCTTCCCTTTAGTCAAAACTCTGTTTTGGTGATACAGTTTTTCCCAAGCAGACTGTGAGCTCCTCAGGGCCAGGGACTCTACTTTCCCTGACTTTAGGCACAAAGTTGTTTAATGTGCCTATCAAATAAATAAACAAATGCATATGACCTTGGGTAGGTAGAGGCGGGAAAGCAACCCAGCATATCAAAACTGCACTGAATCCTGAATGCTACACTGTCCTATATTAATCCCAGAAATCATCGAAGAAGCTGCTTATTCATGGGGAGGGAGTTCATGTTGAATAAGTGGAATAAAGGAGTCAAATGCTGTGGACTGGATAATTATAACTATGAGAAAAATTAAACCAATGGTTATAAAAAAACAGAATAAATCCACCAAAATATGAACAATGGAATATTTGGAAGGTAAAACTACAAGTAATTTCTCATTTTCTAAAACTGTATTAGTTAATGAACACTTACAACTGGTATAATAGGAAAAAAACATATTGCAAATGAAGCTACTTATTAACCCAAATTATTCTCTAATCAAAGGAAGGTCAGACCGTGTATCTAAGTGAAATGAGAAAATTGAGGGAAAGACATAGGAGTAGGGCAGGAGACTTCCCTGGCTTGCATCAGCTCTTCTAATCTAATCCTGTTTTTTACAGTTCTTTGCCCAATTCCATTTCTGAATCTGAAAATGACCAAAATGCCCATCTGTTTCTGCACATGAATTCAGTTTACAAGTTGAAGATGCTCTGGGCTATAGTAATAATAGAGATATCCTATACTTTTATTTAAAAGAAAAAATTAGGGCTGGGCGTGGTGGCTCACGCCTTTAATCCCTACACTTTGGGAGGTTGAGCGGGGCAGATCACGTGAGGTCAAGAGTTCAAGACCAGCCAGGCCTACATGGGGAAACCAGGTCTCTACTAAAAATACAAAAATTAGCCGGGCACGGTGGTGCACGCCTGTAATCCCAGCTACTAGGAAGGCTAAGGCAGGAGAATTGCTTGAAGCCGGGAGGCAGAGGTTGTAGTGAACCGAGATCATCCCACTGCACTCTAGCCTGGGTGACAGCAAGACTCTGTCTAAAAAAGGAGAGAGAGAGAGAGAGAGAGATAAAATTAGAATAAATACGTTAAAATCCATTTTAAAATACTTTAGACGTTCTCTTTGTATAGAAAGTTAGAGGGATCACTAAAGCAGTTTTCAGAATTTTGGACATCAAAAATTGCTTTAACTGAAAACATCCAGAAAACACATTGCCTCGATTCTCAATTTCACTTTGCATGCAAATAAATAGCCCTAGTCTGTCCAATTTTACATTTAATTTTTTTTCTTCGACAGGGTCTTGCTCTGTCACCCAGGTTAGAGTGCAGTGGTGCGATCTCAGCTCACTAAACCCTCGACCTCCCAGACTCAGATGATCCTCCTGCCTCACTTGCTTCCATCAGTTGTTCTAGCGCACAAAAATAAAATTGCTTATTTTGAAAATAATAATAAAATCTTAAAATAAAACCAAGATAACAACGTATTTCCAAATGTCTTTCTACTTACTTACTTACAGCGATCGTTAGTTTGCTTTGAAAGAAAAAGAAAATGTTTTCTGCTTTCCAATGACCCTACCCTCTTTTAGATTCATAAGGATTTTCTATGAATTTGTCTATGATCATGGAAGATGTCAGCCCAGAAGGGCCCAGCCTCTCTTTGTCCTTTCAGAGGGAACAAACCCAAAGAAGGAGTTTACTAAAGTACATGATCTCCTAAATAATAAAAAAGAATGTTTCAGGTAATGTTGAGCCTGAAAGATTTTGTTTTTCTGAACTAAAGCCAGGACAATTTATAAAACTTCTTGTCATGCAGCAGTGATAATATACTAAGGACTGTGTTATAGAACATATACATAAATATTAATAGTACTTCCGGGTAGAATACAATTAAAGGATTGGAACGCTGAGGTGGGAGGATTGCCTAAGCCCAGTAGTTCAAGGCTGCAGTGAGTTATGGTGGCACCACGGCACTACAGCCTGGGTGACGGAGCAAGACTCTGTCTCTGAAAAAAAATTGATTAATTAATTAAAGGAGAATCACATCATCTAAATGTCCTGCATCATACCAATTTACATAATAGAAAGTGAGAACAGGAACAGCCCACACCAAGATTATAACTAATGGAGTCTCCCTAGTTGAGGTGGAAAGTCTGTATTTGAAAGACTGAACCATAGAGCAACTGTCCACAGACCAAAAATCCAGCAATTGGCATATCAATTCAGACACAAATAAGTAGTCAATTTCAAACGGTCTATCAGAGAATATAGAAATGGGTCAGGGAGTGATATTAACTAGAGAAATGTTTTAAAGAAGAGGATGGATCAAGAGCAGGTGATATTCAGCAGTTCTGGTCCAGGACTTCGTCATCACCCTCATGGGAAATAACTGGTTAAATAACTGCAAACACACACTGAGGCTATCGGTCCTTCATCTGCTATATTCATGCATCGACTTGTTTTTAAATTATACATGATTTATTTTATAGGGTGTTGTTTTCCATTCAATCAGCCTTCTTTATAATCTGTCAAGGTAAAATAATCTCTCCAGGTATTTTTAAGGAGACGCATTTGAAATGAGTTGACTCAACAAATATTCGTAGATACTATCCTAGGCAAGACCTTATGTTCAGTCAAAATCTTCCCACTGTAACTGTACCTCCAAAAATCAATCAACCTACGCTGAGAGACTGTTAGACCTCTTAATAAACCACTAGTCACCCAATCAATTTAAAAATCACCTGTCAGCAATACAGTAGATTTCATAAACTGCTCTGATAAAAATGTGACACCAGTAAATATAATACATTTTGTTTGTTTTTTGAGACAGGATCTCCCTCTGTTGCCAAGGCTGGAGTGCAGTGGGGTGATCATGGCTCACTGCAGCTTCAACCTCTCAGGCTCAAGCAATCCTCCCATCTCAGACTCCTAGTAGCTGGGGCCACAGGTGCGTGCCACTACACCCCACTAATTTTTGTATTTTTTTGTAGAGACAGGGCCTCACTATGTTGCCCAGGCTGGTCTCAAACTCCTAGGTTCAAGCGATCCTGCCACCTTGGCCTCCCAAAGTGCTGGGATTATAGGCATGGGCCACTGCACCCAACAAATATAATACATTTACTAGGATAAGGACATTATTGTTTATATAATAAAAACTAGTTCACATTTTTACATTTTGACACTGTGATACTGATGTTTTAATTTGTCATTCTTCTTTGATCTAGTTCCATTTAGTTGATGGTTTTTCAATCTAGCTGTAAAATTTTTCCCTATTAAATCTTTCTGGGCTGGGCATGGTGCCTCATGCCTGTAATTCCAGCACTTTGGGAGGCCAACGCAGGGGAATCACGAGGTCAGGAGTTCGAGACCAGCCTGACCAACATGGTGAAACCCTGTCTCTACTAAAAATACAAAAATTAGCCTGGCATGGTGCACGGGCCTGTAATCTCAGTTACTCGGTAGGCAGAGGCAGGAGAATTGCTTGAACCCAGGAGAGGAGGTTGCAGTGAGCCAAGATAGTGCCACTGCACTCCAGCCTGGGCAACAGAGCAAGACTCCATCTCAAAAAAAAAAAAAAAAAAAACACTGTGCCTTCACAGATCTAGCTTTAGGGTACTTTAAATTATTTGTTCAAAAGATAAAATGCTTATTGGGTAAATAATTTTCTACACTAACCTCAGATACAAATGTCATTCAAATGTCATTCTCCTGTTATACATGTGGCTTTAGATGTTCAAATTTCTTCATATCACAGTTATATAAAACAATTTTTAAAAATGTAGGCCAGGCACGGTGGCTTACGCCTGTAATTCCAACACCTTGGGAGGCCAAGGCAGGCGGATCACTTGAGGTCAGAAGTTCAAGACCAGCCTGGCCAACATGGTGAAACCCCATCTCTACTAAAAATACAAAAATTGGCCAGGTGTGGTGGCACGGACCTGTAATCCCAGCTCCTCCGGGGGCGGAGGCCAGAGAATCACTTGAACCTGGGAGTTGGAGGTTGCAGTGAGCTGAGATCAAGATCGGGCCATTGCACTCCAGCCTAGGCAACTGAGCAAGACTCCATCTCAGGAAAAAAAGAAAAAAAAAGGTATTTTCATTATTAATTTAACAACTTTGAATTAATTCATTTAAAAATTCCCACAGTAGTAAGTTTAACACATAGCTCCTTTTCTTCAACCTTCCTTTTTACCCCCAGCTCCTCTGCGACTTGCACTTTTCTCTCCCTCCTCTCCACGTAGCAGAGTAGATACTCCATTCCTGATGTACACCCATCATGGTTAAGCCACTTAATGTGGAGTGTTTACTTTTAAGACTAGGTATCAGCAAAACTTTCCAAATTTAATTGCAAACATGTCTTGTTTTCAATCCAGAGAGAACTTAAAGCTAAAGTTCCTCTAAGTAGTAACAGCTGTACGTTCTTTCTTTATCGTCAGATTTGAAGTTTCCATTTGCTTTGTGCAATACTGGTGTTCATCCTACTTTCCAAGTAACATTCTAATTTTACTTTGTAGTTTTTGCTCTTTGGTGGTTTCCTAAGCATTGCAGAAAACCCTAGCTGTTATTTCTCCCCTTCAGTCTAAAGTATGTAAAATGTTCATTATTCAAAGACAGGGGAAAGTTTAAGCTAGAGATCAAAAACAAGAAATAACTAGGGGGAATATTTTTTCTTAAAAGTCTTACAATTTACAAAGAGATAATTAAATGTAACAAGGCCCAGTGAAGTGGGATCAAAGCTAAGAATCAATCGTAGAGGCAGCTCATCCACTGATCTGCTATAAGAACTTAGTAAGGGCTCTTAACTACCTTGTTCCTTCATCTGTAAAACAAGGCTAATGGCATTAGCCTACAGGCTAAACTACTTCTTTATAACTAATAAAGAAGTATAGAGAATTTTGAAATTTAAGTAAAAGCCAAATATTAGTCAAAATGAAAGCAAACAAAATGAACATAATTCTGCTTACTTAATTGTGGTATAAAGAAAAAATATATCACTTTAGATTTAGAAATAATATTGAACCTTACAGAGCAAGATAACTTTTACTGCTTTATTTAACCTAAAAAGAAAAGAGCAGATATAGAAAGATGACAGGTACATAGATAGACAGCATTAAAATATAAATGTTATGGGGTATAAGACACAAATTTCCCTTGCAGAATTCCAAACCATTTATGTGGACATTCTGCTCCCCACAAATGCAGGGTGCACATAGTGACCTCCTTCCAAAGAGTACAGTATGGAGCATAGGGAGGAGTATTTTTACAGTGGAAAATCTGACAAATATTACATCAGCCAGGTGATCAAGGTCAGCATCAATAGCCATAAATCATGTTGATATAACCTTGATATAATATGATTGCTCTCCAAAAAATACATAATCTCACTCTAATTATGAGAAAACACATCAGACAAATTTTAACAGAGGGGAAGCCTACAATATACCTGAACAGTACTTTTCAAACTCTCAAGGACCACAAAAACAAAAAAAAGTGTTAGAAACTGTCACAACCAAGAGGGTCCAAGGAGACGTAACAACTGAATGTAATTGGATCTTGGGTGAAAACCCAGAATACAAAAGAACATTAGGTAAAAACTGAGGAAATCTGAATAAAGTATGGGCTTCTGTTAATAATAATGTATAAGTATTGTTTCATTAATTATACCACACTAATGTAAGATATGTAGTTATACTAGTACATTACTAATACAATGTAATAATATGGGAAACTGTGTGCAGGGGTGTATGTGGGAATTCTCTGTACTTTTTGTCAATTTTTCCATTATTCTAAAACTGCTCTGAAAAATAAAATCTGTTTAAAGTATATATAAATTTTATATGTGTCAAACCAAACTAAATTATGTCAAAATGTCATAGTCCAAATTCTACAGATAATGTCCATCTCTTCAGCTCATTTATGTCTGTATTTAGTTGATACCAAAGTAAAGTAAAAGAATATTAAGTAAAGCAAAAGATTATTAAGTTAACCATCTCAGTCACAGATGCAGGATGTGCACTAAATATCTATATGACTGGCTCCTTTTAAAAGTTTTCAAAAGATTTAACCAGGCACAGTGACTTGTTCCTGTAATCCCAGCCACTCAGAAGGCTGAGGTGAGAGGTCCGCTTGAGGCCACAATATTGAGACTAGCCGGGACAACATAGCAAGGCAACTGTCTCTTAAAAAACAACAAACAAAAAAAGGTTTCAAAAGATTTAATATTGTGTTTGGAGAAATTAGCTCAGCTCAGTTGCAATAAGAATAAAACCACATTCACTGGTTTGCTTTCTTCTTCCTTTCTGATCTTTATGACTTTTATTTATTTTCCTTGCCTTATTAAACTGGCTAGAATTCCAGTACACTGTTGGCTAGAAATGGTGACAGTGGGTATCCTTTCACCATTAGCTACCGTGTTAGCTGTAGTTTTCTTTATAAATGCTCTTCATCAAAGTGAGGAAGTTCCCTTCTATAAATAGTTTTCTGAGAATTTGTATAGGGGAGATACACTGGATTGTCGGGTTTATAACTTACAATAATGAAATATATGTGACAACAGTAGCAGAAAGATGATGGGATGATCAATAGAATTATAGTGTTAAAAGTTTTGTAGATTTTGCCTGAAGTCATTCAATATCAACTCTAAGTAGATTGTGAGAAATTGAAGATGCAGATTTTAATCCCTACATCAGGAACCACTAAAAAAGTGATGTAAAGAGACATAGCTAAAAGATATGCATATGCAATAGAGAAATTAAAATGGAATACTAAGAAAACATTTTATTAAAACAAAAAAAGGGCAGACAAAAAGAAACAAACTAATTGAAAGCAAATGGCAAAATGGCAGACCTAAATCTATCTGTAACAAGTTATATTAAATGTAAATAAATTAAACACTACAATTAAAAGTCTGAGATTGTCAGACTGGATTTAAAAAGCAAGAACCACACCTGTAATCCCAGCACTTTGGGAAGCCAAGCCAGTAGGATAGCTTGGGCCCAGGAGTTTGAGACTAGCCTGGGCAACACAGGCGGACACCCCATCTCCACAACAAAATTAGCCAGGTGTGGTGGAACGCACCTGTACTACTACTCCAGAGGCAAAGGCAGGAGGATCACTTGGAGGCTTAGGCCACAGTGAGCTGTGACTGTACCACTGCACTTCAGCAACAAAATGAGATCCTGTCTCAAAAAAAAAAAGAACTCAGTATGTGTTCTCTATAGAAGTACTTTAAATACAAAGATAAATTGAAAGTAAAACAAGAGAAAAGATATACCTCACATACAATATGTTAAGAAAGCAGAGATAACTATATTAATACCAGGCAAAATAAACTTCAAGGTAAAGGTATTGCTATAGACTTCATAATAAAAGGGTCAATGTCTTAAAATATATATAACACTTATAAATAAATGTGTGTCTAATAATAGACTTTATTACAACACACGAAGTAAACATTTATAGAACAAAAGAAACAGACAATTCCACAGTTATGGTTGGGGATCTTAATAGTATTTGATAAGACCAAAAAAGTAGTAAGAATGTAGAAAATTTGGACAATAGTATCAACCAGCTTAATCTAATGGACATTTAAAGATGACTATACCTTGGGCCCAGATGTGGTGGCTCACCCATGTAATCCCAACACTTTGGGAGGCCAAGGTGGAAGAATTGCTTGAAGCTAGAAATTCAAGACCAGCCTGGACAATAAAGTGAAACCCTGATTCTATGAAAAAGTTTAAAAATAAAAAAATTAGTTGGATATGGTGGTGGTGGTGGTGGTGGTGGTGGTGGTGTAGCCTATGATCCCAGCTACTCAAGAGGCTGAGGTGGAGGCTCACTTGAGCCCAGAGGTTTGAGGTTACGGTGAGCTATGATCACACCACTGCACTCCAGCCTGGGTGACAGAGTGATACCCTGTCTCTAAAAAACAAAACAAAACACAAAAGGCAGGAAAAGAGCAGAAGACTTAAGTGGAAACAAAGAAGAAGGGCAACAAATAGAAAACAGTAATAATTACAGTAGCTATTAATCCAACCACATTGATAATCATTTTAAATATCAGTGGTCTAAATACACTATTTAAAATATAGATTATCAGAGTGGATCAAAAAACAAGACCTAACTATATGTTGTCTACATAAACCTACTTTAAATATAAAGACATGATGGAGAAAGATATACCATGCTACCACAATCAAAAGGGAGAGTATAGTCACCCAATATTTGACAAGGATGCCAAAAATACACAGTGGAAAAGAATAGCCTCTTCAATAACTAGTGCTGGGAAAACTGGATACCCATATGCAAAAGAATGAAATCGGAGCCTTACCTTATAACACTCATAAAAATTAACTCAAAATGGATAAACAGTTAAATGTAAGTCCTGAAAGTCTAAAGCTCCTTTAAAAAATATTGGAAAATCTCCTCGATATTGGTCTTGGCAATCACTTTTTGGATATAACACCAAAAGCACAGGCAACAAAAGCAAAAATAAATAAGCAGTGACTAAAATCTTGGGCACAGCAAAGGAAGCAATCAACAAAATGAAAAAGCAACCTATGGAAATGGGAGAAAATCTTTGCAAACCATATATCTGATAAGGGATTAATATCCAAAATATGTAAAGAACTCATACGACTTAATAACAAAAACACAAATAATCTGATTTTAAAGTGGGCAAGGGATCTAAAAAGACATTTCTCCTTTTCCTGGCCAACAGGCACAGGAAAAGATGCTCAACATCACTAATCACCAAATCAAAACCACAGGGAGATATCACCTAATACTAGTTAGCTTGATAATTATCAAAAAGAGAAAAGATAACAAATGTTGGTAAGGATGTGAAGAAAAGGGAACCCGTGTGCACTGCCAGTGGCAATGTAAATTGGTACAGTGATTATGGAAAACAGTGTGGAGGGGTCCTCAAAAAATTAAAAATAGGCCAGGCATGGTGGCTCACGCCTGTAATCCCAGCACTTTGGGAGGCCGAGGTGGGCGGATCACGAGGTCAGGAGATCGAGACCATCCTAGCTAACACGGTGAAACCCCGTCTCTACTAAAAATACAAAAAATTATCTGGGCGTTGTGGCGGGCGCCTGTAGTCCCAACTACTCAGGAGGCTGAGGCAGGAGAATGGCATGAACCCGGGAGGCAGAGGTTGCAGTGAGCCAAGATTGCGCCACTGCACTCCAGCCTGGGCAACAGTGAGACTCCGTCTCAAAAATTAAATAAATAAATAAAAACTAGAACTACATGTAATTCAGCAACCCCTTTTCTGGATATATAATCTAAAGGAAAAGAAATCAGTAGCTTGGGCCAGGCGTGGTGGCTCACACTTGTAATCCCAGCACTTTGAGAGGCTGAGTGGGTGGGGGTAGATCACAAGGTCAGGAGTTTGAGACCAGCCTGGCCAACACAGCGAAACTCTAACTCTACTAAAAATACAAAAATTAGTTGGATGTGGTGGCGGGAACCTGTAATCCCAGCTACTCAGGAGGCTGAGGCAGAATTGCTGGAACCCGGGAGGCAGAGGTCGCAGTGAGCCAAGATTGCACCACTGCACTCCAGCCTGGATGACAGAGCTAGACTCTGTCTCAAAAAAAGAAGGAAGGAAGGAAGGGGAGAAAGAAAGAGAAAGAAAGAAAAAAAGAAGAAACCAGTAGCTCGAGAGGGTATCTGCACTCCCATGTTCATTGCAACATTATTCACAATACCCAAGGCATGGAAACTACCTAAGTGTTCATGGACAAATGAATGGATAAAGAAATTGTGATGCATATATACAGTGGAATATTATTCAGCCATAAAAAAGAAGAACATCCTGCCATTTGTGCCAACATGGATAAATCTGGAGGACATTATGCTAAGAAATAAGCCAGACACAGAAAGACAAATAAATACTTCATGATCTCACTTACATGTGGAATCTTTGAAAGTTGAACAGATTAGGGAAGAGGAAACAAAATTGTCTTTGTTTGCAGGTGATATGATTATCTGTGTAGAAAATGTGAAAGAACTGACAAAAAAAAAACCCTCTTGCAACTAATAAACAATTGTAGTAAGGTTGCAGGATACAAGGTTAATATTCAAAAGTTAATTGCTTTCTAATATACTAGCAATTAACAAGATGCAATAAACAAGTGGAATTTGAAATTAATAACACAATATCATTACTTTAGCATCCAAAAATAAAATACTTAGGTATAACTCTAACAAAAATGTACAAGATCTTCAAGAGGAAGACTACAATACTCAGATGAAAGAAATCAATAAAGAACTAAATAAAAAGAGAGATATCCTATGTTTAAGGTTAGGAAGACTCAATATTGCCAAGATGTCAGTTCTTCCCAAGTACTGAGAAGATTCAACTATTAATCTATAGATTCAATGCAATTTCAATCAAAATGTCAACAGTTATTTTGTAGATATCAACAAACTAATTATAAAGTTTATAAGGATACAACAGATGCACAACAGGCAACACAATATTGAAGAAGATAAAGTCGGAGGACCAACACTACCCATATTCAAGACTTACTATAATATTACAGTAATCAACACAATGTGGGCTGGGTGCAATGGCTCACACCAGTAATCCTAACACTCTGTGAGGCGAGGCTGGAGGATTGCCTTAGCCTAGGAGTTCAAGACAAGCCTGGGCAACAAAGCAAGAACTGTCTCTACAAAAAATTTAGCTGGGCGCAGTGGCCTGCACTTGTAGTCCCAGCTATTCAGGAGGTTGAAGTAAGAGGATCCTTTGAGCTCAGGAGTTTGAGGTTACAGTGAGCTCTGGTTCCACCACTGCACTCCAACCTGGGTGGCAGGGAGACTCTGTCTCAAAAAAAAAAAAAAAAGGCCCAACATGGTGGCTCATGCCCATAACCCCAGCACTTTGGGACGCAGAGGTGGTGGATAGCTGAGCCCAGGAGTTCAAGACCAGCTTGGGCAACATGGTGAAACCCCATCTTTACTAAAAATGCAAAAGTTAACCGGGCGTGGTGGCATGCATGCCTGTAATCCCAGCTACTTGAGAGGCTGACATGGGAGAATCGCTTGAACCCAGGAGGTGGAGGTTGCAGTGAGCCAAGATCATGCCCCTGCACTCCAGCCTGGGTGATAGAGTGAGGCTCCATCTAAAAAAAAAAAAAAAGACATTGGAGGTAATGATTAAAAAATAGATGAATAGATCAATGGAACAGAATAGAAAACCTAAAAATAGATCCACAGAAATATAGTCAACTGATCTTTGACAAAGGAGCAAAGGCAACACAATGGAGAAAAGATAGTCTTTTCAACGAATGGTGCTAGCACAACTAGACATCTATTTAAAAAAAAAAAGTAATCTAGACACAGACTGTATATGCTTTACAAAATCAATTCAAAATGGTTCATAATTTTAAAGTAAAATACAAAACTATGAAATTCCTGGAAGATAGCGTGGGAGAAAATCTAAATGATATTGAGTTTGGCAGTGATGTCTTAGATACAATACCAAAGGCATGGTCCATGAAAGAAAGAATTGGTAGGCTAAACTTCATTAAAATTAAAATTTCTGCCAGGTGCAGTGGCTCACGCCTGTAATCCCAACACTTTGGGAGGCTGAGGCAGGTGGATCACTGAAGTCAGGAGTTTGAGACCGGCCTGGCCAAAATGGTGAAACCCTGTCTCTACTAAAAATACAAAAATTAGGTAAGCACCTGTAATCGCAGCTATTCTGAAGGCTGAAGCAGGAGAATCACTTGAACCTGGGAGGCAGAGGTTTCAGTGAGCCGAGACCACGCCATTGCATTCCAGCCTGGGCAACAGAGTGATACTCTGTTCAAAAAAAAAAAAAAAAAAAAAAAACATTAAAGTTAAAATTTCTGCTCTGTTAAAGACACTGTCTGCAGAATAAAAATACAAGTCACAGATTTGGAGAAAATGTTTACAAAGGACATATCTGATAAAGAATTGTTGTCCAAAGTATAGGAAGAACTCTTAAAACTGAACAAAAAGAAAACTCAATTTAAAAATTAGCAGAAGACTTTAACAGACATCTCAGCAAAAAGAACGTAGATGACAAATAAGCATATAAAAAGATGTTCCACCTCATATGTCATCAGGGAAACACAAATTGAAACAATAATGTGATACAACTACACACCTAGTAGATTGGCTAAAATCCAGAACACTGACAATACCAAATGCCGGAGAGGATTTGGAGCAACAGGAACAACAGAAACACTCATCTTTTGCTAGTACGAATGCAAAATTGTAGAGTCATTGTGGAAGACAGCTCGGCATTTTCTTAGGAAACTGAGTATACTCTTAAACACTCCAGCAATCACATTCCTTAGTTTTATTCAAAAGAATTGAACACTTATGTCCACACAGAAACATGCACACATATGTTTATATCAGCTTTATTCGAAATCAAATTGCCACACTCAGAAGCAACCAAGATATCCTTCAGTTGGTGAATCGATAAGCAAACTGTGGTACATCTTAATGGGATAATGGGATATTATTCAGCACTAAGGAAATGAGCTATCAAGTCATGAAAAGACATGGAAGAAACATAAATGCATATGACTAAATGAAAGAAGTAGACCGAGCACGGTGGCTCATGCCTGTAATCCCAGCATTTTGGGAGGCCGGAGCGGACAGATCATGAGGTCAAGAGATCAAGACCATCCTGGCCAACACGGTGAAACCCCGTGTCTACTAAAAATACAAATTAGCCGGGGGTGATGGCAGGCGCCTGTAATCCCAGTTACTTGGGAGGCTGAGGCAGAAGAATCACTTGAACCCGGGAGGCAGAAGTTGCAGTGAGCCAAGATCACGCCATTGCACTCCAGCCTGGGGAACAAGAGTGAGACTTCATCTCAAAAATAATAATAAGAAGTAGTAGTCTGAAAAGGCTATATACACTGTATGATTTCAACTACCTGACATTCTGGAAAGGGCAGAATTACGGAGAGAGTAGAAAGATCAGTGGTTACGAGCGGTTAGGGGAGAAAGAAGGCTGGATAAGTGGAGTACAGAAAATTTTGGGGACAGTGAGAATATTCTGTATGATACTATAATGGTGGGTACATGTCATGACACCTTTGTCCAAACCAATCAAATGTTCACTACCAAGAGTAAACTCTAATGTAAACTAAGGACTTCAGATGATAATGATATGTCAATAGGTTCATCAGCTGTAATAAATGTACCACTCTGGTGAGGAATGTTGATAATGGGGGAGGCTATACATGTGTAGGGTCAGGGAATATATGAGAAACCTTTATACCTTCCACTCAATTTTACTGTGAACCTAAAAATGACTCAAATGTAAAGTCTACTTTTCAAATCACAAAATAACTGAGCAAAAAGGAATTTGGAATAAAAGTTACAGAAACAACGTAGTTAATAACATTATATGGGGGTTCTTTCCGCTCAGAGACCTCTCTCTATAGAGAGAGCTGTTTCTCATTCTCTTCTCTTCCGCCTATGAAACCTCCGCTCCTAAACTCCCTGTGTGCCTCCGTGTCCTAAATTTTCCTGGCGCCAGAGGGCAAACCCCAAGGTATACATCCCAGACAACGTAGCCGCTTCATATTGGGCCCTTGTCCAGGACACCAAGGTACAACATTCATCCAAACGGTGAGTAGAGCAGCGGACTCCAACTCTGTCCTTTCATTTTAAGGTTCTCGGCCTCCATTTTAGAACCAGATCAAACCAAATACTGGCCCCCCTCAGACATTTAAAAATGATTAGCATGGGTGCCAGCCTTGCAAGACTTGGGGGACAGGCTTGCTGGGGAGAACATGGAGAATCCCCAGCACCCACGGCTTGCAGGCCGTGTTGGCCGTGTTTGAAATAGCTTCCTTTCACGGAGGACTTCGCCGTCATGCGGGGCTGGAAGTAGTCCTGGGGCAACTGAGGATTTCTGGCGGGGCTACCCCATGGCGTTATCCAAAGGCTTCTGGACTGACTTCAGCCTCTGACCCCCCAATGGGGTGGGCAACAGGATCTCCAACTTTTCTATCGTAATTTCCTCCTTTACTCTCCGTGACCCTCAAATGAAATCCAGTGCGTCCACTACCAGTCGGTCCTTTTCACTGGGAGACCCCTCTACACAGAGAGAGCTGTTTCTCTTTCTCTTCTCTTCTAAAGATCTCCCTTCTCTTTGTACTGGGAAAAAGAAGAGCGACTGTATGCTCCTTTGTTGTTGGAGTCCTTTTGCCCTATACCCTTCCTCACCTGACAAAATGACTGTTCCTTTGCATGGAGAGTTTTAGTTGCTTCTCTTACACACATGCAGCTCTTCCAAGGTTCAGGGCTCACTTCCCTGATGGTCACTCACCCCCTGGAACGCTCCTCCATAGTCACCACCCTGAATGATGCTTACCTGCAAAGTTTTCATCATGTTTTCAAGTTTTGGATCATCTCCCAGAATTTTGACATTAAAATGACTACAAGTTACTAAACCTCAGTTCCAAGTCAGAGTTTTCCCAGGAAAGGGAATTACTAATTGATTTATCTTGCAACAAGAATCTCCTAGATCCAAAAATCAATGTAATGTAATGATAGCCTAAAGGAGAAAAGCAACATGATTATCTCAATAAATGCAACAACAACAAAAAAAAATTGGCAAAATCCAACACCCTTTCATGTTTAAAAACACTTAATAAACCAGGGAAAAAAGGGAACTTCCTTAACCTGATAAAGGGTATCTATGAAAAACCCAGAGCAAACATCATACTTGATGGTGAAAAGCTTTTTTCTTTCCCCCCAAGATAAGAAAAAAGACAAGGATGCCTGCTCACCCCTTTGCTACTCAACACTGCACTGTAGGTATGCATATGGGCAATAAGGCAAAGAGAAGAATGAAGGAGGAGGAGGAGGTGGGGAAAAGGAGAAGGAAAACAAGGAAAAGAAAAAGAAGGAAGAGGAAGAGGAAGAAGAAAGGAGAAAGAGAAGAAGGAGCAGCAGCAGCTATTTAGATTGGAAAGGAAGAAGTAAAATCATTTTGTATACAAAAAATCCTAGGGAATTCATTTAAAATACTATGAGGATTAATGTACTAATTTAACAAGGTTGAAGGATACAAGATCAATATACAAAAATCAGTTGTATTTCTATGCATTAACAATGAACAATCTGAAAATGAAACTAAGAAAACCATTCCACTTACAATAGCATCACAAAAAATAAAATGCCTAGATATAAATTTAACAAAAGAAGTGTAAGACTTCTACACTGAAAACTATAAAACATGATTGAAAGAAATTAAAGAAAATCTAAATAAAGAGAAAAATATACCAAATTCATGTATCAGAGGACTTAATATTGTTAAGAAGGCAATATTCCCTACATTGATCTACAGAGTCAATGCAAATCCTACTAAAACCACAGGTGGCTTTTTTTGCAGAAAATGATAAGTTAATCCTAAAATGTATGTGGCACTATGAGGGACCCAAAATTGCTGAATTAATCTTGAAAAAAAGAATGAAGTTGGAGAATTCACACTTCCTAATTTCAAATTTTACTATAAATCTGCAATAATCAAGACAACATAGTACTGCTTTAGGGATAGATACACAGATGAATTGAGTAGTTGTTTTTTTTTTTTTTTTTTTTTTTTTTGAGACGGAGTCTCACGCTGTTGCCCAGGCTGGAGTGCAGTGGCGCGATCTCGGCTCACTGCAAGCTCCGCCTCCTGGGTTCACGCCATTCTCCTGCCTCAGCCTCCTGAGTAGCTAGGACTACAGGCGCCCGCCACCGCGCCCGGCTAATTTTTTGTATTTTTAGTAGAGACGGGGTTTCACTGTGGTCTCGATCTCCTGACCTTGTGATCCGCCCGCCTCGGCCTCCCAAAGTGCTGGGATTACAGGCTTGAGCCACCGCGCCCGGCCTTAATTGAGTAGTATTAAGAGCTCAAAAATAAACTCTGACATTTATGTTCAATTGATTTTCAAAATGGGTGTCAAGACAACATGTGGAAAGAATAGTCTTTCCAACAAATCATCCAATGCAAAAAGATGAAGTCAGACTTCCCATACCATAAACAAAAATTAATTCAAAGTGTATCATAGGCCGGGTGCACTAGCTCATGCCTGTAATCCCAGCACTTTGGGATGCCGAGGCGGGTGGATCACTTGAGGTCAAGAGTTCGAGACCAGCCTGGCCAACATGGTGAAACCCCGTCTCTACTAAATATACAAAAATTCGTGAGGCATGGTGGCAGGTGCCTATAATCCCAGCTACTTGGGAGGCTGAGGCAGGAGAATCACTTGAACCTGGGAGAAAGAGGTTGCAGTGAGCTGAGATTATACCACTGCACTCCAGTCTGGGCGACAGAGTGAGAGTCTGTCTCAAAAAAAAAAAAAAGTATCATAGACCTAAATTAACTAATAAAACTATAACATTCTTAAATGAAAGCATAAGAACAAATATTTATGACTTTGAGTGAGGCAATAATTTCTTAGTTATGAGATGAAAGGCACAATTAACAAAAGAAATAAATTGGACTACATCAATATAAACATTTTGCTGTAAATGATACCTTCAAGAAAATGAACGACAAACCACAAAAAGGCAGAAAGAACACTTAATTCAACAATGAAAAAAGACAAAAGAAAAAAGGAAAAATAAAAGAAATTTTTAAAAAATTTAAAAAAAGAAAAAACAATTCAACAATGAAAAGACAAACTAATTTCTATATGGGCAAAGAATTTGAAAAGACATTTATCCAAATAAGATATACAAATGACCAATAAGTACATGAAAAAATGTTCAAAATCATTAGCCATTAGGGAAATGGAAATGAAAACCACAATAAGATACCACTTCACACTCACTAGCATGAATCTAATAAAAAAGACAGACAATAACAAGTGTTGACAAGGATCTGGAGAAATTGAATCCCTCATACACTGCTGGTGAGAATGTAAAATGGTGCAGCTGCTTTAAAAAATAATTTGGCAGTTCCTTAAAATGTGAAATATAGAGTTACTATATGATCCAGATATTCCACTCCTAGGTATGCAGGAGAGGTATTTTGATTCCAAGAGAAAAATATGTCTAAATCCTTAACCAGGGGAGAATATATATATATACATATATATATATATAGTTGTTGTAAATACATATATATATATATGCACACACACACAGACAAAGAAAACTTATACCAAATGTTCATAGCAGTATTATTCATAATAGTCAACAAGTGGAAACAACTCAAACATCCATAAATGGGTGAATTGGTAAATACAATATGGAACATCCATAGATGAAATACTATTTGGCAATAAAAAGGAATAATGTACTGAAGCATTCCATAACGTGAATGAACCTTGAAAACTTCATGGCAAGTGAAAGAAGCCAGTTATAAAAGGTAACACATGAGCTTATTTATATAAAAGGTCTGGAGTAGGCAAATCAACAGAGACAGAAAATAAATTAGTAGTTGCCTAGGGCTAGAGGATGGGGAAGAAGAATGAGAATGATTGCTAATGGGTACAGGAATTTATTTCCCTCTTCTCTTCTCTTCTCTTCTCTTCTCTTCTCTTCTCTTCTCTTCTCTTCTCTTCTCTTCTCTTCTCTTCTCTTCTCTTCTTTCTTTCTCTCTCTCTCTCTCTCTCTCTCTCTCTCATTTTTATTTTATTTTTTGGTCTTACTCTGTCACCCAGGCTGGAGTACAGTGGCACGATCATAACTTCCTGTAACCACAAACTCCTGGGCTCAAGTGATCCTCCCACCTCAGCCTCTCGAATAGCTAGGACTACGTCTGGATAATGTATTTTTTATTTTTGTAGAAATGGAGTTTCACTATGTTGCCCAAGCTGGTCTTGAACTCCTGGCTTCAAGGGATCCTTCTGCCTCAGCCTCCCAAAGCACTGGGATTACATGCTTACTCCATCCCAACCAGCCCAGGGGTTTTTTTAGGGAGGACAAAAAAATCTTAAAATTAGATTGTGGATATGGTTACAAAGCCCTGTGCAAATACTAAAAATTCTTAGAGAGAAAAAAATTGAATTGTACACTTTAAATCGATAAATTATATAGTATGTGAATTACATCTCAATAAATCTGTTTTAAAAAGTAATCTCCTGGCCAGGCGCGGTTGCTCACGCCTGTAATCCCAGCACTTTGGGAGGCCGAGACGGGCGGATCATGAGGTCAGGAGATCGAGACCATCCTGGCTAACACGGTGAAACCCCGTCTCTACTAAAAAATACAAAAAACTAGCCAGGAGAGGTGGCGGGCGCCTGTAGTCCCAGCTACTCGGGAGGCCGAGGCAGGAGAATGGCGTGAACCCGGGAGGCGGAGGTTGCAGTGAGCTGAGATCTGGCCACTGCACTCCAGCCTGGGCGACAGAGCAAGACTCCGTCTCAAAAAAAAAAAGTAATCTCCTGTCTCAATCAGCTATTGGTGGTGATGGGGACGATGGGGAGGTGGTAAGAGGAAGGGGGGTGACAAGTCCAAACCAAACAAACCCAACCCAGAAATGGGGGAGTCACTATAAGTTTGGAAGCAACCCCAAGAGGTATCTTTTACACTGGGAACTTTCATTTTAAAGGAATAAATGCAATATAAATCTTGAAACCTTAGGAGCTAGGCATAACCTTATGCAAGTGCTCAAAGCTATTATTATCACCCACAGAATATGGTATTCATCTGTATTTGCTTTAAACCATGGCATGGCTTAGAAATAATCGAATTTTCCACATCCTATAACTAAATGTAATTTCTAATTATTACTTGACTGCCCATATAAATCCTAAGTAAATCTGTGGAGTTTCTTTTCCCAGTACAATACAAATAAATGTAAATAACTGTCATGTCTGATTTACCTAGTATTTTGTTAACCAGCTAAAAGTAAATATTGAAAATAGCTGTTAGCTATGCAAGTTTGAACAGGTGTTTTCCTAAGGAAGGTTATACATCTTTAAATTTAGGAATGATTGAATCAAAGCAAATTACTACCCTGTCTAACCATGCTAATTTTCTTACAGTCAATAGTACTCATTTTAAGTGTTTTGTTTCATGTAAATTTTTATTACAAATGGTTTCAGAATTATTTTGGATGTAAGTGGCAATAAAATGTAAACAACTAGATGAAAATAATATACATTGCCTTGATAAATAAATGAGTGAATCCAAGTTCACTTCAGACAAGAATGAGGCACTGGATGAAAATGGCATTCCTTAATATGAGAAAGGAGTTTTCAAAGCAAGACCTGTTAGGTACTTAAGAGGGCAATAAAAGAAAAAATTGTTAAATAAATGAGCCAGAAAGAAATGTAACTCTTTTAAATAACATTTATTAATAGGCTGGTGGTGATATTATAAGAATGCATTTCAGGCTGGGCATGGTGGCTCATACCTGTTGTAATCCCAGCACTTTGGGAGGCCGAGGCGGGTGGTTCACTTGAGGTCAGCAGTTCGAGACCAGCCTGGCCTACATGGTAAAAACCTGTCTCTACTAAAAATACAAAAATTAGCCAGGTGTGGTGACAGGCACCTGTAATCCCAACTACTCGGGAGGCTGAGGCAAGAGAATCGCTTGAACCTGGGAGGCAGAGGTTGCAGTAAGCCGAGATCTCACCATTGCACTCCAGCCTGGGCAACAGAGCAAGACTCCATCTCAAAAAAAAAAGAAAAAAGAAAAAAGAATGCATTTATAGACTGGGCACGGTGGCTCATGCCCATAAATACTAGCACTTTGGGAGACCAAGGCTGGTGGATCACTGGAGATCAGGAGTTTGAGACCAGCCTGACCAACATGGTAAAACCCGGTCTCCACTTAAAAAAAAAAAGAACGCGTTTCTAGTCTTGGTCAGAGTTCAAGACATTGAGATGTGCATAAAATACTCTCTTCTCAGCTCAGTGCACCTTTTCCAAAGGGAAAGCTTTGCACAGCATCAAGACCAAGATGCCTCCAGGACCCTGGCCTCTTTTCTTCCATAATACAATCTGAGGTACCTTTAGGCAAGGATTTCCACAGGGAAGCAAAAACTGGATTTACTTCCTTGTTTCTGGGTTTTCTCTCCACAGTTGCCTAAGAGTGTTAAACTGTTGTAAATGTCTTCTAGCACTTATAAATGAAGCTACTCTTTGGATTTCCTCCATCTGACAAATAAGCTCCAGAATAAAGCTGTGGGCAAGGACATCACTATTGCTCTCCAGCTAATCCATGTCCATACCTCTGACATTAGACTCATACCTATATTTTTAGTTTTGAGCGATTTTCTCCACTTGGAGGCAAAAGGGAGATATAGCACAAGGAAAAGGAAGTCAGATTCCAGGCATGAGTAAGATTTGCCACACCGCTGCTGGCTTCAGAACACAGAGGCCCATGGTCAAAGACCAGAATGATATCTCTGGGAGCAAAGACAAGCCCTAGGCTTACAATAAGCAAGGAGATGGAGACCTCAGTACAACAACAACAAGGAACAGGATTCTACCAACCAATGAATGAGCTTGGAAATGGAGTCTTCCCAGAGCTTCCCAATAAGAGCTCAGCCACACCTTGATTTCCAAGAAACCCAGAGCTGAGAAACCAGCTGAGCCAACCTAGGCTTCTGACCTACAAAACTGAGATAATAAATTTGTGTTATTTCATACCAAAAAGTTTATGATAATTTGTTATAGCAGTACTACGAAGCTGATACAAACAGATAACATGTATTGAGTACCAGATAATGAAAGAAAATACACCAAAATGTTAACAGTGGTATCTTCAGATAGTTTAAAAATATATAATAGCTTAAAAACATTGTTAGTTTGTTAGACTTCTCTGTTTTTCTGAATGATTTTTATAATGAGCATGTATTGCTTACATAAAATATGTATTTCCACTTTTAAAATTAAAAGGTCAAGATGACCATGTATCAAGGAGAATGTAATTAGGGTGCCGACCATTTCTATGTCTCATTCCCAGGAGCTCCCACATTCAAAGACTCTCATCACATACACAGGCCTCTGGCTCCAGGCTGCAGCACGTGGCTGTGAGTTGTTCCTCCCTCTCGATCTCCCAGGTCCCCAAGGGAGGCCCAGAACCTACCCTGAACCTCTCTGAGGATGAAAGCCCACCTCACTCCCTGCTGAGGAGGCCAAGCTCTAAGGGAAGGCCTCTTGTCTTTTCCATTCAGGCTTCCACACATATTGAAACAAACTAAACCTCTCTGGCAGACACTGTTAATTGAATAACACAAGAGTTTTTCCCAATCCCCTTTTCTCTTGCCTGCCTCCTATGGTAATGGCAAAAAAAGTGAGACAAGATTCCCTGCCTCCCTTGCAGGTAGGGATAAATATGTAACTCATGAGACTGGAGTGAGATTCCACCAGGGGCTTCCTGGGAAAACATTTTGCTTCCCTAATAAAAGTGACAGAAGGCCAGGTGCAGTGGCTCACGCCTGTAATCCCAGCACTTTGGGAGGCTGAGGTGGGTGGATCACGAGGTCAGGAGTTTGAGACCAGCCCGGCCAATGTGGCAAAACCCTGTCTCTACTAAAATACAAAAAGGTAGCTGGGCGTGGTGGCGTGCACCAGTAGTCCCAGCTACTCGGGAGGCTGAGGCTGGGGAATCGCTTGAACTTGGGAGGCAGAGGTTGCTGTAAGCTGAGATCACACCGCTGCACTCCAGCCTGGTGACAGAGCAAGACTCTGTCTCAAAAAAAACAAAACAAAACAAAACAAAACAAAAACAAACAAAAAAACCTGACAGAAATAGTGTTCAAAGCTCCTTTCCCCTTCTTTCTTCCTACTTTGAATGCAGGCATGATGTCTGAAGGCACAGCACTAATCTTGTGATCATGAACCGTTAAGCATGAGGATAAAGGGCTAACAAGGTAAGGGGATAAAGCAGAAAGATGAAGGCTGGTTCACCGACAGCATCATTAGCAGCTGAATCAAATGTTAGCAACTCGTGTCTCAGTTTACCGTCAGACAGGTGTGAAAAAAAAGCCCTTATTGTTCTAAAACTCAAGCAAATGCAATTGCCTCCATCCATACCTCAACTCTCTGGCACAGAATTTCAGAGTACTGGTGCTCCTTTCTGTGAGATGCAGAGATGAAGTAGGGAAAACATGGGAGGTAGGAGGAGAGAGAAGTATTTGAGAAAACCTGTTTACATGTGTTTTCCACAGGTAGATGCCTTCACATCTCTAATTTTGTCATGTCCCATAAAGCTCTATGCTGAAGCTGAGACATCATCACTTATACACAGATTTCAGTCCATAGCATGCACTTCAAGGAGGACACAATAAGATTAACAAGTTAGATTCAATCATATGGCCTACAGCATCCCCCAAATGCTGCTTCTTACATTTTGTTCCAAATAGCTTTTAATTAACAATTATGTTACTGTCTTAGTTCTCATTTAGGTAAAACATCAGCACAAAAGTATCATTAGTTATTATTGTAAACTAATTCTTCAACCAAAAGTGTCAGGTATACAGTCTTCTTCCTCCTCCTCCTCCTCCTCCTCCTCTTCTTCTTCTTTCTTCTTCTTTCTTCCTCTTCCTCTTCCTTCTTCTTCCTCTTCTTCCTCTTCTTCCACTTCTTCTCCTTCTCCTCCTTCTCCTCCTTCTCTTTCTCCTTCTCCTCCTTCTCCTTCTCCTTCTTCTTCTTCCTCTTCCTCTTCTTCTTCTTCTTTCTTTTTCTTTCTTCCTCTTCCTCTTCTTCCTTCTTCTTCCTCTTCTTCCTCTTCTTCTCCTCCTTCTCCTCCTTCTCCTCCTTCTTTCTTCTTCTTCTTCTTCTTCTTCTTCTTCTTCTTCTTCTTCTTCTTCTTCTTCTTCTTCTTCTTCTTCTTCTTCTTCTTCCCCTCCTCCTCCTCCTCCTCCTCCTCCTCCTCCTCCTCCTTCTCCTCCTCCTTCCAAGGAGTCTTACTCTGTCACCCAGGCTGGAGTGCAGCAGCATGATCTGGCTCACTGCAACCTCTGCCTCCCGGATTCAAACAATTCTCGTGCCTCAGCCTCCCGAGTAGCTGGGATTAGGATTACAGGCAACCACCACGCCGTGCTACCCTGGCTAATTTTTGTATTTTTAGTAGAGACAGCATTTCACCATGTTGGCCAGGCTAGTCTCGAACTCTGACCTCAAGTGATCCGCCCTCCTTGGCTTCCCAAAGTGCTGGGATTACAGGCATGAGCCACCGCCCTGGCCTTAATCTTATCTATGACCTTTCAGCTAATGAGAATAATTAGAACTAGATCCTAATCTCTTTGGCCGCATGCAAAGGCCAGTTGGATTGAGCTTCCTTAATACATTCCATAAATAATTTTATTCAGACTTTTCACATGCATCTTTAATATCAATACTTTCATCATCATTGAAGCCCCTATCTGAGTCATTTAACATCATTTTCAAAGCACATTATTGTCACTTTCAAATGTTTGAAATATAGCCCTTTTTCTGATCACCTAAGGTCAGGAGTTCGAGACCTACCTGGCCAACATGGCGAAACCCCATCTCTACTAAAAATACAAAAATTAGCCGGGTGTAGTAGCGGGCACCTGTAATCCAGGCTACTAAGGAGGCTGAAGCAAGAGAATCATCTGAACCCAGAAGGCAGAGGTTGCAGTGAACCAAGATCACGTCATTGCACTCCAGCCTGGGTGACAAGAGCAAAACTCTGTCTCAAAAAAAAAAAAAGAAAAAAAAGACAAGAAATATAGCCCTTTTTGGATCTGGATATGAGTTTATCATTAAAAACTTAATCCTAAATCACAAGAATCTTTGCAGAACATTAGGTCAGTTGGTTTTTGCTTTAACCTTTTTTTGTTTGTTTTGAGATGGAGTCCTGCTCTGTCACCGAGGCTAGAGTGCAGTAACGCAGTCTTGGCTTACTGCCACCTCCACCTCTCGGGTTCAAGTGATTCTCATGCCTCGGCCTCCCCAGCAGCTGGGATTACAGGTGCCCGCCATCATGTCTAATTTTTTTGTATTTTTAGTAGAGATGAGGTTTACACCATGTTAGCCAGGCTGGTCTCGAACTCCTGACCTTAGGTGACCCACCCACCTTGGCATCCCAAAGTGCTGGGATTACAGGCGTGAGCGATCATGGCCGGCCTGCTTTAACCTTTTAAAAGTAATCTTTAAAAGGCTTCTCTACAACACTGGGTCTCAAGGTGTGGTCCCAGACCCCAGTATCACCTGGGAACTTGTGAGAAATTCACATTCTTAGGCCTTACTGCAGAATTACTGAATCAGGAAATCTGGGGATGGGCCCAGAAAGCTGGGTTTTAATAAGCTCTCCAGGTGATTCTGATACAGCAGTTTGAGAGCCACTACTTTACAATAACATCTCACTGTTGCAATTATGAGGCCGTGTCATTAACAATAATCCAGTTAAAATGTGTGTACCTCTTTTTTTTTTTTTTTTTTTTTTTTGAGACAGGGTTTCACTCTTGTCGCCCAGGCTGGAGTGCAATGGAGCAATCTCGGCTCACTGCAACCTCCGCTTCCTGGATTCAAGCGATTCTCTTGCCTCAGCCTCCGGAGCATCTGGGATTACTAGCATGCGCCACCATGCCCAGCTAATTTTTGAACTATTAGTAGAGACGGGGTTTTACCATGTTGGCCAGGCTGGTCTCGAACTCCTGACCCTCAGGTGATCACCGCCTCGGCCTCCCAAAGTGCTGGGATTACAGGTGTGAGCCACCGTGCCCGGCCACTGTACCTCCTTTTTTTTTTTTCTTTTTGAGACAGAGTCTTGCTCTGTCACCCAGGCTGGAGGGCAGTGGCACAATCCTGGGCTCACTGCAAGCCCCGCCTCCCTGCAAGCTCCGCCTCCCAGGTTCACGCCATTCTCCTGCCTCAGCCTCCCGAATAGCTGGGCAGGTGCCTGCTGCCACGCCCGA
This sequence comes from Macaca mulatta, assembly GCF_049350105.2. NCBI lineage: Eukaryota > Metazoa > Chordata > Mammalia > Primates > Cercopithecidae > Macaca > Macaca mulatta. The sequence continues at coordinate 63,004,820 of NC_133411.1, forward strand.
CTAATTTTTTTGTATTTTTTAGTAGAGACGGGGTTTCACCGTGTTAGCCAGGATGGTCTTGATCTCCTGACCTTGTGATCCGCCCTCCTCGGCCTCCCAAAGTACTGGGATTACAGGCGTGAGCCACCGCGCCCGGTCTGTACCTCCTTTTTTAAACTAATTTTACTTTCATAGAAACTTCTAGAAATACTCTGTGTTAGCTAAAACAGTAACTCCTATCACATCTTGTCTCTATACCTTGCTTTATTTTCTTTATAATGTGTTAAATATCAGACATCATCTATCTGTTTAGTATCTGTCTTCCCCCACTAGAATGCATGTTTCATGAGGTAAGCACTTGGTTTTTGTTCCTGGTTGTCTTCCCAACATTAGAACTGTACCTGTCCTATGGGAAATGAAGTGATTATTGAGGTAATTTCAGGCTAACACATCACATATTCCTGAACTAGCGTAGACCACATAGGCCCAAAGACTACCTACTATCACACTGACCTATTTTTATGCACAACTTTCTGACACCAACAACCAGTTCTCTAATTCTCCAGATACAACTGGGAATCCTGTAATTCAATTCAATTCTAACACTACCTAGAGTTAGTGTCAGATTCCACAGGTTTAAGGGCTTAGTCCACAAAACTTCCTTCACTTCAGATGCCAGACAGGTGCCCAGCGTGCCCACACTTCTGACTTGGCTACAAAGTCTAGGGTTCCCATAATACCCCCTTGGATTTAATAATTTGCTAGAGTGCTCACAGAACTCAGGAACTCATTTTCTTACTATTACTTGTTTATTATAAAGGACACAACTCATAAACAGCCAAATAGGAGAAATGCACTGGGCAAAGTATGGTGAGGGGGACACAGCTTCCATGTCCTCTCTGGGCACACCACCCTCCCAGCACCTAAATATCTTTATCAACTTGGAAGCTCTCTGAACCTTATCACTTAGGGGATTTTATGGAGGTTTCACACTGATTAAATAAATCATTGGCCATTGGGGTAACTCAATCTCTAGCCCCTCTCCTCTGCCCAGAGGTGGGGGCAAGAAGCAGGGGCTGAAAGGCTGAAAGTTCCAACCCTCTATTCATGACTTTTTTTTTTTTTTAGATGGAGTCTTGCTCTGTCACTCAGGTGGCTGGTGTGCAATGGCATGATCTCAGCTCACCGCAACCTCTGCCTCTCAGGTTCAAGTGATTCTCCTGCCTCAGCCTCCCAAGTAGCCTCAGTGATTCTCCTGCCTCAGCCTCCCAAGTAGACTCAGTGATTCTCCTGCCTCAGCCTCCTGAGTAGCTGGGACTACAGGAACTCACCACCATGCCCAGCTAATTTTTGTCTTGCTAATTTTTGTCTTTTTAGTGGAGACAGTGATTCCCCATGTTGGCCAGGCTGGTCTCGAACTCCTGACCTCAGGTGATCTGCCCACCTTGGCATCCCAAAGTACTGAGATTACAGGCATGAGCCACCACACCCAGCCATTGCTTGGTCTTTCTAAAGACTAGCCCCCATCCTGAAGCTCTCTAGGGGCTCTCAGACACCAGCCATCTCATCAGCACATACAAGACACTTAGCTGTGTAGTGGCTCAAGCCCATGACCCCAGCCACTTGGGAGGCTGAGACAGGAAGGGAGGACTGCTTGAGGCTAGGAGTTCAAGACCAGCCTGGGAAACATAGTGAGACTGCACTCGTCATTGGTTAGAGTCCAAGGATTTTAGAAGCCACAAGCCAGGAACCAGAGACAAAGACCAAGTATGTATTTCTTATTATGACACACAGAATTCTCTATCCTTACTCTTCTTCATAGCATGTATATATTTATTTGTTTGGTAGTAATGTCTTCCCAGGAGAAAGTAAGATCTATGAGGGCAAGATTTTTGTGTTTTGTTCTTTTGCTGTTTACTTAGTATCTGTATTACTAAGATTCTCAGTAATAATCAATAAATATCTGTTAAATAAACAAATGAATCTAATTTGTAAGCTCTACTACTGCTAACTAATTTAGTCATCTGTGCCATTAGTCCACAAGATGATGCCCCCACCTGCACCCTCCCACCTCAACCCCTGCCTCAGAAGTGAAAGATACTTAAGCAGTTCAAGTTACCAATGGCTAACATAACAATTACAGGGATATAATCTTAAAGGCAGGAAGAAAGGTAATTTTAAAAACTCTAGTCATAAGACATACAGAAAAAAAAACCTCTATATATTTAAAACTTTTTGGTTATTGTAGGTAAAGCATTATAAGAATACTCATTAAGGAGAGAGGAAAAGACGTGACAAGCTGATTGTTCTGGGGGACAGGTTAAGACGTTGGGGGGAAGTGATTTTTTTGTTTTTTCTTATCCCGAACTCTGGTAACTTTATATATGAGCTGATGAAAAAAAATTCTGGACCATCCACTGTACTTTTTAAGAGTCCATTTGTTAGACAAAATATGAGGAAATATGGTCTATTTTATCACTTTTTTTTGGTTTCGAAATGGCTATTTAAATACAGATAACAGTACATACATGACAAACTGGAAGGGCAGGTTCTGCCACACTGCCAAATCACCTGTTACCTGATATCTCCTCTCAGAACCAGCAATGCAGTGTGGCGTAACACAGTTGGAAACGTACCTAGGCTGGGCCCCCAAGTGCAAGAAGTAGCCCTCCTGTTAAGAATTGTGAAGGTCAGGACAAATCACTACTTGACATATGCCACTCACATAATTTCAGAAATGAGTAGAAAAAAGAACCCCAGACAAAAGGGAATAGAAGTCAAATCAAAGTGAAGGCACACTGACTTTTTATAGTTAAGTTTTTCTTACAAGTTATATAAATCAAGCCAAGAAATGTAAAATATGACTGTGCACCCGTTTTATCTGTGCAGTTTAAATAGGTAGTTTTACCTTGATCAAGATTTCCACACTTGATTTCTGGCAAAAAAAAAAAAAAAAAAAAAAAAGGAACACCCTTTTTCATGTGGTATATGCCATTTTCTTAAAACAATGTATATTTCTCATGAACACTGTTTGCTTTTTAGGTGGTTATTCTATTTGCACAAATAGAACTGTATGGATAATTAATGTAAACCTTTACCATAAATCTTCTAAATTATATGAATGATCATTACAAACAAATGTGCTTAGCACCTATTTTGTTGATAACCCATTGCCTCTCAGAATCTGCCTTTTCCTAAGACAACTGTTTAGGTTACCTCTCCCGATTTCGTATTCTGGCACCAAAATAAAAGTTTTCAATAGTAACAAAATTAGGTGTCCTTTCAGGACTGAGGGAAGTTGAGTGATGTATAAAAACATTCACCCAGAAACCAGGCTTCTGGGCCTAGAGTCCTTAAATGACTAGTGAAAGTGATTGAAAGGTTCCAGTGTTTCCCATTGCAGGAAATTACTTAACCTGTTAGAGCCTTCTTTTCCTTCTTATAATATTAGCGCATTATATAATTATAAAAGTAGCTATGGTTTCTAAATCCCTCCCTGCTCTAAAAATACATAATTCAAAGCTGCTAAAAATAAATACTTTTAAAATTGGCTGTGACCTATGTGACATACACATATATACAGAGTTTCACTGTGACAAGGGGAAGGGCTATACAATGTTTTGTAGCAGACATTTACAGTGCATCGGTATCAAGACGCTTATGTTCCTGAAAAAAATGTTTCAGGGTGGCATTCACTCTGCAGGGAAAGTTCTGGGAAGCCTCCAGGCACTTCAGTGGAAATACAGGGCAGTGTTTTGGGGGACCACATCACAGCTCAACTGGGGACCCAGCGGAACTTGTAACCCCCGTTGGCTGTTCTGATGGTGAAGGCATTGCCCTGGGGGAAGGCGAGGGTTCGGATGGTGCTGTGGCTGCGGATGGGGGTGCTGAAGGAGCCGCCCTCCTCCAGCTCACTGTGGCTCAGGTTCAACGCTCTCGTGCTGCAGTCGGTGTGCAGCCCCCGGAAGGTGCCGTGCAGGTTCCCGGGCCTGGTGTCCGTGTTGGCGGGCTCTGGCTGCAGTCGGGGCCGCTTGTGATCGCGGCTCTGCAGGGCTTCATCGCAGCGCTCGGAAATCTCCCTCAGGATGGCGTCCACTTCCGCGCAATCTTGCCCTGCAGCGCTGACCAACTCCTCCAGGCTCCTTTTGGCCTTTGCCTTGAGCAGGAAGGGCTCGGCCGCCGCCCCACAATCCCTGGACTGTGTGATCATCAGCTTCTACGAAAGACGGGGAAGAGCGCCGCCCTGGGGCCTGCCGGACCCCCCGGGTTCGGTGCGTGCAAAAGGTGACCTGGGCACGCTACGCACCACGCACCCAGCGGTCCTCTCCTCTCCGGGGCCCCCACCGGGTCCCAATGCTGGGCGCAGGGTTGGGGGCGGGGATGCACTGAACAGTTCAGTTCCGACGTGCTGCAGTTCCCACACGCCCGCGCCCCACTTACATCCAGCACCGAGGCCAGGTGCCGGGTTCGGCTGGCAAGTTCCTTCAGCTGCACGTTCCGCTCCTTGAGCGAGGCGATCTCCTCCTGTTTCTGGGTCAGCGTCACGTGCAGCTGCAGGATGAGACCCAAACATTCAGGGGTAGGCACTGTGCTGGGTCGCGTCTGCATATCTGGCATGAATCAAACCCAGATACCCAGATCCTCACGTCTCATCAGAAACTGGGGACGCACGGGCATTTACGCTAGTGAGAATAATCATCATTTGTTATTTGTTTTAAAACAAAGCACTTGGACAAAATTTATCTCCATTAATCCTCAGTGTAGCGTGCTGATAAAGAGTACTGACTTGGGCAACAGGTAGATCTAGGTTCTGTTACTGAGGTTCAACAATCCTACGTCTCCATATCCTTGTAAAACGGGGCTAGTAAGAGTATCTAGTTCAATGATTGTGAGCATTAAATGGGAAGAAGAAGTATAAATTGGTAAGTCCAGGGCCAGGCACATAGAAAAAGCCTTCAATAAATATTGGCGTCCCTATTAAAAATCTGGCAGGCACTGTGCAATACATGTATGCAACACAACTGCCTTGTACCCCTAAATCCCTCCAAATAAAACAATTTTTAAAAATAAATAAAATGGCCAGGTGCAGTGACTCACGCCCATAATCTCAGCACTTTGGGAGGTTGAGGCGGATGGATCACCTGAGGTCAGGAGTTCAAGACAAGCGTGGCCAACATGGTGAAACCCTGTCTCTATTAAAAATACAAAAATTAGCCAAGTGTGGGGGACACGCGCCTGTAATCCAGCTACTTGGGAGGCTGAGGCACGAGAATCGCTTGAGCCTGGGAGGCGGAGGTTGTAATGAGCTAAGATTGAGCCACTGAGCTCCAGCCTGGGTGACCGAGTGAGACTCTGTCTCAAAATTAAAGGAATAAATAAATATTAATTAAAAATAAAATAAAAATCGAGTAGGGTAGAATTATTCCCACTTAGTGAATTTGGAAACAGGTGGAGCCACCGGAGCAATGGCAGCTACGTGAACCACCAGTCAGTCCACTGATTCCGACTCACAGGACCTCATCCTTGCCCTTGCAAACCCCACTTCCACCCTCTATATCCTGCCCCTGCCGCAGGATTCCTGGTCGCCAGGGCAGTGTCCCTACTTGATTATTTTCAACGAGCGCGTCTCCCAGCGCTCTCTGGTTCTGGTCCGCCACCTCCTTCCAGTACTGCTCAGGCGGGGGCACGTCTGGAGGGCGCAGCGGTGGTGACTGCAGAGCCCCTGGGTCCAGTGGCGGGGAGAGGCAGGGCCCGAATGGCGACATGTCGCAAGGAGAGAAGGGGAAGTCTCTGCCGGCCAGGGTAGGCGACATCATAGAGGATGAGTCTGGAAAAGAGCAGGAGCTGGATTTGCAGCCTCAAACTCATGCCCAGCTAGTTACAGGAGCAAAATGCCACTCTGGGTGTAGGGTTTATGTAGAGATTTTTTTTAATTAAATTAAGCACCCCTTACTCCTAAACGCCTGATTATGAGGCCCTTCCTGATGGCCTGTACATACACAGTAGGTATCCATCATATGCCTGTTAAGTTTACCTGAATTCAATCAAGAAAACTTCCCTGGGCCTGCACACACAGGCCTTCGATCCCCTGCACACTCGTCACTCAACCTCCCCTGCCACACTACAGGATAGGGCTCCCTCTCCCAGAACTCACACCGATCCCAGATAAAGCGCTATGTAGATCCAGCGGTTCGACTTCTCAACTGGGGGAGAGAAATGTCCTAAATATGGAAAAGCCTGACTTTTTGATGAGTTGCTGGAGAGTCGCTGACAGTTGGCTGGGTTTACCACCTTGGCGACCACGAAATGTGAACTAGTCTGATTTGGGACTGGGGGACACCCCCGCTGTTACTTAACTGCCAGGAGACTGCACTTGCCTGCAATGAGATCATCCACCGTGTCTCTGAAATCCTGCAGATCGAAGTCCACTTCTGTTTGGAGGGAATGGTTCTGAAATAAACAAACGTGTACACTAGTTAACGAGTCTGGCGTTAGAAAGCCTTCAATAAATATTGGCGTCCCTATTAAAAATCTGGCAGTCACTATGCAATATATGTATGTAACACAACTGCACTTGTACCCCTAAATCCCCACCAAATAAAACACTTTTTGTGGCGGGTCCGGAACCCTTTCTAGACCGACAGACCTCCTCCCGGGCTAGGCGGCAGTCTGCGCGCACTCCTGTCGGCAGCCCAGTCTGGTACCCGAAAATTCAAGCCCCATCCGAGACAGGGAACCCAGCAGGCTTGCACCTCCACAGTGGTAGGCAAGGAGCGCGACACTAACTCGGGGAAGGGGGCAGCAGTTCGCAGCTCCTGCAGAGCGACTGCGTAGCGGGCATGGGTCCTTCCGCGCGCGGTGCGGGGGCCCAGCGCCGGCTCCGGGCAGCTGAGTAGCCCGCCACCCTCCAACCAGCTAAGCAGCTGCCTCCGTGAGGCCCGGCGGTTCCCCATGCGCCCGCGAAATTTCAACTCCCACTCAACAGCGACCGGCCACCGAGCCGCCGCTGTAGGAGCAGAGAGCACGTCTTGAACACAGGATCTTTCCACCCAAGACCCGACAGCGTGTAGGGGCTTCCAGAGCAGTAATTTGAAGCCGCGTTTCCCGCCAAGGTTCGGCCTCAGCTAACCGCCCCGCCCCTGCAACCGAGCGGGAGGTGAGCTGTGATTCGAGGGGCCAGGGGCATATGGGAAATGCTTCTGTTACGCACACAGCCAGTGTGGCCTCCATTGCTCTTTTCAGTTCCCAAAAAGTTGGGAGTACACTTTTCTCATACAGCCGGTGCACCTCCAACATCTTTAACTATATTCTCCTGGTGTCCTGCAGGGTGTCTGGGTGTGTGAGGGGAAAGCCTGCGTGAGGGGCTGGAGGCATGGGCTTTCTTGTTCCCTTAACTCATGGACATTTAGAGTTGATGAAAAACGCTTTTACACAGTCTCTCAGTTCATCCTCACACCAGTGTGGGAAGCAGGCGGGGCCTGGGAACTGATTCCTTTTTGAGGAAGAATCTGAAGCTCAGAGAGTTATCCAGTCACCCAGCTCTGAAGTAGTGGAATGGGGCCTCCTGCCCCCATACTTCATTTCCTTCAGCTTTTCTCTCTTTTTAGGAAAGCTGGCTTCCACTGAAGACAGCACTGGGAAGGGGACAGGAGTCTCAAGGGCCTTGGTGTGAGAAGATGCATCCAACAGCCTACCAGAAAGACTTGTTATACTGAATGCACTGTTGATTCATTCCTTTGTGCTCATCATACTGTTGTCCCAAAAGCCCTTCTTTACTGTTCAAATACTTCTGGGAAAAGGAACTTACTTTGTCCCTAACTTCAAAAAATGTACAAGTATCAGTTTTCCCTTGGGAGAAAAGTGTTAAGCAGGGAGGCCTCTAGCACCTCTGCCACTAGTTGGACGCTGAGACTATAAGGGAAAGGAGATGAGAAAGGAAGGACTGAGGGCCCCAAACAAGTCCTGGAGCATGAGTTCTGCCCTGGTTGAAGGGGCTCATTCTTCAAGAACTGGAAGGTCTCCTCCTCAGTAGGGATTTGAGAAAAGTCTCATGAGAAGACTGGAGGCCAACTCAGGAATTGGGGCCCTGGAAATGCTACCTGTTATACCAATCCAGGTTTTGGCCCATTCTGAACCTCAAACATTTCTAGAGCACTTCCTCTCTCTGTCCACGTTCCCCAGCAGGAAAGGAATGGGGAAATGTGATTTGAGTGTCCCAGGGGTCTCCCCAAGTGTTCCTCCCTTAGGGGCCTCTTTCCTCTGAACCAGCTCTGTCTTTCCCTGGAAAAATCCTGGATTTTTTGGTCCATCTGATGTGAGCTCTGTCCTTGAAACTTCGAGGCTGGGCATAGTGGCTCACGCCTGTAATCTCAGCACTTTGGGAGGCTGAGGCAGGCAGATTGCTTGAGCACAGGAGTTCAAGACCAGCTTGGGTGACATGGCGAATCCCCATCTGTACAAAAAGTACAAACAAACAAACCAAAAACTAGCTGGCTGTGGTGGTGTGCACTTGTAGTCCTGGCTACTTGGGAAGCTGAGGTGGGAGGATCGCCTGAGCCTGGGAGGTCCAGGTTACACTGAGCCATGATCATGTCACTGCACTCCAGCCTGGGTGACAGAGTGAGATCTTGTCTCAAAAAAAGAAAAAGAAAATAAACAAAATGAAACTTTGAATTCTACCTCCCCAATTAGATAAATCTGGCATTTCTCCAACTACAAAAGCAAGAAAAAAATTACTAACAAAGAGCATGATGCCAAATTTAAAATCTGTATACTTAGACAAACATTCAACGAGAGCTGCTTGGGCTTTCTTACTTGCACAATAAACATGTTGGGGTAAGGGAGTGACCTAGGCCTCTGGGTCAGTCGGAAGATGCTCAGGCATTATCTTTCCTTATTTGATCATCCAGATCTAAAAAGAACAATTAAATGCCCTCTACAGTGCAATGCCCACTCCCAACTCTTGCCTTAACAATCTCTGCTCTCAGCGGCCACCTAAACTGAGTCTCTCTAGGCCCTATCCCAAGGTTCTAGGAGGCTCTTGGAGGAGGGCTGAGAAGTTTTGCTCCACCACCACTCCCAGTTCTGGGAAGTGGTCAGGTCTTTGTAGAGTTCTGTACTGGGCCTGTCTGCAGACCCCAGACCTATTGCCAAGAAGCTGGAACTGGCACTTTTCCTGGGGGTTGCATCTGTTTAAGACCTCCTGTCCATCTGGGCACTTCATGTCCTACCCATGAGCCAGGCTTCTGGCCTCCCAGACACCATTCTGGGAGACTCCCTTCTCTGCCTGGGAAGCGTCAGCACCAGCAAGTGTGGAAGTGGGATGGGAGTGAGAAGACAGGTTTGGGGGGAAAGAAAAAAGTCAAGTGCCTTTTTGCCCCATCGTGGCAAGTGACTAGAGCTTTTTGAAGGGCGGAACAGGACTTTGAAAAAGTGCCCAATTGCTGAAGGACCATCTCTGCAGAGAGGAACATTTTCTGCAAGATTACTTCCAGAGTCCTTTGTCCTTCCTGCTTCTTCCAACTGCAAATTCTCTTGCTCTTTTCCAGTCTTTGATAGAGAAGTTATCCATCAACCTCCACTCTTCTTAGATACCCACGGAATGAAAATGGGCAGGAAGGGGGTGTTGGGAGAACTGATAGGACATGCAACAGGTGCCCAGTGCGCAACTTTGCTCCCACCCACCCGCCTGGTCTCTCTGTGCGCAATCTTGTCACAGCTCCAATGAGTAGATAGGGAGGAGAATGGGAGGGGAGGCCTCCAGGTGAGCCCGACTGTACCAAGTTGGTCAAATCAGCTCCAGTGGATATGTGGCCTTCATAACATACTAGGATGGAAGTAGAAGTTCTGATCTGGGAGGCTCAGGTACCTGCCCGATGCTTCCCCTCACCAGCTGAATGTGCCTGCGCTCCTGACCCGAGTGGAGCTTTTGGGGAATTAAAACCACCACCCCGAGGGGGGTTTGGGCTTGGTGAAACCAGGAGGCTCCACGAGAAGGGGAGGTACCTGCGAGGCGGCCAGGTCACCACCAGGCGGCGCGTCGGACCCGAGTAGCGAAGAGCAGTCAGCGAGGTCCTGCAGGTCTATGGTGGTGAGGGCTGTGCGGGGAGACCCGGGGACACGCGCCGGGCGGACCTTGAGCCTCTCCGCCAGGTTCGCCGCTAGGACGTCAGAACCCGGGGGAGAGAAGCTTCTCCGAGCCGCGCGCGCCGCACCCTCCCGGCGCGGGGAACCCGAGGGGTAGCGTGGGTGCCACGGGGCTCACCTGGCAGCGCGGCGGGCTGGGCCCCCGGAGGATCCTCGTACACCGACACCGGGCTCCCGCCTGTGCATCCGGGGAAGAACTTCCGCGGAGGAGCGAACTGGCCGGGCACACAAACGGTGATCGCGGGTCAGCCCTCGGGGCACGGAGCGCGCAGACCCCGCCCGGCCCGAATCAACCGCCCCACCTTCCTCTCCGGCTTCCCCGGCTTGCAGAGCAGCGCCCGGCCCGGCAGTGCCAGCATTCTGTTGGGACAGATGCTATCGAAGGCCCGGCGGCCGGCCGCGCCGCCTCCGCACGCCTGCATCCTGCCTCCTGCCTCCCGGCGCCGACTGCTCGGAGGCGGCGGCCCGGGCTGGGGCAGCGATCCACACCGTGCACTCCCTTCCGCGCCTGCAGGCTCCGAAGCCAGCCAGAGGTTGGGGCAGGCGCGTGGCGGAGGAGTAGCCGAGAGGTTGCGGAGGAGGTGCGGAGAGACGGCGGGGGAGGGGAAAGACCGCCGCGCGGGAGGGGCGGCTCGCGCCTGAGCGCCAGAGGTGGCGCCTTCAGCCCGGGACAATCTGCGCGCGGGCGGAGGCGTTAAACCCAACCTGGCAACCGCGCTTCCCCCCGGGAGCCGCCAGCGCGGGGCCCCGGCCCGCCAGCGCCGTTTCGGCTAGCGTTGGCGCCGCCGCCTCCCGGCCGCGCCAGGCGAAGAGAGGGAGAAGGAGGGGTGGGCGAGCGCCAGTCTCCCTCGCCCTGGGTACGGTCTTCCCGCTTACGGACAGCGGGAACGGCAAAGTTCACTATTCTTATTTCCTTTTCTTCCCACTCCAGCCACAAGGCGCACGAAATAAACATGGAGTGACACCCGCCAGTGCCAGACTCCGGCCTTTGCGCTCCCCTCGGGATTTAGTAAGGATGTAGAATACCGGCAGGGACGGCCCGGAACAGCCCCCTTACTACAGAAGCCCCTTCCCTCAAACCTGAACCTTATCCTGGGTCCTGACTCCTGGATTTCCACGTGGTCTCTTTTGGCCTGAGGCCAAGAGCCCCGCCCCGTTCCCCAAGCCCCACACGCTTCTCGGCAGTGGCGCGTGAGCACAGCCTTTAAAATACCGTCCGTTAAGAAAAAGTGACACTACGAACCCTCCTCCACTTTCTGAAAACGCCACAGTGGACAGTCCCGAATCCCCGAAAACCCTGTTCCTGCCTCTCCTAGTGGCCTCAGCGGCCCATCGCAACGTTTGGCTGGTCTCTTCGCTGTTGTAGTTGCCATTCCCAACCCGACACCTCTCCAACGAATGGGCATTTTCCTGAGTCGGAGGCATCTCCCAGGGAGGGGCATCCTTAGGCGAGGGACCTTTCTCAGGACCACTCATATTCATCCAATTTGAACAGTCATCTGAAATTGGAATCTTTGTGTACCCCCCATATTGGGCACCTTGTTTTCCCCTTATACCTAGTAGTAGTAGTTAAAGAGCCTCTAGCAGGAAAGATGCCCTAACAGCGGTGGAAGGTAATCCAATGGTAGAGCTGGAATAGACTGAGAGACCCTCTGACCACAAGTAGGTGCAGAAACTGAATTGAGGTGAGGCCAGCCAGCTAGAGTTGGTGTGGTATGGCTGATGGTGAGGAGCTCTGGCTTTAGGGTCAGAGTGCCTGAGGAACCAGGTCCATGAGCCCTAGGTCTTTAGGGAAAAAAAGTTACACTGGCCTCAATAGAGTTGCTGTGAAGATGAGTGAGATTATTTGTGTAAAGTGACTGGTGCTTAGTATGGGTAAATTAGCGATTTTTTAAAAAGGCTTTTCAGCTGTATTTCCAGCTTCCCACAACTTGTTCCTAGCCCTGTCTCCTGTTTCCTCTGGTTCCTGAGTAGCACAACCACCAGCCAGTCCATCTCCATCCCCATTCTTGCCCACTTTCCAGCATTTAAAATGAGTAGGGAAGCTCTTAGCTGAGTTTTGGGGAGATCTCTACACATGCAGATCATCACAAAATTTCCAGGATAGGCCCGTTTTCCAAATATTCCTCAATGAGTTCTAAGTTGGAGTAGACAAAAATATGGGCATTGCACATTATCTGTTTTAACAGGAACTGGAATAGCATGATAATGTGACTCCTAGGCTGGATGATTCTGGAACCAGTAACTCATAGCAATCTTGGCTGATTAATGGAGCAGATACTGGTGAAGACAACTCCCCTCAAAGTCACTCTTTTGCCTGGGAGCCAGACTGCAACCCCTTACAACCAAACACAGGGCCCTAATAATTTGTGATTTGAAACAGGTGATATGATCTTCCTCCTCCTTTTTCACCATCACAGAGCAGCTTTTACACAAATAGCTTGGCGATCACCACCTCCTTCTTCCACAGCTAAGGAGAAAGTTCCTAGAGAGTTTAGCATAGCAATATGTCAGAAGAGGCATTCAAGGGACGGAGAGTAAGGCACCCCTGGCTCTGAGAATGCCTGGAAGACACACTTTGAGAGAAGTGCAAAGAAGTTTCTCTAAATTTGTTTTGAGTTTGCTTTTTATTTGTGTTTGTCATACATTTTGATTTATTCTAGGTGCAGGGGAACATGACAGATTTCCCCCCCAAAAATTATCACTTTTTTCAACCATATAGAAAATTTGAAAGAACAGTACAATGAACAACCATATGTTCAACCCCACCCAAATGTTATTTTCCCATATTTGCTGTTTCTTTGCTCCAAGTTTTTCTGCAGAACTCCTCTCCTCCCATCACTGTGCATGTTACCACTAGCCTTTATTTCTCAAGGGTTTTCTATGTGCTGGGGGACCTGTGCTGGGCGATCAGTATGGACCATCTCATTAGAGCTATACTTCCACCCTACTAAATAGGCTCTATTGATATTCCCATTTTTATAGATGAGACATAGGCATAGATATGTGACTTGCTTAAGGTCACCTGGCAAATTGGATACAGAGCCCACTTAGTGAATCACTATACTACCTTATAACAAGTAAACTTAATCTCATTTAAGCTTCTCAATCTCATTTAGAGTTACAACAACCTCGATATCAATTGTACACTTCAGAGAGGATATGAAATTTGCTAGAGGTGACAGAGCTGAGATTCAGTGCCTGATCAGATTCATGACAGTGAGACTGAAGGCAATATGACAGGTGGAGTCAAAACTCCAGCAAGCCTCTGTCTCATTTCTCAATTCGGTTTTCTCACATCTGTAAGACGATTCCTGTAACGTGACTGTGGTAGACTGTGCTGGCTCTCCAGATGTGTTCTCTACAGTCCCTAGTGAATGGGGTGCACTGAGTAAATCTGCCACCTATCTCAGAAAGAGAGTGTTTTGAGAATTACCGGAAACCTGTCAGTGGGGGACATTTAGCAGTGTGGCTAAGAGTGGGACCCTAGACTCAGATCCTGGCTACTCCACTGTTGTTTAATTTAGGTTCTGTGCTCCAGTGTCCTCCTCCTCTGAAAAATGGGATAATAGACTCTGCTCCACAGAGTTGCTGGAAGAATGAAATAACAAATGCTGAACACAGTACCTACTACATAGTTAATGCTCAATATAGCCATTATGACTATTATGCCAGTTACTTTGGGCTCACATGTAGCAGCATGAACAGCTGGACCATGTGATTGCAGGGTAAATGGGCTCGACCTGCAATGGCCATGACCACAGTCAAATCCTTGGTTTCCAACATAACTCCAGTTGAACACGGGATTCTCCATGCCTGGATATTGCTTGCTTTCCCCCACCTCTGCTAGTGTGCCTGTGTGGTCCCCAAAAGCTTCCCAGCCCCACATCTGCCTCACCAGCAAGTGCAACCCTCTGGACAGCATAGAGGTTCTCTTTGAGGGTCACAGGACCCAAGCCATCAGGTGATCCTGACTCCACTAATCTCTGGAATTCAGTATCTAGGACCTCGCCTGACCTGGTGTTTCCACAGAGATCCCAATTACAGAGTGAAGGGAAAATCCCGCAAACGTTGCCAACCACCACCATTCCTGAGCTGAATTCACCTTCCCTCCCCGCAGACAGACACTCACAGGATTTAGACAAACCACAACTGTTTATTGGGGAAAGACTCAGCTCCCTCATGTGCTCGCTGCAAAATAAATAAAATACCAGATGCTACTATCGTACACTATTTACAACCTGCAGTTGACCAAGCAGGTCCTGAAGCCTTCTCTGTGGACCCATACTGCACTCTTCTGAGGCTATGGGAGAGGTCCAGCAGCCGGGTCAGGTACTAAAAGGAAACCAAGGGTCTGTTTTATTTCGAGCTCGGGGGCAGGCTGCACTTCTCGCAGATCTGAACGGGCAGCATGTGAGTCAAGGAAGTACTGTTTATGGCCACCAGCAGCTGCAGCTTGCCCAGGCAGTCCTCCAGCGCCACCTCCGGGTGGTCTCCCAGGCGCAAGTCCACGGGCCGCGGGACCCGCAGCATGCGGTCCGCCAGCGCCAGGCAGCAGATCGCCAGGAGGGAAGGGGAGTAGCTGGTGAAGGCATAGTCGGCCAGACTCAGCTCTGCCACCCCCCGCGCCAGGGCTTGCGCTTCCAGAGCTTCGGAGACCTCAGCCTGCCCCGACTCCACGCGAGCCTGCGTGAAATGCTCCAGGAAGAAGCTAATGGTGGGCGCACCCAGTCTGAAGTGCAGCTTGTGCAGCACGATGCACTCGAGGTTGCAGAGCTGCTGCCGGGAGAAGGCGCCGCAGCACAGGGCCAGAAGCTGCTTCACGCGCGGCGGGTGCACCTCCACCTGCAACACAGGGCGCACTCAACCCCGCCTTGCGGCTTCCCGGGCCCGAGGCCCACCCCAGTATGAAGCCCGGGACTTTCCCTATCCCTTCCAGAGAGACAGCCGGGGCTCTGCCTCTCCATTGCTTCCAGGTAAGTGACCTGGGGCGTACTTCCAGCGCAGTTGATCTAACTACTGTCCAACTAAAAAAAAAGCTTGGGAAATTTTGAAGGCTTTTTCAGAGACTAGACTAGAGGTGACAAAAGAGCTGTTTGGGACAGATTACAGCTATTAGTCTTTTAGGCTATTTCTTTGGGGGCTGAGTGACAGGATTGTTCGTTTGTGGAGGAATTGTTAAGGCTAAGGGATATATGCATACGCAAATATCTGAAAAAATGAGTTCTGGGAACCCAGCACTGAATCTTGCGCGCTAGAAAGACCGGCGGCCAGGGAGTGGCGGGGAGTTTGGCTGCGTCCCCAGATGCCGCGTGTACCTGTTTGATGCCCCAGGTACCTGTTTGCAAGCGATGAGCAAGGAGGTGACCCCGAGCAGCTGGAAGCAGTCTGCAGCCACCGGCGTGGTGGTGAGGAAGCGGTCCAGAGTGTTCACCGTCAGGCACAGCGACTCGAAGGAGAGGCCGAATTGGCGGTGCACCGGGATCAGCCAGCTGAGCAGCTTACAGCGGGATTCCGCCGTCACCTGCCGGGAGGGAGAGGGGAGGCGGCCCGCTGGGCTTAGGGTGGAGAGGGACTGTGGGAGGGAAGGAAGGGCCAAGAAGAATCGGGGAGCTTCCCCAGAGAGAGGCAATAAGATTTCAGAGAGAAACGCAATGGAAACTGGGAAACGCGTGGGCCGTGCTGAGCCGGAACACCGGGATTGGGACCTGTCCCAGAGAGCGTCGTACACATTACTTCGCGTAATGCGCTCAGCAATTCAAAGGAAAGGGAGGGGTTCCATTTTGCAGATGAAGAAAGAAGCTCAGGGGTGTTAAATAACTTGCCTGAGTTCGGTAGGAGTCCGGACTCAACCTAGAAACGAATTGCTCTCTACCTTGCCCCACTAGCCAGCTTGGGACTTGGGGCAAGTCCCTCAAGCCGTCTACGCCCCCCTTCTATCTGTAAAATGAGGCCGGTGACCCGCCCCTCCACGGCCCTTTCTGCTTCAACTGGGGGCGGGAGCTGGGCTGTCCCGGGCCCAGGCGCTCGGAGGGCCGACCCGGCAGGAGAGGAGACAGCCTGGGAGGAGAGGAAGAGCGGCGGCGGGGAGCTGGCTCTACCAGCACCTCACTTGTGGCTGCCGCGCCAGCGCCTCCCGCGGGTGGAAGTGGCTCTCCTGCGCCTTGCGGAAGGCGTAGCAGCTCTGGCCGTAGTCGCGGAAGGTCTGTAGATCTAGCTGCGCCAAAGGCTGGGCCGGGCCGGGCAGGGGGCTACCGCCCCGCGCCGCAGAGGGGCTGTCTGTGCCGTCTGAGCCGGAGCTGGGGGACTCGAACAGGTCGCAAATGCCGGAGTCTCCCGGGAGCGGGCACGGGTCCAGGGGCTGCAGCGGCTGCTTCCTCTGGAGGCGCGGACGCCTGCTCTTCTTCACGGGGGCGCGGAGGTTCTGGTCGTTGTCCCGCCTCCCCGCCCGAGCGGCGGGGCTTGAGGGGCTGGTGGGACAGGGGGTCACCATGATGCGGCCGGGTGGCCGCTTTACTACTTTCAACGCCCCGGCTGCGGCGGGCAGCAGACGCGCCCGCGAAAGTGCGAAGGAGGCCGGGCTCAGAGGTTGGCGCGGCCCTAAGTACCCGGCCGGCTCCTTCTGCCTACCACACCCCCGGCCTCTCACTGGCTGAGCCCAGAGCGGCACTGGAGCCGCGATTTTCCGGCTGGAGAACCACTCGCTCGCTTCAGGGCGCAGGCAGCGCGTCGCCTCCGCGGCGCGCCAGTGGGAGGGGGAGCTGCAGCGCGCGCCGGGCATCAGCCTTTCGCGCCTGCGTCCCGCGTTACCCGGGCAACCGGAACTCGGGTCGCTGCTGGAGGCCCGCACGCTGAGTGGGAGTGGGGCTGCGGCGGGCCGGGCCAAGTAGCTCCGCTGCGCCCGATAAAAGATTCTCCCAGGTGGCATCTCCCTGTCCTTGGCCAGATGGTCTCGACACGTGCGGGCACCTCTAACCCAGGTCGGTAATTTTGTAAAGGTCTGATCCTGAGTTCCAAACGAAAGTCTGGCTAGAGTTCTGTCAACACAGGAAAAGTTTTCTTCAGTGACCCAAACAAGCAATAGTGTTAATTCAGTTGCGTTTGTGGATTTTGTTTCGGTGGCTACCGTAGTAGCCAGTGCCCTTCCTTCCGCCGGCCTCGAGGAGCAGAGCCTCAGCAGGGCAGTCTGTGCTGCGGCTAGATTGGAGCTCCACCAGCCAGCCACGGCGTTCGCGCTCAAAACAAAACGGAAAACTGCCGGATGAACTTCAGTCGGCAAGCAAGTCTGCAGGCCGTGAAGACTTTCTCCCACACTTTTCACCCCAAGCCAAGTAAGCTGGGGCTGCAACGGTTTAAGAACGTTGGAAAGTTGCATTTCGAGTTTGATCGAATTGCTCACAGCCTGTTCCGTTTTAGGTCATTAGCTTCTGGCCTTCTACCCCGCCAGCAGCCCAGTCCTTTCTTGGTTTTTCCCTGCTTCCTGCGTCTGCTCCTTCAGGGTGATAAACTCAGGGAAATTAAAGCTGGAATGGGGACGCCCAGCCCGACCGGGCGGGGCAGTTTCCTCAAGGCGCCTCGGGTTTTGTCCACAGACTCCTGTCCCGGTAGAAGCTGGAGCCCCTCTCTGGCCTGACTGAATCTTCCTGAGGGTCTCTGACCCTATAGGAGAAGGGGCTCCAGGAGCACAAGTAACCTATAATCAACCTCACAGGCACTTAGCAACGGCAGAAAGCCTAGGTGCCCTCAGCCCGTGTTTTCCAGAGGCCCTCTAAGAGGCGAGGCTACTGGGTGCCAAACCAAGAGCAGGTTCAGCCACCTAACCTCATTACAGAAGAAAGCTGACAAATGTGCCTACCCAAAGTGCAAGTTTGTCTATGAAAATTTAGTAGATGGTGGGAAGGTGTCTCCTAGAGATGCAGGTGAAAGAAAAGGAATGGATTTTGGGTTCTGACCACTGTTCCTCCTATTTCCTCGTAACTCTGAGCAAGCTCTCTATTCTTCTGCCCTAAATAATGTCATCTGGGCTGGGTGTGGTGGCTCACGACTGTAATTCCAACACTTTAGGACGCCAGGGCAGGTGGATCACATGAGGTCAGGAGTTCGAGACCAGCCTGGCCAACATGGTGAAACCGCATCTCTACTAAAAATACAAAAATTAGCTGGAGGTGATAGCACACACCTGTAATCCCAGCTACTTGGGAGGCTGAGGCACAAGAATCGCTTGAACCTGGGAGGTGGAGGTTATAGTGAGCCAAGATCATGCCACTGCACTCCAGTCTGGGCAACACAGCAAGACTCTTGTTACAAAAGAAAAATAAATAAAATAAGTAAATAAATAAATAATCTCATCTCTAACATGGGAGATGAGCTAAGAAACACTGGGAGTAGTACCAGGCCTTACCGCCTCTCAGACTATTGTTGGGGAACATTATGGGAGGAGCAGTTGACCCTGTGGAGGGGGCTCAGATATCAGACTTATTCCTAGAGAAGCTTTCTGGGTGAGGAGGAAGAATCCAGGAATTCTGATTTTTTCATATTGGCCCAAGTGGCCAGTGTGGTAAAGTGAAAAAGAGCAGGAAGTCAACTCCTTTTTCCTTTTTTTTTTTTCTTTTAAAAATCTAATTATGCTTTCATCTATTTTTTTTTTCTTTTTATGCTTTCATCTATTTTTTTTTTCTTTTTGAGACAGAGTTTCACTCTTGTTGCCCAGGCTGGAGTGCAATGGCACGATCTCTGCTCACCACAACCTCTGCCTCCTGGTTTCAAGCGATTCTCCTGCCTCAGCCTCTCTAGTAGCTGGGATTACAGGCATGTGCCACCACGCCTGGCTAATTTTGTATTTTTAGTAGAGACGGGGGTTTTTCTATGTTAGGCTGCTCTTGAACTCCCAGCCTCAGGTGATCCTCCCGCCTTGGCCTCCCAAAGTGCTGTGATTACAGGCGTGAGCCACCGTGCCCGGCCATCTGTTTTTTTCTTTAAGACGGAAAGAGTCTCGCTCTGTTGCTAGGCTGGAGTGCAGTGGGGAGATCATGGCTCACTGCAACCTCCGCCTCCCAGGTTCAAGTGATTCTCCTGCCTCAGCCCCCTGAGTAGCTGGGACAGCAGGTGCGCACTACCACGCCCAGCTAATTTTTGTATTTTTAGTAGAGACCGGGTTTCACCACGTTGGCCAGGGTGGTCTTGATTTCTTGACCTCGTGATCTGCCCACCTCAGCCTCCAAAAGTACTGGGATTACAGGCGTGAGCCACCATGCCCAGCCTATTTTTTCTTTTTCTGAAAATCTAATTAGTGAAGTCAACTCCTGAGGGCAAAACTCTGGTTCTCTTATTGGTTGTCTTAGGCAAGACATTTCCCCCTCTCTCTGAGTCTCCGTTTCCTCATCTGTGTTTTTTTTTTTTTTTTTTTTTTTTGGAGATGGAGTCTCGCTCTGTCGCCCAGGCTGGATGGAGTGCAGTGGCACGATCGCAGCTCACTGTAAGCTCCGCTTCCCGGGTTCACGCCATTCTCCTGCCTCAGCCTCCTGAGTAGCTGGGATTACAGGCACCCGCCATTATCCCCAGCTAATTTTTGTATTTTTGTAGAGATGGGGGTTTCACCATGTTGGCCAGGCTGGTCTTGAACTCCTGACTTCAGGTGATCTGCCCGCCTTGGCCCCCCAAAATGCTGCAATTACAGGTGTGAGCCACTGCGCCCGGCCACACTGGAGCTATTCTGAAAAAAAGCACCATCATTTGATCCACCTGTGGAGATGAGACTCTCTTTGCACCATGCTCAAAATGCTTTGCACTCCCAGGGAGTTTGCCTGTAGTTAGAGTCAACTCCCAACAGGCAGTGCCTGAGCTTTGGCTTGATGGACGTATTCCTCAGTTTTCTGGAATGCCTGCTGTGCCAGGTGCTGGGTCTAAAACCGTAAGACTGCACGGGTCCTGCCCTCACAGAGCTGCATAGTTGTGGGGGAAACAAAGAGCCACTTGTTGCACTTGTTTAAATGATTACTGTGTGGTAAAGGATTACTGATAGAGGATTTACTGGATTTAGGGTTGACAGATAAAATACAGGACACAGAGTTAATTCAAATGTCAAAAAAACAAATGTTTAGCATTGAGTATGTCCCAAATATTGCATGGGACATATTTGTAAGAAAAAAATATTCATTAGTTATTTTACTGCAGGGAACATACTTATACTAAAAGATGATTTGTTGTTTATCTGACATTCAAATTTAACTGGGCATCCTGACATCTGGCAGCCCTACTTGGATGTCACAGAAACCCACAGTAGGAGCAATTAGCCTGGCCTGGAAAGGCTTCCCAAAGCAAGTGGTAGTTAAGCTAAGAGAGAAGGAGTTGGGTGGAGAGAAGAGAGGAGGGAGAAATCATTTTAAGTAGACTAGCAGGATGTGGGAGGTTCTGGAAGCAGCATGATTCCTGAAATGTTTTAGGGCCTACTTGATACAGAATGATTGGAACACAGGGTCAAAGGGAAGAGATGTAGGGGAAAAATGGCTAATACTTAAGTAAAACTTAGGTGCCAGGAACTTTATTATGCTCTTCATGTATATTATATTCATTTCATCTTCCCAGTAGCTCTGTGAGATCGCTCCTATTATTTTCCCCATTTTATAGATGAGAAAACTGTGGCACAGAGAAGTAATTTCCCCAAAGTCACAAAGCTAGTAAATGGCAGAACCAGGTCAAACTTAGCCTAGCTCCTTGCTCCATAATCACCATGCTTCAATAGTAAGATCATACAGTGCTTTGTAAGCTACATTAGATGTTTAGACTTTACCTGAAGCCTAAAGCCACTGAAGAGGCCTGACCAAAGGAGAGAGAAGATCTTTTGTTTAAAAAATTACTCTAAAGCTGGGTGCCGTGGCTCACACCTATAATCCCAGCACTTTGGGAGGCCGAGGCAGTCGGATCGCTTGTGCTCATGAGTTTGAGACCAGCCTGGGCAACATGGTGAAACCCATCTCTACAGAAATACAAAAATTCACTGGGAATGGTGGCATGTGCCTCTAGTTCCAGCTACTTGGGAGGCTGAAGTGGGATGGTGACTTGAGCCTGGGAGGCAGAGGTTGCAGTGAGCCAAGATCATATCACTGTACTCCAGCCTAGGCAATACAGCCAAATCTTGCCTAAAAAAAAAAAAATTCAAATTACTCTAGCTGCTTTGTGGAAAATAGATTGGAGAAGAAAAGGTTGAAGGCCTGTTAGGTGCAGTAATTCAAACAAGAGAGGATTGTGGGTAATGAGGATGGAGAAAGGATATTAGATTCTAAATATTTAGGAAATAGATTACAAAGGGGGCTCCATGTTGGTTAGGTGAATTCAAGGAGCTCTGTGAGTCTGGCTTATATACTCAGGCAAGTGGGTTGGCAGGTAAAACAATGTAACCTGTCACTCTGTTTAAGGTCAAAGAGAAAGTTCCATGTTTCCATTCAATTAAGTCTTCACTGTAAAGATAGAGCTTAATCAGGATGCAAGTACCAAAAGACAATATTTACATAATGAATGAACATATGTAAATACCAGTGGTTACCTTTTGTTATCAATTGTTGCTTAGTTAAAACAATATACCCAAGATTTTGACTGAATTAATGAAAATATTCAATATAAACTTGTATATGGCTCCACTGTGCATCATGGAATCGGGCAAAACCTTGAAAGGAGCTTTTCTTAGTATAGCATCTCAGTCATAAGCAGTCTTTTAATTCAGGGGATGGTTTTTACATTTTTTTCTAACTCTTAATATTGGATAAAACCTTATTTTAATTGATTTAACTTGTATAAAAAGCCTTCTTAAACTTGTCTTCAAAGCTCAGGGCTAGGTTTTGTATCTAGGACTCCTGTCCACTGCTTCCAAGAAAAGGCACAGTTGATCTCCCCTTGGTCATTTCTCCTCTCTAGATAGAGTAGGAAAGGAAATGGTCATCACGACATCCTTACCTCTTTCCTCTGCCGTCTGATGTTACAGCTTGTGCTTATTGTTAAAAGCAGTGTTTACTTTTAGTCATTCATTAATTTATTCATCAAATATTTTTTAAGTTCCTACTATGTACTAGGCACTTTTCTAGGTGCTGAGAATATCACAGTGAATAAAATAGACCAAAATTCCTGCCCTAATAAACTTTATGTTTTAGTGCGAGGAGACATAATAATCAAATAAATGTATGTTTATGTTAGATGGTGAAAAGAGCTAAGAAAATAAAGCAGGAAAGGGAAATGGGGAACTTTAGGACATGGGGGTATAGGAATTTTAAATAAAGAGGTCAGGAAAAGCCTAATTGAGCAGTTGACATTTGAGCAAAGACCTGAACGAGTTGAGAGAGTGAATCATGCTTATTCTGGGGAAAGCGCATTCCAGGCGAAGGGAACAGCCATGTGCAAAGGCCCTGAAAGAGGAGCGTGCCTAGAGTAAGGGAGCAGAAGAGTGGGAGATGAAGACAGAGATTCTGAAAAGGGGTGTCTAGATTGTATAAATTAAATATATTATTACAATTAACTTCATCTATTTTTTTGGGTTTTTAAAATGTGATTTCTGGGCGTGGCACAGTGGCTCATGCCTGTAATCCCAGCGTTTTGGGAGGCTGAGGTGGGTGGATCCCTTGAGGACAGGACTTTGAGACCAGCCCGGCCAACATGGTGAAACCCCATCTCTGCTAAAAATATAAAAATTAGCCAGGTGTGGTGGTGTATGCCTATAAACCCCAGCTAGGGCGGCTGAGGCATGAGAATCACTTGTACCCAGGAGACGAAGGTTGCGCTGAGCTGAGATGGTGCCACTGTACTCCAGCCTGGGGGACAGAACAAAATTCTTTCTTAAAAAAACAAAAAGTGATTTCTGGAAATTTTAAATTTACATACAAACAGCCTGAGCAACATAGTAAGATCCCATCTCTACTAAACATTTAGAAAAAAATGAGGCATGGTGGCTCACATCTGTAGTCCCAGCTACTTGAGAGGATCAGTTGAACCCAGGAGTTTGAGGTTATAGTGAGCTATGGTCGTGCAACTATACTCCAGCCTGGGTGACAGAATGAGACCCTGTCTCAAAAAATTTAAAAAATTACATATGTGGCTCACATTGTATTTCTGTTGTACAACACTGTTTTCGAAGAATTAATCAGGCTGAGAATACATGTGGGTGGCAAGAGGGGATGCAGGCAGAAACAGAAAACCACTTAAACTGAAAACCACTTACGAAACTATTAAAATAATTCAGGTGAGAGATGATGGTACCTTGAACCAGGATAGTAGGTAGTAGAGATGGTGAGAAGTGATTAGATTTTGGATATATTTTGAATATAGGCCAATAGAATTTGGTATAAAGATATAGAGGCTGGGCACAGGGGCTCACATCTGTAATCCCAGCACTTTGGGAGGCCAAGGTGTGAGGGCTGCTTGAGGCCAAGAGTTCAAGACTTGCCTGCGAGACACAGCCTCTACAAAAAATACAAAACTCACAAAATTAGCTGGGTGTGGCAACTGGTGCCTATAATCCCAGTTGCTTGGGAGGCTGAGGTGGGGGAGGATTCCTTGAGCCTAGGAGGTTGAGGCTTCAGTGAGCCATAATCATGCTACTGTACTCTAGCGTAGGTAACAGATGGAGACCCTATCTCAAAAAAGAGAAAGATACAGGGTATGAGAGAAAGAGTCAAGGATGATCCCGGTCTGACCTGAACAATTGAAAATATGAAGTTGTCATTAGCTGAGATGGAAAGGATTGAGGGAAGGAAAAGGTTTTATGGAGAAGATAAGGAATTTGAGTGTGCTATGCTTGAGACATCTGCCAGGCATCCATGTGGGGATGTAAAACAGGTATTTGAATACAAAAATTGAGAGTTCAGGTGTGAGGTCTGGGATGTGAATTTGGGTGTTAGCAATGAATAAGGGTAAATAACATAATTGACATTAAACAACGAATTTTGTGTCTCTCTCCATCTCACCACAGTGTTTTTCGAATGTTCCACTGCCTTATCGTAGAATGCACTGTTGAAACCCAATTCAATGTAGTTTTAGACAGGACATATAATAAAGTGATATTCCTGCACATCTCTTGGTCCTGTGCCCCACCTTCTAGAGATTTTAAAGCAAGACTGTCAGTGCCACGTTTTCCTCTCCTCAGTATTTGTGATTGGTATGAACAATATGGTCCAAGTTAAAAGCATTTTATTTTCCCCATGAAAAGTCTTTAAAATTAATTTCTGTTTACTAATCTCTCTGGGACCTGGGCCCAGTGCTCCTTAAATGCACTAGGTAAACCTAAAATACTTTAAAAATGTAAAACCGAATTAAACTCAGGCTTCTACGTCCAAAGCTGCTTAACCACGATTTGACCTGTTTGTTTTCAGGTGTGGTTTATGAAATCTGCAAGGGAGTATTAACATAATGGAACCAGAGGTTTTTTTAAATTCCAGTTTGGCACTTGAGCTTGAGACAAAAGCCCCCACCCTCACCGTATTCCAGCTCTATGATGGGGGCTGAAGTAGGAACAATACATTTACTGACAGTGCCTTGTTTTAGCAAACAAAGTAGGTTGCCGCCTAACTGTGAACATTTGCTAGCGCCTTAAAATAATGCTTAAACTCAGTTTTGATGTCACTAAAAATTCTAATATTTACTTAAGACTCTATTTCTATTAATGTATTTAAGCATCAAAATGGAGACATATTTAAGATAACTTGAAGTCAGACAAGTTTTGCTGGTATTTAGAACACAAAGGGCCGGCATTTTTAGCACATTTAAAAAACCCAGACGTTTGACTTACACGTCTAAATGTCCACCTGGGAAAAAGGCTATCTCTTTGTTACCTGCCTTCCTGGAGTTTTGCCAATCCCCAGTTCACTAAAAGTTCAGTACACACGCTCAAGTGCACTGCTTCTCTCCTCAGGCATAGATGTGCTTTTTCTCCCAACTTTCCTCAGATTCCCTCCTATCTGTGGCAATCTGCCTGGCACTGGCAGTACTGTGCAGTGGTTAAGAGCTTTGGCTCTGAAGTTTGACTTCTGGAGTTCAATCCTGTCTGCAGTATACTAGTTCTGTGAACCTGGGCAAGTTAAAGGTCTAGCCCTCCAGATAAATATCACCTGGTGTAACATTTAAGAAGTTTTACTTCTTCTTCTTCTTCTTTTTGTTTGTTTTTTTTTTTTTTTTTTTTTTTTTGAGACAGGGTCTTACTCTGTCACCTAGGCTAAAGTGGCACCATCAGGCTTCACCGCAGCCTCCTCACCTGCACCCCCCAACTGGGCTCAAGCAATCCTCCTGCCTCTGGGGACTACAGGCACATGCCACCATGCCCGGCTAATTTTAGTATTTTTTTTTTGTGTAGACTGGGTCTTGCCATGGTGCCCAGGCTGGTCTCAAACTCCTGGGCTGAAGTAATCCACCCATCTCAGCCTCCCAAAGTTCTGGGATTACAGGCATGAGCCACTGTGCCTGGCCCAAGAAATTTTACTTCTGTAAAGGTTAAGTCTCTTTGCCATATTCTGTTGCTGTGTGGAAAGGTCTCCCCCAGCAACCTCTGTCCTTCCAGGGTCTGGATTGGAAGAGCACATCAAGAACTAAAGGGTAGTAAGCACTGCAGCATAATTATGCTTGAAGCCCGCCCAGGCCTCAACTCTGTTATGGTATGGGATACTAAGTGACTTGTTTCAGTGACCCTTGCAAGCATTTCCTCAAACTGTGATGGTAGCCTGATGCTTACTCTGCTGGATTCCCTTTAGATGGTGGTGGTGCCCATGTAGACTCAGGGCTGTCAGGAGCAACGAACCTTCCTGATACTGTGTGTGTAACATTTAGTGTGTTGCAATTTACTTATGATATAGTCAAGACTTTGTTATACTATCAAACTTGTTTTGGGTATTATGTAGCTTCATTATACCATATACCAGGATATAGGGAGCAGAATCTCATCTGAAGAATGAGGTCATTCTTGGTGTCATTTGCTTGGAGAAAAAGTGTGCTTTCTAGAAAAGAAGTCAGAATAAAGGAAAAGATGTTGGTAATTTGCAGGAAGGAAATCTCTTTCTTGGATTTGCCACTACCCTGCATCCCCCTACTTCACCCTGGTATTGGGGTATCCAGGAGATTTGCTCTTCATTGTCAATGGTGAGTTTGAAAGTGATATGCTGCAGATTTTGTGATACTCCCAGAATAGGGAAGTATGACATAAAACCAAGAGACTGTAAAAAAAAAAAAGATTTAGCTGGGCACAGTGGCTCACGCCTGTAATTCCAGCACTTTGGGAGGCAGAGGCGGGTGGATCACGAGGTCAAGAGATTGAGACCATCCTGGCCAACACGGTGAAACCCCATCTCTACTAAAAATACAAAAATTAGCTTGGCATGGTAGTGCATGCCTGTAGTCTCAGCTACTCAGGAGGCTGAAGCAGGAGAATCACTTGAACCCAGGAGGCAGAGGTTGCAGTGAGCCGAGATCGTGCCACTGCACTCCAGCCTGGCAACAGGGTAGGACTCCGTCTCCAAAAAAAAAAAAAAAAAAGATTTATAAATTTGATTATGAAAAGTAAAAATGTTGAAACTAGAAAAATACTTATATCACAGATATAGGCGTAATTTTCTTTACCTTGATCTTAGCCAAAAGGCCGAGAAGCAATTGGCATAATTTTCTTAAGATATAAAAAGCTCTTATAAATCAGTATGAAAAAGAGTGACACTCTAACAGAAAAATGAACAAATATTTGAATAGTTTACAAAAAAATGCCTTATATGAAAAGATGCTGAAACTCAGAAAAATCCAAACTTTAATCATAATTACTAAAAATCCAAACATTTGATAAGAGGATGTAGGTTATCAATATGTTGTTGGTTGCAATATAAATTACAACCATTTGGAAGACAATTTGGCAAGATCTGTAAACATTTAAAATGCACATAGTCTTTAGCTTAGCAGTTCTACTTCTGGATAGTTAGTATACATCAATGTAAAATGACTTTATAAAACTATATTTATTGCAATATCCTTGTTAGAAGTAAAACATTGATTGTCCTCAATAAGGGACATCCAAAGAATGGAATATTATGCAGTCATTGAAAAGAATGAGGCAAATGTTTTTGTACTGATGTGGAAGGATTTTCCTGGGGCTTTTGGTTGTTGTTTTGTTTTGTTTTTTTGAGATGAAGTCTTGCCCTGTTGCCCAGGCTGGAGTGCAGTGTTGTGATCACAGTTTACTGCAGCCTCACTGCCTCCTGACTTCAAACAGTTCTCCTGTCTTAGGCTCCTGAGTAGCTGGGATTACAGGCATGCACCACCATAGCTGGCTACTTTTTGTATTTTTAGTCAAGTTGGGGTTTTGTCATGTTGGCCAGGCTGGTCTCGAATTCCTGACCTCAGATGATTTGCCTGCTTCAGCCTCCCAAATTCTGGGATTACAGGTGTGAGCAACCGTGCTGGCCCCAGATTTTCAAAATAGAGGATTAAAATAAAGTAAGGTGCAAAATAGCATGTCTAATATGTTGTCACGTGTATAAAAGATATATATGTATATATGTGTACATGTACATACACATATGCACACATCCTTGTATGTGCATAGCATCTTTCTAGACAGATACACAAGTAACTGGTTACACTGGCTGTCTTTGGAGAGAAGATTTGGCAGATTAGGAGACAGAAATAAGAGGAAGAGGGACTTTTTACTGTGTACCTTCATTTACCTTTTTAATTTTGAGCTGTATGGATATGTCATTTGTTTTAAAAAATGGTGCTGTTCGTATGCAGCTGGCTGAAAGTTAGAGAGCAGGGACCCTAGATGAGGCCTTTAAAGTGGCAATAGCTATTGTAGATGGATATCAGAAAAGAGTGGATGGAATAAAACAACACCTGGGCGCCCCAGGAGCAAAATTGTGTGACTTTGTATGCGAGACTGTGCTATAGTTAGGATATTTGTCCCTGCCCAAATACCATGTTAAATTTTAATCCCCAATAATAGAGCTGGGGCCTGGTAGGAGGTGTTTGGATCATGGGGGCAGATCTTTTATGGCTTGGGGTGCTGTCTTTGTGATAGTGAGTTCTCATGAGATCTGGTCTTTTAAAAGTATGCAGCACCTCCCTCCCTCCTACCCCCTCATCTCTCTCTCTCTTTTTCTCTCTCGCTCACTCACTTGCTTGCTCTTGCTTTCACCATGTGATGTGCCTGCTCCCCTTTGCCTTCTGCCATGATTGTAAGCTTCCTGAGGCCTCTCTAGAAGACAAGCAGATGCCAGCACCATGCTTCTTGTACAGCCTGCAGAACTGTGAGCCAATTAAATCTCATTTCTTTATAAATTATTCTGTCTCAGGCATTTTTGAAATAGCAATGCAAGAATAGTTTAATATAAGCTGGTTTTCCTTTTTGTTTTGGAACTTGGATTATATGAGTGAATAGAACAGACAAACATCTGCCTTTGTGGAGCCTATATGGGGTGATGATGCAGGAAAAGACAACCAGTACAGGCTCTCGGGCATTGGGAATGCCAGTGGGCACGTTGTGGCATTAAATGGGCTAGTCATTGGAAAGGTAACACTTGAGCAGAGACCCCTAAGTAGTGGAGGAGTTGGTCATGTGGACATCTGTGGGTATAGTATTCTAGCCAGCGAAACTAGCCAGTCCAAAAGCTCTGAGGCATGGGGGCCCAGTGTGTGGAAGACCAACAAGGCGGCCAGTGTGGTTGGAGTAGGAGTGAAAAGAGTAGGAGATGAAGTCAGAGAGGCAATAGGGCAGATCATGTAGGATGCTGTTATCATTAACATTTGCTGGGTTCTTTAGCTTATAAAGTTGTGTGATATTTTATTGTAGCATTGAATCATTACCTCAACCATATGAGATAGGTACAACTATTATTGTCCTCATTTACAGATGAGAGAACAAGTTCAGATTAAGGAGCTTCCTTGAAGATGCATCTAGTAAGTGTAATAGTCGGTATTTAAATCCAAGTGTATGATTCCAGTTTGGACATTCACCCCTGTGCTGTTCTGTATTTATTAAATGTGAAGGGAGAACTAAGGAAAGGCTTTGAGTCTGTCCTCAGGCCACTGCTTTGAAAGGAGAGCTTTGCTGAGGGACAAAGCCCCCAGAGGAAGGAGAAGCCAGCAGGGTCAGAGCTGGTTGCACTTTCTTGTGACAAATCTGGGAGGCTCTGAGATATGTTTTAACAAGACAGGCAGAATCCCCTTGCCCAAGTACGCGCTGGCAGGTAAAAACTGAGCTAGAATGGGGAATAGAGTAAAGGAAGCAAGGCTTTAAGGCCAAAGAAAGCATAAAGCTATCTGGAGTGTGACGACCACAGAGGGCCATCTAATTTCCATGAACCAGCCACCTTTTAGGTGGTGATCACATAAGGAAGTGACAGTTTACTTGACTTTTCAGCAAGAGCACTGGTGCTGAATAGATGAGTTTAAATTGGCCAAAGAATGCACATTCTTATATCTGGCAGTCTTGCTGGGAGTGAAGAGAAGGTCTCCAAAACCAGGCTGGCCTGAGGAGTGACAGAAGTTTGTGCCTTTGTTCTTGAGCCATGGCTATTAGCCTGTTGAAAAATACAGCTTATCTTTCCACCTTCCATTCCTGGTACAAACATATATTTTACATGAAGTAGCAGATCTAAGATATACCATGAAAGGAAGCTCTTAAAAATATCTCCTGTTACTAGAATGTAACTATACTTGGACAGTATAGTTGTCTATCCCTGTTCCTCCACAACCAGTATGTAATGAGTACCTACTAAGTACCAGGCATCACTCTAGGTTTGCAGCAGTGGATAAGACACACAAGGCCCCTGCTTGCGTAGAGCCGGGAGTGGATAGGCTGAAAATAAAAAAGTGAGCCACATCAAACAGGAATACATTCTTAAAACAGATTTAAAAGTGTGGTGGCCTAGAGTGTGAATGGGTATCTACTTTAAATTGCATAGCCAGGGATGCCTCTTTGAAGAGAATTCTTGTGTGTTGCTAGTGTTTGCAAGTCAACATGTCAGTTTTTTTCTTGTAATGTTGGGCAAATCTATTCCCTAAGTGAGAGTTCTCATAATGTTGAGAATGTTTTTGTTTGGGTAGCAACATTTTCTGGTGGGCAGGAATCCTACAAATATTTAGATACTGATAGTTAAATCCTCTAAAAATAGTTACTTCAAGGTGACCTGCAAAGGAGTAGTGGTGGGAAGTGGGCTTACTATATACAATGAATATCCCAACTAAATGCAAGCTAAAGCTAATGCATCTCTGTATTGTTGTTATTGATAATATTTGTGATGATTTTAAATAATGAGCATCCAGAGATGTTCAAGGAGAAAGAACTCCTTATACCCAGGGGGGCATCATATATTAACATAACCTCAGGCTTCTTTGTTACGGACAAGGCAGATCTATCCTGTCTTTTCTTTCTCTACCACACAGAAAACAAAGAGGGCAGCAATTAATATCTTCAGACCATGGTAAGATAAACCCCTGTTCCAAATGTAAAGCAAAACCGTCCTATTGAAAAGCAATAAAAAGGAAGGCTGAAGGGCACAATGTGTAATGTGCCTACTTGGATGTCAAATCATAGGGTACAGATCAAACAGAGCAGCTGTTGAGGGCTGCCTAGTCATATGCAGCTTAGTGTTTATGAGAAAAGACACCAAGGGCCTGCAGTTAACAAAAGCACTCAGCGTATGGCAGATTGGGCTGCTCTGTTGAGAGGTAGGATTTGGTCTCTAAGTTTGTTCAACTATACAGATTTGAAATAAATGGATGGATGGAGTGGCTAGGCTTTTTTTTTCCTGTGGAAGATCTGGATGTTAAAGGTATATCCTTCAGGAAAAATATTTCCCAGTACCTTTGGAGTGACTGAAAAATTCCTAACCTGTATGTATTTCCATATTATTATCATATCTGCTGTTTCTGTATCAGCTTGCTAGAATATACATATGAACCATTTATAGAACTCTATTCTGTCCTGTTGGTCTATATGTCTGCTTTATGCCATACCATACTGTTTTGATTAATGTAGATTTGTAATATGTATGAAATGAGAAAGTGTGAAGTCACTAGCTTTATTGTTGTTTCTCAAGATGATTTTGGCAATCAGTCTTTTGTGGTTCCATACACATTTTAGATTATTTTTTCTATTTCTGTAAAAAATGCCATTTGGATTTTGATAGGGATTGCATAGAGTCTATAGACTGCTTTGGGTCATATTGACAATATTAAGTCTTCTAATCTGTGAACATGGGCTCTCTTTCTATTTATTTGTGTCTTCTTTAATTTCTTTCAGCAATATTTTGCAGTTTTCAATGTATAACTCTTTATCCTCCCTTGTTTAAGTTTATTCTCAAGTATTTCACTCTTTTTGATGCTCTTATAAATGGGATTGCTTTCTTAATTTCCTTTTTGGATTGTTAGTGTGTACAAACAACTAATTTTTGTATGTTGGTTTTGTATGCTGCAACTTTGTTGAATGTATTATTTCTAACAGTTTTTGTAGAATCATTAAAGTTTTCTACATATAAGATCATGTCATCTGTGAACAGAGTTTTACTTCTTCCTTTTAAATTTAGATGCCTTTTTTCTTTTTCTTGCCTGATTGCTTTAGCTAGTACTCCAGTACTGTGTTGAATAGCATGGCAAGAGTGGGTATCCTTGTCTTGGTCCTATTTTTACAAAAAAAGTTTTTAGTTTTTTATCAATGAGTATAATGCTACCTGTGGGATTTTCATATATTAATTTTATTATATTGATGTAATTTCCTTCTATTCCTAGTTTACCATTTTAAAATCAGATTGTCTTTTTATTATTGAGTTGTAAGAATTCTTTATATCTTCTGTATACAACTCCTATATCAGGCATATGATTTGCAAGTATTTTCTCCTGTTTTGTGGGGTTGTCTTCTCTCTCTTTCTCTCTTTCTTTCTTTCTTTTTACAGAGTCTTGCTCTGTTGCCCAGGCTGCAGTGCAGTGGTGCAATTGTGGCTCACTACAACCTCTGCCTCTTGGGTTCAGATGATTCTCATGCCTCAGCCTCCCAAGTAGCTGGGACTACAGGTGCACACTACTATGCCTGGCTAATTTTTGTATTTTTAGTAGAGATGGGATTTCAGCATGTTGCCCAGGCTGGTCTCAAACTCCTGACCTCAAGTGATCCACCTGCCTCAGCCTCCCAAAGTGCTGGGATTGTCAGAGGCATGTGAACCACAGCAACTCCATATTGAATGGGTAAAATGAGGCTGAAACCTACTGGGCTGCATTCCCAGATTGTTAAGGCATTCTAAGTCACAGAGAGAAATAGGAGGTTGGCACAAGATGCAGGTCATAAAAACCTTGTTGATAAAACAGGTAGCAGTAAAGAACCCGGTTAAAACCTACCAAAACAAAGATGGCAATGAGAGTGACCTCTGGTCATTCTCACTGCTACACTCCCACCAGTGCCATGACAGTTTACAAATGCCATGGCAACATCAGGAAGTTACCCTATATGGTCTAAAAAGGGGAGGCATGAATAATTCATCCCTTGTTTAGCATATCATCAAGAAATAACCATACAAATGGGCAGCCAGCAGCCCTCAGGGCTGCTCTGTCTATGGAGTAGCCATTCTTTTATTCCTTTACTTTCCTAATAAACTTGCTTTCACTTTATGGACCTGCCCTGAATTGTTTTTTGCGTGAGATCCAAGAACCCTCTCTTGGGGGTCTGGATCAGGACCCCTTTCCTGTAATAGAATTACGGGTGTGAGCCACCGTACCCGGCCCCTTTTCACTTTCTTGATTGTGTCCTTTGAAGAACAAGTATTTTTATTGTATTAATAATTAAATTGTCTCCAGCTTTACTGAGGTATAACTGACAAATAAAAATTATATTTACTCAAGGTGTACAAAGTGATGATATGATCTATGTTTACACTATATAATGATTACAATCAGAGTAATTCATCCTTTACCACACAGTTAACATCTTTCATGTATGTGAGATGAGGATACTTAAGATCTGCTCTCTCAGCAAATTGCAAGTAAACAATGTATTATTAACTATAGTCACCATGCTGTATGCTAGATCCCCAGAACTTATTCATTTTATAACTAAAAGTTTGTACCTTTTGACCAATATTTCCCTATTTCTTCTACCTCCTGGAAACTGTTCAGCTCTGCCTGTATGAGTTTGACTTTCTTAGATTCTACATATAAATGGGATCCTTCAGTATTGGACAATTATTTTTAATTTTGATGAAGTACCATTTTTTTTTCCTTCTGTTTCTGGTGCTTTTGGTGTCTCATCTAAGAAATCATTATTTAATCCAAGGTCCTAAAGATTTACTCCTGTATTTCCTTCTAAGAGTATTGTAGTTTAGTTTTTACACTTAGCTCTTTTTTGTTTGCTTTTGATGTTGTTGTTGGTTGGTTGTTTGAGATAAGGTCTCACTCTGTCACCCAGGCTGGAGTGCAGTGGCGCGATCTCTGCTCATTGCAACCTCAACTTCCCAGGGTCAAGTGATCCTCCCGCCTCAGCCCCTCAAGTGGCTGGGACTACAGGTGTGCAGTACCACACCCTGCTACTTTTTGTACTTTTTTGTAGAGATGGTGTTTCATCATGTTGCCCAGGCTGGTCTCAAACTTGTGGGCTGAAGCTATCCACCCACCTTGGCCTCCCAAAGTGCTGGGATTACAGGCATGAGCCACCATGCTCAGTCTACACTTAGCTCTATCGTCCACTTTAATTTCTGTACATGGCATGAGGTAAGGGCCCAAATTCTTTCTTTTGCATGTAGCTATCCAGCGGTTCCGGCACCGTTTATTGAAAAGATTATTTCACCATTGACACCCTTGATGAAAATTAGCAAACCATAGACACATGGGTTTGTTTCTGAACTTTTAATTCTATATACCAGTGCTCCTCAATTTACAGTGGGGTTACATCCTGATAAAGGTATCATCAATTGAAAATACTGTAATTATACTGCATATCGCTAGCCTGGGAAAATATGAAAACAAAATTTGAAGTACAGTTTCTACTGAATGCATTTCACTTTCACATCATTGTGAAGTCAAAAAATTTCAGGTCAAACCATCTTAAGTCAGAGACTGTGTATGTCTATCCTTATGCCAATTAATATTTTACACCCCCCAAATACTTTTTTTTTTTTTTGAGATGATGTCTCACTGTCACCCATACTGGAGTGCAGAGCAGCTGATCTCAGCTCATTGCAATCTCTGCCAGAGCAGCTGATCTCAGCTCATTGCAATCTCTGCCACCCTGGCTCAAGTGATCCTCCCACCTCAGCCTCCTGAATAGATGGGACCACAGGCCTGCACCACCACACCCAGTTACTTTTTTCTATTTTTGGTGGAGACAGGGTTTTGCCATGTTGCTCAAGCTGGTCTTGAACTCCTGAGTTCAAGTGATCCTCCCACTCCAGCCTCTCAAAGTATTAGGATTGTAGGCATGAGCCACCATGCTAGCTCCCAAATACTTTTTGGCCATATTTCAAGATGGCAATTTGGAAGGGCTGCACACTGCAGGTAATTGCTCTGAAAAACTGTCATTTTGTGCGGGAGATTTGCATCTGTAGAGGAAATCTACATTAGTGAAGTAAACCCCAGATGCAAACAGGCTCTCTCTGAGGCCCTTCCTTATCTGCCTTATCCAGATCTAGGAACGATTACCTCACAGGAAAAGGAGACTAAAAATCTGACACTTTTAAAGGTCTGACAAAAATTTTACCATGGGCTACCATCTATTCTTTCTGAGGGCTGCTACCCTTAAGACTTCACCTACATACAGGATGGAGCCTTTGCTCCCCATGCTTTTCCTTTCCTCTCCCTCCCATAACCTGTCTTGCCGCATTCTAAGCCTCTATTCCTTTATACTATATAAACTTCATCTGGCCCCTCCTCTGAGCCTCATATTTTGTATAGCTCCTATGTTTATGCATATTAATACTTTTTTTTTTGCCTTTTTTCACTGTTAATCTGTCTATAGTCAGTTTATTTTATAGAGAGATTATTGAACTTTCAGAAGGTGGAGGGAAGAAAATTCCCTTCACCCCTACATCAGTAGACTGCTTAGGTTATTTTTGCATGATCTTTTCATTTCTTCCCCATTAGAAATTTAGCTTCTTAGCATCGGTTTTCTCATTTGTAAATTGAAAATATATTACCATCTTGTTGTGAGGAGTAAACAAGAATATAATAAAGCTTTTAGTTAAGTGCTTATCATATAATGCTCAATTTAAAAACTGGAAATATACTTTCCCTTGATAATACTCCCTTTCCTTCCCACTAATCCTCTCCAATGAAGACTTTTCATCTACTTTTTTCTTTTAGATGGAGCCTTGCTCTGTCACCAGCTGGAGTGCAGTGGCACAGTCTTGGCTCACTCGAATCTCCACCTCCTGGGTTCAAGAGATTCTCCCGCTTCAGCCTCCCAAGTAACTGGGATTACAGGTGCCTGCCACCACGCCCGACTAATTTTTTTATTTTTAGTAGAACCGGGATTTCACCATATTGGCCAGGCTGGTCTCGAACTCCTGACCTCAGGTGATCCACCCTTCTTGGCCTCCCAAAATGCTGGGATTACAGGCGTGAGCCACTGCACCTAGCCGACTTTCCGTCTACTTCTAAATGTCTCATGCATGAGAATGGATTTCATGAAAAGAGGCAGGCATATTCCAGAACTACCACCAGGACTAAACAACTTCTTATCTGAAGAGTGTGATTTTCTCATATGACACTTGATTTTTCTTGCCACTGTATGTTAAGATCCAGGGTACCCACCTCCTTTTCCTAGTGACTGTAGCACCTGGCCTGGTCTTCTCCATCCTTTTCCTGCATCCACACTGATGAACAAATATGCTGTTCATCCTGTCCCTACTTTAAATTCTCCCCACATCCATTTTGCTATCCATCAGCAGGGAAACCCTTTAGGTTTATTTATTATTGAAACAGTTACATCTCAAGATTTTAAATTCTGAAATTCTCTCCTCTAACTGGCCTCCCTACCATTCACTTACGGTATAATGAATTTGGGATTAGAGTCTGACCTCTGCATTTTCCTGGTCCATGGCCTCTGATATGGCCTCATTTGCCTCTAAATAAGCGATTTCAGTCACCCATTTCAATGACACAGTCTATTTCATTCTAAGATCCCATAGTGACTTGAATGCAAAAAACCCCACAAAAGACTAAAATATCCTATCCACTATCAACTTTATCAGCTTATCTGAAGCCAGTAAGCATTGCTGGGGAAAACCAAAAAGCCTTTCCAAGTTGATCCCTACGTTATTCTGTTTTAGTCCTTTGTTGAGCCCACTCTGATGTTAATATTATCCTCACTTTATGCTGGTTATTTCTATTTTTGCCTGCAAATCAGTGAGGGTCTTCAAACTTTTATGAATATATTCATATTCAACCTATTATGCTTTCTGTTCCTTTATCACATCCATAAAGAATACTCTATTTGCTGCCTCACCTTTTCATTTTTATTCACTCCCTAAACTTATGATTTGTACTCATGCAGAAAAGAGTTAACGTAGCAAGCCAGAGGTCTTTAGAAGAGACTGCTTGTGGGACTGGCCTTTGGCTGGAGCCTGGGAACTTGACTTGTGAAAAGTTCTCTGCTTTTTGATAACACTGTTTTGCCTGCTAGGAACACTTAAATGCCTGCTTTCCTTCTGGGAGCCTGGAATTTTGTTATGCCTGGTCTTTGTGCTTGTATGACCTGCCCCTAATAAAAATCCTTGCACTGACTCTGTAGTATGACTCTGTAGTAGGTTTCCCTGGGCAGAAACTGCATAGCACATAGGACGCCTGTGTATAGATTTCTCCAGACTCCATGTGATGTGTCTTTTTCCCTTGCTGATTCCATTGTATATCCTTTCTCTACAAAATCAACTTTAGCCTCTGAGTCCTGCAAGTCCTTCTGGTGTAACATTGAATGTGCATGTGGTTGTGGGACTTCTGAGAGTCCTTCCTTGCCACCCTCCATTCAAACTATCTCAAAAGGTTGATGTATTCATTAAACCTTAGTAATCTTTCCCTACTCCATAACATCTGTTGACAATACTTTTGCTTTCAAAAATCTTCCTTGGCATTAAGATAGCCTACTTTAACCCTCCTCATCCCTCACTCATTCAGCATTTATTGAATGCCCATATATGCAAGGCATTGTGTTAGGGACGTATCAGCGAGTGAAACAGTCCTGGTGCAGCATATGTTCTAGTGAGAAGATGAAAAGCAAATGGTACAAGCTGAGAAAAATACCGTATTATGAGTAAAAGGGGATATGCACTTCAGTAGGGTGGCCTGTGCGAAGGGCTTTAAAGCAGAAAAGTCTGCTTGGTAAATAACCGGAAGCAATGTATTATGGCAGAGAACGCCATGTGTAAATGCTCAGAAAAACTGCTTGGCATCTTCTAGCAACTGAAAAGGAGCCTAGCGTGGCTGGAGCACCATGAGATTTTCGAAAGAGTGGAGATGAGACTGGAGGATAGGAAGGTCCAGATCAGTTAGAGAGCTTTGGAGGTCATGTTTAGAACTTTAAATTTTAAGAGCAATGGGAAGCCAAGTGACACAGATACCCTTTAAAAATATCATTCTTTTTTGGATTAGAGGTATAAAAAGGAGGAGAAAGCCTAGTTTGGAGATACTGCAGTGGTGTAGGTGAAAGACAATGGTGATCTGGGTCTGAGTGACGGCTGAGAATATGAAAGAAGAGACTTTGATTTTCTTACCCCTTTGGTGATTACCTCAACTCCCCCATCTTTAATTATCATCTCTGTGTAGAAGACTCTAACCCTATGACCTTACCTGATGTGAGTCACTGTTTCACATTTCAAAGGAATAATGATTACATTTCAGATATCTAAATAGTACTGGAGCCATAATGCTTCTGTTACTTACTATCAGTGTGATCTCACACATGTTATTTCACTTATCTGTGCCTCAGTTTCCTCACTTGTAAAATACAAATAGTAGGTTAATACAGCACCTACCTCGTAGGTTGTCTATAAATGAGTTAATAGACAAATTTGGGGTACTAGCCTCCATGTGTCCCAAGAGGAATTGCCTTCAACACCCAATCTAGCTCCTTCTCCTGACATGCCCATTTTTATTAATGGCACTAGAGATTCCAAACCACGGTCACATTTGACTCCTTGCTCTCAATTCCCTTGCCACATTGCAAGTAGAAACCTCAAGTTAGAGATTGCTACTAAGTATTGCTTTTACTTCCAAGTTACGGTTTTATTTGTTCATCAAAAAATATTAAAATTATATCCCTGTTATGAGAGCCAAGCAGTTATACTAGGTTCCTATTAAATTCTAATCTTTTGAGTTTCAGATGCAATTTCTGCCTTTTGATCTAAAAGGGACTATATTTGAAGTTTATCAACAATCTATTGATAAGAAATGAAGAGAAATCCCTCTAAGTAATAAAAATGGAATTTCAAAAAATCGTCAGTAAGCAAAACAAATAGGACCAATGAAAAATAACTAAGCATACTTCACTATCTCAAAGTTACTGACCTTACCAGTTCAATCATGTGTACAAAAAAGGTTCGGGGCAGGGATATCACAGCTGTAGCTTGAGAAAAACAATGCAAGGCTGACAGGAGTATTAGTCAATCCTGCCTGTCCTCCAGAACTACATGTTTATGCTTTCTGAATGTTACTGAAATAGGTGGAATCTATTAATAGTGCACTTATTTAGGTTTTGAAATTTAGTATCAAATACTAAATAACTGACTTCTGAAGTTGTTCCTTTTCACGGAAATTTAATTATAATTGATTTTGGAGATTATTTTCCCTTCTGGGTCTATAGGGTTTAAATTCTGCAGACATCAAGGACTGATAGATGAGGAGGCAGCCACACAGGGAATCACAACATTAAGCTACAGATACCACAGACATAGGCCTTGCCCTTAAAGCACACAACGATGAGCAAAACATGGATGATACCAAAGAATTTATTGTAAATGTAGTGGCAAATACATTCAGAATAATCATCATTAAAAAGGAACTAGAAAATTACACATATTTAAAGTATGTGCTTTTTTCCCCACCACCTTTAAGTTAATGGCTAGTACCAACATTTTAAGTAATGAAATACTTAATGTGATGATCCATTTTCAGATAATTTCATGACTGTATCTTCATCTTAATTTTTAAAGCAGTTGACCATGAATTTCAGCGTCAATTATTCTCTGTTTTTATCAATTCCGTAATGATCTGTAGAATCTTGTCATCTGAGTGGAAGAAAAAAAAATGCCACGAATAAATGCAACATTGTCTGATTTTCCAATGTATATACATGTAAATAAGAAGTATACGTCACTAATATTTTTTACATTAGAATACAGAATTAACACCAGTAATAAATCTAGAGACGCCTATAAATATTTTTTGCCCCACATAGATTTTAATTATTGCTGTAGGTTATGCCATACCTACTTTGACAAAAGTTAACATTTTGAAAAA
Organism: Macaca mulatta; assembly: GCF_049350105.2. Taxonomy (NCBI): domain Eukaryota; kingdom Metazoa; phylum Chordata; class Mammalia; order Primates; family Cercopithecidae; genus Macaca; species Macaca mulatta. The sequence continues at coordinate 63,044,387 of NC_133411.1, forward strand.
AGATAACATTTGTATAGGCTAAACCCCAAAGAGATAATATGACGTGAACTGTTACTTCTTTATAAGGAATTATAAATTTTATTCTATAAAAATTCCTTGAAGAAAGTAAGTTTCTCAACTTTTTCACTTGGCTGAAATATACTGAAGGCTCTACTGACTATTCAGTGTTCTTCAGAGTATGGCAGAATTTCCAAAGTATAAGCAAGGAAGGAAGAAATAACTGTTATCAGTTTCTCCATGTTTAGTCCAAAGGAAACAAAAAATTCTAACAGGGAAGTGCTCTTGGAGAGGTGTCAATGGGGAAGTGACAGACCACTCTACACAACAAAGGAATCAAATACCAATTAATTTGACAAACAGAGCAACCAAGGCTGCATTATTTGCTAAAGGGGTTTTGTTAACAACTGCTTCTACTTAATAGTTACTCTGAAATTGTGACTTCCTAAGGACCTCATAACCACTCTTTAGAAAGTTACAATTATCAGGGCTGCAAAACTGAAATTCTACATTTACATCAGATACTCAGAAAAAGGTGTGGCTTTCAATGGTTGCAATGGTTACAGTGGCATTAAAAACAACAAAAAAGTGGGAGGGAGAGGAAAAAGACAGGTCATTTGTTTGAAGTTGGAACAATGGCAGGTCTAGAAAGAACATTTTTCTTTTTTATTTTTTAAGAGATGGAGTCTCACTCTCGCCTAGGCTGTAGTGCAGTGGTGTGATCATAGCTCACTGCAGCTCTGAACTCCTGGGCTCAAGCAATCTTCCCATCTCAGCCCTCTGAGTAACTGGGATTACAGGTGCAAGCCACCATACCTGGCTCCAAGAACCATGACTTTTAAATTGAGGAAGAGACAGTAAAAGAAAGTATGAGAGTAAGTTCAGTTACTTCTTTTTCAAATGTTTGGCATTCTACCAACTTTTTGTTATAAACCCAAGAGAGAGCACTAACATACTTCTTCCTTCCTCGCAAGTCAAGGTATACACTACACCCAATGGTAAGTTCTGCTCTCTCTCTTATGGCAAAGGGAACACTGATATCATTTCAAAAATCATTTTGCTTAATTAAAAGCTGAGGTTCAACCTATACTTTATAAAATGTAATTCTTTCTTATTGCCAAAGTTGTGATGCACAAAGCCCCCTGAGAAAAGAGCCCATATGTCTTAATATGTTAAGACCTGATCTGCTTCCAGCAATATAGGAAAATTAATACATTTTAATGCTTATGCATTCATATTTAGTTATACAAAAAAACCCACAAGAGTATGAGGTTTCAGGGTAGCAGAACTAGATCAGGAGCTCCCCCAACTTGCCTGACTTGAGAATAAACTGGGGATAATTTTGAGAATAAACTGGGGATACTTTGTTCAGTACAATCATACTGAAGTCATTGATCAATTCTTAACATTAAAAGGACAACCAAATTTAAGTGCTTCCTGATGTGATGCAATGGGGAGAATACAGCACCAACTAGAAAGTATTATTTTTCTCAAAACTTATTCTAATCATACCTCCAAATATAACTACCAGTTTATAGGAAATACAGGAACATGTTAAAGCATGAGTATGTAACTAACCAAATATTAAATGTGGGATATGCTACCAGAAAAACAACTCAGTTTATTAAAAATAGTTAACTGCATTTAAAAAGGGGATAGCCTTAGAGGGGAAATGTTACAGAATAAAAGATTTTAAAAATAATACAGCCACAGACCTCTCCCATAGAGATCAGTATGTCTAGGGTAGGTCTTTGGACCTTGTATTCTTTGCAACTGCCAGGATGATTCTGATGATTTGGCAAGTTTGAGAAACACTTCACGGGGCAAACTGCAAACTCAAGTATGTCCATTGCAGATCTCTCTCTTATTTTTTGATACGGGGTCTTGCTCTGTCACCCAGACCGGAGTGCAGATACTCGCCTCAGTCTCCCAAGTAGCTGAGACAACAGGTACATGCCACTAGGCCTGGCTAATTTTTTTTAAAATTGTTTGTACAGATGACACCTCCCTATGTTACCCAGGCTGGTCTTCAAGTGATCCTCCTGCCTCAGCCTCCCAAAGTGGTGGGATTACAGGCAGGCATCACCATGCCTGACTCATTTCAGATTTCTGTTGAAGAAAAATGTGTTTATTTTATACGGAGAAATAGCTCTGCATTTGAAAGAAACACACGGTGGAAAAATCATGCTGAAACAAACCTAACAGAAAGTCCCTAAATCATATACACACACACAAATACATATATGGGTATGTGTATACATACATATATTTCTTAGAGACAGAGTCTCTCTATGTTGTCTAGGCTGGACTTTAACTCCTGAGCTCAAGCTATCTTCCCACCTCAGCCTTCTGGGTAGCTGGGACTACAGGCATATGACACCATGCTTGGCTTATTATTTTTTTAAATAGTAGCTATGTTACCAGTTTACTAAAATGCTAATAAGTAGCAAAGTTTACTATGCTCAGTTTTATTAACCTTTTTTTCTATGAAATGGCTAGAAGTTTAGAAATGAAGTTTAAGAGACAGGAGTAAACTAAATCTTAAGAGGATAATTAGGTTGTGAATAATCACTAATTGAGTTTGATGGAATTCGGCATAAAATAGATGGAATTTTTTACAACTTCAGTATGCTTTAGTATACTCCAATGTTACAAAAAAATAATTTCTAGAATATTTCAGATTTTCTCTTAGAAAGTTTTTTTTTTGGCCGGGCGCGGTGGCTCACGCCTGTAATCCCAGCACTTTGGGAGGCCGAGGCGGGCGGATCACGAGGTCAGGAGATCGAGACCATCCTGGCTAACACGGTGAAACCCCGTCTCTACTAAAAATGCAAAAAATTAGCCGGGCGAGGCGGCGGGCGCCTGTAGTCCCAGCTACTCGGGAGGCTGAGGCAGGAGAATGGCGTGAACCCGGGAGGCGGAGCTTGCAGTGAGCCGAGATCGCGCCATTGCACTCCAGCCTGGGCGACTAAGCGAGACTCTGTCTCAAAAAAAAAAATAAAAATAAAAAAAAAAAGAAAGTTTTTTTTTTTTTTTTGAGATGGAGTTTTGCTCTTGTCGCCCAGGCTGGAGTGCAATGGCATGATCTTGGTGCTCACTGCAACCTATGCCTCTCAGGTTCAAGTGATTCTTGTGCCTCAGCCTCCCGAGTAGCTGGGATTACAGGCACCCGCCACCATACCCGGCTAATTTTGTATTTTTAGTAGAGACAGGGTTTCACCATGTTGGCCAGGCTGGTCTCAAACTCCTGACTTCAGGTGATCCACCTGCCTTGGCCTCTCAAAAGTGCTGGGATTATGGGCGTGAGCCACCATGCCTGTCCTCTTAAGAAAGTTTTTCCACACATTAATACATAGGTATGTGTACCTATGTATATACATACATACATACATCCATGTTTTGCTCATCGTTGTGTGCTTTAAGGGCAAGGCCTATGTCTGTGGTATCTGTAGCTTAATGTTGTGATTCCCTGTGTAGCTGCCTCATCCTCTATCAGTCCTTGATATCTGCAGAATTTAAACCCTATAGACCCAAAAGGGAAAATAATCTCCAAAACCAATTATAATTAAATATGTACCTATGTATACACATACATACATAGGTACACATACACTTTTGTGTATACTGTCTTTCACTTACATTATAAGCAAACACTTACTTTCAAGGGACATCTTTGGATTTTCAAGCTTTTTTCTTAAAACAGAATCAATGAGAACTCTCAGCTGCTTGAAAATGACAGCTATCTTTACAGGGGCCTGTTAAGAGGAGATGAAAAAAATGGACAAAGTCAATCCAGGGGAGTGTGAGTGTGTTTAAGTAAATCGAGGCAAGCATATATTACAATGCCTTAGCACATCTTGCTTTTAATGGAAAACACAGTGGGAAAAATACAAATTATTTCTGCTAGCTAGGCATGCAAACCTCTCAATTTCCTTATTAAATCTGGTAACTCTTCCCAAAATAAGGCAACTATTATTCCAATAATTGTTTTCTTCTCTATTTATATCAACTCTGTGGAAGTTAAGACTACAGTTTTGGGGAGATAACTTTTTTTTTTTTTTTTTGAGATGGAGTCTGTGTCGCCCAGGCTGAAGCGCAGTGGCGCAATCTCGCCTCACTGCAACCTTCACCTCCCAGGTTCAAGCGATTCTCCTGCCTCAGCCTCCCAAGTAGCTGGGATTACAGGTGCGCACCATAATGACTGGCTAATTTTTTGTATTTTTAGTAGAGACAGGGTTTCACCATGTTGGTCAGGCTGGTCTCTAACTCCTGACCTCATGATCCACCTGCCTCTGCCTCCCAAAGTGCTGGGATTACAGGCATGAGCCACGGCACCTGGCCTGGGGTGGGAAATTTTTTTAAACAGCTTTATTGAGATATAACTTACCCTAAAAATTCACTCATTTTCACTAATTTCAATAGCTTTCAGTAAATTAATAGAGTTGTGCAACCATCATAATCCAGTTATAAAACATTTTCACCACCCCAATTTCTTTGCACAAAGTGCATATAATTGTACAGCTGCACTTAAAATTCACCTCTCCAGTCCTAGACAAACGGCTGTCATAGAATAACCTAACAATGTAACAGGTTTGTTTAGTTTAAGCTGGTCAATCTTGATGGGAGTACAGAGAAACAGATAAACTTATTGTTAGAAATAAGCATAGGTTGGTCTGATTTTTCCAGAGAAGAATTCAACAGTATGAAATAAACTATAAATCTGTTTGATCTTTTTATTCCTTTTTATTCCACAATGTAGTGGAATGAGAATAAATTTGGGAATCAAATAGTCCTAGATTTGAATCTTGCTCTTTCAGTAATAATCCATGTAAATCTTGGGAAAATTATTTAATTTCTCACTGTGTTTAAGTGTCTCTATCTATATAAAAGAAACTATAGAAATTACTTAACAAGGCTGTTAGGCTATTAATTTGGGAAAATCCATATAAAGTTAACTACTGAAGTACCCAACATAGAAAGCTAGGATTGTTATTAATAATAAATAGAATTTGTTATACCAATATAATTTGATTTTCAAATTTAACAGATTTAAAACCACAGAGGCAAGATAAAATAAGCAATTCTACTTAACTCATATTATAAGAAGACATTATGCAGACTCCAATAAAATTTTAAAAATGTACCTCAATGGTACTGAAGTTGAACATTTTTAATAATCAATAAAATCAGTTGTACTATGTACCTGAAAATAGATCCAGCCATCAATAGAAAGAAGACGTTCTCGGTGTTGAACTTCTATATCACCACCAAAAAGTAAAACTGGAAAAGGGGTTATTAGGGTAGTTTCTCTCAAATACACTCTGGCATACCTTATCTACATGGGAAAAAGGAGGGGAAATAATTTCAAAATATAAAAATAGAAGGAAGTCATTTATCTTTTTCAAATAAGCATTTTTCTACAATTTATTATTCTACATTTTAAGCCAAGAGTATCTGTAAAGCTACATTTTCATTATGTGCATAATTTATCAATTTTATAGTAATTACTATTACCACCTGTGCATTTATACTATAAAAAGGCATTGTAAATATTATTGCTAAGGCTGAGTTAGACGTTGAACATAAAGGAAACTAGGTACAAGCAATTTTATAATGCTAATGATATTAAATAATTAATGTTAAAATGATGATTAACTTTCAGTTTCTGGTTTCTAGACCAATATTCAGCTACGGGCGTCAATCAGTAATTTCTCATGTTTTACATTTAAGTTTGATAAATGTTGAGAGTTATTCAAGCCAGTGCTTGAAATTATGGATCTTTGTTATTTTAAAGGTCAAGAAACAAAACGGAGGCACTCTTTGTAAAGGGAGAAGAATTATGTTTCAATTTTTTATGTTCTCTTTTCTTCTCATACTGCCTTAAAAATGTATAAATGAGACAGGTAACAAAAACCCAAAATATGAAGAGAAAATGCCATCTTAACCTTCACCATATGTTAAAAAATAAGAAAATGGAGTGGTCATGCAGCTCCAATTTAAAAGGCTGTTTTTGTTGTAATCTATAAATATTTGTTATTAAATTATCTTAGGTGATACTTGACCGAAACTGTTGCAAATCATCCACAGTTCTACTACACCATTCAATATTCCCCTTATTTGGAAACAGCACATACAACTTGTCTTTTATCCCCTTCTGAGACAGCACCTTTTAATGAAATACTCAGGAGATTGACACATTATCAACCAACATCAATTTGCTATTACTGTCTTTATTCCAAGTAGAAAAGATGATGGGCAGAGTAGAAACCTTACTAATTTTTTTTTGAAGAGAAAATAAGCATTCTTTTGTTTGAAAAGCTATGTGCATCTTGATTTCAAATATTAACAAAAATGAATAGCTCAATTTGAGAACCAAATAAAATACCTGTTAGGGCATCCTAACTTGTTATGAATGACTTGTAGAATAATGCTCTGAATACTGGAATTTAGGAATGAGTACTTCACCTTCTCCTGGTATAAGAGCCATCCATGAGTTTGCAAATCTCTGTTTACTGAGGATGGGTGTACTTGTGCTTTGCCTTGGGCCGTCTCCACAATGCAAGCCAATTTTTCTGTAACATCCACTGACTTTGTATAGATTATCTTCCCCACATTGTCATACAGTCCAGCCACCAGTACAGCTTTAAGAAGGGCAATTTCTTGGAATGAGAGGGTCTGTGAGGCTCTGTTTCCTTCCCAGCTGGTAGAAGTTGTGGAAGATGAAAATCCTGCTGCCTTAACCAGCTTTATTAACTCCTGCTTTACATCCTAGATTGGTTTATGTTAAAAACAGAAATAAATTGATTAGAGAAATTTCCAAACAACATTGTAATTTATATTACTGCTTCCTATAAAAATTGACAGGATGCTAATGATTATTTAGCTAACTATAGCCCAAATTACCTTAAGGAAGAAAAAAAGATACTGGAAAGTCAACTAGAAACAGCTATTCTCTTCACCCTAAGACTTTAGATGTCTCAAAACATAAAAATGTATAAAATTTGAGAGCAAGAAAAATGTGTCTAAACACATTTTCATTCGCTACATTTACTTCCATAGTAGCTCTCCTTTTTCTCTGGAGATTTTTACTTAATGAGGATGGTCAGCATTGAGAAAGAACTGACAGAAATCTTGATTCTAGATTGCAAGTACTTCTTCATTTGTTTCCGGAAATCTATCTTAATTTCTCAAAGAACTTTGAAAAAGTTTATTAATGGCAACTTCATTTAATCTAAAATTGTTGCCTAAAATATTTTTCTACCTTTAATATGTGCTGATCAGCAAAACTAGCACAGGAAGGATGGGCAGTTTTTCAAAGTACACAGGATACAAGCAATTAAAAGGTGATGTTTACCTTTAGGATATCCTTTATGTTTTTAAGTTTGGGGCTTAAGGGACTTTCATTCTTGGGGAGAAAAGACCAAACAGACAGCTGCCATAACACCACAGGGTTAGTGAAGACATCTAAAACTTTGTAGTCCCAGGGAGGTGAAGAAAAGGCTCACAGAAGAAAGGGGATGGAAAGCAATTTGAAGGTCGGGAGAAGTAGAGAGGAGATAAAGGAAAAGGGGCTAAATTGAAGAAATAGCCCCCTCTGGGCTAACTGATTGGGATTTCTACATGTTCCCAGTCAGGTGGCCCAGAGGGGGCTATTTCTTCAATTTAGCTCTTGATGTGCTTCATGTGCTTCGAGAAGGACAAAGTTCATTCCACTTAGAGAAGTCTCTGCTGTCATCCTAGCAGTTTTTTTTTTTTAATCACAAAAAATAGTGTGTCAAATATGGGAAAAAACCTTTACTTTTTAAAATATTAGTATAGAATAGGGGGATTATGTGAGAGATACATTATTGTCTGAATACTTTTATAGCATATCTGGGCCAAGCGAGGTGGCTCACACCTGTAATCCTTCCTAGCACTTTGGGAGGCTGAGATGGGAGGATCGCTTGAGACCAGGAATTCAAAACCAGCCTGGTCAACACAGCAAGACCCCATCTATTTAAAAACAAAAACAAAAACTTTTATAGCCTATCTGTATTAAACATTATTTCCTTTTACATACGTATCAATAAAAATAAAAAGACAGTATTTGTGGGGGAGCCCTGCTTTTCACATTCACCTGTCTTTACATTTTGACTACACTTCTACTCTCTCTCCTCCCAGAAATAAATTTGTTCCTGAATAGCAACCTAATAGGCTAAACCATCAGTTTCCCTTCCTAAGAACAGACTGATAAAGTTGATCACAACCAGTCACTAAGTATTGATGCTTTGAATGCCTTTTCATAACTAGCCATCCCAGGCTGTAGCTAAATAGCTGGCCAATATTTAGGGACATATAATAGAATTTCACGAAGAGGAATCAGGGCTCTTTGGAAACACGACTGATTCCGCCTGGAGCGTAAAATACACTAGAGAAGCTTTCCATACCAAAAGCAAGGGAGCCATCAAAGATTGCTAAGATTATATGAAAAGGACTCAGCAGCCAACCCAAAGGGGCTCTCACTTCCTAAAGAGGGGACAATTTGAGTATTAAAAAATTAACTGTAGAGAACTGAAACACATCAAATATATTTAAATCAAGAAGTTCGTAACAATTTTTTAAAAAAACAAGATTCACTGATTACTTGTGGAGATGCTTAGGAATCAACTCATTATGAAAACTGCTAGGTAAAAGGAAACAAGCATTTATCCTAATTTTCTTGTATAAACTGTACCTCAGGGTATTCAAATATTTAAGGAAAAAGTAGTTCTTTATGAAATAATTCTAGCTAACAAGTAGAACTATAATACCATCATTTGCAACCCTAATGAAACAATAGGTCTGAGTGTTATCAATGGCTTCTAAAAGCATTGCATGAAAAGCCAGTGGGGAATTTTGTAATGGATGAATCTAGCTGGCTCCATTGATGTATCTTAATGTTACGAAAAGGGAGATGACTCTGAAAAAAAAGAAAAAAAAAAAAAGATGAACTTGAATTGGATTAAATTCTTTCGATATAACACCCATTTATAGGAAATACAGGACACAGAAGAATATGTTAAATAATACCACAAGGATATAATCAGCCTTATCCAGACCCTAATGAAACAATAGGTCTGAGTGTTATCAATGGCTGCTAAAAACCTTACATGAAAAGCCAGTGGGGAATTTTGTAATGGATGAATCTAGCTGGCCCCACTGATATGTCTTAATGTTACCAAAAAGGAGATGGCTCCGAAAAAAAGAAAAAAGAAAAAAAAACAAAGATGAACCTGAATTGGATTAAACTCTCAACACCCATTTATAGGAAATACAGGACACAGAAGAATATGTTAAATAATACCACAAGGATACAATCAGCCATATCCAGAATGCAGGAAACTCTACAGGACAATGTATCTGGTTTCTTCAAAAAATAAATGGCAAATAGGAAAAAACTGAGAAAGGGGTGACGATAGGTTAAGAGACTTTATTAAAAAACATATCAACCAAATTTAAAGTGTGGGCCTTGTTTGGATCATCCTTTGAACTAGCTGTAAAAAAAAAGCCAGTAATGAGGTAACTGAGGATATTTAAACACTGTCTGTATATCTGATGGTATTAAGGAATTGGGTGTTTTTAGGTGTGATAATGTTTAAAAAAAATCTGATACCTTGGATATGCTTCAAAATCTAGAGGGCAGATAGTAGAATAAAAGGAGTACAAGTATATTGACCACAGGTTGATAATTATGAAAGTGGGAAATGGGTATATGAAAGTTCATTATGTCCATACAATTTGATGTATGTTTGAAATTTTCCGTAATTAAAGAAAAATAACCACATTTCAGAGTTGAGAAGAAATATAGATTAATCTCCTTTCAACTTGCTTGTGTTTTTTTTCTTTTCTTTTTTTTGAGACGGAGTCTCGCTCTGCCGCCCAGATTGGAGTGCAGTGGCACGATCTCGGCTCATTGCAACCTCTGTCTCCTGGGTGCAAGCAATTCTCTGCCTCAGCCTCCCAAGTATCTGGGATTACAGGCGCCCACAAGCACACCTGGCTAATTTTTGTATTTGTAGTAGAGATGGGGTTTCACCATCTTGGCCAGGCTGGTCTTGAACTCCTGACCTCATGATCCACCCCCCTCGGCCTCCCAAAGTGCTAGATTACAGGCATGAGCCACTGTGCCCAGGCCTTGTGTTTTTTGTTTTTGTTTTTTTTTTTTTCAGACAGAGTTTTGCTCTTGTTGCCCAGGCTGGAGTGCAATGGTGTGATCTTGGATCACTGCAACCTCCATCTCCTTGGTTCAAGTGATTCTTGTGCCTCAGCCTCCGGAGTACTGGGATTACAGGCATGCGCCACCACACCTGGCTAATTTTGTATTTTTAGTAGAGACAGGGTTACTCCATGCTGGTCAGGCTGGTTTCGAACTCCCAATCTCAGGTGATTCACCCACCTCCACCTCCCAAAGTGCTGGGATTACAGGTGTGAGTTACCACGCCCAGCCCATTTTTTTTTTTTTTTTTTTTTAAGTGAAAAACTGAGACTTCTAATTCCCAAGATAGTGTTTATGAAATCGTGTTGCATCTTTTCTTTTCTTTTTTAAAAGAGATAGGGTCTCACTCTGTTACTCAGGGTACAGTGGTACAATTGAAACTCACTGCAACCTTGAACTCCTGGGCTCAAGCAATCCTCCCACCTCAGCCTCCTGAGTAGCTGGGACTACAGGCATGTGCTACCATGCCCATTTCATTTTTTTATTTTTGGTAGAGACACATTCTCACTATGTTGCTCAGGCTGGTCTCAAACTCCTGGCCTGAAGCCATCTTCCTGCTTCAGCCTCCCAAAGCACTGGGATTACAGGCATGAGCCAGTCTTTTTGATCATTTCTTGAACATACTATGATTATTATTATTATTGGTTTTTTTTTTGAGACAGAATCTCGCTCTGTCACCCAGGCTAGAGTGCAGTGGTGCGATCTGGGCTCACTGCAAGCTCCGCCTCCCGGTTCATCCCATTCTCCTGCCTCAGCCTCCTGAGTAGCTGAGACTACAGGTGCCTGCCACCACGCCAATTTTTTTTTTTTGTAATTTTACTAGAGACGGGGTTTCACCGTGTTAGCCAGGATGGTCTCAATCTCCTGACCTCGTGATATGCCTGCCTCGGCCTCCCAAAGTGCTGGGATTACAGGTGTGAGCCACTGCACCCAGCCATACTATGATTATTAAATACTATTTTAAATCACTGTGTAATACATACAAGTTACTTGCTGGAAGAAAGAAGTCAAGTACAATCACACATGTACTAATTCAACAAATGTTTTATTAAGCCCTTACTATGTGACAAGTATTTTCCTAGGCATTCTTTTTTCCAAAATAAACTTATAGTTACCCATGACTCTGAGTGAGAGATCCATATTAAGAATTACCTCTAGGGTTAACAGTGATGTTCTATTGAGAAAGTTCCTCCGGCAATATGTGATTTCAGAACGATAACCTCCTTCTTGTCGTGCTTTCTTCCATCTAGATAAATAAAATGTCAATTAATGAATAAAGGTCACCATGTTCTCTTTCCAAACTCTTTTTCAGAGCTAATAACCAAAGTAAGATTTAATTAAATTATAATTTAAAAAGGGGAGGGATCTTGCTTGTAGCAGCTACCAATTGTATATAAGAATATTAACTTATTAACAGATATGTTAACAATATTAACAGATATTTTCTGTTTATGTTTAACAGTAAATTATTAAGTTACTTTAAATGAGTTAATATACATATAATACCAAATATATTATTCTTAAGTTTTAAGAAGGATTATAAAACACATGACTCTCTAACATAATTATACCTTGACAGATGAAATAACTAAAAATAAATTTAAACCTCAGATGTACAATTTTAATGAGTCAAAGGTAATTTTTTTAAGTAAATAACCTCACGTAATTGGCTTATTGATAACGGCCAGATTATGTTTTTACCCTAGATAAGCATTGTAGATTGTCAGGTGGTCTGAATCCGCCATGGCCAAAGCTGATTTTGCAAGATCTGCTTCATCTTTTCGACCAATTGGTGTGGTAAAAGGAGACTTCTCTGTCATAACTGCAGCTAGTGTTGCCTATCCATAAATGACAAAACAATTTATCATTAAAGAGCTATACAGTGAAAGTTAACTTATAAAAGAAAGCAAATCATAAAACAATCACCCTTTAAGTTGCCTGTTTATTTTCAATACTTTTATTATGTTCTACTATAGCTAATTTTTATTTTCATTTTAAAGTTATTTTTTGTTCCATTTTAAGGAATTTCAAAAATACATCCCTTTACTTTTATACCCTTTCTGTGAGGTAAGGAGGCAATTATCACCACAATCAGAGGAAAAAAACTGAACATTTATATAAATGATTTACAGTCTGTCATACAGTTAGAGGCAATCTGGGAATCCTAACTCAGTTATCTTGTCTCCAAGACTGCCAAATTTCCACTCTTAGTCTGCCATGATCTTTAAAAATAATTTGGACATAACAATCCATTTGTTGTTGTAGGTTTTCAGATAAACTATCATGGAAGAGGTTATTTTTTGAACTTCACAAAATTCTGGTGAATATCTATTTCGAATACTAAACAGAGAGAGACTACAGTAATAAGTCACATTTTCTTCATTTTGTTTTTATTTCTGGATTTTTTTACAGACAGGGTCTTGTTCTGTTGCCCAGCCTGGGGTGCAGTGGCCCAATCACAGCTCACTGCCCCCTCCTACTCCGGGGCTCTAGCAATCCTCCCACCTCAGCCTCCTGAATAGCTGGGTCTACAGGGGTACACCACCATGCCTGGCCAATTTTTTTAATCTTAATTTTTTTTGCAGAATCAGGGTCTCACTATGTTGCCCAGGCTTCCATTCTGTTTTTAAATAGCCTTTATTGGTAATCCCAGAAAGGGCCATAGCTTGATAAAGTTGGAAAGTTGGAATGGCACAGTAAGCATATGCGTCCAGAGACTCAGACAGATTTGAATTTGTTAATTCTGAGATAATTTGAGAAAAGAGAACTCTGCTAATTATTGGCTCAAAGAGAGAGCCCAAAAAAGGAAAGAAAAAAAGTTTTTAATTTTACCTTTCAGTCGCTAGTGTTCAAAGCTTCCTAAGAATCATCCACTACATATTCCATTAAATATTTCAAGCAGGTTGAAAACAAAAGTTTAGACAAGTCAAAATCACTCACAAAATAGTACCTACAGTACACTTAAGTAAATGGATGAACAGATTTTCAAGTATATAAATATAAAAACTTAAATATTATATTAAAATATTCTTATATTAATATAAACCTGGCCAACATGATGAAACCCCATCTCTACTAAAAATACAAAAATTAGCCAGGTGTGGTGGCACGTGCCTGTAATCCCAGCTACTTGGGAGGCTGAGGCATGAATTGCTTGAACCCCGGAGGCGGAGATTGCAGTCAGCCTAGATTGCACCACTGCTCTCCAGCCTGGGCGACAGTGCCAGACCCTGTCTCAAAAAAAAAAAAAAATTCTTATCAGCATTCAGGCCCTCTCGGTTTTATTGTTAGTACAGACATTCTATTTAGTTTAAAAAAATTTTTGGCTGGGCGCGGTGGCTCAAGCCTGTAATCCCAGCACTTTGGGAGGCCGAGACGGGCGGATCACGAGGTCAGGAGATCAAGACCATCCTGGCTAACACGGTGAAACCCCGTCTCTACTAAAAAATACAAAAAACTAGCCAGGCGAAGTGGCAGGCGCCTGTAGTCCCAGCTACTCGGGAGGCTGAGCCAGGAGAATGGCTAAACCCGGGAGGCGGAGCTTGCAGTGAGCTGAGATCTGGCCACTGCACTCCAGCCTGGGTGACAGAGCGAGACTCCGTCTCAAAAAAAAAAACAAAAAAAAAATTTTTAATTAACAATTGTTTCCAAACTTGTAATTTCCTGGTCAAAGGATATTTAAAGTGAAGAAGCAGCAGCACTGTTTGACTTACCACTGGGTCAAGGCAGCCAAATATGGCACCAAAAATAAGCATCTTGCCAATCTTGACATTCACAGGTAAAGCTGCAAGGTGTTGGCCCAACGGAGTCAGTTTAGGGTCATTTAATTCACAAGCTCCAATTTTTCGGAGCAAATTCATTGCATTGCTGATCACTTGGAGCTGAGGAGGATCTAAGGCTTTGGAGAGGAAATCTTCAGGAGAACCAAGATTACATTTCTGCAGATTAAAAAAGTAATAAAATTGGTATGAAATCAAAGAATTAACACTACCCAATGAGATGGTACTGGAACTAAATTTGACTTCAGTAAAATTTTGAGCAAAGAGAGTAAAATGTGTAAGTAGGGCTATCCTGTTATTTTTTTTTTATAATGGGGGCAGAGGAGTTGGGGGGAAGAGTATATAAGCGTTTGTGTGTGGGGGGGTGGGGAGGGAATAAGGATTAGATTTTCCACTCCACATTTTTAGTTTCTTAATTCCGGATTTTGATAGAGTCAAAAATCTAAGAACTGAAGGATATTATAGATCTTTCAGTCAAAGAAGACCTTTGTTTAGGTCAGGGTTTCTTGATCTCAGTACTACTGATATTTTGGGCTGGATAATTCTTTGTTCTAGGGAGCTGCCCTGTAAACTGTCAGATGTTTAGGAGCATCCCAGATCTCTACCTACTAGATACCATTTACCCTCCCTGTCCAATTATGACAACCAAAAATATCTCCTGACATTGCCCAATGTCCCCTGGTAGGCAACAGTGCCCCCAGTTGAGAACTACTAGTCTAGGTTATGAGGCTGATAATCTATAAAGTGTAAGTGTCTGGCAAAACCAAAACACAGTGGATTTACTTATAATAAGATGGATAGGCCGGGCGCGGTGGCTCAAGCCTGTAATCCCAGCACTTTGGGAGGCCGAGACGGGTGGATCACGAGGTCAGGAGATCGAGACCATCCTGGCTAATACGGTGAAACCCCGTCTCTACTAAAAAAAAATACAAAAAACTAGCCGGGCGCGGTGGCGGGCGCCTGTAGTCCCAACTACTTGGGAGGCTGAGGCAGGAGAATGGCGTGAACCCGGGAGGCGGAGCTTGCAGTGAGCTGAGATCCGGCCACTGCACTCCAGCCTGGGCGGCAGAGCGAGACTCCGTCTCAAAAAAAAAAAAAAAAAAAAAAAGATGGATAAGGGCATATATTAAATAAGAGTAAAAAAGTTGAAAATCTAAAGCAATATAAGGTAAGTTTAGGTGTTCATTTTTTTCTTTTCTAGAAAGGGGTGAAGGACAAAATTCATCTGAGTTCCCTTGAGATTACCATAATATGAAGGCATAATTCCTCCAAAGGTACACGTAAGATTTCAGGAACAGAATACTCCATAAAGCCTTCAAATCTGAAAAATAAAGAAATACTAAATACATACTATCAGAAATGGCACACAGTACTGGTTTATGTGTTTTACATTTCCAGTGCTATGCCATACCTTTCTCTTGTGTACATTCGGAAACAGAAGCCATCTCTGACCCGCCCAGCTCTTCCCTGGCGCTGCAGAGCACTGGCTTTACTGACAAACGTCTCGACCAAAGAACTCATCTGACTGCTTTCATGGTACCTGAAGAAATGTTTTAGGAGAGAATATGCAGATAATTGACTTAAGTCAAAATTGGAAAAAGCTGGATTTGACTGTTACAACTAAGTTAAATATAAGCTTAAAAAGTCCATTATTTGGACCAATAATTCTCAAATTATGCTTCATATTTAAATAATTTAGTAAACATTGCATACTAAATACACTACAAATTAAAAGTCTGGGAAAAGAAAAAAAACTTCTTTAACTTATCCCTTCTCATACTAACCTGATCATAGAATCTTTTAAAAAGTTAGTAGAATATCTATTAATTAAGGAACGAGAATTATTTGACATATTTTGAGAAGTGTTACTGTGAGCACTACAATTCAACATACTGTTCACGATACAGTTAAACCCTGAAAACATTTTCTCTAGAGGTACAATTCAAAGAATCAAGAATCTACTTTTTATTGAATAGCGGTACTCTCTTGCAAATATTGCTATGGTTTCCTAAAACAGGGGATAGTGTATGTAGGTTACAGTAGACTACTAAAGGTGGTCTGTCCTATTTATGCAATATAAACATTATTTATACAGTAGTAATCTTTTTGTTGACGATTCAGTTACAGTAACCTATTAGGTTCCAGTTACTGAACTAGGCACTTTCAGTTATGAAATTTTCATTTTGACTGGGTGAGGTGGCTCACGCCTGTAATACCAGCACTTTGGGAGGCCGAGGAGGGCAGACTGCCTGAGGTCAGGAGTTCAAGACCAGCCTGGCCAACATGGTGAAACCTGTCTCTACTAAAAATACAAAAAAATTAGCCGAGTATGGTGGCATGCGCCTGTAATCCCAGCTACTCAGAAGGCAGAGATGGGAACTACTTGAAACAGGGAGGTGGAGGCTGCAGTGAGATTGTGCCACTGCACTCCAGCCTGGGTGTCAGAGCAAGACTCCATCTCAAAAAATAAAATAAAATAAAAATTTTTCATTTTACCCATTTGCAAATGAGGAAACTGATGATTAGAGAGGTTATATGTTATGTTACTTGCTCAAGGGATTTAAATTCAGCTCTTACTCCAAAAGCCATGTTTCTTTTCCAAATTACACAAAGAATGTTTTTTGTTAAACAATTTATTTTACAAATAAAAAATCTATAAAAATTTATGTTTTAAAAATTTTTCTCAGTACTTTTTAAAAGTCGCACTATACTGGCATTACTTATGGGAAAACCCATGACATGAAATTCTGACATTTACTTTCAGATATTTTAAAGTTTCTTACAGTTTCTCTAAGGTTTTTGCTTTGGACAGAACTAGGACATTTAGGATTTTCGCTATATAATTTTAGGATTTCTCCCAAGAATTCAAGAGCCTCAGCCTCTTTCCAGGTTAAAAATGTTTTGATTTGGGAAATTTAAACTTACTTATTTTCTTTTGTTCTTCCAGTATCAATTACAAATACAACATCTGGAATAGTGATACCCGTCTCTGCAATATTTGTTGCTAAAACAATCTGAAAAAAAACAAAAAGCTTAAAACATTTAGACTACTTTCATTAATATATCATTATTTATATTAGTTTGAGCTGATGAAATTTAAAAACTGAATTTCAATTTCAGTCACAAAAATTTACAATCTATTTGCTATTACTATGTAATTTTAATTTACTCTGGTTTTGTCAGCTTAGCTTACTAATTAGACCAAATCTAAAATACAGATTTTTTAGTCCAACAAAAATACCACTCCCCTAATTCTAGTCAATCATCTTAAAAACGACATAAGTAGGGCTGGGCGCAGTGCCTCACACCTGTAATCCCAGTACTTTGGGAGGCCAAGGCGGGAGGATCACCTGTGGTCAGGAGTTTGAGACCAGCCTGGCCAACCTGGCAAAACCCTGTCTCTACTAAAAATACAAAAATTAGCCAGGCTTGGTGGCAGGTGCCTGTAATCAGCTACTCAGGAGGCTGAGGCAGGAGAATCACTTGAACCCGGGAGGAGGAGGTTGCAGTGAGCTGAGATTGTGCCATTGCACTCCAGCCTGGGCAACAAGGCTGGAGTGTTGTTTTGAAACTCCGTCTCAAAACAAAAAAAACATAAGTAGAACGGGAAACTGGGTAGAGATTGAAGACAGCTGAGCACAGCCCTTCACTATTATTAGGGAAAAAAAAATCACATTAATGAGAAGAACTAGGTTGTTGTCCTGGCTCTGTTACTTATTAGCTTTGTGACCTACCTAATGGTTTATGTACAGGAAAAATCATCAGAGAGGATCTGCCTAGAGAACAACAAGAATACTCCCAGGATTTAAATATTCAGTCTCCTTTGTGATGCCTAATATCCAATCTCCTTTGTGATGCCTTCTCGGGAAAAAGTTGTGACTTTTTTCCCTCAACAGGCAACATCCATACCATATTTTTCAACTAGCACTCTCTCAATGAAGTCTTCTCCCTTAAATAGCACATAATGTAAACATACAAATGCTTGAATTGTAACATTGGGTTCACTTCTGATGATGGTAAGGCGCAGAACACCTGGAGTTGGCAGTGCACATCAAGCACTTAATGTTAACAACTGTCTTTGATGATAAAAAGTTATACTGCATTCATAAAATACTCTCAGGTGTATCACATATAAATTTGCTGTACTAAATTTTACCTTCCTGACTCCTGGAGGAGGAAGTGTGAATGCTGCAGCTTGATCTTGGGTTGAAAGAATAGAATGCAGAGCTATCACTTTATATCTGAAAGTTAAAATCATAGTTCTTAGCAAGGGTTTCTCTTTAGAAGACACTGCAAAGAACAACAAAATTTATTTGCATATAGCAAGCAACTTTAAGATTTTTTACTATGAAAAAATTTAAACATACACAAGTGTTTACAAAATTGTACAATGAAACCTCATATACACGCATCACAGAGAATATAAACAAACTATGCAAACAGGATTAAATTTTTTTAATGTTCTTTCTAATGTTGAAGTGGCTTATATGGTTTATTACAGTAGTAATAAACTCTATTGAAACATATAGTAAACAGCTGATTAAATATATATGGCTGATAAACTGCAGTTTGGTTGGAGTTTTGCACGATTTAGCAGGTTGGCAGGAGTCACCATCTTACTTTTAAACCACAGGATTCCCTCTGCTTAATCTTATTAAGAAGATGAAGCCTGGCTGAGTGCGGTGGCTCATGCCTGTAATCCCAGCACTTTGGGAGGCTGAGATGGGTGGATCATCTAAGGTCAGGAGTTTGAGACCAGCCTGGTCAACATGGTGAAACCCCATCTCTATTAAAAATATAAAAATTAGCTGGGCGTGGTAGCATGCACCTGTAGTCCCAGCTACTTGGGGAGGCTGAGGCAGGAGAATCACTTGAACCCGGAGGTAGAGGTTACAGTAAGCTGAGATTGTGCCACTGCACTCCAGCCTGGCCAACAGAGCAAGACTCTGCCTTAAAAAAAAAAAAAAAAAAAAGAAGATGAAGGCTACAGGCAGTGGCTCACACCTTTAATCCCAGCACTTTGGTAGGCCAAGGTGAGAAGTTCGTTTGAGCCCAGGAGTTTGAGGCCAGCCTGGGCAACAGAGGGAGACCCTGTCTCTATGAAAAAAAAATTTTAAATTAGCTGGGCGTAGTAGTGCATGCCTGTGGTCCCAGCTGCTCAGGAGGCTGAGGTGGTAGGACTGCTTGAGCCCAGGAGTTTGAGGCTGAAGGTGCAATCACGCCACTACACTACAGCCTAGGCAACAGAGATAGAATCTGTCTCAAAAATAAAATAAAATGGAACAAATGCAGAACATAGTACCTAAAAATTTTTAGTAGATAACATGTTAAAATGGAAATGTTTAAACAAAAAAATCTTACTTCCCCATGGGCAATTTTAACCTTTGGTGAAAAAACTTTGAAAACTCTGATCAAAGGTTTTAATGTACCAAATATTTTCCTATTTTAAAACAACCAGGAATATAATGAAGATGTGTAGTTACCGTTCAGAATAAAATCTTCTATCATTTGATAGAAGATCATACAACTGCTGAATATGAGCAAGACCTGGTAAAAAGATCAATACTGCTCCTTCAATATTTCTGAACTGGGGACTTTTATCTGAAATTTTAAAAAGATACAATATTCAAAATAAGAAGATAAAAGGAACAGCATATAAAATATTAACAAAACATCTCAAGATAGTAGAAATGTTTTATCAAATAAAATGGAGACCCATTAGAAATAGAAATATACCTAAGTAGGCAAGAAGTTCCAAAATGAGATCCAGGTTGATTTTATGAGGATTCATGTATAGAATAGCATGCTGAGTGCGGCTGCTGTACTTCTGGTAAAATGGATTTAAATCAGCATTTGCTCCAGTCTGAACTGGGATGTATTCCTAAAAGAAATCCAACCAGAGGGAGCTGAATAAAAATATTAAGTATTTTTGTAAGACAAAGAAGGAAAAAAGGCGGTATTTGCATTCATCAAATCTATATTTTTCTCATTGTCACCATTACTATTTTGTTAAGATACAGAAAGAATATACTTAGTAGTGGCGAGAATATCAGAAAGTATCATCTCTCTCCTATAATTTAATGTCATCCAGCCCTTAGGTATAGCAAAACCTTTTTATCTTGGCATATACATACTAAAATAATTGTAGAAAAGCATATTGTAATCATGTATGCATCATTCTGTGGCAACTAAAAAGCAGCCAGGCCAAGAGAGGTCATAACTTTAATAAGTAGTTTGTACCTGGCTCATTCCTTCTACATTGTACTTTGGCTCCTGAATTCCAGTCATCTCTTTTGAAATAATTATACTTTTCTAAAGTCTTTCTTTAGTTAGTAATTTTTACCTCTGGTGTTTTAGGGGAAGATTTTACTTTTTGCTTTCTTGGTCTATCTGCTTAATAAAAATATAAAGATAACTTTAACTCTGTGTTTTCATCAAATTGGAAACATGCATGAAATATCATGGATATGACAAAAATGCTGGATCTAGTACCACTGGCTAAAATGCAGGATAACATTGTTTTTTTGATATTTGAACTTCCCAGAAAGAACTATGCCCTACACAGCTTCAGTATGTATGTATGTATGTACGTATGTATGTATGTATGTATCTATCTATCTATCTATCTATCTATCTATCTATCTATCTATCTGTCACTATCTACCTATCACCATCTTGCCTCTGCCCTGCTCCTGCCAGGACAGAGGCTAAGAAAACCAATGGCAAGGATCTAGATTTGAGACCTGCCCTATCCTGATCACCTATGGTGTTGAGATGAAGTAGAGAAAAATCACTACTATGTACTCCTCAATAACTGATCACTGTTACAAAATTGTTGTAAGAAGTTGCTTCTAACTTGTATGGTCCTTGATTTTGTATGTGTACCTAGACGGCCCAGAATAGTTTAAGAGGACAATCAAAGTATCACAAATCAAAGATTACAGTCTATGAAATAAAGATTAAAGAAACGACCTTTAAAATTCGTTCATTCTCAGATCTATTCCTCATCTATCAAATTATACTCAAATTCACTGTGTTAACCATATGATTTTGAAACTCTTGTGGCAGGTTAGGCCCTGGATATCATTATCTGATATCTTTCAAAATATTTTCTTTTTACCTGATATTTTTTTATTCCCCCTGCTTTGCTTGTAACATTAATGGTTACTTCTTCTTCCTCTTCCAGAAACTTCTGACAATATTCTGAGTCTTTCTCCAGTACAAAACCTGTTTCTTCTATTATATCTTCAAGATGAAAAACCTGCATAGAATAAGGTATATAAATGGGTGAATTCAAATTCATTTCAGTAAATATCATTTTAAAGAGAAAAAGGGGACACCACCTTTTGAATGTCACCAAACGCTAATTTAGAATATTATGAAAAAAATGTTTAGTATTATTTGGGAATGAAGACTTGGTTGACAAAGAGGGATTGTCTCTAAAGCCTCAAGACAAATTACATTATGAGATATATTTATATATATACATATAATGTGAAACAGTTAAGAGTAGATTATATTAGCTGAACTGAAAAGGTAAGAATCAAGAATTGAATATGTAAAAAGGAAGCTTCAAAGACAACCCTAAATTTGAGGGGTGGGTGAAAAAGGAGTTCCTTATTGCCAGGTAGCCACTCTTTTTTTTTTTTCTCCCTGACCATTAGATGACCAGGGAAGGGCGGCAACTCTTAATCTGAATATAATGATTTTCATGTGAAAATAGTTTTATGTTCTTTAGCCCTTAGGGCTGTCTTGAGTCAACACCCTCCTTTCTCTCCTATCCAGCCTCAGGCAAGGCAGTAACAGCCATCTGATTCTTAAGGCTGTGTCCCGCTCCTCTGTCGACTCACTGAACCTAGGAATAGTTCTGGCCTCAGACTACAAGCACCCATCTCCTAGGGAAAGAACCTGTTGGTAATGCAGTTTCTGCTTATACACACATTATAAAGAAAACTTACCTCAACAGGATAACTTCTTCCTGAAATTCTGAGAATAGGGCAGTGTGTGAAATACGTAGAAAATTTTTCGCTGTCCACAGTGGCACTCATTAGAATCAAGTGTAGATCAGAACGTTTCTGTAAAATTTCCTTCAAGATAATTAGTAGGAAGTCTGACTGGACACTTCTTTCATGAACCTAGTTTTAAAAAGGGAATAAAAAAATTCATCATATATTGTATAAATTCTAGTAAGAAGCTTGAACAATCAGACACCCAGATTTACTAAAAGTTATTCAATATCTAAGTACAGTCAGTACATGTGCAGGGAGGGAGAAGCTGTATGTTTTAAATAAGGCAGATCTTCAGAACTGAAAATAAAGTCATTCTCTAAAATTGAAGTCACTGAAAATCATATAATGAACTAGATTAGCCATGACAGCATGACTCTACCCTAGGAGATGGTTCGCAAATCAGATCAGATGTAGCTGATAAGGCCGGGTACAACTCTAAGTTTGAGGGATGCGTGAAAAAGGAGTACCTTATTGCCAGTAGCTCATACTTGAGCACTCTGGGAGGCCGACACGGGCGGATCACCTGAGGTCGGGAGTTTGAGACCACCCTGGCCAACATGGTGAAACCCTGTCTCTACTAAAAATACAAGTATTAGCCAGGTACGGTGGTGTGTACCTGTAATCCCAGCTACCTGGGAGGCTGAGGCAGGAGAATCTTGAACCCAGGAGGCAGAGGTTGCAGTGAGTCAAGCTCATACCACTGCACTCCAGCCTGGGCGACAGAGTGAGACTCTGTCTCAAAGAAGAAAGAAAAGATGTAGGGTATATCCCAAATTTCACTTAGAAGCAAGAGTGACTGCTAAATCTCTGCCACTAATATAAAACTATACTGTCACCATTACAAGACAGATGGTTTATCTACTAGGTAGAAAAAGAGGCATTAACTAGCAGGAATCCAAGAGAATCTCTATCACTGTCAGAAAAAAGGGTTTTATGCTCTTCCAACACATGCATTTTAGGGAAGAGCATGGATGAGGTATACTGTCAGAACTTTAGTATCTGTTGATTCTATCTTCCAACTTTCTGTACTGTGACTTAGTTCTACTCTATTTTATAACAGATTTAAGGTAGCACAAAAGGATAAAGTATATCAAGATAACAAAACAGGTTTTATCATTCGTTCGGAAGGGAGGCAGTAGGGGTTAAGTGTTCAGACTCTGGAATCAATTGCTAGGGTCCAATTCTTGGCCACTTACAGTGTGACTTAGGGAAATTTAAATGACTTAGGGAAAGTCATTTAAATATTCTGGGTCTATTTCTTCTATAAAAGGAGAATACAAATAATGCAAATTTCATAGAGTTGTGACAATCAAATGAGAGAATGCAAAGCCCTTAGAACAGAGCCTAACAGTAAGTACTCAGCATTGTGCCAGATGCTGGAGTTTAAAAAGCAACCAAGAGAGTTCTCTTCCTTTGAGTTTTCAGTGCAGTAAGAAGATGCTGTATAGGATGGTTTGGATTATATATGAAGGATAGCTAATCCCGATGGTCAAGAAGGCTACTAAGACAAATGCCATTGATGCTGAGGACTGAGGGATGAGTATGAAAAGAAAAAGAGGAGGAAGAAACGGGATGAAAAAAGGAGAAAAAAGCGTTCATGTTAAGGTACACAGTGTGTATGAATTCATGGTAGAAAGAAGGATCATACTAACTTTCAGAAACTGGAGAAACAAAAACAATGACTTGGGCATGGGATAGGGGATGGGTCATAAATAAAGCTGGTAAGATACTCAATAAACTGCCCTGTAAGGCCTTGTAAACTGGGTTAAGGAGTTGTGACTTTATCCTAATGAGTCAGGAAGGGCAGTGATTAAAGCATTTTAAAGCAGAGGAATCATGTGGTCTGAGTTTTATTTTAAAAAGGATAATCCTGGCTACAATGTGGAAAATGTGGTGGAGGACAGCAAAACAAAGCAGGAAGTTTAATTCATTAGAGACTTTTGCAGTAATTAAAGAAATAATGGTGACCTCTTTAAGGGTAACACCAGTGAATACGGAGAAAAGTCAATGTACTTGAGAAAGGCAAAATAAAAGGACTAGCTGACTGGATTCAGGGGATGTGGGAGAAGGAAAAATCTTAAAGACATTTTTACTTTGGTGGTTTGACCAGGTGACTGGGGATCATTCAGAGATTTAGAAGAGAGGAGAAGGGGCAAGTTATACAAGATGAACAGGGAAGAGAGATGTTGAGTAGTGGAACTGCTGAGTTTGGAGTTCCTGAGACCGAAGGTATCTAGATGGTAGCTAGATATTTAAGTCTGATGCTCAGGAAAGAAATCTGATGGAAGACATAGATCTGGAAAACTTCATCAAATAGATACGAATTTATACAAATAAGGCTTTTGTTATTTTGAGACAGGGTCTCGCTGTTGCCCAGGCTGGAGCACAGTGGCACTACCACAGCTCACTACAGACTTGACCTCCCAGGCTCAAGCAATCCTCCACCTCAGCCTTGCAAGCAGATGGGACTATAAGTGAGTAGATAGGACTATAGGCAAAAGCCACCAAACCTAGCTAATTTTTTTTTTTTTTGGAGAGAGGAGGTCTCCCTTATATTGCCCAGGCTGGTCTCAAACTCCTGGGCTCAAGTGATCCTCCCGCCTCAGCCTCCCAAATTGCTGGCATTATAGGTGCAAGCCACTGCACCTGGCCAGATTTTTTTTTAAAACGAAAAAAATAAGGATAGAACATAAAATAGAGCAAATAAAAATGCATACTATTAAGTATACTTGGTATAGATGGGCAGAAAATTTGGCTGTAAGCACACTATCAGCCATCAAGAAAATCTACTCAATTCACACACTGACTACAAACTAAAATCACACAATTCCTAATAGTAAGGCCAGAAGGAGCATTATTCTGACTGTCTTCATAAAGAGGTTCCTGTATAATGTCATGGACTTTGTCCTGACATCTCTTACAATAAATACTTAACATGATGATGAATTTCACTTCTAGGTTTTTTTTACTTGCTATAGTGTCTAAAAGGTTGATGGGATCACATTGGAGCTCAATTCAGTTAACTGTGTCTACGAATGGCTAATACAAAACCATGAAAGAATACAACTTTCTGAAGTTGGTCTGGTTTTTAGAGTTCATCCTGATCTATATTTACCAAGCAATTTTCTGGTAATAACTTGGGGTTCAACAGAACTTATTAACTGCTACAGATATTTCAACTTACCTAACAATAAGAATTTCTCACTATAAATATATTGTAGCTTATTTTAAGAATGGTAATACGAAAAAAAAAATCAGCATTTTGGCTCATGTTGACCTTTGATGATACTGATTAAATCCAGATCTTGGTCATACAAAGCCACAATTGTGACACCTTACCTCAACTCCCTTCCCGCAGGAGCCTGTGGGCCAGATAAAAAAGCAGCCATTCAGCCTCTTTCTCTTTGATATCTTAGTGATAAGAGTGAAACCATCCCTATAAACTTTATAAAATTAATCAAGGAAGAAAGTAGTTCACTGCCTATTGTCCTCGAATCACATAGACCCTAGATTATCGTTCCCCTTAACTGCTCTATAGATAACTTGAACATTATGAAATGGTACGTTTTCCATTTGAGAAATTCCTTCAGGTCCTATGTACCAGTGAAACTACTGACTCAAAGCTGATGTGAAGGACCCCACTGATGCCAGCTGTTATGAAGGACCTCACAAAGAGCTGACTCCCCAAATAATGCAGTTTCTACATCCTGATGATTTTTATCCTCTTTACCCTTACCAATCAACGATGCCAATTTTCCAATCCCTTGCCTTCCAAAATCCCCTTAAAAGCCCATAACTCCTCTGGGAGATAGATTGAGGGTCTCCTCATCTCCTTGCTTGGTGCCCTGCAACCATTAAACACTTTCTCTGCTGCAAACTCTACTGTCTCAGTGCATTAGTCTGTTACTACACAGTGAGCATACAAACCTGTTGCTCCTGTAACAACAGTACAGTGTTCTCTCTTGTTAAGGAATAGACTCCTTAGATAAAAATTCCTATAATTTATTTATTATCAAAATATTAATTAGGTTATTTTAAAATGTCTTCACTCAAACTTATCTGACAAGCGGAAAATAGCTAAATAAATTATGGGACCATCCAAATTATATACTAGTATAAAGCTACTTTTAAAAATCATGTTTTTGGGCCAGGCATGGTGGCTCATGCCTGTAATCGCAGTACGTTGGGAGGCCGAGATGGGCGGATCATGAGGTCAGGAGATTGAGACCAGCCTGGCCAACATGGTGAAACACCGTCTACCAAAAATACAAGAATTAGGTGGACGTGGTGGCACACGCCTAGTCCCAGCTTACTCAAGAGGCTGAGGCAGGAGAATTCCTTGAATCCAGGAGGTGGAGGTTGCAGTGAGCCGAGAACATGCCACTGCACTCCAGTCTGGTGACAGAGCGAGACTCTGTCTCAAAAAAAAAAAAAAAAAGGTTTTTGTTGACTAATGTGAAAGAATTATAAATACACATATTAAATATACACATATAAATATACAAATTAAAGATTAACTTTTTTTTTCTGAATCATGAAATCATACTTTTTCTTTTCATTTTTCTACCTTTCTATGCTTCTAATAATTTCTAACAAAAAGGAGGAAAATAACCCAACTATATATAGTCTATTAATTAAAAATCAATGAATGAATGAACTTTCACTATTGCTTTCTAAACTTAGTGAATTAACGACATTTACAAAAACTTTATATTGGGGAGATTTTTAATTTCATTTTCTGAATAACACGAATGGTATATATCTTATCTGTTCTTGAAAAATTATACACAAGCAAATTAGTTTATATATACTAGGCTCCTATGGCATTTAAAATAATTATAAGGAGAAACTTGTAGCATACTTCAGTGTAAGTGTGCATTCAAATTTGATTCACGTTGAGGTATATCTACCAATAAAGTGATATAGTGACAAAGACTTCTTGTTTTTTTAAGAATTACAGCAGATTCTTTAACAACTAAATGTAGTAGTTGAGAGGCAGTATACTGTTAAGAATACAGACTGAAGCTAAATTTCTTGGGGTTGAACCTCCAGCTACAGAAATTACTGCCTATGAACACTTGAGCAGGCTGTATGACCTCTCTGTACCTCAGTTTAAAATAACGATATCTGCTTCACTGGGTTACTATAAGAATTAAATGAATTCACTGCCTACTGTCCTACACACACATATGTTATACATAACAGTTTGAACAGCATTAAGCATATAGCAAATATTACGTAGTATTTATTAAACCAACAGGAGATACATTTGTTACAAGAAATTATTATATGTAAAGTATATAATAATTTAGTAAGTATAAAGAAAATGTTATCTAGTATTAGGAGTAACATCTTTTTAATACAAAAATATTTCAAATTTTTGAATACAACTATAGAATCCACTCACCTCATCTACAATAACATGAGACACATTACTTAGAAGACCATCTTCTTGAAGTTTCCTTAGCAAAACCCCTGTTGTACAATAGAGTAACCTAGTAGATTCACAAGCTCGAGATTCCATCCGGATCTGATACCCACACAAAGAATTCTAAAGGGAGAACACAGGGCCTTGATTAGATTCTCATGAGTAATATGGGAAACAAGCTATAAAAAGTGAAGCAGAGGTGCTGATCTTGCTGCTAAATGAAGCGCTGTAAGTAATCTAGTACAATTTATTAATAATATATTAGTAATTATTAGTTTATTAATAAATACATTAGCAAATCTATTCAGTGCAATTTATTATTAAAAGCATTTTCCCATGGTCTTCAATTCTATAAAGCTATAAAATATATTTTATATTTTGGCAAATTTGAACAGAAAAACTTTTTTTTTTTTCAAATGGAGTTTCATTCTTGTCGCCCAGGCCGGAGTGTAGTGGCGCAATCTTGGCTCACTGCAACTTCCATCTCTTGGGTTCAAATGATTCTCTTGTCTCAGCCTCCCACTTAGCTGGGATTACAAGGGCATGCCGCTACGCCCGGGTAATTTTTGTATTTTTAGTAGAGATGGGGTTTCACCATGTTGGCCAGGCTGGCCTCAAACTCCTGACCTCAGGTGATCCCCCCACCTCAGCCTCCCAAAGTGCTGGGATTATAGGCACGAGCCACCATACCCAGCCCCAAAATTTTTGCGCTTTTCAAGATGTTGAGGAAAAAACTGGTCACCTTCTTTAAATACCATTAATATGATTATTAAAACATTAATAAATGTTGAATTAATTTCTTCCTAAATAATCATGAAGCAAAATATTGAGGTACTCAGGAATGAAATTTTAAGCAGCTTCTATAATTTGGTCTACTTTTCTACTAAGATCTCATAAAATTTGCTGTCATTAAAAAGCAGCTAGTATCATACTAGTAGTGCCTAGTGGAATTTTAACGTAACATCCCCCATCACATTTTCTTTCTTACTCCTTCAGTCATTCCATTGTCTTATTTGTATATATGTCTGTCACTCTCTAAGAGCAGAAACTGTGCCTTTTTTTTCCTCCTCTATTCCATGACAGAAACCCAGACAATTTTGCTAAACAGAAAACTTTTAATGAAGGGGTACCCAGTTTAGAGATAAAAATATAATATGCCATCTCCAGAATGAACAATTCAAAGTATAATCAGAATTATATGAAATTGCAATTCATCATATTTAGTTCTAACTAGTTTAATTAATTCGTATACTTTGCAGTCACTCTGGTTAAGGTCTGGCCAGTTTTGTATATACTAGCATGGCAAAATGCATGACAATAGACATTTAAGTACTTTTCTCATTTTTTAAAAAAATATGGGGTTGGAAAATACTAGCATTTTAATTTATACTGTTTTTCTCTTCTGCTCACTGAAAAGAATGAAAATCATTCAGGAATACATTCCACAGAAAAAGGTTTGCAAAAACTTGATATATATTTTAGTAGAATTTGAGTTTGTCCACATTCTTTGGCTGTTCAATTTAGTGGGTAACATATTTGAATATTCAATTATTATAGTTAATATATTTTTTCTAAGAGAATTTTAATGACAGAACTACTGATAATCCTTCTCACAGGACAGTGGCATACTATCACATCTATCAAAGAAAACACGAAAAGTGCCTGAAATGTGCTACTGATCAACCAATAACAGTGAAAACTCATATATGGTACACATTCCATTTGGATCACAAAAGCAAAGGTGAATAATGTCACCATTCACTGAGGTGGAGCTGAATGACAGCTTACCCTTCCTCCAGGTCCATTTTCACAGCCCAATTCATCACATACTCTGGTGGCTAAACTCACTGCTGAGATTCTTCGAGGTTGAGTACAGACAATGTTACATTTACTTGCTTCCCACTCATTTAGAAGCAAATCTTCCAATAGAAAATGTGGTACCTGAGTACTTTTACCACTCCCTGTTTCACCTGCCACAACCACTACCCGGTGCCTTTTAAGAGTTTCAACAATTGAGTCCCGATGTTTAAATACAGGTAACTGTTGTCTTTCCTTTAGAAGTTTCTGATACTTAGGTGTGCTTTGCAACTTTCTAAAGAGGTTTCTAACAGGTTCCAAATCTTCCACATTTGCTGATTCCAAGGACACTGCAGAAAAATCCTCATCCGAAACCAAATTTTCCCAAGATTCCTCAGGATCTTCAGAGTTTTCTCTCTTATTTTCAGAATGCTGTTGTTGCTGCTGTTGCTGCTGTTTCAATTTATTCAGAAGTTTGGCAATAAAAAGATCACGTGGTTTATTGGTTTCCATTTTATTTAATTCTTCCTTTTTCTTTTCTGCATCACTCCACTCCAGCCAAACATCTCGGTAAGTGGGAGGAAGTAACTGATGAACTGACTAAAGTAAAAACAGCAGTATGTTATTTTCACTAACTGTTCAATATGGAAATACAATAGATTAGCACTTAAAATTCAATAGATTAGCACTTAAAAGGATATATTCATCTTAAAATATAATTTGACTCAAAATATTATTACTTTAATATATGTATGTGTATGATGCAAATTCAAAAACAGCACATCATATTCAGGCTTCTTGACTTGACTAACGTTGCACAATTCACTTAACCTCTATGTGTCTCAGCTTCTGCATTTTTAAAATAGGGCTAGTAATTGTACCTCCCTTATAGGCATATTCTGAAAAGGGAGGCATATTCTGAGGTTTAGTTAAGATATGTGAGGTGCTTACTCTTGGAACATGTGAAACTACTGAACAAATGTCTATTACTTATTCCTGCAGTGGCACTATATAAAATGTTAATGAACCATAAAGCAGTTCTTTTGAGATTCTGGCAGTTGTATAATGTTACAGGTCAAAGTATTTTAAATGAACTATACTGGATGGAATCTAAGTTATCTTAATTCTGTGCTATAAAGAATCCACAATTATCTCTCTGATATTGATAGTCATTTTTATCAAGCAAATAGTTCATAGTGCCTTATTTTGCAAAATAAGGGAAATAAAGACATTAATAACTTTTACTGGCAGAAACATGGAAAGAACTACTGTCCAGGGTTCCACTTAATCAGTGTCTAAAATTTTCGAAGGTTCTAATTTCCTACGAAGAAAGAAACACATTTACTGTAAAAAGGAAATACTGACAATCCAAAATTTTAAAAAAGAGCATTATGTTCTCTTAAAGAGCTTCCTTCAGTAGGACTTTATTTTAATCCTTCCTGAAACTGGAAGTGTATTGTTAATATAACCTAAAATTGAAAAATGGAAGCAATATCTATATAATTTTTTTAAGTTAAGAGAGACAATATAACATTAAAGGAAAACAAACAAAAAATTTTCAGCCTGGGCAATATAGTGAGACCCTGTCTCTATAAAATCTTTTTTAAAAAATTAGCTGGACGTGGTCGCACGTGCCTGTAGTCCCAGCTATTCAGGAGGCTGAGGCAGGAGGATCACTTGAGGCTGCAGTGAGCTATGACTCTGCCACACAACTCCAGCCTAGGCAACATAACGAGATGCTGTCTCAAAACAAAAATTCTCCTTAATTCAACCACACTATCAACTGTTTTTAGCATAGCTAAATTAGCATATCTCCAAAAGTCGGATCATCATACTCTCTCTTTCAGACTTCTGGTCTAAGAGGAAACAAAGATCAAACTGTGTTTAGGGTTGAAAGGAAGCCAAATTAGGAATAATGAGAAAGGATTAATCAGAAAAACAGTCACTAAAGAGAAAAATTGAGCCATAATTAAATACTGCCTTCCACATACAGATATAGTTAGGCCTAAAAAGTCTTACCTGCCCTTTAACTAAACGATAAAGGGCTAAAGTAGCTCCCAGGTGCTGAGCTTGCATGCCATCCTCTGTTAAGATTGTAGGGCATACTACCAGGACATCATCTTCAGACTTGATTACCCTAACCCTACAAAGAAGCAAACACATTTTTAAAAAATACAGTTGATAAAGTCAGATAAAAAAAATTCAGAATTCCATTAACATTAAACTCAAATTTGTTAATTGTTTAAATATTTCCATGGAAGGCATGTATTAGATAATGATAATCTATCAGACAATAAACCTGACATGTAGAATTGAGAGCTTCCTAAATGTATGCTTAACTCACAGGAAACAAAAAGATTTCCACCTTAAATTTTTCTAAAGTTCATTGAGTTAATCAAAAAAACAAAAACAAAAACAAAAACAAAACATACCTACATTTCCAGTATCTACCTACTGCAACTTTTTCAAAGGAAGGATTTGGACTCTTGGGAAGATTCTTCCTGACCCAATCAATCAGAAATTGTTTGGGAGATTTTCCAGTCCAACTTCGAGCAGTATAGTCAAAATTTCTTACATCACGAGGTTCTTTCTTTTTATCTAAAATGGTAAACAAAGACTGGTTCTTTAAAAATGGCTAAGCATTCTCTTTTCAGAGATCAAAGTCCTCTCTTGCTTTGGAGAACAGCACTTTTAGAAGATAATAGGTGAGGCCAGGTGCGGTGGCTCATGCCTGTAATCCCAGCACTTTGGGAGGCCGAGGCGGGCGGACCACGAAGTGAGGAGATTGAGACCATCTTGGCTAACACAGTGAAACCCCGTCTCTACTAAAAATACAAAAAAATTAGTCGGGCGTGGTGGCAGGTGCCTGTAGTCCCAGCTACTCGGGAGGCTGAGGCAGGAGAATGACCGTGAACTCGGGAGGCAGAGCTTGCAGTGAGCCAAAATCGCACCACTGCACTTCAGCCTGGGTGACAGAGTGATACTCTGTCTCCAAAAAAAAAGATAATAGGTGAAGCTTGATTTTCTCTAAGTGACATAAGGAAATCCTCTTAATGGACAGAACCTGGGAAAATTCTTTAAAAATAATTATCTTGAAGAACTTATGTATTCTTGTAAAATATGATACTATCCATGTGATGAACTAAGGATACTACAAATTACAATGTTTGGAAGGCTACTCTGTAGTTAAACCATTAAAAAAATAGAAATCAGATGTCATTTCTAGGTTTATCAGCTGTCTGCCACCAGCACCAGCACTATCCTCAATAGCTTCCTGTTACAGATAAAGTCTAAATTCCTTACTATTCTCTGCCTGTCTGTTGCCACTCTTCCCTCTTGCTTGCTTATTATGCTATAACCACAATGGCCATCAGTCAGTTCTTCAATGCTCTAAGTATGCCTGTCTCAGAACAGTAGACATAGCCACATGTGGTTAATTAAATGTAAATTAGTTATTCAGTTTCTCAGTTACATTTCAAATGCTTCATACTCCTATTTGGCTAGCAGCTACAACACTGGATAGTACAGATACAGAACATTTCCATCATTGAAAATTCTGTTGAATAGTGCTGCTTTTTTACCTTAGATTTCTAATGTACCCTCTCCTTCTTGGAAGGATTGTTCCACCAACTTGTCACCAGGCTAACACCTAAATATCTGTCAAATCTCAGAGTAAATGTCATTACAGCAAGGTCTTCCCAATCCAAATTAGACCCCTTTGTTATCTATATTATTAGAAGCTACTTCCTTTGATAGCACACATCATAATTTGTAATTATGTATTGTATATGTTTGAAGCTTACCTTTTCTACTGTACACTTGAAGAAGGCAGAGACTAGGTTATTTTGCTCATTACTGAACACACAATAAATACTACTGAGGCCGGGTGTGATGGGTCACGCCCGTAATCCCAACACTCTGGGAGGCCGAGGCGGGTGGATCACCTGAGGTCAGGAGTTCAAGACCAGCCTGGCCAACATGGTGAAACCCCGTCTCTACTAAAAATACAAAAATTAGCCAAGCATGTAGGCATGCACCTGTAATCCCAGCTACTTGGGAGGCTGAAGCAGGAGAACCGCTTGAACCTGGGAGGCGGAGGTTGCAGTAAGTCAAGATCGTGCCACTGTTCTCCAGCCTGAGTGACAGAGAGTCTGTCTCAAAAAACATGCCCCACGAAAACAATAAATACTAATGAAAGAATGAATAATTTAAAAAACTGACAATTCAGTGTGGGTCTAAACGAACTGTAATGAAATCTGATAAATACTATACTTGCTATATCAATAATCAACTCAGAATTTTTTTTTTAAACAATTAACTAAATAACTTCTACAGTTTTTAGACTGTAGAAGTTAGTCCATCCACTCTGGTCTTCTAAAAACTATAATGTGTGGCCAGACGCAGTGGCTCACACCTGTAATCCCAGCACTTTGGGAGGCTGAGGCGGGCAGATCACCCGAAGTCAGGAGTTTGAGACCAACCTGGCCAACATGGCAAAACCCTATCTCTACTAAAAATACAAAAATTAGCCAGGCGTGGTGGCACGCACCTGTAATCCCATCTACTGGGGAGCCTGAGGCAGGAGAATTGCTTGAATTCAGGAGGCAGAGGTTGCAGTGAACCGAGATTGTGCTACTGCACTCCAGTCTGAACTGGAAAAAAGAAAAAAAAAAAACAAGAAAAAGGTCAGGCGTGGTGGCTCACGCCTGTAATCCCAGCACTTTGGGAGGCCAAGGCGGGAGGATCACCTGAGGTCAGGACTTCAAGGCTAGCCTGGTCAACATGGCGAAATCCCATCTCTACTAAAAATGCAAAAATTAGCCGGGCATGATGGTGCATGCCTGTAATCCCAGCGACTCAGGAGGCTGAGGCAAGAGGATCACTTGAACCCGGGAGGTGGAAGTTGCAGTGAGCCAAGATAATGCCATTGCACTCCAGCCTGGGCAACAAGAGTAAAACTCCATCTCAAAAACAAAAAACAACAACAAAAAGCTATAATGCAAATTATCGTATTATGATAAATACTATAAATATTATCTGATAAATACTATGCTTGGTCTTCTAAAAACTATAATGCAATGTGATAAATACTATATATTATACTATTTACTATTAGTAAACAATATACAATGTAAACAATATACTATGTTGTTTACTAATAGTAACAATATTAGTAAATATATTACTATATTGTTTACAGTATACTACATTGTTTACTAATGGTAAATAGTATAATATATAGTATTTATCACATTGCATTATAGTTTTTAGAAGACCAAGCATAGTATTTATCAGATAATATTTATAGTATTTATCATAATACCATAATTTAGCTTTATATTAAAACTAAATACTAATACCATAATATAGTTTTATATTAAACTATAGTGTATAGTAAATAGTAAATAGTATACTATTAAA
Organism: Macaca mulatta; assembly: GCF_049350105.2. Lineage (NCBI taxonomy): Eukaryota > Metazoa > Chordata > Mammalia > Primates > Cercopithecidae > Macaca > Macaca mulatta. The sequence goes on from NC_133411.1 coordinate 63,079,052, forward strand.
CTATAGTATATAATATTGTACTATTTGCTATATACTATTATTTTAAAAAATAATTAAAAAACTTCTATAGTTTTTAGAAGACCATCCAGTCTGGTCTTCTAAAAACTATAATGCAAATTATAATATTATGATTAATACTAAAATATTATTTGATACTATAGTGAATGGTCTTTTAAAAACTAAAATACAAACTGATAAATACTGTACTTGCTATATCAATAATTAACCCAAAACAATTTTTAAAAAAATAATTAACTTGGGAGCACAAAGAAGTACATGATTACTTGTCTGGTGGTATGGAAGGAGTTAGGGAGGGCTTAGGGAAGAGGAGCTGTTTGCACTAAGCCTTGAGCTGGGAACAGGTTGGCCAAGAAGGGCATAAGAAGATGAGCAAAGTAATGAAACCATAAAACAGCCAATGTTTTAAAGAGTAATGTGGCTGGAGTAATAAGCCAAGGGAATAAGGTAGAAAAGTAGATTGTGGCAGAATGCAAAAGATCCAGAATGCCATGCTAAGAGATTTGGACTTGTTACTGATGTCAGTAGGCTCGCAGCCATTAAAGGTTTGTGGCAGGAAACTCACATTTAGATCTGTATTATAGAAAGATAACTCTGGCAGCAGTCTAGAGATGAATCAGAGAGAGATGAGACTGAGGCAAGATATTTATTTGTAATGACAAAATGCTGTACATATATGTTATCATAATTGTTAATACTTTTTCAAGACAGCTTATGAAGTGTAACTTCACTGCCAATCTTATGTACTTTGCCAGAATGCAAAGTAACAAATTTTACCATTATATATTCCTTGACATGTATTATTTATAAATTACACCCTGACCATCTTCCCTTAATTTTACCTTTCTCTTCTTCACTAGCAGCTGCAGATTTTTCAAATACATTAAAATTCAATGCACTTTCTCCGTCTGTGGCTATAGGAGGCTTTTTCCTTTCATTTTGTTGATGTGAAATCTTTATGGCTGGGTTAAATACTGGATGGTCTTCTAATGTTTCCATTTCTACCAGAAAAAATATAATGTTTAGTTTCACAGTTTTAAAAAAACAGTTATTTATCTTTTATTTGTTTACTTTTTTGGTATTTATACACAAAGAGTTACATGGTTTTCACGCCTTATTTTTAAAAATGGTTAAAAAAAACTGCATTCCTTCTTTTTCCTTGTAGCCAATTACTTAATAATTCCTATTAGGAATCTGTGCAGGAATCAGAGGCAATTTATTAATTTTCACAACACATACAAAAATTTTAAAATAAATTATTTAATAGGTGTAATAAGCCTGGAAACACAAACATCTTCATTACAAATACTCATGGAATTGTATTCACCTTTCTTTCTTGAATGACGACGATATTTTATGGTGTAAAAATCATAGGTTGGCAAACAATGTCTTCTAGGCCAAATCTAGTCCACTGCCTGTTTTTGTATGGCTTGCAAGCTAGAATGGTGTTTACATTTTCAAGTGGTTATAAGAACATTTGGTGACATGATACAATGATTAGAAATTTATAGTATCCATAAATAAAGTCTGATTAGAACATAGCCATTCATTTTTGTATGGTCTATGGCTGCTTTTGTGCTGTAACAGCAAATTTGAATAGTTGTAACAGAGGCTGTATTGCCTATGAAGTCCACAGTATTTACTACTTACCTTATTATTTAAAAAGTTTGCTAATCCCATGTATAAACTGTTAGAAAAGGGCAGACATATTAAAAGGTAGCATCATCCATTCCAGGAAGGCCAACAAATAGAAGACAATTACATTTATACATCTAAGTATTTGAAAGTGTTTACCTCTTTGAAATTTCCTTATTTTTTCTTGAGCCTCTTTTTGGCCTTGCTTGTTTTTTTCTAGTTTAAAGGTAGCTGCTTGCTCTTTTGCATCCAGCAGTTTTGCTGCAAGATGTAAGTACCTTTCGTTCTGTTCCAAATAAAACAATAGGAGGGGGAACAAAAAAAGAAGAGCAAGATTAGTATATCTATGGTCAATTTACTGTATCAAAATCTGTGATATTTTTACCTTATCCTTTGATCTGGCAAATCTACTTTTAGGAATTTTTCATAGAGAAATAAAACAAATGCACAGATTTGCAGGTGCATAGATGTTTGGTGAGGCACTGACTGTAAAAGAAAAACTGGAAATCATATATGAAACATCTCTACAGAGAAGACTATTTAGTCATTAGAAAATAAAATAAGATTAGCAAAAGAAAGAGGGTGACCCACATAGAGAAACTTCCTTGATGTGTTAGTAAACTAAAGCAAAGTGCAGAATAAAAAGTAGAGCTCATTTCTATAAAAATTGTTTCAGCCAGGTGGTGTGGCTCACGCCTATAATCCCAGCACTTTGGGAGGCCAAGGCGGGCGGATCACCTGAGGTCAGGAGTTCGAGACCAGCCTGGCCAACATGGTGAAACCCCACCTCTACTGAAAATACAAAAATTAGCCGGGCGTGGTGGTGGGCGCCTATAATCCCAGCTACCCAGAAGGCTGAGGCAAGAGAATCACTGGAACCTGGGAGGCAGAGGCTGCAGTGAGCTGAGATAGTACCACTGCACTCCAGCCTGGGTGACGGAGCAAGACTCTGTCCCTAAAAAAAAAAAAAAAATCGTTTCATAAGTATGTGTGTTTAAAGGATTATTCATGCAGTAATAATAATACTCATCTGAAAGTTAACTTCACATAATCTCTATCTTATGGAAGACAGGAAAAAAATGGCTTTTGAGGAAAATGGATGTCATAACCCTCAAGGACATGACTTGACTCCTGAGCAAAAACTAAGAAGTTTAAAGTTAAACTCAAATTACTGTTTTTCTCCCCCTTAGGTTAATAAGTGACAGCAGATTAGAAGCATAAAACTATGGACTGGAGAAGGAAACATAACTGATAAAAGAAGGAAAAAGAGACAATTAAGCAAGCATATCTAGCTGAATTTTGGTACCATTTTGTGTAGAGACAAATATCAATACAAATATCAGTGTAACAGACAGAAGGGTTAGCTACCACCTCAAATTCACTCATATAATACTTATCCTTTCCATCTTTCCTGTACTTGGCAGTGATACCACCATCCCTCCATTTACGCACCTCTTGCCATCTTTGGCACATTTTTCCCCGATAAAATGTGCCATCTTAACCATTTTTAAGTGTACAGTTCAGTGGTATTAAATACATTCATGACGTTGTACAACCATCACCACCATCCATCTTCAGAACATTTTTATATGGCAAACATGAAACTCTATTCCCATTAAGCATTAACTCCCCATTCTGCCATCCCCCACCAGCCCCTGGCAACCACCATTCTACTTTGTCTCTATGAATTTGACTTAGGGACGTTATATAAGTGAAATCATATGGTATCTTTTTGTGATTGGCATATTTCACTTAGCATATAGTTGGTCAAGGTCCAGCCGTGTTGTAGCATGTACCAGAACTTCCTTATTTTTTAAGGTTCAATACTATTCAGTTTTATGTGCATGCCACATTTTACCTATTCATTTGTTTTATTGGTAGATACTGGATTGCTTCCACGTTTTAGCTATTGTGAATAATGCTGCTATGAACACAGTGTACAAATACCTCCTCCAAGACTCTGCTCTCAATTCTTTTGAGTACATACCCAGAAATGGAATTAATGGATCATATGGTAATTCGATTTTTAATTTTTTGAAGAACTACCAAACTGTTTTCCACAATGGCTGCACCATTTTATATTCCCACCAATAGTACACAGGGTTCCAATTTCGCTACATTCCTGTTAACATTTATTATTTCCAGTTTTTTTGATAGCTGACATCCTAACGGGTGTGAAGTGGTATGCCACTGTGGTTTTGATTTGCATTTCCCTAATGATTAGTAATGTTGAGCATTTCTTCATATACTTACTGGTGATTTGTATATCTTCTCTGAAGAAATCTTCCTTAGCCTTTATATTCCGTAAATCATCAATTTCTATTGATTCTTGCTTTACAAATGTTTCTCTTCCTTTCCAATTACCGATATGAGCCTTTATTATCTCATACCTGAGCAAGTGCAATAGCTACTATAATGGCCTCCCTACACTTTCCAAATTGTCCTAAACATCACTCAGTATTCCAAACCACCTCAAATACTACTAAGCTTGACCTAAAATATCATTCTTCTTGTGAGTCACCTGCCCCTAAATCTGTAGTGGCTCTTTACTTTCAAGGAAAAGTGTCAAAATCACCTTCTGGACATCGAAATCTTCCAGTCTCAGGTGAACTCACCTGTTTACTCCTATCTACCAGTACTCATCTGTACATCTTATCTCTACATATGCTCATCCATTTTTTATTACTGAAAGGCTCCTTGTACAATTCCACATCTGTACCCTTGTTCACAGTATTTCACACATGTGGGCCATCTTCCCATCTTTCTTTGCCTGTCTGAACTCTGCGCATCCTTTAGGTCCCATCTCTTTGAAGTCTTGACTTAATGCTCCAATCAGAAGAGACCTCTTCTTTCTCCAAATCTCAAAGTAGACTTATACTTTCCTAAATATTTCACTTATATTAGTTTAATACAGGAACAAGGTTTTAAAAAACTTAGATATACAGAAGAATATAAAGAAAAATTCTCCATCCCACTATACCACCCTGGTCCTAATCACCAGTAACAGCTTCTTGTGTCTCTTCCCAGATGTTTTCTTTGCTTATGTAAAAAAGCAAATACGTAGCTGTATGTATTTTCTCTTTTACACAAACGAATTCATCAGATTACATATGCTGTTCTGCAACATCTACCATTTGCCTGTTGACAGACATATGGGCTGTTTGCAGTGTTTGCCTAATACAAATAAAGCTGCTATGAACATTTGTGTACAAGTCTCTGAAGAAATGTTTTAATTTTTTTTTTTTTTTTTTTTTTTGAGACGGAGTCTTGCTCTGTCGCCCAGGCTGGAGTGCAGTGGCCATATCTCAGCTCACTGCAAGCTCCGCCTCCCGGGTCTACGCCATTCTCCTGCCTCAGCCTCCCAAGTAGCTGGGACTACAGGCGCCCGCCACCTCGCCCGGCTAGTTTTTTTTGTATTTTTTTGGTAGAGACGGGGTTTCACCGTGTTGGCCAGGCTGGTCTCGATCTCCTGACCTCGTGATCCGCCTGTCTCGGCCTCCCAAAGTGCTGGGATTACAGGCTTGAGCCACCGCGCCCGGCCTTTAATTTTTCTTAATACCTGGAAATAAAATTGTTGGGTCACATGACAAGTATTTGTTTAACTTTATGAGAAAGGATGAGTTTTTCTAAGTGGCTGTACCATTTTACATTTCCATTAGCTTTACATTCCCATTAGCAATATGAGTATTCCAGTTGCTCTACATTCCTCCTAACATTTAGTATTACTGGTCTTTTTAGTTTTAGCCATTCTGATGGATATATAGTGGTATCTCATTTAAGTTTTCATTTTCATTTCTCTAATTTAATCTACTTTTGTGAGGTGTCTATTTTTAAAGCTTCTTTATATAATTATGTATAGAAGTCCTTTGTCAGATATATATATTACAGTATTTCCCATACCTTGCTTTTTTGACTTAGTATATTTTCTGCCTTATATTTCTATCTTACCATATGATGTCTATGTTATTCTCTCTCAACCATGAACTTCTGTAAAGGAATGTGCCTTTTTAATATTACCTAAAGAATTTAGCATGCTCCTTACTCATAAAAATCATTTTAAAATATTTGATGATTATCTCTTTAAACATGAGAAATGTAATTAACATCTTTTGAGCAGTTAACTTTCTGCTAAGTTTTTACCTAAGTGTTATTTTATTTAATCTTCACATCAGCCCTTTAGAGGTACATTTCCAATTTACAAATGAGCAAACTAAGGCTCAGAAAAGTAAATATATCTTACTTAGGAACATCCAGTTAGAAGCCTAATACAAATTTCTACTCACAGGGTCAAATTTTTCCTCCTCTTCTAAACTTTTAGAATTCTCATTCTTTTCTTCTTCATTTTGTTGTTCAGCATATCGTAAAATCCACTCTTTCATATTTACTTCCGTATTTTTTTCTTCCTTTTTTGGCTAGAAAGAGAAAACAAATATCTGAAAAACCAAAGTTAGAAAAAGGTGTCAAAACTATCTTGTCACTGCTTTTACAATTTCCTCACACTCAAAAACAGCAGACATATATAAGCTGTTATTCTTTATTGCTCAGTGAAGGACAAATTGACCTCAACATTAAGAAATTTACAATTGCAAAATCCAAAGAATATATTTATATAAAGTGGTAAAAAAGAATGAAATGAGAACTGTTAAAAACTACTGTTATTCCTTAAAAACACTGGTTTTATGAGGATTATTTTTTCCATAGACATTTTACAATATGCAGAGTATTTAAGTGTAATGCCTTAATGAATTACAGTCCCATTATTCACATTCATCTGTGATTTTCTTCCACAGACTCTGGGCTTGGTCATGTGACTTGCTTCAGTCAATGGGACATTAGCAAGAATGATAAAGCAGGAGCTTAATAAGAATTTGTACATTTTGGCTTATTGTCTTAAAATATTCTTGGAAGCCAGATGCCATAAGAAGTCCAGCCAGGCCGGGCGTGGTGGCTCAAGCCTGTAATCCCAGCACTTTGGGAGGCTGAGACGGGCGGATCATGAGGTCAGGAGATCGAGACCATCCTGGCTAACACGGTGAAACCCCGCCTCTACTAAAAAATACAAAAAACTAGCCGGGCAAGGTGGCGGGCGCCTGTAGTCCCAGCTACTCTGGAGGCTGAGAAAGGAGAATGGCATGAACTCGGGAGGCGGAGCTTGCAGTGAGCTGAGATCTGGCCACTGCACTCCAGCCTGGGCGACAGAGCGAGACTCCGTCTCAAAAAAAAAAAAAAAAAAAAAAAGAAGTCCAGCCACCCTAAGACCACTATATGTGAGGAAACCCAAGCTAGTCATGTAGAAAAAACACGTAGACAGAGGGATGCCTGGCTAGCCTCCAGCTTAGTCATGGGAGTGAAGAAGTCACTTTGGATGTCCCAGCCCTGGAAGATTCTTCCTGGAACAGAAGAACCACCTTGTTGAGCCCAGCACAGACTGCAGAATCATGAGAAACAATAGTTGGTTTAAGCCACTACATTTTGGGGTGGTTTGTTATATAACGATAACTAAGACAGTGATAGAAAAGTCTGGCAAACCAATTAGTTATTTGTAAGAAGTAAAAATGTTACAGAAACCTAATATTTATACTCTTTGAACAGTTACATGTGCTCCATTCTGATTTTACACAACTTTAAATGCTTAATTCTTAAATTACCTTAATCTTAGGGTCTTCTTCATGTTTTTTGGTTTTAGGTTGCAATGGAGGTGAAATAGTGGCTTGTATTTCAGGAGACTGAAATTTAGGCCTACTTTTAGGTTGTTGCTCTTCAAATTCCTGACTGAATCCTTCAGGAAGTGCATCTTAAAAATAAAAGAAACGATGCTGAAAATAAACAGGCATATGATACATAAAACACACAAATATTTGTTAAGCATTTGTAAACCTTGTCTAGACTCAGAGCACCTAATTTTCTTCTATTCCCTCATCTCCTAAGAACAGAAATCCTAAGATGAACCTGGTTTTATTTGTCAAACTAGAAGTGAACATATTCATCAGATGATAGCTAACCCTCTTCTATTTGGTCATTATTTCACCCTCAAAGCTAGGCTCCTAAATTGTCATAAGATCTTAATCCTTCCCACTCTTTGGCTGTCTGCCATAGCATGTGGTAGCATCCTCAGTCACCACAAGCCATCTGCACTCCAAATTGTTGCCAAAGATTACAATCATGATCCTCTGCTTAATAAAATACTATATATCCAAGGACAGTCCTAATTTCTTTTTTTTTTTGAGACAGAGTTTCACTCTTGTTACCCAGGCTGGAGTGCAATGGCACGATCTCAGCTCACTGCAACCTCCACCTCCCAGGTTCAAGCAATTCTCCTGCCTCAGCCTCCCTAGTAGCTGGGATTATAGGCACGTGCCACCATGCTCAGCTAATTTTGTATTTTTAGTAGAGACGGGGTTTCTCCATGTTGGTCAGGCTGGTCTCGAACTCCCGACCTCAGGTGATCCACCTGCCTCGGCCTCCCAAAGTGCTGGGATTACAGGCTTAAGCCACTGTGCCGGGCCGACAGTCCTAATTTCTAAACCAAAAACCAGGAGACACGCAAACCTTGTATTAAGGACATAGCAAAATATCAATCAACAACTGAACACAAAACATAGTATTTTCTTGCATAGGTCACAATCTCTAAGGAAAATATCCTGAAAAGAACAGAAGTAAGAACACTTTAAAAGTAAATAATTATGACAGTGAAAAAATATGAGTATGAGCCAAAAGGTTGATACAAATACCAAAACGACTTCAAAAGGTTTTAGAAACTGAAAGAATTTAATGATACTGTTTACCATCTGAAAGGTTTAAACAGAGCCAATCCAAGGCAGAATGAAGGTCACCTCCACATAAGAGTGTATTGGTCATGGCATCTTCAATGTCTTTTGTCTTAAATGAAAATGCTTGTAAAGCCATGTATAAATCCTATGACAAGCAAATATAAAAAAAGTCACATTTGTCAGTTCCCTTCCTATATTACTAACTATTCCATTCATTTTAAACCAGAAACTTTGACACAAATTATAATTTCAAAACAATCTTTTTTTTCTCAGTTAAAAATGAAATGTGTTTATTAAGAATTTGGAAACCAGAGATCTTTAAAAAAGAGAACCACGAGAAATTATTCATATTTTCACTGTCCAAAGATACTAAATGTAGTATATTTCTCTTAGTCATTTTTCCATGATTTTGTAAAAATAGATTTCACTTAACATTATAATATAACATAAGCACCTTCCAAAGTTAGTAGAAACTCTGCATCATCGCTTTGAATAGTTACATAACATTCCACTGGGTGGACATATCCTAATTTAATTTTATATTTTTCTATGGCTGAACACTTAGGATATTTTTTTTTGTTTATTACAAGCTGTGGTTCAGTGAATATCTTTATACATAAAGATAAAGCATTTTAACATACTTTCTAAAGCATAATCATTATGGTTAGGCAGAGCTGGGTTCAAATCCAGACCCTGTTTACTAGTAACCTTACAGTATCATTTATGTCATCTTTGCAAGCCTCAATTCTTTCACTTGAAAAAATGGAACCAAATACATCTACCTCATAGGACTGTTGTGTCAGAGAAAATGTAAACAAAGTGCCCAGCACAGAATCTAACATAGTAGGTGCTAAATAGTATAATTCTGGGGATATACCTTAATTTTCATATCACCATTTTAATGTGTGCACTTGCACCTCCTTGATTTAATGTGTGCACAATTCCTTCTCTAAGAGATGGACATGATCTATATAAAATCTCAATGGAAGTTGTAAAGCCATTTTTTATCTCACATGAGGAGCTGTCTAAAAATGCTTCACTAAAACTAAGGAAGTTAAAAAAGTTTGCAAAATACCTGCAATTTTTTGGCAGTAAGTCTTCCAGAAATCATTCCTTTGTCATTATTTTGCTTTTTATGCTCATTGATCACTCCAATAATTCTTTGCTCTAGTTTGTTATTAATTACCACCTGTTAAGGCCAAAAAGGTCATATCATTTAGAAGCTAAATTATTAAAAAATTAAAAGCTTATCATACAGTTTTCTATATTCCTGCCAACCAACCCCAAAATTTCAGCTAAAATCAGATACAGTAATTATCATTTTTTGGACTACCACCCATTTGACCACATTCCTATCATTTCTTTAAGAAAAAATGTGGCATGAAAAAAGCAACAAGATAACACATGGCAAGGAAAAGCCTCTCAAGGGCAATGTCACAAGACATTGTCCTTGGACTACCCTTGGGTTGTTGTCACAAAGACAGATTCCTAAGCTCTATCCCAAACATACTGAATCAGAATTCTTGTAGGGAGCCCAGAAATCTGCCTTAATGTAAACCAGCGCAAGCACACAACCTAAAAGAATGAATGCTACACTAAAAAGAGGTATAACAAGTAAAACTGAAAACTAAATATATAATAAGAAGCTACACAAATTCTTTTGGCTTCTAGACTTTGATTCCTACTTTTTCCTACTAGGCATTTTATTTTCTGTTCTTTTGTTATTTTTGACCTAAAAGTACACAAGCATCTACTTACAAAAATATCTTCCATTTATTACTTTTTTAACTAAATGCCTACTATAAACAGCCCAAAAATATAATTCAGAAATTCGCAATCTAGCCCAAAAAATATATATAAAGAGACAAATTATAACCCAGCATGCCAATTCTCAAAAATGATATATCAAGTAATAGCAGAATCACCAAGAAAATCAACTTGATGAGTTATAAAGGACTTCATAGAGGTCACAGAGGTTGACAAATAAAAACGGGAAATAAGGGCACTCTAGGCAGAGAGTACATGGGTAAAAGCTTGAAGTTGTAAAATCACAGATTTAGAAGAACAAAAGAGATATTCATGAGATGTCCCATGAACTAAAATATTAAATAAAGATCAGAGTAGTAGAGAGGAGAATGAAAAGGTATCCTAAGACAGACCTGAAAAAATGTATATGCCATGCTTAGAAGTTTAGATCTTAACCAGACCTTCCTTCATTTCTTACAGTCTCTCAACATATGTGTATGATTTACTTCTTTTTAGTAGAGATTAGCTCTTAGAGTACTATTTACAAAAATTTAAAACACTCCATCATTTTCTTACATTTAAGGATACATCTTTTTTTGGGGAAAAAAGGGGGGAACATTTCCGGAAATGACTCAAAACCTTGGTTACTTACTTTCAAAACAGATTTATCCAGATTTGCAGGACCACTAGAATCATTTGCAGAATTAAAACTATAAATTTTTGGACCTGTAAATAACACAAACAAATAGACAAGGCAATTTAATGATTAATATCTATTACATTATTTTAATTTTCCTCTAAAGAATGCTAAATATTAAATATTTGATTTCAGCTTTTCCCCCCCCAATACTTCACCAAATAACTCAATCTAGTAGGTAGCAATATCCTCTCTAAATTTTAAACATTTTGCCAATTAGCATTCCTCCATGTTAATCAGTTTCTCATAAAATGCAAATGCCTACATATCTTTTAGGTTAAATCTATCTTTATCCTCCGATCTTTTAGTCTGATGCTTTTCTCCTAGCACTTAGCTGAGGCAAAACTTCTCAGAAGATATGATGGTTGGCAGAGTAGATGGACAATTTTAAAGAAAAAGCACTCTTTCTTGAAGGTGGTATGCTAAGTGAAAAGGGAGGTGGGAGTTTCTATCATCTTATCTCCTTGAAGTCCAGGGTTGCTATAGTTTCCTAGGGCTGCCATAACAAATTACCACAAACTTGATGGCTAAATACAACAGAAATTTATTCTCTCACAATTCTGGAAGCCAGAAGTCCAAAATCATGGTGTGAGCAGGACCATACTCTCTCTGAAGGCTCTAGGTAAGAATCCTTCCTTCCCTCTTCCAGCTTCTGGTGGCAGCATAACACCAGTCTCTGCCTCCTCCTTCACACCGCCTTCTTCCCTGTCTCTGGGTCCAAATTTCCCTCTCCTTTCTCTTGACACTCATCATTGGATTTAGGGATCATCCTAAATCTAGTATAATTTCATCTCAAGCTCCATAGATATGTAGAGCTTATTTCCAAACAAGGTCACATTCTGAGGTTCCAGGTGGACATGAATATTTGGGGGGACACTACTCACTCAACCCACTACAGTTGCCAAGTCTGTTCCAGTGAACAGAAATGCTGTCTAGTCTCAATCCTCTAACAATGAGTAACCAGGAAGCAATACACATTATTTTCAAACTTTTGGTCTCATGACCCCTTACTCTCTTAAAAATTACTGAGGATCCAAATAGTTTTTGTTTATGTGGGTTATGTCTGTTGATACTTAGCATATTATAAATTAAAAGGGAAATTTTAAAATATTCATTCATTCACTGAAAATAATAAATCTGGCCAGGTGCAGTGGCTCTTGCCTGTAATCCCAGCACTTTGGGAGGCTGAGGTGGGAGTATCCCTTGAGCCCAGGAGTTTGAGACCAGTCTGGGCAACATAGTGAGACTTCGCCTCTACAAAAGTTATCCAGCCGTGGTAGCATGTCTGAAGTCCCAGAGGCTGAGGCAGGAAAACTGCTTGAACTCAGGAGTTCAAGGCTACAGTAGTGGCTGCAGTAAGCTGTGACTGCAACACTGCACTCCAGCCTGGGCGACAGAGTGAGACCCTGTCTCTAATAATAATAATAATAGGCCAGGTGTGGTGGCTCATGCCTGTAATCCCAGCACTTCGGGAGGCTGAGGCAGGCAGATCACATGGGGTCAGGAGTTTGAGACCAGCCTGGCCAACATGGCAAAACCCCATCTCTACTAAAAATACAAAAATTAGCTGGGCCTGGTGATGCATGCCTGTAATCCCAGCTACTTGGGAAGCTGAGGCAGGAAAACTGCTTTAACCCAGGAAGCGGAGGTTGCAGTGAGCCGAGACTGCACCACTGCACTCCAGCCTGGGCGACAGAGGGAGACTCTGTCTCAAAAAAACAAACAAAAGAACCTCAACAAAACAATAATATTAATAAAAATAAACCCGTTACGTAAATATAAATGATGCTTTGATGAAATGACTATATTTTTCAAGACAAAAAAAAATTTCCATTTTTGCAAATCTCTTTAATACCTGGTATCTTAGTCTGCTCAGAGTGCCACAACAAAATACTACAGACTGCTGGATGGCTTTACCATCAGAAATTTATTTCTCATAGTTTTGGAGGTTGGGAAGTCCAAGATTAAGGTATCAGCAAGGTAGGTTTCATTCCGAGGCCTCTTCTCTTGGCATGTAGGTGGCCACCATCTTGCTATATGTTCAGATGGCTTTTTTCCTCTGTGCTTACTCAGAGAAACTGAGCTCTTTTAGGTATCTCATAAGGACACTAATCCTGTTGGATCAGGGCCCCATCCCTATGATCTCATTTAACCTTAGTACTTCCTTACAGTCCTTATCTCCAATTATAGCCACACTGTGGGTATGTTGAAAAACACACGAATTTCTGGAGGACAGAGACATTCAGTTCATAACATCTGGCTTCTGCATTCAATCTGCTGTAACATTACACAACATGTAGCCACTGGACAACCTCACTGCATCATCATGAGAAAATGAGCATGAAAAATGGCAAATAACATCTCAGAATTATTATGAAAATAGTTTTCACTTCATGGAGCCCTTGGCAAACAAGTCTCAGGTTCCTTAGGACCTACTGAGCACACTTGGAGAACCACTGCTGTATAAGGATGATCCCAGGCCAGGTGTGGTGGCTCACGCCTGTAATCCCAACACTTTGGGAGGCCAAGGTGGGTGGATCACCTGAGATCGGGAGTTCGAGACCAGCCTGACCAACATGGAGAAACCCCATCTCTACTAAAAATACAAAATCAGCCCGGCGTGGTGGCGCATGCCTCTAATCCCAGCTACTCGGGAGGCTGAGGCAGGAGAATCACTTGAACTTAGAAGGTGGAGGTGGCAGTGAGCCGAGATTGCGCCATTGCACTCCAGCCTGGGCAACAAGAATGAAACTCCATTTCAAAAAATAAATAAATAAATAAAAAGATAATGATTCCAGAATCATAAATCTACTTGCATGGTTTTTATACACTTTAAAATAAAGTATTTTTTCTACTTTGAGACATTTAAACATTAAATGTTCTTATGATTTTAAAGTCAAAGACTTTACTCTCTGCTGGGTTACATTAAGTTCTTCGTTTTAAGATGGTAGCTAATATAATTAGATATTTTAAAAGAATAAAAGTTTTTGAGAATAACTACTTGAAATTAACTTGTACATGTGGGCAGTCTGAGAGAAACATTTGTGGTTCTCTGAATTAGTGCTGTGCTATAGTTATGTCGGAGGTACCCAAAGCTACCTGGCATATGTAAAAAGATAATAACAACTCTGGTATAGTATTGTTAGTTTCCTTATCTTCTAGTCTCAAACTTTACCTTAATTCTAGCAATCTCTCTCATAAATTCATGCCAACGGTCATAAAGGAGAGTATATATTTAGTAGTCTTTAACTATTCCTAGGGGATCTTATCAATTATAGTAAGCTTGTGAACAAATTTACCATGCAGTTTTAGAGGTCCCCAAATGCATCAAGAGACCCCAGTTATAACCCTTTTAAAAAGTTACAGATAGATGAGCAGTCCGTTACGAAGATTACACGGAGAAACAGTTCAAAAGTTGATGTGTTACTGACAAGAGTAAGACTGTAAATTCCTTTAAAAATGCCAGCCTGGGCAACATGGTGAAACCCCATCTCCACAAAAAATACAAAAAAATTAGCTAGGTGTGGTGGCTTGTGCCTGTAATCCCAGCTACTTGGGAGGCTGAGATGGGAGGATTGCTTGAGCCTGGGAGGCAGAGGTTGTAGTGACCCACTGGACGACAGAGTGACCCTATCTCAAAAACAAAAACAAAAAAACAAACTGGTTGGTTTTTAATTTACCCAGTTGAAAAGATTAAAGTAAATTCTCATTTGTCTCCTCCAAACAATTCACCTAAGAGTTTCAACTGTATCACTTCCTTGAAATGGGCTTATACTGCAAACTTCCAGAGGGTAAATAAAAGAGCTGAATTTCTGAAAAATGATCAGAGAAATCAAGGAACATTCACTGGGCCACATTCACTTTTGCCAAGTAAAGTGCATAAGATTTATGACAGCTACTTTCCTTATTGCCTGGAGACTTTTACAATTTTTGATCTTGTGTTAAAGATGGTGGAAGTTACTGGAAATCTGACTGGAAGTAAGGATGTTAGTATGCAGTATCTCCAAGGCAAAGTATTATGAATTCCAAATTTATAAATGAAAGGTCATGGGACGATGCAACATATATAGCTGGCTCTCAAAAATATTTATTACATTAAAGTTGAAGCATAGACAAACTGATTTCCTCAAAATGACTCAGCTAATTAAAAAAAAAAAATCAACTAGAATCAGTTTCTTATTGCCCAATATTCTTTTCTTTTGCTACATATTCTTTTTATACTGTATTTTAAAGGAAAAAACAATGCTAATGACCCACTATGACTAAGACATTCACTTTGAGTTGTTAGCACTCTGATTCCCTTCTGATCAACAGTGTGTACATCTGCAGAATGGTTAATCAAGCAAGGGACCAAAACAGGGACTCTGGTGGTAAACAGATCCAGTCCCTGTCCTCATGGGGCTTATAATCTGGAACAGTAATATAATTAGTAAGCAACTAATTACTCAAATGAGTAATAAAGGGGAAGTGCAGAGTGCCAAGAGAATAGATGAGGGTGAACTGATGTAGTCTGAGCAATTAAGGCCTATGAGGAAGTACATACCACCAGGGCTGCCTGACTAATCATTTTGAAATGTAAACCAGCTAAAGTTTCTCCTTTACTTAATACCAACACCGGCCCCCACTTCCCATTGCACTTGCTCTGGCTCCTTCCCAGACTTCCAGCCACATTTTAACTCTTTTTTCCTTCACTCCAGCCACACAGCACTATCTTCTTACAACATGTCAAACTTGTTTCCACCTTAGGGTCTTTAGGCTTGTTTCTCCCTCTGCCACAAATACTCTGCAGATCATCTCAGTTTAAATGTTTTCTAAGGGAAGCTATTCCTATTCCAAACCAAAATAGACCCTCTGTTCTCCATTTAATCTTTACCAAGTCACCATTTTCTGTTCCTCATAGCACTTTTCCTATTTTGGTGACCCTAAAAAAGAAAATTATAATGGCTTTTATAAATTTGTGACATCCATTCCTCATTCTTATTCCCCTCTTAAAATTTTAAGCCTCAACTAGGTTCAAGAATTTTCAGAAACACAAGCCTCTTGGTTGGAAGAGAAAAATTACTGAACCTCTTATTTTGGTCTCAGTTATAACATGATAAAGCAGCTTAATTATAATTAGGCTAATGAAGTGGCACTTCTAAAGCGAAAGCACAGGAATGGAAAGAAGAAAGAAAAGAAAAGGCAAAGGGGAGGACAGTAAAAGAAAGATGGGGAAAGGTCTTGCCATTCCTGTAACACTCCAGGCTTGCATCTCAAGGCCCTTCTGTTCCCTCTCCCCAGAAGGCTCTTTACCCAGTCATCTGTGTAACTACTTTACCTGCCTCCTTTCCTCAAATGTCACCTTCTTACATGATGCCTTCCTTCCGTGACCATCCTATTTAATACTGAACCTCTCCCTACCCTCCTCCCTATTTGGCCTCTTCAAAAATTCTTTGATGAACAAATGAAATGAAAAAAAAAAAGAGTGGTAAGAATACCCCAAATTGTGCAAGCCATTTGGTAATTATGTACCTCTACGATAGAGGACAATTTTGACCAGCTGTGCTGTGTACAATCCTTCAAACTGGAAAGATAAGGAGGGATGGAAGTAGAGTAGAACCATTACATCTACATTAGGAACTACACAGAGTTGAGCATTTTTCCACTTTTTTTCTCCAAAACAGATTTATTATATGTTATACTATATATTAAAAGCACCCCAAAATAAACCCAAAAGTTATGTGCAAATTTAGTAGATAACCTCTAGTTTTTTTCTCTTGATTTCTTGGTCTTAATAATTCCTTTGAACTTTCCTTACCAGTTATCCAAGAAATTTTCTTCATGACGATATGCACAGCACTGGAGTAGATACTGGGGAAATGTTAACACATATCCATAAAACAGTTCCTACCTCCTGTAATTTTGTAGGATATATAAAATGTACAATTCTTTACATATCATAAGGCAAGACCTAACTATCAAAAAGAATGATTTAAACAACTATGATACGTCAGTTGTGAATAGCAGGAAGAATTCAAAAGGGAGTTGTCATTTCTGAAATGGATATTTTAAGGTTTTGGTAGACGATGTTAGGGACAGATTGCACACTATGAAGAAAAACATGGCAAGAATAAATATGAAGAAGAAAGCCAAGAGCTCCATTTGGAGAAATGAAAACACACCAGATTTGCTATGGTTGAATAGAGGAAATATTAAAAGGCTAGAAAGAGGGTTTTAGAAGCTAGCTAAATGATTTGGACTTCATTGCAAAGTCAGTGAGGATGCCATGGAAGAAAACAAGAAGTGTTACACGACCAAAGCAGCATTTCTGAAAGACCAGTCTGATGTTGATATGCAAGACCAACTGGAGGAAGCAAAATGAGCACAGCTATGGAGACCTATTAAAAGACTTTGTTGGTACTCCAGGAATTCACAGGTACCTAGACTAGGGTGTGAACTACACAAATGCAAAGCGAAATATGGAAAAACAGAAACAAGGAAGTCGAAGGAAAAGTTAGTTTGGGGAAAGAAGAGTAGTTTAGTACTAGCCCTGTTAAATTTGAGATGCTTGCAAAAAATAGGGTCAGAGGATCTAGGAAAATGTATAAATTGCCGACTTGAGCTTGAAAGACAGGCCATCTATAAAGGAAAAGATAGAAGTAATGGAAATAGATGAACACTCCTAGAAGGACTTTAGGAGTGAACTATACTGTCAAGGATTGACACCTTGAGAAAGGGTCACATTTTGGGGCTGGAGGAAAGGGAAGCCAAAGAATACAACAAATGACTATCAGTTCAAATAATTCACAGGAATGTCAGTAAAAGACAAAGGAAAAGTAAAAAAGAGGCTGATCCATACAGTAAAACTGCCACAGTTGTCAGGGAGAAATTCTATGTATTTGTAATTACAAGCATACTAACTCTGTAGCTAAAACACTACAATAAATTGCAAGGCAAATAACTGTTTCCACCAGTTCTAGGTAAAGGTCTGGTACCTGCCTACTTTTTCAGTCTCATCTCTTTTCCTCCTTTGGCAATGCTTTATGTTCTATGAATTCCTCAAGAGCCCTAAGCTCTTTCCTGACTCAAAATTTTTACACATGATGTTCACTATCCCCGCCTGGAATACTAATTTCGCCATGCTTCACAGAGTTAACTCCTTTTCATCCTCCTGATCTCAGCTTAACAGTTACATTTCCAGACACTATCCATGACACCTGCTCATCCCCAGAAAAATTAGATTACCCTGTTAAACTGTCTTCCCAGGCTTTTCTTTGTGGCACTTATCTATTATAAGGCTATAAATATGTCTGTGTGCGTTATCTGTCAGTTAATGCCTATCTCTGACATTAGACTGGCAAGCTCCATGAGGTGATGTCTCTATTTTGCTCATCACATTCCTCATATCTTATCAGATACATACTAAATATTTGCGTATATACACATAAATGCTCAGCAAATATTTCTTGAATATTCCAATAAGTACAAGCAAACAACCCCAGAAGAACACAACAGCATGTAATTGTTCAACTTTTGAGCTCAACCGTAATAGTGGCCTGCTCATCTGCAGCAGGAATCGGCCATCTACAAGTTGAGTTGTCAAATCAATTTGTTCAGTAAGCAAAAATACATGGCGGCAGAAACAAGCGCGGACAATTTTACAATAGGTTACACGTAACCAATGTGTAACCAGTGTGTATGTCCTGTAATTTTTATTAAGTACTGATTTTTCCAGAACGCATAGAGAGACTAGATTGCTGCTGAAAATGATATGAAGGACAGACAGAAAATGGGGCTGGCTGGCACCAGGAGGTCAGGAACTCCACTCAGTACTCGTCTTTGCATTAGTGTAGCTAGCTGAGATGGTACTCAGGATGGATCCCTGCTGAAACAGAAGCTAATGCAATTATTTTGTTTTTAGAAGGGGAAAAAGTGTGAATTAAAAGGGAGATGACAGGTTGCAACAGGGTTACTGTCAGAATTTTGGAGGCCCAAAGAGCTTCGACTTTTAATCTAAGACAAGGCCACCCCATGGGGAGCTAGCAGCCCGAGTGTTGGGAGATAGAAATGTTGGGCCCGAAGCTCCTCCCGGGTTCTAAGGTCCTTTCCTCAGGACAACCAGCAGGGTCTCAGGGCAGACAGCCAGGGGCTGGGGGACCCCTCGTACCTTGCTTGATACGGGGCTCCCTGGCGCTGGCAGCGGCAGCGGGGGCCGGCCTCGACACCGGCTTTTTGCTTTGGGCCTCCCCGGCAATTCCAGCCTCTGCAGATTTGGCTCTGGAAGCAGACACGGCGGCTCGGACCACCGCGGCCGCTGGAGCCTTGTGTTTCTTGTTTTTTCCGCCCATGTTGCAGCTGCGGCAGAAGATCCTTCGCGGCCCAGGCCCGGGCGCTACTACTACACAGCCGAAAGCTCTTCACATTCCCCGGCTCCCGGGGCCGCCACCCTGAGCTTCGATCCGGGCTTCTCGGGCCGGGGCGACCGCTGCCTCGCAATTGGTCGAATTCAGCAGGCTCCGCCTCCTCGAGTCGCCAGCTGCCTGCCACACGCCAGGCTCCGCGAGCCACTCTCGCTCTTTAGCCACTGAGCAGCTTATCCACTTCTCGTCGGAAAGGAAAGGAAAGCAGGGGGGGAGAAAAAAAGGCGTCACGAGAACATTTTTGTTGGTCGTGCGACTCGACTACTTTTGTCTCCTGCGGGCCACTGTTGAACCTTCACGGGACGTCACCGTCTTCGGTCGCGGGGCATCGTGGGTAGGAGGGAGATTCGCTCTCAAAGCTCCGAAAGATGGCGGACGCATTCGGAGATGAGCTGTTTAGCGTGTTCGAGAGCGACTCGACCAATGAGGCGGGAACCAAAAAAGACAAGGAAAAGGACAAGGGGAAATGGAAGGGGCCTCCAGGGTCTGCAGACAAGGCAGGGTAAGGAAGAAGTTCTAGTTGTTGCTTTTATTTTGTTTCTCGGTACTGGGGAAGAAAACACTACTCTCTTAGGAAGGAGCACGAGAAAGTGAAGTGTACGTTCAGGGGCGTTGGGAAGTTAAGGGGTTCCAGAAAAAAGTTGGAGAGGGTGGAAGAATGTTGTTTCGAGGAAGCGGGGTGTTGGCGTTTTGTGGTGTCTGCAGGCAGCGTGAGCTTCTGCTTCACTTCCCTTACGTCGATGTTACTGTTTCTATCCCCGTCTTCGCGGTTGTCTTCTGGGTTCTGTAGCCACAGCACCAGCACAACACCTGGCACATAGTCGTTAATAAACAAAACGAATGATTGAGTAAAGGGTGAAAAAGTTAAGAAAAAAATGATATGAATTGATTTGGAGGGGAAAAGGCAGATGATAACATGAGACGGGAGAGACATTTAATCTCCAAAATGTACTAGTTTTCTCTTCCGTAAAATGGAGATAATAGTGCCTACCACTGGTGATGATGTGAGGATTCAATGAGATATACATGTAAAGTGCCTAACCATGGTCAGCTAGCTATCACTAATGAATGTTAGCTACCGTGAGTTTATCGAGAAAAAATTTAAAAATTACTGGACCCTACCCATATGTTTAGACTGGTGCATACAGCCACCAGAAAGTGTACAGATCTGTTTATAGTAGAACAAGGAAAAGCTATTACTTAAACAAAGTAAGGTGATTATCAATCAACAAAATATACTCTTGGCATAGTGGGGCCAGATACCCAATAGATGCTTGAAATTAAATTAGACATGATTTTGCTCTCAAGGAATTTTCGGTGGAGGGAAAGAGAATAGGTACACATAAAAGAGTTACAGTGTAGGTGAGGTGATGAACTTAAAATGAATGGTATATACAATTAAGTGTTATAAAAGTACAAGAAAGGGAGATACCTATTTGTGACTTTCAGGAAGGCTTACATACAAGAGGATATTCTGAGTTGAGGAAGTTGTATTGTTAATGGTGCCAAGTTTGTTTCTTTGTTGTTAGGAGCACAAATTGGGCAAGAGGAACTGTTAAACTTAGGGACTACAAGAGTTAAGACTGGAAATATACATTGGTTTGAGATCATGAGGGGCCTTGAATATCAAGCAGAGGAGTCTTGATTTCATTTTTAAAACCCTGTTGAACAAGGTGATTGGATAAGTAGAATGATAGTTTAGGAAAATTAATTTGGCAGTGGTTGGCAGAGTACTATAATAGTATAGAGAAAGAAAATGGACCCTCATAATAAGAAAGTAAATTAGGAAATTATGTTAGTTATCTGGTTATAAAGAAAAGAACCTCAGCTCGGGCAGTGTCGGAGGAATGAAAAGGTACGAACATGTTAAGGAAAAGATGGACAGACCTTCGTTAATTAAGGAGAACAAGGGAAAGGAAGTCAAAAGATGTTTAATTTGCATTGCAGGGTGAAAAAAAGGGGGACGTTCAGAAGTTTTGATATAGCGATAAAATTAATTTAGCTTAAGACAGTGTGAAGGGATGCTAGTATATCCATAGGAAAATGTCCACTGGGTAGTTTTAATAGAGTTTTGGAGAGTGACCAGGACTGGAGGTATATATTTGAATATCATTTGAATTGGTCTCCTTGAGGCGGAGATCCCTGTGGGAAAGTAAGTGACACAACACAGAACGTCTGGAGAGGGTACATAGCCTAAATGAGAGATTAGAGGCATAACAGAAAATTCTATCAGGAGTGTGAAATGTCACATAAGTGAGTGGAACAAAGTGGAAAAATAGTCTACTCGCATTAAGTTGGATTGGGAGAGTTTGGGGAGGCTTTTCAGAGAAAATAAGAAAGGAAGACCAATTATTTTTATTTTTTTCGAGACAGGAAGTAATAGTTGCTAGAGTGTTTGAATGGGCAACTATGATGTTATGAAGACAATACATATGTAATTTACCATGTTAGTATATACTTTACCTCAAATTTGCTAGGGTAAAATGAGTTTGATTTGCATCGTAGTTGGGGTAAGCAGTTTAACAACCTTCCAAAATGAAAAGAGGAAATAAAAATCTAATTTACATTTAATTGCATTAGGAAATGAATATTAGAGAAGGGAAATAAGAAAACAACAGAAGAGCATTGGTAGCTTAAAGGGTTTTGTTTACTACTAACACTTGTAGCAAGGTCTTCTAGGTATTTGTGAGAAAAAAAATCCTGGCCGGGCACGGTGGCTCATGCCTCTACCCACTTTGGGAGGCCGAGGTGGGCAGATCACCTGAGGTCAGGAGTTCGAGACCAGCTTGGCCAAAATGGCGAAACCCTGCCTCTACTAAAAATACAAAATTTAGCCAGGCCTGGTGGCAGGCGCCTGTAATCCCAGCTACTCAGGAGGCTGAGGCAGGAGAATCGCTTGAACCTGGGAAGTGAAGGTTGCAGTGAGCCAAGATTGTGCCACTGCGCTCCAACCTGGGCAACAGAGCGAGACTCCATCTCAAAAAAGGAAAAGAAAAAATCCTATTTGCTTGATTGCAGTGACCATACTAACATGCATAGTGTGATTCTCATGTGATCTGTGTAACATAGGAGGGCAAATCATGGAACTTCAGAGGAACTTGCCCTTTGTTTAGTATTCTAGACCAAGTGGATGCTTTTTTAAAAAAATATTTCTTTATCTTTTAGAGATGGGGGTCTCATTTTCTCATCCAGGCTGGAGTGCACTGGTGCTTAGCAGCTTACGGTAATCTAGAACTCTTGGCCTCAAGCATTCCTCCCGGCTCAGCCTCTTGAATAGCCAGGAGTACAGGTGCACACCACCATGTCCTGCTAATTTTTAAAATGTTTTGTAGAGACGGGTGTCTCACTGTGTTGCCCAGGCTGGTTTCAAACTCCTGGCCTCAAGCAGTGCTCCCACCTTGGCCTCTCAAAGTGTTGGGATTACAAGTGTGAGCCACTGTGCACAGCCAGTGAGTACTTTTAAAAATAACTTTATGAGAATTATAAAACTATGTATATTGTATATAAAATAGTATGAAGAGCTTCATGTACCCATAACTCAGCTTCACCAATATCAAGTCATGGTCAGTCTATTCCTACATCTTTTTTTTAATCAAATGCAAGTTGTTTTTTTCTCCCTAAATATTTCAGTATTTATGTCATCCAACAAAACTAACAATAATTCCTTAATATCATTGAATACTGAATCTGCAGTGAGATGTCCCCAGTTGTCTCCTGGGTGTTTTTTTGATTACTGATATTTGAATCAGGATTCAGACAAAACCCTACACTGTTTTTATTGTTATAGCCCTTAAGTATTTTATGCTACAACAGCCTGCTTCTTTTTTCCTTCTGCTATTGATTTCTATTTTGGAGGGATGAGTGAGGGGAGAAACCAGGTCATCTATCCTGTGGAGTTTCCCACATCCTGGATTTGTTTTCTTAAACTGTCATTTAACTTGCTCCTGTATCCTCAAGTATTTTCTGTAAACTGTCCTCATCCCTAGAGCTGCATTTTGTGACATAATAGCCACTATCCTCACATAGCTGTTGAGCACTTCAAATATGACTTGTCAGAATTGAGTGTCCAGGGAGTGTAAAATGCACACCAGAATTGGAAAAGTTGTTATGAAAATTGTAAAATAGCTCCTTAATTTTAATTTAGTTGTAATTGAAATGACAATATTTTGCATATATTGGGTTCAATGAAAGATATTAAAATTTATTTCAATAGTTTCTTTTTACCTTTTTAGATGTGGGTATTAGAAAATTTTAAATTACATATGCAGCTTGTAGCTTGTATATGTATGTATATATACTAGACTGCTCTGATCTAGTGGCTTGAGTAGATTCAGGTTCAATTTATTTCCTATTTCATTACATCATAATGTCTGAATAGTCTACTGTTCTAAGATTGACAAGTTGGTGAAAATAGTATCACCTGATCCCTCATCCACCTTTCACATGATGGCTTTAGCACCTAGTGATAATTGCCTAGGTTCATTACTTCACTAGTACTTGCACAGTGGCGATTTTCTGTTTTTATCATTTCTCTCTGCATTTATTGCCTGGAATTCACCTATTTAAAAAGGCATTGTCTCATCAGCTGTTTGTTTACCTTGAAATACAGTTCATAAAAGGCAGGATAAATGCTTGATCGTTTCACAATTTTTAAGGAAATAAGTTGTGCCCTAAGGAAGTTTCAGTGGTGACCAACATGGGTGTATGATTATGTTTAGTTTCTTGGTGAATGAGTGGATTTTTATATATTTACTCCTTTGCACTTATTTCTTCTTCTTCTTTTTTTTTTTTTAATCTTATTGGGGTATAGTTGAAGTGCAGTAAACCACCACAATCAGGATAAACATTTCCATCACCCTCAGGAGTTTTTTTGTGCCCCTTTTTAATACATCCCTATCGCCACCTATCTAGAACTTATATTTTCTAGAATTTTATTTAAATACATTATGTATTCCAAACATGGCTTCTTTTACTCAACATAGTGCTTCTGAGATTCAGTCATGTGGTGTATATCAATAGTTTGTTTTTATTGCTGAATATTATTCTGTTTTACACATATACCATATTTGTTTATACCTCTGTTACTGGACATTTGAGTTGTTTCCGTTACGTTTTTTGAAACTTGGATTTCCAATGTTTTGATCAGTGAGCACTCTTAAGGTTGGCTCTTGTGTCTATTTGACAATACATCATCAGTCTTTGATAGCTTATGTGCTTTCTGGATTTTCTGGACTTACACTACACTTTCAGTGCCAAACTTGGAATCAGCCATATCTCTAAGGAGTCTCTAGTTTCTTGTAATGAGAAGTGTTATTTTGTGCTTAGGGTACACAATGCTACTGGATTTCATTTCTTTTAGGGTTTTACAGCACAAAGAACTAGGGAATCTTTGTTATAAAAAAATAGAATTCATACTGACATTTCCAATACAATTAATATCACAGGGTTTTTATTTAACTTTTTGGAATTTTATAAATGTATCATTTCTGGTTTCTGTTAAAAATCCTCATTCCTAGGCCAGGCACATGGCTCATGCCTGTAATCCCAGCACTTTCTGAGGCTGAGGCCGGTGAATCGCCTGAGCCTGGGAGTTCAGAAACAGCTTGGGCAACATGGTAAAACCCTGTCTCTACAAAAAAAAAAAAAATTTAGCTGGGTCTTGTGGCGTGCATCTGTAGTCCCTCCTAGTCAGGAGGCTGAGGTGGGAGGATCGCTTTAGCCCTGGGAGGTTGGGGCTGCAGGGAGCTGTGATCTTGACACTGCACTCTTTTCTGGGTAACAGAAAGAGACATGTTTAAAAAAAAAAAGAAAAGAAAATCCTCATTCCTGCTGACAATTACATAAACATTTTCTTATATATACTTATAATAGTTTAAAAATAATTTTACTATTAATAAGATATTGAATGCAGTTGTGGTTCTTTTTGCCCTCAGAATATATCATGGTAACAGTGAAAATACTCTGTAGTAGTTCTTTTCTCTAAATGTTTATGCCACTAATTTGATATTTATTGTGTTCATTTGTTTCAGTGTATTTACAGTTTTTAAGAATTGCTAAAAATTTATTTTTTAAGAAACTATGTAAAAGATTTTATAGTTCCGAAATCAAAGTTTAAAACAGTACATTCTTGCAGCTTCCATCCTTGCCCCTTCTTCCATTTCCTCCCTCCCCTTTAGTTTTTGCTTTGTCTCATTTGTTTTTGAAAATACTGAATTGCATGTACATGTTTGTCTATCAGTTTTCTTCATTTCTCACTACTTGTGCAAAAGGTAGCATTAAAAACTGTTCATCTTTTTTTACTTGATATTTTGACCAAGAGATCATCCTATATCAATATGTAGAGAGCTTTTTTTTTTTTTTTTAAACAGCTGCATAGTTGCAATCCTTCAATCAATGTTCTCTGAATGGACATGGTATTATTTTCAGTCTTTTGCTGTTACAAATGATGCAACAATGTCTGTTTTGTACAAGTCTGTTTCAGGTTGTTGTTGTTTGCTGTTTTATCTTTGGAATAGATTCTTAGAAGTGGAATTACTAGGTCAAAGAGAGTAACTAAGTAGGCATTTTTGCTAGGTGCAGCCAAATTCCTCTCCACAGGAGATATACCATTTTGTGTTTTCAACAGTGTGGTGGCAATGACAGTCCCCCAGTGATGTTCATGTCCCAATCCCTAGAACATTTGAAATTGTTAGGTTACTTGGCAAAGGAGAAAGTTGCAGATGGAGTTCATGCTGCTAATCAGTTGACCTTGAGGTGGAGAGAGAATTCTGGATTATCCAGGTGGGACCAAAGTGATAACAAAGATTCTTAAAGTGAAAGAAGGAAGCTGAAGGGAGAGAACCAGAAAGACAGCAACAATAGAGGGGCTCTGGCTGACTTTAAAGATGGAGGAACGGGGTCATAAGCCAGAAAATGTGGGTGATCTCTGGAAGTGGAAGTGGCAAGGAAATGGATTTTCTCCCAGAGCCTTCAGGTAAGAACACAGCCCTGCCAACACAGTACCCTAATTTTGGTCTTATAAAACCTATATTGCACTTCTTTCTTACTGAACTATAAAACAGTAAATTTGTCCTATTGTAAGCCAACCGTCCCCAACCTTTTCAGCACCAGGGGCTGGTTTCATGGAAGATAATTTTTCCACAGACCAGGGGTAGGGGGATGGTTTCGGGATGAAAGTCTTCCACCTCAGATCATCAGGCATTAGATTCTAATAAAGAGTGCACAACCTAGATTCTTCACATGTACAGTTCACAGTAGGGTTTGTGCTCCCATGAGAATCTAATGCTGCTGATGATCTGACTGGAGGCAGAGCTCAGGCAGTAATGTTCACTCACCCGCTGCTCACCTCCTGCTATGCAGCCTGCTTTCCTAACAGGCTATGGACTGCCTAGGGGTTGAGGGCCCATTTTAAGCCACTGGGTGTATGGTAATTTGTTACAGCAGCAATAAAAAGTTGATACAAACAGTAATGTGGGAGAGTATTTTATGGCCTTTTTCACACAGTGTATTGAACTTGGATTTTTGTCAATGAGATAGATGATTAAATGTATTTCAATTCGTGTTAATTTATATTTCTTTTTGTATGAATGAAGCAAAGCATCATAAGTTCAGAGGCTATTTGATTTTATTTGAGAATTGTTCATACCTTTTTTTTATCTTGAAAAAAGTGAATAGTTGGTCCTTCTTAATTTTTAGGACTTCTTTATAGAGTAGGGATATTATTCCTCTAACGTAAATTGCAATATTTTCCCCAGTGTTTTGTCATTCAGAAAAATTTTAATATAGTCACATTTGTCATTCTTGTTGCTCTTGGATTTTTTGTCATGTTTTCTTCAAATCCTTGTATGGTTTTGTTTTTTACATGCGCATCTGATCCATTTTAAACCAGTGCTTTTCATAGTGTTAAACAGGTTGCCCAGACAGTCTAAAATCACTTTGACAAATATTTGTAATTATTTTTATTCTATAAATTTTTGGGGGGACAGAGGCAACAACCACAGAAAAAACACATATTCCATTGTGGCATAGAGCAATAGTTAACCCATTGGGGATTACTATCAGTTTAACTTCTTTGTAGCTCTCAGAATAGAACTATTTCTGAGTATATGTGTACTTCATACAGTTTTCATCAACTAAGAAGGTTGTTGTTCTACACTAGCATTTTAAAATAGTCTGTATTTATGATTGTGTATAATTGTACAGAGAAGTACAAGACTGTGGAGCTGGGGGCAGTGGCTCATGCCTGTAGTCCCAGCTACTAGGGAGGCTGGGGCCACCGTGGATAATACAGCCAGGACCCAACTTAAAAAAAAAAACCTATGGAACACTTACATCATTGTTTTCTATCTCGGCAGAAATCAAATAAACACAGTTAGAAGTTACAACAGAAATGTTACTACTGACTTCACAGAAATAACCATCAGAAACTATTATGAACACCTCTACACATACAAACTAGAAAACCTACAAGAGGTGGATAAATTCTTAGACACATACACCCTCCCAAGACTGAGTCAGGAAGAAATTGATTCCCTAAACAGACCAGTAGTGAGCTCCAAAGTTCGATCAGTAATAAATAGCCTACCCACCAAAAAAAGCCCAGGACCTGATGGATTCACAGCAGAATTCTACCAGATGTACAAAGAAACGCTGGTAGCATTCCTACAGATATTATTCATAAAAATTGAGGAGGAAAGACTCCTCCCCAACTTACTCTATGAGGCCAGCATCATGTTGATATCAACAACGGGCAGAGACACAACAACGGAAAACTTCAGGCCACTATCCTTGATGAACATCAATGCAAAAATCCTCAGCAGAATACTTGCAAACCAAATCCAGCAGCACATCAAAAAGCTAATCCACCATGGTCAAGTAGGCTTCATCCCCAGAATGCAAGATTGGTTCAACATACAAATATCAATAAATGTGATTCATCACATGAACAGAGACTAAAGACAAAAAACCACAGTAGATGCAGAAAAGGCCTTCGATAAAATTCAACACCCCTCCATGTTAAAAACTCAGTAACCTAGGTATTGAAGGAACATACCTCAATATAATAGAGCCATCTCTGAAAAATCCACAACCAACATTATAGTGCACAGGTGAAAGCTGGAAGCATTCCCCTTGAAAACTGGCACAAGACAAGGCTACCCTCTCTCACCACTTCTATTCAGCATAGTATTGGAAGTCCTAGCCAGAGCAGTCAGGCAAAAGAAAGAAAGAAAGGGCATCCAAATAGGAAAAGAGAAAGTCAAACTATCTGTAGACAACATGATTCTATATGTAGGAAACCCCATAGTCTGGGCCCAGACACTCACTTTTCAGCTGACAACTTCAGCAGAGCTGCAGGATACAAAAATTAGTGTGCAAAAATGATTAGTATTCTTATACATCAACAATAGCCAGACCGAGAGCCAGATCAGAAAGGCAATCTCATTCACAGTTGCCACAGACCTTCCCCGCTCCCACACTCACACACCCTAGAAATACAGCTAACCAGGGAGGTGAAAGATATATGCAATGAGAATTACAAAATACTGTTCAAAGAAATCAGAGAAGACACAAACAAATAGAAAAACACCCCATGCTCATGAATAGGAAGAATCAGTATCATGGAAATGGCTGTAGTGCCCAACGCAATGTACAGATTCAATACTATTCCTATCAGACTACCAATGACATTTTTCACAGAACTAGAAAAACCTATTTTAGAATTTATATGGAACCAAAAATAGCCAAGGCAGTCCTAAGCAAAAAGAACAAAGCTGAAGGCATCACGTTACCCTACTTCAAACTATACTACAAGGCTACAGTAACCAAACAGCATGATACTGGTACAAAACAAGCACATTGAGCAATGGAACAGAATAGAGAGCCAGAAATAAGGCCACGTATCTACAACCATCTGATCTTTGACAAAGCTAACAAAACGAAGCAATGGGAAAAAAAACTCGCTATTCAGTAAATGGTGCTGGGATAACTGGCTAGCCATATGCGGAAAATTGAAGGTGGACTCCTTCTTTATACCACGTACAAAAATCAACTCAAGATGGATTAAAGACAGATGTAAAATCCAAAACTACAAAATCTCTGGAAGACAACCTAGGCAGTATCATCCTGGACCTAGGAACGGGCAAAGATTTGATGACGAAGATACCAAAAGCCATCGCAACAAAAGCAAAAATTGACAAGTGGGATCTAATTAAACTTTTTTTTTGAGACGGAGTCTCACTCTGTCGCCCAGGCTGGAGTGCAGTGGCCGGATCTCAGCTCACTGCAAGCTCCACCTCCCGGGTTTACGCCATTCTCCTGCCTCAGCCTCCCGAGTAGCTGGGACTACAGGCGCCCACCACCTCGCCCGGCTAGTTTTTTGTATTTTTTAGTAGAGACAGGGTTTCACCGTGTTAGCCAGGATGGTCTCGATCTCCTGACCTCGTGATCCGCCCGTCTCGGCCTCCCAAAGTGCTGGGATTACAGGCTTGAGCCACCGTGCCCAGCCTAAAAGCCATCGCAACAAAAGTAAAAATTGACAAGTGGGCTCTAATTAAACTTAAAGAGCTTCCATACAGCAAAAGAAACTATCAACAGAGTAAACAGACAACCCACAGAATGGGAGAAAATTTTTGCAAACTATACCGTTGACAAAGGTCTAATATGCAGCATTTATAAGGAGCTTAAATTTACAGGAGAAAAACAATCCTATTAAAACGTGGACAAAGGACACAAACAGACATTTCTCGAAAGAAGACATACATGGGGCCAACAAACGTAAAAAAAGCTCAATATCACTGATCATTAGAGAATTGCAAATCAAAACCACAATGAGATACCATCTAACACCAGTCAGAATGGCTATTACTAAGAACTAAAAAAATAAGAGATGCTGTCAAGGTTGCTGAGAAAAGGGATCGCTTAAAACCGTTGGTGGGAGTGTAAATCAGTTTAACCGTTGTGGAAAGCAGTAAGGCAATTCATCAAAGAGCTAAAAACAGATACACCGTTAGACCCAGCAATCCCGTTACTGGGTATATACCCAGTGGAATATAAAGCATTCTGCCATAAAGACACATGCATGTGAATGTTCATTGCAGCACCATTCACAATATCAAAGACATGGAATCAACCCAAATGCCCATCAATGACAGATTGAATAAAGAAAATGTGGTACATATACACTGTGAAATGTTATGTAGCCATGAAAAAGAATAAGATGGTCCTTAGCAAACTAATGCAGGAACAGAAAACCAAATACCACATGTTCTTGCTTATAAATGGGAGCTAAAAGATAACTTATGAACACAAAGAAGGAAACAACAGACACTGGGGTCTACTTTGTAGGGGGTTGGAAGGAGGGAGAGGAGCAGAAAACATAACTCTTGGACACTGGCCTTAATACCTAGGTGATGAAATAATATGTACAGCAAACCTCCATGATGTGTTTAACTGCGTAGCAAACCTTCACATGTACCCCCAAACCTAAAATAAAAGTTTAAAAAGACCAAATACTTCTGCTTGGCACATGTTCTTCTCTAGGCGAGACACAATGGTTATGCACAACGGTCACTGCTTAACTATTATTAACACTTAACAGTGCACACTTAACAGTGTGAGTACTTAAAAAAAAAACTTCTTATTTGACATAATTTCAGACTTAGAGAAAATATATAAGAATGGCACCAAAATTCTTGTACACCTTCACTCAAATATTCTAAATTTTAACATTTTACCACATTTACTTTATCCTCTCTTCCTTTTCCTTCCCATACATGCATATGTGTATGTGTATGTTTGTGGATATATGCTTTTTTCTGAACTGTTTAGAGTAAGTTGCAGATATGTTGCCCATTTACCTCTAAATTCCTAAGTTGCTTAGTGTGTGTTTTCCGAAGATGAGAGCATTCTTTTATGTAACCACAGTTCAGTTTATAGTTATCAAAATTAGGAAATTGTATATTGATACAGTACTGTTACCTAATCTGCAGACTTATCCAGATTTTGCCAATTGCTTTAATGTCCTTTATAAGAAAATAATTCTATATAGAATTAAGTGATTTGGTTGTCATGTCTTTTTTGTCTCATGTAGTATATACTAGTCTTTGAATTTCATGACCTTAACATTTTAGAATGTGTTGCTAGGTGTTGCCAAATTCCTCTATAGGTTAGAGATTGATTTTTATCCTCTGTGATTACAGGCTAGTTATCCCAGTTTGGGTTTGTTCGCCAATAAGGTATAATTAGATGTTGGCCAAATTTGTTGTTTGGGTTTAATGACCAATTTGGTGCTCTTTCTTGTGCTTTATATAGAGCATGCTACCCTTATGAACTAAGAAGAATAACATTCTCAGATGGTTTCAGTAAATTAAAACCTTATCCTTAAAATGTAAGCCAGTTATCTGCAACACTTCATTTCCAGCCTTCCTGGATAACTTCTGTGTTTGTGTGCAAGTTCCACATGTGACATACATATCAAGTTATAAGAGAAATAAATAACTGGAGTCCTAAAAGTCTGACATGCAATATTAAAGAGTAATATAGCACTTCTGACTAGGAGTGTTCTACCATGAATTTCAGTTTCTCAAAGGTTTGGGAACTTTCATGTTTCTTTGTTTTATAGACTTGAACCAGCTCCTGATAGAGTGTTTTAAATACAGTGGCTTAGTTCTTGCTTACTCAGAGATAGAATAATAGAATGTTACCCTTAGAAAGGATCTTAGTTATTGTCCAAATGTCTTATTTTACTGAGGCCCAAGGATGTTGATGGCCTGTCCAGAAGAGGTTCGCATAAGTAGCAACAAAAATGGGACTAGAATGAATAGCTTTTTCGCAAAATTGGGGGTAACAGAAATTATAAATTTTAGGTTTTGCTAAGTATCAAAGAATGAACTTCATTATGGAAAGGTTGTTCAAGCATATGAATCGGTATTATTGTGTTACCCTTTATTAAAAATTCTTTTTTTTTTTTTTTTTTTTGAGACGAATCTTGTTCTGTCGCCCAGGCTGGAGTGCAGTGGCGCGATCTCGGCTTACTGCAGGCTGCACCTCCCGGGTTCACGCCATTCTCCTGCCTCAGCCTCCCGAGTAACTGGGACTACTGGCACCCACCACCACACCCGGCTAATTTTTTGTATTTTTAGTGGAGACGGGGTTTCACCGTGTTAGCCAGGATGGTCTCTATCTGCTGACCTTGTAATCCACCAGCCTCGGCCTCCCAAAGTGCTGGGATTACAGGTGTGAGCCGCCGCGCCCGGCCTAAAAATTCTTTAAATAGAACATAAAAGTGTGCAGATTATGGGATGGATTTCTAAAGTATATGAACACATCCATGCAGCCACCATTCTGTGCAAAAAAACAGAATATTACAGAAACCCCTCTGTGCCTCTTAGAAAAATAACTATCCTGAAAACAACATGTGTTAATTTTTTTTGTTTGGGACTGTTATGTAAGTGGAATAATGCAAAATATATTTTTATGTTTGGCTTTGGCTCAAAATTGTTTGCACAATTCATGACTGTAAATGGAGTAGCAGTTCTCAGAGTGTGACTGTTTTGTTATGGGATAAGAGGGGCAAATTCACAATTTTCCAAAAAGTCTATTAAAATATCCTGTCCTTTTTTAGTTACATATCTGTATAAGGCTAGATTTTTCTTCATATGCTTTGACCAAAACAATGTGTCTTAACAAGTTGAATACAGAAACAGGTGAGAGTCCTGCTGTTTCTGTTAAGCCAGACATGAGAAATATATAAATATAAAAACTATG
This sequence comes from Macaca mulatta, assembly GCF_049350105.2. Lineage (NCBI taxonomy): Eukaryota > Metazoa > Chordata > Mammalia > Primates > Cercopithecidae > Macaca > Macaca mulatta. Next base: position 63,112,081 of record NC_133411.1, read on the forward strand.
CCATTCTCATTAAAATTTTTTTACAAAATAGTTATTTTTTTACCAAAAATGTTACTCATGTTAATATGTAGCGGTTTTACTATTGCCATTTTAAAGTAAATTAATAAGTATTTAAAAATTTTTTAGTTTTAATATCTAATATTGCAAATATCAATAGATATAACCACATAAACAAAATTCATTAGAGTTTCTCATAACTTTTAAGACTGAGAAAGGATTCTGGAACCAAAACGTTTGAGTCACGGACGTAATATTATTTAATTTACAATTCTGTCATAAGTAATGATGTTGAGCTCCTTTTCATGTGCTTGTTGCCCATTTGAATATCCTCTTTTCTAAAGTGCCCGCTAAGCCCTTTGCTCATTGTTTAATTGGGTTATCTTTTAATAATTGATTTATAGTCCTCACCCCTTATTTTCTGTCCTGGTTAAGAAGTCCGGAAGATAATTTTCTCATTTTATCTTCTAGATTCTTTGTTGTTTTTGCCTTTTCACAGTTAGATCTAAAATTCACATGGAATTGATTTTTGTGTATGATGAAGTAAAGGTCAGATTGAATTCCCCTATGGATATTCAGTGTACCAAACCTTTTATTTATTTATTTTTTTGAGACAGTCTTGCTCTGTCTCCCAGGGTGGAGTGCGGTGGCACGATCTCAGCTTATTGCAGCCTCTGCCTCCTGGGTTCAAGCAGTTCTCCTGTCTCAGCCTCTCGAGTAGCTGGGACTACAGGCGTGCGCCATCATACCCAGCTCATTTTTGTATTTTTAGTAGAGATGGGGTTTTGCCACGTTGTTCAGGCTGGTCTCTGACCCCTGACCTCAAGTGATCACCCATCTTAGCCTCCCAAAGTGGTTGGATTACAGGTATGAGCCACCGTGCCTGGCTCCAAACATCATTTATTGTCATTACTTTTAACCAGCAAATCTAATCACAGAAAAACATTTTCTTCCAAATAGTAGTATCATGGCTTTAGAGAAAGCATTAAATGTTTGTTAAAGTAACTCATGTTAATGTCTAATGGTGTTTTACTTTACAGTTTTAAAGAAAATATATTTAATAGTTATGTTAATGTGAATTTTAAAATAATTTTAAACCTTCAAAGAAAAATGAAATACAAATGCGGTAGTATTCAGTTTTACTAGGTTAAGGTATTCTGGGCTTTAGCCAGTTGTTTTTTGTAATATTCATCTATTTAAAACATGACTTTCTGTTAACGGTGTAGAGCAGTATTTTATCATGTTGCCTTTAAAGTAAAAGTGGATATCGCAGAATTCATTCCAAACTATTTACTTTTCAGGAAACGTTTTGATGGTAAATTACAATCAGAATCAACTAATAATGGAAAAAATAAGAGGGATGTAGATTTCGAAGGTACAGATGAACCCGTTTTTGGAAAGAAGCCCAGGATAGAAGAGTCAATAACTGAAGACTTAAGGTAATATTTCCAAAGTCCTAAATGTTAATAACTCATAATTCAGGTGGTTGCATGAGATTTTAAAACTTGTTTCCATGTTGCTACTTAGATATATGCCTGTGTTCAAGAAATGAAGGTATTCTTTCTATTTTTATACAGGCATGTAAATATAGAACACTTACTGAAGTTTGGGTAATTGGAAAGCAATATAGAAAATACTCATCTTTTAATACTTTAGAATCCAGTTTTGAGAAAAAAATCTTAACACCTGATTTTTTTTTTTTAAAGAAATACATTTTCTTTATGTGTTAATGCCTCAGGAAGAGGATAACTGGAAGAGTGGAATAAAAGAAAAAAATAAAGCTAACTCAGTAGAAGGAATAAGTGGGAAGGAACATTAGAGGGAATTAGATTTTCATTGTTGCATGTAAAGTGGCTGTGCATCTCAAGACTCCTGCTATGGTCATCTGTGGCTGGAATTGCTGGTATTTATCTGATGTTGGAAGCTGGAACTTTCTAAATGTTGATGCCAGTACCCTTGGCTGACCTGTTTTCTACTGTGGTAATGATCTTACAACTTTGCTTCTCCCTTCTAATGTGCCATATTCGAACTTGGCACTACCATGAAGAGTTTACAATTTCTGTAGTTTTTTTTTTTTTTTAACCAGTTAACGTTCGTTATAGTTAGTAAAATTATCTCCTATAAATGGTGATAGATGTGTCACTGGAATATTTAAGATGCTTTGTTTTCCCAGGCTACTATAATAAGTTACAAAATAATATTTTGTAGTTTAAAGTCATTGTTACTTGTTTGTAACTTTTGAGTTTGTCCAAAGTAGTAGTATTGACTTAAATCTCAGAAGTACAGTAAGATAATGAATCTAGCACAGAAATACATCTATTTTTCTTCAGTTTATTCAGTTTTGCCTTTTCAGAGTCTAAACAGATGAGCATAATGTAGGATTTTGATGAGAATAAGGAACTTTTTATTTTTTTTGAGGCATTGTCTCACTCTGTCACCCAGGCTGGAGTGCAGTGGTGTGATCATAGCTCACTGCAGTCTAAACCTCCCCAGGGTCAAGTGATTCTCCTGCCTCAACCTCTTGAGTAGCTGGGACTACAGGTGTGTGCCACCACATGTGCTAATTTTTGAGTTTTTTGTAGTGAGGTTTTGCCGTATTGCCCAGGCTGGTCTTGAACTCCTGGGCTCAAGTAATCCACCCACTTCAGCCTCCCAAAGTGTTGGGATAACAGGTGTGAGCCACTGTGCCTGGCCAGGAACACCTCTATAAATAATAGCAACAAATGAATTGGGCTAGTTTGTTTTATACTTTCTATTGTGCAATGGTTTATAACCAGCTTATGTTTTGAAGTGGTGACAGTGCTTGGTAGAGGTACTTTTTATTCAAAAGAGTTATTAGAACTAAGCTGACATAATTATTTGAATAATCCTTGGCATTATGTTCTGTATCTGTAATAAAGGATGTTAACTGGTCATTTTTAATTTTCAGGGTGTATTTGCATAATGTGAAAACATTTCTATGTATTCTTAATAGCCAAAGTTTTTCCTGTGTGGAATACTGATGATTGGACATTGTCATTTTCCTTAACAATGTGATGTGAGGCTTATTATCAAATTATAGAAAAGTAATTTATTTTTGTGTAACTTTAAACAATATTTTTTTTAAGTTTGGCAGACCTGATGCCCAGAGTCAAGGTACAATCAGTTGAAACTGTTGAAGGGTGTACACATGAGGTAAGCACAAACAACATACAGAAGGTTAGTGTTATAAATGGGATTTTTCTTTGGACTATCTAGTATGATGATCAGCAGACAGTTTAGCCTTGAGGGCCTTGGAAACAATACATAGTTTCCATGGGGTACCTAGTGGAAGAGTTGGGTCTTTGTAATTAAACTTGGGTTCAGATCCTCCCCCAGCATTTTTCCTAACTATAATCTTGGGTAAGTTTCTTATTTTAACAACCTTTTTTTTTTTTTTGGCTGAATTTCGCTGTTATCACCCAGGCTGGAGTGCAATGGCACGATCTCGGCTCACTGCAACCTCTGCCTCTTGGGTTCAAGCGATTCTCCTGCCTCAGCCTCCTGGGTAGCTGGGATTACAGGCACGCACCACCACACCCGGCTAAATTTTTGTATTTTTAGTAGAGACAGGGTTTCACTCTGTTGGCCAGGCTGATCTCAGACTCCTGACCTCGTGATCCACCTGCCTCAGCCTCCTAAAGTGCTGGGATTACAGGCGTGAGCCACCATGCCAGGCCAATCTTGGGTAAATTTCTTAACTTCTTTGTTTATTAAAAAACATTGTTTTTTTGAAGTTTTTAAATTTGTGATAAAGGGATCTACCTAGTGGTGTGGTTGTGAGGATTATAGAAGTAAATTAGGTAAAGTACCTAGCATAGAGTAGGTGTTTAGAACATTCCTACTCCTAAAGTTAAGTAACAGTGCTACTTTTGAAGGTTCCATGCTATTTCAAGTCTTGCACCATTGACTGGTAAATTGCAGTTTCTTTGTTCTGCCACAAGATGGTGGTCAGTGATAGCTTGTATCCATTTAGAAGTGAGAATTTATACACATTAGGGACATAATGGAACTATAACACTGTTTTCTTCTCAAAACTTTTTATTATAGTATAAACATTATAGCAAGTTATTTTTATAGGTAATTGGAGAATCTCATTAAAAGTCTATTGAATAAGCAGAGTAATCCAAATTAACAAAAAGGCTTTTGATGTAGGTTTACAACCTTATCTTTTTTAAAAAAAAACTCTAGATTCAGGAGGTACATATGCAGGTTTGATTTTTTTTTTTTTTTTTTAAGAGTCTAACTGTGTCGTCCAGGCTGGAGTGCAGTGATGCAATCTCAGCTCACTGCAACCTCCGCATCCCAGACTCAAGCAATCCTTCTGCCTCAGCCTCCCAAGCAGCTGGGATTACAGGTGCATGCCACCACGCCTGGCTAATTTTTTTTATTTTTTAGTTTTTATTTTTATTTTTAGTAGAGACTGAGTTTTACCATGTTGGTCAGGCTGGTCTCAAACTCCTGACTTCAGGTGATCCACCCGTCTTGGCCTCCCAAAGTGCTGGGATTACAGGCGTGAGGCACTGTGCCTAGCCATATGCAGGTTTGTTACATGGGTATATTGTGTGATGCTGAGGTTTGGGCTTCAGTTGAACCTGTCACCCAAATAGTGAACATACTACCCAATAGGTATTAAATAGTTTTTCAACCCTTTCCCACTTTCACTTCCTGCTTTTGGAGTCCTCAGTGTCTATTGTTCCTATGTTTATGTCCATGTGTACCCTATGTTTAGCTTTCACTAAACATAGCAAGAATTATGCAGTATTTGATTTTCTGTTTCTGCATTAAATCACTTAGGATGATGGCCTCCAGCTGCATCCATATTACTGCAAAGGACATGATTTTTAGAAATTTATCTTTTAAAATATTTATTTTTCTACCGAAAGTCTCTTATGTTTTAGAAATAGTACATAGTGTCTGACAGATGCGATGTCCATTTGATCATTCAAGATATGTTAGACCCTATTCAGTTATCTGGGCTTATAAAAGATGGAAAAACATAAACATGACTGGGCGCGGTGGTTCACATCTGTAATCCCAGCACTTTGGGAGGGCGAGGCAGGCAGATTGCCTGAGGTCAGGAGTTTGAGACCAGTCTGGCCGGCATGGTGAAACCCCATCTCTATGAAAAATACAAAAAAAATTAGCTGAGCGTGGTGGTGTGTGCCTGTAATCCCAGCTACTCAGGAGGCTGAGGCAGGGAAATTGTTGAACCAGGGAGGTGGAGGTTGCAGTGAGCTGAGATCGCACCACTGTACTCAAGCCTGGGCAGCAGAGCAAGACTCTGTCTCAAAAATAAATAAATAAATAGATAAATAAATAAACTCTATTTTCAAGAGGTCAAAAGCCCTTTCTGTGCTCCATGATTATCTTTAAGCCCACCGTTTTGTCACTTCTTCTTACTTTCTCAGCAGGGTGACTTTTCCTCTTCACAGGCTTGAGGATATCAAGTTGAAATGTCCTCTGATTATAACCTCCATCACCAAGGCTATTTGCACCTGTCACATTCCCCTTCCAGACTAAGGATGGTTGTTCTGCCAGTGTTGTTGGTTGTATCTTATCCTATCTCCACAAAGACTTTATTTATTTTTAATTATTATACTGTAAGTTCTGGGGTACATGTGCAGAATGTGCAATTTTGTTACATGGGTATACACGTGCCACAGTGGTTTGCTGCACCCATCAACTTGTCAACCTTCGTTAGGTATTTCTCCTAATGCTATCCCTCCCCTAGCCCCACACCCCTCTACAGGCCCCGGTGTGTGATGTTCCCTGCCCTGTGTCCATGTGATCTCATTGTTCAACTCCCACCTAGGAGTGAGAACATGCAGTGTTTGGTTTTGTGTTCTTGTGATAATTTGCTGAGAATGATGGTTTCCAGCTTCATTCATGTCCCTGCAAAGGACATGAACTCATCACCTTTTATGGCTGCATAGTATTCCATGGTGTATATGTGCCACATTTTCTTTATTCAGTCTGTCATTGATGGACATTTGGCTTGGTTCCAAGTCTTTGCTGTTGTGAATAGTGCCGCAATAAACATACGTATGCGTGTGTTTTTGTAGTAGCATGATTTATAATCCTTTGGGTATATACCCAGTAATGAGATTGCTGGGTCAAATGGTATTTCTAGTTCTAGATCCTTGAGGAATCGCCACACTGCACAAAGACTTTATTAATTTCGTTTTCCCTTAACTATCTCTAGAGTCTCCTTTTTTCTAATTGCCATTCCCTGTCAGCATATGAGCATTCAAAAGTTTCTCTTTTTATTCTATGTTGTTTTCTACTCACTGTGTTGTTATTCTTCTGTGTTGTAGTAGTTTCAACTTTAATAAATACACAGTTTCTTCAGGGAAATAAACATCAGCTTTCAATTATTACCTGTAGACAGCAAGTAGATGTAATTTTTGAGTGTCGAAACTAGCTTTTTGCCTTGTTCTTAAAGACAGTTATTTGATTTACAGTGTCTGAGACAGTTGAAGTTCATCATTCTAGTTCATCAGTTTTATTTTCCAAACAATCATTCGTTATGGAATGCTAAATACATCAGTTGTCAAATAGTTGGTGAGGTGTTTTGTTTTGTTTTGTTTCTTTTTTACTTTGTTATCAGGTTGCGCTTCCTGCAGATGAAGATTATTTACCACTTAAACCTCGAGTTGGAAAAGCTGCTAAGGTCTGTACTTTGGGTGATACAGTTTATATAGTTTTGTGAGACTCTCTTTTTCTTAAAATTCTTGTTTCAGGCCGGGCGCGGTGGCTCAAGCCTGTAATCCCAGCACTTTGGGAGGCCGAGACGGGCGGATCACGAGGTCGGGAGATCGAGACCATCCTGGCTAACACGGTGAAACCCCGTCTCTACTAAAAAAATACAAAAAACTAGCCGGGCAAGGTGGCGGGCGCCTGTAGTCCCAGCTACTCGGGAGGCTGAGGCAGGAGAATGGCGTGAACCCGGGAGGCGGAGCTTGCAGTGAGCTGAGATCCGGCCACTGCACTCCAGCCTGGGCGACAGAGCGAGACTCCGTCTCAAAAAAAAAAAGAAAAAAAAATTCTTGTTTCAAATGAGATTTTTATATTTCCCAGAACATACATATGTATGTATCAAAAACAAGCCAACCAAAGACAAATATAGTGAGAACGGAATCAGTTAACAGCTATGCTGGAAACCAGCCATCACGTGATGAGATTTTAAAATATTAAAGTTGTGATTCTCAACCTTTTAAAAGAATGTAATGAAAGTTATCAGCCTTTCTACAGAAAAAAATACATGCGTACTAGTTTTTGCCTATAGTTTTAGGGTTTTAACAGGCTTCTAATGAAACCCGAACTCTGCTTTTATTAGACGGGTTTTGAAGGCCTGATAGACCTTAAAAGGCCAAGAAATTTTAAGGTTTAATTTTCCAAGTAATTTTCTGTAAATAAAAAAGGCAGTATGGTAGAGGATGCATAAACTCTTAAAGTCTAATAGATGTAATATTCTGCCTCTACAGAGTGAACTTTACTGAGAGACTTCACTTTTTAGAGCCTCAGAGTTCCTGCCTATGAAAGGAAATAATATCTATGATAGGGGTTGTTGTGAAAATTAGTAATAATATATGGAAAATGTGTTACATAGTGCCTGGCCACAGAGCTTGTTTTTGATAAATGGTAATGATTATTTTGTTATTAATATAATACGTACCAACATAATGTAATAATCGAAAGAGAGCAGAATTAGCTTCTATGTTGTTTGGCCAAAAATGTAGTTTACTGTTCCTTATTTTCACTAATGTGTATTATTATGTTTTCTAAATAGAATTATAAAGGAATACTCCCAGAATGCTTTGGGGGGTAGCCTGCTTGTGTTTTGATTTTAAGTATGCTCTGATACGACTAGATGTTTTTATGCAGATACTAATATTTTGTTTTTACAGGAATACCCATTCATTCTTGATGCTTTTCAAAGAGAAGCCATTCAGTGTGTTGACAATAATCAGTCTGTTCTAGTATCTGCACATACATCAGCGGGAAAAACAGTATGCGCCGAGTGAGTAGCTTTCTTTTTAAAATCACTTTGTGTCTTATTTCACTCTTTAGAAGTTTCTTTTTTGTTGTTTGTTTAATTTCTGCAAGTAAAGATGGTTTTACTTGTCCCTTTTGAACAATGTCTTGTCTTATTGAACCTTTAATATAGTGTTTAATTGAAGTAATAAAAGAGGACATTCTTTTCTTGTTCCTCATATTAGGAGAAAAACACTCAGGCTTTCATTATTAAGCATGATATTACCTGTTGGTTTTTCACAGATGCTTTTTATTTATCAGTTTGAGGAACTTCTGTTCCTAGTTTGCAGAGATTTTGTTTGCGTATGTATGTATGTCTGTGTGTATAAAATATTTAGATACTAGATTTTGTCAAGTGCTTTTTTTGCATCTGTTGACGTGATTTTTTTTTTTTCTTCTGTGCAGTCATGGCTCGCTGCAGCCTTGACCTCTGGGCTCGGGCAATCTGCCTGCCTCAGCCTCCCTAGTAGATGGTACTAAAAGCATGCACCATCACACCTGTCTAATTTTTTATTTTTGTTGAGAGACAACACAGGGTCTCACGCTCAAACAGGCTGGTCTCAAACTCCTGGGGTCAAGCAGTCGTCCCACCTTGGCCTCCCAAATTGCTGGGATTACAGGCATGAGCTACTATGCCTGGCCATGTTTTTGATATGTTTCTTAAATAATAATATGTTTCTTAAATAATTTGACATGTCTGATAAGTGACGTTTGATCTTGTTTTCTGTACAGCATCATTTCCCTTTTATCTGAAGAAATGCCTTTAGCATTTTATTATAGTGCAGTTCTACTGATGAGAAAATCTTTTACTTTTTTATTTTTGAGAGGTATTTTCCTTTGGTATAGAATTGTAATTTTCTTTTAAGACTGGCTTTTGACTTGCATAGTTTATGACAAGAAATCCCAGTATACCTTTGATCCTCTGTACATAATGTGTCTTTTTTCCTCTGGCTGCTTTTAATATTTATTTTGATCATTGATTTTAAGCAGTTTGTTTTTTATGTACCTTGTTGTTATTTTTGCATTTTTTTTCTTGTCTTAGGGTTTGTTTTTGCAGTCCTCAGTGCTCTTGTTCAAGGACTCTATATTGGGCCACTTAAAGTTGTCTCAATACTCACTGATACTATATTCATTTTTTTTTCTTTTGAGTTTCAGTTTTGGGTCATTTTTGATGCAATGTCTTTAAATTTATTAATCTTTGCTTCTAAATTTTCAAATCTGCTGTTAATCTCATTGAGTGCTGCTTTTTTTTTTTTTTTTTTTTTTTTTTGAGGCAGGGTCTTGCTCTGTCACCCAGGCTGGAGTGCAGTGGCACAAATACAGCTCATTTGCATTCTCAAACTTCTGGGCGCAGGCAGTCCAACTCAGCCTCCCGAGTAGCTGGGACCGCAGGCATGCGCCACCATGACTGGCTAAGTTTTTGATAATTTGTGGGGATGAAATCTTGCTATGTTGCCTACACTGGTCTCAAACTCCTGGGCTCAGGTGATTATCCTGCCTTGGTCTCCCAAAGTGCTGGGCTTACAGGCATGAACTGAATGCATTTTTCATCTCAGATATTATATTTTCTTTGCTAGAAGTTCAGTTTATTTTTGTTTTCTTCCATGTCTTAGCTTTTTTTAGCTTCCTTTTTTTCTTAATGTTTTCTTCTATTTCTAGTTTATAGAAATACAATCCTATCTTCTTGAACAGATAGGGTACAGTTACAAAAACTTTAAATGTCCTTGTTACTATTTTATCTGTGTTATTTCCTGATCTCATTGATGGGTTGACTTTCCTGCTTCTTTGGTTTTTTTTTTTTTTTAATCACTGACTTCTTGATTATAATGTGACTGAAATAGTTTTTTTTTTTTCCCTCATGTTTCTTATACTTGAGTTTGTAGGGTTTCTTAGATGTGTGGATTTGTTATAGTTTTCATTAAATTGGGGGAAATTTCAGACATTTTTTACTGCAAATATTGCCCTTACCTTTATTTCTTTGAGGACTCCGGTTATACTTACATCAGGCCCCTTTAAGTTGTTCACAGCCCACTGAAGCTGTGCTTATTTATTATAATTTTATTTTTGGTTTCTGTGTTTCATTTTGGATAGTTTCTATTGCTGTGGCTTCAGGTTTATTCACTGTTTTTTTTTTAATTGCAATGTCTTAATCTGCTTTTAATACTAGCCAGTGTGTTTTTTAACCTCAGACACTTAAGAGTTTTCATCTGTAAAATTTTGATTTGGGTCTTTTGGTGTTTTCCGTTTTTTTACTTAACATGCTGTTTAATTTTCCTCAACTTTCTTGAGCATATAGAGTATTGTTATAGTAACTTTTAATATCCTTGTTTACTAATTCTATCATCTGTCTCATTTTTGGATCTGATTTTATTGATTTTTAAAAAAATTTCATTATAGACTGTGTTTTCCTGCATGTTGACATACCTGATACTTTTTTATTGCATGCCAAAACGTTGTGAGTTTTACCTTGTTGGGTACTGAATACTTTTGCATTTTTGTACATATTTATGAGATTTGTTCTGAGGTATAATTAAGTTGCTTGGAAAAAATATCCTTTTGAGGCTTACTTTTATGACTTTTTTAGGCGTGACTAGAATAGTGTTTAGCTAGGGCTGATTTTCCCCACTACTTAGTCAGTATTTTTCTCAGTATTCTATGCAGTGTCTTGTGAATTCTGAGGTTTTCCATTCTAGCTGGTGGGAAACCACATTTCTGCCAGTCATGTATAAGAATTGATAATTTTTATCTTTTCTCCTCTTGATTGGTTTTTCCCTGGCCTCAGATAATTTCTTAAGACTTATTCACAGATCATTACTACCTGGAGACTTGCAGATGCTCACCAGATTTTCAGAGCCTTCTCTTTGCAGTTGTCTTCTCTGGTATTCTGCCCTGCAAACTCCAGCTCCCTTTCCTTCACACACTACGATCTTGGTCTGTTCAACTTAGGGAAACTTCCAGGGTTTACCTTGGTTCCCCATCTTAGAACTGCAGTTTGGAAAATCTAGGCAGTAATTTTGGATTACCTACTTTGTTTTCTGTCTCTCGGGGTGTACTGTTCTTATATCCAGTGTATGAAACCACTGTTTGATATATTTTGTTCTGTTTATCATTGTTTCAGGTGAGTGGGTAAAGCCAGTTTCTATTACTCCATCTTGGTGTAAGTGGATGTTTTCTGTGTTGTTTTTAGTGTACATTATGTATTACTACAGTAGTTCACGTATTTTGGTAGGTTCCTGTTCTTCTAAAATATATTTGATAACCAAGATTGTGTAGTCTTGCTACTCAAAGTATAGTCCTTGATAATACCTGGGAACTTGTTAGGCAGAATCTCTAGCCCCACCCTGTAACTGCTGCTTCAGAATCTACATTTTAATAAGATCACCAGGTGATGAATATTAATGTTTGATAGGCACTGGACCATTCTAAAAGTGGATGGATGGTGCTCATTGATGTGGATGGCATTTTGCAGTCTCTTGTAGATTGACTCTTTTGGTTTAACTTTTACAATTTATAACATATTTCTCTATGACTTTTCCAGTGGAGTAGCTGAATTAGGTACTCTTAACAGGAGATAAAGAGTAAAGAAGACTATAGAGAAAAGAAACATAAAAAATGGCACCAATCATCCTGTTCATCAGCCATTTCACCTTGGCATGGTGGTTGTCTTGGTCTGTTTTCTGTTGCTATATTCTGCTATAACAGAATACCACAGACTGGGTAATTTATAAAGAAAGGAAGTTTATTTAGCTCATAGTTCTGGAAGCTGAGAAAACCAAGAGCATGACACAGGCCTCTGGCGAGAGTCATCCCATGGCAAGAAAGGGAGAGGAAATCGGGCCGAACTTGTCCTTTTAACTGGGGCCCATCCCCTTGATAATCCCCTCCCAAGATAATATAATTAGTATATTCATGAAGATGGAGCTTTCGTGACCTCATCACCTCTTAAAGGCCCTACTTCCAAATACCATTACTTTGGCAATTAAATTTCTACATACATTTTGTAGGGGCCATTTAAATCATAGCAGTGGTCAAAATAATTCATGAATCCTGGAATATTTTTTTCCTTATCTGGTTATCTTATTTATTATTAGTTCCTTCCAGACCTTGGCTTATCAGATCATTGTATTATTAATTCCTAATTCCGTCATCTGTCTCATTTTCAGATTTGTTTTTATTGATTTTTTCCCTTGTCATTACAGGTTATATTTTCCTGCTTCTTTGCATACCTTGCACTTTTTTATTGATACTAAAACACTGTGAATTTTACCTTGTTGGGTGCTGAATAATTTTGTATTCCTGGTCAGGGCTTATCTGGTCACTGTATTCATTCCTTTCAGACCTTGACTTAGCTGTGTAAGTCTCAGTTTTTCTCTTTGTTGAGTTAGAGGAGTGAAGTTTGTATCTTATACTGTCATCTCAGCAGTATCAGCCAGTTGCAGAGTAGTCTTTATCTGTTTCTCGGCCTTAAACACATTATGGTTCTCTATCACCCTAGTTATGTTCCGTGGAATTTCTTAAGAGTCCACTCCTGTTCAGAAGGTGCTTAAGTCACAAACCAGTTTCCTCCTAAGGCACAGGTGTAGAAGAAGAGGTTTGACTACTCTTAGTTCAATTATTTTTTCACTTAGAGAAACTAATTTAATTGCAGTATGTTTGGTGCTTTATGCATTTAAAGCCAGCATATGTATACTAATTCAAATTTTGGCCATTAGTGTAACCTTGCTTTCATTTTTCCTACAAGAGGAGAGATTTTCCTGAAGAGGAAGTTTTCATATAGATATACTGAAACCTGCTCTAAAACTTGGGCTAGGAAATCATAAAGAGAATTTAAGAAATTCACCAGGATTGTAGATACTTGAAAACCCATTGAGGTTCGCTGTGGAAAACAGTCTGGCAGTTCTTCAAAAAGTTACATGTAGAATTAACATATGACCCAGCAATTCTACTCCTAGATTTGTACCCCCCAAATAATTGATAACAGGTACCTAAACGAATCTTCACAGCAGCACTATTCACAATAGCCAGAAGGTAGAAACAATCCAGATGTCCATCAGTGAATGATGAATGGAAAAATAAGTTGTGGTATATCCAGACAGTGGAATATTACTCAGCCATAAAAAGGAATGAAGTGCTGATACATGCTTAAAAACATTATGCCTACTAAAAGAAGTTGGAGTCAAAAAATTGCTTTATTGTATGATTCCATTTATGTGAAATATCTAGAATAGGTAAATCCATAGAGAAAGAAAGCATATTGGTGGGGGCCAGGGACTGGTGAGAGGAGGGGAGTAAAGAATAACTGCTTAGTGAGTACAGAGTGTTTTGGGAGATGATTAAAGTACTGGAATTAGATGGAAGTACTGGTTGTGTAACACTATGAATGTACTAAATGCCACTGAAATATACACTTTAAAATGGTTAATTTTATGTTATGTGAATTTCACTTCAATAAAAAGTAAACCTGATTAGGTACATAATTGTATATGCACACCAGATGTTACAATTTCAAGGAGTGGTTCGTGGATCTCACATAAAGATTTTCCCTAGTAATTAAAGGACTTTAGGTAAACTCCTACTTCAGCTCTTAACTGTAGCAGGGTACAACATTTTATTTATAAACCTGCTACTAGGACTAACATGTTGGTATCAGGTTGTTTAGGTATGTAAACCAAATACTTTTTCTGACACTGCTGATTTTTTTATTCTGTGTGAATAGCTTTATTATATAATTTACTTACCATTAAATTTGTCTATCATAAATATGTAGTTGAGTGAGTTTTAGTAAATCGGTACAATTGTGCACCCTTACCAGTTTTAAAAAACATCTATTCAGTTCTCTTGTGTGTGTTTGCATTCAAACCCATTCCTATCTCTAGCCACAGGCAAACACTGATCATCTTTTGGCCATTATAATACTGATGTAAAAACATTCATGTGTAAGTCTTTAAGTGGACCTATGTTTTCATTTCTCTTAGGTAAGATAGATACCTAGGAATGTAATTGCTGTATTTTATGGAAAATATGTATTTAACTGTTGAGGAGACTGCTGAACTATTTTTTAATGTGGCTATACCATTTTATATTCCTACCAGAAATGTATGAGGGTGCCAGTTTCTCTGCATCCTTGCCTACTCTTGGTATTGTATTTTTTTATTATACCCATTTCAGTGATGTCACAGAGTAGTTTTAATGTGCATTTCTGTGATGACTAAGGATGTTAAGCATCATTTCATGTTTATCATTGCTTTATATATCTTTGAATTGTTTATTTCAGTCTTGCTGATGTATTAAATTGGGTTGTTGGTCTTAATTGCATTGTAAGAATTCTTTATTAGCATACAAGTTTTTTTAAAAGCAGAGGTGATTTATAAGTATGTTTTTCATTCTGTGACTTGTCTCAGTTTTCTTGATGACTATCTTTTGTAGAGAAAGCATTTTAATTTAAATGTTTAATTTCTTAATATTTTATAGCGTGATCATACAATTGGTATACCTAAGAATTACCTAATTGTGATTTTGCCTATCCCAAAATCACAAATATTTTCTTCTTCATTTTCCTTTTGCAATTTCATAGTATTAGCTCTTCCATTTAGATCTGTGATTCTTCTCAAGTTAGTTTTCCTGTAAGATGTGAGGAAAGGGTCTCAATTTACCTTTTTGTATTTGGATATACAATTGTTCCAATTGAAAGTACTATCTTTTCCCATTGAATTGAATTCTGAGTAAATTACCCGTAAATTGTGTTGGATTATTTCTGGACTTTCTGTTATGTCTTTACACTAGTACGCTATTTTGATTACTGTGGCTTTATAGTAGGTATTGATATTAGGTAATGAGAATCTTATAACTTCATTCTTTCTAAAAACTGGGCACTTCTAGGTCTTTTGTATTTCCAATAGCATTTTAAGATTAGCTTGTGAATTTCCAACCAGAAAGCCCATTTTCATTTTGATAGGGATTTTATTGAACTTATAAATTAATTTGGGGAAAATTATCATTTTAACAATACTGACTCTTTCAATCCATGAAAATGGTATATTTCTCCATTATGTAGGTCAACTTTAATTTCTGTTAGCAACATTTTGCAGTTTTCAGTGTATAGGTATTATACATGTTTTCTTAAACCTGTTCCCAAGTATTTCTGTTTATGCTATTGTGAATCACATTTTTTCTTTTTTTTTTTGTATTTTTTTTTTTTAATACTTTAAGTTCTAGGGTACGTATGCACAACGTGCAAGTTTGTTACATAAGTATACATGTGCCATGTTGGTGTGCTGCACCCATTAACTCGTCATTTACATTAGGTATATCTCCTAATGCTCTCCCTCCTCCTTCCACCCTCCCCACAATAGGCCCCAGTATGTGATGCTCCCCTTCCTGTGTCCAAGTGATCTCATTGTTCAATTCCCACCTATGAGTGAGAACATGCGGTGTTTGGTTTTCTGTTCTTGCGATAGTTTGCTGAGAATGATGGTTTCCAGCTGCATCCATGTCCCTACAAAGGACACAAACTCATCCTTTTTTAAAACGGCTCCTTAGTATTCCATGATTAGTATATGTGCCACATCTTCTTAATCCGGTCTGTCACTGATGGACATTTGGGTTGATTCCAAGTGTTTGCTATTGTGAATAGTGCTGCAGTAAACTCACGTGTGCATGTGTCTTTATAGCAGCATGATTTATAATCCTTTGAGTATATACCCAGTAATGGGATGGCTGAGTCAAATGGTGTTTCTAGTTCTAGATCCTTGAGGAATCGCCATACTGTTTTCCACAATGGTTGAACTAGTTTACAGTCCCACCAACAGTGTAAAAGTGTTCCTATTTCTCCACATCCTCTCCAGCACCTGTTGTTTCCTGACTTCTTAATGATTGCCATTCTAACTGGTGTGAGATGGTATCTCATTGTGGTTTTGATTTGCATTTCTCTGATGGCCAGTGATGATGAGCATTTTTTCATGTGTCTGTTGGCTGTATGAATGTCTTCTTTTGCGAAGTGTCTGTTCCTATCCTTTGCCCACTTTTTGATGGGGTTGTTTATTTTTTTCTTGTAAATTTGTTTGAGTTCTTTGTAGATTCTGGATATTAGCCCTTTGTCAGATGAGTAGATTGCAAAAATTTTCTCCCATTCTGTAGGTTGCCTGTTCACTCTGATGGTAGTTTCTTTTGCTGTGCAGAAGCTCTTTAGTTTAATTAGATCCCGTTTGTCAATTTTGGCTTTTGTTGCCATTGCTTTTGGTGTTTTAGACCTGAAGTCCTTGGCCATGCCTATATCCTGAATGGTATTACCTAGGTTTTCTTCTAGAGTTTTTATGGTTTTAGGTCTAACATTTAAGTCTCTAATCCATCTTGAATTGATTTTTGTGTAAGGAGTAAGGAAAGGATCCAGTTTCAGCTTTCTACTTATGGCTAGCCAATTTTCCCAGCACCATTTATTAAATAGGGAATCCTTTCCCCATTTCGTGTTTTTGTCAGGTTTGTCAAAGATCAGATGGTTGTAGATGTGTGGTATTATTTCTGAGGGCTCTGTTCTGTTCCATTGGTCTATATCTCTGTTTTGGTACCAGTACCATGCTATTTTGGTTACTGTAGCCTTGTAGTGTATTTTGAAGTCAGGTAGCGTGATGCCTCCAGCTTTGTTCTTTTGGCTTAGGATGGTCTTGGCAATGCGGGGTCTTTTTTGGTTCCATGTAAACTTTAAAGCAATTTTTTCCAATTCTGTGAAGAAAGCCATTGGTAGCTTAATGGGGATGGCATTGAATCTATCAATTACCTTGGGCAGTATGGCCATTTTCACAATATTGATTCTTCCTATCCATGAGCATGGTATGTTCTTCCATTTGTTTGTGTCCTCTTATTTCACTGAGCAGTGGTTTGTAGTTCTCCTTGAAGAGGTCCTTTACATCTCTTGAAAGTTGGATTCCTAGGTATTTTATTCTCTTTGAAGCAATTGTGAATGGGAGTCCATTCATGATTTGGCTCCCTGTTTGTCTGTTACTGGTGTATAAGAATGCATGTGATTTTTGCACATTGATTTTGTATTCTGAGACTTTGCTGAAGTTGCTTATCAGCTTAAGGAGATTTGGGGCTGAGACGATGGGGTTTTCTAAATATACAATCATGTCATCTGCAAACAGGGACAATTTGACTTCTTTTCCTAACTGAATACCCTTGATTTCTTTCTCTTGCCTGATTGCCCTAGCCAGAACTTCCAACACTATGTTGAATAGGAGTGGTGAGAGAGGGCATCCCTGTCTTGTGCCAGTTTTCAAAGGGAATACTTCCAGTTTTTGCCCTTTCAGTATGATATTGGCTGTCGGTTTGTCATAAATAGCCCTTATTATTTTGAGATACGTTCCATCAATACCAAATATATTGAGAGTTTTTAGCATGAAGGGCTGTTGAATTTTGTCAAAGGCCTTTTCTTCATGTATTGAGATAATCATGTGGTTTTTGTCTTTGGTTCTGTTTATATGCTGGATTACATTTATTGATTTGCGTATGTTGAACCAGCCTTGCATCCCAAGGATGAAGCCCACTTGATCATGGTGGATAAGCTTTTTGATGTGCTGCTGGATTCGGTTTGCCAGTATTTTATTGAGGATTTTTGCATCGATGTTCATCAGGGATATTGGTCTAAAATTCTCTGTTTTTGTTGTGTCTCTGCCAGGCTTTGGTATCAGGATGATGTTGGCCTCATAAAATGAGTTAGGGAGGATTCCCTCTTTTTCTATTGATTGGAATACTTTCAGAAGGAATAGTACTAGCTCCTCCTTGTACCTCTGGTAGAATACGGCTGTGAATCCATCTGGTCCTGGCCTTTTTTTGGTTGGTAGGCTATTAATTATTGCCTCAATTTCAGAGCCTGCTATTGGTCTATTCAGGGATTCAACTTCTTCCTGGTTTAGTCTTGGGAGAGTGTAAGTGTCCAGGAAATTACCCATTTCTTCAAGGTTTTCTAGTTTATTTGCGTAGAGGTGTTTATAGTATTCTCTGATGGTAGTTTGTATTTCTGTGGGGTTGGTGGTGATATCCCCTTTATTGTTTTTTATTGCATCTATTTGATTCTTCTCTCTTTTCTTCTTTATTAGTCTTGCTAGCGGTCTATCATTTTTGTTGACCTTTTCAAAAAACCAACTCCTGGATTCATTGATGTTTTGAGGGTTTTTTGTGTCTCTATCTCCTTCAGTTCTGCTCTGATCTTAGTTATTTCTTGCCTTCTGCTAGCTTTTGAATGTGTTTGCTCTTGCTTCTCTAGTTCTTTTAATTGTGATGTTAGGGTGTCGATTTTAGATCTTTCCTGCTTTCTCTTGTGGGCATTTAGTGCTATAAATTTCCCTCTACACACTGCTTTAAATGTGTCCCAGAGATTGTGGTATGTTGTATCTTTGTCCTCATTGGTTTCAAAGAACATCTTTATGTCTGCCTTAATTTCATTGTGTACCCAGTAGTCATTCAGGAGCATGTTGTTCAGTTTCCATGTAGTTGAGCGATTTTGATTGAGTTTTTTATTCCTGAGTTCTAGTTTGATTGCACTGTGGTCTGAGAGATAGTTTGTTATAATTTCTGTTCTTTTACATTTGCTAAGGAGTGCTTTACTTCCAACTATGTGGTCAAATTTTGGAATAAGTGCGATGTGGTGCCGGGAAGAATGTATATTCTGTTGATTTGGGGTGGAGAGTTCTGTAGATGTCTATTAGGTCCGCTTGGTGCAGAGGTAAGTTCAATTCCTGGATATCCTTGTTAACTTTCTGTCTCGTTGATCTGTCTAATATTGACAGTGGGGTGTTGAAGTCTCCCATTATTATTGCATGGGAGTCTAAGTCTCTTTGTATGTCTCTAAGGACTTGCTTTATGAATCTGGGTGCTCCTATATTGGGTGCATATATATTTAGGATAGTTAGCTCTTCTTGATGAATTGATCCCTTTACCCTTATGTAATGGCCTTCTTTGTCTCTTTTGATCTTTGATGGTTTAAAGTCTATTTTATCAGAGGCTAGGATTGCAACCCCTGCTTTTTTTTGTTTTCCATTTGCTTGGTAGATCTTCCTCCATCCCTTTATTTTGAGCCTATGTGTGTCTCTGCATGTGAGACTTGTCTCCTGAATACAGCAAACTGATGGGTCTTGACTCTTTATCCAGTTTGTCAGTCTGTGTCTCTTAATTGGGCCATTTAGTTCATTTACATTTAAGGTTAATACTGTTATATGTGAACTTGATCCTGTCATTATGATATTAGCTGGTTACTTTGCTCGTTAGTTGATGCAGTTTCTTCCTAGCATCGATGGTCTTTACATTTTGGCATGTTTTTGCAATGGCTGGTACCTGTTGTTCCTTTTCATGTTTAGTGCTTCCTTCAGGATCTCTTGTAGGGCAGGCCTGGTGGTGACAAAATCTCTAAGCATTTGCTTGTCTGTAAAGGATTTTATTTCTCCTTCACTTATGAAACCTAGTTTGGCTGGATATGAAATTCTGGGTTGAAAATTCTTTTCTTTAAGAATGTTGAATATTGGCCCCTAGTCTCTTCTGGCTTGTAGAGTTTCTGCTGAGAGATCTGCTGTTATTCTGATGGGCTTCCCTTTGTGGGTAACCCCACCTTTCTCTCTGGCTGCCCTTAATGTGTTTTCCTTCATTTCAACTTTGGTGACTCTGACCATTATGTGTCTTGGAGTTGCTCTTCTCGAGGATTATCTTTGTGGCATTCTCTGTATTTCCTGAGTTTGAATGTTGGCCTGCCTTACTAGGTTGGGGAAGTTCTCCTGGATGATATCCTGCAGAGTGTTTTCCAACTTGAATACATTTTCCCCATCACTTTCAGGCACACCAATCAGACGTAGATTTGGTCTTTTCACATAATCCCATATTTCTTGGAGGCTTTGTTCATTTCTTTTTCCTGTTTTTTCTCTACACTTCTCTACTCGCTTCATTTCATTCATTTGATCTTCAATCACTGATACTCTTTCTTCCGGTTGATCAAGTCGGTTACTGAAGCTTGTGCACTTGTCACGTAGTTCTCATGTCATGGTTTTAATCTCTATCAGTTCGTTTATGGTCTTCTCTGCATTGATTATTCTAGTTATCCATTCTTCCATTCTTTTTTCAAAGTTTTTAGTGTCTTTGCACTGGATACGTAGTTCCTCCTTTAGCTCTGAGAAGTTTGATCGACTGAAGCCTTCTTCTCTCAACTTGTAAAAGTCATTCTCCATCCAGCTTTGTTCCATTGCTGGTGATGAGCTGCGTTCCTTAGGAGGGGGAGATGCGCTCTGATTTCTTGAATTTCCAGCTTTTCTGCCCTGCTTTTTCCCCATCTTCGTGGTTTTATCTGCCTTTGGTCTTTGATGATGGTGACATACTGATGGGATTTTTTTGTGGGTGTCCTTTCTGTTTGTTAGTTTTCCTTCTAACAGTCAGGACCCTCAGCTGCAGATCTGTTGGAGTTTGCTTGAGGTCCACTCCAGACCCGGTTTGCCTGGGTATCAGCAGTGGAGGCTGCAGAAGATAGAATATTGCTGAACAGCAGGTGTTGCTGTCTGATTCTTGCTGTGGAAGCTTCGTCTCAGAGGTGTACCCAGCCGTGTGAGGTGTGAGGTGTGGGTCTGCACCTAGTGGGGGATGTCTCCCTGTTAGGCTACTCAGGGGTCAGAGACCCACTTGAGCAGGCGGTCTGTCTGTTCTCAGATCTCAGCCTCCATGCTGGGAGAACCACTGCTCTCTTCAAAGCTGTCAGACAGGGACATTTACATCTGCAGAGGTTTCTGCTGCCTTTTGTTCAGCTATGCCCTGTCCCCAGAGGAGGAGTCTACAGAGGCAGGCAGGCCTCCTTGAGCTGTGGTGGGCTCCACCCAATTCGAGCTTCCCAGCGGCTTTGTTTACCTACTTAAGCCTCAGCAATGGCAGGCGCCCCTCCCCCAGCCTGGCTGCCGCCTTGCAGTTAGATCTCAGACTGCTGTGCTATCAATGAGGGAGGCTCCGTGGGCGTGGGACCCTCTGGGCCAGGTGTGGGATATAATCTCCTGGTGTGCCGTTTGCTAAGACCCTTGGTAAAGCACAGTATTAGGGTGGGAGTTAACCGATTTTCCAGGTGTTGTGTGTCTCAGTTTCCCTTGGTAGGAAAAGGAATTCCCTTCCCCCTTGCCCTTCCCAGGTGAGGCAATGCCTCATCCTGCTTTAGCTCTCTCTGGTCGGGCTGCACCCACTGACCAGCATGGGCTGTCTGACACGCCCCAGTGAGATGAACCCGGTACCTCGGTTGAAAATGCAGAAATCACCCGTCTTCTGTGTCACTCAGGGGAGCTGGAGGCTGGAGCTGTTCTTATTTGGCCATCTTGGGTGCCACCTCCACATTTTTCCTTAAGGTTATATTTGGATTGCCAATAGCGTGTATATTGAAATACAGTTTGTTGTTTTTTTTTTTTGAGATGGAGTCCTGCTCTGTTGCCCAGGCTGGAGTGCTGTGGCACGATATCGGCTCACTGCAATCTCTGCCTCCTGGGTTCATGCCATTCTCCTGCAGCAGCCTCCCAAGTAGCTGGGACTACAGGCGTCTGCCACCTCGCCCGGTTAATTTTTTTTTGTATTTTTTAGTAAAGACGGGATTTCACAGTGTTAGCCTGGATGGCCGCCATCTCCTGACCTCATGATCCACCCGCCTTGGCCTCCCAAAGTGCTGGGATTACAGGCGTGAGCCACCGCGCCCGGCCTATATATTGATATTTTATCCAGCAACCTCATTGTGTTTCCTTAAGTTTTATTAACTTTTTTGTACATTCCATATGACTTTTCTATAGATGGTAACATTGCCTGTGAAAAAAGACAGTTTTACTTCTTTTTCAATATGTGTGTCTTTTTTATTGCATTGGCAATATCTAGTACAATATTGGATAGTAGTGAGAGTGGACATCCTTGCCTTATTTCTGATATGAGGAAGAAAACGTTCAGTCTTTCAACATTAATTATGATATTAGCTGTTTTTCGCTGGTTGCTCTTTATGAGAATGAGGTTGTTTCTTTCTGGTCTTAGTAGGGAATAAATGAAAGTAAACAAAAAATTGAGAGTTTTTATCAAAATATGTTGTATTTTGTGAAATGAATTTTTACATCTATTGAGGAAATCATGTGGTATTAGCTTTTTATTCTCTTAGAGTACTATATTAAATTTTCTGATTTTTAAACCAACCTTGTATTCCTGGACTAAATCTGGTTGTTTATGGCAGATGATCATTTGTGTATGTTGCCAATTTCAGTTTGCCAGTATGGTTGTCACTCATTATCCAAGGAGGATTGGTTCCCAAACCCCCTCATATAGCAGAATCCACAGAAGCTCAAATTTCTGCAGTAGGCCCTGTGGAACCTTCAGATATGAATAGTTGTCTCTCCGTATCCATGGGTTCCTCATTTTGCAAATACAGTAGTATATTTTCAGTCCTCAGAACCTGCATGTGTAGGGAGCTGACTCTTTTATTCTAGACTTTTGTGTCATCATGAGGATTAATGGTATGTCATTTTCTTACAAAGTCTTTAGCGTTGGTGTCAGAGTATTACTGATCTCTTAAAGTAAACTGGAAGCTGGAAGTGTTCCCTCCTGGTCTGTTTTCTGTAAGGCTTTGTGTATTTGGCATACTTCTTAAATGTTTGATAGAATTCACTAGTGAAGCCATTTAAGCCTAGGCATTTCTTTGTGGGAAGATTTTTAGTTCCTAATTTAATTTCCCGTTTATTAAAGCCAATTTTGGTATACCGTGTGTATCCAGAAATTTCTTTTTTTCTTTTATGAGACAGAGTCTCAACCAGGTTGGAATGCAGTGGCATGATTATGGCTCACTACAGCCTCAACTTCCCAGGCTCAGTTGATGCTCCCACCTCAGCCTCCTTAGTAGCTGGGAGTACAGACATGTGCTGCCACACCCAGCTAATTTTTAAATTTTATTTATTTATTTAATTTTGATTTTGATTTTTTTTTTTTTTTTTTGTAGAGACAACAGGGTCTGTGTTGACCAGACTGGTCTTGAACTTCTGGGCTCAAGCAGTCCTCCTGCCTCAGCCTCCCAAAGTGCTAGGATTACAGGTGCGAGCCACCACACCTGGCCAAGTATATACTTTTTTTTTAAGAGATGGGATTTCGCCATGATGCCCAGGCTGCTCTTGAACACCTAGGCTCAGCAATTCCCCCGTCCCTGCCTCCCAAAGTGCTGGGATTACAGCTGTGAGCCACTGTGCCTGGTGTAGAAATTTCTTGAAGTTTTAGATAATTCTTTATGTTTAATATAAGTTTTTGTATAAAACCATAAAATTTCCCTCTTAGTACTGCTTAAAATGCATCCTGTAAACTGATAATACTGTGTTTCATTTTCATTCCATTTTTTCATTTCTCTTGGTTCCCTCGTATGTTGTTTACTTTTCAAACATGATTTTCCATATACTTAGCCATTTGTTATTTCTAATTTAATTTGTGCTTAGAGAAAATACTTCATGAAATTTCAGTAATTTAACTTAATGATTGATTTGGTTGGATTTATATTTGCCTTTTGTTGTTGGTTTTGGGAGTCTTTTGGTATATTTCTCATGGTTTTTTTAATCCTTATTTTTACTCCTTTACTTCTATTCCGTTTAACAAATATCTTTTAGTGTACCATTTTAATTTCTCTTTTGACTTTTTAGCTTTCTTTGAGTTATGTTTTTAGTGGTTATTTTGGGGCTTACAGTGTTCAGGTTTAACTAAATCACAATCACAATTTATGGAAAATACTGAAAACTTGCCCTAATATTTTCTTCTCATTTTTATACTATTTAATACTCTCTTACATATTTCAACTACATATGCTGTAAATCTAGTAATACGGTATCTGTAATACAATATAATCATTGCTTTAAATTGTGTTTTCTAAAAATATTAAATGATAAAAGTTTTATATATGCTGTTATATACATAAATAGTCTTAATTGTTCTGTTTTATGGTTTTGTTTCTTTTCAGTTTGAAGGGTTTTTAACAAATATGTCTTACAGAGTAGTTTTATTTTGCTTTCATTTTTGAAGGACAGTGTCACTGGATATAGAGTTCCTGGTTGACAGATTTTTTTCCCCTTCAACTCCAGATACATTATTCTACTGATAACTGTTTCATTCTACTCCATTGTTTCTGGTGAGAAGTCAGCCTTAATTATGTTGTTCTCTTTTATGTGTTGAGTTTTTCTGTTGCAGTTTTTCAAAGACTCTCTTTGGCTTTGTCATTTAGCAGTTTATGATGTTTCTAGGTATGGTTCTTTTTTGCTTTTTCCTCCTGTGTTAATTGAGCTTCTTGGATCTCTAGAGTAATGTCTTTTAAACAAATGAAATTTTTTATTGTTACTTTTTTTTCCTACCTCTGTCTCATTTTGGAATTTCCTTTGGGATACTTGAGGATGTCTTGCAGATCTCTAAGTGTCTCTTTTTCTTCTATTTCTTTTTCTCTTCAGATTTGATAATTTATCTCAATTTATCTTCATGTTCATTGATAACAATCATCACAGATCTGCTTTTGGGCCCATCTAGTGAATTTTTCCCAGGCTGGAGTACAGTGACGTGATGTTGGCTCACTGCAACCTCCACCTCCTGGATTCAAGCAGTTCTCCTTCTTCAGCCTGCCAAGTAGCTGAGATTACAAATGTACCCCACCACACCTGACTAATTTTTGTATTTTAAGTAGAGACAGCGTTTCCCCATGTTGGCCAGTCTGGTCTCGAACTCCTGGCCTCATGTGATCCACCCACCTCAGCCTCCCTAAATACTAAGATTATAGGTGTGAGCCACTGCACCCGGCCTAATCTATAGACTTTCCATTTGATTATGTTGTTAATAGTTTTGGTTCCTTTTTGAGACAATTTCTTGTGACTGCTTCTTTTTTCCTACATGCAGATCATACTTTCCTGTTTCTTTTTATACCTTGCAATTTTTTTTCT
Organism: Macaca mulatta; assembly: GCF_049350105.2. Lineage (NCBI taxonomy): Eukaryota > Metazoa > Chordata > Mammalia > Primates > Cercopithecidae > Macaca > Macaca mulatta. The sequence continues at coordinate 63,137,067 of NC_133411.1, forward strand.
TGAAAAGTTTAGATAATGTATGTAGCATTTCTGTTTCATGTATATTTCTTAAAATTCATATTTGATGTTTAGACAACTTCCCGATTTTTAAAAAAATGCTTATTTCACTATTTTGGGGGATGACTGGGATGAATGTTATTTTTATTTCCCCAAATACATTATAATAAGCCTATTCTGAGCAGGAGCTGAATAATAAGGAGGATCTACTATAATGTTAAATTTAATGAAGATGTCATTGTCTATATTTAAAGAACAACAAAACTGCTCTATTGTGTTCTGCTAATAGCTATGGAAAAAATTTTCCGTAATCAGAACCTACCATAATTTTCAGAGGACTGACTTGTTAACTGTTATGTGTGGGCAAAGAATACATATAGATGAACTTATTTGTGAAACTTGAGGAAACACTTCATTCTCCAGGGGCTATAAGCACTTTATCATCTGTGTATGTATGAACAGAGGCTCTGAACTTTTGTAGATCCATCTTAGAACCATAGGTGTTTTCCTTGCAAGAAATAGGGTAAATGTTAGTGATCTATTAGTATTAGTGATTAAGTGACCAGAGTTAAAATGGTTTTAGATCACTCTATGTCATATTTATTATAATTATTAGTATAATGCATATGGTGTTACTGTTCTTCAAAGTCCATTCAAGATAAGTAATTAGGGAAAATTTGGACACAATTTAAATATTAACAATTTTTAAAGTCATAATTTAAAGGAAAAGTTTTATGATTATTTGTTTTCACATTTGTAGGTATGCCATCGCATTGGCCTTAAGGGAAAAGCAGCGTGTAATATTTACCAGCCCAATTAAGGCTCTGAGTAACCAAAAATACCGTGAAATGTATGAAGAATTTCAAGACGTTGGTTTGATGACTGGTGATGTTACTATTAATCCTACGGCATCTTGTCTTGTTATGACCACAGAGGTAATTCATATAGTGCCTCATCTGACTTCGTTTTTAATTAAATTAATGTGACTATTCAGTTAAAACGTGATGTTTTATTGGTTGCTCTACTTAAGTATAATACTTTATTTTCTCATTAGACTTAGGCAGAATGGATAAAATTTATCTTAAAATGTTCTGATAATATTAAATTTCTACATTACCATACTTTGTTATTTGTCTCATAGATACATTTTTTCTTCAAGTATTTTTAAAGTTTATTACTGTCGGTGACATGACAATATTTTATTGGTTTTATATACATAGTTTTAAGGATTTGAATATATAGTTTTATGTAAATAGTGACTCTTCATGTGACTTTGCCTTCTATATCTGAGTGTTGATACAGGTAGACGAGTAACTGATATTTATTTATTTATTTATTTATTTATTTATTTTTGAGATGGAGTCTCGCTCTGTCACCTAGGCTGGAGTGCAGTAGCACGATCTTGGCTCACTGCAAGCTCCGCCTCCTGGGTTCTCGCCATTCTCCTGCCTCAGCCTCCCGAGTAGCTGAGACTACAGGCCCTCACCACCACGCCCAGCTAATTTTTTGTATTTTTAGTAGAGACGGGATTTCACCGTGTTAGCCAGGATGGTCTCAATCTCCTGACCTCAGGATCCACCCGCCTCGGCCTCCCAAAGTGCTGGGATTACAGGTGTGAGCCACTGCACCTGGCCGAGTAACTGATTTTCTAAAGAGTGCAGTATTATGTTTACCTTCTTCCCATAATTGCAGTTAAGTTTTGCATATACTTATAATATCTTAAGTTTTGGACATGATTAGCTATCTTTACTAAGTATTTTTGTACATACTTTAGTTATATCTTTGCATTTTCCAAGGACATGGTATAACGGTGAGCATAAATTAGCTTCTGGTTTGGAGAACCAGCCAAAAGCATTGCTCACTTTTCATTTGGTCGCCTCATGGAAGTTTGTTTTTCATTTTCAGAACTTTCTTTCATCTGTGGAAGGTTTTCATCAACTCCAAAAATTAGGATAACAGTTGCCAGGAAGTATCCATGTTGCAAGAAAACGAGGCAGAAAAAAATGGGCAAGCACTCAGGGATGATCCAGTGTTTTGAATAGAGGATAATTTAAGTTGTACTTATATTTTAGAAAGTGTGAATCTTGGGATGGTGCTATATATAGAAGGAAGTTGTGTCATATTCTAGACATATGGAGAGTAGGGGTGATCATTCTCTCTGTGGATCGTATCTGATTAGTAACTGTTTAGAAGCCATTTACTTTGTTTTTTATGAGAAAAGGAATATATAATATATAAATATACAACAATATAATATTACTTTTGTTAATATTTGTTAAATAGTAAGTTCTGTAACCCTTTAAAATTATTTTAAAATTTCCATTTAATAAAAAAATCCACAATTCCTCCTTGGAAAAAACAACTTTTGTCTAACTATTAGCTGTTATGTCAGAATCCAACTAAATAAATTTTTCACTTTTTTCTTTAGATTTTGAGAAGTATGCTTTACAGAGGTTCTGAAGTTATGCGAGAAGTTGCTTGGGTTATATTTGATGAAATTCATTATATGAGAGATTCAGGTATATTCAGTGTTGAAATATATGTCATGTGTTTCCCTTTAGAATGACATTAGGAATTTTGAGCAAGTTATTGTTAAATTTTGCTTCTAGTTTTTGTGTGACTCGGGTTCAATAAACTGTTGCTTCTTTATATTTATTTACGTATTTATTTTTGAAACAGAGTTTCACTATGTTACCCTGGTTGAAGTGCAGTATTAGCATCATGGTTCACTGCAGACTTGATCTCCCATCTCAGTTCCCCAAGTAGCTAAAACAACAGGCGTGTACCACCATGCCTGGCTAATTTTTATTTATTTTATTAGTAGAGATGGTGTCTCACAATGTTGAGCAGGCACGTCTTGAACTCCTGGACTCAAGTGATCCTTCCACCTTGGCCTCCCAAAGTGCTGGGATTACAGGCATGAACCACACCTGGCCTTGCTTCTTTAAATTGTGGACAACATGATACTATTTTTCCATTAAGATTTCATTCAAGTACAGCTCCTTAATAGTAACTTTTGCTGGGTGAGGAATGCAAATTCAAATAAAGCAAAATAAATTAAAAGCTGGCATGCTTCTAATAGAGAGCTCACCAATAGAACTAATGTTGTAGAATTTCTAAAACTTCTAGCTTGCAAAGTTAACTTTCCTGATTTTTATTTAGTTCAGTAACTATAAAATACGTGTTTATGGTTTTTAAAAAAGTGAGGATTATGAAATAAAAATGAACAAAAATAAAAACTTACAAATGCCCCTTAATTAGGCTGTTACACTCTCGTAATGAAAAAGTAAGTATGCTTGGAATTTTTAGGGTGCTGGCAGGGTTAACATTAACAAACACATTGAAAAGTTAAATGTTTAATATGTACACACTTAAGATTTGGTTTTTATTTAAACTAGCTCACTAAATCAAGCTGTATTTATGGAGAAAGTAATAGAATTTAAGAAATCATTTACCCTTTGAATATTTCACCCTTTCCAAATTTATAAAATTAAGCTCTTAAGAGAGTTGTTTTGGTTTTAGAATCAGAAATCCTTTGTTGATTTGTTTATTTTAGGAGGGAAGCTGTCAAACCTTTTCCATTTTAATAAAAATGACTTACAGTTTTATCGTTCATCAAGTCTTTCTTTCATCTCCAGATGATCACAAGGATAATTTGGGTGAACGATGCCATCTGGAATAGTAATAGTATCTTCTAAATTTGTTGCTACAACTTTCTACAAGTCAGTAACCATTACTTTTCAATGCTGTGCCATAGAAATACTGTTCCGCTGCCTTGTCATTGAGGCTCTTGTTAGGTTGTTTGGAAAGATTAACCCTGGAATTGCTCTTTGTAGGCTATTTCAGAGTACATTGTATTTATAGTGGTTTAGTCTACTGATTTTCTACTGGATAGATTAATGGTGAGAAATTGTTTTCAGTAAGGTTCTATGGCTTAAAATATTCTTGGGTAAAGTCTGCATTTCTAACTATAAAACTTCAGAGAATGTAATTTTAGATGCTATCACAGAGTGACACTGTAGTCCAACTATAGTCCAAAGTTTATATTTATTTTTTTCAGAACGTGGTGTAGTATGGGAAGAAACTATTATTTTGCTTCCTGATAACGTCCACTATGTCTTTCTTTCGGCTACTATTCCAAATGCCCGACAGTTTGCTGAATGGATTTGCCATTTACATAAACAGGTATTTTTCCTTCCTTTTTTGATGTCTTCAATTTTCAAAATATTACAGATTAGCCTTGCTCTAGTCTCCCTATGCTTTTTTCCTGATGTTGTCCAGAATAATAAAATTTTAATGGTAAACTACTTCTCAAATCAAGCAGCTTATCAAAATCAACTGACTAGCTTTTTAGAAATGTTGATTTCTGAGCCCCATCGCAAACCCACTATATCTAAATCTCAGGGAATAGTGCCTTGGGAGCTCCGATTTTCAAAATTTCCCAAGTTGATCTGATGATCTGCCAGGTTTAGAAACTACTTCATTTACTTAGATAGGTATCCATGAGTACACAGAATTTCCCCTAATGCTTTGGTGCCAGGAAAAGCTGGGCATCTCTTGAGCATTTGATTTGATTTTTGTCCTGTAAACACAGACTTTTTACTGACTGTTTCTGTTTTGCCTTTCTAGTCTGACTTTAGCATCTGTATAGGCTTGTAACAGGCATTTGTTTACGTATACTGAATTTATTCTTGCTTTTATTTTTCTGCCCTTAATTTTCCTTTATACTGATACTCTCATGAACTTACCTGTTTATAAGCTCCCTGATCGTGTTTTTATGACATTCTCCCATATTGCTTCTGTAGGGTAGAAAAACCCAGTGGATCTTAGGGAGAAGCTAGATCAACCTGCTGCTTTATACTAAGGTTCTGAAAAGCCTGGGTGGGGCAGAAAAGTTCCGTTTTAGCTCACGGATCCTTTGTATCACCGTACTCCTCCTCTGTAGAAAAATAAGCATCTTTCCATAATTACAGCATCCCAGGGCTAGGTAATGGGTAATTGATGCTCAGGTCATGTATTTAGCCCTGGTTAGGGAATTGGTAAGTTGGGAAGATGGTAGTATAATTTCATAGACCTAATTTTTCTACATTTTTCTCTTGCCTGGGTTTTAGTGAGTTTTTTGAAGTATTTTCTCTTTGAAATGTTGAATTCATTACTTGGTTTTCTTAAGAGCTTTTAGATTGGACTAAGGTATGGTTTTATTTTGAAGAAATAAAATTCTGTATGTTTAATTATTTCTTTCTTTTTACAGCCTTGTCATGTAATTTACACAGATTATCGGCCCACTCCATTGCAACACTACATTTTTCCAGCAGGGGGAGATGGCCTGCATCTTGTGGTTGATGAAAATGTAAGAGTAATTGTGCTTTTTAAATCTATAATGTCATGCTTTATTGTTAATATCTTGGCTTTTTTTTTAATTTGGAATTAGAGAAGAATGGCAGAGATACATTCGTGTGTCTTAGTTTTAATCAGTCTTGATTTTTGTGTGTGTGTTTATTTCAAACATTATATTTGAGACTTATTTTTCTTATGCATGAATCAGATTTCCCTCCTTCCCAGTATTTAAAAATGCCTAGAGAATAGGAGTTCTGGACATGTTTCAGATATCTTATGTTTTGCTTTTCTACATTTTTTATTACTTCTTTTTCACCTTTTAATACCTCTTACCACAGATCATGTTTGGACTTTTTTAGTGGCTTTCATTATTATACTAAATTATTTTATTTGAGGAAGCCTTATGTATGAAAAATGTTTGACTTATGATTAAATATTAGTGAAGTTACACAGAAAAAATTTGTGATGCCAGGGTGACTTCAGAGAAGATAATTTTAATACTGCAATGCAAGTGCTTCGAGATGCAGGTGATTTGGCCAAAGGAGACCAGAAAGGGCGGAAAGGAGGAACAAAAGGTAATTTGGAACTTTGCTTTGAGAGAATTTTACATGTAAATTGTGTATTCAAATTACTCTGACATTTTTTGTCTTAGTTTTTTTTTCTGAAGCTATGTAAAGATCTAGATGAGATATGATAAAATTGAATAAATATTTATCTTTTTTGTATGACATTAAGTATAATTTACATGTTATAGAATTTACTCATCTAAAGTATACAATTCAATAGTCTTTAGTATATTTACAGAGTTGTACAGCCATCACCACTGTCTAGTTCCAAAATATTTTCATGTACCAAAAAGAAACCCAGTACACATTAACAGTTATTCTCCCTTTTCCCCCAGCCTTTCCCTTCTCATCCCCCAGACTTAGCTAATCATTAGCCTGTTTTTGATCTCTGTGGCTTTCACTTGTCTGTACATTTCATATGTTTGGAGCAACTGGCTTCTTTCTCTTAACATAATGTTTTCAAAGTTCGTTTATTTTATTTTATTTTATTTTATTTTATTTTATTTTATTTTATTTATTTTTTTGAGACAGAGTCTCGCTCTGTCACCCAGGCTGGAGTACACTGGTGCTATCTTGGCTCACTGCAACCTCTGCCTCCTGGGTTCAAGTGATTCTCCTGCCTCAGCCTGCCAAGTAGCTGGGGATTATAGGCACCTGCCACCATACCCGGATAATTTTTGTATTTTTAGTAGAGACGGGGTTTCACCGTGTTGGCTAAGCAGGTCTTGAACTCCTGACCTGAAGCGATTTGCCCACGTTGGCCTCCCAAGTGATGGGATTACAGGTGTGAGCCACTGTGCCCAGCTGGTTTGTTCATTTTATGCTATATGTACTCATTCCTTTTCATGGTTAAATAACATTCCATTGTATGAATATACCACATTTTGTTTCTCCATTCATCATTGGATGGACTTTTGGGTTGCTTCTAGTTTTTGACTGTTAGGAATGCTGCTAACGTTGATGCAATGTACTATTTAATACAAGTTTTGTGTGACTAGGTGTTTTCTTCTGGATATATGCCTAGGAGTGGAATTGCTGCGCCATATGGAAAGTCTATATTTAACCTTTTGAGAAACTGCCAAAGTATTTTCCAAAGTGGCTATACCATTTTACATTTTCATCAGGAATGTATGAGGGTTCCATTTTCTCTATATCCTTTGTATCACCGTACACCTCCTCCATAGAAACAGAGGCATCTTTCTGTAATTACAGCATCCCTAGGCTAGGTAATGGGTAATTGAAACTCAGATTATGTGTTTTGCCCTGATTTCCCATTTGGGAAGATAGTAGTATAATCTGATGGACCTAATTTTTTCACATATAATTTTTCCACGATACTTAGTATTGCATGTCTGATTATAGTCATCCTATTAGATGTGAAGTGGTATCTTAATGTAGTTTCAGTTTACATTTCCCTGGTGGCTAATGATGTTGAACATTGTTGTTGTTGTTGTTGAATTATGATAGTTCTTTACATATTCTGGATACTAGACCCTTATCAGATAGACGATTTGCAAATATTTCCCCGCATTCTGTTTGAGGTTGTCTTTTTACTTTATTGATGGTGTCCATGAAATCACAGAAGTTTTTCACTTTGATGAAGTCCAGTTCATGCATTTTTTTTTCTTATGTTGTTTATGCTTTTGTTGTCATATCTAAGAATGCTTTGTCTAACCCAAGATCAGGAAGATTTATTACTATGTTTTTCTTTTAAAAGTTTTATAGTTTTAGCTTTTAAATTTAGATCTGTGATCTATTTTGAGTTAATTTTGGTGTATTATTTACTCTTTTTGCAGGACCATCAAATGTTTTCAAAATTGTGAAGATGATTATGGAAAGAAATTTCCAACCTGTGATTATTTTCAGTTTTAGTAAGAAAGATTGTGAAGCCTATGCACTTCAAATGACCAAATTAGATTTCAACACAGGTACTACATCATTTCAGTATCATTTTAATGTTGTGTGAAAACGAGTGTAAAATATATTTCTAGTAATATTTTTATCTATTATGTATTACTAGGATATGCCATTCACCTTACACTTACAGCAGTACTCAGCACATTTGTAAAAGCTTTAAAGAGCCTTGACTTATACTTTCTTTCCTTTCTTCTCCTTTTATTGAAAGATATGTGTACATTGTTCTATTTAAAATTCGGAGAACCCTATAAAAAATATTAGAATCATGCCTTCTTACACTTTGTTATCATAAAACTCCTCAGTTATTATGGTTCTCTATTTGACCACTTAAGGGTAGGTCTTGTAGCTTGGTTAGACCACCTTCTATATAGAAAATACTATGCTTCATTCTCACTGAAGTGTAAACCAGTAAGACCTGCCCTTTGCTTAACTATTTTGTAATTCTCAGTCAAAGTGATATAACTTTTAGCAAATCAGCAAATTGTTTCTATACATTAATTGCAAAAGTAATTCACTTAAAGTCACACAGTTAAGATAGTAGCACAACCTGACTATCTTAGTCCATTTTGTGTTGCTGTGACTATAGCTGAGACTAGTCCGTTTTTACGCTGCTGATAAAGGCGTACTCAAGACTGGGCAATTTTCAAAGGAAATAGGTTTAGTGGACTCACAGTTCCATGTGGCTGGGGATGCCTCACAATCATGGTGGAAGGCAAGGAGGAGCAAGTCATCTTACGTGGGTGGCAGCAGGCAAAGTGAGGGAGCTTGTACAGGAAAACTCCCATTTTTTAAAACCATCAGATCTCATGAGACTTAGTCACTATCATGAGAACAGCATAGGAAAGACATACCCCCATGATTCAGTCATCTCCTACTGGGTCCCTCCCACAACACATGGGAACCATAGGAACTACAAGATGAGTTTTGGGCGGGGACACAGAGCCAAACCATATCACTAGGTAATTTATGAAAGGCAGAAATTTATTTCTTATAGTTCAAGAGGCTGGAAATCCAATTTGAGGGACCCAGCACATCTAGTGAGGGCCTTTTTTGTTGTGGAATCCCATGGCTGAAGACAGTAGGGCAGGAGAGCATGCAAGAGAGAGCAAAAGGTGGGAGAAGAGGGCTGAACTCATCTTTTTATCAGGAACCCATACCAGTGATAACTAAGCCACTCCTCTGATAAAGGCATTAATCCATTCATGAGGGCCCTGTCTCTTAAAGGCCCTACCTCTCAACACTGTTGTATTGTGGATTAAGGGGTCAGCACATTAACTTTAGGGGGACACATTCAAACCATACCACTGGCCAAGAATTGCAGTGTACTGAATACCAACCTGATTATCTTTCAACTCTGCCTTTTACACATGTAATCCAGTACAATGAAAAGTAAATAATATCTTAAGGCGTCCAAATTTTAATTTCAGTTGTATTGTTTTCTTTATCAAGACAGGTTTTTTTTTTATCTGTGCATTTTAAAGCTAATTCCTACTTTTCCATGAGTAAAAGTAACAAATGACAGATAGCCATCATAGCCTCCTAAAGCCAATAATAGTTTGTGTTTTTTTAAAGACTGAATTGTTCTGCCCATAAATGTTTTACCTACAAGTGCCAAATAAACTTAAAGTTGGCAGGGTTGCATACTAATTAATTTAACAAATATTTATTTGGTTTAACAAATATTTATTCAGTACATATTGTTTGGTAGACTCTGCACAAGAAGGCAGTGCAATGGTTAAGAAAGAGCATGGGCTTTGGAATTGTTTTTCTCACATTTAATAGTAGTGCTAATTATTAAAAAGTAAGCTTCACTTTACATAGTAGTAAAATGTAGATAATAATAGTTCCTGTGTCCTGTAATTGTTAGACTTACATGTTATATATAAAGCACTAGATGTGGTTATTGTTATTATTTTTGTAAGACAGTGTTTTTTTCATGAATTAAGTCTACTAGATATGTTTTGAAAGGCAGAGAATTATATTGATTATGGGATAATTTTTATCTACTTTCTCCTTAACCATTTTAAATGCCACCTCTTTACTTTTGCTCTTTAAAGACTCTTTTTTTTTTTTCTTCCTGAGACAGGGTCTCACTCTGTTGCCAGGACTGGAGTGTAGTGGTGCGATCATGGCTCACTGCAGCCTCAGCCTCCTGGGCTCAGGTGGTCCTCCTGCCTCAGCCTCCCAAGTAGCTGGGACTACAGGTGCATGCCACAATGCCTGGCTAATTTTTTTGTGTTTTTTGCAGAGACGGGGCTTTGCCATGTTGCCCAGGCTGTTCTCAAACTCCTGGCCTCAAGCCAGCCGTCTGCCTCAGCCTCCCTAAGTGCTGGGATTACAAGCTTGAGACACCACGCCTGGCCTTTAGATCCTTATTCTTTGTTATGTGTGAAGTGTGGTATCACTGACTCATTTTGATATTTCTGTACCCTTGAATTTTCTGTACCCTTGAATTTTCTCCTAGATGAAGAAAAGAAGATGGTTGAAGAAGTATTCAGTAATGCAATTGATTGCTTATCCGATGAAGATAAAAAACTCCCTCAGGTGAGTTTTCAGTATCAGTAGATAAAAGTGTAGATATTAATAGATTTCTTATATTCACTTTATGTTGCTTGGTTTTATTACTCTATTACACTTTTCACACACTGCAGCATATATGTTGTGATATGCACTTAAATGATACTTTGACTTTTACTTTAAACTTCAAAAAGTCAATAGGAAGAAAGATTTGCTGCCTGAAGGAACTTTGAGAGCTAGCATGGTGTGAAAATTACTAGTGTTCTCAGTATTACAGAATTTTTAATGCTAGTTTTAAGTCATTAACTTTTTTAATCCATAAGGCTACCACATAAAATAAGAGAGAACCCTTACTGAAAATCGTGTGTTTAATGAGGAATTTAACACACCTACTTTGCCTTAATCCAGTGTATTTTTGCTTCGACTGTTGAAATTGCCTGGGAATTCCAAAATATGCTGATGCTTTTGTGCCACTTCCAGAGATTCTGATTTAATTGATCTGATGTGCGACCTGGACATCAGAATCTTTTAAAGGTTCCCCTGATGATTGTACTATGCATCCAGAGCTGAGAAATAGTGTGTTAGACTGGTATGAAAGTTCTGTTGGGTGAAAAGAAACTTTGGGAAGTCATCATACTTTCCTTTACAGATGAATGCCTTGATTTGTAAGGGATTTTTCATAAGACTGTGGTAACATGTTTCTTGCTGTTTGAAAAGGGTATTTGATGTATAAACTTTTTTGTAGCTTTTCTTCCTGGGTGAATTAGTAGTATCTGAGGGCTGAGCCATGTTTTTATACATCTTTGTTATCGCGCACTTCTAGTATTAAGTATTTAATGGCATTTGATAGATTGTTAAAATAATTCTTCAATAATTGATTTATTTTTAGATTAAGTACATATTCATGTTAAATATGTGTTACAGTGATTTATTTTTGGGGGGTTTGAGTTGCCAGTATCTTTTAAGTTTATTTTCTACAGGCAAAAACTGCCCCCATAGCGTGTAATGTTTTTTGAGGAGATGAAGTGATGCTGGAAAGTTTAAGTCAGCAAAGCATTTGTAAAGTATATTTACTATATGCCTTTCATATGAACTAGGCCAGAATTATATTGAATTTAATAATCTGTGAGAATATAGATTTGTGTTTTGCTTTTATTCTGGAAAGATTTTACTAAGTTTCTTTAAAGAGAAAGCATTATTTACTCATTTTTCTTAATTGAGTTAGTTTAACATTTTAAAAACCATTTTCTCACATGTAAAATCAGTGTTATTCCAAAATCACAGGTAGAACATGTACTTCCTCTTTTGAAGAGGGGAATTGGTATTCACCATGGTGGTTTACTTCCTATTTTGAAAGAAACTATAGAAATTCTCTTTTCTGAAGGATTGATAAAGGTATGGTTTTATTTTTATTTTTTATGCCCCCATATTGTGTTGTATGAAGAGTCTGAAAATTAGAGAACATTGTTTATAGGCAGTTTTGTGTGTGTGTGTTTCACAAGGCTTAATGAAATGACTTAAATAGTGAACTTGATGTTTATATATGCTGTTATACTTAAATAAATCTTGGAGTGTAGGTTAAAAAAAACCATTTGTTTCCTTTCTTAAAGAATGTAGTGGTGGCCGGGTATAGTGGCTCACGCCTGTAATCCCAGCACTTTGGGAGGCCAAGGTGGGCGGATTACCTGAGGTCGAGAGTTTGAGACCAGCCTGACAACGTGGAGAAACCCCGTCTCTGCTAAAAATACAAAATTAGCCAGGCGTGGTGGTGGGCACCTGTAGTCCCAGCTACTAGGGAAGCTGAGGCAGGAGAATCATTTGAACCCGGGAGGCGGAGGTTGCAGTGAGTGGAGACACACCATTGTACTCCAGCCTGGACAGCAAGAGCAAAACTGTCTCAAAAACAAGAACAAAAACAAAGAATGTAGTGGTAACACTATTGGATACCACAGAATGTTGCAGAAGGTGTATTTAATTACTAAACCTGGGGTTGTAAACTTGTTTCTATATACAGAATAAAAGGATTAGTTTAGAGAAGACAAGGAAATTGCTGGTTAAAATTAACCAGCAATTAGGAAAGAGAGTTTTTTGAATATTCTAATTTAAACCAGAGAGCATCTGATTTCATTTTTTTTAATGGTACTGATACTTATTCCGAGAAATGGGATATTAAAAATGGGAAACAACATCATAATGTAATCATAAGTCTATATATGAGTCATACTTTTTTTTTTTTTTAATTTTGAAGCAGAATCTTGCTCTGTCACCCAGGTTGGAGTGCAGTGGCACCTCTGCCTTCTGGGTTCAAGTGATCCTTCTGCCTTAGCCTCCCAAGTAGCTGGGCCTACAGTAGCATACCACCACGCCCAACCTAATTTTTTTTTTTTTTTTTTTTTTTCTGTAGAGACGGGGTTTCACCATGTTGGCCAGGGTGGTCTTGAACTCCTGACCTTAAGTGATCCTCCCACCCAGCCTCCCAAAGTGCTGGGATTATAGGCTGCTATGCCCAGCCTCATACATTATTTTATGTTTAAAAATTGTTAGCATTTAAAAAATCATATGTGAGATTTATTGTGAGAACCTCAGCACTAAGTAGAATATTTAAGATAAATTTACTTATCTTAAAGAAAATATTTGAAGTCATTTAGATCAAGAATTGGCCAATATTTATACCTAGATCCTGGTATATCCCTTCTAGATTATATATTTTGCTGAGCCCCACTTTTAAAGGATCTTTTAACATAAACAAGCAGTACTTGCTGGTTGTAAAATTCAAATAGAGCAGTTCTATGTAAAGTAAAAAAATGAAAGATCATCCCATCACTTACCAGAAATACCTACTAGTATACATACAGATAATGAATTAGTCATTTTGTAAACAACAAAAAAAAGTCAGTAATACTGCCCTTGTTATATAATTTCATCATATGTCAGATTCTTCTTCATTCTTTTTAATGAATGAATAATATGCTATTGAGATGATGGACTAAAATTTTTTTACTTCTTTCTTGGAGAATGTAGTACTTCAATGACTTTACTTATATGTATATCTTTTTGTACCTAAACCACTATTTTTGTTGGTCTTAGAAGTGTATAACAGAGTCACTGATTCTAGTCTTCCTTGAGAGATCTTCTAATACTGAAGTGGTCCTCAAAATCACTGCGTCATCAGTTGCAAAGGCCAGGAAATGTGTTCGTGTTTAGAAAACTATTCTATGACCTAAAGCTTTGTTCGTAAGACCAGTGTGCATTCTCTCTAGTTGGCACTGTTAGAATTTCAGAAAGTCTGTTTTCTCTGAATTACCAAATTTCTGGGCTATGAGAGACATTAAATGTTAATTAATAATTTTATATATAAAATACGAAATAGGTTTGAGAATAGCATATTGTTTTTTATTTTTGTAGGGTCTCATTAACTAATTTTAAAAATTAATACATTTATTTAACACTTAAAAATTATAAAACTAGGTTTTCAGCTTAAAATACATGTTTAATTATAGAATTACTTATTTACTTAGGCCTTATTTGCCACGGAGACTTTTGCTATGGGAATTAACATGCCAGCTAGAACTGTTTTATTTACAAATGCCCGCAAATTTGATGGGAAGGATTTCCGGTGGGTAAGTAAAGCAATTCATACATCAAAACAATTTTTATCTTTGTTGTACTACAGATAACTGGTTTACATAGTCTTTGAGATTTTAAGTCCAACCTACTTAAGAACTTGAATCTGAGCTAATACAATTTCATCAAGATTAAACCTTGGCTCTTGGCCATTTGTGGTGGCTTATGCCTATGATCACAGCACTTTGGGAGGCCAAGGTGGGAGGATGATTTAAGGCCAGGAGTTTGAGACCAGCCTGGGCAACATAGCGAGACCTCATCTCTACAAAAAATGCAAAAATCATCTGGGAGTGGTGATGTGCACCTGTAGTCGCAGCTACTTGAAAGGCTGAGGTGGAAGAATCACTTGAGCCCAGGAAGTCAAGGCTCCAGTAAGCTGCGATTGCACCACTGTTCTCCAGCCTTGAGGACAGTGAGACCCTGACTCTGAATAAATTAATTAATCGAACAAACCTCTGTTCCCTTAAATTTTTATCCTGACTCCTTCACTCCCACCTCTCCTCCAAAAAAAAGAGATTCCTTTAAGTGAAGGAGTTTGATGATAGGAGGTTAAGTGTGCAAGTGATTTATGAATGCTTTAAATCATTTTAAATATGTCTAGAGTTTTCATTTCTTAAGGTTTAAGGTTTTAAAGCACCACTACAGTGGCTGTAGTTGCATCTATTTTGCCCTTCAGATTTAAAAGTCAAGTACCCCATTTAGTAAGCAATTACCAAACTTAAAATATGAATTTAGAACTCTGGTAGATGACTGGGATGCTGAAGTAGACACAACAAAAAGACAATACAGACTTGTTTCTTTTGACAGATATACAATAAAATGTTATGCTGTAAACACTGTGAGAAGTATGTACAGGGATATAGCATAAGAAACAAAGTCAGCTGGGGGTCAGGGAATGCTTCATAGAAAGGCAATCCTTAAAATAAGTAACAGCAGATGAGAATTTGTTAAGCAGACAGTAGAACATTGGCGGGGGTGAAAAGAAAGTGATGGAACAAAGATTTCTCGTTTGAATTCCCATAGCCTGGCTTTGGGGAAAATTGTAAGTAGTCCTTTATTTAACCTTTTATTTTTGGAATTGGTGATTCTCTCTGCTTGGAGAAGTTTCTGAAAGGAATTACAAATCATCAAAATGCTGAAAAGTACCCTCACTAAAACTGTAAATAAAGACAAAACGTTTTTCATGATGTGTTGTATTTTAAAATGTTGGATGCTATACAAAAGAGAAATATAAGTATGGTGAGTCAGTGACATTTCTGGGCCAGGACTTCTTGGACCAGGAGGGCCTGGCCCAAGGCTGCCCCCTGGCAAAAGCTGAATGGAGCTGCTGAGTGGGAGCCAAACCCTCTATGCTAGCAGGGACCCTGCAGTCTGGCAAAGGTTGGGCCCTAGCCCCTTCCTACCCAATAAGGCAGCTGTGGAGAGAGGGAATTTGGGTTCCAGCCTGGTTTGTGGTGGGGGAAGGTACCATGACAGATTTGATGATGATTTCTAGGGGAAAGCAGTCAGCCGTCCCCACCCACATCCCACAGGGGCTGCCTCTAGCCTGAGACTCATCGGGGTCCAGACTGGAAGACTAATGCCATTAGAGGAAGCAGGCACAGGGTGGATTGGGCAAGGGAACCTCTGAGAAGGCCAGTGCCCAGCCACCCAGGGTTCAGAGACATTTCACACAATATGGTTAAGTTTTGGGGAGAGATGTGTAGAAGCTCAAGAGAAGGAGAGAGTTAAGCAGCCTGGGACCCTCCCTAACAAAGCAACTCTTTCCTTCCTGCTTCCTTGTGGAGCACAGCGGGTGTGCACAATGGGTGTGTATGATGGATGTGCAGTGATTACTCCCAGGCTGTCTATACTATGCCAGATGCCAGATAGCACCTTCATGCCACTGTAGAAGAGGGAGCAGTGGAGCCTGATGGGAAAGGGCTATGGGCCATATCAAAGGATTGAACCAGGCTGACAATGGAATCCTAATGGTGAACCCCCCGCCCTCTGCTTTGGCCCCTAAGGGCCCCATTCCCCAGGTAGCAGCAGTGGGACTCCCTTTAACCCCTCCACTGTTGGGAAGGAGGTACCTGGGGAATGGAATGGACATCCAAAGGGGAAAGGGAGGTAAAGGTGGGCTCTGCAAAGAAGACACTGAGCGTGGTAGGCTGGTGGGCCAGGGACCCTCTCATAGTCAGAGATAGGTTGGAGCCTGGGGCAACCCTGCCACCAGCATGGCCACATCATCTAGAAGGGTTAAGGTCCATGCTGTTGCCCTACCACCAGAGGTCTTGGCGAATCCTGGGGTCAGGAGATGTCTTTGCAGGGGCACCATGAAGGAAGAAAGGTCTTAACTGGGAGGTAGGGGACTGTTTGGATCTAGCCAGGGGCTACGAGTCCAGTCAAAGCATAAGCTTTGTGTTTACCTGGGCCTCCCACTGGAGCATAATCTTAAGGATCAAGATGCCTTGGAATGTAGAGAGTCAGGGAAGAAGGCTCTGTGGAGGAATGGGGGTTGATTCTAGAATTAACTGTCCCAAAGAGTCCTGAGGCTATAGAACATTCTTCAGCCAGCACTGCAGCCCCCCTGTTCTGGGGAAGAGTCAAAGGGTTAGGGAGACAGTGAAGGCCAGGTTCCGTCCTTCCCCCAACTCATACCAGAGCAGTTTCCCACCAAAATGGGTGTCATTGCCAGGCCAGATACCTCATTCAGGGAGTCATGGACAGCCCCCTGTGCCACCTCTACTCTGTCACACATGGCCCAGGCCCATGGCAAGGAGTGGAGCTGCTGAAGGCACAGAGAAGAAAATGGCACAGAGAAGGCACAGACATTCTTCACCTTTTGCTTGCTGTATAGACCTGTTTCCAGAGAGGGTAACAGGCCTAGATGGCACAACAGTGAATGGCCAGGCTGAGATCATGCTATGTCTGTACCACAGCCAGGTGGATCAGCCACTGTACTGTTGCTAGTAACACAGGTTTGAGTTTCTGCAGCTCATGCTCTTGCATGTGTGTCAGCTTGGAGCCTGTCAAGTGGCTTTAACATGTGGACCGGGCATGTTTGGTGCTCTGGCAGTGTGAGGAGGCACATTTGAGGAGGTTTTAGGAGATGAACTGGTGCAGATTCTGCCTGGATGAAGACGCTGCCATGCTTATCACCCACGAGTGTCTTAGGGCCTACAGTATAGTCATAGGAGCTCCAGGGTCCACTATCAGCAGTCAGTGAAATCCTTAGCCAGGTTGGACATACTGGGTAGCCAGCGTTCATTCGAATAACTATACTTGCCCCTGAGGTATGATTGTTGTCCCAAAGGGCATAATGCTACTCAGCAGGATGTAGACAATGGTGCCTGGGACCCACACGTGCACTGAATTGTGTAATACAGGCCAGAACCTCTGGGGCAGGGGATGCTGGTGTGTCACAGGTGATCTTCATGAGGCATTTGTAGTTGTTACTGTTCTTGTGGGCACTGACCAGATTGAAGTCAGTGATGATGATCTTGGAGTCAGTGCCTGGATGATGGTATAGCAGATTCTGAGGCTTGAGGTCTTGGTTTGTGATGCCCAGTGCATGCAGATACTGGATGCCATCTAGCACCATCTGCAGCATTCACATGGCGTCATGCTCAGTGAAGGAACCCTTGGTGATGATGTGGTTGAACAGCTCCTTGCTAACAGGGACCAGTTGTATCAAAATGTATACATGCGCCCGCATCCCAAACACCTCCACCGGCTGGATGATGTTGGCGTGACGCACCTGGTGCAGCACATATGGCTCTGGCTCCCACACCTCCTACCCCTCCTGGTACTTGATCTCAATTATCTTGATGGCATATGCTGCCAAGTGGCTCAGTGCTCCATGCATACCACTTGGCAGAATCTCCTTTGGCCAATTGGGGTCTTCATGTCGAAGTTAACTGTCACTTATGGGTCGAACTTGGCCCTGTATTTAGCCATCCTGGCTGTGTAGTCACAAGGGAGGTTCTTTGTGGCCAGTATTGGGAGCACTATGCCTATTGACTGGCTGCTGGAAACCTGCCTGCCTCTATGATGAAGTGCTTATACATACCGTTCTGAGTGCCACTGAACAGCTGCACCTTCTTGACCAGATCCAGCTGGATATTGTTGGATGGCTTGAGAAGGACCTTGCTTTTCTCTCAGCCCATCATGGACATAAGGGCATCTTCTCCGGTGAGGCTGGTGGAACCTGCTCTGTAGGCAGTGTTCCAGCTATACCTCATACAGGCAGTGGGCTTTCAGTGTCTCAGCAGCTCTGCTAACCATGTCTGAGCTGGGACTGCCACCACCATCCTGAGGCATCAGCATTGTGACGTGTAGTGGTTTTTAACTCTTTTTGAGTTACAATTTTTTAAAAAGAATCTGGACCCTTTCCACAGGAGAAAAGTACACATGCACTTAAAGAAAAACTTTGCCCAGTGTTGAAGTGGTTCAATGGTGCTCTGAAAGCCTGTATACAGGAGCCTTACTGACCTTCCTCTATCAGGTTGTTCCTGATGACAAATGGACTCTACCAAACTCCAGGCATAAATACCAATAAAATAGGAGAGAATTTGTTTTCTCAAAAAACATGAATTATGGTCATCTCATTTTGCAGATTCAGAAAGGTAATTATGATCAAATCAGAACTGATATTTGGTTGAGTTTGGGTCATTGTTTGCATTCTTAGATTTTGCCGTTTTCCAGAATATCTAGCTCAAAGGTATTTTTTAAATGCCAGTGAATTAGCCAGTATTTCCCAGTAGCTGTCATATATTTGAAAGCATAACTAACAGTAATTGGCTTACTGTGAAAAGCCAAAATTTTTAAAAGCCTAAATTTTAGGCTTTAAATTTAGATTAAAAGCATAAATTTTAGATCCAAAATGACAATAAGTCTAAAATTTAGTTTTGTTATGTTGGTGTGATATGGGTTTGAAACATTATTCTCACATGTTTTGCATTTTTGTGCTTTGACTTTAACTCTTCTAAAACTTCATGTTTTTAATCATGTTTCCTTTCTTAGGGTTTATAACTTGTTACAAGTTTTACAATAAGAGAAATTTTAAGAATACGTTTTTCACCAGTTTTTCTCCTAAACTCTGAATTTTAACTGTGTTCATTCAGATTTCTTCTGGTGAATACATTCAGATGTCTGGTCGTGCTGGAAGGAGAGGAATGGATGATAGAGGAATTGTAATTCTTATGGTAGATGAAAAGATGAGCCCAACAATTGGAAAACAATTACTTAAGGTAACTACATTAAGATTCTGTACCTTTACCAAGAATTCCAGAAATATGCTTCAGAAACCATTTCAGAATTGGTTGTCAGTCAGATACCTAACTAAAATGAGTTAATATACTGAAACTATCTGGGCTTGGGAAGATAGAAGGGTGTGACTACTCAAAATACTAACATCTTGTATCCTACTTCACCTAATAGGTGGAGAGCAACTCATATAATGGATAGGGTGTGAAGATCTCCAGAGAGGGCAGAAATGTTTACTTTCTCCTCCAAATTTAAGAAATCTCTTTATTTGACCGATCCACTGAACAAGTTGTTCTTTACCTGTCAGAACAGGAAGTGGGACACGATTGATAATCAAGTGTTTGGGGCAGGCAGTGAGCTTCCTCTGCCTTTGCAAGCCCAGATAGCTTAATAGGTTAATTCAGCAATCTACCTTTACAGTTTACCCTATTGATTATAAATATCCCAATCATAAAGAACACATTTTAAGCTTTATTGCAGATTAGACTTTTATTTTGCTTGCTTAGTATTTGTGCTTCAGATGGTCTAGAATTTTATTTTTGTTTTGAAGAGCTTCTAAAGGAAGTTTGGCCTGGTTGCTTTTTTTCTTCTTATCCATATAGAGAAAAATGTTAATAAGATAGGAAACTTTAATTAAAAACAAAATTAATTGCCAGCTCATTAGCTACTTAAAAGTAGCTACTTCAAAACATGTTAAGACACACTTAGGTCAGTATGTATGAAACAGATTGTGTGTCTAACTTTTTAGACTTGGGAACTTTGTGCAGAATTTGAGATATAGTCATAATGAAGCTTGGTATGTTGAAGCAAAATAGATAAAGGTGTGTATACCTTTATATGTCTTTACATAAGTAAAGACAAAGCTTGTCTGTACATATTCATAATAATCGTATGGTGTCTTATTTTCAACTTTAGAGATTAACACTTGGAAACCTCTTTAGTGCTCCATGAAAGGAAAATTAAACAAGACTGAAAATTTTTATTCTTTTCTCTAATTGTGCCGGATATAACGCATGCTATTTTTCTTTCCTTGTACTCTGTGTGTGGAAAGAACAGAATCGGGTTGCCAGATTATAGGAGGTAATATTTTAATGACAGCATCTGGTTCCTTTAGTGCGGAGTTTTCATTCCATATACTTGACGTTTCTGGATTTGTTACCTTGTATGTGTAAAGTTGTGTCACCTTTCATTGCATTTTTTAAATTTACTTTTCTAATAGACTTATTGAGCTATAATTCACATACCATGCAAGTCACTCATTTCCATGGTTTTTAATACATTCATAGAGTTTTGTCACCATCACCACAATCAATTTTAGAACATTTTCATCAATCCAGAAAGAAACCCCTATACCTATTAAGTTACTCTTCTTTCTTCAGAAGACCACCCCTACCCCAAGCCCTAGACAACAACTAATTTACTTTCTGTCTCTATGGATTTGTCTGTTGTGGACATTTCATATAAACAGGCTCATGTAATGTGTACCCTTTTGTATCTGACTTTTTTTCACTTAGCCTAATGTTTTCAAGTTTTATCCATGTTGTAACATCTATCAAAACTTCATTCCTTTTCATTGCTGAATAGTATTTCATTGTTCAGCATGTATGCTACACTTGATCTGTTCAGCAGTGAATGGACATGTGGATTTTTTCCATGTTGTGGCTACTGTGAATAATGCTGCTATGAACTTTTTTTTTTTTTTAAACAAGTTTTTACTTGAATATGTGTTTTGTTTTCTCCTGACTGTACACCTAGGAAAGGAATTGCTGGGTCATAGAGTAATTCTATGTGTAACCTTTTGAGGAACTGCCAGACTGTTTTAAGTAGTTGCACCATTTTGCATTCCCACCAGCATTGTATGAGGCTTCTAATTTCTTTACATTCTAGCCAGCACTTGTTAGCTGCCTTTTTGGTTCATAGCCATCCTTGGGATATGAAGGAGAACATTTCACTTTGAATATTAGTTTGATTGAAAGAATGTAGTACCTGTTTGTGTATCTGCATTTCTAGGCATATTTCTTTTATCAAGACTGACGTACAACTTATTTCCTCTAGGATTTTTTCTAGGTAGTTTTACTATCATTAAGGAATTTATAGTTAACTTACTCAGTATTTGTAACAACTAATACTTTTTTTTTTTTTTTTTTTGAGACGGAGTCTGGCTCTGTCGCCCGGGCTAGAGTGCAGTGGCCGGATCTCAGCTCACTGCAAGCTCCGCCCCCCGGGTTTACGCCATTCTCCTGCCTCAGCCTCCCGAGTAGCTAGGACTACAGGCGCCCGCCGCCTCGCCCGGCTAGTTTTTTGTATTTTTTAGTAGAGACGGGGTTTCACCGTGTTCGCCAGGATGGTCTCGATCTCCTGACCTCGTGATCCGCCCATCTCGGCCTCCCAAAGTGCTGGGATTACAGGCTTGAGCCACCGCGCCCGGCCTCTTTTTTTTTTTTTTTGAGACGGAGTCTCACTCTGTCCCCCTGGCTGGAGTGCAGTGGCTGGATCTCAGCTCACTGCAAGCTCCGCCTCCCGGGTTCAGGCCATTCTCCTGCCTCAGCCTCCCGAGTACCTGGGACTACAGGCGCCCGCCACCTCACCCAGCTAGTTTTTTTGTGTTTTTTAGTAGAGACGGGGTTTCACTGTGTTAGCCAGGATGGTCTCGATCTCCTGACCTCGTGATCCACCCGTCTCGGCCTCCCAAAGTGCTGGGATGTAACAACTAATACTTATTGAATGTTCAGTGTGTTCCAAATACTAATTATAATAATTACTGTTATTATCTACGTTTTATAAATACAGCATGCAGAGGTTAAAAATTTGTCCAGAGCTATATTGTTGTTAAATGGCAAATCCTGCTTTCGAACTCTGGCAGTCTGATTTCAGAGTTTATGCTTCTAACTACCATATGGTACTGCTTCTCAGTACCTCTCGCAAATAGATTTTTCAACTAGTAGTTTAAACACAATTTGACATGAGACAGCAGTTTGTTCTTTGATGTACTTAAAGTAGATAGGCTAAAAAATAGTCATGTCAGGTATATTTTGTTTTCTTATAGGCAAAAATAATTGATCATTCTTAAGTAATTTCAGAACTTGAATAGAAATACTGAGTACTTGAAGTTATTTTCTCAAAAATTAAAATACGTAACTTCTTCATAGTTACCTTATATGTAGAAATAGTAGGTTTACTTTATACATTAGTATATAATTCAAGTCTATTTGTCATATGTATTTATTTTTCCTATTGGTGTTAGAACCATGGCAAAATGTGTTTGTTGCCTGCTAGAGCTTTCAAACTCTCAGTACATTCATACACACACACACATATTTATATATTTGAGCATGTAAATAATTTAATGATTGTGAATTTGAAATATTTTAATAATTTTTTTCCTTCATTTTTATGGCTTGAGTAATTTTTTAACTTGCTCACTGCAGCCTCCACCTACCGGGTTCAAGCGATTCTCCTGCCTCAGCTTCCCAAGTAGCTGGGATTATAGGCACCTATGGCCACGCCCAGCTAATTTTTGTATTTTTTTGGTAGAAACGGGGTTTTACCATGTTGACCAGCCTGGTCTCAAATTCCTGACCTCAGGGGATCTGCCTACCTCAGCCCCCAAAAGTGCTGGGATTACAGGCGTGAGCCACTGCACCCAGCCTTTTTAAAAATAGAGACAGGGTCTCCCTTTGTTGCCCAGGCTGATCTCGATCTCCTGAGGCTCAAGGGATCTTCCTACTGTCTCAGCCTCCCAAGGTGCTAGGATTATGGATTATAGGCGTGAGCCACGATGCCCAGCTTTTTTTTTTTTTTTTTTTTTTTGGAGACAGGGCCTTGCTCTGTTGCCCAGACTGGAATGCAGTGGTGCAATCTCAGCTCACTGCAGCTTTGACCTACAGGGCTCAAGCAGCCCTCCCACCTCAGCCTCCCAAGTAACTGGGACTACAGGCATGCACTACCAAATCTAGGTAATATTTTTTTTTTTTTTTGGTATTTTTTGTAGAGACAAGGTTTCGCCATGTTGCTAAGGCTTGCCTTGAACTCCCAGGCTCAAGCAATCTGCCCATCTTGGCCTCCCAAAGTGCTGGGATCACAGGCATGAACCGTCATGCTGGCTGACTTGGCTAATTTTTAAAGGAACAATAGAGAAACCTGTTCAACTTTTCCAGTATTGCTATTGTTGAAGTTTCTGCTATTAGCTTAAACAGAATTTGACATAAGGCAGCAGTTTTTTTGTTTTTTGGGTTTTTTTTTGTTGTTGTTGTTGTTGTTTTTGAGACGGTTTCTCGCTCTATCACCCAGACTGTAGTACAGTGGTGCGATCTTGGATCACTGCAACCTCCACCTCCTGGGTTCAAGTGATTCGCCTGCCCCAGCCTCCCAAGTAGCTGGGATTACAGGCATGTGCCACTATGCCTGGCTAATTTTGTATTTTTAGTAGAGATGGGGTTTCGCCATGTTGGCCAGGCTGGTCTTGAACTCTTGAGCTCAGGTGATCCACCCACCTTGGCTTCCCAAAGTGCTAGTATTACATGCATGAGCCACCATACCCAGCCAAGTTAGCGGTTCTTTTGATACATTTTTGATTACTTGAGAAGAGTCACAAAAAAATCATTTTTCATAATGTTTGTTCAAATGAAAAGTTGAGTAAATGAGAAAGTGTGTTATTAAACAGCTTTTCAGAAAGACTGGTGAATGCATCTTTTATTTGTTAGCAGTTAAGTATTATATTTTTCCACTATAACTAGAAGAAATACATGCTCCAATATGGTGCCCATATTTTCCAAAGAATGTAAAAATATCACAGTATTTTGAGTAGATGTTATTAGTTTTATCAAAATAAAACCATTTCTATACTTTCTGAAATTACTAAATAAACATACTAGTTACTTAGAGTACATAAAGTGCTCATTTCAATAGTATGATATTTCTAGTCAGTGGTGTGTTCTTTTCAACAATGAATCAAATTTTCCTGAATTGAAGGAAAAATAATTTTGACCTTACTGGTTATTTAAATTATTTGTAAATGTAAGAAGCATATACCTATTCTATTAAAGTTGGTTCTGTAACTGTACATAAGATAACTATGTACAGGCCTTTTTTGAAGAAGTGGGAAGGCTCACATTTATTTATTTCTCCATCTTCCACCTTTATGGTTTATAATGCAAGAATATTTAGCCTGTTAATTTTTAGAACTACTTGCCTAAATGAACCATATATTCTAAAATGTAAGAGATCATTATATTAGTATTTATAAAATATTACAAAAACTGTTCTAGAAAAGTGGTATGTTTGGCTCTCTCAATATCTTTTTAGTAAGCAAATTGGCAAAAAGGAATTCTTCAAAGTTTGCCTGGAATCCTTCAAAGTTTACATAATATCTTTATCATTGGTTACCTTTCTTGTTTCAGTTAAATTTTAGGTGATCCTTTTATTAGGCTGTCTCTTGATACATTGTTTTAGTTAACTGATCAAATTAAATACATTAAAAGAGTACTTGATCAACATTCAAAGGGTTCCTATATTTTTAGTAATGTGAGGTATGCGTTGGATTGATAGGTATATAAAATAAGTTCCAATATGACTTGCCCTCCATGAAGACTTTAAGCCTAGATACTCCTAGATTTTAGCTCCTGCTTTACTCTTGGCAAGTCCCTGCATTTCTCTGAGCCTCTGTTTCTTGTTTAAAATGGAGACAAAATACTGTTACGAATGTTGTGAATTGAAGATTTAGTATTTATTTAGTACAGTGAGTGGCATATGCTAAGCCCTCAGTAAATAGTGATCATTTTTAAACTTAAGGAATATATTTACATTTATACAAAGCAAGCAAGAAGCAATATATGGCCCAGTGCTAGAATATAAGTTCTGATAATTCTAGTTCTGGGAAGTTTGAGATGATTCTGGACTAGATGGTTGTGGTTTAAGGCTTTATGGAGGAATGTAGGTGGGGCAAGCTCCAAAGGAATGGAATCAGAGTGGGGGTTATATTTTAATTTTCATGGCTAAAAAGAAAGAATGATATTTTAGGAAACAGGAGAGGCTTTAGAATCAAGAATTAACATGTATTTGGAGTTCTTAGTTTTGCTAAAACAGAGGATTTGTGTGAATACTTATAGATGAGAGACATAAGCTTATTAACTTGATTGCTAAATTGGGTATTCAGTTCTGAGCCTCAGTATTTTCCATTTTTACCCTTATCTTTAGAAAACAATAGAGTTTACACATGTCCAGTACACTTCTGTGTGGTATGTGTTTGAGAAATAAAAGTTTCTTAATACACTTCTGCTGTGATGTATTATGTATTATAGTAGGTTTAAGGTACTTGGGTAAATTTATTTGGAAAACTACAAAATTGACATTTTTTTTCTCTCTTAGGGCTCCGCTGATCCTCTAAATAGTGCTTTCCATTTGACCTACAACATGGTTTTGAACTTACTACGTGTAGAAGAAATTAATCCTGAGTACATGTTGGAAAAATCCTTCTATCAGTTTCAGCATTATCGAGCAATTCCAGGAGTAGTAGAGAGTAAGTATAAAATATTGTAACAGAGCTTAATGTAGCTAGGAGACTAGCAAAATGTCTACATTATTGGCTGCTTTGGCTTTTTTTTTTAAGGTAAATTTTGGTTCATATGTAATGGACTGCACAACTGTAGTCTGATCATTGTAACTGAATAGAACATTTCAAAATGAAGGAAAGAAAACGCTGGCAGGGAACTTTTCTATAGTTGGCTCAAATTTAGTATAATTCTTGTCTTGTGCATATGTATCGTATAACTCATGGTCCTGAATAATGAAATAACACAAAGCCTAGTATTTTAAAACTTGACCTGTAAGAAGCACATGCAGCCGGGCGCGGTGGCTCACGACTGTAATCCCAGCACTTTGGGAGGCCAAGGCGGGTGGATCACCAGGTCAAGAGATTGAGACCATCCTGGCCAACATGGTGAAACCCTGTCGCTACTAAAAATACAAAAAATTAGCAGGCTTGGTGGCGGGCTCCTGTAGTCCCAGCTGCTCAGGAGGCTGAGGCAGGAGAATCACTTGAACATGGGAGGCGGAGGTTGTAGTGAGCCAAGTTTGCGCCACTGCACTCCAACCTGGCAACAAAGCGAGAGTCCCAACTCAAAAAGAAAATTTTAAAAAAAAGAGAATCACATGCATATTAGCCTTGTTCTTTCACCGTTTCTCATTATAAAAGAGTGCCCTGGCATAAGCCTGTGAATGTTTAGGGAAATGCAATGCTTTAACTTGGATTAGAGTTTAGCTTTTTTGGAATTTTCAGTTCTTAATATTAAGGTAATGCTTGCAAAAGCACAAAAAGTAAATGTCCTATGGTAATTATATTCAAGTGGAGTTGTACATTGATTCTTACCTTAGAGGGTAGCGTGACTAATGGTCATAAGAGCTGATTAAAAGCTAAAATGAAGGCAACGATTTAAACTACTGGTTTTCACTTGAGTATGAAAAAAAATAAACCACTGGTTTGGGTAAATCTTATAAAAATATTGTGTGTAGTCATTGTAAAAAGGAAAAAGAAAATATGACAAAGATAGAGGAAAGTTAAAATCATTTGTAATCTCACACAGAAATAGCTACCCAACCACTGTTAACACTTTGTAGTTTTTCTATTTTGTTTTACGAATAAGTATGCTTTTTAAAGGCAAAATTAGATGTGAGGTTTTTGTAATAATGATACTTATACTGGTAATGATAATGCTTATAATTAATATCATTTGTTAAATATTTACCTTATGCCTAGCCTTTTATTAAATGCTTTGTATTTAGTAGCTCATTTATTCTGACTTTTAAAGTTTTAATTTCAGCCAGGTGTGGTAGTTCACACCTGTAATCCTAGCACTTTGCGAGGCCAGGGCGGGCAGATACTTGAGGTCAGAAGTTCGAGGCCAGCCTGGCCAGCATGATGAAACCCCCTCTCTACTAAAAATACAAAAAAATTAGCCGGGTGTAGTGGTGGGCACCTGTAATCCCAGCTACTTGGGAGGCTGAGACAGAAGAATTGCTTGAACCCGGGAGATGGAGGTTGCAGTGAGCCAAGATTGTACCACTGCACTTCAGCCTGAGCGACAGAGTGAGACTCCATCTCAAAAAAAAAAAAAAGTTTTAATTTCAAGAAAGTATGATTTTTAATGACTGAATAATATTTCCATTTTATAATTGTATCATGATTTATTTAACAAGACAAATTTGAGATTCCTTTCTTATGAGTATATAGGACAATTCCACTCTTATTTTACTTTATTTTAGATGGGGTCTTGCTCTGTCGCCTAGACTGGAATGCAGTGGTACCATCACAACTCACTGCAGCCTCAATTTCCCAGGCTCAGTTGATCCTTCCCGCTCAGCTGGACTATAGGCATGTGCCGCCATGCCTGACTAATTTTTGTATTTTCTGTAGATACAGGGTTTCACCATTAATAAAGTGATGAAAATAGATGTAATAACCTCTCTAATTGATTAAGAAAAAAATCAAAGATGACAGACAATTTCTTAAAATGTGAGCTGGATGATCTCAACAATCACCTTTAGTAAACTTCCATAAGCAGATTTTTGAATATATTTTTTAAAACCTTATAACATGACAAATGTATAATTTCAAATCATACTACATTTATTAATTTTTTGTAAAAGTTATTAATAATACCCCTCGTGTTTGGCAGATAAACTATGGTCTTAGCAAAGAGATAGAAAAATATGTTTCTAGTCTCAGAACTGTATTTTTAAAAGAGCTATAAATCCCCTTATCCCACCAAAAATTGTATTAATAATAAATTTTATTTTATTTTATTAAAAATAAAATTAATAATAAAAAAGATTAACAAGGTTTAAATACACTTTGGATTTGAATGTGAATTAAGGAGATGTTAAAATCAAATTAGCAGTATTAATTTTACCTTATATCATGGAAATTTCAGATGCTGTCATTGAAACAGGTGTAAGATTACAAGCTAGTTTAGTACTTAAAAGGAAATTAAAGTATTCCTCCTAAGCAATTAGCACAGTCATGCATGAGTAGGATAATTGTACATACACACACAGCTAGCAGTTAGACTGGTTTGGAGACTGAATAACCAAGTGAAACAGAAGTGTGTATTGGTGCACTTACCTTTGTTTTGTTTCATTTTCTTTTTACATTCTGATAAACAGTAAATTACTTTTTAAAAGCATCCTTGGTACAGTGGAGGACAGAGGGGAAACTCCCAAGTATTACCCTGTTTTTTTAAAGCCTATTTTCTGACTTCTGGCTGGACCCAGAGATTGTTCAATATGACTTAGAACAAGATTCTACTACTCACTCAGTGAACTTAAACATTCCACCATTTCACTGAGAAATTAAAAAGAAAACCTTTTACGTGGGGAATGGGAGCCCCTTTCAGTTTTTAGGCCGAGAAAGTCACTTAAAATATAGCCGAAGTCAAGTCTCAAGTCTCCTACCCTTGGAACTAAATAATTACCTTTTGAAGCCACTGTATAGCCAGTCACTAACCGGTGTTATTTCTGTTAACCAATGAATTCCTGACACCTTCTGTAATCTAGCCCCTCTTCTAATTCATCCCTTTTTCTTTTTTCTTTTTATTTATTTTTTTGAAATGGAGTTTCACTCCTGTTGCCCAGGCAATGGCAACAATGGCATAATCTCAGCTCACCGCAATCTCCGTCTCCCGGGTTCAAGTGGTTTTCCTGCCTCAGCCTCCCAAGTAGCTGGGATTATAGGCATGCACCACCATGCCCAGCTAATTTTGTATTTTTAGTAGAGATGGGGTTTCTCCATGTTGGTCAGGCTGGTCTCGAACTCCCAACCTCAGGTGATCCACCCACCTCAGCCTCCCAAAGTGCTGGGATTACAGGCATGAGCCACTGCACCTGTCCCTGATTCATCCCTTTTTCTTCAGAAACTTGAGCCCCTCCTTTGTCTCTAGAGCACTTCCTGAACTTAGAAGTGTATCTCTGGCTGCAGTCATCAACCTTGGCCCACATAAACTGTTAATTTTGCCTCGGTTTCTTCCATTTAGGTAGACATTTCCATCTCATGTCCGCTGTCTCCTCAGTCCCCAGCTTTTGTGTTTTGTTTTGTTTTTTCAATTTGTTTCTGACTTACTTTTTAAGAGGATTGTGAGTAACATGATCTTTGTTCTCTGGCCTTGCCTCTGGATACTTGTATCTACTTGGAATTGAATTAGCCCTGCATTTCTCTACCTCTGGTTTTAAAGGGGCAAGCTGTTTTTCTAACCTCCTGAAACCAGTAAGTAGAAATACTGTCCAAAATTTAAAATACTTGTTAATGGAAGAGGTAGGAACTTGACTGATGAAAGAGAAATAAGGGAATTGAAACACCTGTAGTACAGTTTGCAGAGCTGAGTGCTGCGATCAAACAGAGCATGTAGTATGAGAGAATACGTCCTGAATGCAGTTCATTCCTATTTTCACTCATTACTTGCAGGAATATACTTCTTTTGTTGCAGATACTGCTAGAGCCTTTTCAAGGCACTGGTATTATTTTACCGCCTTAAATATACCAAAATTAAAATGTGGGCTGTTGTCTTTGGAAGTGTAGAATTGGTAGAATGTTTTATTGATTATAACAAATAGATGGCTCACATATGTGAGATGTTTTTCATTTTGATTTATCTAATCAACAGTACATTTTTCAGTGAGCCATAAGAGTAGAGGTCCTTGGATTGTACTCTACCCTTACTGAAAAGAAAAATGCATACTTAATCTTAGTCTTTTTATTTAGTTTCATTAATAATGCCAGTGGTAATAGAAAGAGCTGTGCAGTTAGATGAGGGTTTGAATCAAGGCTACCTGGGCCTTAGTTTGTGTATGAAGTTGGGATAATATCCAGTTCATCCAAGTTATAAGAACTAAATGAGATAATCTATGTTAAATGCTCAGTAAGTGCTTGTTGCAAAAACTGATAGTATTGCCATAGAGCAGTAAAGCAATCTATGCTTTTACTTGTAAAATTTGCTTAGTTCTGAGCATGGCAGTTCATTTCCCAGTCGCTCCCAGGCTTATCTGTTGTACACACTATTATACACTATATTGTATGCTATAAATATGTCTTTGCAACCACCATCTCTCATCTTCCTCTAAAGGAAGAAATTGGTTACAAGCTGTCTTAAGAGTTTATGGGCATGTTTTACATGCTATCTTCTGAAATTCTGAGGCTTTCCTATGGCGATGACCCATGGGGTCTTCTCATTTGCACTGTAGTTAAACCAGCTTCTTATACTAAAGTTCCTCAACTGTCTGATTGGGGTGGAAGAGATACTATCCTTAAGTTAATTTGCTTCATAGTGGCAGTCTCACAAGCAAGTTGCCTCATTAATTTATGTCTTTGTTTTTCTATTCTAATTTGTTACATGTATATTATCAATTTTGAAAGACACAAAACCAGGTTTTTTTTAACATGAGAAAAGATTAGAGAAACTGATTTTTGTTTGTTTAATTTGGAGAAAAAAGACTGTACCTAAAGTTAATAATTTTCTGGAGTGGTATGTGGCTGTAGTTAGAGTCCTAGATACAGAATAAATGTGACTTCTTAAAATATCTTTCAAACTTTTGACTCTAGTTAAATAGTCTGAGCACTGAAGTGATTTGGAGTGATATAAAAAAAATCTTTCTGGATGCTTCCCTGTTAAAACCCCATAGAAATTTCCTTATATCATTTTCTTAAATTCCTCCTGTCTGTGCTGCCTTTAGTGCTCACCTGATTCCTACAAATATAATGTTATATGTAACTCTGGGTGGGGCAGCAGGATCATCATTTCAGTGTGCAGTCTTCGTTTTCTTATAACTCTTAATGACTTTAGTCTGTCAAATATTCTTTTATAGGGTTTAATTTTTTTTTCCTGATAATGTTTACTGCCATAATGCATGTTGTTTCAGATGGTATTCTAGTGTTTAATGACTGAAGTACAGCTCCTGTAAGCAGTGATGCAGTTCATTTAAAAAGAACCAGGATGATGCAGTGTGCCCAAGGCAGTACAAAAGACTAGAACTTAGAGCTCTAGGAACAGTCTGTGAAAAGGTTGATGATAATAATAAACATAATAATACAGGAGCAATATCCTTTCTGTTTACCATGAGCAATACTGTTAGCTAAGTATATTCTTTGTCTTTCGTCAGTCCCTGGGAAAGCTTTGTGGAGTTATGTGCACTATGGTTATCCTCATTTTGCAGATTAAGAAACTGAAGCACACAGGTTACATAGAGTTTGATACAGATCAATGGAGTAGAATTGTGAGTCCAGAAGTAAACCCATACATCTGTTGTCAGTTGATTTTTCAGCAAGTAGTGCTGAAACAACAGAATTGCAACATGCATAATAAAGTTGCACCCTTACCTCACGCCATATACAGAAAGTAACTCAAAATAGATAAAGCTGTCAATATAAGAGCTAAAAATTTAAAACTTTTAGGAAAAAACATAGGTGTGAATTTACGTAATTTTGGATTTGGCAGTGATTTCTTAGCTGTGACACCAAAAGCATGAACAACAGAAGAAAAAAATAAATTGGATTTTATCAGAATTTAAAACTGTGGGTGGGGGGTGTGTGTGGTGTATTTGTCTATGGTTTTTGGTTTATAATTTTTATACCCTCTGTTATTTATAGTCTTGTTAAAATGTTAGGGCACAATAGGCCTTAGAAATTAGATTATTTTAAACCTAGTTTTGTTATTTACTTATTTATTTTAAGGCAGAGTTGTTTCTTTTTCTTTTCTTTCTTTTTTTTTTTTT
The DNA here is from genome assembly GCF_049350105.2 of Macaca mulatta. Classification (NCBI taxonomy): domain Eukaryota; kingdom Metazoa; phylum Chordata; class Mammalia; order Primates; family Cercopithecidae; genus Macaca; species Macaca mulatta. The sequence goes on from NC_133411.1 coordinate 63,169,028, forward strand.
TTTTTTTTTTGGCCTTTTTGTCTTAGATCTGTTCATAATAAATTTTTTTGACTTATTTTGTCTTATAGTTCATAAGACCACCATTTTAAAGAGGGTTCTGTCTTATGTCTTGGAGGAAGAAATGTTATAGAGATTCAAAAATTTTAAATAAATGGGCTTTCTTGGGTGTTTTTACTCTCTTAATATTAGATTATGTATTTTTTGTTTAATTATATACAGTTGTGAATTATATCCATCTAATTAAAAGTCGCTATAAAAGGTCCAGGAGGACAGGATTTGGGGAACTTTTGGATAGCTAAATATGAAGAGACTTATAGGAAGGAAACAAAAATTTATTTGTTGAGGAAGATGGTGTACTCCATCTCTGTGGGGACAAAAGCTCTTGTTGTTTGGGACCTTTTTAGGCTTTGTCTTATATTTTTTTATCTATTTTTAAAAATATTTTTTGTAATAAACTGATAATGTGGGTTTTTTTTTTTTTTTTTTTTTAGTTTCGTGAGCTACTCACACACACACACACACAAATCAGACCTAAATAGGAAGTTGTAAAAATTTCAATTTGTTAAAATTTTTGGAGGCCTAACTGGTGACTGGTGTCTAAACTTGTGACTAGTGTCTAAAATTTTGGAGGCCTTAACTTGTGACTAGTCGGGGTAGGGGTGGGGGCAGTCTTGGGGACTGAACTCTCAACCTGTGAGACCTGATGCTATCTCCAGGTGGATAATGTCAAAATTAAATTAGAGGACACCCAGCTGACATCCACTGCTTGGTGTGTGGGGAAGAAAAACCCTCACACATTGAGTCACAGAAGGCTTCTTCTGCGTTAGTTACTGTTATGTGACATAAAAAATACAAAAAATGCCGGGCATGGTGGCTTATGCCTGTAATCCCAGCACTTTGGGAGACCAAGGCGAGTGGATCACTTGAGGCCAGAAGTTCAAGACCAGCCTGGCCAACATGGCAAAACCCCGTCTCTACTAAAAATACAAAAAATTAGCTGTATGTGGTGGCGCACACCTGTAATTCCAGTTACTCAGAAGGCTGAGGTAGGGAATAGCATGAACCCAGGAGACAGAGGTTGCAGTGAGCCAAGATTGTGCCCCTGAACTCTAACCTGGGCAATGGAGCAAGACTGTCTCAAGAAACATTTAAAAAAATATAAAAAATATATTTAAAACACTTATTTTTTGGAGGCAGGGTCTCTGTTGCCTAGACTGGAGTGCATTGGCACAATCATAGCTCACTGTAGCCTCAACCTCCTGGGCTCAAGGAATCCTCCAACGTCAGCCTCCCAAGTAGCTAGGACTACAGGTGTGTACCATCACACCAACCTAATGTTTTATTTTTGTAGAGATGGAATCTCACTGTCTCTCCCAGGCTGGTCTTGACCTCCTGAGCTCAAGCTATCCTCCTCCTGCCTCGGCCTCCCAAGAGTGTTGGGTTTATGGGTGTGAGCCACTGTGCCTAGCCGGAAAAACACTTGTGTTTCTTAAAACACATTACCTCAAAAGAACAACTTTTTTTCTTTCTTTACCTGATAGAATGGTCCTAACACCAGGGCTACAACTACAAATGCTAAAAAGATAATTCCTAAACAGAAAACTGCAACTATATATTTAACCCTTTTATCAAAATTCCTAAGAGCCATATAGGATGAATTGTACCTTCATCCCATCTGACAAAATAGACTGAAAATCAATACTACTATTTGCCTAATTATAAAAATGGCACTAGTTCTATACCTGTATAACCTTATCACATCTAAACAGAGATACAATGTGGAGGAGATATGTGCTAGGCTACTCTTGCTGCCTAAAATTTAGACCATCATTGTGGTCAATTCTAATGTCCCTTCCATAGATTTAAAAAAAAAGAAGGAAGGGTATTTAAAAACTATAGATTTTATAGGTCAGGTGTGGTGACTCGCACCTGTAATTCTAGCACTTTGGGAGGCCAAGGCAGGTGGATCACTTGAGGTCAGGAGTTCAAGACCAGCCTGGCCAACATGGTGAAACCCCCGTCTCTACTAAAAATACAGGAATTAGCTGGGCATAGTGGCGCATGCTGATAATCCCAGCTACTCAGGAGGCTGAGGCAGGAGAATCACTTAAACCTGTGAGGCAGAGGTTGCAGTGAGCCAAGACTGTCTCAAAAAAAACACAAACGAAAGGCCAGGCTCGGTGGCTCACATGTGTAATCCCAGCACTTTGGGAGGCCAGGGTGGGCAGATCACGAGGTCAGGAGATCAAGACCATCCTGGCTAACGCGGTGAAACCCCGTCTCTACTAAAAATACAAAAATTAGCTGGGCATGGTAGTGGGCGCCTGTAGTCCCAGCTACTCGGGAGGCTGAGGCAGGAGAATAGCATGAACCCAGGAGGCGGAGCTTGCCGTGAGCCGAGATTGCACCACTGCACTCTAATCTGGGCAACAGAGGGAGACTCCATCTCTAAAAAAAAGAAAAAAAAGGCTATTGATCTTAAAAATGGAATTACACATTTTAAAAATCCAATATTAATACCTCTAAAGAAGCTCAAAACAAAAAAATTATATCCTAGTTCAATTATACCAAAGGCCTAAAAATATAAAACTATGTATTTGCCAAGATGTCTCCTACTTTTAAAACCAGACAAGATCAAATAAAAGCCTACAAACCTGCATGGCCTCAGCCTAAGAGACATATTCATACCATTTAATGGTAGACTGATCTAATTAATGACTAAATACACGTCTAATAATACACCAATATCTTTGAAATGATATATCCTGTTAATATGAGATCCCTATTAACAAAAAACCAGGGTGTGGCCTATGATTTATTGGTTGGTTTTTGTCCATGGTTCCTGATTTATAACTCCCATAGCCTTTGTATAGTCTTTTGTTATAATGCTGGGTCAGAAGCAGGTGCCAGAAGATAGATTTTCTCTCTGATCTGCTGCTGCCTTCCTTTCACCTGCTGCTTTTTCTCCCCAAGGCAGGAATCATCTCCAGCTTTTCTGTTTGGAGACCGACCTAAAAAATTTCTCTGAATTTAGGTCACAAGACACCCATTTCAAAAGAGATCCTGCCTCCTACCTTGGAGGAAGAAATGCTATACAGAAAGGCACAAAAAAAAAAAAAAAACACTTGTAATGGGCAGATCTGGCTGGGTTTTCCCACTCAGTCTATTAGTAATAGATTGTGACCAGCCACATTTCTTCGCAGTTGTCAGTCATGTCTATCCAATAAAGTCTCCATAAAGGGCACAAGAGGACAGGGTTTGAGGAGCTTTTGGATAGCTGAACACATAGAGACTTACAGGAAGGTGGAAAGTAAACAAAAACCACAACTACATTGGCACCAACCTAATAGAAAAAATCCTATGTCTTGGATATAATTTAAATAAGATATATAATTTTTTAATTTTGTACATGTGTTCTATTTACAGAGGTAAAGAATTCAGAAGAACAGTATAATAAAATAGTAATTCCCAATGAAGAAAGTGTGGTTATCTATTATAAGATTAGACAGCAGCTTGCCAAATTGGGTAAAGAAATTGAAGAATATATTCACAAACCAAAATACTGCTTACCTTTTCTACAACCAGGTCGTTTGGTAAAGGTATGTCAGTGTTTCTTCATAAAATACTTGAATAATTCAATATTTAAACATATTTTTGTTAAAGATTCTAATTTATTTTTTATCCTGATAAAATGCTTCCTGCTACAATAATTGATCTATATTAATCATATTATTTTACCTGTTTCACATGGCACTAACTTAGGGGCTTATGCAAAGGCCTTTTAATCACCACTGGTTTTTATTTTGAGGACTATAAATTGAAGTAGATAGTTTTGGGATTAACATATAAAATATTTCTAGTTATGAAATGCTAACTATAACTTCATATAACTATATTCATGTAACTATTCATATAACTATATGAAAAATAAGGTAATTTTAAGTTCTGGATGAATTCATTAGATATAAAATATTTATATCCTTGAAACATACTGTCATTTTCGGCATTCATTTGCCAACTGAGAGATTCCTGTTGTTGCTGTTCTAGGGGCAATTTCTAAAATGAAATTTGTCATTGATTTTTTTTCCTGCAGGGTTAATATCTTGTTTCTTAAATTTAGCAATGCTTTTGCTAAAGATATTTTGTCAGAAAATTCAGAAGGCTTTATTAGTCTAGAATGTGGGTACGAAAGACTGAAATTGCCTTGTATATATACATTTGATCTTGCTTACTTGCTTTTCTTTTTAGGTAAAGAATGAAGGGGATGACTTTGGCTGGGGAGTAGTGGTGAATTTCTCAAAAAAGTCAAATGTTAAGGTAAACTGTTGTCTTTAAACTAGAATTGTATATCAGTTTTTAGTGAAATGTTTTTTCAGGCTTATGAAATCGGTCTAAGAAGAAATAATATTACCTGAAGAGAAGCAGTAATAAATTCTGCCATGAGGAATTAATTGTTGGAATACACCCGGCTAATTTTTGTATTTTTAGTAGAGATGGGGTTTCGCCATGTTGGTCAAGCTAGTCTTGAACTCCTAACCTCAGGTGATCCACCCGTCTCGGCCTCCCAAAGTGCTGGGATTACAAGTGTGAGCCATTGCGCCCAGCCAGTCCTTTATGTTTTCTGTGTATCGCCTCAACCATGAGAAAACTGTTAAATGGTGGTAGTGCTTTCCTTCCACTCCCCAAATCCCCCTGACACACACACACACACTCAGAGAGACACATGCATTATTTTCATGTAGCTATGATCTTCCTTGCAGGAGGTGAGGTTAACTGGACAGAGTAGTCTTTATTTAAGCCTCTCTGACAGCTATTAAATTCTCTTTTTATGTGGAGTTGAAGTGAGACATTGAATGCTAAATACAGTGGTTTCATGGACATTTATGTAACCCAAGATGGAACAGCTAGCATGCCTTTGCCAGTTTACTCATTCTATAACTTGTCTATAAGAGAATTTTGCTAGGGCAGAATATTTTAACCTGTACTGAAGTGCTATAGATTCCTTTCATGCTAGGTTTTACATTTTTTGTTTTTTAAACAGTTCTATGAAGATGATATGCACACACTGTCCAATTTTCCCGGTTAGGGTATATGACTCAGTGACATTTAGTATATTCGCAGATATGTGCAACCATCAGTTACCACAGTCAATTCTAGAACATTTTCATCATCTCAAAAAGAAACCTATGTCATTCACCTATCCTTCCATATCCCCCAGAAGTAGAGAAAATTTCCTCTGTTCCCGGTGTGTTGAGTGTTTTCTCATGAAAGATAAATACTTTGTCAAATATTTCTTACGTGCCCATTGAGATGATCATGTGATTCTTGCTCTTTATTCTATTTTGTATTCTGATATGATATATTACATTAACTGGTTTTCAGATGTTAATATGACTGGATTTCCAAGATAAATCCCAGTTTGTCATGATATATTATTCTCTTTATGTATCGGGATTCAGTTGATAGTATGTTTTTGAGGATTTTTTATGCCACTATTCATAGGAAATGTTGGTTTGTTGTTTTCTTGGTGACATCTTTGTTTGGGTTTGGTATTAGGGTAATGCAGGCCTCATAGGATGAGTTAGGAAGTGTTCCCCTTTTCTTTCATTTTTTGGAAGAGTTTTTGAAGAACTGGTATTAAATTTTTTTTCCCCAATATCTTCATGACATTCAAAACTTTTAAAATATTTGGTAGAACTTGGCAATGAGGCCGCTTTGGCTTGTGCTCTTCTTTATGGGTAGTTTACTTAGAGATTACTAAGTCCATCTCTACTTGGTATGGCATGTTCTTCAAATTTTCTGTGATTTATTGATATACAGTTATTCGTAGTATTGTTTTTTAATCCTTTTTATTTTTGTATGGTCATTAGTAGTGTCTCGTTCATATCTGACCTAGTCGTTTAAATCTTTCATCTGGGTAAAGTTTGTCAATTTTGTTAATCTTCTCAGTGAGCTTTTGTTTTTATTGATTTTTTTCCCTCTGTTTTTCTGTCTCTGTTTCATTAGGTTATGCCCCATCTTTTTAATTTCCTTTCTTCTGACTATAGGTTTAGTTTGCTGTTCTTTTTTCAATGTGTTAAGGTAGAAGATTAGGTTATTAACTTGAGATACCTCTTCTTTTTAAATAGAGATTTTACAATTATAAATTTCCCTCTACAGGTGCTTTAGCTGTATTCCATAAATTTTAGTATATTTTATCATTTTCATTAATCTCAAAGTATTTTCTAATTTCCCTTTTGATTTCTTCTTTAACCCATTGGTTATTTAGGAGAGTGTTAATGTTCACATATTTGTTAATTTTCCAAATTTTTGTCTTTATTATTTCTAATTTTGTTTTTGTCAAGAGTGTACTTGGAATTCTTTCAGTAGTTTTGAATTGTTCTAAGCTTGTTTAATGGCCTGACATGGTCTGTCCTGCAGAATGTTCTATGTGCAGTTGAGAGGAATGTATATTCTGCTGCTTTAAGGTGGAAGATGTTTTATAGATGTCCTTTAGGTGTAGTTGGTTTAGAACTTCTTTTAGAGTGTTGTTCAGGTCTTCAACTTCTTTCTTTTCAGACAGTTCTGTCTGGTTGGTCTATTATTATCTATTCTTGAAAGTGGAGTATTGAAGTCTTGTAACTATTATTGTTGTATTGTCTATTTTTCCCTTCATTTCTGTCAGTTTTTGCTTCATGTGTTTTCAAGCTGTGTTAAAATGTATTTTGTTTTGTATCAGCATAGCTATTTGAGCTTTCTTTTGATTTTTCTTTGCATAATATTTTTTCCCATTTTTAAATTTTCAGTCTTGTTTATATCAGTAAGTTTAAAGTGTGTGTCCTGTACACAGCATACACAGCAGTTGGATTTTGGTTTTTTTTTTTTAATCCAATCTGAAATTCTATTCCTTTTATGGATTGCTTAATCTGTTCACATTGAGTTTCATTACAGATGTAGTTGGTTTAGCAGCTGCCATTTTAATTTTTGTTTTCTGTGTCTTGTGTCTTTGTTTTCTCTTCTTTCACTGCTTTCTTTTGCATCGTGAATTTTTTCTAATGTGGCATTTTAATTTTTTAAAGATTTCATATACATATACATGTATGTATATGTGTGTACATGTGTATATATGTATATGTATATAGCAACAGAGAGATTTTCTTAGTGTTTGCTGGGGCTTTCCATATACATATTATTAGAATAAGCTTTAGATTTACACTGACTTAATTCCAGTGTGATACAGAGGTGTTATTTCTGTATAGCTCTATTCCTTTTTCTCTCTTTTCATGGTTATACATATTACATCTATAAATTTTACAAATCCAGCAATATATTATTATGGTTAATACTTTATGTACTTTAAAAAAATTATTTATTTATTTATTTATTTATTTATTTATTTTTTGAAATGAAGTCTACTATGTTGCCCAGGCAGGCTGGTGTGCAGTGGCACAGTCTCTCAGGGAAACCTCCACCTCCCAGGTTCAGGTGATTCTTCTACCTCAGCCTTCCAAGTACCTGAGATTACAGACTCACGCCACCACACCCAGCTAATTTTTTGTATTTTTAGTAGAGATGGTGTTTCACCGTGTTGGCCAGACTGATCTCAAACTCCTAACCTCAGGTGATCCGGCTACCTCAGCCTCCCAAAGTGCTGGGATTATAGGTGTGAGCCACCATGCCCGGCCACTTTTTATTACTTTTAAAGCTTATAGAAGAAAGGAAAGCACGTGTGTATATATTGCTTTTGTTATATTAACCTTCTTATTTATCATTTTTGGTTTTATTTGTTCCTGTGAATTCAAGTTACTCTCTGGAGTTACTGCCTTAGTCTTATACAGTTTTGCTCCCACCTACCTCCATTATGCTGTTACTGCCAAGATACTACATTTTGATATGTTACAGGCTCAATAATACAATGTAGACATATTGTTTTATACAACTGCTTTTTAAATCATTGAAGAGAAAAATATTTTTATTTCTATCTTTTATAATTATATAATTACCTTTACCAGTGTTATTTTGTTATGTAGTTTCAAATAAATGTCTAGTATTACTTGATGTTAGCCTGTAGAACTTCTTTTTGTATTTCTTATAAGGTGGGTCTACTAGAAACAGATTTTCTCAGTTTTTAGTCTATCTGAGAATGTCTTTATTTTGCCTTCATTTTTGAAAGGTAACTTTGCTGGATATAGGATTCTTGGTTAACAGTTGTTTTTTCTTTGAATATGTCAACTCATTGCTTTCTGGCCTCCATTGTTTCTGCTGAGAAATTTTCGCTGTTAGTCTTGTTGAAGTTCCCTTGTAAGAGATTAATCTATTTTTCTCTTGCTGCTTTCAAGATTTTCTCTTTTTGGTTTGGCTTTCTGCATTTTTATTATAAATGTATCTGCATAGAAAGTGACTGAACTTCTTTGCCTTTATCCTACTTGAACTTTATTGAATTTTCTGGCTATATAGATGAATTCTTTTTTTTTTTCCAGTAGATTTTGAGAAGTTTTCAGCCACTATTTCTGGTTTTGTTTTGTCATTTTTAGAGACAGGGTCTCACTCTGTCACCCAGGTTAGAGTGCAGTGGTTCAGTCATGGCTCCCTGCAGCCTCAAACTCCTGGGCTCAAGCAATTCTCCCACCTCAGCCTCCTGAGTAGCTGGGACTACAGGTGTGCAGCACCATGCCTGGCTAACTTTAAACAGTTTTTGTAGAGACCAGGTCTCATTATATTGCCCAGGCTGATTTCAAACTCCTAGGCTCAAGCAATCCTCCCACCTTGGTCTCTCAGAGTGCTGGGATTACAGGTGTGAACCACTGTGCCCAGGCCGTTATTTCTTTGAATATTTTTCTGCTCCTTTCTCTAAACCTCTCCTCTGGAACTTCCATTATGGGTATGTTGCACTTAATGGTGTCCTATATTCCTCTGAGGCTTGGTTCATTTTTATTTGTTTGTTCTTGCTCTGTGCTTTGGATTGCATAATCTCCATCAATAGTCTATCTTCAAATTCACTGGTGATATTATCTGCCAGTTCAGATCTACTGTTGGGCCCCTCTAGTAATTTTCCTCACTTCAGTAAATAGACTTTTAAACTCTAAAATTTGCTTTTGGTTTCTTTTTATATTTTCTATTTCGTCATCGATATGTTCTATTTGATACAACATTGTTATTGTACCTTTTACTTCATTGATTGTGATTTCCCTTGATTCTTTGAATATATTTATAGTGGCAACTTTTAAGTCTGTTTACCCTAACATCTGATCACTATTATAAGCAGATTCTGTTGCCTACTTTTTTCCCTGTTTTATGGGTCATAACTTTCCTGTTTCTTTGCATGTCTCTTTTTTGATAATATATTGTAGTAACTCTAGGTATTGCCTTCCCTGCCTCCACCTCTTGCAGGCCACTGTTGTTATTTCCTTGTTTATTTATTTAGTGTTGGGCTGGATTATTTGATAGAAGTCTCTACGTCTTACCCCCTATAGTGTTTAGCCTTTTAGTTTGTTTCTGGGGTAGAGTTGGGGGTCACAGCCCTGGTTATGCCCACAGTCACCCTGAGATGACAATGGTTTGGACAGGGGTCTCTATGACTTTACCTTTCTCTGGGCATACCCAACTGTTAAGCTCTATTAGCAGGAGGACTCCTCCCACTATCATTTTTAAAACCAGGTTCTCTTCTGCAAACTCTCTGCTGTACAATTTAGCCTATATCTCCAAGGAATACAGATCTACCAATTGTATTTCACCACAGCCTCTGCTGTTTCTGAAAGTTAATCTTAGTCTTGAATTTCCTCAGGCTCTGTTACAAATAAAATCTGGTCCTTTGGGAAGATATTAAGAGTTGTCTGTTTTAAGGCCTATTTCTTCACCCAGGCAAAATCTCTGAGTCAAAATTCTAAAATTGGGGGTAGGGACAATGCACACTTTTCTCTGAGTAACATCCCCGCTTTAAAAGCTGGGGGATAGGCGGAGGGTTGGGGTGTAAGCCTCAGGTATTTTCATCTTGCCTCTTCCAACATGGACCCATTGCCTTATGAACCAGGGGAAGGGCTGTTGGGGCCCTTTTTCTCAGCAGCACCACACCAAGATAGAGCCTCTGGCTACATGAATGAAGGGGAGCCTGTACCTTTCAGCCTTACTTGCAGAGGACTTAGCAGCAGCAACAGGTAGGTGGGAGGAGGATGAGAAATGTTCACATCCTGCCCCTCCTAAAAGTTAGCCCTCTTCAACTAAGAGCTGCAGGGATACTGAGCCCTTCTGTATTTTTGGCTTCACTAGTCTGGAGTTTCTGTTTCAGTGAAGTGGGAAGAGTGAGGGAGGGAGCGGTCTTTGTTCAGATATCAAAGACTTTAATGAATTTTAGAGGTTTTTTTGGACTAGATCTTTCTTCACTTGATATATTCCCTTATGATGTTTCCAGAAACTTTAAATGATTGGTTTTTCATAATTTTTTCCAGTTGCTGGGGAGCAGGCTTGTGGATCACACTGTCATGCTCTGGTAGTCTGAGGTTCAGGAGAGAAAAATTATAGCTAACATAATTACAAGTATGCATACACACACAGAAGACATATTTTTTAAAAATCACTTGCCTCTTTTGATCCTAAATTCATTCATGTGACTGTCTAACTATAAAGGTAGAATCAGTCGATGAGAGTTCTTTTAGGCAAAGATAAAATGAGGATTAGAGAGGAACACATTCATTTTTTTCTGTTTCTATTGGTGGTGAAACTAATTTTTCCATTTCACTGCTTGAATTTGTTCACTAAAAATGTGAAGTACATTTTTATTAATTTTGGGATCTAAGTCAGAATACAAATCCAAAGATTTTTGTGGCCAGTAGAGCTTGCCAGAGGCAGAGGGTGTATACAAACCAACAAAGAAAACTTAGAAGCATTTTAAATAAATAAAAATGTAATTGTACTTGTCATTGTTATTTTAAATTGCTTGTTTCTTTGCGTTCTACAAGCTTGGGATTACCAAATTGTGTTTTAATTAGGTAATTTCAGTTTATAGCCAGAAATTAGCCACACTTTAAAAGGAATAAAGAAAAGCTGGGAAAAACAAGTTCAGTTATACTGTTAAGAAGTAAAAATTAGGACTTATAAACAAAAATCTAAATTAAGATAATAGAAGACTTAACTAGTTTTTTATCTGAAAGCTGGCATTGATCCGTCTTTACAGAGTGCAAAACTAAAGCAAGTTAGCTGAGAAAAAATTAATAATCTTAGGAAATACCTTTAACATCAAATTTTCATTTAATGTTACAGTGTAGATGGTTTCCTATTGTGTTTCCATAGTAACACTTGAGAATATTTCCATAATGCTATAAGTTGGTTTTAGTAGCTCTGCATAAATAGATGATTATGTATGATATACTTCAGTTAAAATAGTCACTTCTGTGATTGTTGTATCTTACAGAGAGTATTAAATTTATTAATGAAATCTACAAAATTGGGACCAAATCCAGCAACAGAGTTATCTAGAAACATTAAAGATTGCTCATATGCCTGTGGGGTTTTTTTTTTCAGATACTCACATCTTCCTAGCACTTTGGAGCTAATTCATCTATCAAATTGTGTTATGCATCTTATTCAGAGGGTTTTTTTCCTCCTCTGTAAAGCTAATATGATAATCATTGAGTCTTCTTATAATCATTGGCTCCTTAGGAAGACTTGATAGTTGATCATAGCTATTTGTTTAGCTCATTGTTTGTAAAACTCATTTCATAATGACTGAACACAATCTTTGCAGATAAAAATAATCTAATCAAAATACTATCTTCATCTGTGCTTTGTGTTTAAACTAAGGAATGTTTTGCAACTTCCTTTAACCACATTTTGAACTAATGTATGCTGAGAAAAAGTTAGTTTTTCTTTCATATTGTAATAATAGAGCGTATGCTTTCTTTGAGGAAATTTGAACTTGATTTAAAATAATTGTGATTTCTTTTTTCTTTGGAAATACGTTTTCTTGTTAAACTATTGGTAGTTTATTGCAGAAATAGATTGTAGAAATGGATTCATTGTCATCTATTGACAGATTTTCATTTTTTTTAGTAGGAACTGTCCTGGGTGGAGGCCACATAGTCAAGTCATTGCCATATAACTTTCCTTTTATGTATTTTATGCAAAATAGATTATTTAAATATTTTTAAAAAGAATTCTGTACTGAAAAAATATCTTCTGTTATTGCTTGAAAGATACTACTCAAACATACATTATCATAGTGCAGAAGTAGTGGTGAGATCTTAGTAGTTGTTAGATCTTCAGAATTATAGCTTTATTACAGAATATTAAAGACTAAAAGACAATAAAAATTGGAACCACATTATAGAAATGCTAGCATAATAAGCAATAAAATAATCTCTTCTCAATCTATCTTTTATGTTATTTAGAGTGATTTGAAGATACAAATTAATTTTCTGACACTGAAAATTTTAGTTTCTTAACATTATTAGAAACATTCTGTGACACACTTGACAGTGCTTGTACTATTAAATTAGAATTTATAAATAGAAAATTTATAAATACAAAGTTATTTCTGTGTTTTCTCATCCAGTGGAACATGTTGAATCCAGAGAGACAGTTTTCGTTTCATAAAATAAATATGTATTACACAGTTTGTGTCAGTCATAATGCTAAATGCTGAGAAAATAGTTCCTGTACAGATGGAACTATTTGTGGGCCAGTTTCTTAAGAATGAATGAACATCTTCTGTTTTGTTTTTTAGCCTAACTCTGGTGAACTGGATCCTTTGTATGTAGTAGAAGTACTTCTTCGCTGTAGCAAAGAGAGCTTGAAAAATTCAGCTACAGAAGCTGCAAAACCAGCTAAACCTGATGAGAAAGGAGAGATGCAGGTTTGTGCATAACTTTCTGTCTTCAGATTTCAGATATTCTGTAACTTACTTATAATCACCAAAGTTCTCCAATGTGATGGTAATGAACATACTATCATGATCTCTAAATCAGAATTTTTCAAGGTATTTTAAGGTATATTTAAGGTAAAGCCATCTAACATATCAGTAGGATAATTAATGAGATTTGTTTTATTTTTCTTTTATCAAGTTACAAGATAAATCGTGACAAAGTGAAAGAAAAAGTATTCAGTCATTGAAATTTTACATGAAGCTGGATTTTACCAGGGCTGTAAAGATTTTTCGTTATCTTTGCTTGTGACTGAGTGATTTTACAGTTTGAATCCATTCATGCTGTTTATTTCCCATTCCCATGGAAATATAGGCAGCCCTGATTTAGGATTTTTTGACTTTACAACAGTGCAAAAGCAATAATCATTAAGTATTATAGAACATTAATACATTAATGAGATGATTAATACATCAATACATTAATGAGATTAATAGGCTTTGTGTTAGATGATTTTGCCCAAATGTAGGCCAGTGTAAGTGTTCTTAGCACATTTAAGGTAAACTGCACCAAGTTATGTTTGGTAGATTAGGTGTTCATGTATTAAATACGTTTTTGACCTAACAATATTTTCAACTTACAACTAGTTTATCAGAACATAACCCAATTTTAAGGAGGAGGCTCTGTAATGACTGAAGCATTATTTTAACAATGAAAAATTTCTACCCAAATTTCCTTAGTTAAAATCATTTAATTTACATGTGCTTTTATTAAATGTAAAATGTGGCGTACTGGATAAGTCTTTTACAAAAAGTCATTGCAATGAAATTTGTTATTATGAGATTGGTTTGTAGAAAGTAAAATCTACCACTGTAGTATCATAGACTTCTTCTTTGGATCGATAAATTACGGGTTTTGGAGTTGGCAGTATTTTTAAAAAGACAATTCACTGTAACATTTTTAAATGACGATTTAAATGTTTATTTATAATTCTGAATATTACCTAAACTTTGGCCTCCTTTTCTTAGTCTTCTAATTTGTTCACCTCTAGAATTCCACCACCAAGTGAAACTTGTGTGATTTTTATTTTTTTCTAACATTTATTTTACTGACTGACTGCCTAACTATAAATGAGGCTAAAACTCCCACAGTTCGGCATATACTCATTGTCCCCAAAGGGCCTTTAGGAGTTATTGCAAGTTGGAATAGCAAATGTGTGCCACACATCTCAACATTCTCCCTTTCTCATGGCAGACATTGATAGTAAGGCACAGCACTCTCACACTGAAAGCTCAGATTCTTCCAAGAAAATTATATAGGCAGTCCTGAAACCAAGGCCAAGTGAGGACCTTTCCTCTGCTCCTGTAGCGTTTTTTATTATGTTTATTTCAGTCTATGCTGCTAAGGAAATTGGCAAGAGTTTTCCTGCTCTCCCAGAGTTTATTCTTGTTACTTGTTGTCATTGGTTTGTTTTGTTATTTCTGAATTCAAAAGTTTTAAGTCTGTATTTTTAAATTGTGTGTGGCCACAAAGATCTCTGCTTGGTTAGTTTAATGGTCAGCTCATAATTGTGCAGAGACTTCCTTAAATGTCTGCAATCATTAAGTTCTCCTGTCTGGCTGGGCGTGGTGGCTCATGCCTGTAATCCCAGCACTTTGAGGGGCTGAGGTGGGTAGATGACTTGAGGTCAGGAGTTCGAGACCAGCCTGGCCAACATGGCCAAAACCCATCTGTACTAAAAATGCAAAAATTAGCCAACATGATGGTGTGCGCCTGTAGCTTCAGCTATTCAAGAGGCTGAGGCAGGAGACTTACTTGAACCCAGGAGGTGGAGGTTGCAGTGAGCCAAGATTGTGCCACTTCACTCCAGCCTGGGTGACAGAGCAGGGCTCTGTCTAAAAAATAAAAAACGTTCCCCAGTCTTTATTTAGAGGCTTTGTATACATATTGCAGCAAGCCATCAACCCTCAGCTACACAGTTAACAACATTACCTTAGCCGCTTCCTGGATGTACAATTTCATGGTCAGACAGAAGTGAAAGCTTAGAGTCTTTTCAGGGCTTTCTTGGGCATGCACACAGCCCTGGTCATGGCCTTCTAGATTTCCAGAAATGTGTGGGAGCTTTTCTAATTCCCCATGAATGTCTTACTCCCCAGCTTTTCCTTTTAAGCTTTCTGGTTAACCTGTTGTTTGTCCCAGCTGTCATTCACAACCTCAGGCAGCCATGGTGTTAAGCAGTTGCTTCTTACTACTTTTGACAAACACATCCAGGAAAATGGTTTGCACTGGTAAGCTCTCAGTCAGGTCAAATAAAAAACAGCCTTGTGAATGGAGTCTTCCAGGGAACCACCAGACAAGAATAATGACAATTCTTTGGGAATAGGCCTTTGAAGAGGTTCCACCCTATTCTCTCCCCTCCAGTGGCTACAATACTGGTTTTCAGTGGGATTTACTCTTTGGTTTTCAGGCTGTTAGAAAGCTGAGGAGTGGGAGATGGAGTAGGATAAGTTAAATTTGCCACAAAGCTTGCTGTTCTTACCAAAAGTCAGCATTTTTCTTGAATATATGATCACTGAATTCCTACAAGCCTTTGGTTAATTTCCAGAATTCTGAAGAAGTTGATTTTGACAAGTTTTCTCAGTGTTGGCATTGCTTTTATGGAGAAGAGGATTTTTGGAGGTCCTTACTCCACCATTTTCACTGACATACATCCAGTTTTTTAATAGTGAATTAATCAATAGCACATTGGATAAAATAACTGTGTCTGCCATGACTTGATTAAAATTCAGTTGGTTCAAAAAACAACTTGCTTGTTTGAATGAAAAATTCAAAAACCATGTTTTAGCTGATAGTCTTGATTTGAAGAAATTATATAGCTTGAAATGTATTTAAAATGTATTGACTTAAAACTTACTTCTTATATTATCTACCACATTTGCTTATTTAGGGGAAAATTTAAAAGATTTAAAAGGTCTAAGGGCCGGGCGCGGTGGCTCAAGCCTGTAATCCCAGCACTTTGGGAGGCCGAGACGGGTGGATCACGAGGTCAGGAGATCGAGACCATCCTGGTGAACATGGTGAAACCCCGTCTCTACTAAAAAATACAAAAAACTAGCCGGGCGAGGTGGCGGCGCCTGTAGTCCCAGCTACTCGGGAGGCTGAGGCAGGAGAATGGCGTAAACCCGGGAGGCGGAGCTTGCAGTGAGCTGAGATCCGGCCACTGCACTCCAGCCTGGGCGACAGAGCCAGACTCAGTCTCAAAAAAAAAAAAAAAGGTCTAAGGATAAAAATACTTCCTGTTATTGGTATTCTAGCAAGTTTCCACTGATTGCTTACATGGTTATTTGGACTTATAAAGACGCATCATGTTGAACCTGAATTCTGAGTTATATCATGAAAGTAATTGGGTTTAGAAAAATGAATAAACTGCCATATGCAAATATTACGATGTTTTAAAATATCTGAAATTTGATGTTTATAATTTCATGACAACTATACATTCAATTTTTAAACATTTAACTTCTTGTTTATAAAATGTCATGTTTCTAGTTAGGGAACTCTTAGGATTTCCCTTTTCTGTGCTTTAGGAGACATTTATAAATGGCCTTTGTAATCTGTTTCCTGTCATTAAAGTGTTAGTTGACCATTTCTTGGATGGAGTTTATTATGGAAAGCAGCCTTTGAAATTGGACAGTTTTTGTCTTCCTTCTGAATCTCGTCTTCACAAAATGGTTTTACTCTGTTTTGAAGGAAATTCACAGATACCTGTGCATATTGAATTCAACTACAGGTATATAAAAATACTCTTTCTAAAGCCAAGTGAATCAATTTTTAATTTTTCTACCTTTTTAGATGTACCTTAGTGCATACAAATTGTGCATCTTTAACTCTGGATGCTGGCTATGTGGTATTGATAATCTTTCATGTCCTGAGTCTTCTCTGTCCAAACAGTGCATCAACTGCTGGTTCACAAATTGGTGGCCCAAAACCCAGTGCAGCTTACAGAATGTTGTTTCTAAAATGAATTAGACCAGCAGTCCCCAGTCTTTTTAGCACAAGAAACTGGTTTCATGGAAGATAGTTTTTCCATGGATCAATGTGGAGCAGCGGTGGTTTGGGGATGAAACTGTCCCACCTCCGATCATCAGACCTTAGATTCTCATAAGGACCAAGCAACCTAGATCCCTTGCATGCGCTGTGTTTGCGCTGCTATGAGAATCTAATGTTGCTGCTGATCTGACGGGGGGGGAGCTCAGGTGGTAATGCTTGCTCCCCCACCACTCTTGCTGCATGGCCTGGTTCCTAACAAGCCACAGACTGGTACCATTCTGGGACTTGGGGACCCCTGAATTAGAGAGTTTGGAAGTAAAAATAAAAATGATAGTAAAGGACTGGGCATGGTGGCTCACACCTGTAATCCCAGCACTTTGGGAGGCAGAGGCAGGCAGATCACCTGAGGTCAGGAGTTTAAGACCAGCCTGTCTAACATGGTGTAACCCCATCTCTACTAAAAATACAAAAATTAGCCAGGCATGGTGGCAGGTGCCTGTAGTCTCAGCTACTTGGGAGGCTGAGGCAGTTGAATCATTTGAACCGGAGGTGATGGTTACAGTGAGCCGAGATCGCACCGCTGCACTCCAGCCTGGGTGACAGAGTGAGACTCCATCTCAAAAAAAAAAAGATAGTAAAGGATTATAACCATATGAAAATAAAATAATCCATGAATCCAGAAAGAGATATATAAAATATAAAAGAAATGGCCGGCCATGGTGGCTCACGCCTTTAATCTCAGCACTGTGAAAGGCCAAGGTAGGCGGATCACTTGAGGTCTGGATTTCGAGACCAGCCTGATCAACATGGCGAAATGCCATCTCTACTAAAAATACAAAATTAGTTGGGCATGGTGGCACATGCCTATAATCCTAGCTACTCAGGAGGCTGAGGCAGGAGAATTGCTTGAACCCGGGAGGTAGAGATTGCATTGAGCCGAGATCATGCCATTGCACTCCAGCCTGGGCAACAGAGTGAGACTTCATCTCAAAGAATAAATAAAATAAAAGTTAGAAAAGTCACCATTAGGCAACTACCACAAATAATAATTGACTATGGCAAGAATCATCCATGGATGCTGAAACTAGTAAACTGAAAGTTTAATGAAGAAGTGATATTTCCAAAGTCTCTAAAGGCTCTCCCTACCAATTTCTTAATTGTAGAGAGTAAAATAGTAAATAATACTATAATAAAGAATCCTGCAGATAGCACCTTAATCAAATGATCAAAGTGATCAACATTATCTCTAATAATGTTGACTAGTGGACTGAGTAGAACAGAACATGACTTCTACCAAAAATGCATAATCTGAATCTTATGATTCCTCATGACTAGAGAAACCCAAACTGAGAGTCATTCTATAAAATAACCTTTATTAAAAAAAAAAAAAAATCAAGGTCTTGAGAGAGACAGAAAAACTGGGGAACTGTTCTAGATTAAAGAAGAAAGAAATGTGACATCAGTGTGTGATCCTAGTTTGGTTCCATGGAGTGGTGGTGGGGAAGATAGAGTGGTATAAAAGACATTATTGTGAAAGAGGGGTGAAATCTTAATATGGACTACAGATTAGATGATATTGTCTCGACATTAGATTTCCCTCATTTAACACTTGTACTTTATGTGTGTAGAAAGAGAACAATGAAGCAAATAGGCAAAATATAACCAATTAGAGAATTGAAATAAGGGTATGTGGGATTTATTTCATTCTTACAACTTTTCTGTAAATTTGGAAATCTGTGAAAATGTCAGTACCATAAAAGAGCAAGAAAGGTGGGGTGTATTTTTAGATTAAAGAAGACTAAGGAGACATGACCACTAAATCCAGTTTGTGATCTTTGGCTGGATCCAAAAGTATAATGGTAGTAGTAATGTATGAAGGTCATTAGGGGGTCCGTGGGGAAATCTGCATAGGGATTGTATATGATATTTCCTTATCATATACAATATTCCTACAATATTGTAGCTTTGCAGGAGAATGTGCTTGTTCTTAACATATACATGTATTTGCTGGTCAAGTGAAGTGATTGTTGTCTGCAAGTTAGTTTCAAATGATTAAAAAAGAGGAGGAAAAGGCAGGCAGGAAGAAAGAAAAAACACCCCACCCCAAAAACTTAACTAGAGAGAGAAAAACTTCTGTTAATGGTTTGACAAACTAAACCTTTTTTGGCAAGTTTGGCAAATTATCGAACCTTTCTACCTTTACTAGAAAATCTAGAAAGGTTCGATAATTTGTGTAAGGTCACACAATTAGCTGAAGACTGCATTCACATGTTCAACCGCTATACCATTTTTGTTCATTAAAGCACTATGAATATATTTGTTATCAGCAAGCCAGTGGAAATTGTGTTTTCATCAGTGATCAGTGTAAAAGTAGCCGTGGGAGACAGATTTGGACCTGTGGAAACATTAACTTTGCCTCAGTTTATGGAGGCTCTCTGGATTCAAGATCACTTGAAGCAAAATTTAATGTTGATAATTTGCCATTTCGACAAGAGAAAGCATGGAAGAAAGTTTGCACATAGGTGTTCTTCAAGATTATGTCTAGTGGAATATGCTGCTTTCTCTCTTTGAAATACTTCTTCATTCCTGCCCATCCAGAACTTACATGAATCTTTCTTGACCTCCTAAACCTATTAAACAAGAATCTTTCATTTTTAGTACTATAGTACCTTTATGTATTAATATTTTTGAACTGCCAAATATCTGAGACCATAAAAATGAATAAAGTGGGGCCGGGCGCGGTGGCTCAAGCCTGTAATCCCAGCACTTTGGGAGGCCGAGACGGGCGGATCACGAGGTCAGGAGATCGAGACCATCCTGGCTAACACGGTGAAACCCCATCTCTACTAAAAAATACAAAAAACTAGCCGGGCGAAGTGGCGGGCGCCTGTGGTCCCAGCTACTCGGGAGGCTGAGGCAGGAGAATGGCGTAAACCCGGGAGGTGGAGCTTGCAGTGAGCTGAGATCCGGCCACTGCACTCCAGCCTGGGCGACAGAGCCAGACTCAGTCTCAAAAAAAAAAAAAAAAAAATGAATAAAGTGTGGCTTCTGTATTGAGGGGAGCTCTTATTTTTATGTACCATTTATTTACCTGTTATTTAGAGGTTTGAACTAGTTTTTACTTTTTAAATACAGTCTCTATTACGATAAAAGCTTCAGGATGAGAGAATGCTTCCCAGTAATTATTATGTACTTATACCTGTTACATACTGTAAATGCAACTTCTCTGTAAGGATGCAAGTTTAGGAAATAGTAGAATATGAACACGTGCAAGCTTAACTGTAATACTGTATAACCTTTTGGTCATAGGTTGTCCCAGTTTTGGTGCATCTCCTGTCTGCTATCAGCAGTGTTAGGCTTTACATTCCTAAAGACCTTCGGCCAGTGGACAATAGACAGAGTGTTTTAAAATCAATACAGGTATGTGTTAATTTTATAAACTAAATATAAATTTTATGTAAATACAGATAGTGTTTATAAAGAGGCAACTGAAATGCTTTTAAATATATTGCTTTCTTTCAGAATACCTATAAATACTGCCAATAGTGGCAATGATTTTTCATAAAAATAATGGCAGCAGATTTTCATGTGGATTTGTCCTCTCTTTGAATCTGCCAACAAAGTTAGTAAAGGAGGACTCAGAAGGAAAACCATTTTACTTTATTCATTTTGAGTGAAAACTATAGACTGTATTACAAGTTTTATGTATAAAATCATGTACTGACAGGACTTTTAACCATTTTTTAATATAGTCAATAAATACATGAAATTGTTTAATTTTCAATAGGGAAAATTAAGATTTTGTAGTAAATTTAATTTTCTAGTAGAAACAAGGTGCAGTGGCTCATGCCTGTAATCCCAACTCTTTGGGATGCCACAGCACAAGGATCACCAGAGGCCAGGAATTTGAAACCAACCTGGGCAACATAGTGAGGCCCCCATCTCTACAAAAAATTTAAAAAATAATTTAAAAAGAAATTAGTAGGACTCAGTGGTATGCACCTGTAATCCCAGCTACTCAGGAGGCCAAGGCAGGAGGTTCACTTGATTCCAGGAGTTCCAGGCTACAGTAAGCTGTGATCACATCACTGCACTCTAGCATGTGCAACAGAGGGAGACCTTGTCTCTTTTAAGAAAAAAAAAAAAGGAAGTGATTTTAACAAAGTTATTTAGTTAATAGTTTGAAGAGCATTTACTGTGCAGTGAAGGCTCTGTACTAAAATCTGAGAAAGCAAAGATAGTAGGATGCTTTCAGTGTAGAGTAGGAATTTTTAAGCTGTGTTCCAATGGTGGGCTTCATGAAATGAATGATTCTCTGACAGTTTTACAAAATTTTTATGTAGATGTGGATATCTTTTCCAAAACAATCACTTCTAGAAAGTTTTTATCACTGTTGGTCTGGTAGTAAATAAATATATCTTATAAGTTCATTGAAGCGTAAAGTCCCACTGAAATTGTTTTTTCTAATATTTTCAGAATAGCACAGTTTTGAGCAGAAATACACATTAATCATTATTAATTTAGCATTAAGTAATGCCATTATTTTGAAAAAAATGATTGTTTTATACTTCTGGGTTAGGTCAGTTCTCATTTTGCTAAAGTTAAAATTGAAATTAATTTCTTTGTCTATTGGCAAATTTCAGGCTTGTCTGTATTTGTTTTAAACATCCCTGTGCTATATCGTGTTGATATATTTCAGCTTTCACATGAATTTCACGATAACCTGAGTCTCAGTTTTGCATCATGATTTAAACAAAGTTAGACTGTTTTTTTTCTTGGTCCTTCATAGTCCTTTACATAGTCACCACATGGTGAGAAGCCACAGGAGGAAAAATTGGGGAAATTAGCCTGCCAACAGAACCCTTCACATAATGTATAAAGATTTCCCTTTAGCTACATTAATTATACTTTTTAAACTTCAGAACTACAGTTTTAGTGTTTTCTCTGTTCTGAAACCTCACACCTGTGACTCAGTTTCTTTATATATAAAAATTGGCCAGGCTCATGTGTAAGATTTTTGCGCTGACGCTAGCCCCCTTTGATTAGGGCAGACATATATCTTGAAACTGTACCATATGCACTTACCGGAGATACCAGTCTTTTGAAAGAGCTAGCATTATCTGCTCATTTAGGACAATAATCTGCAAATGTCTTTGAACCCTTTACATTTGTTTTTTACTGTTAATGTGTTTCTCCTCCCCAATTCCCAGTTCCTAACTAGCCAAATCCTATCTTATCTTTAAGGCTTATCCAAGACCCTGAAAGTTTCTCAATAGGATGCCAGCCTACAGTGAGCTATTTCTTCTGTGTACGAATATGTTTATTGCATTTAACCATTATTCATGTGTTTTTTTAAGCTAAAGGTCTCAGGAGCTTTTAAAAAGTCTGTACTTTCCAAGTCAATAGTGCCCTCCCTAGGCATCAACACAAAGGAAATAATCCGAAAGCAGTTTAAACATAGATGTTTAATACAAGATTACTTGTGATGGCAAGAAGTTACAACAATGTTATACAGTAACGAATTTATCAGTAAGTTGTGCCACATTCAGGACTATGATCGAATTATGACTTGTAGTTTTATTAGTAAATCATAATACATCTGTAAATCATAGGATAGCATTGAAAAAGAGTTTTCAAAAATAAATGCAGAAGAAAAATGCCCTACAATTTAAATTGGCAAAAGACAAAATTATATATGTAGTATACCTTTTATGTCCATGTGCATAGAAAAAAAAGGAAACACGGATTTGGTTTGGTCTTACTAATTTTGACTATAAGATGAAAATGAATTTTATATATTTTTTTCAGGAAGTTCAGAAACGTTTTCCTGACGGCATCCCCTTATTAGACCCTATTGATGATATGGGCATTCAAGATCAAGGGCTGAAAAAAGTCATTCAGAAAGTAGAAGCTTTTGAG
Organism: Macaca mulatta; assembly: GCF_049350105.2. Classification (NCBI taxonomy): domain Eukaryota; kingdom Metazoa; phylum Chordata; class Mammalia; order Primates; family Cercopithecidae; genus Macaca; species Macaca mulatta. The sequence goes on from NC_133411.1 coordinate 63,191,830, forward strand.
CATCGAATGTATTCTCATCCACTTCACAATGATCCAAATTTGGAAACTGTGTATACGCTTTGTGAAAAAAAAGCACAGGTATGGCAGAAACTTGGTTTTTATAGTAGAATTTTATATGTTTCACTGAATAAATATGTGTTTGTCATTTTCTTGTCCTGTTGGTTTAATTGGCTAAAACAGGAAAATGTTAGCTATCTTTTTTTTTTTTTTTTTGAGACGGAGTCTTGCTCTGTCGCCCGGGCTGGAGTGCAGCAGCCGGATCTCAGCTCACTGCAAGCTCCGCCTCCCGGGTTTACACCATTCTCCTGCCTCAGCCTCCCGAGTAGCTGGGACTACAGACGCCCGCCACCTCGCCCGGCTAGTTTTTTGTATTTTTTAGTAGAGACGGGGTTTCACCGTGTTAGCCAGGATGGTCTCGATCTCCTGACCTCGTGATCCGCCCATCTCGGCCTCCCAAAGTGCTGGGATTACAGGCTTGAGCCACCGCGCCTGGCCAGGTATCAGCTATCTTTTAAATAAACTGTCAGCTCTGAACCTGTCAGCTCTCATCAGCAAGACAAGATAAAGTTTATTTTGCTGTAGTTTGATATTTCACATAGGATGTTCTGTTTTTTTCTTCCTTTTTAAAATTGAGATATAATTTACACAGCATAGCACTCACCCTTTTAAAATATCCAGCTCACTGGTTTTTAGTGTATTCACACATACTTGCAACCATCACCACTATGTAACTTCAGAACATTCTTCTTACCCTCTGAAGGAACTTTATACCCATTAGCAGCCACTCTCTGTTTATCCCATCCTCCAGCCCTTGGCAATCACAAGTCTACTTTCTATCTGTGTGGTTTTGCCTATTCTGGATATTTCTTAAAATAGAATCATGTAATATATGATGTTTATGTCTCCTGTCTTTCACTTAGCGTGTCTGCAAGCTTTATGCCTGTTGTAGCATAAATCAGTACTTCATTCCTTTTATGGCCAAATTTTATATGTATGTGTGACAGAGTCCTGCTGTGTCACCCAGGCTTCAGTCCAGTGGCGTGATTGTGGCTCACTACAACCTCTGCCTCCCGGGTTCAAGCGATTCTCCTGCCTCAGCCTCCCTAGTAGCTAGAATTACAGACGCACACCACCATGCCCGCTAATTATTGAATTTTTATTAGAAACAGGGTTTCACCATGTTGGCCAGGCTGGTCTTGAACTCCTGACCTCAGGTTACCCATCCACCTCAGCCTCCCAGAGTGCTGGGATTACAGGCATGAGCCACCATACCTGGCCTAACTAAATTATATTTTGTTGTGTGGATATGCCATATTTTGTTCACCCGTTCATCAGTTGATGGACAGGACATTTGTTTTTTTCTAACTTTTTGGCTATGATGAATAATGCTGCTGTGAACATTTGTATACAAGTTTTTGTATGGATGTTTTGAGTATCTTGAGTGGAAATAGGTAGGATTGCTGGATCCTATGGTAACTCTATATTTACCTTTATGAGAAACTACCAGACTGTTTCCAAAGTGGCTACACCACTTTATGTTCTCACTAGCAATTTGCGAGATTTCTGCTTTCTCTACATCTTCGTCAGCACGTGTTATTGTCTATTGTTTTTGCTATAGCCATCTTAATAGCGTCAAATGGTAGTAGTTCAGCTTTTTAGGATAATTAGCTTTCATGTCTAACCAGTAAAAGCATTATTATAAGCATTCTGTATAGCGAATTTAGAAAAAGCTTTTTGACGTGAACACAATCCTTTCCACTACCTACTTTTTTTCAACTGGAATGTATTACACTATACAAATCTCCCTTCCTCCGTGAAACTTAAAACTCCTTGCTGTTGTACTTTTTCAACTTTTATCACATACCACTTTTATCAATACATTTGTCTTTGTGTCTCATAAACTAGATTTTAAGCTCCTTAGAGTCAGATGTTTCATTTTATTTACATTTTCTCATAATGGTCTATTTTTATAAAGTAAATGCCCAGTATTTGTTGGATAAATACATGAGTAGAAACTCCTTTAATAATGTGTTCAGTTCATAGTTTTAAAGCCGTCTCCCTTTCTAGCTTTTTGTGAACTTACATCATATGGTGCTGTAGCAGATAGACAATATTGGCTGCATGCTTAGTGAACACATCCATGCTGTGACCCACCTTGAAGTGCTGCTAGGCAGGAAGCTTGCCAGGTGCTTCTCAAGATGAGGAAACTGGGACACAACAAGCTTTCATTACTTACACAGATATCCAGTTGTGCTTCTCACCTGTTCGTCTCTTACCAGGACCATTGCAGCAGCTCTCTCCCTGCTGTCAGTCCCTCCATGGCCACCAGGGTCAGCATTATGTTTCCATAACACAAGAACAGGTAGACTTGAGCGTGGTTGAATGATGACTGGAAAGCATCCTTGGAGGTGGTTTGAAGGCATTGTCTGAGCTGCTCAAATATACTGAAAAAGACATTGTCTGGCTGAAGGGACTGGCTAAATAAAGTTGTTATGGAGACTCTGCAATAACATGTAAGAAGGCTCATGTATGAGCATTACATGAAAAAAGGATCTGAAATTGAAGTGGACTATGATTACTATTTAGCAGAAATATAAAATACACCAGAAAAGACTGAAAGGAAAACTTTAAGTGGTTGTGTTACAGCAATAAGAGTATAGTGGTCTTTTTTTTTCTTTTCCTGCCCCCTGCCCACCATTGTCTATAATGTGCATATATATATATATATATATATATATATAAAATGTGCTTATATACATATAAGCACATTATATACATATAAGCCATGGTTGCACCACTGTACTCCAGCCAGGGTGACAGAGTGAGACCCCATCTCTTTTAAAAAAAAAAAAAAAAAAAAAGTACATGTATAGTCCAGTTTTTTTCCCATGCTTATATACATATAAACACATCGTGTGTGTGTGTGTGTGTATACACATATATATATATATATATATATAAAAAATTTCTTTTTTAATGGAAAAAAAATACAGCCTGGGCACAGTGGCTTACACCTGTAAACCCAACACTTTGGGAGGCCAAGGCAGGAAGATCACTTGAAGCCCAGAAGTTTGAGACCAGCCTGGGCAAGATGACAAGACCCCCATCACTGCAAAAAAATTTTAAAAATTAGCCAGGCATGGTAGCATGCACCTGTCATCCCAGGTACTCAGGAGGCTGAGGTAGGAAGGTCACTTAAGCCAAGGAGGTTGAGGCTACAGTGAGCCATGGTTGCACCACTGTACTTCAGCTTGGGTGATAGAGTTAGACCCCATCTCTTTAAAAAAATAAAAATAAAAAGTATACATGTACAGTCCAGACAGTTTTTTTCCCAATATTTTTGATCCATGGTTGGTTGAATCCATGGATGTGGAACCCACAGATAGGGCCAACTGTGTGTCTGTGTTGTTTTATAAATGTGTTGGAAAAGATCTTGTACAGCATTGTCTGGTGTCAGCCGCATTTAAATTTTTTAGTGGCCACATTTAAAAAAAGAAGAAACCAGTGGCATTAACTTTAGTAATATTTTTATTTAACCCATTATATCTAAAATATTTTAACATTTTTATATTCAAAATACAAACATTACTCAAGAAAAAAAAAATCTTAAATGTTGGACTCTCTTCTACCTTGTAAGCTTTATAAGCCTCACAGTTATTAGCACGATGCTTTGCTCTGCTCACATAGGCATCCTCAGTCACTTCAGTCAAACCCTAAAAAACAATGGTTTGTTTGTTTTATTCTGATAGGCCTGATAAGTCATGCTAGGTAGCGTAGCATTCATTATCTAGCTTGGAAAGCATTGCTTCCTACGACATGGCATTGTGACTACACATCTGTTCATAGAAATATAAATAATCACTAAGAGCTTGCATCTAGGGTCTGATAGCCTGGGCTTGAACCCCATCTTTATCACTCAGTAGCTCTGTTCACAGCAATAGAAATAATTGAAAATAGCTTGGATTCTAGGGTCTGCTAGCCTGGGTTTGAACTCCATCTTTATCACTCAGTAGCTCTGTATTCTTGACCAATTTACTTAGTACTCTGTGCCTCAGTTTTCTCGTCTGTAAAATGCAGATTTAATATTACTTCCCTACCTTTTAGGATTGCTGTAAGAATGAAATAATGTAAGGCACTAGAAATAGAGGACATAGGTAATCTCTGAATAAATATCAGTTGCTGATCACCTTCATAATTTTTCCTCCTTAGTAGAAGTTTAATAAAGTCTAAAAAATTTCAACTTAACAAAACTTTTCTGTCAGTGTTTTTCTGAACAACCACTTCAGGATACCATTGTTCTTTGTTCTTGTACTACTGTATGCTTGTCATCGTTGGAAAATATGTAATATTTACTGATTAACTAAATTTTAAAACTTATCTACTCTAAAGGATGACATCAAGATGATACATTTTCATTTTAAGGTTTCATCTGTGTTTTGAATAAAGGCCTATTCTCTTTGCTAAAACCATTTCCAGCTTAGGCAAATTCATGATTTAACTTAAGGGCAAAAAGAAGGAATAGTTTTCAGGACATCATGGGGGAAATATAGATAGTCAAGAGAAAAGATTTCTGTACCCTCATTTTTCTTTCCCTGTTCTCTAAGCTATCCCCTGATGCCCTAAGGATGAAAAGCTAGAGCTGCTGGGATTGGTACTTCAGGAGTGTGATTAATTATACATTGAATCCTGTCTTGGGAGAGCCTATCCTAAATTCACCACTGACTTTTTCTACTCTTACAGCCTACCTTGTCTAGCTCACAATATCCAGCTCACTCTCCTCCTTCTAGCCTTCCTCCTTACCTCTCTTCATTTAAGCAAGAGCCATGCTCTGTTCTCTGTCTTCTTTTTTTGTGAGACAGAATCTCGCTTTGTCACCAGGATGGAGTGCAGTGGCGCAATCTGGGCTCACTGCAACCTCTCCCTCCCAGGTTAAAGCAATTCTGCCTCATCTTCCTGAGTAGCTGGGACTACAGGCGCCCGCCACCACACCCAGCTAATTTTTTTTTTTTTTTTTTTTGGTATTTTTAGTAGAGATGGGGTTTCACCATGTTGGCCAGAATGGTCTTGATCTCCTGACCTTGTGATCCGCCAACCTCAGCCTCCCAAAGTGCTGGATTACAGGCATGAGCCACTGTGCCCGGCCTCTGTTCTCTGTCTTCTTATGCTTTTTACACTTTTTAATATCTGCCTGCTCTGCCTCAGATTTTTCAAATGGACATTTTGTACTTAATATTTTAGGTAGTATTTAATAACTTTTCAGATAAATCATTACTCTTGTGTAATGTTCTGGGAACGTATCCAAGCTCCACTTTCCCCAGTCTCCCCAGCACTGAAGCTTTAACCCAGAAGTATACTGTAAGATGTTCTTAAAAAATATTTTTTGTTTGATTTCATGAATAAATCTCCTTGTACATTGTTCACTTTATTATTGAACTTTCTTTATACTTTTATGTGCTATAGATTGCAATAGATATTAAATCTGCAAAGCGAGAACTGAAGAAAGCGAGAACAGTCCTACAAATGGATGAACTCAAATGTCGCAAACGTGTTTTAAGAAGGTTGGGATTTGCTACTTCTTCTGATGTAATAGAGATGAAAGGACGAGTGGCCTGTGAGATAAGCAGGTAAAATCTGGTTGTTCTAGAAAGTTGATTTTTTTTTTTTAATTTTTAAATTTAATTTTTGTTTATTTTTTTGAGATGGAGTGTCACTGTGTTACCCAGGCTGGAGTGCACTGGCACAATCTCAGCTCACTACAACTCTTCCTCGCAGGTTTAAGTGATTTTAAAATAACTGTTATCTTTAGGAAGAAAGAGCTTTCTTAAAATATAAAGTTTGTACAGTACCTTCCACACTTAATACAGTTTTGAACCGTGAAATTGAGAAATTAGAAAAATCTCTTAGATCTCAGTAATTAACACGAGCACTCCTAGCATTTGTATGTATTTCCTTTGACTTTTTTTAATGCCTTGCGGGATTTTTACATAATCTTAGTTTATATATAATTTTGTATACTTTTTAAAATTTATTAACATTTTCCCACCTTGAAACTTAACCTAGTAACCATTATCTTGTTACATGTGTAGCAAACTGTAATGAGATTTTGGACTAATAATAGGATTTTACAACAGCACTTATTATAAACCACAGTTTAAAACTACTTATATTATTTTTTGTTTCAGTAATCTTCTGTCACATTACAGATGACATCAAAACTAAATTATTTACAACATCAACAGTTACTTTATGCTCTTACTGTTTTTATGGGTCAGAAATTCAGGAAGAGCTCATTTGGATGATTCTGGCTCAGTGTCCCCCAGGATTGCTGTCAGACAGGTGGTTAAGCTGTAACAGTAGGAGTCCGGAGCAGCTGGGGAATGTTAGGACCTCTTTCTCTCTGTTAGAGCTTCTCCATGTGGTCTCTCTACGTGGGCTAGTTTGGGCTTCTTCACAGTATGGCAGCCTCAGGATGCTTACATGGTAGCTGAGGGCTCCAGTGTGAGTCTTCTAGCTGGCTAAGGTTGCCTTTTCTGACCTAGCTTTACCTTTTGTAACCTAGCTTTGTTATCATAAGCATCATTTCCACCACATTCTCTTGATTACAGGTGAGTTATAAACCCTCCTGGATTCAAGTGGGGGATAATTAGATTCCACCTCTTAATGGGGAAGTGGCTGTTGTTCAATATGACTTTCTGTGATAATGGAATTGTTCTGTATCTACACTGTTCAGTACAGTAGCCACTATTTAGCATTTGACACGTGCTTCGACGGAGGAACTGAATTTTTTAGTTTATATCATTTTAATTAAAATTGAAATTTCCACGTGTGCACGTGGCAGTCTTTATAGATCAGTGCAAATCTAGAAGAACATGTGGTATAGGAGATGCTGTTGTGGCCATCTTTAGAAAATACAATTTATGATACTGTTCTAAAAACTGTGTTAGTTATTTCCCACCATGAGGAATGTCTCCTGACTTAGGAGCCAGTTTGCCTCTGTCCTCCTTAACTGGAAAGTCATAAGCTGGTAGTTCAGGCAATATCCAGTCTGAAGATATATCTTGTTTTGTCTATATAGTGATAATCATCATTTTCAGTGGATATATAAAAGACACTTTTGAAACAGTTTTTTTATGTACTCAGCATGGCCAGGATGGACAGGACCAGAGAACTACAGGCCTTGTAAATGATTTCAGACTTTCTTAGTAAAAATGTATTTATATCGTTCATCTGTCCAGATGTTACAGACTCAGATGTCTGCATAGAACCAGGAGACTGTGGTGAACAGGACAACTCTTAGCCACCAAAAGGGGGCAGTGACTACCCAGCCCTAGTTAGTTGTTATCACAGGATAATGTGCTATTGAATTTTAATTAATAACATATCCAGGATTAAATCTAAACTGCAGTACTGGTCTACTGATTCATATGCTAACGTTATTGGGATTATTTCCTTCTAATAATTATTGTTTTACAATTAATACAGAAATTTCCTTTAGATATCCACAATTAGATTTTGTGTTAGAAGAATGGAAATTGATTTTATTCCAAGATACATTTTTCATTTATAATGATAACAATATTATATCAAAGTTTGTTAACTTTCCCCAAAATTTGCAAAAACTGGGGCATCTTCCTAGACTCCTTCTCTCACCCATTTTTGCCTTTTTAAACATTGCCACTGGCTAATGTGTATCCTTCATTATTTTTGGCCTCAATTACTGCAGTTGCCATTCTAATTATTCATTGCCTCCCTTCTTAAGTTTTCAAAACCCAAAGCACAAATCTGGTATGTCGTTCCTCTTTTCTTATTGAAATGGGATCTTGCTCTGTTGCCCAGGCTGGAGTGCACTTGTGCAATCTCGGCTCACTGCAGCCTCAATTTGCCAGGCTCAAGTGATCCTCCCGCCTCAGTCTCCCAAGAACCTGGGACTGTAAGTGTGTGCCACCACGGCTGGCTATTTTTTTTTTTTAAGTTTCTGTAGAGACGGGGTCTTGTTATGTTGCCCAAGCTGGTCTTGAACTCCTGTGATTAAGCAGTCCGCCCACCTTAGCCACCCAAAGTGCTGGGATTACAGGTGTGAGCCACTTCACCCAGCACCCCTTTGTGCCATTCTGTTTGGTAAAAGTCCCTCAGTGATTCCTTATTGCTTTTATAATAGATTCCATAATTTAGTATATTCTTACTCTCCCTCTCCAGCAGTCTATTGCCACATCCCACACTGCTTTTCCTTTTGTTTCATATGACCTTTAACCTCTACCCCATGTCCTGCGATTCTTGCATATTTTTGCAAAGAACTTCGAAAGTTGCTCTGAACTTCTTCAATCTGATTTTAGGCTCCTCCCCTTTTTTTCCCCTCATAGCCACTTGTATAAGTCTATTAGAGCTCTCGGTTAGATTACTGTTCTGTGATTATCAGCTTGTCTGCCCCCCACGTTAGACTGTAGCTTCTTGAAATAGTCTTTCCTCATTTGTATTGTTGCCCTCTTTGCTTGACTTAACTCTTAGCTTAACACTAGAGACCCAAATTTAGTTTTTGACTTTTATTTATAAATATTTTAACTGTTGGTAAAGATTATAATAGTTCATGACTTTATTCTTTTTTTAAAGACTTTCCAAAAAGTAAAGGCAAAGTTTACTTTTTTAACAATACAGTACAATTATTTTATGGGTCAACTGAACCCTGATTATAGAAGTCTAGAAACATCATCTTTGTAGTGTTCCTTTTTTAGCTTGAACACAGTTGCAAATTCAGAATTTTTCATTTTCCACCCAAGGAGAAAAATAAGTGAAGATATTTTGCAGTTGTTACTCAAATCAGAAGATAAACACAACAGGACAAAACGTACTGTAGTCAAAGTGGTAATGGTGAGATTGATTATATAAGCAAAGTCTCAGACCCTAGGTAAATTCTCAGACATCATAACTAGTGCATGAACAATATTTTTCTTTTTTTTTTATTTTTATTTTTTGAGACAAGGTCTAGCTCTGTCACCCAGGCTGGAATGCAGTGGCAAGATCATGGCTCACTGCAGTCTTGACCTCCTGGGCTTAAATGATCCTCCCACATCAGCCTCCTGAGTAGCTGGGACTCCAGGCATGTGCCACCACGCTCAGCTAATTTTTGTATTGCTTTGTAGAAACAGGGTTTTGCCATGTTGCTAGGCTAGTCTTAAACTCCTGGGCTCAAGCGATCTACCTGTTTCAGCTTCCCAAAGCGCTGGGATTACAGCCATGAGCCACTGTGCTCAGCTGAACAATATATTTCTAGGGACAAATATATATATACACACACACACACACACACATATATATTTAAATATATATATTTATGAGATTATTCATTTAATCATTCAACAGAAAGGACGTAGTTATGTAATGTCTATGATGAGAACCTGGACCATCTCATTTTGCTAAAAGGACTTGTAATAGTAGTCTCATCTTTTATGATTTGTGCACCAAAGTTTCCTTATATGGTCCACAAGTAGTCAAATACACAGTTGTGTATATAAGGAAATTGGAAAGAAACAGATGATGAAGAAATTTTTTAAAACCTGTTGATCATTCTAATCTTTGTAATAATAAATATATTGTCCTTATAAGTCTGTACATGAAAATGTTTTACAGTTATGGAGGAAAGAAGGTGACCTTCCTCTCCTCAACAAAATCAAGTTGTCAGTTTAAAAAAATGTATTTTGATGATGCAAAAAGGACTCAGAAGTAGTAAGCTAGGACTTAAAAGAGATATAAATCTGGAATTGTAATTTTGACAGGGCAAGTGTGAGAAGAAACAGAAGTAGTGATGAGCTAGTACCTACCTATTAAAGATGTACTTGAAATCTAGAATTGTATTTCCTAGATGGATATTTTTCAGATTCGTGGATGACAGTTGGTGACCAGCAGTTTGTTGCATTCAAAGGCTCTTGCCCATCTTGGTTATATACCTTTCAGCCTTTAGAAAATATGAATTAAAATGTGAGTCTTCTGGCCAGGCGTGGCATCTCACACCTGTAATCGCAGCATTTGGGGAGACCGAGGCAGGAGGACTGCTTGAGCTCAGGAGTTCCAGACCAACCTGGACAATATAGCAAGACCCCATCTCTACTATAATATGAAAACTTTAAAAAATTACAACATAAAAATAAAAAAATGTGGGTCTTCTTATGAGTACATTTTAATTAAGATTTCTAATAAAATTGTTTTTCATTATTTTTAGTCTACAGATTATTTGTAAAATAACTGAAAAGTAATTATAAGAGTCCTTTGGCCCTAGAAAATAAATGACAGTGATGATTTTTCCTAGCGTACTAAAGGTTAAGAAATTGTTCTTATTTCAGTGAATGTTTGCATTTTGATATTTGAAATCTTTATGTGAAATCCCCATTTTACATTGATTATGTAATCAGTAATTATAGAGATCTGCTTTGTCCTTAAATCATTGTCATTCCTCATTGATTACTCCTTAAGGTCAAATAATATGTTTTATTAAAAACTACATGTTAAAGGCATATGTGTGTGTGCATGTGTGTTCTGACATTTTAAATTTATTCTTTTGTTTTGCCGTTGTAGTGCTGATGAGCTCCTTCTAACTGAGATGATGTTTAATGGCCTTTTCAATGACCTTTCTGCAGAACAGGCAACAGCATTATTAAGCTGCTTTGTGTTTCAAGAGAATGTGAGTTAATTGATTTAGCACATCTTATTAATTCACACATCCAATAGTGTTATGGCTGTATTATCAAATATTACTAATACTTACATATTACAGGTTAATGTTAATTGGAAATCACAGCAACTTTAACACAAATGTACTAAGAAAATTGAATGATTAAATACATATTATTAGAAAGAATAAAATAAGATTTGTTAACAATCACTATTAATTAGATTTTAAGTTTTAAATTTGTTCTGTAACCCAATTCATTGAACATTTGGCCGAGTCCTAGACAGTCCTAGAAATAAAAAGATGAATGAGAATAAAACTAGGAAAGTCTGATAAAAATGAAAGTGGGGAGTGAGGTTGAATTAACTCTACTCCCCAGTATTGAAGAATAATGATGAAGCAGTCCGTCCTGCTAGGAACTGAAACATTAGTTTTCATGGGCACGGTTTGAGTTAGTGATTATAAGATCCTTGTTGGTTTGGCAGCAGTTTTTTTTATATGAGTAATTAGTTCACTTTCAACAGTTCTTAAGAAATCAAAAAATGGAGTGCTGAATGGAACACATAAGAACACTGATTATCCTTGTACTGCATTCCAAACACCAGTATGATTCATTTTTAAAAGTAAGATGTGTTGTTTTACATTTAAAATTTAAGACTTTATTTATTGTAGATGAAGTGGATAGAATGAGAATAAGACAAGGACATCTGCCTTCTAAAAATAATTTAATATTCTAAATTTTTGGAAGACCTTTTACTATACATACTTAGTTTAACTTTTAAGTAAATTGTGTAGGACAAATTGTAGAGTTTTTTTTTTTAAGTTCCACAGCTCTTAAATCTTGGGGCAAGATGTCAGTATAAGGAGTTTAGATTTATTCATTGAAACCACACCCAATTGGTCTGTTTACCTGTTAACTGTTTCCCTATTTATTAATCAGATCAAATATATTACTTCTTGAAGTAGATAGGTACTTTTCTCAGGTCCCTGATTACTGATTAGAATCACAGCTGTTAGTGGCAATGATAACAAATAGGACAATAATCCAAAAACAGTTTATGCTTTCCTGAGATTGCCTACTATGCACCTGTGAAATATGCATACAAAAGTATTTTTCCTTAGGCTCAAAATTTTATTGTATCAATTTCCAAGATAAAAATAATTAAGAACATTTGTCAAACTTGGAATAGGAAGGTTCAGGGATTTAGGTTTGTAAATAGTTTGGGGATAGGTGATCTTCTACCCATGTCACATTTTGTCTTTTCATTATTTGCGTGTTCTTGTTGTTTTATACTGTGGCACTATTACAGTAGTTCCTTTTTCTGAGAGGCCAATTATATTCCCTCTTCAAAGGAGTTGGTTAAGCCAAACCACAGCTCTTAAATCTTGGGGCAAGATGTCAATATGTGCATTTAACATTTATTCAGTGAAGCCACACTTTGTTATATACAGTGTCATCAATTCTTGTGGTGGCGCCTTTTAACATTGAGATGAAAGATTGTACTAATTGTCATGTGGATTTTTCTTGATGCTTTTAACAGAATGTTTTCTGCCAAAAAGAATGTTGTCTTCTAGTAAATATAGTAAAATACTTGTTATAAGTAAAGATGAAATTCGCTTAATATAATAACTTCTATTTTAAAATGTATTTATAAAACTATCTCAACATTTAAAAAGTAATATTTAAAAGGTTACATAAATCTTCATAATATAAAGATCAAGTGCACACAAAAATTTATTAAGCGCCCAATGAGGGCAGTGCACAGATCTATGCACCAGAGATGCAGCAGAAATGTTTGCTTTCCTGATACTTACATGCTAGTGGATGAAGATAAAGAAATACAATACACATACATTCTGTCAAATGGGGGTGAAGATTTTTGGAGAGAAGTGAGAAGAGTCAGATCACTGGGGGGTTGGGGTTACTATTTTAAATAAGATGATTAGAAAAGGCCTCACTAATGAAGTGAAATTTACATTGAGGCCTACAGGAGAGATGAGGGAACAAACTGTACATACCTGGTGGGAGAACGTTGTTAAAATCACAATTAACCTCCTCATATCAGAACTGGTGCCTTCTACCTATAGTGAACAGCAGAGAGGAATGTGATGAGTAACTGTTGACCATGAATAGACACAATATCAAACACATTTCACAGTCTTGGGTTCTTTATTAAACTGAGATATTAAGGTCATTCTGGCTATTTTGCTTTTTTGCCATTCATGAATAATTTCTGGTTTAGCAACAATAATATAGAATCTGGTTCTTGATTTATTAAACATATATGCATGATGCAAATCAAAATCAAGTCCTATGTAAGTACAGGTGCTTAAAATAAAGGCAGATATGTCGCAACTAACCTACAGTTGCTTTAAAAAAAAAAAATTTTAGGGATCGGGCATGGTGGCTCATGCCTGTAATCCCAGCACTTTGGGAGGTTGAGGCAGGCAAATCATGAGGTCAGGAGTCAACATCAGCCTGACCGACATTGTGAAACCCCGTCTCTACTAAAAATACAAAAATTAGCTGGGCATGGTGGCGCGCACCTGTAATCCCAGCTACTAAGGATGCTGAGGCAGGGGAATCGCTTGAACCTGGGAGGTAGAGGTTGCAGTGAGCCGAAATCGCACCATTGCACTCCAGCCTGGGCAACAGAGTGAGACTCTGTCTCAAAAAAAAAAAAAAAAAATTAGCTATAATTACTTTAAACCCTGTTTCACACATACATACATACCATTCTTATAGTAATTTTATTTTTGTACAGTAACTACCTTTGTCAAAAATGTCTTCACAAATAATGTCTGTTGTTCTCATGATAAACCTATTCATTTTGAGGATCTGGTTTTATTTTTCTTTGACAGGGAAAAAACCAATACACAGAATTAAGCAGCTTGTCCAACTTAATTTGGCTGGTTAGTGATAGACCTGAAACTCCATTGTATTATTCAGAAATTGACAGAATTTTCAACTGTAGGAAAGCAATACTAAGAATACTGAAACTCAGATTAAACTTCTAGCTGTTTTACACTTCATTAGAGTTAGAACATCTGTGTAAAATAAAAATTGGGGACATTATTTTTAACGTACTTTATCCTGAGTTTTCAGTTTCTAACTTTTCAGTTTCTACAGATTGAAAGTTGCCTAGAAACTAAAACTATATCAAAGATAAACTACGATAAAACCCTTTAATGTTGATGCAACTGAACTACTGCATATGTTTACAGTATTTACCCTCCCACAGTTCCATGGATAATCACAAAAAGCAGCTAGTTAGCACACTGCAAATGTAGCGGTGTGTTTTCCTCTGAAATGTAGTAACAGAATATTATAATTTAGGATGAGAGGAATAGTGATTTTGTTTGTGTAAACTGAATTGATTAGAAACTCTTAAGTGCTAATGACTGAGGTCTTATAATTTGATATGTGACTGTCTTACAAGCTTTGTTTAATTTGTTAAAACAGGTAGTGTGAAAAACCAAGAACTTTAAATGTGGGTTTTTATATCTTGTTTTCCTTTTCTTTTATAGTCTAGTGAGATGCCCAAATTAACAGAACAATTAGCAGGACCACTTCGTCAAATGCAGGTAAAAAAAATTTTTTTTTGAACTACATATTTTATGAATAGTAGATTGTAAAATAAACTTTTTTGATAATCTAATCATAGTGGTTTATCATTTCATAGAGATAAGCTATAAGGATTAAATATGTCACTTGATGTCAGTCATGTAACTTAATGTTACTCTGATAACATCTCTTGTGATTTTTACTTTAATAATTAAACAGTATTTCTTTCCCATTATTGTAATGAACTGTATAGCATTATTGTGAAAGGAGATTAAAAACTTCATAATGTAAATAGGCTGTACTTGACAGCTCAGTACATGTGTCATTTTCTTCCTCGGTACTAATAATGGTATCTTGATGGATTAGGATTTAGTTTATTTTTAATTCTTTGCACATTTTTTCATTCTGGTTTATAACAAAGTTTTGTTGTTTCATTTTGTTGTTTTGTTTTTGAGACAGTCTCGCTCCCTTACTGAGGCCTGGAGTGCAGTGGCGTGATCTGGGCTCACTGCAATCTCCACCTCCTGCATTCAAGCGATTCTCCTGCCTCAATGTCCTGAATAGCTGGGATTACAGGCCTGCCACCACGCTCGGCTAATTTTTGTATTTTTAGTAGAGATGAGGTTTCACCATGTTGACCAGGCTGGTCTCGAACTCCTGAGCTCATGTGATCCTCCAACCTCGGCCTCTCAAAGTGCTGGGATTACAGATGTGAGCCACTGTGCCCAGCCTATAATAAAGTTTTAAAATCTGTTTTATCATAAGAAATTGTTTGTCTCTGGGTCCTCAAAGCCACAGTAGTTTATAGTTAGTAATAAATTTATCTCATTAATGTCATAGGATAAGCCGATTTTATCTGCCTTTTCAACATTAGACAAAGACAAGGAAAGATGAGCTAAGGAATTACAAGAGAGGAACAAAAAAATGTGTCATAAAAAGGCCCCTTCAGAACAACAGACACTGGTGCCTAGTTGAGGGAGGAGAGTGGGAGGAAGGAGAGGTTGAGGAAGAAAAAAATGTAAAAAACCTGTGGCATATTATGCTTAGTACTCAGCTGACTAAATAATCTATACACCAAACCCCTGAGTCACAAGTTTACCTAGATAAGAAACCTGTACGCATATCCCTGAGCCTAAAATAAAAGTTAAAATATTTTTAAAATAATAATTCAAAAAATTCTGATTAAAATAAAAAGGCTGGTTCAATGGAACATGTAACATGCGTTAAAATCACTAAGAAATTTAAATTTCTAGAACCAGCAAAGTCTTCATAGGTTCATAGGCCTAGGAGTTTTTGGTCTTTTAGATTGCCAAGTAAAGAAGAATGAAGTTTCTCAACTTAGAGGAAAACAATATGAAGATACGTACATTTTTAACCATTGTTGGGGGAAATTTTATTTTCCTCTAGGATTTGTATTTCTCTAAATCTGTTTTGTAATGAAATAGAGATTAGTTAAATGCTGCTCTTGAATACTTTTAATGAAGAGTTCTGTCTGTTTGTTGAAAAGGTATCACTGGCTGAAAAGCATGCTCTTGATACATTTACGTCAACATAATGGGAAAGATTGGCCGTTTGATCACTTAGTAATGGAACAGGCACTGTGCCTACTTAGGAGCAGAATGTCCACATTGCAGACATAATACCTAGGAAGAAAAAGGGACCTCCTGGAATACTGGCTTGGAAACCTAAAGAATAGGGTGATATGGGAGATCATAAGTAAGGAATTTTAACTCTTTTATCTTTAAAGGAATGTGCTAAAAGAATCGCAAAAGTTTCAGCAGAAGCCAAATTGGAAATTGATGAGGAAACTTATCTAAGCTCATTTAAACCTCACTTAATGGATGTAGTATATACCTGGGCAACTGGAGCTACATTTGCCCATATCTGCAAAATGACAGATGTCTTTGAAGGTATGGTTAAATTTTACATATATATATTTACAGTATAAGAAATACAGTTAGGATGGTATTGTTTTAACTAAACAAGAATAATATGTATTTTTAATATTTGGTAATTAAATGAAATCTCCCTATTATATAGATTAAAAAATATTCTCCACAAATTCTTTGTATTATTTAATAAGCATAGTCTGTTCATTAGGAAGTCCTTTAGAATCTAAACTTTATAATTCTGTGCAGTTATAATTCTATGAGTTTCTACAGTCACAAGCAGATGACCCTAATAAGTCATATTTATGTGGGCATTTTTCCTTTTCACTTTTGTTCTGCTGGTGAGCTATATAATTCCACTAAAAATAGCAGAGCTGAAAATGATCAGTCATTCCCTATGTAATAACTGACTTGGCTTTAGTCAGACTGTTATTGCAGCATGAATCAGATTAAATTTAATGAGCAGGACTTTAAGAGACTGAAGAATAATTGTTACTCAACTGAAGAGAAATTTTAGATGAAAAAACTAAGGCAAAAGAAATATAAGGAAAAATTATAAGTGAATTATAAGAAGCAAAAAAATAAGTAGACTGTTTAAACAAACCCATATTTTAAAATGCTGCATTCAGTAGGAAAAGATTGGCTTATGTGTTTATAAATGGCCAGTTGTATTTACTGAATGAGATAATTTACATTGAACTTTCTTAAAAATGAAAATACATGAGTTCTGTATAGAGATTATAATAAGAACGGCTACTATTGCTTATAGATTTAGTTTGAGAAAAATTACATGTTTAACATGCCCAATATTATAGACCTTTCTGTCATGCGTGTCCGTGTGAAGAGACCACCAAACAGGCTTTGTGTGAGCAACACGGCTGTTTATTTCACGTGGGTGCAGGCGGGCTGAGTCCAAAAAGAGAGTCAGCGAAGGGAGATAAGGGTGGGGCTGTTTTATAGGATTTGGGTAGGTAAAGGAAAATTACAGTCAAAGGGGGGTTGTTCTCTGGCGAGCTGGAGTAGGGGTCACAAGGTGCTCAGTGGGGGAGCTTTTTGAGCCAGGATGAGCCAGGAAGAGGAATTTCACAAGATAATATCATTGCTTAAGGCAAGGACCGACCATTTTCACTTCTTTTGTGGTGGAATGTCATCGGTTAAGGCGAGGCAGGGCATTTGCACTTCTTTTGTGATTCTTCAGTTACTTCAGGCCATCTGGGCCTGAAGTGCAAGTGCAAGTCACAGGGGATGCGATGGCTTGGCTTGGGCTCAGAGGCCTGACACTTTCAACTGATATTCTTAAAGAAGTAATAGATTACTGATATTATGAATCAGTTATTTTTATGCTGTATAGGTTAAAATGCTCTGCAACAGAATATTAAAAACTTAAAACTGAGGACCTTTACTGTATTGACTATATTGAACTTTATGGGTTTTAAGGTTTTTAATGTTAAAGTTTATAGCACCTTTTAAAATTACGTTATTGTATCTTACATATTTTTTCTAGGGTTTATAAACTTCTAAGTCTCCTCTAAATGATCATTTAGTCAAACAGTCCCAAAGCATCCTTTGAATTCTGTTACTGGGAAAGTCATTGTTCATTAAGTAGGTATTATATGCTGAATATTGTGCTAAGAGCTCTGTATAATTTACATGTAATCACCAAATAGCAATTCAGGGTAGATATTATCTCTACTTTGCACAAGGAGACTATGGTAAGCAGTTTGGCCAAGGTGATGTGACAGCAGGATGATTTAAACTCTGGTCTCTGTAACTACATGTAACTTCACTTAAGCACCATAGCACCTTATCCTTAAATTTTGGATCACCTGAAAATTTCTTAAACCCTACACTAGACTATACCATCTCCATCCACAGAAAATTCATGCTTGGAGCAATACTAAGTAGGTCTCTAATAGTGGATGATGTTTAGCAACATCTCTAATAGTTAATGGTGTTTGGCTGAGTCAGTGAGAAGAGGGATGATTTGTACTTACTGATGAAAATTGCTTAAAACAGGAGCACAGGTTGGTATATGACAATTGTATGTTTCAGCAGCACTCAGGCATCACATAGAGCACCACCGATCTTCAGTCTGACATCTTTTTGGAACATAAGAATGAAATTAGTAACTGTTCAATGCCTAAATAATTCCAAGACTTGGTAATACAATACTCATATTTATATAATATCTGCTTCTCTGAAAAGTCAAAACACAATGACATAAAACAATAGTGGTACATGGCAAAGAGTAGCCTTTTTTTTTTTTTTTTTAAGAAAAGTAAAAAGCAGGCCAGGCCCGGTGGCTCACGTCTGTAATCCCAGCACTTTGGGAGGCCGAGGTGGGCATATCATGAGGTCAGGAGATCGAGACCATCCTGGCTAACATGGTGAAACCCCGTCTCTATTTTAAAAACTACAAAAAATTAGCTGGGCATGGTGGCGGGCACCTGTAGTCCCAGCTATTCGGGAGGCTGAGGCAGGAGAATGGCGTGAACCCGGGAGGTGGAGCTTGCAGTGAGCCGAGATCACCGCCACTGCACTCCAGCCTGGGCGACAGAGCAAGACACTGTCTCAAAAAAAAAAAGTAAAAAGCAGGGGCAGTAGACCTGGCCTGTCAGATGAGTATATTTTTTTAAAAATCTAGGAATTAATATAAAATTGTCTTAATGGATTATGTTCTTTCTGCCTAAGTGGAAGTTACCACAGTATGGAAGATGAATCCTAAACTGCCAAATTGAAGATGGTTTGTAGCTCGTACTAGTTGCCAGCTATGAGTTGACTTTTTCCACAGCATACTGTTAGGCAGGAATCTAGACCTAACATGGCGGTGTTACCCAGCGTAGCAGGCCTTTTGTTAAAGACTTCCCTTCCTCTTTGAACACACCCTCAGACTTACATACGTCAGAGGTTCTGACTGG
Organism: Macaca mulatta; assembly: GCF_049350105.2. Lineage (NCBI taxonomy): Eukaryota > Metazoa > Chordata > Mammalia > Primates > Cercopithecidae > Macaca > Macaca mulatta. Next base: position 63,210,862 of record NC_133411.1, read on the forward strand.
GCAACCACACTCCCCCATGACTTACAGCTCACCTGCATTCCACAAGTTCGTAAACAGCAGTTTCGGTTAACAGTTTCCAAAGACCCCTTCCCCGTGACCCTTACTCAACTCCTGCCCTAGTAGTTTCAAGACCTCCCAGGCCCTGTTTGCACAACCAGCTTCCCTACCTCTCGGGCTATAAAAAGCCTGTACCCTCCTCCCTCAGCGCAGCTTCCTCGGCCCCCACCTTTGGACCGAGGAACCTCGCCCACAAGCCCTGATAAAAGGCTATTCTCGCTGCCATTTGCCTTGTGTCTTCGTTCCTGGTTCGGCTCCAGCCTCAGTTTCCTCTTACATTTGGTGCCGAAACCCGGGAGGAGACCCCGCTCCCCGGACCCCTGCCGCGTCGGGCGGGCTGTCCTCTCCCCGAGCCGGGATCCCCTCCTCAAGCCTGGAGCCGTCTCACCAAATTTGACTCAATTTGATCACTGCTGGGTAAGTTTCCCCCCCGTCCTGAAGGCTCCCTCCGGGAGTCCCTGTCCGAAACGCGCGGCTGCGTCAGGGGCTCTCTCTGGTCAGCTGTGACCTTGGCACTGTGGACTAGGAGACATCCAACCTCCCCGGAAGCCACCGTACCCCGCACTCTGCGTGGCAGTGGGAGGACACTCCCATTGCCTCCGGACCGCCCGCCTTGAGACCATGGGAACTACCCAGTTCAAACCAAACCGAAAATCCCCTCTGGGGTGCCTCTTGGCGAATCTCCAGACTTTAAGTCTCAGCCAAGACGTAAAACGAAAGCAGCTCATTTTCTTCTGTATAGCATGGCCGCAATATAAATTGGATAATCAGTCTCAGTGGCCTGCAGAAGGCACTCTAGACTAACATTCTCACAGATCTGACCAACTTCTACAAGAGACTAGGCAAATGGTCCGAGATACCCTATGTTCAGGCCTTTTAGGACTTGCGTTCTCACCCAGATCTCTGCGCCCAATGCTCGTTAGCTGAAGTTCTGCTTGCAAAGTCTCTTCCCGCGAGCAAGGAGAGGGATGATTCCTCCTCTTTTTCTGAGCCTCCTGACACACTATCCCCACCACCCCTCCAGTCTCCCGCCCAACCTCCTCCTTACCCTGACCCACCATTATCCCCATCCTCATCAACGCCTCCCCACCTTTTCCCCCCTCCTGTGCCCTTGCCAAACTGGACAGATTCTGTCTCCCCTACCTCCACCTCCTCCCCTTCCTCGCCTGTCTCAACCCATACTCAGTCCAGGACCAACCTCCTGTGCCCCTTACGAGAGGTGGTGGACCCTGAAGGAGTAGTCCGGGACCATGTGCTGTTTTCATTGGCAGACTTGTCTAAGGTTGAGGAGCGTGCAGGCTCCTTTTTGGCCAATCCTACTCGTTATATCAAAGAGTTTAGGTATCTATGCCAGGCATATGATCTCACCTGGCACGACCTTCATGTCGTTATGACCTCAACCCTGTCTCCTGAGGAGCAGGAACGCATCCTAGCGGCAGCCAGGCAACATGCTAACCAGGTTCATTTAACTGACCCTGCCAGGCCAGTCGGCACCAAGGCAGTGCCCTCAGCTGAGCCTGACTGGGACTACCATGTAGGGCAGGCAGGCCGCTGCCGCCGAGACATGATGGTTCAGTGCCTTCTTGCCGGCATGCAGGCAGCCTCTAACAAATCAGTCACCTTTAACAAACTAAAGGAGGTAGTCCAAGGCGCAGATGAAAATCCGGCTGTTTTTCTTAACCAGCTGACTGAGGCTCTTATTCAGTACACCTGCCTTGACCCTGCCTCCCCCACAGGGGGGACCGTCTTGGCCTCATATTTCATTTCTTAGTCAGCCCCCAATATCCAAAAAAAGTTTAAAAAGGCAGAGGAAGGCCCTTAAACTGCCATCCAGGATTTAGTCAAACTGGCCTTCAAGGTCTACAACTCCAGGGAAGAAGCAGCTGAGGCCCAACAACAGGCCAGGCTAAAACAGAAGGTACAACTCCAAACTCAGGCCTTGGTAGCAGCCCTGAGGCCGGCCGGCTCCAGGAGCTCCCAGAAAGGAGGTACTACCTGAGCGCCATCTGGTGCCTGCTTCAAGAGCGGCAATGACAGCCACTGGGCCAGGCAGTGCCCTAACCCAAAGGAGCCAGCTCGCCCCTGTCCGAACTGTCGGCAGATGGGCCACTGGAGGTCAGACTGCCCCAACCTAAGGACAGTCGCTGCGCCTCCACGTGACGACCCTCCTCCAGGTGTTGGAGGCGCCTTCCAGCTCCTCGACACTGACAAAGATTGAAGAGGCCCAGACTCGGGGACCCCTCTCTCGCCGAGCCCAGGGTCATGCTCCAGGTAGCGGGTAAGTCCATATCCTTCCTTATGGACATGGAGGCTGCCTACTCTGTTTTGCCTTCCTTCAGTGGCCCCAGCCACCCCTCCACTGTCACAGTCATGGGAATTGATGGCACTCCCTCCACCTACCGCCAGACTCCTCCTCTGTCTTGCCGCCTGGATGGCTCCCTCTTCTCGCACTCCTTTCTTATCATTCCTTCGTGCCCAGTCCCCTTGTTAGGATGAGACCTCCTCTCCAAGCTAGGGGCCTCAGTTCACTTCCGACCCAACCCCTGCCCACACCTTGCGTTCCTCTTCCCCCTTCTCTCACCTGACAAACCCCGCCAGCCTGACCCCCATCTCCCATTTCCAGTCCCCATTAACCCTAAGGTGTGGGACACCTCCACCCCGATCATTGCCCAGCACCACACTCTGGTCCGCATCCGGCTAAAAGATCCTTCCACGTTCCCTTCTAGACCCCAGTTCCCTATCTCCTTTGAACATCGACAGGGATTAAAACCTATCATTACACGCCTGTTCCAGCCAACTCACCAAGCAATACTCCTATCCTCCCTGTACAGAAAAGCTCTGGGGCCTATCGTCTCGTGCAGGACCTACACCTCATCAATGAGGCAGTGGTCCCTACTTTTCCAGTTATTCCTAATCCATATACTCTCCTCTCATGCGTTGCCGCTGACACCACCCATTTCACTGTCCTTGACCTGAAGGATGCCTTCTTTACCATCCCTCTACACCCAGACTGCCACTTTCTGTTTGCTTTTACATTGGAAGATCCAGACACTCATATTTCTTCCCAGCTGACTTGGACTGTTTTGCCTCAAAGGTTCTGTGATAGCCCCCATTTTTTCGGACAGGCACTGGCACAGGATGTTGTCCTCCGTCCCCTGACCCACAGCACACTATTGCAGTATGTCGATGACTTCTTACTATGTAGTCCTTCCTAGGAGAGCTCCCTTGCAGGTACTGCTGCACTTTTAAATTTTCTAGGCGACCGAGGTTATCAGGTTACCCCAGCTAAGGCTCAACTTTGCAGCCCTTCTGTCACCTACCTAGGCATACTCCTCACACCCACTACAAAAAGCCTCACAGCAGATAGAATAAGCCTCATTGCAATTCTCCAGCCTCCTCAGGATGCGGAAGAGTCCTTCCTAGGACTGGTGGGCACAGTGAGTCTTATCCCGTGGCCCAACTCAGGATCTTTAAGGCCTACATTAAGGTCGTAAGCAGCCTCGTCAGCCTGGCCTCTGACATCAGACAACAGGAGGAAGCCATCTCAGCTGTAGCCCAGGCAGCAAGCCCCAGGACAGCAGCAACCCTTTTTCGTGGCTAACCTTAGTCATGGAAGGGGCTCAAGTGGTACACACGGCCGAGGTACACAACATCTCTCGTTTCTTGTGTATAGCCTTGAATAAGCCCCCACTGGTTGCGGTACCTTTACCCAGACCTTTTAACTCCTCTAACCTAACCGCCTCCTTTCCCCTTCCCGGCCGAACACTACATCAATGAGTCAGGACTAGTAGAAACCAATCTCCTCACTCTAGAGAAGATTCGGGAAAAACCTCGGATCAAGGCCCTCACTTAGGTGGTGGCAGTCGTCTGTGGCCGATTAAGTCCTACCCTTTCTAAGCCCCTTACTAATCGCTGGCTTCTTGCTACTCATAGCTCCCTGTGTCCTCCACTTCATCCAGGACTGCATGAAAGAAGTCTCCCAGGTCACTTTCAGTCAGATGCTGCTCCACCCCATACCCGAGTTCCGACCTCCAAAGAACCCCACGACGACCCATACCAGCTGGAAGCAGCCAGATGAACACGTCGCCCCATTTTCTTATTAGAAAGAGGTTGGAATGTTAGGCAGGAATCTAGACCCAACATGGCAGCGTTACCCGGCGTAGCAGGGCTTTTGTTAAAGACTTCCCTTCCTCTTTGAACACACCCTCAGACTTAACATACGTCAGAGATTCCGGCTGGGCAACCACACTCCCCTATGACCTGCAGCTCACCTGCATTCCACAAGTTCGTAAACAGCAGTTACGGTTAACAGTTTCCAAAGACCCCTTCCCCATGACCCTTACTCAACTCCTGCCCTAGTAGCTTCAAGACCCCCCAGGCCCTGTTTGCACAACCAGCTTCCCTACCTCTAAAAAGCCCGTACCCTCCTCCCTCAGCGCGACTCCCTTGGCCCACGCCTTTGGACCGAGGAACCTCACTTGCAAGCCCTAATAAAAGCTGTTCTCACTGCTATTTGCTTTGTGTCTTCGTTCCTGGTTTGGCTCCAGCCTCAGTTTACCCTTACACATACTGGCATTCCTGAAGTCTTTCAGTTACTCAGGGGCTATTTCTACATCAGAGTTTGCTTGAAATCTCAGTTTGAAAATTTGAGAAATTCATTTTTTTAGCTCTAACTTGAAGTTAGATCTAACATCAGCATAATTTTTATATTTTTCTTGTGTGTGAGCCAGTAGATCAGCTTAAACCTTTCTAAAAGTTGGGATATACTATGTATTCACCCTTAAAACTATTTTTTGATATAAGTAGCAAAAAATGAGAACCTTCATTTTCTTAGTGCGGGTAAAAGAGAGATCAGACTGTTACTGTGTCTATATAGAAAGAAGTAGACATAAGAGACTCCATTTTGTTCTGTATTTGAGATGGTGTTAATCTGTAACCCTGTCCCCAACCCTGCCCTTGCAAGAGACATGTGCTGTGGTGACTCAAGGTTTAATGGATTTTGGGCTGTGCAGGATGTGCTTTGTTAAACAAGTGCCTGAAGGCAGCTTGCTGGTTAAAAGTCATCACCATTCTCTTAATCTCAAGTACCCAGGGACACATACACTGCAGAAGGTCACAGGGACCTCTCTGCCTAGGAAAGCTAGGTATTGTCCAAGGTTTCTCCCCATGTGATAATCTGAAATATTACCTCGTGGGAAGGGAAAGGCCTGATCGTCCCCCAGTCTGACACCCATGAAGGGTCTGTGCTGAGGAGGACTAGTATAAGAGGAAAGAAGGCCTCTTGGCAGTTGAGATAGAGAAAAGCATCTGTCTCCTGCCTGTCCCTGGGCAATGGAACATAAAACCCAATTGTATGTTCTATTTACTGAGAAAGGAGAAAACCGCCTTAGGGCTGAAGGTGGGGTGTGCTAGCAGCAGTGCTGCTCTTCATGCACTAAAAAGGTTTAAGGAGATGTTTGCATATGCATATCAAGGCACAGCACTTTTCCTTAAACTTATTCATGTCACAGAGATCTTTATTCATATGTCTTACTGCTGACCTTCTCCCTACTATGATCCTATTATCCTGCCACTTCCCTTTTCTAAGATGGTAAAGATAATGATCAATAAATCCTGAGGGAACTCAGAGAACGGTGCCGGGGCGGGTCTTTTGTATGCTGAGCGCTGGTCCCCTGCGCCCACTTTTTCTTTCTCTATGCTTTGTCTCTGTGTCTCATTTCTTTTTTTTTTTTTTTTTTTTTTTTTTTTTTTTTTTTTTTTTTTTTGGACAAAGGGTCAAATGCAGTTTAATGGAGGTAGGATAGTTTTTTCAGTAAGTGATACTAGAATCATTGGATACCCATATGCCAAAAAAGAAAATAAACTTGAATCCGTATCTTGTGCCTTATTTTTTTTTTTAAATTTATTTATTATTATTATACTTTAAGTTGTAGGGTACATGTGTATAACGTGCAGGTTTGTTACATATGTATACTTGTGCCATGTTGGTGTGCTGCACCCATCAACTCGTCATTTACATCAGGTATAACTCCCAATGCAATCCCTCCCCCTCCCCCCTCCCCATGATAGGCCCCGGTGTGTGATGTTCCCCTTCCTGAGTCCAAGTGATCTCATTGTTCAGTTCCCACCTATGAGTGAGAACATGCGGTGTTTGGTTTTCTGTTCTTGTGATAGTTTGCTAAGAATGATGGTTTCCAGCTGCATCCATGTCCCTACAAAGGACACAAACTCATCCTTTTTTATGGCTGCATAGTATTCCATGGTGTATATGTGCCACATTTTCTTAATCCGGTCTGTCACTGATGGACATTTGGGTTGATTCCAAGTGTTTGCTATTGTGAATAGTGCTGCAATAAACATACGTGTGCATGTGTCTTTATAGCAGCATAATTTATAATCCTTTGGGTATATACCCAGTAATGGGATGGCTGGGTCATATGGTACATCTAGTTCTAGATCCTTGAGGAATCGCCATACTGTTTTCCATAATGGTTGAACTAGTTTACAATCCCACCAACAGTGTAAAAGTGTTCCTATTTCTCCACATCCTCTCTAGCACCTGTTGTTTCCTGACTTTTTAATGATCGCCATTGTAACTGGTGTGAGATGGTATCTCATTGTGGTTTTGATTTGCATTTCTCTGATGGCCAGTGATGATGAGCATTTTTTCATGTGTCTGTTGGCTGTATGAATGTCTTCTTTTGAGAAATGTCTGTTCATATCCTTTGCCCACTTTTTGATGGGGTTGTTTGGTTTTTTCTTGTAAATTTGTTTGAGTTCTTTGTAGGTTCTGGATATTACCCCTTTGTCAGATGAGTAGATTGCAAAAATTTTCTCCCATTCTGTAGGTTGCCTGTTCACTCTGATGGTAGTTTCTTTTGCTGTGCAGAAGCTCTTTAGTTTAATGAGATCCCATTTGTCAATTCTGGCTTTTGCTGCCGTTGCTTTTGGTGTTTTAGACATGAAGTCTTTGCCCATGCCTATGTCCTGAATGGTACTACCTAGGTTTTCCTCTAGGATTTTTATGGTATTAGGTCTAACATTTAAGTCTCTAATCCATCTTGAATTAATTTTCGTATAAGGAGTAAGGAAAGGATCCAGTTTCAGCTTTCTACTTATGGCTAGCCAATTTTCCCAGCACCATTTATTAAATAGGGAATCCTTTCCCCATTTCTTGTTTCTCTCAGGTTTGTCAAAGATCAGATGGCTGTAGATGTGTGGTATTATTTCTGAGGACTCTGTTCTGTTCCATTGGTCTATATCTCTGTTTTGGTACCAGTACCATGCTGTTTTGGTTACTGTAGCCTTGTAGTATAGTTTGAAGTCAGGTAGCGTGATGCCTCCAGCTTTGTTCTTTTGACTTAGGATTGTCTTGGAGATGCGGGCTCTTTTTTGGTTCCATATGAACTTTAAAGCAGTTTTTTCCAATTCTGTGAAGAAACTCATTTCTTTTCTCAAGTCTCTCATTCCACCTAAGGAGAAACGCCCACAGGTGTGGAGGGGCAGGCCACCCCTTCATCTTAGGATACTGATTATCTCTTTTATTTTTATAGTGTTATATAGTGCTTCCATTTCAAGAATAGCCATTCTCTCCTCATCTCATTATTGTATGTGGTGGGTTTGTTTATTTTTTGCAACAGGGTCTGGCTCTGTCACGCAGGCTGGAGTGCAGTGGCATGATCTTGGCTCTTAAGCGATCCTCCCACCTCAGCCTCTAAGGTAGCTGGGACTACAAGCATGCACCACCATGCCCAGCTAATTTTTGTAGAGAGGATTTTACCATGAAGCATAGGCTGGTCTCAAACTCCTGGGATCAAACGATCCACCTGCTTCGGCCTCCCAAGGTGTTGAGATTACAGGCATGAGCCACTGCACCCCGCCTATACATGTTTTATGATTGGAAAAATATGTGGTAATCAAAGCTGTAGCACACAGTACAGTGTGTCTGTTTTTACAGGCAGATAATAATTGCATTGGAACTTTCTAATGTGCTGTGTGCAAACCATATTTGTTCCTAATAATATTCTTAATTTTCTTTTTATATGAAAATAAAAGTGGTCATTTCATATCCTGAGCCTCAGAAGTAGTTTTAAGTATTCTTCAAACATTAACTGAGGCAGTTAATGCTGTAGTGATTAAAACCGTGTTTTTGGGGGGTGTCCAATGCAAAAGAAAAGTTCATACTGTGATTCAGTTGAGAAATTTTGAAGACTATTTAAGTATTTATTATCACCCTGAAAAAAAATGATAGAATGTAGCTGTTTTTTTATTTCCATTAAACTAAATTTGAATGATAGTTTAAACAAAATATTTGTATGGGCTGATGCCTAGGGTTTTAGTCAAGCAGTCCAGAGGCTGTTACTATTTATTTCCGACTCTACATGTAAACAACATTGTACTCTTAACTGTGAAGGATAACAAAGGATTTGCTTTCCACTGAGCAAGTGTCATTAGGAAAACTTCTATGATGAATTATCTCTTGAAACTATTTACTGTACCTCTGCCTGCCATATGCTTTTTTTTTTTTTCAATTCTCCTCCCTCTGTATGCCACATGTTTTGAAAGCAAATGCTGTGAGGTGCATTTCTCAACTCTGTCCCCACCACACATTCTCTCACATGCCTTTCAAGTAGCAGTTTAACCCTTTCTTAGCATCATCAGTGTCATGAATGGTTTTCCAGTGGATTTGTCTTTTAAAAGTATTATTGCTAATAATAATAGAGTAACAATTTATTAGTAATTGTTTCTGTCTTTACATTTTGGCACCATTTGAGTACCTGATACTTACTCATTTGATGAATAATGCTGAGACCCTAGTGGGAATCAGGCACCGTGCTAGTTACAGTGTGAGCAGCAGTCTCTGCTCTCAAGAAAGGGTTCAGCCTAAGCTGGGGTTTAGCGGTAAGTAGTTGCAAGATACATGTGTGATTCTAACCTCAGGCCAAGCTAGACAGGAGTATTAGGGTCAGAGCATGAACTGTGGGAAACTGCTTTAGGGTATGCCAGAAAGCTGAAGGCAGAAATTCTGTTCTGGAAAATCTGCTGCTTACTGTCCTTAATGAGAATGATGCTGTTTTGTTCATCAACCGGGTAATGGTGATGTTTATTAAAATTGCTCTTATAATAAAAGCATATAGTTCCAAGTGTCCATCAATAGATGAATAAAGTGTGGTATATATTAGGTTGGTGCAAAATAAATTTGGTTTTTGCCATTCTAAATGGCAAGGTGTTCCATTTTAATAAAGATTAAATGGAACAGCTTTCAGTTATAAAAAAGAAAAGACATACTGACTCATGCTACAATATGGACAAACCTTGAATACATTAAGTTGAAAGAAGGCAGACACAAAGGCCACATAGTGTATAATTTCACTTATATGAGATGTCCGGAATAGGCAGATTCATAGAGACAGAGCATATTAGTGGTTGCCATGGGCTGTCCAGAAGACATGTAACTGCTTTAATGGGAACAGGGTTTTTTGGGGGTGGTAAAAATGCTCTAAAATTAGATAATGATGATGGTTACACAAGTCTGAATATACTAAAAACCACTCAGTTGTACACTTATTTAAAATAATTTTATGGTGTGTGAATTCTTTCTCCATGTGAGTTTTTCCAGAATGTAGTAAACCTCAATATAAAAAAGGGCAGTAACTGAATTGTATACTTTATGGTTAAAAAGGTGGATTTTATGTTTTATATGTTACCACTATTTGAAAAATTTTTTAAAGACAATAACTAGAAAGAATTGGATTTCTCTTTCTACTCTGGCAGGACCAAAAGAAAAAAATTGTAACAAACCAGTAGGTTAATGTAGTTTGGTTTTGTTTCGGTTTTGGTCAGCTTCATTTAGCCTATGATGGGTCATGGCTTTAAAACTTTTGTCTAGCACCTAGTCAGGCTGATGAGGCAGGATGACTTCCAAAGCTGGGCGTAAGGAGAGCCCTTGGATTACAGAGAACCATAGTAGGTAGGAGAGATGCTAGACAATTCACTACTTAGTCGTTAGTCTTCATTAATCCCTGGGCGGGTAGCCTCTATGTTTCAGGCAGCTGTGGACAGTTGGTGTTTATGCACACACCCAGTGATTTGTTGATGAGACTCTGTGGGCAACAACCACAGCCATTGTATATGCAACCTTGTGCCCAGTGGCCTAATTTGCTTGTTACCTGAAACTGTGTCAAAACTAAATTTTCCAGAAATTGAATCGAAATGTTTACAAAATGTGACATGACAGTGCTCTCTGGCCTGAATGTGCATTTACTTGCCTTACTTTTTATCTTAGTAATTTACTTTGAATGGCTTGGTCTCTGATAACTTTTGCAGATTCTGGTTAACACGAGTTACTAAAATTTGTGAAATAATATACAGTATCACATTGTGTTTCTTGGTACACATTTGAAGTCAGTCAAAACAATGTTTGAGAATGTGTCTGGCTCTTTAATGTCCTACGCAGCAGAGGACTTTGTAAAGGGTTTCATTTCAATCCTGAATGATCTGTGAGAATCTCGTCTCAGGTAAAAATCTGGTTATATTTTGAGCCACTACCTAATTTAATTCTCTTTGGATATAATTGTTTGCATAAACATTTAATATCTGATTGTATAAGTATATGACATTACCCTCTCTATCCCAGTTCCTACCCTCTCTCTTGACACCCAGAAGTTTCTGCAATTGGATTTCCTGTTTCATTGCAAGTCAGTATTGGAGCCTGCATTCCTAGCAGCTGAGAATAGAAATAACAAATAATTATTATTAATTTAATAATAGTGTAAATAGTTCATTGTTCCTACAGATTGCATTTTGAGAACTGGTATTCCTAATGTATTTCATATATTAAAAATGAAGTCACAAGCATTTTAGAGAAAGGATCTCACAATCTCTGCCCCTCTTTGCACAAGTCTAGCAAAAGTGAAACTATGTTTATAGCTCCAGCTTTGATACACTTTTTTCAGACAGATTCTAGACCCATGGGAAAAGGCTTCTTTCCTTGTGCTCCTTGAAAACACTCTGTAAAGAACGCACTAATGAAAGAATCTAAGGTCAAGAAAAATGAATGCACCTTTAAAATGACAAATTTTATCTTGTTACTCTCCTGCTAAAAACAGTCTGTTGCATTCTATGAGATGGTATGGTGTCCAGATGCCTCACTGGGCCACTCAGGGTCCTTGAATGGCTGCGGTTTGCCAGGCTTTTCTGCATTGTCATGGTGGTCCTTCCCTTGTTGATACTGCTTGGTTCTTACACAGATTATGTCGTCCTTGCAGCCTTCACCCAAAGTTGCTCCCTCCTCCTAGGGCATTTTGTTTTCCTGCTTAATACCAGGTGTCAGCACGTTAGTAGTAAACAGGTATTTCTCTACCATTAGTCAAAGGTGGGAGTTAAGCCTTTCATCTTTGTAGCCTTCCCCAGTACCTAACAGGTTTGCTACCTGATTTACTTCATGGGAAGTCCCTCAGAGTATTATCCTGTGTTCTCCTGCCTTGCCTCTTAACAAAAATTCTGCTGTTCCTGATTATTTCCATTTTACCGGTGTTTTGTTTCTTTTCTATCCAGGCAGCATAATTCGTTGTATGAGGCGCCTAGAAGAATTGCTTCGACAAATGTGTCAAGCAGCAAAAGCCATTGGAAACACTGAGCTGGAAAATAAATTTGCAGAAGGTCAGTATCAAATGCATAAGCTGTTTCTAATTTAGACCAATTTTGTGAAGCAAATCTTGAGCCCTGGACCACAACCCAGGAGGACATTTTGGGATGTTCTTCACTGCATTGTCATGGAGAGCTATCTACTGGTGTTTCTATAAAATTTAGTGTGTTGGGGGAAAAGTTGAGATTTTACATATACATCCATTTACATATATTAATTGTACACTACATGCCAGGCATTGTTTTGAGCACTAGGGAATACAGTGAACAGAAAGACACCCCTGCCTTCATGGAGTTTACATTCTAGTGTGGGGAGATAGACAATAAGTCAACAATTAAATTTATCAGATGGTGATAAAGTCTATAAGCAGAAAAGACAATAGAATTGGCAGATGGAGACAATGGTCTAGGGCCTCCACAGGGAAGGTGGCAATTAAGCCCCTTGGTGTATGCTTAATATACATGAACACCAGCAAGAGGCCAATATGGCTGGAGTAGAATGGGCGGTGAGTAAAGTAGTAGGGGTTGAAGTGAGAAAGTAAAGTATTCCATAGTTCCTAGCCGCAGGCTTCTCAACTCTGCAGTGATTGGAGGTGTGGAGCTTGGGAGTGACCTGCCCTAACTTGGACTTTACAAGGTAATTCTTGCTCTTACATTCAGGGCAAGTCTGTAGAGTAGCACAGTAGAAGCGGGGAGACCAGATCAAGAAAGGATGGCTAAACCAAGGTAGTAGTAATGGGGTGGTGTGGGGGGACAAGGGGCATAAGCATGTCTGTAAATAGTTTTGTCATGTCTACTGAATCTTGACCAAGAAAAAGGACTAAGTTAAAGTATCAAAGAATAGTAACCACATGGTTGCTGAGTCAGTCAATGCTAGTGATTTCTATTAACAACTTAGTGTCCTAAGAAGAGGTTTGCAAAAGCTGGCTTATATTTCCACATTGTTGATAAATGCAGGCCTGTTTAATGACTCAGAGTTGAAGTGTAGGTGTCAAAGTTTTAAAAATAATTTGTAATCAAAATTTGTATTTGTCCTTCCTAAGCCTAGAAAGACTTTAACATGGGAACTGAAAAAAACAGTGTCTTCTGATATAGTTTGAAAATCCAAGTCTTTGGATTTACATTTCTTTAGACAGTTTAGTCCTTCCTAGAATTTATTTTTTTTTTAATTTTTAATTTTTATTATTTTTATTTTTTTGTGGAAACAGAGTGGTATTCACATATATTTCGCTCTTGTTGCCCAGGCTGGAGTGCAGTGGTGCTATCTCAGCTCACTGCAACGTCTGCCTCCCAGGTTCAAGTGATTCTCCTGCCTCAGCCTCCCGAGTAGCTGCGACTATAGGCATGCACGAGCACGCCTGGCTAATTTTGTATTTCTAGTAGAGACGGGGTTTCTCCATGTTGGTCAGGCTGGTCTTGAACTCCCAACCTCAGGTGATCCTCCCGCCTCGGCCTCCCAAAGTGCTGGGATTACAGGCATGAGTCACCGCCCCCGACCTAGAATTTATCTTTTTAAACAGTTCTAGATACCGCCTTCCTGACCAGCCCCCATGGAGTATTTCAGAGTCAAAAGAATGGGGGTCTGGCTTCTGTTTTCCACCTCACTGAGGTAGCTGCAGATTCCTCTAGGTGTTCAGCAGGGTGTTTGACTTTCCAGGCTGCTCTCTCACCAGTTGAATCGGGGTTGGTATACTGGCTTTAAAACTTCGGTAGAGACAAGTTAGGTGTTTTGTGGTCTTGAAAGTTTAAACCTTACTTTCTTTTCTCTTAGGAATCACCAAAATCAAGAGAGATATTGTGTTTGCTGCCAGCCTCTACTTGTAGAGTCAGCTAAAGGAATGTGAGATTTTAAATTATTCACCACCTGTTTGATTACAGTTGACTACAAATGCCTGCAAGTGTGGATTTGGTTGTCCCATACATTTTAATATGTGTATTTAAATCAGACATCATTCATAGAAAGCATATTACATACATGTTTATACATAAGCATTACATTTTTTAATAAAAATGTATACAGGTGGGGCACTGTTTTGGTGGAAGGCTTGGAGTTTTTTAAATGAATTTAGAGCTATTAGATAACCACTGTGTTAAAGGTAACTATGTACACACAAAGTGGGCATCCAAGAGGCATAGCAGCAGTAGCAGTCTTTAAAGGCTTATACACTGGGAAGAAAGATGCATCCTCTTGCCATGTGGCAATCCTTTTCCTTTAGAAAACAGGCCAGCTTCACCTGGGCACCCCGCTGCCCTTCAAGGCTGGTGATTGCTCTGATAGTGATTCCCCGTTGTTGATGTTTCATGCAGAGTTGTGTGAGAGTCCTCCTCTTTTCTTTCTTTAAAAGAAGTTCTTTCTTTGAAGAAATCCGATACATATACAGCCTACAGTGCAAAACATTTAATTTAGATCAAGTTAAAAACTTGTGATCAACAGCATCCTGAGATAAATATAAACAAAAGGATATACTTTGGGGGTGTACAGATTAAAGCATATAAAAAATTAGAGACTAACTGGGATTTTTTAAAGATTATTCCAAATTAAGTAAGAGTTGCTTTGTTATGTCTTCAGCAAATAGCTTCATTTTGCCAATACTTAATAAAAGAGTTATTTCTACATGTGAATTAGTTTTTTCAATTTATACCCCCCTAAAAAAACTATTTCTAGCCAGAGCTTTTTACAATAAAAATACTAAGATTTTACAAAAATACCAAGTTTTACAAAGAGTAACCTAGTTTTTAACCTGCTGTGTATCCTGAAGTGACTTTTAATAACACTAAGATTCTTGCCCACTGCAGTTTTCTCACTGGGGATTTTTTTTTTCTATTTACTTATCTAAATGTTTAACAATATCAAGATGTAGGCTGTTGACCTGTATACTTACAACTAATACTGCAACCAGAGCTCCCTGAATGAGTCCAGTCAACACATCACTCCAGTGGTGTTTGTAATCAGAAACTCGAGAAAGGCCCACATAAATGGATACGGCAACAAGACCAAATTGCAGTGTGGGGCGTAAGAGTCTTGCCCAGTCTCCCTTCATCCTGGCTTGAAGATAAAGCTAAAAGAAAAGAATAAAGAGAAAACATAGTTTATTTAACATAACAACGCAAAAGTTTTATATTAAGGAAGGGTTGGCATTTAAAATGGTTATCGAAGTATTATTATATAGGGAACAGGACTTCTAGGCAAACATTCACGTACGCATTAATGCCTAAATGTTAATCCTTTAAAGAAACAAAACTATTGCCCTACTAACTTGTTCAGAAGAATCTATTGCCAGTCTAGCTGTAACACCCTTCAAACTGTATACAAACAAGTGTTTCCTTGTTTATGGTTTTCTAAACAGGATTTCAGGGACACTTCCTCCCCTTGCAATTTGGGTTATAATTCTGATAGTCAAGACGAGTGCTGCCATTGGTTTTTTTGTTTGTTTGTTTTCCTTAAAGAAATGGGGCTTTGCTCTGTTGCCCAGACTGGAGTGCAGTGATGTAGTCATAGCTCACTGCATCCTCAAACTCCTGGGCTCAAGCAATCCTTCCATCTCAGCTTCCCAAGTAGGTGGGACTATAGGTACATGCCACTGAGCCCAGCTAATTGTTTTCATTTTTATTTTTTGTAGAGATGAGGGTCTCACTATGTTGCGCAGGCTAGTCTGAAACTCCTCGTCTCAAGCAACCTGCCTGCATTGGCCTCTCAAAGTGCTGGGATTACAGACATGCGCCACCGCCTGACCCAGTATCGTCATTAATTCTGAGTCTTGGGATAAAGTGCTAGCATTCTGGGCACAGGTTGCCCTTGCTCTGGGCAACCTGTGGGACTATTTGATTAATTCACCAAAGAGAGCTCTTCTACCCTCAAACTATTTAACAAGGCAACTGAGACTAAATAATCTGTATTTGCAAGTAATACAGGTTGTAGGTTAGTTATGATCCAGCAAAGAAGTGTATTCTTTCAGTAGTACCTGTACCCCCTTTAAGTTCTATGACTTTTCTGTACACTAATCAGACCTAAGAAATTTCCCTTTCTCGTGTCAGTCTGCCTTTGACTTTGGGTGCATCCCTAAAGATTTTATACAGAAATGATTCTTTTTAGGGAGTCCAATAACAATATAATTTTTAACATTCCCTTTAAAATTCTGTTCAATAACTTATGACTTGTAGACTTAATTAAATGCAGTCCTTAGAAAACAATATACATAGCTCTCCCCATGGACACTGCCTATTTAAAATAGATGACACAAATCAACTCCCAGCTCTCTGGGCACTGCCATGGGTGTTCAGTTCCCAAAAGCTGGCAAAGACCCAGGGCTTATCTAATTTTATCAAGTACTTAGTATAAACCATCTAGTTCTAAAAGAACACACCAGCTGTTTAACTGAGTCTTGACTCATCAGCTAGTTTAAGTACCACTGGCTTTCTGCAGAATCGTTATTTTTGTTTGTCGTTCAAGCTGTGAAAAAAGTGAGTTGTAAAATCAAAAGTATCAACTATAAAATGGACTTAAGCTAGTCCCATGCTACTTCCAACCTGGAGGAAACTCAGAGCCAGGACTTCAAGGCCTTTCCTCTTTCAAGATTCTAAAATCCCTGTAGCAATATTTTCATTCTAAGAACCCTGACTTTAACTGTAGGTAGCCTGCAAACTCATATTGAATATTATTTTCTCCAGATTGCTTCCCCAACGTGCCAGTGAAAAGAATTAACATTTACTTACATCATCAGTAATCAACTAAGCTCCAACACTTTTTGTGGGGAAGGGGGGCGGGGTGGGGGGGGACAGAGTTTTGCTCTTGTTGCCCAGACTGGAGTGCAATGGTGCAATCTTGGCTCACTGCAACCTCCGCCTCCCAGGTTCAAGTGATCCTCCTGCCTCAGCCTCCCGAGTAGCTGGGATTACAGGCACCTGCCACCACGCCCAGGTAATTTTCTGTATTTTTAGTAGTGACAGGGTTTCACTATGTTGGTCAGGCTGGTCTCGAACTCCTGACCTCAGGCGATCCACCCACCTCAGCCTCCCAAAGTGCTGGGATTACAGGCATGAGCCTCCACACCCAGCATGCTCCAACACTTTGAAGTGAAGTCTTTCCCCCTATAAGTAGCTGGTTTTCTCCTTGAACATCTACCCAAGAATAGAGGTTTCCCCCATCAGTGAAACTCTGACCATAGACCCAGAAATTATTTCACCGTGAGAGTTCTGGGATTCCCCAGTTGTGGTTCTGTACCTAACCTTGTGCTCTAGGCTTTGGCTTCTCTAGTGACAAATAGTCATGGCCTGAGTGTGCTTCCTATGTGCCCATACTGTGTTTCCCTGGGTCAGGGTACTCGGTGTAGCTCTGTGAAGACTTCCATTTCTGCAGAGCTCAAGAAAGTGGACACCCTGAATTTCTCAGACCTTGGGTCAACTTGAGTTCCACAGCTGACATGCCCAGAAATCCGGACTGGTTTTCCCCTCCCATCTTGCCAGCAAAAGTTTCCTATATGAGTAGGTTCAACAAAGGTAAAAGGTAGTGTCTTTCTGGTGGCTCTACTTTGATTGTGAGCAAAGCAAACACTTGACATGACTTCCTTTAAAAGAAAGTCCATTCCGTTAGCTTCCCTAACTGCCACTGAAAAGTTGAATGTCTGAAGCTTCTCAGTACTGTTCCATTAGAACTAGATAGAGGGGACATAGCTCATGTTTCAGTGCCAAGGCTAATAGCAAAAAGGCTGTATAGGTTCCTTCCTTAGCAGATTCCACTCTTCTCTCCTCCCCATACATGCCATTTGCCAACCTTATCTATTAAACCCATTCTAGGTAAGGCATTCAGTTACTTCTGTTTTAAGAGTAAGAACTTACAGAGCTCTATGACCAATACAGTGTGTGGTACCAGACAGGCTCAGGAGCAACATGATTACTTTTAAATTCCCCTTCTAGATGGAATTGCCCATTCACAGTCAGTCCTATTTGGACCACATAGCCCTGCCTTCTCCCTGCATACCCACATCTCCCTGCACTGACTAGATGACTTACACCAGGTGTCACCCAGAGATCTGCTGGGCTATATTTTGTCTCTGGAATTTATACCAGAAATATGAAGGTGTTCTCTAATTTCAAAAGTAGTAGGAAGATGCCTAACGGGTACATAAATGGTCGAGGACAGCAAGCCATTTAGTAGAAAACAATGGAGTGGGTTTCAAGATGGCTGACTAAAGTGCCTCTGGTACTTGCTTTCTGCTTGAAGAACCACCAAAACAGTACTAGATAAATCACACTTTGAATAGATCACCTAAGAGAGACTGCTAGAATTTAACAACAGAATGACAGGAAACATCTGAGGCAAGTAAGGAGAGGGAAGCAAGGCAGGGTGCTTGGCAGGGATTGGTTGGGGAGGCTCTCCCATGCTGGAGAAGGGTAAGTGACCTCCAACAGCATCCACATTCCCATTGTGAAGTCCTGCAATCCCAGCCATTGGAGAAACCCTCAACCCACACAAACAGGGAGCCTGGGGACTACGTGATGGCACTGCTCCAGAGAGGGAGCTCATCCCCGCCCTCTCCCCTGCCCCAGTCCTAAGCAGCTACAGCAGGGCACCATTTTGAGAGCCCAGGCCCCAGCAGACTGCATCCTTCTCTGAGGCCCAACAGTCCCTGCATATCCACATCTCTGAAACCCCATTAAAGTCCCCCACCCACAGCTGGGTGCTGCCATAGGGCCAAAGTATACAAGCCACTAGGAGTGAGCCAGCAGAGCCACTACTGTGCATTGTCAAGCCTGATTACAGGCTACCCTGCCCCGCAGATACCATCTGGGGCCAAAGTGCATGCTCCCAACCCACCTGTTTATGGCTGCTGCCACAGAAAAACACCCCTGCCTACCATGGCCAAGCCCTATACACACCACCGAGGGACCTATCCAGCCTGGCTCCACCTACCCCTGTGCCCAAGCACAACCATCACGCGTTGGAGGGTGCACCTATCATTAACACCTGAGCACTCCTTCCAGGGACCTCAGGAAGGGACCACCCAACCTGCTGCTACCACCACCCACTGTACCACCTATGGGCCTGGAGACTAGCCACCCAGCCGTCACAGTCACCACCAACACCAGCGCAAACCACTTGGGAATCAGAGGGTTGTCCTGCCACTGCCCGCACCACACCTGCTGTCTATGGGCAGCAAGCCCGAGGACCTGCCCACCATGCTACTGCTGGCATCCAAGCAAGCTTCCTGGAGGCCCAAGAATCAGCCCACCTGGACCCTCTAACATCACTGCCAGCATACACTGCCCCGGGGCCCAAGGACAGGCATGCTCAGCCTGCTGCTGCCACTCTTGGGGCTGGAGGATGGGCCCACCTGATGTTCCCATCTCCAGCAAATGCTTCCTTGCAGCAACTAACAACTGCACCTTAAGCTGCTGAGGAAATCACACACAACTGATACTGTCTACAGCCAAAGAAATTGTACTGAGACTACACTAATGCATGCATCTGGAATCAAAGCCAAAGTGATGTACCCAACCAACACCACAGATAGATATATCTTACGGAAAATATCCTCCCCTATGAAGGCAAATTCAAAAAATTGGAAGAAGTGACTGTTAAAGCAGATGTACAGATACCGAAATATGGATTCAAGAAACATGAAGAAGGAAATACGACACTTCCAAAGGAACATGGTAATTTTCTAGCAACAGATTCCAATGAAGAAATGTGTGAAATCTCAGAAAAAGAATTCAAAATAATGATTCAAAATAAATTGAAAAAGCTCAGTGAGATACAAGAAAACACAGAAATCAGAAAAATAATACAAAGAAATCAGAAAAACCATTTAGGATATGAATGAGAAACTTCCCAAAGAGCTAGATATAAAAAAAAAAATTTCTGAAACTGAAGAATTCATTGAATGAAATGCAAAATAGATCCAACAGTTTCAACGATAGACTGTATCAAGCAGAACTTTATAACTTAAAAATAGGTCTTTTGAACCCAGACAGATAAAAATAAGAAAGAATGAGCAACAGCTATGTGACATATGTGACACCATAAAGTGATCAAATATTCAAATTTCTGGTGTCTCAGAAAACAAAAAATAAAAGGGATAGGAAACCTATAAGTAATACCTGAAAACTTCCCAAGTCCAGCAAGAGATTTGGACACCCAGATACAGGAAGCTTAGAGAACCCCAAACAGATGCAATTCAAAAATTCATGGCATATTACAGTCAAACTGTCAAAAGAGAATAAAACAGCAAGAAAAAAGTATCAAGTCACTTAGAAGGGGAACACCTATCAGACTAACAGTGAATTTCTCAGCAGCCACCTTACAGGCTAGGAGAAAATGGGATGATGTACTAAATGTGCTGAAAGAAAAATAAAGCCCACCAGCCAAAGACTATTCTCAGATCATGATGGAATAAAACTATAAATCAATAATGAGGAACTTCGGAAATTGTTCAAATGCATGAAAATTAAACAACATGCTCCTGAGTGACCACTGGGTCAAGGAAGAAATTAAGAAGGAAATAAAAAATTTCTTGCAACAAATGAAAATAGAGGCAGGACATACCGAAACTCAAAAGCAATGCTAGGAGGTAAATTAATACCAATAAATGCCTACATCAAAAATCTAGAAAGATTTCAGTAATATCACTGAGAAGTGCAGAGGCCTTCCTCCTAATCCCAAATGATATGGGTTGGCTGTGTCCCAACCCAAATCTCATTTTGAATTCCTACATGTTGTGGGAGGGAGCCAGCGGGAGGTAATTGAATCATGGGGGCAAGTCTTTCCCATGCTGTTCTTGTGACGGTGATTAAATCTCACGAGATCTGATGGCTTTATAAGGTGGAGTGTCCCTGCACAAGCTTTCTCTGCCTGCCGCCATCCACATAAGATGTAACTTGCGCCTTCTTGCCTTCCGCCCGTGATTGTGAGGCCTCCTAAGCCACGTGGAACCGGGAGTCCAATTAAACCTCTTTCTTGTGTAAATTGCCCAGTCTTGGGTATGTCTTTATCAGCAGCATGAAAACAGACTAATAAACCAACACTCCAAAACGTGTGGCTCCGCCTGTGAAGGGCCTCAGGATAGTTTTATACAGTGCACAAAGAAGACCTGGTCAAAACAACGGAAGACTCTTCATTACACGGAGCCACATCAGGAACAAATTACAGGGTAGGCCCATTTTTTCTTTTGTGTAAAAGTTAATATTAAAAAAAAAAAATAGAAAATTCAACATCTGTGATACTACTAAAGCATTCTTTCATTCTTTCACTATCACTGAAGGGTGGTGCTATTGCCTAGATGTTTGTGTTACCCCAAAATCTGTATACTGAACGCCTAACCCCCACGAGGCAATGGGATTAGGAAAATAGGACTTCTGTAGGTGATTAGGTCATAAGGGGTTAACCCTCATGAAAGGGATTAATGAACTAGTAAGAGACACAGGGGAGCTCCCTTGCCCCTTGCAACGTGTGAGGACATTCTCCAACCTGGAAGAAGGCCCCACCATTACCCAACCATGCTGGCACCCTAATCTTAGACTTCCAGCTTCCAGACTGAGAAACTTGTTTTTTATAAACCACCCAGTCTGCTGCAATTGGTTACAGCAGCCCAAACTAAGACAGGAAGGATATAACCATTTTTGGTTGAAATTTCTGAAACATTTAACTTCCATTAAAGGATCTAATTAGAATATCTCACCTTTAAAATAAATAATTGTTGAACAAGATATTTTTTGAAGCTGTTTTATTCGATTTTGCCTTTCCTTGACTAATCTTGTTAACACTTAACTGTAAAATGTTATTATTGTCTCATAGCCTCTAAATATTCTATTGTTAATAAAGAGGGGTTTTTCCCCGCCCCATTTTAAACTAGAGTCAAGGGGTCAGCTTGCAAGCTAAGAACACTTTTAAGGAGTTTTTTTTTCCAAAAAAGAATATGTGACCTACAAAGCCTAAATATTTATTATCTGACCTTTTACTTAAAAAAAAAAAAAAGCCAACGCCAGAACTAGACTAACAACAGCAGGCTCAACACAAAGAAATATACCTTCGTCTACTTATTTTGAAATAGTGCTTTTATGACCAGCCAGGCAAGCCAGATTGATTGCTCCACCTACATTTGATGACAGATCTGGCCAGAAGAACACTGGAAAGCAAGCCTCAGTTTAGTCTTCTTTGGGTTTTTATTTCACCATTTTTAGGGTTCACTGAGGCACTACATTTAAATCTTGAATCCCACCTCAAAATCAGGCAAGATTTGTGTAGGCTATGGGCCATGAGTTGTTCATCATTTGCCCAGTGTTCAGCAATAATCAAGTTTGGAAAACATCACGAAATACCAACAATGCTAGGTAGTATACAGTGAATGCTAAATGAGGGATTATACGAATCTTAAGGAAAGTGGATACTATGAAAGAGTCTGAGTGGATTTAGATAGGTGGGCAGCACTGTCTAAACACAGGGCAGGAGGCAAGGCCCAGATAAGAGGCATTTTGTGGGAGGGAGGAGAGTCTGGCTGAAGCACAGATACAGGAATTTCATTAACAGGCAGTGATATAAACAATCTGGGGTTACAGCCTAAATAGAATGGTCTCAGGAAAAGTATTTTAGCACTCCTCATTGTATTGAAAGAAAATACAGATTCATACCATGGCTGTTCTCCTGAATAATCAAATAAATTTGGAATCTCTGGCATTCAGCCAAGTTCACGGGGAGTCACTAAGCATATAAACTGGCTATGTGCAAAGCAGCCCTGCCCTAAGCTCCCGCAGGCCTGGGAGGTTTTCACTGATGCTGACTCTCTCTTGGCACAGTTAAGTGTGCAGGGCTGCAATGGCTGCTAGAGAAGAACAATGGTCAGGGTGTTTTAAGAGCCATTTTTAACTAGAAGTTAATTTCCGGGTGTCAGGAATTGACAGGGAAGTTTTGGCTATCAAAGACTATCCTCGGAGAGGATTTAAATTGACTATATCTCTACCCAAATCTGAGACTGACTCATGCCAAGATGCCCAGAGAAACAAGATGAGTCATTGCCCAAGGAATTCGGGGGTGGGCCTTAGAGGTTAAATGTTGTACACAGGCCGGGCATGGTGGCTTATGCCAGCACTTTAGGAGCCCGAGGCGGGTGGATCATGAGGTCAGGAGATCGGGACCATCCTGGCTAACACGGTGAAACCCCATCTCTACTAAAAATACAAAAAATTAGCCCGGCATGGTGGCATGTGCCTGTAGTCCCAGCTACTCGGGAGGCTGAGGCAGGAGAATGGCGTGAACCCAGGAGCCAGAGCTTGCAGTGAGCCAAGATCGCACCTCTGCACTCCAGCCAGGGTGACAGAGCAAGACTCTGTCTTATTTAAAAAAAAAAAAAAAAAAAAAGGTTGTACATAAATGTGAAAAGAAGGATCTGTATATTCAGGGCTGAAATAAAAGCTGGGGCCTACATCCACATCAAGCAAATATTTCCACTACCCAGAGTCAGTAAAATGCAGTGCATGGTTGCTCTGACCTGCTTGCTTCTCCAGAAAGGTCTTGGTCTACAACAAATCTATTTATCTAGGCTTCTTTTTTGACATTATAACTTTACATCTGTTAAATCAAACTAAAATCTGACCTGAAAACCCCCTGCTCACATACTTGAGTTCTTCTGTACAAAGAACAGCTTAATTTGGTAAGTAAACCTGCAAGCCTGACTCAGGAACGTGCTTCTGTAACAATAGCTGAGTCCCAGCCAGTCCCGGCAGCCATATTTCAACCACTCACAGCCATTCAAACCACGCTCAAATAAGGCTCCCAGGCCAAACCGTAACCAATCTGGCAGTTTCTGCACCTCGCTTCCCGTTTTCTGTACTCACTTTCCTTTTTCTGTCCATAAATTCTCCCTGACCACTTAGAAGCAGTAGAGTCATTCTAAATCTGCTGTGATTCTGAGGGCTGCCCAACTTGAGAGTCATTTCTTCCTTGCCCAATGAAACCCTTAAATTTATCTAAAGTTGTTCTTTTAACACAGCTGGTTCATACTGACCCAATTACCACACTATGGTTGACGTCATTTTCCCAAGTTGACATCCTTCATATGTGGCTGCATGTCCACTGAGCAGGCCAGGCCCTCTATATATCAATGTCATCTTCTCTATAGTAATTTTAATCTTTCACAAAACAGCCCTCAATACAAGTTTCTATTTGACCAATTATACACACGTAACGGGTGTTCTGAGAAGGGTGAAGGAAGAAGAGCAGAAAATGATAAAATATGGAATATGTTATATCTGAGAATTTTCTTTAAAATTACAAACAGTGGGTCAAAGTTGTATGTCAGTCACTTCCAGAATGCCATTTTACTTCCAGAGATCTGCATCAACTAACCTTCAAAATAAATGGACTAGGGTTCAGACCAAGTAATCAATCAATCAATACAGCATGGGATCCTGACTATCAAGAGACCCCACAGAGCTCACAGAACTCAGCAGCCCCCTCCCAAGGTGCCTATTCCCTCACTTGTAAAACACTGGCAATCATCCCTCATCTTTTCATGGAAATTTAGTCAAAAATAAAAGTAGTGTAAAATGCAAATCATCATGATCAATCAAAACTCAGATTCCCAGGTCTCTCATAAAGAAGTACTTGGACACTAACACACACAGGTGAACGAAAAACCACAAAAGCTAGTGAGACAAAAGCTAGACGTAGTGAGGTCTAGCCCGGGGCGTACAAAGCATGCCCACACATTCATATGCCCTTCGGTGTAGTCACAGGCCCATGTTCTGGGAAGAGCTCTCAGGATAGTAGCGGCTCTAGCTATTGCCCAGTCTTCCGGGTCTGCCCTGGTACTCATGCTCTAATTAAAAAGAAAAAAATATGTTGTCTCACTTAAGAAGAATGCTGATTTTTTTCTAGTAACATAAATGAACAGAAGATAAAAGATCAGAATAGTATTTGCTGCTAACTACCTTCAGATAAGTCACATTTTCCATGCCCCATCTGCAGAAACATTTGAGTGTATGTCTTAAAAAGGAAGCCCTAAATTCTGCTGAATCATACTCTCTGCTTCCTCACAAAATTTAATTAATGTAAGATGAAAGCTTTGAAAATCAGCTGTTGTAATGGCTTGAAGTTCTGAATTTGAATTTCATATAACACATCTACAATTTATATATTCTTTTAATGTTTGGAATTTGGTTTTTCAAATAAAAGCAAGATTCTAGTAAAACATTTTAAATTATCTCTGACACTAATTCCCATTAGTTTACCCTCAACGTTACATATCGTGCATTTTAAATCTAAGCATTAAATTAGCATACAGCACTTAATGTGATCAAAGGGAAAAACACAGGAAATGACAAATTTACACAGAAGATAACTGTATAAAAATCCACTTATAAAGAAAATTGAGATAAAATTATAGCAGATCTGTTAGGGTACAGATTTTCTCCCCCTCCTCTCCTTTCCCCCAAAATATTGATAATGCAGGACATATTAATACACCCAAATATACAGTATTTTATTAATACTTTATATGTAAAGAGAACATTATTTTAAAAAATCAACTAAAATTGACCTTTAAAAATCCCTTCAATGTGTCCTGAAGCCTGGTCTTGCATTAGTTACTCTCAAAAAACTACATATTCATCTCTAGTTTGATATGCAAAATGTGGGTGCAAATCTTCCTAAGTCCTCACTGCCAGCTTTGTATGATGCAAGTGCAAATCGCTATGCTGCTGCTCTACAGGCTGGCATCAGAACTGGACCTGGAAGTTGTATAGATGACAGGCTCCAGAAGTGGCAACTGCCTTTCCCAGAAGTTGAAACCTTTCTGGTCCCTTGCAGAGCAGTCTGGGAATGTTTTAGAAAATGGGAGGAAAACAAAATCTGCTCAAATAGGAACAAAGACAGCTGCCTTCACTTACAATGATCAAAACCAACTCCTCACCACAGCAGAGCCCAGGAGGGAAGAAGCTCTGCTGCTGTTCACCCACACTGAGATGAGAAGAGTGACTCCCAATTAGGAAGGAGGTTAACAAGCAACAGCAGCCCATTGGCCCAGTCCTTCAGATTAGTTATCCGCTGTGATGTTAACACAGAAGCTGTGTGTTCCAGAAAACCACTTCAGGAAATGTCCCAAAGTAAGGGCACACATCAACTAATTCTTAGCATGAAACTTACAGATTTGCAGATTATCTGTTTCACTTTTTGCTACTGGCTAATTTATTAGGACAGGAGAGGACACTGATACTAAGCACATTAATTCCACACAGCACATAACCTAATGTCAATAGACACAGAGTACTTACTGCCACAAACAGCATGCAGTACATGGAGAACGAAGAGTGGCCTGAGTAGAAGGACAACCTAGAAGAAAAAGAAGACAAATGTTACTTTTCTCTCTTAGGAGCCAAAAGTATTCTTGATTTCATAAATCTGCTCCTTAGCTTCAGAGTGTACACAACTGCCTCCCTCCAGCTTGAGAAATTAGAAGGGTAGGGTAAGGGGACAATTAGGACAGGAACACTAAAGAGTGCAAGAAGGACCTGAGGTCAGATTTCTATACAGTATCACTTTATTGAAACTTTCAGGATGGGTAATGTGTCATGAGAATAAACTTGCCAAGCGTTTCTAAGATGTTAGAAGAATGATACTTGACAAGTCATAACTGGCATAAATTGCCTTGACTTTATTACATACACACTTACGTGACCATGATTTAAGTTTTATTTTCCACTTGCAGGATTAGTCCCTGAATAATGTAATACCTCCTTGGGAACACTCAGAATTTGATTGCTTTTTTCCATCCATATTAATATTTTAGTATTTTGGCCTGGCGCAGTGGCTCACTCCTGTAATCCCAGCACTTCAGGAGGCCGAGGCAGGCGGATCACAAGGTCAGGAGATCAAGACCATCCTGGCCAACATGGTGAAACCCCATCTCTACTAAAAACACAAAAATTAGCCAGGCGTGGCGGTGCACGCCTATAGTCCCAGCTACTCGGGAGACTGAAGCAGGAGAATTGCTTGAACCCGGGAGGCGGAGGCTGCAGTGAGCTGAGATCACACCACTGCACTCCAGCCTGGGTGACAGAGGGAGATGCCATCTCAAAAAAAAAAAAAAAAAGAAGAAAAAAATTTAGTGTTTTAAATGGGCACACATCTTGCCTTGCATTTCCCACCAAATTCAGTGCTTTTGTTTCTTTCAATATTAGAGTCTATAAACATCTAAGCATCATCTTCCCCACCTAAAAATGACAGAATGCTTCCAAAACTTAATTTTATGGCACTTCCGAGAAAAGAAAAATAGAGCTCACTAACATTCAAGATCTAAGTTTTGCTTATACAGAATGAGCCACTGATGCAGAAGAGGCAAGCATATCAGGCACAGGGAAAGTAATGCCACGAAAAGATGCTCATGCAAATAACTAGAATGCATCTCCCCACCACTTCTCCCTACGTAAGAATAAGAACAAAAACAAGAGGGACAAGCTCTTAAGTAATTTACTTATTACATTCTGCCTTGTTCAAAAGGAATTTAAGGGAGATGTTGGTTCCCTGAATTCAGACAGGAGAAAAACCTCCTAACACACATACTAGAAAGTCACGTGTGTATGTCTGGCAGCTGCCGGTGGGTGGGAAAGAAAGGATTACTTTAAAAATATATATATACACACACACACACACGTGTATATATATACACACACACACACGTGTATATATACACACACACGTGTATATATAGACACATATACACACACACACACATACACACCCATATACATATATATATATGATTCTACCAAGAATTTTGATTGTCTTTTTGTAATCAGATACATGCCTAAGAAAGAGAATTCTGTAATTTCCTGTGCCAACCAGGGATTATATAATTAAACCCAATAATTATTCTGGGTTTAGTCTATGTAAAGGAGGAAAAAATAAATCACTTTTTAACCTTGCTATTTGACCACACAAAATGGATCAATATGAATAGTAATTTTAAATCAGATAATTAGAGTAGAGCTCTGCACATTTTATAGTTTCAATGTTTTATTGACGAGCATGCAAGTTAATAAAAGCCAATTTCAAGGACTGTCAAAGCCCACCAAGCCAACATAACCATAATCACAGAAATATTCTCAAAGCCAAGCAAGTGAGGTTTCACTAAATCCTTTACACTGTGCTACAAAATCATAAACTGCAAACTAATGTAATCGTTTTAAACAGCTCTGAATCAGCCATAGAGTGATTTCATTCGTTGGTTTCCATTTTTTACACTGAATACAAAAACATATTTTATTCAGTATAGAATTTGTGAAGAAGTCTGGCTATGACTTCGACAGGGATTAAAACAAAGGGGTAATTCTATTCAATCTCAATGTCTGCATCTTTATCCATAGTAATTTACCAAACAGATCATAATATGCTCTTTTATTTCTATTAAGCAAACAGAATGAAGCATGAAAAAAATGGAAATTCAAATTATTCATATTCCATATAAATCTAACTCTATTGGAGTCTCTAGGAGATACAACTCTTACAGATATCTTATTATGGCCAGAATTCACAAATGGACTAAATATCTGTATGGGTGATCTAATAAATCCCAAGGAGTAGCCCAAATGGTTTGGTTTTTTTTTTTTTTTTTTTTTTTGAGACGGAGTCTCACTGTGTTGCCCAGACTGGAGTGGAGTGGCGCAATCTTGGCTCACTGCAACCTCCGCCTCCTGGGTTCAAGCGATTCTCCTGCCTCAGCATCCCTAACAGCAGGGATTACAGGCTTACACCACCACGCCAGCTAACATTTGTACTTTTAGTAGAGATGGGGTTTCACCACATTGGCCAGGCTGGTCTGGAACTCCTAACCTCATGTGATCTGTCGCCCTCAGCCTCCCAAAGTGCTGGGATTACAAGCGTGAGCCACCGTGCCTGGCCCCAAATGCAGTTTGTTTTCATCATAGTAACTTCACTGAAATGTTTAAGACTATGGCCCTGGCCTAAGAACCCTGCCCTTAGATTTTAACCAATTCTAGATTTTAACCAATCCTAGACTACCATCTCACTTCGTTATAGCCTCTCTGATGAAGGCAAGTACAGTACAGTAATAATGTGAGCCAGCTTTCCAACCAAATCTTAGCAAAATCTCAGGAAGAAAATTTATGGAGAGAAAAATGTATTTTGAAATGCTGCTGTTTTTACTGACTCTGAGTGGTAGTCTGCTGAACAATAAGCAAGCTTCAGTTATTAAGTACACTGATTTTGACTACATAACTCACTATGAATGGGATTATATTTGTGCATGTGTGTGTGTGTGTGTGTGTGATGGAGTCTCGCTCTGTCGCCCAGGCTAGAGTGCAATGGCATGATTTGGCTCACGGCCACCTCTGCCTTCTGGGTTCAAGCGATTCTCCTGTCTCACCCTCCTGAGTAGCTGGGACTACAGGCAGGTGCCACCAGGCCCGGCTAATATTTGTATTTTTAGTAGAGATGGGGTTTTGCCCTGTTGGCCAGGCTGGTCTCGAACTCCTGACCTCAGGTGATCTGCCCACCTCGGCCTCCCAAAGTGCTGGGATTACAGGCGTGAGCCACAGCACCTGGCCTGGGATTCTATTTCAAATGGCAACTTTATGATGTTTTTTTCCTCACATTTGTCAGCCAGGGCACCCCTTTTTCAGAGCTGATTAAACTTGTCCAGATCCCCAATATCATGGCACTGAGAGCATTCATAGCCATCTGCCTGCACCCGCCTGCCTCCATGCATGTGAGTTCCCTCCCCAACTGAGCATTCTACTACCTCTGTGCTCCAACATCCACATCCATGTTCAGCCTACCATAAATCACAAAGACACAATCAAATCCAGCCTTCATCAGCGTCAAAAGCAATCAACTCATATAAAGCATTTCTTAATTTAGTATTTTGGGGCTCAGAAGGAGGTTAAATCACAAAGAACCCAGCTGATCATCTCTGACTTTCTTCCTTTCCTCCTCCCTACCCTCCAAAGTTAAAAAGCACAAAACAGATACACCTTTAGCTGTTTTCATTTGAAATATCTTTATTTTGCATTCACTCTTTTTTTTTCAATTGAGACAGAGTCTCACTGTCAGCCAGGCTGGAGTTCAGTGGCCCAATCTCAGCTCACTACAACCTCCGCCTCATGGATTCAAGCAATTCTCCTGCCACAGCCTCCCAAGTAGCAGGGATTACAGGCATGCGCCACCACGCCTGGCTAATTTTTGTATTTTTAGTAGAGATAGGGTTTCACCATGTTGCCCAGGGTGGCCTCGAACTTCTGACCTCAAGTGACTTGCCTGCCTCAGCCTCCCAAAGTGCTGGGATTACAGACATAAGCCACCGTGCCCGGCCTACATTCATTCTTGAATGATGGTTTTCCTGAGTACAGAATTCTAAATTGATGACTTTTTTTCTCATCGCTTTGAGGCTATCATTGCACTATCTTCCGGCTTCTGCTTTTGCTGTTAAAATATAAGCCACCTGTCAGCCAGTTCTTTCTGGGTTATCTGTCTCTTCTCTGTAACTGCTTCCTCTCCTCCTGCCCCCATCAATCAATATTCTAGTTTTACTGCCTTGTGTCTAGTACTAGGATTTCTTTTTATTGCTCTAGTTTAGTATCCGTTGGCTTCTTCTATCTGAGGACTCACCAATTTGTAGAAGTCCTCAACCATTACCTTTGCATACTGGGCATCCTCCATCCTAGTACCTTTCTATGGGATGCTGATTCAACATGTAAGACCTTTGCATTCTATTCCTCCACATCTCTTACCCTTTCTTCTCTATTTTTCATCTAGGTCTCTTTAGGTGTATCTTTCACTTTGTCATCCCCTTCGCTGTATCTAATCTGCTTAATATGTTACACTGTAAATTTTAAATTACCATATATGTATCATTTACAGATCCCTTTGGTTCCAAACCTGCTTGGCCAGCTTTGATTCTCTTCATCCCACATCATATTTTCTATCTCCTCTTATTTTAGTCTACACCTGGTAAATCTAGTATCTGTAATCTCTGAGAGTTTATGTAATTTGTTGTATTTGCTGACTGTCACTTAGGGTAGCTTGTTTCCACGTAAGTCCATTTATACTAGAATGAGGTCATGTCGCTGGCACTCCATCTGAGGGGAATCTTTGAGCCTTGGTTTAAGGAGAGTTCTTCCAGAGAAGATATGTGTTCACTTACGCTGGGTTCACTACCAATACACTTTAAACTTCAAGCTTTTTTTTCCTTTTCCTTCCTAAACCAAATAGTATGAATTCTAGCTCCAGACCAGTGTGAGTGTGGTCCTGTGTTTATGAATTCTTTTTAATAGCTCCCACGGGGAGGATGTTGCCACTCTTCGGGAGTTCTTACACTACCCACATGTCTCTTATTGTCCTCTCCCCCGGCCTCAGCCTTTGTATCTGTGCCCCATGTTCACTGCCTATCAAAACTCAGGGTCTGTGCCACTAGGAACCGGCAGATACTTTCAAAGACCACACTGGATCTACTGACGCAGGCCTTAGAAAAATCCCTTTACTCTCCCACCAACTAAACTATTTACTAAAAACACTTATATGTGTTTCAAGATGTGTATATATAATTTAAGATACAGTATGCACAAGTGTGTGTGTAATGTATCATCTAGCATGTTTAGCTGAACTATTATCAGTAGGCACTTCTAATCCTCCATGTTGCCAGAAATAGAAGCAAGCTTTTTTAAAAGAAAACTTAGAACTAATGAAATGCTATCTAAAATCAATCACTTTACTAAGAGACACAATGGTTCAGCAATAGCAGTTTGTTTTTAATTATACAGTGCCCAATGCTCAAAAATGTTTCAAATTATTACTATACCACCACTTCCCCCAGGTATGCCAAAGTTGGTTCTGCTACGAATAGAATTTTCTTTTTCCCCTAAAAATCGTCCTGAAATTGATTCCCAAAGCATTGTAAGGCAGAAAGGTTGTTGAAAGACTTATAATTGTTACAAGTTACTTAGTATGTTCAGGTACTTAATACACAGTGTTTCTACTTTTCACAAAAACTCTCATGCTTACACAGAGACAATGATTCTCAGGTTCAGTAACTTGCTCATAAAATCACATCTCTTTGTGGTTCAAATCTGAGTCTTCCCAACTCTTCCTTTCTGTGCCATGATTTCACTCTTGTCAATGGTAGACAGACCCAGGAGGAACTTTAATCCTGCCATCTCCAGGCAGGGGAGTTCCATCACAAAGTACAGTTTACATGTGGCAAAATGTGTGAAGTAAATATACGAAGAAGAAATTTGACTTAATCCATGAAGAAATACATATTGCCAATGTAAAAATTGTCTTTTTCTTCTTTAGAGACAGGGTCTCGCTCTGTCACTCAGGCTAGAGTGCAGTAAATAATCATTTTAAGCGAATACCAATTTGTCTTTTTTGTACACTCTAAAGGCAAAAAGAAAGGAAATCAAACCATACCATGAGGCATTTTCTCAAATGTTATTACCTGATTATAAAGTTTATGTAACAGCAGATTAACCTGAAGTATATCATAGGTTCCCCTCTGTGATAATCTTTAAACATGGACTGATCCTATAAAAAAGTTAAAACGTCCTATACAAATGCTACAAATGGATACATGAGCAGTGACCTCTTAATGAACATAAACTTTTCCCAAGTATATTAGTCATAGTTTATTTCAGAAAGATTTTGACAATCGATAACTGTGCTAAATGATTTGGCAATGAGATATCAGATGATCGTCTACAAGAATCTCACATCTAAGATACTTGAGGAATCAAGTAGGTGATGAATGAGAAAAAGAGCACTCTCATATTGCACACTTTCTGAAGGATGGTTTGGATATAACTATCAACATGTGAAACACTTATTATGTGACCCAGTAATTCCACTTTGAGGTATGTCTCCTAGGGAAATGCAAACGTGTGCTGCAACACTGCCGGAAACTCAAGGACCCAAGGAAGAGTCTAGCACCATTTTTTTTTTTTTTTTTTTTTTTTTTTTTTTTTTTTTTTTTGAGACAGAGTCTTGCTCTGTCACCCAGGCTGGAGTGCCATGGTACAATCTTGGCTTACCACAACCTCTGCCTCCTGGGTTCAAGCGATTCTCCTGCCTCAGCCTCCCAAGCAGCTAGGATTACAGGCATGCGCCACCACACCCAGCTAATTTTTGTATTTTTTGTAGAGATGGGGTTTCACAATGTTGGCCAGGCTGGTCTCAAACTCCTGACCTCAGGTGATCCACCCACTTCAGCCTCCCAGAGTGTTGGGATTACAGGCATGAGCCTCCACACCTGGCCGATTCTACTAGCACTATTCTGAATACTGTCGTCCCATGGTATCTGTGGGGAACTGGTTCCTGGACCTTCCAAGGACACCAAAATCCATGGATGCTCAACTCCCTGATATAAAATGACACAGTATTTGCATATAACCTACACACATTATCCCATATACTTTAAATCATCTCTAGATTACCTCTAATGCTTAATACAATGTAAATGCTATGTAAATAGTTGTCCTACTATATTGTTTAGGGAATAATGGCAAGAAAAAAAGTCTGTGTATGTTCAGTACAGGTGCAATTTTTTTCACAAATATTTTCAATCCACAGTTAGTTGAATCCACAGGTATGGAGGACTGACTGTACAACGTATTAACTAAAATGAATAGCTCTATGTGAACTGATACAAGCTGTGTCTCCAAGACATATTTTAAATGTTATTTATTTAATCCACACAAACTATACAATTTCACATTCAATATAAAAATACATAGCAAAATGACTGAAAGGAAATACAAACTATTAGCAGCTCTGGGGAAAGGTATCAAATCAGGGTTAAACTAAACTTTCACATTACACAGTGATAATACTGGAAACACAACTTGATATAACAAGGATAATATATATGTGAAAATATTTTAAAGTAATGGTTGTCAAAATATCTGACATGCGTGCTACAGATTTCTTACAAATCTCTTCCCCACCAAATACACACACAGAGTCTACATTCCTCTTCCTAATAGTTTCCCCAAGAGTTTCTTGGCTAAAAGTGCCACTACTCTGAATATAAATGAAGCTCCCTGCCTACAAACTCATGCCCAGAACCCAGCAGTGACTCAGGCCCTGTTCTCACATCTTGCAGTTAAAATGTTTTAACATATATATGTATTCATAAATATCACATGTTGTGTTTCCAATAAAAATATACAATATACATATAATTTAAAAGGAAGTCAAATTACAACATGAGGCATTTTCTTCAACTGTTTCTTCAAATGTCTGACACCTTGAAATTCAGTAAATTAACTCTGCCATTTTTATAACTAATGGAGCTAATAAATATACTTAAATACTGAATGTTTAGGAAAAGGAGGCTTTTTAAAGAAATCATATTTCTAGAAATGTCTAGAACTACAAGAAACACAGGGCATCTCTCCCAAAGAGTACAAAGATGAAGGTAATAAATGGTAAAGGACTATAAAACGGTCCCCACCAAAATTAACTAAAATATAACAACAAATTATATAGACTCATCTTATTTCCTTGAACCACCTAGAAAGTGAGAAATTATTTCATTTGCAGCAAAAATCCTGTCACATCTCCTTGAATTATTTTTACAGTTATTTTAATATATTTCCATTTAAAGCTACTCTATTATATAGGGTCAATTTTAACCAAGCCACATTACACAGAGACACACATACCTATCTGAAATAAGACAGAAGTGACTATTCTATTTTAGTCACTAATTCCTCATATATGACTCCATAGCTACTAACATCTGTGAATCACATGCCGAGTGACTGATATCTACAGATATTAGGTCATGAACCTTAAAGGAGAGAAACTAGCAGGAACATGGACAACGAAAAAAGAGGGGGAAAATGTAGGACACAGTAGGTATGTGTGTAGGGTATTTCAAACTTGTTATAATGTGTGTCTTCTGTTTCTGGAAGAATATTGCAAAAAAAATGAATCTAGAAAATAGGAGGTTGCTGAGAATCTTAAGATAAAGGAAAGCAGAACTGGGTATATGTTGAAAATAACACGACTGGGAAAGAAATGCTTCCAAACTCTCAGCAGGGAAACTTGGTGACTACTGTAACAGATGAGGAGACATTAGGCTGTGACAAAGTCTGCTTACAAAACGGGTAAAACACACACAACTATTAACCAGGGGAAGGAAAAATCATAAGTTTCCTTGGTTATTAAGGAAAATTCATGACCTGATACAAAAATACTCCAAATCACCAAAGCCACTTTACCTAACAGTAAAACAACAGTTGAAAAGGAAACAAGGGACAAGCAGTGGATGAAACAAAGGACATGCTGTGTGTCACTCCTTTGCAGGCAACTATAATACCTTCCTTGCCCACCACCCACCCCCTTTGTAAAAACACTGAAGACGACGACTCCCTTGCTAAAAGGTAAATTCTTTCACAATAATACAGAAGGAAGAGACAGTTTTAAATCACTTTCTAAAGTGCACATTGTTATTGTTTTAAGAGGCAGGATTGCTAACTAGAAACGACACCCTGAGACTTCTACTTTAAGCCCTCACCCCAAAAGACAACACCAAGGCCAAGAACATCTACTACAACCTGGCAGTAGGCTCCACTTATGACTTTCCTGCAGATAATGAAATCATCACTCTTGGTGACTAGGGTCAAGAAAGATAAGCCTTAGCTGGTGCAGTAGCTCACGCCTGTAATCCCAGTGCTGAGGGAGGCCAAGGGATGAGGACCACTTGAGCCCAGGAGTTCGAGATCAGCCTAGGCAACACAGTGAGACCCTGTCCCTACAAAAAAAAACGTGTTTTAATTAGCCAGGCATGATAGTAAAACAGAAAGATAAGGCTCAAGACATCAATAAAAGGGTTTTTAGTATTATGCCAATACAGAAATTTAGATTTGAGTTGAAGCAGACACCACCAATGGCAAGAGAAGGCAAAAGCCCACACAGATGTAAAATTATTAGAGCCCAACAGGAGGCTGCCAGACAGGTCACCTCCTATTCCTTTCAGATTAAAACCAGACAGTGTCACTACAGCTCATGTTACCAGGAGGACTAACACAGTGCCACAGTAATTCACTTAGAGAAATCCTTTTTTTTTTTTTTTTTTGAGACAAGAGTCTTGCTCTGTCACCCAGGCTGGAGTGCAGTGGCATGATCTCAGCTCACTGCAACCTCTGCCTTCTGGGTTCAGGTGATTCGCCTGCCTCAGCCTCCTGAGTAGCTGGGATTACAGGCGCACACCACTATGCCTGGCTAATTTTCTGTATTTTTAGTAGAGATGGGGTTTCACCATGTTGGTCAGGCTGGTCTCAAACTCCTGACCTCGTGATCTGCCCGCCTTGGCCTCCCAAAGTGCTGGGATTACAGGCGTGAGCCACTACCCAATAGACAAAGGCAGAAAAGTCACATTTCCTTCAGTATCCCAAGTCCTTCTGCTGTTAGAGAAAAGAAACCAATTCATATCATACAACATTTAGGTGCCCATTTTAGTATATTTAAAGAGTGAAAAGCTGAATAATTTTTACAAGTATAGGGAAAAAAACATGAGCTTGTTACTCTCCTGCTTCAAGTCCTTCACTAGAACAAACTGTTAAGCAAAGAGTAAACACACTCTTCCTAAGCCCCAACAGCTCCAGAACCATCATTAGTTAACAAAATACTTGATACAGTTTGGATGGGTATCCCCTGTAAATCTCATGTTGAAATGTGATCCCCAATGTTGGAGGTAGGGCCTAGCCGGGAGGTACTGGATCACTGGAATGGATCCCTCATGAATGGTTTAGCACCATCCCCTTGGTGATGAGTAGTTCTAGTTCTCACTCAGTTCACATGAGATCTGGTTGTTTCAAACAATCTAGGACCTTCTCTTTCCCTGTTGCTCACATGCCATGTGATACGCCTGCTTCCTCTTTCACCTCCCACCATGACTGTAAGCTTCCTGAGGCCCTCACCAGAAGCCAAGCAGATGTTGGTGCCATGCCTACACAGCCTACAGAACCACAAGCCAAAATAAACCTCATTTATTAATTACCCAGTCTCAGATACTCCTTTAGAGCAATGCAAAACAGCCTAACACACTACTTACAGTTCCCAACGTATCTGTTTCATGCTGTTTATTCAACACCTCTGCCTGAAATGAGCTCCACACCTTTCTTTGGTAATTATTACTTAAGAGTCGATTCAGCCCCTGTTTTCTCCAAGAAACCTTTCCTAAAAATCTAGATTGGATTTATGGATCACCTTTCTCTGAAGAGCACTCAATGAAGATATCAATCATAGCCCAACCTGTTATGTTAAAATCATCTGTTACTGAACCTTCTTCCCCAATTACATCAAAAGCTAGACAGGCTGGGTAGAATATGATGTTTTAAATAGGTTTGACAGTATATTTTTAGTTGCATAAGATATGTTAATTATTTTTAAAAATCAGAAGGTACACCAAAACAAAAGAAAAATTACCGGTTGGCCGGGCGCGGTGGCTCAAGCCTGTAATCCCAGCACTTTGGGAGGCCGAGACGGGTGGATCACGAGGTCAGGAGATCGAGACCATCCTGGCTAACACAGTGAAACCCCGTCTCTACTAAAAATAGAAAAAAAAACAGCCGGGCGAGGTGGCAGGCGCCTGTAGTCCCAGCTACTCGGGAGGCTGAGGCAGGAGAATGGCGTGAACCCGGGAGGCGGAGCTTGCAGTGAGCTGAGATCCCGCCACTGCACTACAGCCTGGGTGACAGAGCGAGACTCCGTCTCAAAAAAAAAAAAAAAGAAAAATTACTGGTAAACTCCCATCCTCCCTGATTGAGATCACATCTTAATTCATGTTGTACTCTTAACACCCTGCAGCATTATCGAACATAAAGTAGGTATTCAACGTGGTTTTTTCCCTTTCTGGCTAAAGTAGAATCTAAACTATTGAATAATAAAGTTTTATTTAATTATCCAAGAAAATCCTTATACTTTTCAAATTTAAATGTCATAAACAAATTCACCTTCTCCCCCACCCACATGCATCAAGAGTATCAGTTTAAATGGCTTCACAAGAAGTATACATTTTTTTTTTTTTTTGAGACAGAGTCTCGCTCTGTCGCCCGGGCTGGAGTGCAGTGGCCGGATCTCAGCTCACTGCAAGCTCCGCCTCCCAGGTTTACACCATTCTCCTGCCTCAGCCTCCCGAGTAGCTGGGACTATAGGCACCCGCCACTGCGCCCGGCTAGTTTTTTGTATTTTTTTAGTAGAGACGGAGTTTCACCATGTTAGCCAGGATGGTCTCGATCTCCTGACCTCGTGATACGCCCATCTCGGCCTCCCAAAGTGCTGGGATTACAGGCTTGAGTCAAAGTATACTTTAACAACTTATGTTTTGACAGTTATAAAAATACATTAATAAAACTAAGGAATATACTTTATCATGTAATTAAATGCTATATACTAATAAATTACATCAAGCCACATAAGTTATCTAATTTAGACACCTTACTGCCTGATGTATTTTCCCCTTTCAGTGGTTAGAAATTTGGACTTCCTCATCAAAACCGAGGAGCATTAGGAAGTCCAGTTTAACTTCCCTCTCATCATTCTTTTGTCAGAAATCTTGGGCAGTGTCAAAGTACATTAGCTTAAACAAGCAGAACTTAATGCATCTTCCCCCAACACATCTGGCAAGTATTTGAATAGTGTGTGCAAAATGCCTCAAATTCTTTTTTCCATTATGATCACAGGCAGTCAGATTGATTAACTGAGTAAATAATATTCATAATGATTAAGTACAGATGTATCCTGTTATAAATTTTTTTAAATTCAAGTCTTAGGCCAGACACCATGGCTCCCACCTGAAATCCTAGCAGTT
The DNA here is from genome assembly GCF_049350105.2 of Macaca mulatta. Classification (NCBI taxonomy): domain Eukaryota; kingdom Metazoa; phylum Chordata; class Mammalia; order Primates; family Cercopithecidae; genus Macaca; species Macaca mulatta. The sequence goes on from NC_133411.1 coordinate 63,249,381, forward strand.
TGGGAGGCTGAGGCTGGAGGATCACCTGAGTTCAGGAGTTCAAGACCAACCTGTCCAACATGGTAAAACCCCACTTCTACTAAAAATGCAAAAATTAGCCTGGTGCAGTGGCATGCACCTGTAATCCCAGCTTCTCGGGAGGCTGAGGCAAGAGAATCGCTTGAACCCAGGAGGTGGAAGTTGCAGTGAGCTGACATCATGCCACTGCACTCTACCCTGGCCAACAAAGCAAGACTCTGTCTCAAAAAAAAAAAAAAAAATCAAGTCTTTTTTTAAAAACGTGCTCAAAACAAACGTAAGTAGCACAATAACAAACCACAAACCTTAAGAGGAAAGGGTTTAGGGGCTGTCTGAATTCTATTTCCCAATGCCTATGTGAAGATTTTCTCAATTTTTACAGGAATATTTCTGTTCTTCCATAAACCAAAAGTCTTACAAATTGCCCATCTTCGCATGCAAAAGTTTATAAACGTTAGCCCAGAAGCAAAATATTGCTTCTGAGTTGCAATATATTATGTAAGAAAAAATAATTAACATAATACAAACATAAAAGTTAGCCAATCCTATATCTCCCTCCTGTAGTATCTTCCAAGTTTATTATATAAATGAACAGTACTGTTATTAGATAATATTATCTAATGTCTCTGCAAACCTCATTCTCCCAAAAGAGTGGCATTAGAAATTCTGTATCAACAAAAGCTTTTTCTGTCTGTCTGTTCAATAGAAAATGACATCACAGGAAATCAAGACCCAGACAGGTCAGTAGGTTACTGGTCAGTAAATTAGCTGGTCCAGGCAAAGTTGGTGCCATTCTGGTACAGCAAATTTCTGTACTCCTCAGGGGCTGCTATTGGTTTTCTTACTCACATATTCCCTGGAGACTAAGTAGCACGCTTTTTGCCTACAAGCCTAAATTGTCAGGTAGTGACATTCAGAACAGGGGAGCTGGAAAGAGGTACTGACCTTTAAGTCACATTCTGGTTAAATACAATAATAATTAATATCCTCTCACAAAGCGAAGGATCTTTTTAAATGATCCCCTTCTTAATTCCATTATGTTGCTATTACTATACAGGTATCTGATTTAAAAGGCTGTCTAGTTACTGACATTCATATGCATGAGAAATATATGCCTTAACAAATGAATCTTTTGGAGTCACAAAAGCTTACCCAGTAATGTCTACAATTAGATCATATTCTTCTTCAGCCATTCTCTCAAAATGTAAAGCCGGTTGTACTAGGTACATAAGTACCAGAGCCAGCCAGGCAGTCTAGTTATAGAGTTTTCCTATGACAGAAGGCATTTCCTCAAACTTCAGCTTTATTTATCTGCATGTGGGTTGCATTTAAAAAAGGAAATTTATTTCTCACATTCAATCATACATACTGCAAGTAAGCATCTGAACAATATAAGGTTTCCATAATCCAAACAAAAATAATCTTGTATTTAAATCTGATTCATACAGCCAGAGATCAGTTACTCAGAATGGATCAGAAACACTGGGCCTGTGCTAAAACACACACAATTTAAATAAAAGCCAGAAGAAAAGAAAAAAAAAAGCAAATCTCTTCAAGCAGCCAATAGTTTCTATACTGTACTATCACAAATAGACCAGCTAGGCAGGGCACGGTGGCTCACACCTGCAATCCCGGCACTTTAGGACACCGAGGCAGGCAGATCGCTTGAGCCCAGGTGTTTGAGACCAGCCTGGGAAACATGGTGAAACCCTGTCTCTACAAAAAAAAAAATACAGAAATTAACCAGGCATAGTGGCTATACCAACAGCACCTATAGATGCCAACAAGCACCTATAGTCCCAGCTGCTCGGGAGGCTGAAATGGGAGATTGATTGCGCCCGGGAGGTCAAGGCTGTAGTGCGCTGTGATCGTACCACTGCTCTCCAGGCTACAGAGCAAGACCCTGTCTTAATTTTTTAAAAATAACAAATAGACTAGCTAGCTGTGTATGACTTTAAATTTATCCTAACAGGGTAAATATAAACCCTTGTATCCTGAAGTAGATGTCATCCAAGGTCATGTTTTCATAATCCAGGTAATCTAAAGTAGTAGTTCTCAAGCTGTGGTGCCAAGATCAACCACAGCATCTGAAACTTGTTAGAAGAAACACAGATTCTCAGGCCCCATGCTGAATCTTCTCAATCAGGCACTTGAGGTTGTGGCCCAGCAATCTGTTTTAATAAACCCTCCAGATAACTCTAATGAACCATTAAAATTTAAGAGCCATGGACCTAAAGAGAATCTTGGCCTGGGAAGGGAGCTACAGATGGGAACTACCTGGGCTCATTAGCTTTTTTTTTTTCCCCAAAAAAATCTTAAAGGAATGATATTCTGACTGGCATTAGTAATGGCAGTCCTAAATAACTGGATGTTCTAATATTGCAAGTATACAGCATCTTTTAATTTATAGTAAATTCTTGTATATTAATTTTAAATTATGAACTCTAGTTAATAAAATTAATAAGTATTCTATTAAAGTCCACTTATGCTCTTAGTTCTATGTTTAGGACCTAAGGGTCACTACAACTGAAGTCCAGTAAAAGGTTCATAATATCAGTAACAGCAGACAGAGTGCAAAAGTGAAGAGAAGATGACGGGGAGAAAAGAGAGTCAATGGGAAAAAATCAAGACCAAAAACCAAAATTGTAGGAGGATATTCTCATCCTTACATGTAACTCTGACTCATTTATACAGTCAACAAAAATGACTCATTTTGGGTGCTTATGTTCCTTTCTCCCCAACGTCAAGCATTATAATTTTATAATTAAAAGCTTATATGGTGGCAGGCTGTAGAGATAAATAAGTTAAAAGAGCAGATTACACTATAATCCTAAAAAACTAGAGACAATATTTAGACTGGATATTTTTGCATTTTTAGCTTTCTGACTTTTAAAATTCAAGAGAAAAATAATAGGAAAGTATGTATCCAGCCAAACTATACTCCACAATAAAACAGCAATGCATACCCACAGTTATGTGCCAATATTATACAGCTCTGAAACTGGCAACAACTGACTCATTCTGGAAAGACTGATGGAAATTACATTTTTCTAGGAAGATACAAAGTCTTTCTAAAACTTCATTTCTACATTTGATTTTCCTTGCTCCTTGCTTCAGAACCCCAAAGCTTACTAAGGGAGCTTATCATTAAAAGCTATAAACAGGCCTGGTGCAGTGGCTCATGCCTGTAACCCCAGCACTTTGGGAGGCTAAGGCGGGCAGATCATGAGGTCAGGAGTTCAAGACCAGCCTGGCCAACATGGTGAAACCCAGTCTACTACAAATACAAAAATTAGCTGGCCGTGGTGGTGCAGGCCTGTAATCCTAGCTACTCTGTAGGCTGAGGCAGGAGTACTGCTTGAACTCAGGAAGCAGAGCTTGCGGTGAGCAGAGATCACGCCACTGCACTCCAGGCTGGGCGACAAAGCGAGACTCCATCTCCGACAACAATAACAAAAAAAAGCTAAATAATTACTTTTAATATATACAGCTCTACAATTTCAGTTATCCAAATATTAATTCTGCTTTTAAAGAGGGTGCTTTCCCAACCCTTACACAGGACTGTAAGTGGACATTTGCAATGTGGATGGTTGTAGAAATTTTAAATAGGTAAAAAGCCTAAGTATACTTAGGTCAAAAGTGCAAAGTAACAGTACATGGCAGCCAATTTATATACATCAGGAAGAGAGAGTCAACGAGTATGACATGTATATATCACAAAATATTTTTATACCATTTTAAATCAATAATGTATTTCATATTTTGTCAAAATGGCTTGTACAAGAAAAATATCATCAATAAGAAATATCACAAGAAAACTCTGAGCTAAAACAAAATAAGATTTATGTACCTGAACCAGAGAAATGATATATGTGTGAATAATTTGCAAGGGGGCTCATGCCTGTAATCCCAGCACTCTGGGAGGCCAAGGCAGGTGGATCACAAGGTCAGGAGTTCGAGACCAGCCTGGTCAATATGGTAAAACCCCATCTCTACTAAAAATGCAAAAATTAGCTGGACGTGGTGGCAAGTGCCTGTAGTCCCAGCTACTTGGGATGCTAAGGCAGGAGAATCGGTTGAACCCAGGAGGTGGAGGTTGCAGTGAGCCGAGATTGTACCACTGCACTCCAACCTGGGTGACAGAGCGAGACTCCATCTCAAAAAAAAAAAAAAAAAAAATTCATTTACATTACACTGTCTAGACTTTAGGTACACTCTTACCACCACAATGACTTTCTTAAATTCGTTGGTTGAGAGAAAAGATTAGAGTTTTCCTGCCTAATTTATTAACATGTTGGTTGATCCAAGAGATATTAGAGACGCAGGCATGGCATTTGGTGGAATAGTACAAAACAGAGAACCAACACCCTGAGACCGAAGTCCCACCTCCATTTTATTAAGTTTCTAGAATCAAAAACAAAATGCTAATCCTTACTGTGCTTCAAGATCTTTATTCATAAAAGTGGGACAATATTATTGTCCATGCCTATGTTACAAGAGTGCTAAAAGGATGAAAATGAGTAACAAATGGTCAGCATGCAAAAGCTTGGATATTTATGCCAGAAAATAAGGAGATCGTTAACTCCCAGGTTAATCTATGATCACTGAAATTAAACACCTTTCTTCATTTGGTTATAAGTAAATAATAAACTAATACATATATGCTTTTTTTCCTGTAGCTTGGTCATGTATTAACCTTTAAAAAAAAAAAACAATAAATGAAGATGTATATTGTAACCCCTAGAGAAACCACCAAAAAACAGATTATGTGTCAGTAGGATACTTAAATTGCTACACTAAAAAAAAAAATTGTTTAATACAAAGGAAAGCAGTATAGGAAGAACAGTAACAAAGAGACGAAACATAGAAAATACATAGTAAGGCTGGGCGTGGTGGCTCATGCCTTAGTCCCAGCACTTAGGGAGGCCAAGGCGGGTAGATCACCTGAGGTCAGGAGTCCGGGACCAGACTGGCCAACATGGTGAAACCCCGTCTCTACTAAAAATGCAAAAATTAATTGGGCGTGGTGGTGCATGCCTGTAATCCCAGCTACTCGGGAGGCTGAGGTGGGAGAGTTGCTTGAACCCAGGAGGCAGAGGCTGCAGTGAGCCAAGATCATTCCACTGCAATCCAGTCTGGGCAACAGAGGAGACCCTGTCTCAAAAAAAAAAAAAAAAAAAAACCACATAGCAAAATGGCAGAAAAATCTAGCCATATTGGTAATTACATTAAACTTTTGATCAAAGGGCAAAGATTTTTCAGTCTGGATTCAAAAGAATAAGCAAGATATGACTACTAAAAGTTACACTTTAAATTCAAAGATTCAAATAAGCTGAAAGTTTTACTTACAGAAAAATTTATAACCCAAACAATAAGCATAAGAGAACTAGAGTGACTATATATTAATATCAGGCAAAATAGACTTTAAAACAAAGAATGTTTCTAAACACAAAGAAATACACTGATACAGAAAAAGGAGCAATACAGCAGGGAAAAAAAAAAAAAAAACCCAACACTTGTAAGTGTTACATATTGAACAGCACAGCCACAAGATAAAAAAACAAAGTTTACACAAATGAAAGGACAAAAAGACAATTCAACAATTATAGTTAGAGATTTCAAGCTCCCCAAAAAATAACTCATAAAACATGTTGGTTAAAAAAAAATCCGTAAAGATATATAAGATTTGAGTAAACTATCAATCAACTTGACCAAATTGATTTCTACAGAACACTTCACCCAGAAAACAGCAAAATACACAAGATCTTCAAATGCACAGGGAACATTCTTCAGAACAGACTGTATGTGAAAAATGTGGGGGCCCAGAGGGATGGGAATCAACTAATTTGAAAGAATTCTAATCATATAAAGTATGTTCTCTAAACACAATGAAATTAAATTAGAAATCGATGACAGAAAGATAAATGAAAAATCCCCTACACAACCCATAGATCAAAGAGGAAGATGCAAGGGAAATTAGAAAGTATTGTTAGTCCTTGCACAACACAGGTTTGAACTGTGCAGGTCCACTTACATACAGATTTTCTTCAATAACAGCTACACTGAGCATGCCTGCCTTTCCTGCCTCCCTTCTACCTCTGTCACACCTGAGACAACAAGACCAACCTCTCCTCTTCCTCCTCCTCCTCAGCCTACTCAGTGAAGAAAATGAGGATGAAGACCTTTAGGATGATCCATTTCCACATACTGGCAGATAAATATTTTGTCTTCATTATGGTTTTCTCATTTTCTTTTCTCTACCACACTTCATTGTAAGAAGACAGTATATAATAAATATGACATACAAAATATGCATTAATGGACTGTTTACATTATTAAGGCTTCCAGTCGACAGTAGGCTATTTGTAGTTAAGTTATGGGGGAGTCAAAAGTTATATGTGAATTTTTGACTGCACAGCGGGTCAGCGCCCCAGTCCCTGCATTGTTTAAGGATCAACTATATTTTCAGTTAAATAAAGATCCAATATATAAAAATTTGTGACACAGCTAATAACCTAAGCATCTACTTTATGAAACTAGAAAAAAGAAAAGAAAACTAAAAGCAGGAAGGAGAAAGTAAATAAAAATCAAAGCAAAAATAAATGAAACTGAACACAAAAAAATAGATAAAAATCAATAACATCAAAAGAAACCCTTGAAACTAATCAAAAGGTTAATAAAATTGGTAAGTTTCTAGCCAGATCAGTCAAGAAAAAAAGACATAAGACACAAATTATCAATAGTAAGAATGTAAGAGGGGCTATCTCTGCAGTTCCTACAAACAATACAAAGATAGTATAATGACACGACAAACAACTTGATGCCAATAAATTTGACAACTTACATGAAATGGACAAATCCCTTAAAAGACAAACAACCAAAGCTCATAGAGAAAACACAGATAACCTGAATAGTTCTATATCTATTTAAAAACTTGAAATCATATTTAAAACCTTCCCACAAAGATTATTCGAGCCTGAAGGCATGTACCTTAGTCCCAGCTAAGAAGGAGCCTCAGGCTGGAGGATCACTTGAGCTCAGGAGTTCAAGGCTACCATAAGCTATGACTGGGCCACTGCACTCCAGCCTGGACAACAGAACAAGACCCCATCTCTAATTAATTAAATAAATGAATGAATGAATATAATTTTTTTAAAAAAATTTTAAAAATAGGCTGGGAGTGGTGGTTCATGCCTGTAGTCCCAGCACTTTGGAAGGCCAAGGTGGGTAGATCAGTTGAGACCAGGAGTTCGAGACCAGCCTGGGCAACATGGTGAAACCCTGTCTCTACAAAAAATACTACAACAACAACAAAAATTAGCTAGGCGTGGTGGCGCACACCTGTAGTCTCAGCTACTCGGGAAGCTAAGATGGGAAGATCACTTGAGCCAGGAGGTCAAGGTTTCAGTGAGCCAAGATCACACCACTGCACTCCAGCCTAGGTGACAAAGTGAGACCCTGTCTCAGTTTAAAAAAATAAAATTAAACTTAAAACCTTCCCACAAATAAACTTCTAGGCCCAAATGGCTTCACTGATGAATTTGACTAACACTTAATACCAAACTTTTGACACCAAAGCTAGACAAAAACTTTACAAGAAAACTACAGACCAATAACTTATGAACATAGATATAAAAATCCTTAACAAAATATTAGCAAACCAAAACCAATTAATATAAAAAGTATAATACTCCATGACCAAGTTATACCCCAGGGATAAAAAGTTGCTTTGATATTCAAAAACTAACACAATATATTACATTAGAGAATAAAGAGGAAAAACAATATAGCCATCTTAACAAACAGAAAAAGCATGTCACAAAATCCAATACCCATTCATGATAAAAATCTAACAAAAAGCATCTACAAAAAAAAATAATAAAACACACAAGTAACATATTTGTGAAAGGCCGAGTGCTTCTTTCCTAAGGTCAGGAAGAAGACAAGCAATCTGCTCTCACCCCTTCTTTCAACCTTGTATTGGAGGTCTTAGCCAGTGTAATAAGGGAAGGAAAAGAAATCAAAGGCAATATAGAAGAGAAAAGAAGTACAGCTCTCTTTATTCACACACAACATGAATGGGAAAGCAAAAAACCTTCAGGAATCTATAAAATTACTCCAAGTAATAAATTAAATTAGCAAGATTGCAGGATACACGATTAATATAAAAACCAAGTGTACTTCTACATGCTCAAAACAATTGGAAATTGATTTTAAAAAAAACTCACAATGGCATTAAATTAGTAATATACTTAACAAAACGTATGCAAGTCCCAGACCCTAAAAACTAAAAAATACTGGCATGAGAAACTAAAGAAAACCTAAGTTAATGGAGAGATACATATTCATGGATTGGAAGCCCCAATATTAAGATGGCAATTCTTCAAAAATTGATCTATATATTTGAAGCAATCTCAATAAAAATTCTGCCCTTTCAAAGAAAACACAGAGAACTTACAATAGACAAAGCAAGCTTTAAAAAGAAGGACAAAGTTAAAACCTTCCCAATACACCTCATTTTAAAACCTATTACAAAGTTGCAGTATGGTATTCACATGAGAGGCATACAGAGCAATGAAGTAGATTAAGTGTCCAGAAATAGATGCACATGTATATGGTCGATTCATTTTCAACAAAAATGCCAACGTAATTCAATGTGAAAATGGGTTTTTTTGGTCAATAATGTTGGAACAACCAGATATTCAATGGAGAAAAAGTAGATATTGACCCTTTTTGTCACATTATACACAAAAAAATAATTCAAATGGATCACAACAATAAACAAAAAACTTACTGGAACATTGAGGCAAGTAAAGATTTCTTAGGACACAGAAAGCACAAACCATAAAAGAAAAAAATGATAAATTAGATTCCATCAAATTTAAGACTTCTAAGCTTCAAAAACCACCATTAAGAAAATAAAGCAGCCGGCCGGGCGCGGTGGCTCATGCCTGTAATCCCAGCACTTTTGGAGGCCAGGCGGGCAGATCACGAGGTCAGGAGATCGAGACCATCCTGGCTAACACGGTGAAACCCCGTCTCTATTAAAAAAAATACAAAAAAATTAGCCAGGCGTGGCGACGGGCACCTGCAGTCCCAGCTACTCGGGAGGCTGAAGCAGGAGAATGGCATGAACCTGGGAGGCGGAGCTTGCAGTGAGCCGAGATCACGCCACTACACTCCAGCCTGGGGGACACAGCAAGACTCTATCTCAAAAAACAAAACAAAACAAAAACAAAAATAAAGAAAAGAAAGCCATAAAAAAGAATGAGTTCATGTCTTTTCCAGGGACAAGCATGAAGCTAGAAACCATCATTCTCAGCAAACTAACACGGGAATAGAAAACCAAACGCCACATGTTCTCATTCATAAGCGGGAGTTGTACAATGAGAACACATGGACAGAGGGAGGGGAACATTACATGCCGGGGCCTGTCAGGGGGTGCGGGGTTAGGTCGGGGGAGAGCATTAGGACAAACACCTAATGCATGTGTGGCTTAAAAACTAGATGAACGGGTTGATAGGTGCAGCAAACCACCATGGCACATATATACCTATGTAACAAACTTGCACGTTCTGCACCTGTATCCTAGAACTTAAAGTAAGATAAAAAAGAAAAAGAAAAAGTTGGGCCAGGACCAGTGGCTGACGCGTGTAATCCTAGCACTTTGGGAGGGTGAGGTGAGATCACTTGAGGTCAAGAGTTCAAGACCAGCCTGGCCGACATGGTGAAACTCATCTCTACTAAAAATACAAAAAGTAGCTGGGCGTGGTGGCACACACCTGTAATCTCAGCTACTCAAGAGGCTGAGGCATGAGGTTGCAGTGAGTCAAGATTGTGCCATTGCACTCCAGCCTAGGTAACAGAGTGAGACTCCATCTCAAAAAAAAAAAAAAAAAAAAGAAAGAAAAGAAAAAGTTGATTAGGCATGGTGGCTCATGCTTATAATCCCAGCACTTTGGCTTTGGAAGGCCGAGGCAAGAGGGTCGCTTGAGCACAGGAGTTCAAAAACAGCCTGGACAACAAACAAAGCAAGACCCTGTCCCTCAAACAAACGAACAAACAAATAAATAAATAAATAAATAAGAAAATAAATAGCAAGCCACAGATTGAGAGAAAATATTTTCAAAACATATATCTAACAAAGGACTTCTATTCAGAATATATAAAGAACTCTTACAACTCAGGCAAGCAACTCATTTTTTTTTTTTAATGGGTAAAAGAGTTAACATTTCAAAAATGACAATAGCTGAATGGACAAACACACAAAAAGATGTTCAGCAACACTGGTCATTAAGGAAATACAAATTAAAACCACACTGAGATACCGTAACAAAAACCTCTAGAATGGCTAAATTAACAAAACTGGCCATTAACAAATGGCAAGGATGTGAAGTTAACTGGGATTCTCATGCATTGCTGGAGAGAATGCAAAATGGTACAACCACTGTGTAAAAGATTGGCAGTTTCTTAGAACGGTAACTACACACATGCTATATAGTCCAGCACTTCTACTCCTAGATATTTGTTCAAGAAAAATAAAAGTATATATTACTGTACTGGTACACAATGTTCAGAACATCTTTTTTGTTTTTTGCTTTTTTTATTTTTTTGAGAAAGAGTCTTCTTGTTCTGTCACCCAGGCTGGCACAATCTAGGCTAACTGCAACGTCCACCTCACAGGTTCAAGTGATTCTTGTGCCTCAGCCTCTCAGCCTCCCGAATAGCTGGGATTACACCTGGCTAATTTCTGTATTTTTAGTAGAGACAGGGTTTCACCATGTTGGCCAGGCTGGTCTTGAAATCCTGACCTCAAGTGATCCACCCGGCCTTGGCCTCCCAAAGTGCTGGCATTACAGGCGTGAGCCACCACACCTGGCCAAAACAGCTTTATTTTTAAAAGCCAAAACTTGGAGGCAACCCAAATGTCCATCAATATTTGTATGAATGGATAAGTAAACTGTGTTATATCCATACAATCGAATATACCTCAGGGGGAGAAAAAGGAACAAAGTGGATGAATTGCAAAACTAACATGTTAAGTGAAAGAAGGCAGACACAACAAAGTACTCACTGTATGATTCCTTTTATATAATATTCTAGAAAACACAAAACTATAGGGGCAGAAACTTGACCCTGGGTTTGCAGATGGGAGTGTGAATTGACTGTAAACACTCAGGGACAAGCTTTTCAAATATCTGAAAACTTGACTGTACCGGTAAATAACTTTACAAATACAATTTATTCGGTTTATTCAATTGTACACTTAAAATGGCCAAATTTTATGTTATGTGAATTATACCTCAAAAAAGCTATTTAAAAGAGTAGTTCAACTAGTATCTATTCTATTTTTTCTTTTGTGATTTAAATCCTATAAGTGTTTTTTTGTGTGTGGGGGGTGGTTTTTTATTGTTGTTGTTGTTGTTGTTGTTTTTTGAGATGGAGTCTCACCCTGTCACACAGGCTGGAGTGCAGTGGCGCAATCTCTGCTCGCTGCAACCTCTGCCTCCCGGCTTCAAGCGATTCTCCTGCCTCAGCCCTAAAGCTAGATCTGTGAAGGCACAGATTTTTTTTTTTTTCTTGAGACGGATTCTTGCTCTGTTGCCCAGGATGGAGTGCAGTGGCACTATCTTGGCTCACTGCAACTTCCTCTCCCGGGTTCAAGCGATTCTCCTGCCTCAGCCTCCCGAGTAGCTGGGATTACAGGCATGCAGCCACCATGCCTGTCTACTTTTTGTATTTTTAGTAGAGACGGGGTTTCACCATGTTGGCCAGACTGGTCTTGAACTCTTGATGTCAAGTGATCTGCCCACCTCTGCCTCCCAAAGTGCTGGGATTGCAGGCATGAGCCACCATGCCAGCCGTAATCCTATAGCCGGTTTTATCATTGCATTCATAAATAGGTATGGCATTTTTTAAAGGCTATATGGTTAAGCTATAGATGGAAGAAGAAATCATGATAATTTTATTCTATTAAATCAGGGTGTCCAATCTTTTGGCTTCCCTGCAGCATACTGGAAGAAGAACCGTCTTCGGCCAAGCATAAAATGCACTAACAATAGCTGATGATAAACAAACAAACAAAAATCATAATGTTTTAAGAAAGTTTATGAATTTGTGTCTCCATCTCAAAGCCATCCTGGGTCACATGTGGGCCACAGGTCAGATAAGCTTGTATCAGATTTTGTTTTACATGGTATGTTTTTACCCAGCCATTTGTTCTTCTTTATAATTTGTTCTAAATTTCAGTCTCATTTTCAATAGGCTTCCTCTCCTCCACCCAAGGCATTTGTTCATCCCCTCTGTTCCTACTCCTCCACTGAACACTCTAGAATTCTGGCTCTACTGTTAAATTCCTCTATCTTTCTCTGTGTCTCCAAACTGTTCCCTGAAGGCTCTCTGTACCTTCTAGTCATTCAATCAAAGAAGCTTTCCCTAGGATACTGCTCGCCCCTGCAGGGAATGAGATCTCCATAGCCCATATACCTTACAAGTCCAGTATTGATGTTGGTGTTTTCTTCATTCATCAAAGTCATTTCTGGACCATGCTTCCTCTACCCCTCTTACAAAAATGCTTGTTCACCTGAGCTCAAATCAATAATATCACCTTCTACCAACTATTTCTCAACTGTCTATCTCTTCAGTCACTTTTCCCTCCTTCATTAAGACTTTACACCCCTATCAGTCCTCCTCAACACCTCAAAGCTTGCCATTTAACAGCTTGATCTTTCTCTTCTTTGATCTCATTATCATCAAGCAAGTTCTCTTCCATTCTCATCATTTGTTTAATGTAAATCTTCCCTGTCAGACTAAGGTCCATGAAGATGGGGACCATAGATGTCTGGTTCACTGCTAACCCCCAAGCAAACAGCATAGTATATACTCTAGTTAAATAAGATTTTTTTTTTCATCCCCACTAAATACAAAAAATTGAAGCTACTGGCTGGGCACCATGGCTCATGCCTGTAATTTCTGCACTTTGGAAGCCCAAGGCAGGCAGATCACCTAAGGTCAGGAGTTTGAGACCAGCCTGGAAAACATGGTAAAACCCCATCTCTACTAAAAATACAAAAATTAGCAGGGCATGGTGGCGCGTGCCTGTAGTCCCAGCCACTCAGGAGGCTGAGGCAGGACAATCACTTGAACCCGGGAGGTGGAGGCTGCAGTGAGCCGAGATGGTGCCACTACACTCCAGCTTGGGTGACAGAGCAAGACTCCGTCTCAAAAAAAAAAAAAAAAAAAAAAAAATTGAAGCTACTAGCAGGCCCACGTTGCTTACAAGAAAAACAACAAAGACAATGAACTATCTGGAAATCGTATCTAAAAAAAATCAAACAAACAAAGGATGTTTTACCCAAGAAAGTATTAGTACTTTGAACAATTAAAGGAAATTAAACTTAATATATAAAAAGGCTGACAATTTTGAAACTTGAGATGAGGAATTGGCTCTGCTACTAATTAGTGGCTTTACTTAGTGTTCTCAGTCCTCTATTTTTACCTCATCTATAAATTTAAAAAGTTGGATCTTCTGAGTTCTAAACATTCTATTTCATTCATGTCAAATGGTGCCCCAGCATGCAAAAGGAGCCCAATAAGGATGTTATAAGATGGCAACCTGATGAGCCAGACCTGTCACAATCTGAACCAAGTTACCTTATTAAAAAAAAAATCTAAAAAATAATAATAATCTAAGAATACTAAGATCTAGCAGAGCTTCATAAATAATGGTGGGACTAGATCAGGGTTCAGCAAACTATGAACCCTGGGGCAGTATGTTTTTGTAAAGTTTATTGGAAGATAGCCACATTATTCATTTAAGTATTATCTATGACTGCTTTCTTGCTATTAACAGCAGAGTTCCATAGTTGTGAAAGAGACTACATGGCCCACAGAGCCTAAAATATTTACTATTGGCTGGGTGTGGTGGCTCATGCCTGCAACCCCAGCACTTTGGGAGGCCAAGGTGGAAGGACCACTTGAGCCCAGGAGTTTGACACTAGCCTGGGCAACATAGTGAGACCTAGTCTCTACAAAATAATAATATAAAAATGTTAAAAAAAAAAATTATATATATATATATATATATATATATATATATATATATATATATATTTGCTATCTGGCATCTTAAGAAAAAGTTTGCTGACCCTAAACGATCTATAAGGTTCATTTAACATTCTTATATGCTGGCGATGAAAAAAAGAACTGCAGTAAAAAACTCTTAAATGGAAGACAGCAATAAAAAAGGAATAAGGCATGAGGAGAGAGAACAATTCAAACAAGATCAAAATTCACCTCCCAGTGATAACACTAACTTCTCTTTTTAAGCCAGTGCATGGCTTATCTTCCAGTCACTGAAACCTTCTATTCCAAGAATATACAAGATTAAACAAGCATTAGCGATTTAACACTCACCTGCCTTCCTTAACTTTTTCTGCATTCCCTCGACATATGTAGTTTTCAATGTAACCATCGCTGCAGTTGATTTTTGACCAATCTGGATCACAAACATCCAAGAAGTGAGGCCGCAGTCTGCCTATTGAATACTTGGCAATGTCAGTCAGGGACTGACTAGCAGCTGCACCAAATAAAAAGGTTCCAATGGCTTTGTAAATAGTGGCTATGTAGTTATTCCTGATAAAGGAATTTGAGTGCAAAAGGTTACAGTAAACAGACAGGGTTTCTCCAAGAATCATCTGAAAAAGAAACAGAAAAATAACATGTTAAAGTAGCAAGCAGGCACTTTAAACAAAACGAAACATAGTGGGGAAGAAGGAAATGGTAAATCACAAAAAGATCTTTGTTTTAAAAACTGTCCCAGCCCCTTTTTTCTTTACAATGGAGTCAACTTCAGATATCCAATTCTAAACCACAAAAAAGGTGTCTTATCAATGGTGAACATTACTCACAAAGCCATGGCTGGGCCAAAAACATATCATTGCTTACCTAAAATAACAAGATCGTATTTTTTTTTCTTGTATTCAAATAAACAGAGTTTTAAAAAGTACAAAGAGATATATCCTGGAGGACAAAAACTATGGCTTGTCCAAAAAACAAACTTCCGGCTGGGCATGGTGGCTCATGCCTGTAATCCCAGCACTTTGGGAGCCCAAGGCGGGTGGATCACCCGAAGTCAGGAGTTCGAGACCAGCCTGGCCAACATGGTAAACCCTGTCTCTACAAAAATTACAAAAAAACAACCAGGCATCGAAGAAGGTGCCTGTAATCCCAGCTACTTGGGAGGCTAAGGCAAGAGAATCGCTTGAACCTGGGAGGCGGAGGTTGCAGCGAGCCGAGATTGTGCCATTGCACTCCAGCTTGGGCAACAAGAGCAAGACTCTATCTCGATAAATACATACATACATACTTCCCCAATCAGAAACTCCTGTGTATAAGTACTTTTACCTGACAGAGTCTTCATTTTTCTCAAATATTCCTTTGAATCAAAGACATCCATCATATTAAAAAGGGTAAAATCATTTCAGGGAGGATTGCTAGAGGATACAGAGGGCAGGGATTTAGCTAACAGGATATACCAGTCCTGCCTTCCAGGTGACCTCTGCTGGAGGCCCAAGGGGTGCGATGGGACTCTTAGTCACTAATTTAAAAGTATAAAAAGGTTTCTGATGCTTTACAAGTTAACAAACCAGTATCCTGAGAATTCAAAGAATACTGAATGGCAACATTATAAATAGTAACATTTGCTATTAAAAAAGACAGTAAGACTCTAGATACCTGAGACCAAAATAAACAGCTAAGGCCAGGCACTGTGGCTCAACTCCTGTAATCCCAGCACTTTGGGAGGCAGAGGCAGGTGAATCATTTGAGGTCAGGAGTTCGAGACCAGCCTGGCCAATATGGTGAAACCCCGTATCTACTAAAAATACCAAAAATTAGCCAGGAGTGGTGGCAGGCGCCTATAATCCCCAGCTACTTGGCAGACTGAGGCGGAAGAATCGCTTGAACCTGGGAGGTGGAGGCTGCAGTGAGCCAAGATGGCGCCACTGCACTCCAGCCTCGGCGCGACACAGCAAGACTCCATCTCAAAAAAATAATAATTAAAAACAACAACAACAACAACAAAAACCACTTAAACACAGAATAGTCTGAACAGTGGGTTTGCTAATCTGTGTGGAGAGAATATAAGTAGCAAAGCTTGACTTGAAATACATTACTAGTTTCTCTACTTCACCTTAAATTTATATAAACAATTTTATAAAGGATTCAAACATTTCCATTTAATGAGGATCAACTGTCTTCAGGGTAAGTCTTACCATAAGTAAAATAAATGGTTGCTTCCTGAAAGGGATTTCAAGAATCTGATACCTAAAATCCTTTCCTTATTCTGGCTCAATGACTCCTAGAGTTCCATAATTAGAATGTTATAACTTTGACAATGAGACTCTGAACTCTACAAGGTAAGGAGGATTTCTTAATTGCTGAACAGAAACCTCCTATCACCAGAGTGACCTAAACAAAGTAAGTGGTCAATAAATTTTAGTGGAAGGTGCTGCCTTGGGTAAACAGTAAATGCCCTTAGTTTACACGTTAAGCCCCATAAAAATACAGTTCTAATTATAGTCCTTAATGTGAATGAATTAATCAGATTCTTTTCTGAGAACAGGTCACAGGAGAGGTTCCAGGAATGCCATTCCTTTACAATTTTGCTTAGGGTTATCCCTGACTGCCAACAGAAGAGCCCTTTCCATTTCAGTATACATTGCCTCCTTACGCCAGGAAGGGGTCCCAGTATTTCCTCACAGATTAGTAGCCAGAAAGAACTTATCTAACATTTCATTTTGGAATTAATCTTTGATTCTTGAAAACATATCAAGTATATTAATCAACCACAGTTTTAGCAGTTGAAACTTCCACATCTCAGGTATCAGCTGTTCTTCCACATCTCAGCTATCAGCTGGCACTCGACTATTTTCCAAAAGCAGGTAGTATGTTTTGTGAGTCTTCCTAGTCATAATCATCATAGTTTATGGCCACCCAAATCCTGGCTCTTGCCAGTGATGACAGAAAATGAGTTTGCTAGGAATATTCAGAATACTGGGCACAGATTAAAAGCTGATCTTCAGAAGCAGTGTAAGCTGAAACTTAGCCATTAATACTGGGAATGCAGGCAAGTCTCTAACGCCAGCAAATGCTAGGTTAACTTACATCACTGAGAGAAGCAGACAATAGAGGAGTTCTAAATTAATTCTTCTGAATTAAATGCAGAGATGTGTCTGCCCATTTGATCCACACAAGATAGCCATATTGTTTTGTTTCATTTCAATTCCTTATCCTGACCTTTGAGCCATTTATGCCAATTCTTAACCTTTCATGAAGTCAACAGCTAAGCCAAGTGTGGCCTAATCCTAAAACTGAGATTATTTATAATGTATTATTTACTCAGATTCTAGGATATGATAAATTATCAAAGAAATAAAAATGATGTTTGGAGGAGTAAAACAATACTTATGAAGTTCAAAGCTAATAATTATCTAAATCAGAGTGATTCAACCTTTTTAAACCTGTCTCCCATAGTATTCTCTTACCATCCCCTTTAAATCTCCATCAACCAAGATAGTTTTATGTTTCTACACTGTCCCTATGATTTTGTGTCTTTCATTCAGGGCCCATCTTCCCAAAAGAACAGTCTAAAATCAATGGCACATCTCCACATCTTCCTCTCCCTCCTAAATATCTCTAACCACTTCCATTTCCTTTATTCTACTGATTTTTTCACAAAAGTCAAAATTGTCTCATCCGATCAAACAGATTTTCTTTTTTTCTTTTTTTTTTTTTTTTTTGAGACACAGTCTTGCTCTGTTGCCCAGGCTAGAGTGCAGTGGCACAATCTCGGCTCACTGCAACCTCTGCCTCCCAGGTTCAAGCGATTCTCCTGCTTCAGCCTCCTGTGTAGCTGGGATTACAGATGTGCACCACTGCGCCCAGCTAATTTTTGTCTTTTTAGTAGAAAAGAGGTTTCACCATCTTGACCAGGCTGGTCTTGAACTCCTGACTTTGTGATCCACCCACCTCGGCCTCCCAAAGTGCTGGGATTACAGGAGTGAGCCACCGCACCCAGCCAGATCAAACAGATTTTTATCAACTCTCACTTACTTTAACTTCTCGGTACATTTGACTTCACTGACCACTTCCTCCTTATTGAAATTATCCCATGTCTTCTGAGAAACTATAATAATCCTGGTTCTCTACCGGCCAGGTTCCCTCAATCACTCATTTATTAATGAATCATTTGCAACTCATGTCAAGGCCCTGGTGTGCAATCTTAATCATGGCGATTTTTTTAAATAAATGATTTACTTTCTAGTAAACAAAGTTAAATGTATACAAGTCTAACTGAGCATTGCCTGAAAGAGGCTGAGTTAATGAATAAAATAGAATTATGTTAATTTAGCACATAAGGCTGGGCATGATGGCTTACACCTATAATCCCAGCACTTCGGGATGTTGAGGCAGGAGGGTTGCTTGAACCCAGGAGTTTGAGACACAAGCCTGCGCAACTCAGAGAGATCGTATCTCTTAAAAAAAAAAAATGTAATTAGCCGGTTGTGGTGGTGCACACCTGTGGTCCCAGCTCCTCAGGTGGCTGAAGCAGGAGGATCACTTAAGCCCAGGAGGTCGAGGCTGCAGTGAGCTCTGATCACACCACTGCACTCCAAGCCTGGGTGACAGAGAAAGACTCTGTCAATCAATTAATCAAAACATACATATATAAAACCACTGCCCTAAGCAGTGTTTGTTTTCAGTGATACTGTAGAGATGAATAACAGTGCGTTTAAACAATCAGTTCTTTTTAAAGCAGTCTGTACTCATCTATTAATTTACTTGCCATTTTATTAAATGTAAAGATAACTTTCTCACAGGTTATGTTGAGAGAGTAAAGAATAGGCCGGGCACAGTGGCTCACACCTGTAATCCCGGCACTTTGGGAGGCTGAGGCGGGTGGATCATGAGGTCAGGAGCTCAGGACCATCCTGGCCAACATAGTGAAACCCCATCTTTACTAAAAATACAAAAATCAGCTGGATGTGGTGGCAGGCGCCTGTAATCCCAGCCACTTGGGAGGCTGAAGCAAGAGAATCGCTTGAACCCAGGAGTCAGAGTTTGCAGTGAGCCAAGATTGCGCCACTGCACTCCAGCCCAGGCAACACAGCGAGACTCTGTCTCAAAATAAAGAAAGAAAAGAAAAGAAATAGCAAAGAATTCCAAGTTAATGAAATATAATTCATGAGTTTTTGCTAACTAAGCATTTTGTCAAGCCCTGTATAGGCCGTGCACATCAACACAGCGCCCAGCAATCAGTGGCCTGCTCTACTGCAGCCCTCCAGGCTAGAGCAAATTCCTGTAGTTCTGTTTGCATGGCATCCTTTTTACTGAGACCAAAAAAAAGGGCAGAATTGAAAGACAAGTCTATTTCTAGCACTGTTTATTTGAATATTTGAATCCTGTCTGAAATTGGCTATTTGCAACTAAAGTCCTACTAAAAATGTCATATTTAATTGCTTAGCAATCACTCAGAAACATATATACTTTTTTAAAAAAGACCCTACTTCCTCCTTAATGGAAGAATTATAGACTTGGCTTTCTTTTAGCAGTAAAAATTCAGTGTAAAAAATTGTCTAGATTAAAAGAATACCTGATTTCTTAAAACTTCCCCGTATTTCGGGAGAGTCACCAACATTACTGTGTAATTACTCTATAGTTCCTTCATACAGTTTCATTCAGGCACCTAGGACATGCTGGGCTCCATGCCAGGCGGTGAGGACACGAAGATGAACAAGATATCATCTCTGCTTTCAAGGAGCTCACAGTCTTATAAAACAAGTATCTGTATAGCAAAGGTTTTCTTTTATTAATTATGCACCACAAATTACAAGTTAACTTTCAGTGCTAATAAAGTATTATGATCATTCTTAAGACATTTCTAAATTAAGAAGTTTTTCTTTTTTTAAAATAAACTCCAAAAACAGACATGATATACATGCTGTCATCTTTGGCCTATCTCCTGGATACAACTATATATATTTTTTAATTTAAAAAAAAAAAAATCTGTGTGTGTGTGTGTGTGTTTGAGAGAGGATCTCACTCTGTTGCCCAAGCTGGAATGCCGTGGTGCAATCATGGTTCACTGCAGCCTCAACTTCCTGAGCTCAAGGGATCCTCCTGCTTCAGCCTTTTGAGTAGCTGGGACTACAGGCTCCTGCCCACCGTGCCTGGCCTTTTTTTTTGAAGCGGGGGTGAGTTGGGGGGTGGATATAGGCAGCGGTCTTGCTATGCTACCCAGGTTGGTCTCATACTTTGGGGCTCAAGTGAGCCTCCTGACTTGGCCTCCCAAATGCTGGGATTAAAAGCATAAGCCACCACATCCAGCATATTTTCTGGATTTTTGTTTTTTTTTTTTTTCCAGACGGAGTCTCATCGTGTCACCCAGGCTGGAGTACAATGGTGCAATCTCGGCTTACTGCAACCTCCGCCTCCTAGGTTCAAGTGATTCTCCTGCCTCAGCCTCCTGAGTAGCTGGGATTACAGGTGTGTGTCACCACACCCAGCTAATTTTTGTATTTTTAGTAGAGGTGGGGTTTCGCCAGGTTGACCAGGCTGGTCTCGCACTCCTGACCTCAGGTGATCTGCCCACCTCGCCTCCCAAAGTGCTAGCATTACAGGCGTGAGTCACTGCACCCAGCCTTCTGCTTATAAAGCAGAAGATTTATAAGAGATTATAAAAATCATGTAGTCCAGTCAATAGTCTTATCCCTAGACACATTCTTTAAGCATTTCTACCTGAAATACTGGAAAACAACAGTTACTATTTTAGTTTAAGACTCAGTCTTGCATTCCGTACCAGTAAAAATTCTTTCATATTCACTACTAATCATATATAGAACTACAGCTTTTCTCTCCTGTGTATATTATCTAAAAATTATTTAAAGTAAGCATGCATTATATAAAGTTTTAACATCACTTAGCAATTTTTCTTTTCTAGAACTCAGTACAGAGGGAGAGTCAAAAACAGTAGGTACATACACACAGATACAATAAATTATAAAATGATATCCTATGTATAAAGTATGCTAGAATCATATTGCTATAACATTCAACTATTGATCACAAGATTACTAAAACAATAACAAATTAGAGTTCTAACAATCACAGTGACATGGAAAAGATTAGCATAAAATCTATACATATCCAGCAAGGTTCTTTTCATTTTTTTTTTCTGTTTTTTTTTAAGATGGGATGTTGAAGTGTTGTCTGGGCTGGAGTATAATGGCTATTCACAGATGTGATCACCACATACTATAGTCTTCAACTGGGAGACTCAAGCAATCCTCCAGCCTCAGCCTCTTGAGTAGCTGGGACTACAGGCATGTCACCGTGCCTGGCTCTTATAATTACACACTGTTATTTTTTAACTCCACTTAAAATAGCTGAGATTATCTTGATCAAATAAACCATCAATTAAAGGTTAAAAAAGCACACATTGTTTTTGGAGGGTTATACATTTAAGCATTAAAAGAATAACAGAAAATTAAGCCAAGGCCCAATAGTTACAAACTTGGAAAAGTGGATTTAACTTACAACGATAATACTGAATGGAATGATTATTCCACCTAATAACGCATAAGGTATGGTGTCTTCTTTGTAAGGGTACTTGATGGACTCATCATTACAGAATACTCCTCGTTGGAAGGGGGTATGCCTTGAAGTAAGAATTGCAAAAGGCAATCCAGCTAGCAAAAGGGAATAAATGAAAATATCATTAAAAAAGAAATACCAAAACTAATTAATGTCAATAATTATCCCAGAGACTCTGTTTAAAAATGCATTTGCCATGAAAATAAGTGAGAGCACATGTAAAAAAGGAAATGCAGCAATGCATGCAACAGAAGTTGGAAAGATTACAGTTTTAAGATAAAGATGTTTTGTCTACAGCAAACAAAGCATTCAAATCCTCTATTAACCAATTTAATAAAGAATTATCTTTCCTTTGTTTCTGTCCAAACACACTAAACGGATTTTGGGAAAATCTCTTCTCATGTCCTTGTTGTCATTTAATCGCCAGGTTTCTAACACTACTTCAAAACCAATTTTTCATGGGCTTCACTTCCAAAAAGAAAACATTTTAGCATTCCACATTTGGATAGGTCATTGTCACTGGCTAAGCTATCAGAGTATCTAAATAAAACTTTATCCACTCATTTCTGTATTGTCTATAGCAGCCTGAAAGCTGCTATAAAAAGAAGAATCTGAACGTAAAGTTTTTTGTTTTGTTTTTGTTTTTGTTTTTGTTTTTTGAGACAGGGTCTCATTCTGTTACCCAGGCTACAGTGCCATGGCACGATCATAGCTAAGTGCAGCCTCGATCTTCTGGGCTCAAGCTATCCTCCTGCTTCAGCTTCTCGAGCAGCTGGGACCACAGGCACGCACCACCATGCCAAGCTAGTTTTTTGTTTTGTTTTGCTTTAATTTTTTAGTAGAGATGAGGTCCAGCTATGTTGCCCAGGCTGGTCTTGAACTCCTGAGCTCAACTGATCCTATGGCCTCAGCCTCCCAAAGTGCTGGGATTACAAATGTGAGCCATTGCACCCAGCCCTGAGCTTAGTTTCTTAAGATGATGATGGAGTCAAGCACAAAGGCACCTAACAGAGAGCGCTGTTTTTATCATCAGTGTTTTCTGTAAAGATCATGTCTTATACTCACCTCCTAAAATGCCAATTTTTTGCCTAAATGTGAACTTCAAGAATTCAATTATCCTTTACTTCACTGAACTTGACCTACTGATTAATACTACAGCATACTAATTAGTATTGTGTTGTAAGAGATGCAGGTTAGCAGAAACCCTCCACGTGAGATCTGCTTTAAGACTGACCCAGGCCTGAAACGCTCTCTCCCTAAGTGATCCATGTCCCTGCAGTAATACCATAACCACTAAGCTAACACACTCACTGCAGAAGTGTTGCTTCTCTGTGAAGCACCAAGACTTGATGACCGTTTGCAGTTCTCATTAACTCCACTAAGGCCCTAAAGGCTAAATGACAACCAAGCCTCTGCCACTCTGCCTGAGTGTATTTACCACAAATATCAAATCTGTTCAATCTATTATAAGAGCTAAAAAGGAGAAGCACACGAAATCACATTTCTTTTACTCTTAGCTCTTTTATTGATCTTCCCATTTTTCATTCAGACACTGAATACATGAACCAAAGCTTAGTTCTCTGTATTAGTCAATTTGCCAATAGTTGTCACCCCTTTAAAAAGTCTTTACGATGCTACAAGGTTCCCAAAGCTATACTCCTAGTAATGCTATGCCTTAAAAGAAAAAAAAAAAAAAAAAAAACTAAACTAGAGCTGACCTTGCTGACACTTATACTGGCCCTCATATCCCAATTCAGACTATCCTCTGATTCACCAAATAGTTTTCATTCATAGGAATGGGATAAAATGGCCAAGTTTTCAATACATATACCATGGTTACAATATAACTTCAAAAGAATTTGCACAAACCTTTTGCACTTATCAGCACTGTGGAGGTTGCCCCATACAGTAACTAAATGCTTAGCCCCCTAATCAATAACCATACTCTAACTCAATGAGCAAATTTATTTTGTACATAAAAATAACCGCTACTTCTTTTTTCTTTTCTTTTTTTTGAGATGGTGTCTTGCTTTGTTGCTCAGGCTGGGGTGCAGTGACAGAATCTCGGCTCACTGCACCCTCCACTTCTAGGACTCAAGCAATTATCCTGCCTTAGCCTCCCAAGTAGCCAGGACTACAGGCACCCGCCACCACGCCAGGCTAATTTTTGTATTTTTAATAGAGAAGGGTTCTGCCATGTTGGCCGGGCTGGTCTCAAACTCTTGACCTCAAGTGATCCACCCAGCTCAGCCTCCCAAAGTGTTGAGATTATAGGCATGAGCCATAGTGTCCAGCCAAAGAACCACTATCTCTATAATCCAATTCAGTCTACACAAAATAATGGAAACTTTTACTGTCTACAAAGCATATTTCTGAATTGGTTGCATTTTCCAATAAACATTTCTTTCTTTTGGAATAGTATATTTAGTATAGAAATTAAATTCATGGACATGGTGGCATGCGCCTGTAGTCCTGGCTACTTGGGAGGCTGAGGCAGGAGAATCACTTGAACCCAGGAGGTGGAGGTTGCAGTGAGCCGAGACTGTGCTACTGCACTCCAACCTGGGTGACACAGCGAGACTCTGTCTAAAAAAAAAAAAAAAAAAAAAGACAGAAACTAAATTCACATATAATAGGATTAGAGTCCAAAACTCACTAGGCTGTGTGTCCTTATTCTCAGAGAAAACATATAGGCCCAAATACACAGGCCCAAATGTATTTAGAAATGCTATTACCATGTATGTCCATTAATATTAAGGGTTTTTTTCCCCCCAACCACAAAAACCATGTTAGAAATTATTCTTAGATTTAGAAAAAAAGTTTGTGGGTATTTTTCAGGATACTAGGGGAACAAAATAAAACCATATACAAAGGATAATAGCCCATTTAAAAAAATAAAAACATTCATGTGGGCAAATACTAAGTAAACCCACTGTGCAAGGAATTCCGCTAGGTGCTACCAGGAATACAAATTGAATAAGGCACAGTACGTAATTATAGCAGAGAATAAACTGAGGTTCAAAGAACTCTGAGTGTTCAAAAGAAAACGAGAGTTGGTGATGCCTCTGAGTATGATATTCGATAAGCCAGTGGTTGTGACAGTCTCCATCTCAGCAGAAGGGGTCTAGGACAGAGACAAAGATTTGGGGATATAAAGGGTCTCTAAAGTCACAGAGGTACAAAACACTGTACAGGATGTATATAAAGAGAAAAGAAGTGGAGGGTGAGGCACAGAGCAACAGCAGAGGAAGAAGAGGAGAGGAAGAAGATTCACTAAGGCAGACTTGAGTGGGGTAAGGGCAGGTCAGGAGACAGCGACCTCATCGTGGCCACATTAGAAAGAGAAGGCATTCAGGAGGTGGAGATTGGTCCACAGTGCCCAATATGGCGTCCAATGGGATTTCAATTGCCAGTCTTAGTTAAAGAGGTTTTAATAAGAAAGGGTAACATACAGACTGCAAGTTTTGGTAAGAAAATATGAGAAAATAAGCATGAATCTACCCACACTATTCTGTTGAGAGAATCAAGAAAAGAGGATGCCAACACCAAAGACCTTAGAAATATTTTTAAATTGATAATAAATAATAGCCAATATTTGCCATTCCTCAAATACGCCCATGAGATTTTTTTTTTTTTTTTTTTTTTTTTTTTGAGACAGAGTTTTGCTCTTGTCGCCCAGGCTGGAGTAAAATCGTGTGATCTCGGCTCACTGCAACCTCCACCTTCCAGGTTCAAGCGATTCTCCTGCCTTGGCCTCCAGAGTAGCTGAGATTACAGGTGAGCACCACCATGCCCAGCTAATTTTTTTGTATTACTAGTAGAGATGGGGTTTCACCATGTTGGCCAGGCTAGTCTCAAACTCCTGACCTCAGGTGATCCACCTGCCTCAGTCTCCCAAAGTGCTGGAATTATAGGCGTGAGCCACTATGCCCAGTCAAGATGTACTGAATCAACGCCATTACCCAATGCCATTTCATTTTCACTAACTATCTAAATCTAAACACAGACCCCTGAAAGGGGATGAAGAAAAAGACCAAACCACGGGTTGTTCACTCACCCACTTAAGGCTCAAAAAGAACAGCTCTTTCAGATTCCTGTTCTGGAAATACGGGAATTGTAACAAAAACTGATTAAGTCCAAGGTGGCAAACACCACTAGGCCATGTACAAGGAAGACTGGCTGAAGAAGAAGCTGAGAACAAAGCAGGTCTACAGAGGAGGAAGTAGTGACTAGCCTGGTCCCTGAATGGGTGAAATGGGAAGGTAGCTGTGGTTCCCCAATGCCAAAAGGCCTCAGTGATCTTGCTGCTTGGGGTTATTACAGCACCTTGTATCCTTTTCAACAAAGCCCAATTTTACTTAATCTAGTTAGAAAGAATTTCTACTCTTTGAAACTAAGAGAGACAAAGTAAAAACAATTATAATTTAACCATTCCTCCTACTTTGAGAGCATGTAGGTTATTTTTAATTTTTTGATTACCCTATATGATGCCATAGTTAACATTTCCGAATACAAATTCTTGTTTGCATTTCTAATCTCCTTAAGATATATATGTAAGTGGAATTGAAAGATACAAACATTAAATCCTTGATAAACTATTCCAAAAGGGTTACTGCACACCACCAACTTACTTCACCAGACAGTGTAGAAAAGTGAGCAGAAATGCAAACATTTAAATAGATACTTGATGTTAACTTTGATATTTACTAAAGATTTCAAGGCAAAACTTCGTTTATCAATTCAGTCAAAAACCCTTTTCCTTTTACCTGAAAGATTATATCTCTAAATCCCTTTCATCACTTCTCAAATGACTACCCTCGTCAAACACTGTTTCTCTTATTACTTGAGCTGGCAAAATTCATTTTCACTCTCCCTTTTTTTAAATTGAGGTATAATTTACATACCATAAAATTAATCCAGTCTAAGTATATATATAATTCAATGGTTTGGGTAAATTTATATTGTGATGCAACATCACCACAATCTAGTTTTAGAACATTTTCATTACCCCCCAAATTCCCTTGAGCCTATTTGCATTCAATCCCTGCTCTCACTAACAAACCCAGGCAACCACTCATCTGCTATCTGTCTCTACATAAATTTGCCTTTTCTAGACATTTCATATAAATGGAATTACAAAATATGTAGTATTTTATATGTGGCTTTTATCACTCAGCATAATGTTTTTGAGGTTCATCTGTGTTACAGCATGCATTTTGTTCCTTTTTATTAATGAATATTCAGTTATATGTATATACCACATTTGGTTTATCCACTCACCAGTTAATGGACATTTAGATTGCTTCCAGTTTTGTGGTATTACGACTAATCCTATGAACATTCACATACAGGTATTTTTGTAGATATGTTTTCATTTCTAATGAAAGTGGGTGGGATTGCCAGGTCATATGGTAAATTGATGCTTAACTTTTTAAGAAATTGCTAAACTGTTTTCCAAAGTGGTTGCACCCTTTTACATTCCCACATTCCGCTTTTTGATACATTCACTACTCAGCTCATGACTCAGGTTCTCTGCATAGTAAACTCATACTCAGTTATAAATAAACACAACTTTGTATATTTTAACAGCGAATATTTATAATGGTTCAAGAGAGAGTATGTGATATGGGAACTTATGGCTTCCACAAACCAAATATCACAAGAACACTTCACCATCCTTTACTAGAGACAGGAAAGGACAACATATGAACATAGTCACACCACATCTTCTTTAACTTCCTCTTGCACAAATGCTCAGGATCTTGGAACCAAAATACCAATCCTAACAGTTTTAGTAAGAAATATTGGTGGTGGAGTACCCAGCAAAACTGGGAAACTGGTTCCATGGATATATTGTTCCTTTTTGTTGCTGAACAGTATTCCATTTTACAAATCTAAAACATACCAGATGCCCAGGAGAGAGTGGCATGCAACTTTACAGACCACAGTAGCAAATCACTAAGGGACATACTGCCTCAGGGATAACAGCAGCGGCAACAGTCTGAGAAATCCTGACACACAGATGACAGGCACCTTGGGATTTACTGTGAGATAAGGTACCACCTCAATAGTTTGGAAGAAGAAAAGACCCCATAGGCAGACCAAAAGACCCACGTAATAGAAAGAATTGTGTCCACTTGTGAAATATTTCAGGAAATACATTTTTCTCTTAATGCCTGAACAAGGAGAGAAGAATGTGGATGGAGGCTAGACGCTTGAATAACCCAGACATATAGGCCAGACTGTCAAATAATGGAGTTATTACTATTTTGTTAATAAAATTTCTCATAAGAACTGAGAATCAGTACTTTCCACAATGCGTGGATAGGAAATGCAGCTACACATGAGAATAAGTAAACAAGAAAATAAAACTTGTTTCCAACCTAGGAAACCAATCTCCACAGTATTATATTTCTATAGTTCTAATAGGCATTTCCCCTATATTATAAGATATCTCCAAAGGGGGAAATATAAATAAAAATATATTTTTATATAAATAAATATATATTTATATTTATATAAATATATAAACATATAAATATTAAAATATATTTTTAAATATTAAATATATATTTATATAAATATTTTATATTTATATGGACATATATTTTATATTTATATAAATATATATTATAAAAATATATTTATATTTTCCCCTTGGGTGCTATCTTATATATATCACATATATATATGTATAGTATACGCACATACACACACACATATCTCCAGTCGGGATACGCATTCAATATAAGTCTCCTTCCCCCCTCACTCCCCAAAAAACTGTTTTAATGAGGTAAGAGATGACTTGGAAATATGGTCAGTTTCCACAGAGTTAAGCTGAATTTTCATGGTAGTAGTCATTATGAAACATAAACAACAATCTTATTCTATTTCACATTTTGCAGTTTTTCATAAAATTTTCTACCTCAATTTATTAAACACCTATTATGTGCCACTAAGGTTACAATCGTGAGCAATACAGACCATCCCTACTCTAGTGAAGATTATTATCTTACTGCCTATAGAGGTGAAAATAAGAAATGGCAGCACAGCACCTATGTTTCCATGAAAACAAGGGAGAAATGACAAACAAATGTGAGCAACAGACTGTTTGGATACCAGCTTCCTGCACCAGTACAGGAAAAGGACAGCAAGAAAGATGTGCCATGCCATAAAACTTAACCAACTCCAATCTCCTCTGCCATGCAGGGTAAAATTCTAAAGCCACTTTGCCATAAGAACACTTTACTTATATATTACTTTATACCTTATAAAAATAAACATATTAACCCATTCATTCTTTCTTCCTCAAGACTATCAATTTCTTATTACCATTTAAGTAAGCTATTCAAAATAATAAAAATTATACCTCGGTTACCTGCTTTGTGGGCAGGCTCTCTAAAAAAACATTATTTTTTCAAATAATGTACCAAAAACAAAGAACTTCAGAAAATCCACATATCTATAGTAAATAATCTCCCTCATCTTCCAAAACATTATCAAATTCCAAACTTTACAAATATGGTATTCCACAACAATTCAACCCAAAAAATATATCCTGTGTTATTTCCCCTCAGGTGTTAATAAAGGGAGTAAAAGTGATTTTTTAAAATTAACTTAGGAGCAATTAGACTACCAAAAATAATAAAAAATATTTCTTAATATTTCTTAAAAAGTCATATTTTA
This sequence comes from Macaca mulatta, assembly GCF_049350105.2. Taxonomy (NCBI): domain Eukaryota; kingdom Metazoa; phylum Chordata; class Mammalia; order Primates; family Cercopithecidae; genus Macaca; species Macaca mulatta. The sequence goes on from NC_133411.1 coordinate 63,278,739, forward strand.
TCCTTTAAAATTGTGGATATTGTCCATATATTATTACACTAGCAATATTTATAGTAAAAATCTGAGTAATCAACGCCAGAAAAATACACATGCTTAATGGTATACAAAAGCTAGACATTTTTTGTTATGCTAACACACAAACAACATCAGTTGAAAAGGATAATTCAAAGTACATTATTAGAGGCTAGGTGCAGCGGCTCATGCCTGTATTCCCAGCACTTTGGGGAGGCCGAAGTGGGCGGATCACATGAGGCCAGGAGATCAAGACCAGCCTGGCCAACACAGTGAAACCCCATCTCTACCAAAAATACAAAAATTAGCCAGGCATGGTGGCACGTGCCTGTAATCCCAGCTAAGGCACAAGAATTGCTTAAACCCAGGAGGCAGAGGTTGCAGTGAGCCAAGAATGTACCACTGCACTCCAGCCTGGGTGACAAAGGGAGACTCTGTCTCAAAAAAAAAAAAAAAAACATTATTAGAAATTTTGGGTTGACAGGCTATTTCCATTTCTGTACTTTTTACACTTAGAATGACTTTGCAAAAATCCCAAACCAAAAACTGTAACAATCCACATCCTAAAGGAATTTTAATAGACCAATACTTGGTCTATTAAATGGAGACATAATAGGATTTAAATAATGCATATTTCTGAATTAACCTAGGACAAAGGTTTTTTGCATATTAAGATATGTTTACATAGATGTCTTTCTACCATGAGCTACTAACTCACTATGCAATGCACACTTAAGATAAAGTTCATCTTTAATAGTGACAAAGGCTCTTCAGTTGACCAAACACCAGCTGTGAACCCTCTTCTCAACTAGGCCTCAACCTTGGCCTTTCATGTCAGCCTGTCCTTGTGTGGTATGCAAGGACAGGACAGGCACAGTCTTAGCAAAAGTCCTGCTAAGTCAGCTTAGCAAGAAGCCCCTTATCCTTGATATCTGAACACCCTTGATACATGATTAAATTCCTCATCCCCCACCTTTGATATATAAATCTTTGGCCTGCCTTAACAAGAATCTCCTACCCTTGATGTCTCCTCTTCATGATTTTCCATCCACTGATTCCCCTCACCCATAAATCCCCCCTTCTCCTTGTTGTAGTCAGAGTTGAGTTCTCCACCCCAGGTGCAATAGTCTTGAGTAAAGTTTTCCTTAACCATTTTAACAAGTATCAGAATAAATTTATTCAATAATAGAAACCCATATTAGATGGAAAGTCTCCAACTCCTAAGTAAACTTGGGTTGGCAGATTGAAAGGAAAAAATGAAAACTTTTTTAAAAATCTTAAATTGTATCAAACCAACACCTGAGTGCTTTAAACACTTTCAAGGTACCAAGGCTACAGAGTAAAAAGTACAGAGACTGGAGTCTATAACAAAGAATCTGGCCTTTGTCCCTGGGAGAGAGACTCTAAAACCTTAGAATTTCCCGAGTAATAGGGGTGTCTTTGTTATTCTTAAGCCCCTTGGTTCACACTTGGGTTTAGGCTAATGAATGACTCAGGATGGGAGCTGGTCACACTAACCATGTGATTAGAGGGACAGGGCTTTAAACCAACTCAACCTCCAAGGAGGTGAGGGGAACTAGAGATCAAGTTCAACTGGTTGGCCAATGATTCAATCAATCATGACTACATAATAAAACTCTAATAAAAACAATGGACACTGAAGGTTGCAGGAGCTGCCTGGTTGGTGAACACATCAATGTGCCAGGAAAGTGACACATCTTGATGCCACTGGGAGAGGACAGAAAAGCTCTACATTCAGGCTGTCCCCCACCCTGAGACCTTGACTGTGTATCTTAATTTGGCTCACTCTGATTCCTTATAATAAAACTATAATCATAAGTAAAATGATTTCCTGAGTTCTATGAGTTGTTTTAGCCAATTACCGAACCTGACAGGGTCACAGGAACCCCCAGAGTTACAACCTGGGGAACTTCAAATTTGCACCTGAAAACTACAGTGAGAGCAGTCTTACTGGGGACAATGACCTTAAATCCATGGAGTCTCATGTTAACTCCAGGCAGTTAATGTCAGAATTGAATTATAGCATGCTGCAACACGCAAGACAAACTTTCCACATTCAAGGAGTTACATTTGTTTGTGTAGGTACACTCAAGTTCATAGACAACCAATCACTTCCAAAAAGACTAGTCAGCTACATAAGCTGCTGAGACACAGGACAAGGAGTGAAGTTTGATTTACTGCAAATTCTCAAAATACAGTTATTTTTATCTTTTTTTTTTCTTTTGGCACTTTCTTAGAAACAGACAAAATCCACACACATAACAGATAAGCTTCCACAATACTATGTAAAAATGGGTATATAGTTAAGGCACTTAAACTTCAGGTATATGAAAATGAAAACAGAAAAATTTCTAATGGGTTTTTAAAAAATAAAAATAGGCTTCCTTATTTGAAAAAACAATGTTCAAGGGAGGGGAAAAAACAGAAAATATAAGAGATAAAATGAAAATATCTCGGTCTTGGTGAGGTGCCGCCATTTCATCCGTCCTCAGTCTCTGCGCCTTTCACGGAGCTTCCAGCAGCGCTATGTTGGGCCACAGCATCCGGAGGTTCACAACCTCTGTGGTCCGTAGGAGCCACTATGAGGAGGGCCCTGGGAAGAATTTGCCATTTTCAGTGGAAAACAAGTGGGCGTTACTAGTTAAGATGTGTTTGTACTTTGGATCTGCATTTGCTGCACCCTTCCTTATAGTAAGACACCAACTGCTTAAATCATAAGGATGTTTCAGTTCATCCATTTAACAGATACGAAGAGCATTTTAAGAGATACAGCCTCTGGAAATGGATCAAACTCTAACTCATGGCATACTACATATGTTTGTCAATAAACTTATGACATGAAAAAAAAAAAGAAAATATATCATATACTAATAATCCCACTATTCAGAGGGAACCATTACTATTCTTCTCCCTTTACTCTCAATTATTACAAAAATCTTTCCATGTCAATATTACCAAAAATTATGAAATGAATATAATATTTCATCACTAGAATAAATCATAAAATAGTCCCCTATAGCTAAATTATTTATTTCCAATTTTCTTCTATAAAAAGTACTGTAATCAACTGTCTTGTAACTCATTCTCTACATGAAACTTACTTCCAGGATAACTTCCTTCCGGTATAATTTATAGGTCCAACAATACACTCTTTCTAATGCCAATTTATACCCCTGCCAGATTTGTGTATGAGAACACCTGTTTTCTATGCTTGATAAGCTGGGAAAGTTCTTACCTTTGCTACTGTGACAGGCCAAACTGTGTTCTCAGTGCTGCTTTAATATGAACTTAAGACTAAGTCTTAAGAAAAGTTAAATGTTAAAGCATTTATTTCTATTTCTTGACAATTTTCTTCTACTGACAGCTTTCTAGTCATGCCCTTCCCCCATTTTTCTTTGAGGTAGTCATCTGTTTTTCACTAAGTTATAAAATATATAAAGTGGCTGGATGCGGTGGCTCACACCTGTAATCTCAGCACTTTGGGAGGCCGAGGTGGGTGGATTGCTTGAGGTCAGGAGTTCAAGACCAGCCTGGCCAACATGGTGAAACCCCATCTCTACTAAAAATACAAAAAATCAGCCAGTTATAGTGGCATGGGCCTGTAGTCCCAGCTACTCGGAAGGCTGAGGTAGGAGAAGCACTTGAACCCGGGAGGCGGAGGTTGCAGTGAGCTGAGATCACACCACTACACTCCAGTCTGGGCAAGAGTGAGACTCCATCTCAAAAAATGTAATACAATAAAATAAAATATACAAAGTGATTAAGCCTTGGTCGGGTGCGGTGGCTCACACCTGTAATCCCAACACTTTGGGAGGCCGAGGTGGGCAGATCATGAGGTCAGGAGTTCAAGACCAGCCTGACTAACATGGTGAAACCCCATCTCTATTAAAAATACAAACATTAGCCGGGCGTTGGTGGCATGCGCCTGTAATCCCAGCTACTCAGGAGGCTGAGGCAGGAGAATCGCTTGAACTCGGGAGGTGGAGGTTGCAGCGTGCCGAAATCGCACCATTGCACTCCAGCTTGGGCAACAGAGCGAGACTCCGCCTGAAAAAAAAAGTGATTAAGCCCTTTTCACAAACATCCATGTACATTTCCAGTTTTAGGTCACCATGAATAATACAATCACTCTTTAGAAAGAGTTTTATAAGTTGGTCACAAGCATTGGCTATACTGTTATTTTAGGCTAAATATTTTTGCTAAAAGGTTATGTCATACAGTAATCATGACTTAAGAAAAGCAACTACTTACAGTCGGTACTCAAGTCAATTTAAAATAGCCTATTAAACATAGGCAAGTTTTGTATCCTGAAACTATAAATTTTTAAATTTAGACAAACTATATTATTCATTGCAACATATGGATTTAATACTAACTTTATTGTTACTAACATTACTCTGAAAGTTTGCAAACAAAAAGTCTTACCTTTTTCTAGAAACATAAGAATTTATAAAAATATATAACAAATTACCAAGGGAGAAGGTAGAACTACACAAGGCCAAAAATGATGGGGAAAAAAAAAAAGTCTGGTGTCGAATCTAATATGGATCATTAAAATCCAAAAACAACAACAAAAAAAATGGACAAGCCAAATAATGCAGAAATCTATAGTTTTCTGAATGTAGCACCTTTTTGGATAGCTAAAGAAGAAACAGTAGAGAATATATTTTTTAAAAAGATTATGAACCCCGCATTGTAAAAATAAATCACTGCTTTAAAATACAGATTTTCTATCACCCGAAATCTTATTTCTGATCAAATTATAAGGCATATTATATTAAAGTTACATTAAGCATAAATAATTCATTTTATAGAAAATAAGTTATTTTCTATATATAACAACAGATGTTATACACAAACTGTTAAAACAAACAAATCTACCCCAAGAATTTGCAAGAATCCCTTCCTGCACATTCAAGCACATTTAAGGCCCAGAAACTGGCCAAATACTACTTCTTTAATTAAAAATAAATTGGCATTAGGCCAGGAGTGGTGGCTTATGCCTGTAATCCCAGTACTTTGGGAGGTCAAGGCTGACGGATCACCTGAGGTCAGAAGTTCAAGACCAGCCTGACCAATATGGTGAAACCCTGCCTCTATTAAACATACAAAACATTGGCCAGGTGCGCTGGCTCACACCTGTAATTCCAGCACTTTGGGAAGCCGAGGTGGGCGGATCACGAGGGCAGGAGATCGAGACCATCCTGGCTAACACGGTGAAACCCCGTCTCTACTAAAAATGCAAAAAATTAGCCGGGCGTGGCGGCGGGCGCCTGTAGTCCCAGCTACTTGGGAGGCTGAGGCAGGAGAATGGTGTGAACCCGGGAGGGGGAGCTTGCAGTGAACCAAGATCGTGCCACTGCACTCCAGCCTGGGCAACTGAGCGAGATTCCGTCTCAAAAAAAAAAAAAATACAAAAAATTATCTGAGCATGGTGGTACATGCCTGTAGTTCCAGCTACTCAGGAACCTGAGGCAGGAGAATTGCTTGAACCAAGGAGGGGAAGGTTGCAGTTGCAGTGAGCCAAGATCATGCCACTGCACTCCAGCCTGGGCAACAGGACAAGACTCCATCTCAAAACAAACAAATAAATAAATCATTGGCATTAAAATATTTTTCCAGGTCAATTCTAACAGCAAACTCACAGGAATTAATACCCAAGAACTCAAAGATTGATACTCTTTTTCCACTCCTTAAATAAAAAAATTTAGCCTTATTGCTATTTAAGCTGTTTGATATTATACTATAACTAAAAAAAAAAAAAAAAAAAAAAAAAATGTGTTATAAAGATAAGTAAAAAAACAAAGCACAAAACTAAATCTGTGGTGTGCTCACAATGACATAAAAACTGTCAAACTAGGTTGGGTGTGGTGGCCCACGCCTGTAATCCCAGCACTTTGGGATTACAAAGCAGGTGGATCACCTGAGGTCAGGAGTTTGAGACCAGCCTGGCCAACATGGTAAAACACCGTCTCTACTAAAACTACAAAAATTAGCCAGGTGTGGTGGTGCATGCCTGTAGTCCCAGCTACTTGGGAGGTCGAGGTAGGAGAATTGCTTGAACCTGGGAGGTGGAGGTTGCACTGAGTCGAGATTGTGCCACTGCACTCCAGCCCGGACAACAGAGCAAGACTCCATCTCAAAAAAAATAAAAATAAAAAACAAACAGCAGCAGCAACAACAACAAAAAAACTGTCAAACTAAAGGAAACATCAAAATGCCACCAGTAGTTGTCTTCAGGTAGTAGAACTAAGGGCTATTTATTTTCTCTTTCTACTTTATAATCATTTTTTTTAATTAATAAAAGATTATGGGCCAGGTGCATGTTGCCAGGTGGCCAACACAGTGAAACCCCATCTCTACTAAAAATACAAAAATTAGCTGGGCGTGGTGACAAGCACCTGTAATTCCAGCTACTTGAGAGGCTAAGGCAGGAGAATCGCTTGAACCCGAGCTGAAGCAGGGTAGATTGCTTGAGGTCAGGAGTTCAAGACCAGCCTGGCCAATATGGTGAAACCCCATCTCTACTAAAAAATACAAAAATTAGCTGGGCATGGCGGCACATGCCTATAGTCCCAGCTTCTCAGGAGAGTTAGGCAGGAGAATCACCTGAACCTGGGAGGCAGAGATTGCAGTGAGCCAATATTACACCACTGCACTCCAGCCTGGGCGACAAGAGCAAAACTCCATCTCAAAAAAATATATATATTATTATTACAATTAATTTATTCACTCTCAAGCAATTATCTCCTCAAATACAGGGGCAAGTTTTTTTTAAAAAAAAGAAACTTTATCTGGCAATAGTTGCTCAAAATCATGGCTACCACAACTACTTAGTACTTCATATAGTACAGTAACACCGTCTATTGTCATCCAAGTGGCAGTACTTCCCTGCACACAGTTTCTCCTAAGCTGAATGGCTAAAATTTAAGTAACCAGTTATGGTGGGATTTATTTTTTAGAAAAACAAGTATCTCCTTAAACTAAATCCTAGATTTTATGCTAGATTTTTCTATCATTTTACTCCCATAAAAGTAGCTATAATCAAATTAGAATTATAAGAATATATTAATACTTGTATCTCTTAGAACGTAATAAAATACTGGACCCCTTCACCTTCAAAATACTGAGCTAATGGCCATTAGAAAAATATCTACTAGACAAAAAGACAAAATGAACTCAGATACATAAACTGGAAAAACAAACAACTAGGTTATTATTCTTACCCAATTTGGGAGCAAAATAGAGAGAGAAAAGCCAGCCAGTCCTACAGCAGAACAAGGTTGCTGAGTTTACTGAGACACTAAATTTTTGTAAGTCATATGTCTAGGACAGCCAAGTAACAAGACAGGTGGCCAGAGGAGAAATATGGTGTGATATGCTTCACTGCCAAGATACTCAAGGAGGTAAATCTTCACCTCGCTCCTTCCCTTCTATTTCCAAGTCACATAAAATCACAATGGCAAGACTTAGGAATGAGAGCCAAGGGTAAAGAAAGTAGGCATAATATCCCAAGTGGCAATCTTAACCTAGTTTGTGAATCTTAACTTAGAATGACAGTTTTTAATTACTTAAAACAGTGAAACCCAGTATTATCCTACAAACTGATGAACTATCTGAAGGACAGTACAAAGTAAGAAATGGTGACTTCTTTTTTTTTTTTTTTGAGACAGAGTTTCGCTCTTATTGCCCAGGCTAGAGTTCAATGGCGTGATCTCTGCTCACTGCAATTTCCACCTCTCGGGTTCAAGCAATTCTCCTGCCTCAGCCTCCTGAGTAGCTAGGGTTACAGGCATGCGCCACCACGCCCAGCTAATTCTGTATTTTTAGTAGAGAAGGGGTTTCTCCATGTTGGTCAGGCTGGTCTTGAACTGCTGACCTCAGGTGATCCGTCCGCCTCGGCCTCCCAAAGTGCTGGGATTACAGGCATGAGCCACCACACCCAGCCAGTAGTGACATATCTTAATGTATTCTAATAATTTTATTCTGCATATATTTGTGATCTTTCTGCTGAGTTTGTTTTCTCAAATTTAATATGCAAACATTTTCATTTTTCATGGCCTCAATTTCCACTTAACAGTATGATAAAGCAAGCATAATCTTAGTTTCAGCTCTGCCATACAATAGCTTACTTGGCTTTAACAAGTGTCTGGACCTAAGTTTCTTCATTTGTTTACTGAGAGGAGTTGGTCCAAATGACTCAAAAAGACTCTCCTATTCAAAAATAATCACTGTATCATTCTTACAGAATGACATCAAGTTGTTCTGGGTAACATCCACTTTTAACTGGAGAAACACTGCCTCTGGACTAAAACAGTAGGTATATTCCTCAAGCAATCATTCACCATATTAACACTGGTGAAGACTGTACTGTGGATTTACCCCCGCCCCAACTCCATACTTCATCCAACCTCCAGCACAACAAACCCATCACTACCTACTTATTAATTTACTTACAGAGGAAATGGGCAAGCCAACCCCTACTAGGATGAGGACAGTGGATGTGACGGTACTGTCATGGTACGGATAGTTGATGCTGTTGTCTTTACAGAAAAAGCCTCTCTGAAATGGATATATTTGGCCCAATTTTAGAACAGCCATAGGCATGGAAGCTGTTGGGGAAGGGAAAAAAAGACACACATGATTAAATTCAATTCACTTCATTAGGAAGTAAAGTCTACTGAATGGGATGCAAATTCTAGCCATATTTTACCCTCTCTGGAGATGGATCTCCATTATACCCAAGGGCAAAGATTAAGAAAATCATGCAGCATCATTTGCTTGTCCATATCAGCCCCACCTTTTTCCAAGTATAAATACTATTACTTGCATTGACCTCCAATTTTAGAAATAACCAATAAAAAAGACTTATACAAGGAGAGCAAAATTGGCCCATGGAAAAATAAAGCTGAGAAAACAGGAAGGTTTTCCATTTTGCATTCTGTAGTTAATTCGTTTTTAATTGAATTGCTTTATATTGAACTGTGTTTAAGAAAAAAGGCAAAATTCCATAAATAAATTCAGTAATTAATATCATAACAGCCAAATATCATCCAGGAGAAGAAACACGTAGAACTTTGCTTCATATTAGAATTTTTAAATTTTTTTCTACATTAGAATTTAAACTAATAGGGTTAGAAAACAATAGAAACCAAGCCAAGTACGGTGGCTCATGCCTGTAATCCCAGCACTTTGGGAGGCCAAGGCTGGCAGATCACTTGAGATGAAGAGTTCAAGACGAGCCTGGCCAATATGGTGAAGCCCCGTTTCTACTAAAAACACAAAAATTAGCCAGGCGTGGTGGTGCACGCCTGTAGTCCCAGCTACTGGGCAGACTGAAGCAGGAGAATCACTTGAACCCAGGGAGCAGAGGTCACAGTGAGTCGAGATTGCACCACTGCACTGCAGCCTGGTCGACAGAGCAAGACTCCATCTCAAGAAAAAAAAAAAAAAAAAGAAAGAGAGAGAGAAAGAAAATGATAGGAACCATAAGTATATATTCAGTAATAAAAATAGAAAGAAAAAGCCTTTTGTTTTCCAAAGACAAACACACACCTGGTTTTATTAGCCCTGGCAAGGCTCCAAAACCACTTTTAACAAGTTATACCGAAATAATTTTCAGTTGAAATTTTGCACCTAAATAAAATGACCCTGAAAGATCAAAGTTAAATAACTTAAATTAGTGGCTTCTTAAGATGTTCAAGGCCGTGCGTGGTGGCTCAAGCCTGTAATCCCAGCACTTGGGAGGCCGAGATGGGCGGATCACGAGGTCAGGAGATCGGAGACCATCCTGGCTAACACGGTGAAACCCCGTCTCTACTAAAAAATACAAAAAACTAGCCGGGCGAGGTGGCGGGCACCTGTAGTCCCAGCTACTCGGGAGGCTGAGGCAGAAGAATGGTGTAAATCTGGGAGGCGGAGTTTGCAGTGAGCCGAGATCCGGCCACTGCACTCCAGCCTGGGCGACAGAGCTAGACTCCGTCTCAAAAAAACAAACAAAAAAAAAGATGTTCAAATTTACCATGCTTTTAGGCTTTGTTTTATACAATTCAAACATTCAAGCATCTACTCACTCACTGTATGCGCAATACTAAGCCATACTTAGGGAAGACAAATTTGTATAAAACAAATACTAAATTCAAGAACCTAAATTGTATATGCAGAAAAAGAATGTATACCCAGTAAATTGTTTAAAAGGAAATCCCAAGGCAGATTTTTTGGGGAAAATGATGAAACTGTTCTGTATCTTGATTGAGACAGTAATTCCACAACTCTTTTATTACATGTAAAGTTAAGAAGAAATACCATAAAAGGCAGAAATATGCCATAAAAATACGAATATAATTACTAAAATGGCATAGAAGGACCTATAGGAATTCAGAGCTCAACATAAACTGGAGGAGTTAGAAAACACTATTAAAGAAGAGGCAACTGAGTTGAACTTGAAATGACAGGTAAAACACAGGCAATAGGGAGGAGCACGGGGAGACCATTTAGTGGTAGAGGAAGGCAGGGAAGCATGAGAATTGCAACAAGAGCACAAAGGGAATGAGCAAGAAGTTTTCAAGGTACATACATTTTGTAGCCAACATGTATTGCACGCTTGCACATGCTGGGAATTAGGCCACATAGATTAACTCAATCCTTACCTCACCTCTGTGAAGTAGGTATTATCACTACTTGCTTTTTTCATATAACATTGTTGAAGCTTAGAGAAATGAGGAACATTGCTGAAACTAGAAAGTGGTGGAACCAAGGTTCCAACACAAGCTATCTCTTTCTAGAGTTAGGGAATATATGGCCTCCCATGGAGACAAGTGATCTGGCTAGGTTAACAGGTTAGAATTGCAGCAAGGAAGATATGATTGGGAGAAGGAGAACCTGTCCTTTAAAAACCTCACTTAGTATAATACATGCCATGTTCACGATAAGAACTCAAAGTAGGCTGAGTACAGTGGGTCACACCTATAAACCCAACATGTTGAAAGGTTGAGGCAGAAGGACCCCTTGAGTTCAGGAGTTCAAGACTAGTCTGGGCAACATATTGAGACCTCATCTCTAAAAAAGAAATTTTTTAATTGGCTGGGCATGGTGGCATGTGCCTGTAGTCCCAGTTACTCAGGAGGGTGAGGGAGGAGGATATCTTGAGCCCGAGAGGTAAAGGCTTCAGTAAGCCACGTTCACACCACTGCACCCCAGCCTGGGTAACAGGACAATACCCTGTCTCAAAAAAAAAATGGAGGAGGAGGAAAAAAAAAATGAAAGTTAATGGAACAATGTATTATTTGCTACAGATTATCTCTGAATTCTGCAATTCTATGGTTTTTCATGGGAATAACAGTGCTTGAGATTTCTGTGTTTATTAAAAGATTAGGCCGGGCGCGGTGGCTCAAGCCTGTAATCCCAGCACTTTGAGAGGCCGAGACGGGCGGATCACGAGGTCAGGAGATCGAGACCACCCTGGCTAACACTGTGATACCCCGTCTCTACTAAAAATACAAAAAACTAGCTGGGCGAGGTGGCGGGCGCCTGTAGTCCCAGCTACTTGGGAGGCTGAGGCAGGAGAATGGCGTAAAAACCCAGGAGGCGGAGCTTGCAGTGAGCTGAGATCCGGCCACTGCACTCCAGCCCGGGCAACACAGCGAGACTCCATCTCAAAAAAAAAAAAAAAAAAAGATTATAGGAGTCAGGCACGGTGACTAACACCTGTAATCCCAGTGATTCAGGAGGCTGAGGCGAGAGGATCACTTGAGGCCAGAAGTTCAAGACCATTCTGGGCAATACAGCAAGACTTTGTCTCTAAAAAGTATTTTTTAAAAATTAGCTGGGAGGCCGGGTGAGGTGGCTCATGCTTGTAATCCCAGCACTTTGGGAAGCCGAGGCAGGTGGATCACAAGGTCAGGCAATCAAGACCATCTTGGCTAATACGATGAAACCCTGTCTATACTAAAAATACAAAAACTTAGCTGGGCGTGGTAGAATGCACCTGTAGTCCCAGTTACTTGGAAGGCTGAGGCAGGAGAATCACTTGAACCTGAGAGGCGGAGGTTGCAGTGAGCTGAGATCGCGCCACTGTACTCCAGCCTGGGCGACAGAGTGAGACTCCATCTCAAAAAAAAAAAAAAAAAACTAGCTGAGCATAGTGGTACACACCAATAGTCCCAGATATTTGGGAAGCTGAGGTGGAAGAATCACTTGAGCCCAACAATTTGAGGCTACATTGAGCCATGATTATGCCACTGTATTCCAACATGGGTGACAGAGCAAGACTCCCAACTCCAAAGAAAGAAAAAGGATTATGGGTTTAAAACACTTGAAATGACATAAGTTTGTAGGAAATAAAATATCACTGTCCTCTTTTGCTCAGGGTCAGCAACATGGTAAAATGAGGAAGTTTAGAAATTAACTTCCAGGAAAAAAAAAAGAGAGAGAGAGAGAGCAAGAAGAAACACAAGTATTTACAGTTTTGAAATAATCTACTAATTAGGTGATAAGTAGTGAGTAGATAGTGGAAACAGAATAGGATGCACAGAAGAATGTTTTGAACACAGAAATGATACAAAACTTGTGGACTGATCACAAATGCTGAGACAGACCTGGAGATGGCACTTCAGGGTTTGGACATATGAAAAATGAAACTTCCATTGATAGAAATGAGAAGTTGCCAGGGGAAGCTCATTTATGGTGGAAGAATGTTAGTTTAGTATTGAGAATACTGCCTTTGGGGCCATCTGATGCCTCCCTAAATGCTCAGCCCCATCCTCCACTGTCCCCTTAAGGCTCCAATCACAAAGAACCACTTGCTGTTGCCGAAACATACTGTTTTCAAAACCCTAGGTTTCATAGGGATTTGAAATGCTCAGCCTTCTACTGGGGATAGTTGCTCTCTCATTTCTCCTTGAAGTCCAAGCCAGGTACTCCCTTCTTATCTGTCCCATGGCACCATGTACATATGTCTAACACACTGTACTTTAACTTTTTATGTGTGTGTCAGCAACTCAGAGGTCAAAGGCTATCTTTATCATTTTCGTATCCTTTGTACCAGGCACACAGATCTGAACAAATATTTATTGGCCAGGCGCGGTGGCTCACACCTGTAATCCCAGCACTTTGGGAGGCAAAGGTGGGTGGATCACAAGGTCAGGAGTTCAAGACTAGCTTGGCCAATATGGCAAAACCCCGTCTCTACTAAAAAACATACAAAATAAAAAATTAGCCAGGAGTGGTGGCAGGCGCCCAAAATCCCAGCTACTCGGGAGGCTGAGGCAGGAGAATCGCTTGAACCCGGGAGGCAGAGGTTGTGGTGAGCCAAGATGGCATCATTGCACTCCAGCCTGGGCAACAAGAGCAAAACTCTGTCTCAAAAACAAAAAAAAAAATTGTATTAAATGGCTAAGTGAATAAAATTCAGGGTAAAGATCAGAAGTAGAGAAAGATGTATAAGTTGTTGGCATTAGAAGTTGCAACTTAAACTAGGAGAATAAAACAGTTCTTACAGAAGGCAAATCAAGACTGAAAGAGACAAAGCAATCAGCTAAGGACGAATATCCACAGAGAAAACATGAAAAGAGGCTATAGGTGGAGAGAAAGACAGGATGCTAACAGGCTCCAACGGGCAAGGGCTGTGTCTGTCTTGTTCAGCAGCATATCTGGCCATTCTTTAAACAAAAGAATGAATGAACAATAGAGAAGTAGGACAATGTTGTGATACAAAAACCAAAGCTCAGAGTATCTAGTACATGGTAAATCTAATATGTCAAATGCTAAGACATCAAGGAGCATAAGAACTGAGTAAAGACTGAGGTCTTTACTGAGACTATATTATATCGTCTCCACTAATACAACAATGGTATCTTCATAAAGAAACTTAGTGTGGAGCGTTGTTCAATATTGGGTTGTTATTGTCTAAGCATCCCTTTCTTCAAGTTAAATATGTCAAAATTATGTCCCCTACTGTTCATATGTATTACACACACACACAGAGAGGCATGTCCATCCCTCGAGAGTAAACAGATACCTCTATTCCAAAAAACAATGGAATAGTCTTTATCTGCTACTGAGATGGTTTTTTTGTTTTGTTTTGTTTTGTTTTTGTTTTTGTTTTGAGACAGAGTCTTGCTCTGTGGCCCAGGCTGGATAGTGCAGAGGTGCGACCTTGGCTCACTGCAACCTCCGCCTCCCAGTTTCAACTGATTCTCCAACTTCAGCCTCCTGATTAGCTGGGACCACAGGCACATGCAACCAAGCCCGGCTAATTTTTGTAGTTTCAGTAAAGATGGGTTTTCACCATGTTGACCAGGCTCATCTTGAACTCCTGCCCTCAAGTGATCTACCTGTCTCGGCCTCCCAAACTGCTGGGATTACAGACATGAGCCACCATACCCGACCGAGATTATTTTTAATGTTAATTTTTTAGAGTAGTGCTGAGAGTTCTGTGTTAAAGTTAGTGTTCTAGGAAGATTCTTCTCCTTATAAACACTTTCTTAGGACAGATACACTTTCTCCTTAATATCTAAAGAACATAGATACTGTTTTGACCCTAATCATAGGTCTAGGATATTTTTCTCTTAATTAAAATTTCCTTAAGAGGAGTCACTTTTAAATTCTATAATAACCGCCGGGCATGGTGGCTCATCCTCTACCTGGGACCACAGCTGCTATCAGGCAGCCTTCTCCACACAGCTCTCTTTTTGGGGTAGCACTTCTTCTCTTTGTGCTTCAGGTCTAAGGGGCAATATTCCCATCCTCTCTGTTGCTAGCCCAGGATACTACAATATCTCTTGTTGATTTTCTAAACTCTGCCCACCTATTTGTGAATACTTGCTTCATTTAATCCTCTTCAAATTATCCAGCTTGAGTATGCCATCTGTTTCTTATCAGGGCCATGGGTGACAGTACCACATACATATTTTGATCTTGCTAAACACAACTGTTAGGCATGTATGTCTGCTCTTAGTGCACTACTTCTATGATATGTCAAGGAAAACAGACACATGAATACCTGGATAGATGCAAACAGATGTTCCCATATTCTCCTTAGTTCAGTGATAGTTGAAATCTCTTCCATTTTATTAAATATATATCATATATACTTCCTCAAATATGTGCTGTTGCAAAATATTCCAATGGAATAAATCTAAAATGTATTTTACAAAGAGAAAGACTAAAGTACATCAATGTTAATCCCTAATATATAGAAGGTAAAGAAGTACTAAATTTATTTTGAAAAGAATGAAATAAAAATCAAGTTATTAAAGTGACTATACTGACTCCTGTACCCACTCCCTTCCCCAAGTTTCTCTAAAGATCTCATTTCAGACATTTAAATGAATATTATGCCACACAACAGGGAAACTCAGATGTCCATCCCCTAGTTATTCATTCGAACATTTCCATTGCCATAATACGGCAGCTGCAATGCCAGGAAAGAAGAAAGGAAAAAAGACTAAAAGAGGGGAAAAACGAAAAAGACCTCAAATAATTTTTTTTTAAGAGACTGGGTCTTACTCTGTCACCTAGGGTGGGGTCCACTGGCATGATCATAGTTCACTGTAACCTTGAACTCTTGGGCTCAGGCAATCCTCTCACCTCAGCCTCCCAAGCAGCTGTGACTACAGTCATGTGCCACCATTCCTGGCTAATTTTTTTTTTTTTTTTTTTTTTTTTTTTTTTTTTTTGGTAGGGACAGAGTCTCACTATGTTTCCCAGGCTGGCTCAAACTCCTGGACTCAAGCAATCCTCCTGCCTCGGCCTCCCAAAGTGCTGGGATTACACATATGAACCAGCATACCCACCCACCACAGAACTTTTAATGAAAAAGGGAAATCAGTACTACCGGAAAATAGCATAGCTGTAACTGCAAGCATGACTGACATTTAGGTTTGGGCAACACAGCCATCAGGATCCCAGCAGGAAACAGATAGCACCCTCAAACTGGGTAATTTAAGGAGAGTTTAAGAAAGGGACTATGTACAAGGTGTGAAAAATGTGGGCACAGTCAAAAGACAGTGCAGTCTCCTGAAGCTGCTATCATCTACAGACTTGAAAGGACAAAGAGGGCCCTATGATATGAGCCATGGCCTCTGGGAGAGCCAACATGACACAATCTTGTAGGAGGAAGCCAGGCAAATAAACACAGCAACTCTACTCTCCTCCTGCCAGTGCTATCCATTGTCCAAACCCATCTAGAAGCCAGTCTCAGGCTCTTGAGACTGAGGGCAGGGAAGGCAATGACAGAAAGCAGGTCCACAAGGGCAATGGAAGATAAGCAGAACCAGGAGGGAAGAGAAGGTAAAACCAGTTGGGGCCTCAGTAGGGAGCTGAAACCTAAAAGTGAGTAACTCAAGAGAGATTAATAAAGCGGTTATTTACAGAGTCTATATTAAAACTACATATTAAGAATATTGGGTTTTATTCTGTGGGTAACAAGGAGACACAATTCCAATATGTGCCCTAATGGAGGGGCTGTGAAAAGAGTTGTGTAAAGGAAAAAAACAGTGTCAAGACAGAAGAGAGGGCAAGGCCGGAGGCAAGAAATACTAGTGTATATGAGAGATGTTAAGGGTCTGACACAAAGAAATAACAAGGGGAACAGGAAAAAGAGGTAGATTCTAAAGATGTTTAGGAAGTTACTCCTACAGAATTGTGGATCGTGTCTCTGTGTACATATTGATGTGTGTGTATCTAAAACACACACACACACACACACACACCCCTCTTCAGCCTTTGTTGAATCTGCAAAATATAATTTCCATTTTTCCCTTTCCCTAATTACCACCCAATAACATGCCCTGCATAATCTTGCTTAGAGTAAGCATTTCAAGGAATATTTATGGAATGAATGAATAAATAAGTGAGTAAAGCTTCTGAAACATATAAACAATAATCTTATGTAACCATAAAGTCAGATCCTGAAAAGCTGTATGTGATTTGTCACACCGAAGGGCTCAAATTCAAACAAACCAAGAAGAGACAATCTGAAGTCCAAAAACTTGGACTTCAGAAAAAAGGTGAACAATCTGAAGTCCAAGAACACGCTAGGGAAGCACTTACAATTCTATACTCTAGCAACTCTTTCTTAAGCTGTTTTCCATTGGGAACACAAACTGCTAACAAAGACAAACAAACTGAATATACCCATGTTAACTGCTCAAACAAATCTGTAAATCACAAACTACTGGAATCTTGAAGGCAATTTGTGTACACTCCAGCACTACCTCCAAGCAAAGCTTCAAATATGGCTACTGTAGAAGCACTTCTCTCAGCAGCACCCCTCACTCTTTCCTCAAAGAGAAAAGAAGTTGAGGCCCCAGTGGCATCCTCTTTACTGATCCACCCAAAACAGGGGTCCACAAATTCCCTGCAGGAAAGTAGAAGAATAAGATTTCCAAAGGAGACACTGAAGAGTAAAAAGCAATCAGACTTCAAAGTAGGACTTTACAAATAATTAACAACAGCTCCAGATCCATCCTATTCTCTTCTCTAGAACCACTAGAAACTCTCAGATCTGAAATTGTATCACAGATTACATACCTACATATCCCACTCCATGATACACATGTCGAACTTCCTATGTCCATATCCATCCTCCATATCCTCAGAGTTAGTAAACGAGTTAGACATCTGTGACTTTGTTCGAATTCCTATTTAAAAAGTTTTCACATACTATACAAGTTTACAGTATACAATATACTATGCACCCTCAGTAAAAAAGACAAATTATAATGTGGTCTCTTATTCACCAGTAAAAAATATTTGCTCTTACTGGAAGCACCTAAAATAATCGGGCAGCCTACCTCACAAGACTCTTACTTAAACAGTAATCCTGCTAGTCTCAGAGCAATTTATAAACCTAAATGAGAAAACACAAACATGCTCAAGAGAAAGGTTTGCTTTATAACTAAAAGATTCATAACATGGTTGTTCATGGATGTGAACAACTCCATGAGTCCTCAGACTATGAGTAGAGTTTCACTACTCAAAATAAATAAATAAATAACAAATAAATAAATAAATAAGTTAATAATCTTACATGGCCTTTCTCATATATGTCCAAGAAGAATGGAAACAAACATTGACTGAGCACCTATTATAAGTCACCACCATGCTAAGGTACTTTCATATATACCTGAAATACAAATATATTCTTATAGGAATATATTTATATTTATATTTCAGATATCCTAACATAAAATCTGGGAATACATTTATATATCAGATATCCTATCATAAGAGTATTTATATTTCAGATATCCTACCATAAAATCTGGTAGAATATATTTATATATCACATATATATTTATATCTCAGATATAAGAGATGTAAGAATATATTTATATTTCAGCTATCCTACCATAAAATATGGAAAAATTAAAAAATTAAAAACAAAAAAAATCAATGAGTATAGATCATAAAACCAGGCAAAATAAGTAAAAACATTATATATGGTATAATTTGATTTCTCTAAAATTATTTTTTTATTTTTTATTTCTTTTTTTTTTTGAGATGGAGTCTCGCTCTGTCACCCAGGCTGGAGTGCAGTAGTGCAATCTCGGCTCACTGCAAGCTCCACCTCCCAGGTTCATGCCTTTCTCCTGCCTCAGCCTCCTGAGTAGCTGGGACTACAGGTGCCCGCCACTAAGCCCGGCTAATTCTTTGTATTTTTAGTACAGACAGGGTTTCACTGTGTTAGCCAGGATGGCCTTGATCTCCTGACCTCGTGATCCACCCACGTCGGCCTCCCAAAGTGCTGGGATTACAGGCGTGAGCCACTACCCCCGGCCTAAATTATTTATGTTTATATATAAACATTGGGAAGTCTGGAAAAACATATAACTAACTTATAAGTAGTTACCTTCAGAGATGGTATTTTTTTTTCAGTCAAATTTAACAGGGGGGTTACATACCAGAGATGGTACTAATACAAATCAAATCAGGCAGAAAACATATTTTCTACTGTATATACTTCCATGTTTGAATACTTTATAATAAAACAAAAGGCCAAAATCATTACATTTGAATTTTTATTCTATGGGTAACAGGGAGACACACAATCCAATCTGTATTCTAATTGAGGGGGCTGTAAAAAGAGCTGTGTAAAGAAAAAAACACTGTGAAGACAGAAGAGAGGGCAAGGCCAGAGGCAAGAAATACTAGTGTATATGAGAGATGTTAAGGGCCTGAAACAAAGAAATAACAAGGTGAACAGGAAAAAGAGGTAGATTCTAAAGATGTTTAGCAAGTGTTTGGGATGTTTATCACAATAAAAACATTTTTTGTTTCCTGAAATTATGCCTATAACTTACGTGAAATCATCCATACTATCCTTTTCCTGAAATTAATCACACAATTTATCTGAAAAAGTCCTACCTATAGTAAGATTGAAACTAGAGCAAAGGAAAAGTCTACTTTCTTACTCTGTTAAAACACAAAGCAGGCCAGCCGGGCATGGTGGCTCACCCCTGTAATCCCAGCACGTTGGGAGGCCAAGGTGGGCGGATCACAAGGTCAGGAGTTTGAGACCAGCCTGGCCAACATGGCAAAACCCGGTCTCTACTAAAAATACAAAAATTAGCTGGGCACAGAGGCAGGCGCCTATAATCCCAGCTACTCAGGAGGCTGAGACAGGAGCATCGCTTGAACCCAGGAGGCGGAGGTTGCAGTGAGCTGAGATCACGCCACTGCACTCCAGCCTGGACAACAAGAGCAAGACTTCATCTCAAAAAAAACAAACAAACGAACGAAAAAGCACAAAGCAGTAAAAACTAACCTTTAGCCTTTATGCCTAATTGATAGGTTCTCAAAGCAGCAGCCCTACAGCAAAATAATTACTTTTGGGGATTTTCCATCTCTTGCAACTTTAGAGATCTATGACGATGTCCTTAAAAATGTATGAAACAAAGATAACTTTTTCTTTTTTGGGGGGGGCGGGGGGGGGGGACAGAGTTTTGCTTTTGTTGCTTAGGCTGGAGTGCAATGGCATGATCTTGGCTCACTGCAACCTCCACCTCCTGAGTTCAAGCAATTCTCCTGCCTCAGCCTCCTGAGGAGCTGGGATTACAAGCATGCACTATACCACACCTGGCTAATTTTGTATTTTTAGTAGAGACAGAGTTTCTCCATATTGGCCAGGCTGGTCTGGAACTCCTGACCTCAGGTGGTCCACCCACCTCAGCCTCCCAAAGTGCTGGGATTACAGGCGTGAGCCACCGTGCCCCGTCGCTAACTTTTTAAATTGGAAATTTTGTTATAACATTTTGGGCCCTTCCAGACATGCTTACAGAGAGAGGAGAAATAACCTTGAGACTCGAGAGTTCAGTAGAAGGGGATGAATACAAGCCATAACAGTGCTTTGATTTAGTCACCACTTCTTGAAAAAGCTTATAAAATAACGGCACTCAGGCAGATCATTATAAAAGAGTGACAATGTCTTTTTAATTATGTAAAAAACAAAAGAATATTACTCTAGTAAGCCTTTCAAGTTTTTTACTTTGAAATACCAAAGTTAATTACATATTAATATAAAGTAGCTTTAGTCTGATGGGAGAAAAAGGAAAGAAAATATATAATTTTATTTAGGGCAGTGCTAGCCAATAAAATTTTCTGTGATAAAAGAAATGTCCAGGCTGGGTGTAGTGGTTCACACCTGTAATCTCAGCACTTAGGGAGGCCGAGGTGGGCAGATCACGAGGTCAAGAGATCGAGATTATCCTGGCCAACATGGTGAAACCCCGTCTCTACTAAAAACACAAAAATTAGCCAGGCATGGTGGCACGCACCTGTAGTCCCAGCTACTCAGGAGGCTGAGGCAGGAGAATCGCTTGAACCCACGAGGCAGAGTGGAACGGGTGCGGTGTTTCACACCTTTAATCTCAGCACTTTGAGAGGCGGGCGGATTGCCTGAGGTCAGGCAATTTTGTATTAAAAATACAAAAATTAGGCCAGGCATGGTGGTTCACACCTATAATCCCAGTACTTTGGGAGGCCAAGGTGGGTAGATCACAAGGTCAGGGGTTTAAGACCAGCCTGGCCAAGATGATGAAACCCCATCTCTACTAAAAATATGAGAATTAGCCGAGCTGGTGGCGGATGCCTGTAATCTCAGCGACTCGGTAGGCTGAGGCAGAGAATTGTTTGAACCCAGGAGGCAGAGGTTGCAGTGAGCCAACATTGCCCTGCTGCACTCCAGCCTGGGTGACAGAGTGACTGTGTATTAAAAAAAAAAAAAAAAAAAAAAAATTAGCCGGGCATGGTGGTGCACGCCTGTTGTCCCAGCTACTCAGGATGCTGAGGCAGGAGGAGAATCGCTTGAACACAGGAGATGGAGGCTGCAGTGAGCCAAGACTGTGCCACTCCACTCCAGCCTGGGAGACATAGCAAGACTCTGTCTCAAAAAGAAAAAAAAAAGAAAGATTTTAATGAAACTATGGACCCTTTCCCCAAAAACAAAATTTTTTTTGCCATGCAGGGCAACATGCACCTGCATACACATACACACAAACACACACACACACCCCCTAAAGGTCATCTAAGCACACTTCTTTTACTAAAGTGTAAGAAATATAATTTAAAATAACTAGTATGTTGAAGGCCACAGACTAAACTGTTCAGCAGAATATGACTTCAAAGAAGACTAGAATTAACTTGATATTTCCACATTTTCCCTTTTTTTTTTTTTTTTTTTGAGAGTGTCTCACTCTGTCACCCAGGCTTGAGTGCAGTGATACCAACACAGCTCACCACAGCCTCAACCTCTGAAGCTCAGGTAATCCAGTCCTCCCACCACAGCCTTCTGAATAGCTTGAACTATAGGTGCACATCACCATGGCCGGCTAATTTTTGTACTTTATGTAGAGACAGGATTTTGCCATGTTGCCCAGGCTGGTCTCAAACTCCTGGTCTCAAGTGATGCATCCATCTTAGCCTCCCAAAGTGCTAGAATTACAGGCATGAGCCATCCTCTCTAAATTCTAGAGAAAGAATTTAGAGGGCTAAATTTCCTTCTCTCCCTTCCCTCCTCCCAATTTTACCCTCTTCTTATCATCCCCCTATATTCTCTATACTTCATCTACTCAATTGGCTATAATGCAGAACTAAAGTCATTTTTAGTATTATTTACACTTACTGGCAATTGTATATTTCCCATTCTCATTTCAAAAGCAGACGTTAGGCCAGTAGCAGTGGCTCAAGCCCTGTAATCCCAACACTTTGGAAGGTCAAGGCAGGAGGATCACTTGAGGCCCGGAGTTCGAGACCAGCCTGAACAACATAGGGAGACTCCCATCTCTACACTACACACAAAAAAATAAACAAATAGCAGAAGTTTATTTCTTTTTTTTTTTTTTTTTTTTGAGACGGAGTCTTGCTCTGTGCCCCAGGCTGGAGTGCACTGGCGCGATCTCGGCTCACTGCAAGCTCCGCCCCCTGGGTTCACGCCATTCTCCTGCCTCAGCTTCCCGAGTAGCTGGGACTACAGATGCCTGCCACCACGCCCGGCTAATTTTCTTGTATTTTTAGTAGAGACAGGGTTTCACCGTGTTAGC
The DNA here is from genome assembly GCF_049350105.2 of Macaca mulatta. Lineage (NCBI taxonomy): Eukaryota > Metazoa > Chordata > Mammalia > Primates > Cercopithecidae > Macaca > Macaca mulatta. Next base: position 63,301,313 of record NC_133411.1, read on the forward strand.
CAGGATGGTCTCGATCTCCTGACCTCGTGATCCGCCCGCCTCGGCCTCCCAAAGTGCTGGGATTACAGGCTTGAGCCACCGCGCCCGGCCAGAAGTTTATTTCTTTAAGGAAAAATGAAAACATTTATTGAGTATCTATTATTTGCCTGATATTTGCATACATATTATCTCTAATCTTAACAATTCTGTAACGGAAGGTCTCCCCAAAATATCTATGTTTGAAAACTTAAAAGCCAATGAGTCACAGGTCAAGAAAAGTTAAAAGGTAAATGACAAAATAGTTAAAAGTGAACAAGGAAAATACTACAAGTCAAAACTTAAAGGAGGCAGCTAAAATACCACACATGAAAATTGTAAACCCTTAAATTCCTACATTAGAAATTAATAAAACTGGCTGGGTGCAGTGGCTCATGCCTGTAATCCCAGCACTTTGGGAGGCTGAGGTGGCCGGATCACTTGAGGTTAGGAGTTCAAGACCAGCCTGGCCAACACAGCCCCATCTCTACTAAAATTACAAAAATTAGCCAGGCATGATGGCGTGTGCCTGTACTCCCAGCTACTCTGGAAGCTGAGGCAGGAGAATCACTTGAACCCAGGAGGCGGAGTCAGGCACAGTGGCTCACACCTGTAATCCCAGCACTTTGGGAGACTACGGCGGGCAGATCACTTGAGGTCAGGAGTTTGAGACCAGCCTGGTCAACATGGTGAAACCCCACCTCTACTTAAATTAGCCAGGCGTGGTGGTACACGCCTGTAACCACAGCTACTTGGGAGACTGAGGCAGGAGAATCGCTTGAACTCGGGAGGCAGAGCTTGCAGTGAACTGAGATCATGCCACTGCACTCCAGTATAGGCAACAGAGCAAGACCTCAAAAAAAAAAAAGGAAAACAAAACAAAACAAAAATCTTATTTTTAAAGGTTCAAGAAACTAAGGGCAATATAGAACAGAAATTAAAGAAATGAAAAATAAAGGAAAAGACTATCAACAAAACCAAATGCCTTTTTTTAAACAGGATGATGAAATGGTCAGTCCTACTTTAGCTTAAGAATATAAAAGAAGACACAAATACAGCAAATTACTAAAAAAATAAAAATAAAAAATAAGGCACTAATTGTATCTCTGGGTTAAATTTCATCAAACTCAGAGACACTAAGTAACTCACTCAAGTGCACAGCACTACTAAGGCAGATAATCAGTATTACACAGTTGGTAAGCAGAGAAACCAAAACTTTAACAAAAAGTTTCTGTTCTTTTCACCACATTATACAGCCTCTCTCTTAGGAAAGGAATCTAACTTCCAGGGTCTCTATGTGATACACACAATAAATCTTACGCTACTAGAATTTGGTTAAGTAGCCATCCTGCTTCAAACTAGGGAAGAGAAATGTTGAAACCTTAGCAAAATTTATAAGAAAAATAAACAATGAGGGAGTTGCTTCTAGGAGTTGATTTTTTACCAAAAAGGTAATAAATAAAACTAATATGTAAGAAACACATTCCATTCCCCCCAAGATTCTGGCATATGTAAATTTAACCACGTTTGTACATTTTTCTACATGTATATTTGGATCTGACAAGAAAGTCTACAGTTACTTTTGTGAATTTTGCTTCCATGAACCCTTTCATTTTCTCCTTTTAGTAGTCAAAGGTTAGAAGTAAATAAAAAATTTTTTGACTCTTTACTACTTTGTTACCTGAGCAGTTTTCAGAAAGTTTATTTATTCCAAATTTAAGGAATATTCTTTGTGTCCAATTCAGTTTGGACAAAATACATTTTGGGAAGAAAAATATGCAATATATTTCTTGCTTTCTTTGGAAACAGGTGTTGCAAATTCTTTCCAGAATCACATGAAAAATTCTCCTACTAATCAAGTTGTGTGTTATTTCTGAACAGAAAGGGTTCTCTTCCCCTTCTTTACAAAAGATCATTAGATGTCCAAGAGTAAAGAAAGTCATTCAAAATTTTACCAATAAGCAAAACTAAAAAGTTTGCCAGATAAGACAGTTTGTTTCCTCTGTAGGTCAAGTACACAGACTCCACACTGATTATCATTCCTGATCGTTTGGCACATGTTTCATGTCTAGCACACACCTAGACATTCATATCTGGCACCCAGAAAAGAATACAGACTGAAGATGAATATCTGGAATTATCAGTTATAAAGGAAATAGCTGAAGCCATGAGACTTTAAGATTACTTGGAAAAAGTGGCATGATCCATAATCTTGGAAAGAAAATAGAAAGTCAACAGCCAACTAAGAAGAAATGAACTACCAGGAAAGTAGGATGAAGAGTATGAAAGGGAGCAGGGAAAATGAAGGAGCACTTTTCAAAAATGTTAATAGTAGCTACTTTTTACTTAACCCCCATCTTATGCCATGACAGCATGCTACGTGTTACAGCTTTCTAATCCTTCAATAACTTTAAAAGGTAAATATTATTATTGTATCATTTTGAAAATGAGGAAACCTGCCCAAAGCCACGTAGGTTGCAGAATTGAGATTCAAACCCAATTAAGTCAATGAGACCGAGAGCCCTCTGGGTTAACCTGGTCTTAGTGAGCCCAGCAGGCCCTCAGTCTCATTGAGGAGTAAAAGAACAAAGTACAGATAAAAGGTCACTTATGATTTTTTTAATCCACCTATCTGCACACTGATCACTGATAACTTTTTTTTTTTTTTTTTTTTTTTTTTTGAGACAGTCTCACTCTGTTGCCCAGGCTGGAATGCAGTGCAATGGCACAATTTCAACTCACTGCAACCTCCACCTCCCAGGTTCAATAATTCTCATGCCTCAGCCTCCTGAAGAGCTGGGATTACAGGCATGAGCCACCATACCTGGCTAATTTTTATATTTTTAGTAGAGACGGGGTTTTGCCATGTTGGCTCGGCTGGTCTCAAACTCTCGGCCTCAAGCAATCCTCCTGCCTCAGCCTCCCAAAGTGCTAGGATTACAGGCATGAGCCCCCATGCCTGGTCTAATAATTCTTGACAGAAGGCCATGTCCAGTTCTCATGACCTCCCCAAAGAGGACCCAGGGCCTGCTACCCTACACAGCTATACAAATCAAATACGAAGTTTATTTCTTCCTCCTACCCGTTCTCTTTGGCCCTGATGGAAATAGTATGGCAAACAGGAAGAAAGTGAGATAAGACACTGTGGGCACCTCTATGTGCCTGGCACCATACTGAATATTTATTTTCATTTAATCCTCATAATTCTAAAACACATGCTCCAAGAAGGCACAGACATTTCTGTTTTGTTCAACAATATATCCCAAGTACTTAAGTCATTGCCTAGAACAAGGCAGGCCTTCAACAAATATTTGATGAATGAATAGCCATCCTGCAAAACAGGTATTATTATCCCCGTTTTAAAGATCAGGGGATCTTTAATTAAGATCCTCAGAGAGGACAAGTAACTTAATTAAAATCATACATATAATAAGCAGGGTGAAATTAAAAATACTTAATAACTCACACTTGTACCAGCATTGGCCACTCAGAACAGACACTAGCTGGTGCTAAAGGAGCTGGGTTGTGCTTCAAACTTTTAGTTGAGGGATCATGGGGAGGTCCATAGGAGGGACAAGACAATGAAGAGTCATGGGTAGGGGAAGGGAAGATCCGGGTGTACACTGGCTGTCAGTCTCAATAGTTAAGTGGTGCACTCAGGATTCCAATCTGTACTTATTTGACCTAAAATGTTCTAAATAAAGTGGGTACTATTTAGAAGATTTTAGAGTCAGATAAATGAGGAGACCAGAGAACAACTAGAGCTTTTAATAGAGTAGGAAAAAAACTAGTCAAAACAATTACAATGGGAAATGGAATTAGAATTGAATTTAAAAATTGGTAACTGAACTCAATCTGCTGTTAGACAACTAAAAACAGGATGATTTCACTAAAGTAAGGTAGAGGGGAATGAGTAACAAAGAGAAATAAATATGAATGGGCAAAGCAAAACTACATGAAGGTTTTCAATTTCAGGTAAACAATTTGTGTATGTTTCAACAATAAATGAAAAATCAACACTGGTTCTTGAGCAAGAAAGCTGTGCTTCAGGACAATGAATCTGTGCAAGGTATTGGTAGGGAAGGGGCAGAGCCTGGTGGCAGGTGAGAGGGATCAGTGATAGCTCAAATATACTGTGATTCACAGTGTGATTCAAATTTGAGTGTGATTCACAGAGATGTTATGAAAAGTGTTAACAGGCAAGAATGCAAAGAACAGTGCACCCTCAACTTTTAGAGGCACCAACATTCTGGTCACTTAGCTTACAGTCACCATCTCTCTGTGGCTGACATGGTTTTATTATAAAAAGTATTTCATTATCTTTTTTATCTTAAAATTAGGGTAAAAGGGAGAAAAAGCAGTTGGGATATAGGATATAAGTAACACTTACCCAAGATGGTTTTTACATTTGTAGTTTTAAATCAGTAATTACCTACAATATCCTCAACCTTGGAGTAGCTTAGTTCATTAAGACACTTAAAATAAATTTGTGTATATATTTAATGAGCTTTAAAAAAATCATGAGCTATTAGGGCAGGTTACTTCACTAAGGACTCTCAGATTTCTGCACAAATAAAAAACAAGTTAACCTATTTATTTATACACTAACAAAAACAAAAAGCAAACCTCACCTGTTGTTCCCTTCCCAGAAAGGCACAAGAAAACAGTGCCAACTGGCCAAGAACAACATTAATTCCTTCCACTCCCTCATGATACAGCTGTTCCCTTTCTTTCTCTTTCCTTTTAAGATGGCAAAGGTCACAATCAATAGTAAACTGTCCACGTGGTTTTTTATATGCCAAAAGCAAGGAGATAACTGAGGTAAAGGGTAATGGGAGAGACAGCTGATTTTTTTCAATTGTACTTTCTCCTGGCCACTTATCAGGAAACTATTTAGGGCTTCCATGGTATTTGAAGCTATAACTTAGTAACTTCTCTGCCAAAAAACATTCTGTTTACATGGAACTAGGGTTAGAAGTGATATAAGCACATTTAGAAAGGGACAAAAACCTACAGCAAAACTATACAGTAACATTTACATCACAGTAGTTGGCATAATCAAAAATGCATTGTGCTATGTGAAACAGACTAGACCCAAATGGCTACATACCATATAGCCTTCATGATTTCATTTATATGACATTCCATTTACATGACACATAGGATAGAGAACACATCGCTGTTTGCCAGAAGTCAAGGCTGGTGGGAGGAGTTGACTACAAAGGAGAAGAATGAGGGCACGTGGGGAGGTAACAGACCAATTCTGTATCTTGATTGTATCTGGTTACAGGACTAAATTCCATATTGTCTGAATTCACAGAACTGTACACTAAATGAGTAAATATTACTATACATAAATTTTTAAAATACAACAATTAAATATTAGCTTAAGCCTCATCTCACCTACTCCTCATACCTATTTCAAACCTCTTGACATGCTCTATGCAATGACCCCACCCCCTCCACCTAGCTAATGCCTACTTGCCATTCTAGCTTCTATTTAGCTACTGGTAGAACCAATCCTTTGGTGTGCCAGGGTGGAGTACTGGACAGAATTGGGTAGTCAAGTATATCTGGCTGGGTTTACTTCTGGCTTTCTCCCAGTTACTACTTGTGGGAGCTTGGGCAAACTACTTACCTGTCTTGAGCTCAGTTTCCTCATCTGGTAAGAATAAATACCTCCCAGAACTGTTGCAAACTAAGAACCTAGTCATGTGCCTAACTTAGTGCCTGGCACATTAAGAGGATTAATAAATGCTTACTCCCCGATCTTTCTCCCCTGCCTACTGCCCTCACAACCCCTGCTCTCTTTCTGAGCCTCCAAGGACCTTATACATATATAAACCTATTACAACACTTAATTTATTATTGTAATTCTTTATTTCTGCAAATAAAATGTGTCTCTTTAATCCCAGAATTCACAGAAACCAGCATATTCATGCCTAAGAGTCAGTAAATTGTTTGAAGAATAATCTGTCTACCTGATCTGATGTTGTTAAAGGAGTTACTGGAAAAGAGAGAAAAGCAGGCTGAAAAGGACAGAGAACACTGAGAGAGTCTAAGATGGACAATGCCAAAGTTTCCACAAGGATGTTGTACACAGCATAATAGCACAACAATTGCAAATAACCTAAATATCCAAAAATGGGGGCAAAGTGACTTATACCAAATACATACAATGAAATACCATATAACCATTAAAATTTCAGAGACAATTACATTGAAAATTACAAAATATATGTATATTTGCAGTAATATCATAACTTTTTTTTCTTTTAAAGCATGTGTTTTTTTAAAAATGTGGGTATATGGACATTAAAAAGGACTGGAAAGATAAGCAACCAAAATCTTAAAAGGGGTAATCTTTGGATGATGGTGAGAAGATTACTAATGATACTTATTTTCTTTTCTGGGCTTTTTAGACTTTAACAATTTAACACGTTAATTTTAGAAAATTAGGAGGCCAGGTGCAGTGGCTCACGCCTGTAATCCTAGCACTTTGGTAGGCCAAGGCGGGTGTATCAACTGAGGTCAGGAGTTCGAGACCAGCCTGACCAACATGGTGAAACCTCTACTCTACTAAAAATACAAAAATTAGCTAGGCATTGTGGCAGGTGGCAGCCTGTAATCCCAGCTACTCAGGAGGCTGAGGCAGGAGAAGTGTTTGAATCTGGGAGGCGAAGGTTGCAGTGAGCTGAGATTGCACCATTGCACTCCAGCCTGGGCAACAAGAGCGAAACTCCTTCTCAAAAAAAGAAAAAAGAAAGAAAGAAACTTCAGGAATTAGAATATTTTTGAAGAAAGCAAGCTGGCCGGACGAGGCAGCTCAAGCCTGTAATCCCAGCAATTTGGCAGGCTGAGGTGGGTGGATCACCTGTGGTCAGGAGTTCAAGACCAGCCTGACCAACATGGTGAAATCCTGTCTCTACTAAAAATACAAAAATTAGCCAGGCATTGTGGCAGGTGCCTGTAATCTCAGCTATTTGGGAGGGTGAGGCAGGGGAATCACTTGAACCCAGGAAGTGGAGGTTGTATTGTAGTGAGCTGAGATCGCACTATTGCACTCTAGTCTGGGCGACAGAGCAAGACTCTGTCTCAAAAAAAAAAAAAAAGCAAGCAAGCTAACATAGAACTTACTAAAGACAGTATTCCATATCATCCAAGGTTCAAATGTCTAAAAATTAGAGTTAAAAAGTGGATTATGCCAAATCCATACAATGAAATACTATATATTTCCAAAGTCAAGAGTAAAATACATTATAAACTACACACACACACACACACCCCTCTGGGGAAAAAAACAAGGTATGAGGAGCTCCTCTAATGGAAAAGTAATTTTTAACTTGGAAAATCTGTAACAGATGTATAAGAACATTTCATCAAATATTAACAACACTGTATTTTAGTGGTCTGTCTTCAAAGGCTTGTCAAAAACCAATAAATTTCAGAAGACAAGGCAGGATAGTGAATCAAGAAGAAGGTTCCTCTTTGAAGTATAGTTTCTACAGAGTTTATTAAGTCTTCAAAGAACTTGTGACCCGTAGAGTTTTGTCCAGGTATTATTTAAGCTTGTAAAACAAAGCATCCTATATTCAGGTGAGAACACATGGTTAACTTATTTCTCTCTTTGAACCAACAATGAGATTTCTAGTCTTAGCAATTCCACCCACAAAATTCCCTTAACCAATGAAGTCTTCCTTATTAGTAACTGGGAAAGAAATAATTTCTCCTATTCCACAGTAAGGCCCATATTCCATAGAATAACAAGTATGTGTTTACTATAGTATTACTACTATATTGACTTTTTTTTTTTTTTGAGACAGTTTTGCTCTGTCGCCCATGCTGGAGTACAGTGGCGTGATCTTGGCTAACTGCAACCTCTACCTCCAGGGTTCAAGCGATTCTCCTGCCTCAGCCTCCAGAGTATCTGGGACTATAGGCAGGTGCCACCACACCTGGCTCATTTTTGTATTTTTTTTTTTTTTTTTTTTTTTTAGTAGAGACAGGGTTTTACCGTGTTGGCCAGGCTGGTCTTGAACTCTTGACCCCAGGTGGTCCGCCCGCCTTGGCCTCCCAAAGTGCTGGGATTACAGGCATGAGCCACTGCGCCCAGCTTGTATTAACTCTTGAATAAAGCTGGCAAATTCTAATGTTCTTATAAAAATTCTAGGGTAATCTACTTCTGTAAAGGTTCATACATAGGCTAGGAGTGGTGGCTAATGCCTGTAATCCTAGCACTTTGGGAGGCAGAGGTGAGAGGATCTCCTGAGCCCAGCCTGGACAACACAGTGAGACCAGGACTCTACAGAAATTTTAAAAATTAGCCACACATGGCAGTGCACATCTGTGGTTCCAGCTACTCAGGAGGCTGAAATGTGAGGATTGCTTAAGCATACAAGGTCAAGGCTACAGTGAGCCATGTTTGTGCCACTGCACTTCAGCCTGGGAGACAGAAGTTGTATAGGGTGGGATTGAGAGCACATTTTAACACCTTCAAGGATACTGCTTTAGCAATCAAACTTACAGAAATCAGACTGACTTCATTTCAAAGTCATTTTGGTATATAATTAGTTATCTCAGTGTTCAAAATACGTGTAGAAAAAAAATTCAAGAATCAAAAATACAAACAAAAAATTTTAAATGGCCAGGCACAATGGCTCATGCCTATAATCCCAGCATTTTGGTAGGCCAAGACAGGCAGATCGCTTGAGCCCAGGAGTGCAAGACTTGCCTAGGCACATAACAAAACCCCATCTCTACAAAAGAAACAAGTACAAAAATTAGTCAGGTGTGGTGGCATGCACCTGTAATCCCAGCTACTCAGGAGGCTGAGGTGGGAGGATCAAATTGAGCCCCGGAGGTCAAGGCTGCAAGTTAGCTGTGATTACACCACTGCACTCCATCCTGAACAATGAGGAAGACCTTGCCTCAAAAAAAAAAAAAAAAAAATTAAACAACCAAATAAAATCCAGACCTGACACCTCAACTGGTTTTGAAAGTTCATATCCCCCCCACCATAAAAAAAAAAAATTAAATCTTAAAAGTATTTATGTGGGTCCATTACATCTAGTTTGAAGTTATGCCAAATGGCAACGGTCCAGAAACTAAAATAAAGTTACACTAAGGTGTGTCTCAGAAGGAAAACATAAAAACTCTTACTCTGGCAGGAAGTTACCAAATTGGCATATCTAAATTAGTAAACTTTGTTTAAAACACACACACTTTTTTTTAAAGGCACACAAATATAAGACATACCTGCCAAAAATGTCTGGCAAAACACTTATTTATTGGTTATTATTACAGTGGCAAATCATATTTCCATTTCCCCAAAAATGTATGCTTGTATCACTCAAGTTATTTTACACAGAAGATAAGCTGAAGGAAGGATTCCCACAAATTATTCCTTTGAGGCTAAGAGCAAACTTATAATGCTGAAAATACACAATAAACAACTGTTACCATGAGAAGCAAGAAAACAAGTAGACATCAGCTTATTGACTGTCTACTAAATACCTGCTGCTTTATATACACAGATTCTCATTTAATCCTAACAAATCCATGAACTAGACAGTATTTGCTCCATTATAAAAATGAAGAAATTGAAGCTTTTTAGGACTAAATAATCAACTGTGCAACCTAAACAAGAAAATAGCAAAGCAGATTATGAAATTTTGAATACCAGGCTCCAAATCCTCGACTCTTTCCACTATACTTGGTAATCGTTGGAAAACAATATATCAAATTCTCAGCAATGAGGGTTCTGTAAGGGCGGTCAACAATTCCTATACCATTGTTCTAAAAATGACATTTCTCCTTCTGGCAAGATTATTCTTCCCTCATCTGGCACATCATAGGAAGCCACGAAAAACTATGATTCCAGACTATTCGTGTTTCATTTGATATCCCTAACAGATCTTCCTCCCATCCTCCTCAGAGATGATCCTGCTAGCCTGTGCTTGTTATTTTCTAAAGGAGGTTCATGTTGCACATGTATTCACTCAGCCAATATTTGAGTGTCTTCTCCCTTAAGCCACCACATTCTCCCTTCTTTCTCAATCCAACTTTTTCAAAGAATAATCTATACCCAGCAATATCCATCTCTTTCAGCTTCCAACTCACCACTGAAATGGCTTTACATAAGGTTATAACTGATCTTGTGTAACTAAACCCAATGGACACTCTCCAGTCTTCATCTTGTTTGACCCTTCAGAAGAATGTAGATCGTTGCCACTCTCTCCACTTGGCTTTCCAGAAACACTCTCCTGGCTTTTAAGGTATTGCTTCTCAGTCCTGGTGGTCTTAATTCCCTCCAACCAATCTGAAATGTCAGTTTCTCAAAGCTCAGTACAAAGTCTTCTTCCGTTTTCATTTTATAACTTCTTCCTGAAATTTCATCAATTCTCATGGCTTCAATTACCATGAATATGCCAACGATTCTCAAAAGTCTGACCATTCCTCTGAGCTCTAGAACCATTATGCAAACAAGAACTTGACACTTCCACTTAAATATTTCAAAAGCATCTTCAACTTACATGCCCTAAACCAACCTATCTCCTCCCCATCCCCCTTCCTATCAAACCAGGTTCTCATCTGGCACACTCCACCTCAGTAACTGGCAGGAACCAACATCTATTCAATTATACAAGCCAGAAGCTTCAGAACTATTCTTGACATTTCTCTCTCCTACCCTCCACCTTCAACATGTCACCAAGACAGGTATCCTTTACTTCCCAAACACCTCTGAAATGTATTCTCCATTTCCACCACCATCACCACCACCTCTTTAGTCTCACTACCTGCCTCACTTGGACTGTTACAGCAGCTTCCTAACAGATCTCCCTAAATCCATTATTTCTTAGCTCTAATCTATGATTCTACCCTGCAGCCAAAGTAATCATTTTTAAAAGCTACCTCATTCTCCTTTTCCTCAGACCCCTCATTATAAACTATCATAGCACTCATATTTCTCCTTCACAACACTTATCAGTTCATCTTTCATATTTATTTGTATGATTACCTGTATCCTTATTACCTAAGACAGTGCTTGGCACACAGTATATGAGCAACAGATATTTGTGGAATAAACAAAAGCCCACTATGCCAAGTGGGCCACATGCCAAGGAGAACATACAGATTAAGACACAGTCCTTTTCAGATAAAGAAACTTAAGCTGTGAACTCAGGTGAGTTACTCAAGCAATAGGTGACAGAACTGAGATTCAAACTCAGACCTGTATGCTTCCAACGTCTATACTCAACCTTTATGCATCCCATGAACACAAAAGAATTCTGCAAAATATCTATATGTTAGTAAAAATGAATGGAAATTTGTTTCATGTCTTAATAAAATATAAAATCTTCTGTTGAAACTGCAAGGTAAGAATCACCCTAGCATTCTAAGCTCTTTAAAAAGGTACAACACTGTTTCCCTGTTATTTTGGGTAATTATAGCTCACATAAATATAATGCTAGCCCACTCAAATAGTACCCATTTACATTCTTCATTGCAGAAAGTATTAATATGTCTTTATCTCATATAGTTCACTGAAGTCTCCTATAATTCACTATAAGTCAGATAATTCACTAAAATATGTCTATGGCTAGCCTCATAGCAACACTTCTGCTACAATTCTATTTGATTTGACAGTTCAAAATTTCAAACTCCTCTGCTTTTACTACAACTTTAATTTACAAAATATTCAACCAAATTATACTATCTTCCAAATCAAATTTTTTTTTTTACTTTTTTCAAGACCTTATCTCACTGTGTCACCCAGGCTAGACAGAGTGTAGTGGTACAATCACAGCTCATTGCAGCCTTGACCTTCCCAGGCTCAGGTGATCCACCTCAACCCCCAAGTTAGCTGGGGACTATAGGCCTGCACCACCAAGCCCAGTTAATTTTGTTTTGTTTTGTTTTGTTTAGGTAGAAACGAGGTTTTGCCATGTTGCCCAGGCTGGTCTTGAACTCCTGGCTCAAGCGACCTGCCCACCTCTGCCTCCCAAAGTGCTGGGAATACAGGTGTGAGCTACAACACCAGGCCCAATTTTCATCCTTAATCATGAAACATGTGAGGATATGAAACAAGAGCAACCACCACAAAGTTCTTCAAGTGAGTTGCTCCTTTTTCTAGCAAATCTACAATATGGACCTAATTAATTGACCAACCTAAAGAACAAATTCCCTACTTCAGGCAACGTAAATTGCTATCAGTGTGATTCTAGACTTACTCCAACTGAAAATAAAATCTCTACCACAATCTCTTAACTGGACAGCAAACTCTGCCCTTCCAAAGCATGTCCTCATGATTAATCCTCTTTCCTCTCAAAAAAGCCTCCTCCTCTTCAGAAATGCTCCTGAAAGGCAAAAACAGAGCTACCGACAGTATTTACTTTTTTCCTTTTTGTTGTTGAGACGTTGTTTCGCTCTAGTTGCCCAGGCTGGAGTGCTGTGGCACAATCTCAGCTCACTGCAACCTCTGCCTCCCGATTCAAGCGATTCTCCTGCGTCAACCTCCCGAGCAGCTGGGAGGCTGGGATTACAGGCATGAGCCACCACACCCAGCTAATTCTGTAGTTTTAGTAGAGACGGGGTTTCACCATGTTGGTCAGAATCCTGACCTCATGATGCACCTGCCTCTGCCTCCCAGAGTGCTGGGATTACAGGCGTGGGCCACCACACCAGCCCTAAAACTGCATTTTAAACAACACCCCAGGTGATTCCTATGCACATTAACTCTAGAGAAGCACTCATCTAGAAATTTCCCAAATCTCCCTAATGAGAAGAATCACCTGAGAAGCTTGTTAAGTATTTAGATTAGCCAGCATATTTCTTAGAAATTCTGATTCATTAAATCTGGTAATTTGAAAAATTATCCTGGGTTAGTCTCATAGAGCAGGTCCTTGAAAAACCTCATTTCATTATAATGTTGATGAGGAAAAAAAAAATTGACACCCAGCTGGGGCCTCAGGCTCCCAAAGTGCTGGGATTACAGGCATGAGCCACCGCACCCGGCCTTTTTTCATTTTTTAATTTTCGTTTTCCTACTCTCATCTTTGCCTCCTTTTTTATCAGAAGAAACATATGTAACCAAAGCCAGGCAGGAGGCCTACACTACTTTGTGTCAGGGATCATTTTCCTATATTACCACTTTCTAAACACTTCAGTCTTCAACTTTTTCCTATTTTCTGCTGACAGTAACACTCACCCCATTCTTAGCCAAGCTAAGTTTATAATTGATCTCCCACAAGTCCACTGCAGTTGCTCAAAATAGCCCCTTAAACACCATGTGCTCTTTGTCTTACTACCTGAGTCCACTGGTGTCAACTGCTGCAAGATGACTCTCCTTAATAACTGAGGTTCATTTACCACTATGATCCTGAGAGATAAACAAGGAATACATCATTCTCATTATAATTTACAATCAGTAAATGAAGCAACCATAGGATCTTGTCCATGAGATCACAGAGAATAGCAGAGGCAAGACTGGACTCTGACTTCCAAACCAACTGTTTTTACTAGTAGATCACACTTTGAACTCTTACATAAAGGGTTCAAACTAAATTCCACTCACTAAAAAAACATTTACAATGTCAAATCCTGAGGAAAGGGGGGAAATCCATAAAAAAAAACTTCACAGAGGGTAATTACTGGTTTTCAGATTTGGTTAATAATTAGACTATATTCAACAGCAACACTGAGAATTTCATTCATACTGTGGGACATAAAGTAAGTTTTAATATAGATATCCACACTAGCCATAAAGTTGAGCATTATCCATAACCTGCCTGACAAGTTTTGATAATATCACAATTTAAGAAACCTTTTCTCCAAGTGGCTACTGGGTTAGGCAGAGACAATAGTTGGAAAGGAGCACATTTAAAACTCCTGTCTCTTATCCATGCCCTTTGACAAATAGTAAAATACAACAAATGTCACTTGCCTCTGCTACACTGCATAACTATGCTAGTGATACTTTCCAGATCAAACAGAGATACTCTCTTAAAAGTGTGTTTTTTAAAAATTTTAAGGCCGGGCGCGGTGGCTCACGCCTGTAATCCCAGCACTTTGGAAGGCCGAGGCGGGCGGATCACAAGGTCAGGAGATCGAGAACATGGTGAAACCCCGTCTCTACTAAAAATACAAAAAATTAGCCGGGCGCAGTGGCGGGCGCCTGTAGTCCCAGCTACTCGGGAGGCTGAGGCCGGAGAATGGCGTGAACCCGGGAGGCGGAGCTTGTAGTGAGCCGAGATTGCGCCACTGCACTCCAGCCTGGGCGACAGAGCGAGACTCCGTCTCAAAAAAAAAAAAAAAAAAAAAAAAAAATTTTTAAGAAAAAAGTGGCCAGGCATGGTGGCTCACACCTGTAATCCCAGCACTTTGGGAGGCCAAGGTGGGTAGTTCACCTGAGGTCAGGAGTTCGAGACCACCCTGGCCCACATGGTGAAACCCCATCTCTACTAAAAATCCAAAAATTTAGCTGGGCATGATGGTGGGTGCCTGTAATACCAGCTACCAGGAGGCCGAGGCAGGAGAATCACTGGAACCAGTGAGCCGGCAGTCGCCGTGACCCAAGATCACACCATTGCACTCCAGCCTGGACAAGAGCAAAACTCTGTCTCAAAAAAAAAAAAGTATAAAAGTATGAATTTTAATTACATTTAATCATCTATTTAACAAGCTACCTTTCTGAAGACAGTTACCTAAAATTAGGACAATCCCAGAACACCATAAATGACTGTAATCATTACATACACCTATTTCTTAAACTCTACAGAAAAAACAAGGAATAAATTATTCATCAAAAGAAGTTATGACAAGCGGCAATGTTTAGCTCATTCAACCTGTACTTTAAGTTAGTTCTTGACAAGTTTATATTCAAGAAATAAAATCTTCATGTTTTAGGAGCTGAGGACTAAGAGAAGTTATTACTATCCAAACCATGCCATTCCCACCTCACACACATCTTTATTTATTTGTATTTCTAGTTTGCTGTTCTCTCTCCAACCAAGAACTTCATTTAGGTACCTTGCCTATGAGCTGAGGGAATACTGTTCACCTAGAAGTACACCTAGAAGTACAATTAGAAGATCTGAGGTATCTGATTCCAGAAAGAAATAGGTTAGAAGTAATCAAAACATTTCCCATCATGATCTGGGCACTACGAACTGAAATACAAACCGGGTTCTGACTTCAATGCTGTTTAAACTGAAGCTAGGACAAACTAAACAAACAAACAAAAAGTCACCAACACATGAAATCACATTTAAATAGCAGACTGTGTCAGTGGTACCAAATTGGCTTATTAGCTTAATAATGATCATAACAGCAGCAGCAAAAACATTATGCAGGCCAGGACTATGTTAAACACTTCACATACATCGTCTCATGCATTATCTCATCTAATTTCACAGCACTATGAGAAAGACACTATTAGCATCATCTCTTTCCTCATTAGATGAGGAAACTCAAAGAGTTGAGGTGACCTACCCAATGTCACACAATTAGTAATAGATGGAGCTAGACTTTAAACCCTGGAAGAATGGCTGACTCAGGTCTATTGCCCGGTCATTCATATAACAAGTATCTGAATGGTGACACACTTCCTAAGCAACCATATTAGAGTGTTTTCACCTATTAATGTGGATAGATTCATATTCTTCTGAACTATCTACAGGAATTATTTCAGAATTTAGCAGTAGTCAAAAGTAATGTGCCCAAAGGTTTACATTATCTCTGCTGTATAGCAACAGCAGCAATGGTTTCAGGGGAAATTGTTTTGAAATAAAGATAGACTCCCGGCCCAGTACAATGGCTCACAACTGTAATCCCAGCACTCTGGGAGGCTGATGCAGGAGGATCACTTGAGTCCAGGAGTTCCAGACCAACTTGGGTAACAGAGTGAGACCTTGTCTCTACAGAAAAATCAAAAATTAGCCAGAGCCGGGGGCGGTGGCTCACACCTGTAATCCCAGCACTCTGGGAGGCTGAGGTGGGCAAATCACTTGAGGTCAGGAGTTCAAGACCAGTCTGGCCAACATGGTGAACACTCTGTCTCTACTAAAAATACAAAAATTAGCCAGGCATGGTGGCGCACACCTGTAATCCCAGCTACTCAGGAGGCTGAGGCAGGAAGATCGCTTGAACCCGGGTGGCAAAGTTGCAGTGAGCTGAGACTGAGTCACTGCACTCCAGCCTGGGTGACAGAGCGAGTCTCTCTCTCAAAAAAAAAAAGAAAAAGAAAAAAAAATTAGCCAGGCATAGTGGTGCACACCTGCAGTCCTTGCAACTCACAGAGGCTGAGGTGGGAAAATCACTTGAGTCTGGGAGGTCAAGGCTGCAGTGAGCTGTGATCATGCCGCTGTGCTCAGCCTGGGCAACAGAGTGAGACTCTGTCTCACAAAAAAAAAAAAAAAAAAAAAAAAAAGACTTGATTAAAATACCTGCCTAACTCACTTTCCAAAGCTCTATGTACCTTTTGAGGATAGAGACCCTGTCTCACTCATTCGTAGTAATCTCAGTGCTAACAGGCACTCAATAACATTATACAGTTTTATCATTTTTCCTGAGTCTGTCTTCCACCATAAGTAATAAGCTATTAAAAACCCATGGGTTATATTTTTCCCTTGATCAAAAAATGCATACCTATTTTTGGTATCTCCAGTGGTAGGTAGGGCATAAAATGAGGCTAATACCATGTACCTCAGAGTTCTGTGATGATTACATGAGTTAATGTGAAACATTTACCAAAGGCATATACTAAGGATTCAATAGATAACAGCTTTCTTCTCTATTCATTTACCTCTCTAGCACCCAGCAGCAAACCCATCTCTCCTACTACTGACGCAAATGAACCAAAAGGCAAGGCAGAACCTGGCGTAATAAGCTGCCAATTAACTGAAGGGCTCATCCGCTACACATTTCCTATATGTCATTTTCCTGGACACCTCACCCTGAAAAAGACTCAGGAAACATTTCCAAGCAGTGACAACTGAGGACTAAATCACGAGGTTCTAACTATATCTGCTAGAATGCATTACCAAAGGTCACTCTGAACTCCATACATGATTCATTTGAAACACAGGCAAAGACAAAGATCTTCCTTTCCTGTGAAAACCTGAAAGGAATGCCTGCAACAACAATGCTATTTGAAGAAAAAGTCTGTGAGCATGTTACTGAATAGGGGAAATTAGTTACATCCTCCAGTATGATATAACCTCATTGCTAGTGCTTAATAGTTATTGGGAGACTGAGATATGAAATATTGAAGTGTCTCTTCTTTTTGTTTTTACAGATACAGAATCTCGCTCTGTCACCCAGGCTGAAGTTCAGTGGCACAATCACAGCTCACTGCAACCTGCAACTTCTGACCTCAAGCAATACTCCTGCCTCGGCCTCCCACTGTGCTGGGATTACAGGTAGAAGCCACTGGTCCCAACTTTAAAGTGCCTCTTTTACACAGCAGATATACTCAAGATGGTAAGCAGAAACTGACTCGAAACTATATCATAACTAAACATAAAACTAAGATAGTTACAAAATATTTAAGCCACCTAATATAATCATGCTGTTTTGTTTTGTTTTTGAGACGGAGTCTCACTCTGTCGCCGGGGCTGGAGTGCAGTGGTGCAATCTCGGCTCACTGCGAGCTCCGCCTCCCGGGTTCTCGCCATTCTCCCGCCTCAGCCTCCCAAGTAGCTGGCACTACAGGCACCCGCCACCATGCCCGGCTAATTTTTTGTATTTTTAGGAGAGACGGGGTTTCACCATAGTAGCCAGGATGGTCTCGATCTCCTGACCTCGTAATCCGCCCACCTTGGCCTCCCAAAGTGCTGGGATTACAGGCGTGAGCCACCCACGCCCGGCCCAATAATCATTGTTTTTATAGACAACGAATTCCCACAATCTTGCCTTTCTCACCCTCTCAAATTTTTTTTTACTTTTAATTTTTGTGGGTACATAGTAAATATACGTATAAATGGGGTACATGGGATATTTTGATAAAGACATATAATTCATAATCATTACATCAGGGTAAATGCGGTATCTATCACCTGAATCATTTATTCTTTGTGCTACAAACAATCCAATTATACTGTTCATTTTTAAATGTACAATTAATTATTGACTGTAATCACTCTGCTGTACTATCAAATACTAGATCTTATTCATTCTACCTATTTTTTTGTACTCATCAACCATCCCCACTTCACCCTCTCCATTTATTACAACCTTTCCCAAATACGCACTAGTTACTCTGCATTCAGAAGTTATAATCCTCAAAAATGCACTTCCCAATTCCTGACTATACCATTGTTAGCTGGGTTGCCCTGGGTGAGTTTCCCAACTTCCCCAGCCTTCACTTCCGTCATCTACAGAATGCAGATGACCAAGCTCCTGACAGAGTTGAGAGACTGCACTGGCTGCACCAAGCCTAGAGAGCACTAAATAAATGTCAGTTGTTATTTTTATCCATTCTGGCATTTAGAAATAAAAGTTACAAAATTCACTATTAAAAATACCATTGATACATACCATATTCCAGACACACTGTCCTCTTTTCTGTGACAAAATGCCCTTTTCTCCTTTTGCCCTCAACACCTGCTCCTCCCTATGCTTGGAATTTTCCCCCAGCTCCTCCAGGGCTGACTCATTTTCTTCTTTAAATCTCAAGTTCAATACCTCTCAATTCAAATATTCCCTCTTCAGAGAGCCTTCATTGAGACTGCTGTACCCAAAAGTCTAACTTTCTTATAATCTTGTTTTAATTCTGTCATAGCCTTTACAAACATCTGTAATTGTCTTATATACACTGGTACGGAGATCTTATCTTTTTTACAGTGGTATTTCCAGCTCCTGGCATTGTATTACAGCAAATAATGTGTGCTTAATAAATAAATAAAAGATGCAATGTCAAATACTTTAAAACTACATTGTGCTCACACAACTTTAAAAATGATTTGAGTTTAACATATGTCACAATGTTTGAAAAGTAGAGTTTAGACGCAGCAGTGTCCAATCTTTTGGCTTCCCTGGAGTACACTGGAAGAAGAATTGTCCTGGGCCATACGTAAAACACACTAACACTAACAACAGCCAATGAGCTTTAAAAAAATTGCAAAAAAATCTCATAATGCTTTAAGAAAGTTTACGAGTTTGTGTTGGACCATATTCAAAGCCATCCTGGGCTGCATGCAGCCCGGCCATGGGTCGGACAAGCTTGGTTTAGAGGGAGAGAGGATATAGAGAAGTATTACACAACAGTTTTTCCTTGCTGCCTGTTTAATTGCAAAGAGCAATTCAAATAATAGAATTTATACAAATGAGGATGTATAATTAAGGTCATTCAAAAGTTCTGAGAATATCGGGCCAGGTGTGGTGGCTCACACCTGTAATCCCAGCACTTTAAGAGCCAGGACAGGTGGATCACCTGAGTTTCAGACTAGCCTGGCCAACATGGTGAAACCCCGTTTCTTTTTAGTAGAATTAGCTCGACGTGGTGGTGGGCACCTGTAATCCCAGCTACTCAGGAGGCCGAGGCAGGAGAATCACTTGAACCCAGGAGGCAGAGGTTGCAGTGAGCCGAGATCATGCCATTGCACTCCAGTCTGGGTGACAAGAGTGAAACTACGTCCCCAAAAAAAAAAAAAAG
Organism: Macaca mulatta; assembly: GCF_049350105.2. NCBI lineage: Eukaryota > Metazoa > Chordata > Mammalia > Primates > Cercopithecidae > Macaca > Macaca mulatta. The sequence continues at coordinate 63,320,979 of NC_133411.1, forward strand.
TTTTAGGAATATTAACCCTACTTTTTTAAAGTGGAGTAATCATTCCCAAGACCTCGGCAATAAAAAGGTGACTAGAGTGTAGCTGACTCCACTTTCTGGAGTACGCTGAAATTCAGGACTTATCACTGTATAAAATAACAGTTTTTCCATTTGTTTAATTACACTCCACCGCAGACCTATACAGATCAATTTTCACCATGGCTGGAATTACCACTACTTATAAATCAAGTACGTGGCTTTCACATATGACTAATAAAACACTAAGTTTCAAAAGCATTCCATGAGCACTCATGAGAAACATTTTAAAGTTTGTGTTTTTGTCCCTAATACGAAACTAGTTGATGTTATTTCTACTAATGTAATTATTATGTTACAGGTAGTAGGATTATAGATAATTATTTTACCTGACAAACATACATCATGCATATTAAGTGCAAGGCACTTTACATATTGATTCATTTAAGTCTCATTTAAGATAACCATAGGTACTTTCATTATATAACTAAAGAACACAGCACAAAGAGAATACTCTCCCAAGGTCAAACAGTTCAATGGAGGAGTTAAAATTTGAGCCGGGCGCGGTGGCTCAAGCCTGTAATCCCAGCACGTGGGAGGCCGAGACGGGCGGATCACGAGGTCAGGAGATCGAGACCATCCTGGCTAACCCGGTGAAACCCCGTCTCTACTAAAAAATATAAAAAACTAGCTGGGCGAGGTGGTGAGCGCCTGTAGTCCCAGCTACTCAGGAGGCTGAGGCAGGAGAATGGCGTAAACCCGGGAGGTGGAGCTTGCAGTGAGCTGAGATCTGGCCACTGCACTCCAGCCTGGGCGACAGAGCAAGACTCCGTCTCAAAAAAAAAAAAAAAAAAATTTGAATCCACAGTCCATCACTAGACTATGCTACCTAACATTTTAAAGAAAAATACAGGCCGGGCGCGGTGGCTCAAGCCTGTAATCCCAGCACGTGGGAGGCCGAGACGGGCGGATCACGAGGTCAGGAGATCGAGACCATCCTGGCTAACCCGGTGAAACCCCGTCTCTACTAAAAAATATAAAAAACTAGCTGGGCGAGGTGGTGAGCGCCTGTAGTCCCAGCTACTCAGGAGGCTGAGGCAGGAGAATGGCGTAAACCCGGGAGGTGGAGCTTGCAGTGAGCTGAGATCTGGCCACTGCACTCCAGCCTGGGCGACAGAGCAAGACTCCGTCTCAAAAAAAAAAAAAAAAAATTTGAATCCACAGTCCATCACTAGACTATGCTACCTAACATTTTAAAGAAAAATACAGGCCGGGCGCGGTGGCTCAAGCCTGTAATCCCAGCACTTTGGGAGGCCGAGACGGGCGGATCACGAGGTCAGGAGATCGAGACCATCCTGGCTAACACAGTGAAACCCCGTCTCTACTAAAAAATACAAAAAACTAGCCGGGCGAGGTGGCGGGCGCCTGTAGTCCCAGCTACTTGGGCGGCTGAGGCAGGAGAATGGCGTGAACCTGGGAGGCGGAGCTTGCAGTGAGCTGAGATCCGGCCACTGCACTCCAGCCTGGGCGGCAGAGCGAGACTCCGTCTCAAAAAAAAAAAAGAAAAATACAGACTAGTTTTTCATAGTTTATAAGGAACAAGACATTCCCAATTTTATAATTTTTGTTTAAAAAAATAGAGATGGGGGTCTCACAATGTTGCCCAGGCTGGTCTCGAACTCTGGGGCTCAAGATATCCTCCCACCTCAGTCCCACAAAGTGCTGGGATTACAGGCATAAGCCACTATGCCTGGCCCCAATTTTAAGACTAGTTTCAGTTGAGTAAAAAGGCAACCTACCTAAACCATTTGCACATTAAATCTAAACAGCAAGAAGACTGAAGGGAAGATGAGCAGAAGGAAGGGAAGTACAGTGCGCGGGGAAGGAGTGACAATGAAAAAGAAGGTAAAAGAAAAAAGAAGGATAGAAAGATAAGAATGCTACTTGTAACCACCATTCATAATCTCTGGATGGCAAATGCTTTTTTTTGAAAAGAAGAAAAGAGACAAGACAGTATCTCTATAATCCCTAATTAGCTGATTGTACAGACTGTACATTTCCATTTCAAATGTTGAATTAAGGCACCTAAATTAGGAGGAAGTAGACCACATTCCAAATTTTTTCCATAAAAACTGAAATTACATGTTAATCAGTTCACTCAAAATCTGGGAGTTTAGTGACTTTTGCAGCCAACTTCTCTTTTTTTATTTTTTTTAAATATGGCAAACATTGACAATTTTAACCTTAAATTTCTTAACCAAAAGAATCAGAATAATTCCACAAACTGAGTAGCACATCGGAAAGTTTGGTAGAGCTCAGCCCAAAATGACTAAATGAGAAAGAGAGTGACAAAGATCCATAGTACATTCTTGAGTTTCCAAAGGATGTACCTCAAAGAGAATATAAAGGAAGAATTTACATTTCATAAAATCTATAAAGGGAAAGTTTTCTGAACATTTCTATACTTTATTCCAAGTAAGGTAAATTTAAGTTAAAACTCAGCTGAATAAAACCAATGACAGCCAAATAGCGGCAATTTCCTCCAGGCCTCTGCTTTTGTTCCAAACTACCCATTTAAAGAAAGAAAAAGCTTTGCAACAGGATTCTAGACTGACCCAAGAATATGCCATTTTGACAAATATTTGGTCATTATTTGAGATTCCTTCCCTCTCTCTGTGACTAGAAGAATAGAGGGGGGGGGGGGAAAACAGAAAAACCAGTAAACTTTCCTCAGAAGCAAAATAAGTTTCCTAATAGAAGTTAAACAGAAGAAAACAGCAAGTGGTCAGGACAGGCACCGTGTCCTATTTGTTTACTTATTTTTATATTCAGTGTCTAACACACTGCCCAGCACCTATGATACAGTTAACAAATGTGTACTGAATATGAGTGAATGAACAAATAAATGTTACAAGAAAAGGGAAGGCACAAAATGCTGGAGACTATTTAGCAAGTGAGACTCTTCCCAAAATACTTGTTTTTCCCCCTTTGAGGAAGGGACCCAGATTGAGCCTTAACAAAGGGACCTCTCCTTAGGAGTATCCTTAAGGGGTAAAATCACGTCAGCATTTATGGTAATAACAAATGACATCAGTATTTGAGATAATTACTGGGGTAAAACAAGCAATAGGGACCCTGTAACCACCTAGCATTGGTTGCAAATGTTTTTGCCACCAGATTTTACTCTACACCCATTGACTCTGATTTGGCATAATGATGATACCACATTTGGAGCATGCTGAGGGAACCATAACCCCTTCCCTCTCAAGAAAGCCAACATAGCAGCCCATGGGCTCCTGTTTGCATTTGCCATTAAGGACACTGTAATTGGTGTTTAATGCAGAAAGGAAAGCTACCTCAAATCCATTTTAGACATAGATGGGTATTATCAGTACGGTCCTGGCAAGAAAAACAGCATACTCAAATGAAGTATTCAAGAAAACTTAATGAAGGAACCATTTCAAAAGGTACAGGTAGGGTTTAGGGAAAACAGCAAAAGATGGTGGTATATCTTCAGGTTAGCCACATCAGGAAGCCATTATCATCTCCAGGTCTAAATGGGCTAGGGAAGGGTTATCAGAACCCAGAAAGATGTGTAACTATAGGTGTCTGGCAGAGGGCCATTATTGAATACGAGTTGTGAACAGCTTTGGCAACACCAAATCCAGCAAGAGGGAACTAGCTCTTAGGGAGATCCTTTCTGATGTCCCTCACACTGGGCAAAGCTAATCTGAAACCAAAAAGGAAGCGATCAGTTGATGTAGTCCATGGAATTCATTTCCCAGAGCCACAGAGCAGAGTGGAGAAAAGATTTGGAAGGGCAAATGGAACACACGCAGCACAGAAAGATATTCTAAATGATTGTCAAACAGCAAAACACAGGTACATGGAATCAAAGTTTTGTCAGTTCCATCTAAATTTAGATACTGTGGGGCTGCCTGCAAATAAGTCATAAACACTGGTACTTACTTGGGTTCCTACCGCCCTGTATCAAGTTGGAAAAGGGAAAAAAAAAGAAGCTACAAGTAATTCCAGGTAACTTCTGACCTTTCTGCATCTCTAAGAGTAAACAGACAAGTCATTTATTTACAGTGAAGCAGATGTTAGACAAGGCCCTTCTCTTTGCTCAAAGGGAACATATTCCAAACGTCCATTATCATACTTATCATGATGTATTATAACCTCTTTTTTATTTCCTCCTCATTGGACTCTGAGCTCTTTAGGGCAGGGATTATCTTATTCATCTTTGTATCCCTAGAACCCTAACATCGTACTGGCCACAAAGCTAGCCTTCAATCAATATGCACTGAACAAATTAATGGACTCAGTGTCCATTAATTGGCAGCCTAATGCCATAGTGGCTAAAATCTGAAATGACCCTTAGCAATTAAACACTAATAAGTTGTATTCATGATATGGTTTAATACACTGGGCTAAAACATCGCCCCTTTCATACCAGCCTACCACCATTCTCTGTAGAGCTTTTCTCATGCACTCAGATAATGTATACGGCCTGTTCTACAGTCACAGAACACATCATAAAAAGAAACAAAGACAGATGGCAAGACTATGTTCCATTTCAGAAAGGAATCACATACACATTATCTCTCAAAATTCTCATTCTTTTTTCCAAGAATTTACCGGATCCACTTGAGGAACTAACACACATTACTTCTCAAAATTCTCATTCTTTTTCCAAGAATTTATCAGATCCACTTAAGGAACTAATAATTTGAACATGTATATAGAGGAAATCGTGTTTCACATTGATGATAAAGATGATATAGGGACAGAAACATATATATACACACACACACACGCACACACAAGGCATGTTCAATGATCACTTCAACACATCACTCTTAGTAAAATTATAAAGTAGTTGTATAACAGGTTCACGTAACATCATCATATTAAAATGGCTATACTGTATGATGTTGAGGTGGTCATTAACAGAATCTGGAATGTATTCACATTATAATTATGAACCACTTTCACATAACCCTGTACTTACGAAGTGCTTAATCATCTTTCTGTTCTAACAGTCAATTCTTACCTGTAGATTCTCCACAGAAAAAGGAAATTTATGCCAGGTTGAAACCCCTCTTCAAGCTACCATGATTTTAGGCTACCAATCTCCTGCTGTCAGTAAAATGAATCCAAATCAAATTTAATATAACAGACTCCACCAGAAAGGTGCACTTGCTATATAACATGTGTCTTCCAAAAGTAAGTGTGAAAAAGTTTTGTATCTCCTGCACCACTGTTCTCCTTCACTGCTGTTTGTAATGGACAGCTAATGTTGTTAAATGCAATCTTACATTTTTAAAAGTCAGTAAAATAGGCCACTTTCTATTTAGGAAAAGGGAATTCTGAGCTTATATTGGTAATATACTGAATTACTTTAAAAGAAATGCCAGTAATACAAAAACATAATGTTGTAAATAGATCAAATGCCTTTTCCTAAAACAAATAAGTCCTCAAAGCAAGCTTTCCAAAACCACCAAAAACACAATTTTATCTTACTGAGAGTCATCCTACTCCTGCAACTGTCAGGTCAACTTAGCAACGAAATTAACCTTTATAGGATAATTATGTGATGTTTGTATCATGTTAAAACTACAGGCTACAACAACCCATAATTTATAAAATTGTACTTCATGTCAGTTCCTCCGTTATATGTGATTTTTTTTTAATTGCAGATCTACTATATGGCTTTGTGTTTAATACCATTAGCTTAACCTACCTCAGAGCAGTATTATGTTTCACCCATCCTAATCAGTGTTTGACCCATAGAAAAAAACATTATGTTATTTTACAAATTGATCGAACTCCCACAGTAGGAAAAGAGGAAGATGATATGTAATTCTGATAGTGCACAATATGTGGCAATGATACCCATAGAAAAAAAACATTATGTTGTTTTACAAATTGATCGAAAAGAGGAAGATGATATGTAATTCTGATACTGCACAACATGTGGCAATAATAGGCTAATATTCAATACATTAGAAATACACTGATTTTTTTCTGATCGAACATTTTCCTCTCCTTTCACTAAAATATAAACAAAGTTTAACAAAGTTCCAATGACATCAAGTATAAGTTAAAATATATTTTTAAATTTAATATTTCTATGAAAGGTAATTTTCTGTTGCAAATAAATTTGAATATATTTAATTATTAAGTCCCGACATCTGAAAGGACTGTGTTTTTATAAAGACAGTGTTCAGCTGAGCGCGGTGGTTCACGCCTGTAACCCCAGCACTTTGGGAGGCCGAGGCGCGTGGATCACGAGGTCAGGAGTTCAAGGCCAGCCTGGCCAAGATGGTGAAACCCTGTCTCTACTAAAAATACAAAAGTTAGCCAGGCATGGTGGTGGGTGTCTGTAATCCCAGCTGCTCAGGAGGAGGCAGAGAACTGCTTGAACCCAGAAGGCGGAGGTTGCAGTGAGCCAAGATCCCGCCACCGCACTCCAGCCTGGGGGACAAACAGAGTTGGAAAAAAAAAAAGGCAGTGTTCCAAACTTTTGTTCCCCTTTCCTAAACTTAATTCCTAAAACTCACTGTGGACCTAAACAGGAAGCGTCTTGGTAAACAACGATGCTTCATATTAATAGGTAACAAAATAGAGTTTTAGGGCCCAGTGCGGTGGCTCACACCTGTAATCCCAACACTTTGGGAGGCTGAGGCAGGCGGATCACCTGAGGTCAGGAGTTCGAGATCAGCCTGACCAACATGGAGAAAACCCTGTCTCTACTAAAAACAGAAAAATTAGCCGGGCGTGGTGGCGGGTGCCTGCAATCCCAGCTACTAGAGAGGCCAAGGTAGGATAATCACTTGAACCCAGGAGGCAGAGGTTGCAAGTGAGCCGAGATCGCGCCACTGCACTCCAGCCTGGATGACAAAGCAAGATTGTCTCAAAAAAAAAAAAAAAAAAAAAAAAACAACCACACACACACAAAATGGAATTTTTCCTTACAACAACAAAACCAGGTAACAGAATTTATAAGAATTCCACAAGATTGCAAGGGCCTAAATAATCCGGTTGGAAACTGGAGAGTGTAATAACCAGGGACTACTGGATTAAAACCGAGGGAATCTCCTGTCACTGAGAAACCATTATGCAGACTTTCATCTAGGAGGCTAAAGCCACAGATCTCCCACCCTGAGAACTTGCCAATACTACTACTATTCTGATTACTTCAACATAAGTAGGACTATCTAAACCTCCAGCAGCTCTTGCTTTGTTTTTGTTTTTTCCATCACATATAAATAGTTCACAGCATAAGTGCCTTATACAATACACAAAAGGTGAAAGCTACTCCTTCCAACGCCCATCCCTTATCCAAATAATTCCAATTCTTTCTCTTCAAAACAAAGGAGTAACTGGCAACCAGAAGCCTCAGAACTGAACTCTTCCAATCAGTAAGACAATGCGAAATCTGCTGCAGCCAAAGAATGTCTACTGCTCCTTGCGGGACTGTCACAAGAGATGGAAAGCTACACCATGGCAAGGTATGTGCAGACAAGGAAACAGTAGGTCTGGGGTACCGCGCCCTCCCCCACCCCCAAAGCCTCTTCAGACCTATACGCAAAAACTTGGTGTGCTCATCCCTACTTGCAACCTGACAATTTACAACCTAGCAACACCTTCTAATTAGGAAGGTTCTAGCCTTTTATAGCCGAAATATTAAACTTCTCACGATATATCAGGCACTGGCGCCTGCTACTGAGAATCCCCTGTGCATCAAATCTCCAGTTTCGTTACTGAGACGGGCCAGTGACCAGGCTTCTCTACAGTACAGAGGGGAGGAGCCCACCCTGCTCTGCTAGAGTGGAACTGAAAACAGAGAACAGGAGCAAGGCATGGAGCGCAAAGGCGTGAACAGCGTCCAAGCAGGGGTGGGCTCAGCGCACCGGCGGGCTACAGACAGCGGCGGGCACGCGGGAGCCGGGGTGCAGGCTGCAAAGCGGGGTCCCTCGGCTGCAGAAGCCGCCCGCCGTGTGTCGCCCCGCAGCGGCGCACGCGTCAGGCAACACACCCCAGCTGCCCGTGGCAGCTCTGCGCTAAAGCCCTCCCGGGACAGCCGTCCCCGCCCGGGCGCACACGCCCCTCGGGCCGGCGGCGCGTACGTACCCAGCAACACGCAGAGCACATCGAGGGCCACGTACGGCAGCCGCGTCTTGTCAAACATGGTCTCTGCCCGGGCTGCCCAGCAAGGGCGATGGACTGAGCTGCGGGACAGCGGCCGAGGCCCTCGATTATCGAGCCCAGGCCCGGGGCTGGCGACGGCCCGGAGCTACGGCCCCTCCCAGCCGGAGGAGGAGTGCAGCCGAGGGCGGGATGAGACCGGGCGGCGCTCCCACCGCCAGCAATGGCGCCCGGGGCCCTCCCCTCACAGCCCCCGCGAACACTCGGTTAGTGCCGAGGCGCTCGTGTGCCAGCCGCTGCAGCTCGGTAGCCTCAGGACCTCCTCGGCCGGCCCCGGCCTGCCCCGGTTACTCCCCGTCCGGATCCCGGCGCCCTCTCCCACAGGCGGGGCGTCCAGACTCGCGCTTTAAGGATGGGGACCGGTAGGGAGGAGGAACGCAGGGTCCAGCCTCTCCCGCCGGGCAGCGCAGGACCGGACAGCGCGCGGCCTCGCGGGCAAGGGGAGCGCAGCAGGGGCGGGGCCGGGGAACCCCAGGCCGCGGCGGTCAGCCAATCAGCGCCGTCAGCCTCGTCCCTCCCGACCTGCGGCATCCGCCCAGAAGTGCGGCTGCCGGCAGCCGGGCGGGGCGTGAGGCTAGCTCCCGTTCCGATCCAGGGGGCTTTGCTCTGGACCGCAATTACTCAGGTGGTCTCCGAACTCGGCCTCCGTACCCCCACTAGGCATTGCTGCTTTCAGAGAGCTAGGCTCCCTACCCAACGATCCTGGAGCACCGGCTGCCTGCCACTCCCCACCCCTTCCATGGGAATCAGGTAATAAAGAGGTCAGATTGTTACCACTGAGTTTAAGGGGGGAAACGAGGTCAGAGTAGGCAGGAACAGAGATGCTCTTCTTTAGCTTGGTACTTCTGAGCCCTTTCTCACTTAGGCCTCAACGTTGACCTCCGTGTCCTGGCTGGGCCCAAATGTTAGCAAGAAGCGTGCTAAATCATCCATCCTCGATACCTGATCACCCTTGAATTCTTGATATTTAATAATGGATTAGATTCTTTATATTACACCTTTGTTGTAGAAGCCCTTGACCTGCCTTTAGCCAGAATCCCCCTACCCTTGATGTCTCCTGTTAGTAATTTTCCATCCACCGTCACCTCCCTCACAGACACGGTGCTTGTTCCTTGGCTATAAATCCCTTGCTGTCTTTGCTGTATTCTGAGTTGAGCTCAGTTTCTCTCTCCTGTTCCAATAGTCATGACCCTTATTGCAGTAATCTTGAATAAATTATTCATTGTGTTTAACAAGTGTCTGGGATAATTTTCTTTAACAACAGCAAGCATTCCCCCTGGCCCATTCCCAGGAGGACCCTAGCCCACATTTGGTAATCTGTTTCCTAATCTGTAAAATGGGGATGTTCTTTGAATAAATACCTAATACTCAGACATCACAAGTACTTTCAATTTATTGTGATGTTACAGTCTGAGGCCCTTGTAACTCTGGAAGTAAAGAAAGCCACATGATAAACAATGGCACATCTTTCTCAGGTGTAAATTGCTTGAAGCTTTTACAACTTTAAGCTACCCAGTGGTCCAGTCTTGAGGAAGAAGTGAAGCCCAGAAAAGATTATATGAAAGTGGCTTTATCGCCGGGCGCGGTGGCTCAAGCCTGTAATCCCAGCACTTTGGGAGGCCGAGACGGGCGGATCACGAGGTCGGGAGATCGAGACCATCCTGGTTAACACGGTGAAACCCCGTCTCTACTAAAAAATACAAAAAACTAGCCGGGCGAGGTGGCGGGCGCCTGTAGTCCCAGCTACTCGGGAGGCTGAGGCAGGAGAATGGCGTAAACCCGGGAGGCGGAGCTTGCAGTGAGCTGAGATCCGGCCACTGCACTCCAGCCTGGGTGACAGAGCGAGACTCCGTCTCAAAAAAAAAAAAAAAAAGAAAGTGGCTTTATCTAGAGTTGAAACCTTTACAGATGTTAATGATTGGTATATTTTCTCCTTAAATACGTAAAACACAAATCACCAAATGTACCTACTACTTCTTGGACTTTTCCTGCAAAGCACTCATAAAGCCAATGGAAAGATAACATTAAACACAGAGTCTGAAGATATAGCCCCAAGTAAGCTCTTAAAAACAAAAAATACATTTGAAGAAAGATGTTTTTCTTTAAAACGAATATGAATGTTTTATTTTGCCTCTCGTTTAAATAGCTGTAAAAGCTTTAAGCAATTTACACCTGAAAAAGATGTGCCTTTGTTTATCATGTGGCTTTCTTTTTTTTTTAAATTTATTTATTTATTATTATTATTATACTTTAAGTTCTAGGGTACATGTGCATAACGTGCAGGTTTGTTACATATGTATACTTGTGCCATGTTGGTGTGCTGCACCCATCAACTCGTCAGCACCCCTCAACTCGTCATTTACATCAGGTATAACTCCCAATGCAATCCCTCCCCCCTCCCCCCTCCCCATGATAGGCCCTGGTGTGTGATGTTCCCCTTCCCGAGTCCAAGTGATCTCACTGTTCAGTTCCCACCTATGAGTGAGAACATGTGGTGTTTGGTTTTCTGTTCTTGTGATAGTTTGCTAAGAATGATGGTTTCCAGCTGCATCCATGTCCCTACAAAGGACACAAACTCATCCTTTTTTATGGCTGCATAGTACTCCATGGTGTATATGTGCCACATTTTCTTAATCCAGTCTGTCACTGATGGATATTTGGGTTGATTCCAAGTCATGTCTAAAACACCAAAAGCAACGGCAGCAAAAGCCAAAATTGACAAATGGGGTCTAATTAAACTAAAGAGCTTCTGCACAGCAGAAGAAACTACCATCAGAGTGAACAGGCAATCTACTGAATGGGAGAAAATTTTTGCAATCTACTCATCTGACAAAGGGCTAATATCCAGAACCTACAAAGAACTCAAACAAATTTACAAGAAAAAACCAAACAACCCCATCAAAAAGTGGGCAAGGCATATGAACAGACATTTCTCAAAAGAAGACATGCATACAGCCAACAGACACATGAAAAAATGCTCATCATCACTGGCCATCAGAGAAATGCAAATCAAAACCACAATGAGATACCATCTCACACCAGTTAGAATGGCAATCATTAAAAAGTCAGGAAACAACAGGTGCTGGAGAGGATGTGGAGAAATAGGAACACTTTTACACTGTTGGTGGGATTGTAAACTAGTTCAACCATTATGGAAAACAGTATGGCGATTCCTCAAGGATCTAGAACTAGATGTACCATATGACCCAGCCATCCCATTACTGGGTATATACCCAAAGGATTATAAATCATGCTGCTATAAAGACACATGCACACGTATGTTTATTGCGGCACTATTCATGTGGCTTTCTTTACTTCCAGAGTTACAAGGGCCTCAGATTGCAAGGTCACAATAAATTGAAAGTACTTGCATGTCTGAGTATTAGGTATTTATTCAAAAAACATTTATTGAGCACCTATTCTGTTACAGTCTAGGCTCAGTGTCTTAAAGAGCTTTTGAAATAAACGTTTACTTTTTAAAAGTAATTTTTAAAAACTTTTTTTTTTTTTTTTTGAGACGGAGTCTCACGCTGTTGCCCAGGCTGGAGTGCAGTGGCGCGATCTCGGCTCACTGCAAGCTCCGCCTCCCGGGTTCCCGCCATTCTCCTGCCTCAGCCTCCTGAGTAGCTGGGACTACAGGCGCCCGCCACCGCGCCCGGCTAATTTTTTGTATTTTTAGTAGAGACGGGGTTTCACTGTGGTCTCGATCTCCTGACCTTGTGATCCGCCCGCCTCGGCCTCCCAAAGTGCTGGGATTACAGGCTTGAGCCACCGCGCCCGGCCAAAAAAAACATTTATTTTTTAAAAATTTTTTATTTTTACTTTTTGTGGGTACATAATAGGTGTATATATTTTGGGGTACATGAGATGTTTTGATACAGGCATGCAATGTGTAATAATTACATCATGGAAAATGAGATATCCATCCTCTCAAGCATTTATCCTTTGTATTACAAACAATTCAATTATACTTTTAGTTATTATTATTATTATTAATATTTTTTTTTTTGAGACGGAGTCTAGCTCTGTCGCCCAGGCTGGAGTGCAGTGGCCGGATCTCAGCTCACTGCAAGCTCCGCCTCCTGGGTTTACACCATTCTCCTGCCTCAGCCTCCCGAGTAGCTGGGACTACAGGCGCCCGCCACCTCACCCGGCTAGTTTTTTGTATTTTTTAGTAGAGACGGGGTTTCACCGTGTTAGCCAGGATGGTCTTGATCTCCTGACCTCGTGATCCGCCCGTCTCGGCCTCCCAAAGTGCTGGGATTACAGGCTTGAGCCACCGCGCCCGGCTATACTTTTAGTTTTAAAGTGTACAATTTAATTATTGACTACAGTGACCCTGTTGTACTATCAAGTACTAGATCTTATTCTTTCTATTTAAAAAAAATAAACATTTACTCTTAAAGTGCATTTTCAAAAATAAGCATTCAAAAAAAATTACTGATTAGTGATTTTTTGTTTATTCACACATTCATTAATTTGACATTTATTGAGCCCCTAGTGGATACCTGGTACACATCTGTGAAGAAGCTAAAATAAACAAGAGAAGTTCTCTGCCCACAAGCGGAAGCCTGAGGCCTACTTAGAAAGCATGTGATTAGGGCCAGATGCGGTGGCTCAAGCCTGTAATCCCAGCACTTTTGGAGGCCAAGGCGGGCGGATCATGAGGTCAGGAGATCAAGACCATCCTGGCTACCACGGTAAAACCCCATCTTTACTAAAAATACAAAAAAAAATAGAAAATTAACCAGGTGTGGTGGCGGGTGCCTGTAGTCCCAGCTACTGGGGAGGCTGAGGCAATAGAATAGCTTGAACCCGGGAGGTGGAGGTTGCAGTGAAAAAACCTGAGCCACTGTCCTCCAGCCCCTGGGCAATAAGAATGAGACTCCAACGCAGAAAAAAAAAAAAGAAAAAAAAGTAGGCTGGGCATGGTGGCTCACGCCTGTAATTCCAGCACTTTGGGAGGCTGAGGTGGGTGGATTACGAGGTCAAGAGATCAAGACCATCCTGGCCAACGTGGTGAAACTCCTTCTCTACTAAAAATACAAAAATTAGCTGAGCATGGTGGCATGTGCCTGTAGTCCCAGCTACATGGAAGCTGAGACAAGAGAATCACTTGAACCCAGGAAGCAGAGGTTGCAGTGAGCCAGGATCAGCACTCTAGCCAGCCTGGCAACAGAGCTAGACTCTGTCTCAAATAAATAAATAATTAATTAATTATAAGCAATTAATAAGGCCAGGCATGTGGCTCACTCCTGTAATCCTAGCAATATTTGGGAGGCTGAGGCGGTTGGATCACTTGAGGTTCGGAGTTTGAAACCAGCCTGGCCAACATGATGAAACCCTGTCTCTACAAAAAACACCAAAAAGTAGGCTGGGCGCGGTGGCTCACGCCTGCAATCCTAGCACTTTGGGAGGCCGAGGTGGGCAGATCACCTGAGGTGGCAGTTCGAGACCAGCCTGACCAACATGGAGAAACTCTGTCTCTAATAAAAATATAAAAATTAGCCAGGCATGGTGGCACATGCCTGTAATCCCAGCTACTTGAGAGGCTGAGGCAGGAAAATCAGTTGAACCCGGGAGGCAGAAGTTGTGGTGAGCCAAGATTGCGCCATTGCACTCCAGCCTGGACAACAAGAGTGAAACTCAGTCTCAAAAAAAAAAAAAGAAAAGAAAAGAAAAATACAAAAAGATTAGCCAGGCGTGGTGGCAGGCACCTGTAATCCCAGCTACTCGGGAGACTGAGGCAGGAGAATCGCTTGAACCTGGGAGGCAGAGGTTGCAGTGAGCCAAGATCACGCCACTGGGTGACAGAGCGAGACTCTGTCATGCCAGCCTGGGTGACACAGTGAGACTCTGTCTCAAAAAAAAAAAAAAAAAAAAAAGCAATTAATAAGCCCTCATTTGTGGAAAGAGTGACTATGACACATCATCTTGTTTTGGAATGGGGAGCGTTCATTCCTTTTTGGGGGGATTTTTTTGTTTGATTGTTTTGGTTTGTTGTCATAATTGGATTATGGTGTGATCACTGGAATTGAGAATGAGTTAAGTAACTTTGAAATGGTGATGAAAATAATTTAAAAAGGAAACACGAATCAAATAGTAACACCATTAATACCCCCGGGGGAGGGGGGCAGCTATGAGTGTGTCCCTGGACTGAACATGAAACCTCAGAGGCGAGAGCACTGACTCCATTTCTCTGGAGTCTGTGCATCCCAGAAAAAAATACTTTAAAAAAAGAAAGAAAGAAAGAAACCTCAGAGGCTTGCATAAATGCTTAACAAAGTTTGTCCTTGGGCCAAACTTTTCTCCCTGTAATACAGACATCACACAAAAGCAAAGTAGGCTTCCGAAGAACAGTCCTGAAGCTCCCTGAAGAACAAAGAAGCTAATTTCCTCTCTTCTGTGATTACTAAACTTCTTGAAAAGGAATCTGCAATTTACATGCTGCATTTCCACTTTCTCTTTCCATACCTCTGCATGCTCAATTCTGTCCCCACTCCTCTACTTGCACTGCTCTTTAACATAATATTATCAGTAAGTCTCCCTCTCTCCATTCTAACAACACTGAACTGTCTCAGCAACTTATTTCAAAAATTGTCTGCAAAGTAATAAGACTCAATTCCTTTAGGATGTTTGTGTTTCCATGTGTTTATGTTCTTTCTCCCCAAATGGACTAAAGCAAATACAGTTTCTATTATACTCAAATAGCATTGTAAAACTAAAATAACTAAAAATGTCAATGTCTGGTTCCCCAGTACATGTGCTCCAAAAAGAAAATTTCACAGGATGGGGTATTTTAATCATTTTTACACTTTTTGTCAAAGCCATTTGCTTCATACCTTATTAAAGTTTTTAATCGGCGGGTGCAGTGGCTTACGGCTGTAATCCCAGCACTTTGGGAGGCCAAGGCAGACCAAGATGATGAAACCCTGTCTCTACCAAAAATACAAAAATTAGTGGATGTGGTATGGTGGCACATGCCTGTAATCCCAGCTACTCCAGTGGAGAATCTCTTGAACCCAGGAGGCGGAGGTTGCAGTGACCCGAGATGGTGCCACTGCACTCCAGCCTGGGCGACAATGAGACTCCAACTCAAAAAAATAAATGCATAAAATAAAAATAATTACATAAAATAAAAATAAAATAAAGCTTTTAATTATGTAATATTTGATACATAAATATATAACATATAAATAAGTTATGAAAGGCCAGGCATGGTGGCTCACGCCTGTAATCCCAGCACTTTGGGAGGCCGAGGCAGGTAGATCATTTGAGGTCAGAAGTTCGAGAGCAGCCTGAGCAACCTGGTGAAACCCTGTCTCTACTAATACAAAAAAATTACCTCAGCATGGTGGCACATACCTGTAGTCCCAGCTACTGGGGAGGCTGAGGCGGGAGAATTGCTTGAACCCAGGAGGCAGAGGTAGCAATGAGCCAAGATCATGCCACTGCACTCCAGCCTGGGTGACAGAGCGAGACTCCATCTAAAATAAATAAATTTAAAAAAATAAGTTATGAGGCATAATAAAATGGACCACTATGAATCTACAATAAACACCTGATCATTGCCAAATCTTTGAATGCACCTGAATTTTATGTTTATATTTACCTTTTCCTAGCTTTGTTTTTTCCATATCGTTTAACCACATGTGTATGTATCTCTAAAAATATACATTGTTTCGCTTGCTTGTTTTTTACCTTTTAAAAATATTATGCCATAGATTTTTTTTTTTTTTTTTTTTTTTTTTTTTTTTTTTTTGAGACGGAGTCTCGCTCTGTCGCCCAGGCTGGAGTGCAGTGGCGCAATCTCGGCTCACTGCAAGCTCCGCCTCCCGGGTTCACGCCATTCTCCTGCCTCAGCCTCCCGAG
The DNA here is from genome assembly GCF_049350105.2 of Macaca mulatta. Lineage (NCBI taxonomy): Eukaryota > Metazoa > Chordata > Mammalia > Primates > Cercopithecidae > Macaca > Macaca mulatta. Next base: position 63,337,080 of record NC_133411.1, read on the forward strand.
TAGCTGGGACTACAGGCGCCCACAACCGCGCCCGGCTAATTTTTTGTATTTTTAGTAGAGACGGGGTTTCACCGTGGTCTCGATCTCCTGACCTTGTGATCCGCCCGCCTCGGCCTCCCAAAGCGCTGGGATTACAGGCGTGAGCCACCGCGCCCGGCTATGCCATAGATTTAATCTTCTGCCCTTGATATTTTTTCACTCAATCATATTTCTTACATTCGTTTATGCTGCTACAATAGTAGGTCTGTCATATGAATACATCACTTTATTCATTCTTCTGACAATCGTCATCTGGGTTTTCATTTATGCAAATGCTGCTGCTGCAGGCATTTATGTACAAGTCTCTAGTGTGGAATTACCAGCTGCATTATGTAGTATTTCCACATTCAACTTTATGAGATAATCTCAGATTGTATTACTAAATGTTTATACCATTTCATCCACACCCCCACTAGTGGTGGATGAAACTCTACATTCTCATTAATGCAATATTCTGAGACTTCTTAATTTTTGCTAATTTAGTAGGTATAATATGTATCTAAATGTAGTCTTAATTTTCATTTCCCTGGTCACTAATGTGCTTGGATGTCTTTCCCTAAATGTATTCACCAAAAATGTTTCCTCTTCTATTAACTGCCTCTTCGTGTCTTTTGCCATTTTTCTATTGTGTTTTCATTTTTATTTTTTTCATTTTTCTGTTTTCTATTGTGTGTCTTATTCTTATTTAATTGTGGAAGTTATTCATATATTCTTCATAATAATTCTTTGCGTGGTAAATTTTGTCTCCGAGTATGTGACTTGTCATTTCACTTCCTTTATTAGCAGCTGTGTGATAGAGTTCTTGTAAATGTAATGTAAGCAGATATTTACTGGCAGGTTTCTTTAACGTTTTTGCTTTCCAGGCCAAAGCAAAAGGCTGAATTCCCTTCCCTTCCTTTCTACCTTTGTTGAACATGGACCTGATATCTAGAGCTACAGCAGCCATCTTTTGATTATGAGGGAAAGACCAAGAAAAGCAGCGTCACTGGTCTTTATAATGTTTAGCTCTACTAAAAATAACCAGCAACTGGTTGCCTCCAGATTTCTTCTTACGTGTGAAAATAATAACAATAAGATGTTTAAGCCTAAAATATTCAGAACAAATACAAGGCTCAAGAGAACTTTGATTGGTATTTCTGAGAAATTTCATGTCATTATTCTAAGAAAACCTTTTACTTGAACTAACTTAATTGAATTTCTGGTCCTTGAAACTTCAAAGCCCTAAATAAAACAATTTGAGTCAATAGAAAAGGGTGCTGAGGAAGAAAAAACTTTGAAGATTGAGCAATGGTTAAAGTGTAGAGGAGGCAAAACAAACGGCTTTTCTCAAGTCTTTGAGTAGGAAAGGCTATGAAAGGAGGAACACATTGGGAGTTAGTGGAAGATAAGATTGGTTCCAGAAGGTAGGTTATAAAAATTTGTAACTAAAAAGTACAACTGGGGTAAAGAAAAATCACTCAAAATAGGTAGAGACATACTAACAACAGTCATTTAAAATAAGTACTCCGGTAGTGAAAAGAAGTCATAGTCTCTGGAAAGGACTCTGAATAAAGGTGAGTAAACTTTATCTTGCAAATCAGATTATCTAGATTCTGGTCCTTTTTTTATGTATTTTCCATTTTATTTCCTATCTTTCCTAAAGGTGTTTATGGCTTCCAGTCCTTTTTCAGCTTTGCTACAGAGTATTAAGGGGAAAGTCTTCTGTTAACACTTGAGCCAATTCCCAAGTGTGAGGAGTTTAGTTACAATCTTTAGTGAAAACCCATAAAAAGGAGGTGAGTGTGTGTCTAGGATCTGATTTGGGGCCCTTTGGATGGGCAACCCAGCTCCAGAAAGATACTCTCCTTCCACCGATCTCTCCTTCCGTGTCAAGGTTGGAGGGCCTGGATTCTATGTTGTTGTTTTTTAGGAAGATAGTGTTTTCTAAAAAAGGTTCCAGTAATGAGCAAATAAAAGACATAGGTGCAATTGCCTAGCAAATATCTGACATCTGCTGATGAAAGGAATGAGGCACATCCCCCATATATCTCCCAACTTCCTGAGTCCAGCACAAACACATTCCTCCATATTTCTTTCAAACTTCAGAAAAACATCACCTGGGAGATCTCCGATAAGGAATGCTAAATGTATAATGTTAACCAATTGTAATGCTGTAACCGAGAGAATTACCTTGTTCCCTGTAACTTTACATATCCTGTTTACATCGGGCTATAAAAAGCAAGCACTCGCATTGTTCGAGGCCCTCCTGTATGCTGTGGAATGGAGGGACCAAGTTCGAACTTGTAGTAAAGATCATTGCCGCTTGGCTTTGACTCTGGACTCTGGTGGTCTTCTTTGGGGAACAAACGGTCTGGGCATAACACTGACACACAATGCATGTTTTTTTCAACAACAAAGATTTCTGTGGATCCATACCCATTGTTTCTGCTTCCCTACCACCCACTCAACCCACTACCTACCATGGTTCCCTAATCTACCGAAGAAACAGTGTTGATTTGTCATGACTTGTTCTTAATAAATCCACGCACACCTGGCCCTGGTGATCACCACTTCCTTTCTGTAGGGTGCTCACAAATATACAAATACTTCTTTTTTTCTTTTTCTTTATCTTTTTTTATTATTATTATTTTTGAGACGGAGTCTCACTATGTCGCCCAGGCTGGAGTACAGTGGTGTGATCTCTGCTCACTGCAACCTCTGCCTCCCGGGTTCAAGCGATTCTCTTGCCTCAGCCTCCCGAGTAGCTGGAACTACAGTTGCCTGCCGCCAAGCCTGGCTAATTTTTGTATTTTTAGTAGAGATGGGGTTTCACCAGATTAGCCAGGCTAGTCTCGAACTCCTGACCTAGTGATCCGCCACCTTGGCCTCCCAAAGTTCTGGGATTACAGGCATGAGCCACCGCGCCTGGCCCATAAATATCTCTTTAACAAGCTCTTTAAAAATATATCACCAGAAATATGTAAATTAATTACCTATAAAGTGCCTATAATCTTAAAGACACCACATGGTTTTTTTTTTGTTTTTTTTTTTAAATCTTGGACAGGCTGGGTACAGTGGCATATACCTGTAGCCCCAGCTACTCAGGAGGCTGAGGTGGGAGGATCACTTGAGCCCAGGAGTTCAAGACCAGCCTATGCAAATAGTGAGACTCTGTCTCTTAAAAAATAAAAATAGGCTCGGCATAGTGGCTCACGCCTGTAATCCCAGCATTTTTGGATGTCAAGGTGGGTGGATTGCTTGAGCCCAGGTGTTCAACACCAGACCTGGCAACACTGCAAGACCCCTTCTCTAAAAAATTTTCAAAAAAATTCGCTGGGCACAGTGACACATACTGTAGTCCCAGCTACTCAGGAGACTGAGGCAGGAGAATCACTTGAGCCCAGGAAATAAGGCTGCAGTGAGCCATGATAGCACCTCTGCCCTCCAGCCGGGGAGACAGAGCAAGACTCTGTCTCAAATAAAAATTAAAAATTAAAATTACAAATCTTAGGTAGGATTGCCATGTAGTTACTGGCCTCCAGTCAGAATACACCTGCTCCACCTGTTTTAGAAATCATAATAAAATTTGCCCTTCTTTCATCCTGCGATTCCTCTTCTGCTTACAACCCCCTTTGTGCTCTTCTGACATTGCACTTGCCCCTTTCCTAGCATTCATTCTTGGGTTGATCTTTGTGGTTAATGGATCTTCTTAAGTGAAGGGAGCAGGCCTTTCTAGTTCCAAGAGTGTACTTGGCAAAATGAAGGCACATGCAGTTAAAAAAAAAAATGCTGGAATAAATGAATGAATGAGAAAAAGGAAAGTAAAGCAAGAGATCAGGAAAGAGGCAAGCTGTGCCCCCTCCTACTTCCTTTTTGTTGTTATTAGCTCTTTTCCCCTCACATGCACTTAAGTTTGTCTGGAGTTAGAAGTGGGGAATGAGGTGGCCAGGCATGGTGGCTCATGCCTATAATCCCAGCACTTTGGGAGGCCGAGGCAGGCGGATCACCTGAGGTCAGGAGTTCGAGACCAGCCTGCCCAATACGGTAAAACCCCGTCTCTACTAAAAATACAAAAAATTAGCCTGGCCTGGTGGTGGGCATCTGTAAGCCCAGCTACTCAGGAGGCTGAGGCAAGAGAATCGCTTGAACCAGGAGGCGGAGGTTGCAGTGAGCTGAGATGACGCCACTGCACTCCAGCCTGAGTGACAAGAGCAAAACTAATCTCAAAAAAGAAAAAAAGAAAGAAAATAAGTGGGGAGTGGGGTTAATTCTCCTGCATTATTCTTACAGATCAACGACGCCCCTTTATAAGTACTTTTTTGTGTCCTCAATAAGGTGAACTTCTTTTAAAAGTGGGCCTTTCGCCGGGCGCGGTGGCTCACGCCTGTAATCCCAGCACTTTGGGAGGCCGAGGCGGGCGGATCACAAGGTCAGGAGATCGAGACCACGGTGAAACCCCATCTCTACTAAAAATACAAAAAATTAGCCGGGCGCGGTTGTGGGCGCCTGTAGTCCCAGCTACTCGGGAGGCTGAGGCAGGAGAATGGCGTGAACCCGGGAGGCGGAGCTTGCAGTGAGCCGAGATTGCGCCACTGCACTCCAGCCTGGGCGACAGAGCGAGACTCCGTCTCAAAAAAAAAAAAAAAAAAAAAGTGGGCCTTTCTCCTTTTAAGTGACTGTATTAAGGAATAATCCTGATGGGACAACAAAGGAATTTTCTAGGGCCACCACGCTTTTCTTCTTTATCAAAATCAGAGTCAGAAATACATTTCTGGGAGCCTCCTAACCCTCAGAGTCACACTTTCCCTTTCAGAGTTTCTCACATAACAAACTTCATTTAACTTTCCTTTGGACTCTTAAAACTCTGCCTTTGAAAAGTCTGTGACCATGAAGCTCAAATTTTGCACATCAGAATCATTTTGGGCATTAGTTAAACACAATCCCCCAGCCCCACCCCAGAGATTCTGATTCAGAAGCTAGGCTGGAATCCAAGCATTGTTTGGTAATTATGTTTAACAAATTCCCTCAGGAGATTCTGATGTCCATCAGAATTTGAAGTATAGTCAGCCCACATTTTCATTCTCTTTGAAGAAAGTAATCACTTTCTTCAAAGTAATTACTACACATAGGTGCAGCAAAACATAGTAATTAAACACCTGGGATCAGGAATCCAGCTCTTGAATACTCCACTGAATACTGTTGGACAAATTGCTTAGAACTTTCTGTACACCAGTTTCCTTATTTATGTATTTATTTTCTTTTTGAGACAGAGTTTCACTCTGTTGCCCAGGCTGGAGTGCAATGGCTAGATTTCGGCTCACTGCAATCTCCACTTCCTGGGTTCAAGCGATTCTCCTGCCTCAATCTCCCCAGTAGCTAGGACTACAGGTGTGTGCCATCACATCCAGCTAATTTTTGTATTTTTGGTAGAGATAGGGTTTCACTATGTTGGCCAGGTTGGTCTCAAACTCCTGGCCTCAAGTGATCCGCCCGTTATTGGTAAAATGAGAATGATAATAATAGTGCCTACCTCATAGGTTTGTTGTGAAGATTAAATGAGCTAATAATATGTCAGGATCACTCAGCACAATGCCAAGGCATATAGTAGGCGCTCAATAGATGTTGCACATTATTATTCAAAGATTCCTGTCACTTCCTCATGAAAACCAGGTTGATGACTGTGTCCTATTAACCTTGAGCCTAAAGATAGCGTTCAGAGACCCTGCAAATCCTTTGCAATTGCATATAAATTACATGTTTATGTATTTTGCTATGAACTGGCTCTAGCCCTTCCCACATTCTCAAACAGGGTCTCTGACACCATACTGAGCTCTAGAGGTTTGCTCCTGAAAATGTGCCCTGCACTAGCAGCATCTGCATTAACAGAGGCTAATATTAAGAGAAATGCAGACTCTCAGATTCCACTCCAAATCTACTAAATCTAAAACTGCATTTTATTTTATTTTATTTTACTTTATTTTATTTTTTATTTTTTATTTTTTTTTGAGACAGAGTCTCGCTCTATCACCCAGGCTGGAGTGCAGTGGCCCGATCTCCACTCACTGCAAGCTCCGCCTCCCAGGTTTACGCCATTCTCCTGCCTCAGCCTCCCGAGTAGCTGGGACTACAGGCGCCCGCCACCTCACCCGGCTATTTTTTTTTTTTGTATTTTTTAGTAGAGACAGGGTTTCACCGTGTTAGCCAGGATGGTGCATTTTATTTTTTATAAGCAGAAAAAAACTTTTTTTCTATCAAATTGAAAAGTATGAACCTTCAAGCAAGATAATCAAAATAATAATACAATTAACAGGATATCATATACAGATCAGACTAGAGGTTTAGATACTTTGAAGCACATACACCAAAATTAAGAGGGCCATCAACTGTCCCACTGAGGAAAAGTACTCTGACTCATGGCAAACACATGACTTCTGGGAAACTTGAGCTGACATTTCACAGGACAGTACACCAAAGAGACAGGTCATCACTGGGTTACAGAAATGATCTGAGCTTGAGAGGGATCACAGTAAAATGCCATTATAACTTGACAATTTCCCTAGAGATCTGTTCATCTCAAAAACAAGAATACAGGGCCGGGCGTGGTGACTCACACCTGTAATCCCACCACTTTGGGAGGCCAAGGTGGGCGGATCATGACGTTAGCAGATCGAGACCATCCTGGCCAACATAGTGAAATCCTGTCTCTACTAAAAATACAAAAGTTAGCCAGGCATGGTGGCGCGCATCTGTAGTCCCAGTGACTTGGGAGGCTGAGGCAGGAGAATTGCTTGAACCCAGGAGGCAGAGGTTGTAGTGAGCCGAAATTGCACCACTGCACTCCAGCCTGGGCAACAGAGTAAGACTCTGTCTCAAAAAACAAAACAACAACAACAACAACAAAAAACCCAAGAATATGTAATATAAAAATCAGCAATACAAAGTCTCATAAAACTAAAAAAGTCCTCTAAGCCCTGATTATCCTTGGAGCTTAAATAAAGACTGAGTTTTCATTTTTCTTCTGTTTACTCTTCTCTAAATTAAATACAAAATATTTTGTTATTTAGGACATTTCTGACTTTATAGCCAAAGTTTTGAAATGAAGACAGTAATAATTTTATAAAATGAATTAGACACATATCAACCCTAGGGGGAATCTTCAAGGCAGTCTCCTCCTTTGAAAAGCTTTAAACAGGAAAGCTTTTAAAGAATGACCCTGTGCTTCTGGGAATAACCTAATTATTACCACAGGAAGGGATTTCATATCTATGCCATACAAGAGCACCACATTTCCATATTTAAAGAAGTCTTCATTGCCAGGTTCTTTTTTTTAAAGACACCAAATAGACCAAGGAGTTACTAAAAATGGAAGGGGATAGTGAGAAAACAAGTCATACTATGAACAGGACTTCACCTTATAAATTGCCTCTCTAGCAAAATCAACTGCAGAAAGGAAAGACACTGTCTGTTAAATGGAAGGTAATAAATGGAATTCTCAAGTGGACACAAATACCTCTTGACATTCTGTAACCCAGCAGAGTACAGATGAGACATGCCCTCTGTAGATACAGTGTGCAACTACCAGTGTGACTCCCTGAGTGCCTGTTTCCTGTCTCTGCCTCTAAGCACCAAAAGCAAAGATTCCAGGCTGAAGTAAGTATGTTGTTTTATCTGTTAATGAGAACAGGGAGCTCAAATTAGGGAAAGGTACAAAAAAGACCCTTTGAATTTCCTGATTAATCCCTATAGGTACATGAAAACATATTTAAATAAACAGAATTATTTCCATTTATAATACAAGGAAGCAAGTTAATTGAGGTTATTACATAGGTAATTGATGAAGATTTGATTAGCCAATGCATGCAATGTGCCTAATATGGAGTAAACAAACAATAACTACTGCCTATACCTTAACACATGTGGAAATATGCGGTATTTATTATTTGAGCAAAGACCTCCAGCAGGCTTAAACACTTTGGACGAAAAGCTAATTCAAATACTGAACTCAGGTTCCAGTGAACTAAATTTTATAAAAGCACTATTTATGGGTCTGTGCATGCATCTTTCTAAAGTTATCCTGTCTCAACATCTTAAATAGCAGAGAAAGCCACAGTAGCACCTCCCTTTAAGAATCCTTACTCATTCATGGCTATTCTTACCTTTCTCCTTCCCTACCAAAGAGAGGGGCACACCTTGAGTAAAGATGGAGCTCATCTGAGCTTGGCTGCTAGAGGGCAGCCGGGGAGTGATGCCTGGAGAAGGACAAGACAGGAAGTGAATCTCCCCTGGTTACTGCCTCAACTGTTGCACGAGAAGCAGATGGTGGGCAAAGGTATTCAGAGTCATGTTAATATGTAATGGAATAGAGAGACAATGGTACAAAAGTCAGGAGTTAACTTGTGTTTGATGCTCCATTATCGCCTGTTTACCTACCAGCACTTTGAGAAGGATTAGTTTATCAATAAGACCTTGTTTGGAGTAGGAGTGAGGGAGTGATTTGTTCTGATCTCAGGAAAGAAAAGTGAGCAGGGTCTGGATAGCTCTGAGTAGCTCAAAAGCCTATGTGTGAGCACCATTGCTAGGGATGGCTCAAGGGTAAAGGCCACTTCAGGGGCATGACCCAGTGGACACCCAAAGGGTAGGTAAGGAACATGAGCTAGCCTCCTTCACAGACTAGCCTGGACCCAAGCCCAGCCTACTTTGACAGTCTTTTATTCCATTCATAAAGGAGGTCTTAGGCAGGAAGACTAAGACTCTCCTCTAGCAGCCTCCTTTGCTTCAGCAAAGGAAAAGGAAAAAGAAAGGAACATCATAAAAAGGTAAACATCACTTTGGTGAGCTCTGCTATTTTCTTTTCTTTTCTTTCTTTCTTTCTTTCTTTCTTTCTTTCTTTCTTTCTTTCTTTCTTTCTTTCTTTCTTTCTTTTTCTTTTTTAAGAGACAGGGTCTTGCTGTGTCGCCCAGGGTGGGGTACAGAGGTACAATCATAGCTCACTACAGCCTCGAACTCCTAGGATCAAGCAATCTTCCTGCCTCAGTCTCCTGAGTAACTAGGACCACAAGTCCTAGTTGCTTGGCTAATTTTTTATTTTTCTGTAGAGATGGAGTCTTGTGATGTTGCCCAGGCTGGTCTTGAACTTCTGGCCTCTGGCAATCTCCCATCATGGCCTCCCAGAGCAATGGGACGACAGGCATGGACTAGCTCCACCATACCTAGACTAGCTCTGTTACTCCTGATGTGAGGCCACAAACCGAACCAAGCAAACTCAAGACCCTTGGTTGCTTGGACACAAGTTGCTATTAATAACATCCAGGAACAAGCTCAGTCTTCTGAGTTAGGAAAACCTGGGCTACACTGGTCACCAGCAGCCGAAGCCTGGGCAAGATGCCGCATATCCCTGGGACCCCTGTCTTCGCTGTTTATCAACATGAAATCATGCCTATTTCATAGGATGCTAGAAAGATTAATTGAGATGTTTATAAAGGTCCTAAAACTGCACGTTTCACTCAGTAGGCTTTCAATAAACAGTAGCTATCTTAAGTCTGCGTTAGTATTGGAGGGTATTAAACACAGCAGCATTTCCAAGGTCTAAGTAAGAAGCCTGTGAGGATAATGGAAGCAAACTGAATTAAGAGCTGGGTAGAATAACAGAATGCGAGGTCAGATTGGAATCTTAGAAACCATCTAAACTACCCTCTTTGCTTAAAGGTGAAAGAACCGTCATGTGTGGCAGCAGAAGGAAAACCAAGAAAAGATGTCCCTTTAATTTTACTTTTGTCAAAACGTTTTCAAGATAACTTTAATTTTTACAAAATTGTTTAAGGGAAAACTAGTGAGTTTGTTGAAGAAAACCAGAAATAGATTCTTTTTTTTAAAGGCCATTGACCACGAAATAAGCACTACATTTCAAAGACCATGGGAAAGGTGTTTATCTCTTTTAGGTCTCACCTAAACCAGCACGGACCTTCAACTGCTAGACAATCTCAGCAAACACACACACACTGGAGACTTACTGAGTGACTCAGTGTTGGCTAGAATTGTCTACTTAGCTGGAAAGAAAGAGGGAGGGAAGGATAGATGGAGGAGTGTCCTTCCCAGAGAACAGCAAGAATTATTCAAGGTGGCCACCAAGTCTGGAAATCAGGCAAATCTTTTAACAAATGGTTTATTGATATTATGTTATAATGAATGACAAAATATTCTTATCTAATTCTAGAATTTAAGGCCACCCCATAGGATGAATCTTTGGAACAGAAAAAAAATAATAAAGATTTTGTTTTCCCGTAATTGTAAAGCTGTTATACTCAGTCCAGGCACAGCTAGTACAACATTCTGCTTAACCCCACAGGCTCTGTTCCCTTTACCACCTATTTATTTTATTTTTTTTCTTTGAGACGGAGTCTCACTCTGTCAACCAGGCTGGAGTGCAGTAGCACAGTCTGGGCTTACTACAAGCTCCGCCTCCCGGGTTCACGCCATTCTCCTGCCTCAGCCTCCCGAGTAGCTGGGACTACAAGCGCCCCCCACCACGCCTGGCTAATTTTTTTTTTTTTAAAGTAGAGATGGGGTTTCACCATGTTAGCCAGGATGGTCTCAATCTCCTGACCTCGTGATCTGCCCGCCTTGGCCTCCCAAAGTGCTGGGATTACAGGCGTCAGTCACCATGCCCGGCCTTTACCACCCATTTATAATATATTTGAGTCACTCATAGGAGTGAAACACTGTCAGCATTAATAGTTAGCAGCACTTTCAAAATACATTGTATTCTCCTGAATAGAAACCTTAACTATTCAATTAGTCCAGTAATTCCAAATGATCTTACTACTTTTATACATAAGATGTGATCTTACAACATTTATGTAGCTAAATACTTACAGTTCCCATGGTTTTTGAGGATTCCCAAAAGACTTTAGGGGGTTCTCGAACGACTTTTAGGGGTTTAATTTTTTTCACAATCAAAGAAAGGAACAGTGTCAATCCATGAGTGTCAGACCAGCAGTTTAGTAAGATCCTCTTCATAGCTCAGTTCCCAGTGCATACGGAGATTCAATACAGTCCCCTCACTCTCAGTTCTTAGAAGAATTTGAGAGGGATAAGAACAATAACTACCTGTTTCGTTTAATAGCCTAAAAGTGAAAACAAATGTCAAAAAAATGCAGTCTAAAAAGAAATAGAAGTCAAATTCTTTCATCCCAGGATGTCTGAAAAGGAGACACTCTATGGAGCATGAATGCAGAAAAGGAGTTATTCCTACTGGAAAAAAAAGAAATGAACTGTTGACACAGCCACTCAAGACCAGAGAAACAACCACTGAGAGTAAGTAGCCTCAATTTCATTGTCACCAGGAAGGCACACAGCAGAAAGCGTGGGACAAATCTGGGCTAGAGCCCTTAGCGGACTCAGGCTTCCGGGAGCTGTGGTTCAACAGCCTTTGTGGGAATGGGGAGAACCAGAAGCCATCACCATCAAGTGGGAAAAAGGATGCCACAGCAACAACACAGCTGTCAAAAATCAGCTGGAGCTGAAGTTACACCCCGTTTGAAATCCACACTGTACTTGTTTTCCCGTGAAGGGCTTGAGACTTGCAGAGACACGTTAAACATGTGTAGGTGACCTTCCTTTTGAAAGGCAGAGGAGGGCCTCTTCGGTAACTCCTTCTACTCATTTGTTTTCCTATCAGTTCACCATTTCAACTAGAAAAGAGGCTGCAAGCTTCCTCAGCTAACTTCTAATTTGGACACAACACAAATACTACACACATAATTGAGTGAATGACCACATCTTCCTGGTTCTTCCATTGGGCAGGGTTAATATGCTTCTTTGGACTGAATAGGTGTGATCATGTTTGAGAAAAGTGTGTAAACTTAAGGCCGGATTTTGTTAGTCTCTGTCCCAGAAAATTGGTGGAGAACTCCTCGGCTCTTGTATAATTCAATGACTGGCTTTGCCACATCCTTGCTGTCTTAGCCTGGCAGCAACTGCTTCAGGTTTATCATCCTCCTACTGGACTAATGGTTCACCAGCGACGTCATCAATCCCATGTATATGAGGTGGATTGAAGTCCATGTTATATACCCTTCCGCCAGGAGGGTGAATCCAACAGCAGCTGAGACGATGTTTAAGTGTTTCAAATGGAATCTTCAAACTGATTACTAGATCCACGTCACAGATTCTTGTCCAGCGCTTCGGCTTGTCGTAATGTCCTAGGAAACCCATGGAGGAGCCAGTGCTGGCCACGCCTATTCTCTAACTCGGACATCATTAGGCGTGTGATCATATGGTCTGGAACCAAAAGACTTTTTTCTATATACTGTTTTGCCATCTCACCAACTTCGGTGTTGGCCTTGATGTTCTCCCGCAAGAAGTGCCCGCTGGAGAGATCCTGGAAGCCAAAGTTCTGGGCGATCCTCTGGCACACAGTGCCCGTGCCCGAGCCGGTGGGGGGTGCGGGGGCGCGAGGATGACCGCGCGCAAGAGTTTGGAAGCCACAGCCTTCGCGAGGAGCTTGGCGGCCAAACGTGCAGCCCAGACCGCGGCCCGGGAGGGAGCCCCGGGAATTTTGTTTCTAGGTCCCCTACCTCTAGTACCCTCCGCTTGTGCTGTTTTTTTGTTTGTTTGTTTGTTTGAGACGGAGTTTTGCTTTTGTGGCCCAGGCCGGAGTGCAGTAGCGCGATCTCGGCTCACTGCAACCTGCGCCTCCCGGGTTCAAGCGATTCTCCTGCTTCAGCCTCCCGAGTAGCTGGGATTATAGGCATGCGACACCACGCCCAGCTAATTTTTGTATTGTTAGTAGAGACTGGGTTTCACCATGTTGACCAGGCTGGTCTGGAAATCCTGACTTCAGGTGATCCGCCCGCCTCTGTCTCCCAAAATGCTAGGATTACAGGTGTGAGCCACCGCGCCCGGCCCTAACAGTGCATTTTAAACAAGATCCCAAGTGATTCCTATGCACATTAACTCTAGAGAAGCACTCATCTAGAAATTTCTCAAATCTCCCTAATGAGAAGAATCACCTGGGAGGCTTGTTAAGTATGTAGATTATCCAGCATATTTCTTAGCAATTCTGATTCATTAAATCTAGCAATTTGAAAAATTACTCTGGGTTAGTCTCATACAGCAGATTCTTGAAGAACCTCATTCCATTATAATGTTGATGAGAAAAAAAAATTGACACCCAGCTGGGGCCACTGCCTGTGTGGAGTTTGCACGTTCTCCCCATATATGCCTGGGTTTTCTCTCGGCGGTCCAGTTTCCTCCCATATCCCAAAAATGTCCACATGAGGTGAAGGGGCATGTCTCTACATGGTCCCGGTCTGAGTGAGTTTGTGTATGAATGTGCCCTGTGATGGGATGCCATCCTGTCCAGGGCTGGTTCCTGCCTTACACCCTGAACTGACAAGACAGGCATTAACCCTGAACTGGAATAAATGGGCTGGAAAATCAAAATAAATAAATACAAATTATTATAAAATAAAAACTGATGAGTGTATGATAATCATACAAATATACAACAGTAGATGATCTGAAAACGCTCAGCAGACCCACTGTATTTGTGTGTGTGTGTGTGTGTTTTAACTGCATGTGGTAAGAGCCGTTGCTTACATTTTTCATTTTGCAAACATTTCTTCCTTAATTTAACCCAGCACTACTACAACCACCTTCACTCACTGATTCACCAAAAATTGGGTAGGCTGGGCCTAGTGGCTCAAAGTGTAATCCTGACACTTTGGGAGGCCAAGGCAGGCAGATCGCTTCAGCCCAGGAGTTTTAGACCAGCCTGGGCAACATGGCAAAACATGGTCTCTACAAAACAATACAAAAAATTAGCTAGGTGTGGTGGTGTGCACCTGTAGTCCCAGCTACTGGGGAGTCTGAGGTGAGAGGATCACCTGAGCCCAGAGAGGTCAAGGCTGTAGTGAGCCGTGATTGCACCATTGCACTTCAGCCTGGGGGACAGAGTGAGACCCCGTCTGAAAAACAACAAAAATTGGGTAAATCATTGTCTTGTTTTTATGAATCTTTCTTAAATGTATGCATAACTCACATTTATTTCATTGTTTAATATTAGAAGTATTTTGGTCTTTATTTAGAAGTTTAAAGGTATGGCCAAGTGCAGTGGCTCATTCCTGTAATCCCACACTTTGGGAGGCCGAGGCGGGTGGATCACCTGAGGTCAGGAGTTCGAGACCAGCCTGGCCAATACGGTGAAACCCCCATCTCTACTAAAAATACAAAAAAAATTAGCCAAGTGTGGTGGCGGGTGCCTGTAATCCTAGCTACTCAGGAGGCTGAGGCAAGAGAATCGCTGGAACCTGAGAGGCGGAGGTTGCAGTGAGCCAAGATTGCGCCACTGCACTCCAGCCTGGGGACAAAGTGAGACTCCAATTAAAAAAAAAAAAAAAAGAAGCACATGCATATTAGTCTTGTCCACATTCCAATTCTCAAACCTGTGACTGTTGTATGGGAAAACAGTCTTTGAAGATGTGATCAAGTGAAGGGTCCTGGGATAGGAAGATTATCCTGGATTATCTGGGCAGTCCCTAACTGCAATCACAAGTGTCATTATAAGTGGGAGGCAGAGGGAGATTTGACTCCAAACAGAAGAGCAGAAAACAGAGTGCCCTGCCAGCACATTAATTTCAGCCCAGTGAAACTGACTTAGGATTTCTGGACTCCAGAACTGTGAGAGAATAAATGTCTCGTTTCAAATCTGTAGTGTTTTGTTACAGAAACCTTAGGAATATGGATATGCATATGTTCTGCTTTACAAAATAATGCCAAACAATTTACAACCAAAATTGGCAAGTATTCACAATTAATGACATGTTAATGCTCTATATGAAATGATAGTTCAAGTGATGGTTCCAGAATTCCTATAGGGTGTAGGTGTAGGTTAGGAAACTTGTATTAAAGTTGTGTTTTCATAACACTTTAAAAAACTCTTGGGGGGAAAAGCATCAAAGTTCTTTATCAGAGAATGTGGGTGGAGAGAGTAGGTCAGCATTGGTTGGCACACAAGTCATTACTTTTCAGGCTTGCTAATTAAACAGCTGGGCATGGTGGCATATGCTAGTAATCCCAGACGCTCTGGAGGCTGAGGCAAGAGAATTGCTCGAACCCAGGAGGCGGAGGTTGCGGTGAGCCGAGATTGTGTCATTGCACCCCAGCATGGGCAACAAGAGTGAAACTCCATCTCAAAAAAAAAAAAAAAGTTTCAAGGTGTTTTTGTGACCAGAAATGATCAGAACTTGACTCTTGTTTGTATCAATTAACCTATGTGAAATTGGTGTTGTTATAAGCCGTTTTGCCTAAAGTCAGTTTCCAAGAACCTACTGATGACGTTAAGTGAGGACTTTGTATTTAGGGAACGCTACTCTCAAAAATAATCAGTCTATAGCTGACAGAGCCTTCCTGTGGCAGCCTCTTCCTCCTTTGCATACAAATTTGTATTTTTCTTACAGTGCTTGTCATACCTGATCTATATTACAGTCATGATATAGCAGACCCCAGTATTCTCCATGTAGGATAAAAAACTCAGAAAAATCAAGAATTATTTTTCAGTTATTTGTGTGCCCAAAAGAATGTAAAACAGGTCTTACCCTTAGTAGGGACTCAAACAATTCTTTGATTCAATTGATGATATTGATTAAAAATTAGCTGGGCGTGGTGGCATGCGCCTGTAGTCCCAGCTACTTGAGAGGCTGAGGCAGGATGATTAAAAGGATGTGTTGTTATTTAGTAGTCCAGACAGTTGGGAAATATGAAGCCTGGAAAGATTATGACTTATTTAAAGAAGGAAGAACAAGAAATAAATTATGAACTCTGTGCCAGAAACCCTGTTAAGCTTCTTACATCCATTCTCTTCGATGAATAATAGATTGGAGATGTTAATTAACTTGCTTGCTCAAGATGACCTAGCAGGCCGGACGCGGTGCCTCTCGCTTGTAATCCCAGCACTTTGGGAGGCCGAGACGGGCGGATCACGAGGTCAGGAAATCGAGACCATCCTGGCTAACACGGTGAAACCCCGTCTCTACTAAAAAACACACACAAAAAAAACTAGCAGGGCGAGGTGGCGGGCGCCTGTAGTCCCAGCTACTTGGGAGGCTGAGGCAGGAGAATGGCGTAAACCTGGGAGGTGGAGCTTGCAGTAAGCTGAGATCCGGCCACTGCACTTCAGCCTGGGTGACAGAGCGAGACTCCGTCTCAAAAAAAAAAAAAAAAAAAAAAAAAAGATGACCTAGCAAAGTAGTTAGTGGAGCCAGGATTCAAAACCTGATCTATGTGGCCATATCATACCAGGGTACAAGAAATGGGTGGCAGAAATTACTGGGCAGAGAATGAATTGTGGAAGCAAGCGAAGCAGATATCAAGCATTTTTTTTTTAAGAACAAACAAATAAAAGCATGCCATATGTCAGGTAACCAAGAGCTGGAGGCAGAAGAGTTTAGACCAGAAAGCTACAATCTAGGACAATTTCATGGAAGGAAATCTAATATGCAAAAAATATATATATATATGAGTGTGGTTTTAGGGACCTCAAAAGACCTATCTCTTGGATAAGAGAAATGTACACATCCTCCCTTATTTGCCTCAACAACCTTCACCCTCCAAAATGAGGTTTGCTGGTATAGATGGATCAAATACAAGAGCATGCAGTGAGTCAGGCTTTCTTGAGTAGATAAATGTTTTACTCCAACAGGCTATTGAGGTGAAACAGGACCACAGGCTGCTTTTCCTGGTGGGGAGCCCCATCATCTGCTGATCTCTGCTTCACTAATTGGCTCCTTTCTGCCTTGTGTTTCCAAACAGTGGGTAAGGTAAAGACAGGGCAGTGCCCGGAGAATTCCCAGCCATCTCTCAGTGGTTTTCTTTTTCTCTTTACTGCTTTCTCTTCCATTTGGCTAGTGAAGTTATGCTATAGAGGCCATATTTGTGTTCCTCCAAAATTCAGCTGTTGAAACCCTAATCTGAATTGTGATGGTGTTAGGAGGTAAGACTTTTCTTTGGGAGGTGATTCGATCATAAGGATAGAGCCTTCATGAATGGGGTTAGTGTGCTTGTGAAAGACATCCCAGAGTCCCCTTGCTCCTTCTGCCATGAGAGGACTTAGCAAGAAGATGGTTATCTATGACCCAGAAAATGGGCTCTCACCAGACACCAAATCCACTGGCACCTTGATCTTGGACTTCCCAGTCTCCAGAACAGTGAGAAATAAATATCTGTTATTTACAAGCCACCCAGTTAATAACCTTTAGTTTTAGCAGCCCAAAGGGACTAAGAGAGGTAAGATGGAGTCCAGTGGCCCCTCCTAAGAAGAGGTGTTCTCATTCATTTAGCAAACAAAGTGGGAATCACTTGCAAAAGTTTTACTCCCAGACTTTAAGACTCTGCTGGTCTGGAAGTCTTAGTATCCAATAGAGGGATGCTTCCACCTAGAAACTTCTTCCGTTGAATTGAAACCTAAAACTGCTCGTTCTGCCATCAAAGCAACAAACATAGGAAGATGTCGCAGTTGACAGCCCTTGGTAGCTATAAAGGCAATGGAAACACAAAATGAGCTTACAGGAAGGAAATAATAAATGCCAGCTGTGTCGAGCTACGGAAATAAGAGCCACTGCCTTCATCTGTACTTAGTTGTTGTTAAAGTTATTATTGTTAGTGCATAAATGTCATGTTTTTCTTCCCCTTTCCCAGATATTGTATATAGGGTGTGTTTTACACATCCAATATACACAAGTGGTTAAACACAAGTGGTTACATTTTACGAGTCGTAGTGGCAGAATGATGAGAAGTAACAGCCGAGCCAGAGGAAAAATGATCAGCAGTTTATTTTGAACCTGAGATGCAGCTTTTAACCTTGGGATGCCATAGCAGGG
Source organism: Macaca mulatta (assembly GCF_049350105.2). Classification (NCBI taxonomy): domain Eukaryota; kingdom Metazoa; phylum Chordata; class Mammalia; order Primates; family Cercopithecidae; genus Macaca; species Macaca mulatta. The sequence continues at coordinate 63,354,974 of NC_133411.1, forward strand.
CTTGCCTTTGGTTGTAACCCTGTTAGGGTAAACCAGAGTATGTTTGTTATGCATGTAATAGTTGGCTTATGTTAGAAGGGGACCGAGAGTTTTCTTTCATGACCAGGAAACGATAGACTGTTCTGCACAATCATAAAGCCTTTCACAGTACTTGCTAGTTCCACTGTTCCGTTACTGCTTATTTGGGGGAGGGGGGTGGGAAGCACCCATAAGCTTGGAGAGGAAATGAATTTGGCTACCCTCATGGCCACAGATGATTGGACCAGTATACCCACTGGCGACTCTCCACAGCCGATGGTAACTGACCAATCAAAAAGATCCTCCCTGCTCAGAGAATTTGAAGTGAAGAGTTAAAAAACAGAAATAAAGACTACATAGACTATGGAAGAGGAGAGGAGAAAGTAGTTAGTACCTAGGCTGCCTCAAAACCCAAATGCTTTCCATTTCCAATCCATATGAATTCCTGCAATAAATCCCCCCCCTTTTTTTTTTTTTTGAGATGGAGTCTCACTCTGTCGCCCAGGCTGGAGTGCAGTGGCACAATCTCAGTTCACTGCAACCTCTGCCTCTCAGGTTCAAGCAATTCTCCCTACTTCAGCCTCCCAAGTAGCTGGGATTACAGGTGCCTACCACCGTGCCTGGCTAAATTTTGCATTTTTTAGTAGAGACGGGGTTTCACCCTGTTGGCCAGGCTTGTCTTCAAGTGATCCGCCTGCCTCCTCCTCCCGCAGTGCTGGGATTACAGGCCTGAGCCACCACGCCTGGCCAATCCCTTTGTATTTTCAAGCAATTGTGAATGAGTCTGTATACCTAGCTATGAAAGAGACCTAACATAATGCTGCTAAACACCTAGGTAATTTTTAAATGCGACATCTGATACATATGAAGAAACATTTGTAACATATGTACTTTGTAAAGCATAACAAAATAAACACAGAAGGAGCCACCACTCAACATAAAATCTGAAGCATCTCCAACTCTGTTGAAGTTACCTGGGTGCTCCTCTCTAATCCCACACCTCCAGCCTGCCCCATTTTCCACCAACCCAGGGGTGACCACTATTCTGAAATTTGTCTTTTTCATTGCCTTTCATTTAAAAGAAAATTGTGGTTTTGCTCCATTTTCATCCCTAGTCAATATTTGACATGTTTTGAGCTTTATAAAAACAGTATCATACCATATACACAGTAAGTGAGGATTTGCTTTTTCACTCATCATTGTTTCTAATGCTTATTCATGTTGTCTGTTGCTATAGATAAATCATTTTCATTGGTGGATAAATTTCTGGTTATGTGAATATACCACCCTTTACTTATCCATTCACCTATCAATAGGCATCTGGGTGGTTTCCAGGCTATTTTGCATTTTGAGAAATGTACCTATGTACCTATGTAAATTCTTGTACATGTTTCCTGGTACACTTAGGCAGAGGTATCTCCAGAGCACTTAATAGGAGTGGAATAGCTGATGTATTATGGTAGACTGATAATAGGCCCCCCAGATATGTCCACATTCCAATTCTCAGACCTGTGACTGTTATATGGGAAAAGAGTCATTGAAGATGTGATCAAGTGAAGGGTCCTGGGATAGGAAGATTATCCTGGATTATCTGGGCAGTCCCTAATTGCAATCACAAGTGTCCTTATAAGTGGGAGGCAGAGGGAGATTTGACTCCAAACAGAAGAGCAGAAAAAAGTGCCCTGCCAGCACATTAATTTCAACCCAGTGAAACTGACTTTGGATTTCTGGAGAGAAATTAATGACACGTCAATGCTCTATATGAAATGATAGTTTGAGTGATGGTTCCAGAATTCCTGTATAGGGTGTAGGTATAGGTTAGGAAAATTGTATTGAAGCTGTGTTTTCATAACACTTTAAAGAACTCTTGGGGGAAAAACATCAAAGGTCTCTATCAGAGAATGTGGGTGGAGAAAGTAGGTCAGCATTGGTTGGCACACTCACAAGTCATTACTTTTCAGGCTTGCTAATTAAACAGCCAGGTTCTCTGCTTGGTTATATTATTCTCTTGTTGGAGACCTCAAAGAGTCATCTTATTGACCTTAATTCAGGGAGGAATAATCACTTCTCAGATGCATTAATGGATTTTTAGTATCATTGGCATGCCAAATACTTACTAGAACGATTTCCTTATTTACGAAGGTATTTTTGTTATTAAATCAAGAGCAGATAGGAGTACTGCCCTGGCCTCTGCACCTTGCAGAAACAGCACTTGTTTTCATGACAGAACCCCCAACGACAGTTGAACTGGGGTTGAACGGAAGACAAGCCCTTTGTGTCCTTCTCTCCTTGCATATCTGATTTATTCAATACAGTTCACAACTCTCAATCTTGCCACACTTCCTGCACTACAGGATCATTGCTGCTGCTACTGACAGTGGGAACTCATAAGAGATGAAAGCATGAGAGTTTTTAAAATGTTGCCTTTCCAACTAAAAATCAGGAGAAGAAAGGTATATCAGTGTTCTATTGCTGCTACAACGAATTACCCCACCAACTTGGTTTTTCAAAAACAATACAAAGTGTCTGGGTGTGCTGGCTCATACCCGAAATCCCAACACTCTAGGAGGCCAAGGTGGGAGTATCACTTGAGCCTAGGAGTTCAAGACTAGCCTGGACAACACAGGGAAACCCCATCTGTACAAACAATAATAAAACAAAAATAGCCAAGCACTGTGGCACGTACCTGTGGTTCCAGCTACTTGGGATACTGAGGCAGGAGAATTGTCTGAGCGCAGAAGGTTGAGGCTGCCATGATCTTGCCACTGTACTTCAGCCTGGGTGACAGAGTGAGATCCTGCCCTCCCTGCTGCCTAAAAAAATACAAATTCATTATCTTACAGTGCTGTAAATCAGACATCCCATATGTTTTTCACTGGGCTTAAATCAAGGCCTTGGCAGGATTGCATTCCTTTTAGGAGGATCTAGGGGAGAATCTGTTTCTTTGCCTTCTCTGACTTCAAAGACTGCCCTCATTCCATGGCTCATTATTCTCTATTCCATCTTCAAAGCCAGCAATGTGGCATTTCTCTAACTATTCTTCCATAGTCACATCTCCCTCCTACCACATTGGGAGAGGTTCTCCAATTTTAAGGATGCATTTGATTTTGAATAGGACTCACCCAGGTATCCCAGCATAATTTCCCCTTCTCAGGGCCCTTAATTTAATCACATCTGCAAAGTCCCTTTCCTTACAAAGTAACATATTCACAGGTTCTAGTAATTAGGACATTAGGACATGGATATCTTTGGGGGACCTTTATTCTGCTTACCACAGGTTTGTTTGAAGAGGGAAATGCAATGACAAATTTGATGCTTACTTAACTGCTGGTGTTATAGACGTATAAGCCATATAAATTTAAACATAATGTTTAGAAAGCCCATTAGAACACTGTAAAGCACAACATATAAATCAATTTTATATACAACTCAAATTACTAATGGAATTATACACTACGTACTCAATATCGATGGAATGTCTTTCATTTTTTTTTCTTTAAGACACAGGGTCTTGCTCTGTCGCCCAGGCTGGAGATGCAATGGTACAATCATAGCTCACCATAACCTCGAACTCCTGGGCTCAAGTGATCCTCCTGCCTCAGCCTCCCAAAGTGCTGAGATTAAGGTGTGAGCCACTAGGCTCAGCTGAAATGTCTAAATATCAATGGAATTATATCGTATGTATGTACTTCTTTCACTCAACATCACTTTTGTGAGATCCATTGATTTGTTGCATGTGGCTGTAAATTATTTATTCTCGTTGTTGTAGAGTTTTCTATATCTTATGAATATGCCACAATTTATTAATCTGTTTTCATTTTTTTGGTTTGTTTTTGTTTCTTGAGACAGGGTCTTGCTCTGTCACCCAGGCTGCAGTACAGTGGGACAATGTCAGCTCACTACAACCTCTGCCTCATGATCCTCCCACCTCAGCCTCCCAAGCAGCCATGACTACAGGTGCACATTAATGCAATTAGCTAATTTTTGTATTTTTTGTAGAGATGAGATTTCTCCATGTTTCCCAGGCTGGTCTCAAACTCCTGGACTCAAGCAATCCTCCCACCATGGCCTCCCAAAGTGCTAGGATTACAGGTGTGAGCCACTGTGCCCAGCCCCATTCTGTTTTTTATGGACACTTGGATTGTCTCCAATTTTGGGGCAATTATGCATTGTACTGTTATACACATTGTTGTCCATGTCTTTTGATGAACATATGAACACATTTCTATTGCATTACATTTGGAAGTGGTATTTCTGGGTCATAAAGTGTGGATATGTTCAGCTTTACTGGATATTACCAAACAATTTTCTAAAGTGTTTGTACCACTCCTACCAGCAATGTATGAGGATTGCAGTTACTCTACATCGTCACTAGTACTTTTTCTCTATAGATATTCTGGTGGATATTTAGAGGGATTTAATTATGGCTCTGGTTTGCATTTCCCTAATAACTAATGAAGCTGAGCATCTTTTACTATATTAGCCACTAAGATAGCCTCTTTTATGCAATATCTGTTCAACTGTTTTGTGCATTTTTCTATTTAGTTGTTTGTCTTTTTCTTAGAGGATTTTTCTTTTTTAGAATAAAATACCTAGGAATACAACTTACAAGGGATGTGAAGGACCTCTTCAAGGAGAACTACAAACCACTGCTCAAGGAAATAAGAGAGGACACAAACAAAAGAAAAAACATTCCATGCTCATGAATAGGAAGAATCAATATCGTGAAAATGGCCATACTGCCAAAAGTAATTTATGGATTCAATGCTATCCCTATCAAGCTAACATTGACTTTCTCTACAGAATTTTAAAAAGCTACTTTAAATTTTATATGGAACCAAATAAGAGCTCATATAACCAAGATAATCCTAAGCAAAAAGAACAAAGCTGAAGGCATCACCCTACCTGACTTCAAACTATACTACAAGGCTACAGTAACCAAAACAGCATGGTACTGGTACCAAAACAGATATATACACCAATGGAACAGAATGGAGGCCTCAAAAGTAACGCCACACATCTACAACCATCTGATCTTTGATAAAGTTGACAAAAACAAGCAATGGGGAAAGGATTCCCTATTTAGTAAATGGTGTTGGGAAAACTGGCTAGCCATATGCAGAAAACTGAAACTGGGCCCCTTCCTTACATCTTATACAAAAATTAACTCAAGATGGATTAAAGACTTAAACATAAGACCTAAACCATAAAAACCCTAGAAGAAAACCTAGGCAATACCATTCAGGACATAGGTATGTGCATAGACTTTATGACTAAAATATGAAAAGCAATGGCAACAAAAGCCAAAATTTACAAATAGGATCTAATTAAACTAAAGAGCTTCTGCACAGCAAAATAAACTATCATCAGAGTGAACAGGCAACCTACAGAATGGGAGAAAATTTTTGCAATCTATCCATCTGACAAAGGGCTAATTTCCAGAATCTACAAGGAACTTAAACAAATTTACAACAAAAAAATAAACAACTCTATCAAAAAGTGGCCAAAGGATATGAACAGACACTTTTCAAAAGAAGACATTTATGCAGCCAACAAACATATGAAAAAAAAAAGCTCATCACTTGTCATTAGAGAAATGCAAATCAAAACCACAGTGAGATACCATCTCACCCCAGTTAGAATGGTGATCATTAAAAAGTCAGGGAACAACAGATGCTGGAGAGGATGTGGAGAAATAGGAACACTTTTACACTGTTGGTGGGAGTGTAAATTATTTCAACCATTGTGGAAGACAGTGTAGCAAAAAAGATCTAGAAGCAGAAATACCATTTGACCCAGCAATCCCATTACTGAGTATATACCCAAAGGATTATAAATCCTTCTACTATAAAGACACATGCACATGTATGTTTATTTCAGCAGTATTCACAACAGCAAAGACTTGGAACTACCCCAAATGCCTATCAATGATAGACTGGATAAAGAAAATGTGGCACATATACACCATGGAATACTATGCAGCCATAAAGAAGGATGAGTTCATGTCCTTTGCAGGGACGTGGATGAAGCTGGAAACCATCATTCTCAGCAACTAACACAGGAACAGAAAACCAAACATTGCATGTTCTCACTCATAAGTGGGAGTTGAACAATGAGAACACATGGACACAGGGAGGGGAACGTCACACACCAGGACCTGTCAGGAGGTGGGGGGCTAAAGGAGGGATAGCGTTAGAAGAAATACCTAATGTAGATGATGGGTTGATGGGTGCAGCAAACTACCACGGCACATGTATACCTATGTAGCAAACCCGAACATTCTGCACATGTATCCCACAACTTAAAGTACAATTTAAAAAAAAAAAAAAGAAGGGCAGGTGCAGTGGCTCACACCTGTGATCCCAGCACCTTGGGAGGCTGAGGTGGGCAGATCACAAGGTCAGGAGGCTGACCATTCTGGCCAACATGGTGAAACCCCATCTCTACTAAAAATAAAAAAATTAGCTGGGCGTGGCTGCACATGCCTGTAATCCCAGCTACTTGGAAGGCTGAGGCAGGAGAATCACTTGAACCCGGGAGGTGGAGGTTGCAGTGAGCCGAGATTGCGCCACTGCATTGCAGCCTGGTGACAGAGCTAGACTCTGTCTCAAAGAACAAACAAAATAAAACAAAAACAAAAAAAACCAAAAAAAGAATACTCAGAGAAATTCCAAATCTTATTTATATCCTATTTATATATAGGATTGGGAACTATATATTTTTTTAAAAACTTCTATTTTCCAATGAGTTGTTGCTAGCATACAGGTATGCTACTGATTTTCTCTATTTAATATATATTAAATTTTCATTTTTCTGGCCTTTCTAAGTTTTCTAATTATAAAATTTATAGAAGTGGAAAGAAAAAACAATCACATTAAAAAGTGGGCAAAAGACATTTCCCAAAAGAAGACATACAAGTGGTCAATGAACATATGAAAAGAATGCTCAACATCAGTAATTATCAGAGAAAAGAAAATCAAAACCACAGTAAGATACCGTCTCACACCAGTCAGAATGGCTATTATTAAAAAATCAGAAAACAACAGATGCCGGTGAGGCTGCAGAGAAAAGGGAACTCTTATATACCGTTGATGGAAGTGTAAATTAGTTTAGCCACTGTGGAAAGCAGTTTGGAGATTTCTTTTTTTTTTTTTTTTTGAGACGGAGTTTCACTCTTTGTTGCCCAGGCTGGAGTACAGTGGTGTGATCTCGGCTCACTGCAACCTCCGCCTCCTGGGTTCAAGTGATTCTCCTGTCTCAGCCTCCCGAGTAGCTGGGATTACAGGCACCCGATACCACGCCTGGCTAATTTTTGCATTTTTAGTAGAGACGGGGTTTCACCATGTTGGCCAGGCTGGTCTTGAACTCCTGACCTCAGGTGATCCACCCGCCTCGGCCTCCCAAAGTGCTGAGATTACAAGCGTGAGCCACTACGCCTGACCAGAGATTTCTTAAAGAACTTTAAATGAACTACCATTCAATCCAGCAATCTCATTACTGGGTATGTATCCAAAAGAAAACAAATCATTCTACCAAAAAGACATATACACTCGGCCAGGCACATTGGCTAACACCTGTAATCCCAGCACTTTGGGAGGCTGAGGCGGGTGGATCACCTAAGATTAGGAGTTTGAGACCAGCCTAGCCAATATGGTGAAGCCCCACCTCTACTAAAAGTACAAAATTAGCTGGGCGTGGTGGTGGGCGCCTGTAATCCCAGTTACTCAGGAGGCTGAGGTAGGAGAATCACTTGAACCTGGGAGGTGGAGGTTGCAGTGAACCAAGATTGCACCATTGCACTCCAGCCTGGGCAACGAGAGCAAAACTCCATCTAAAAAAAACAAAAAAACAAAAAACCAAAAAACAAAAAACCAAAAACAAACAAAAAAGACTTATACTCTCATATGCTCATCACAGCACTATTCATGATAGCAAAGACAGGAATCAACCTAGTTGCCCTTCAGCAGTGGGTTGGATAAAGAAAATGTGGCACATATACACCATGGAATACTATGCAACCGTAAAAAGAATGAAATCATGTCCTTTGCAGGAACGTGGATGAAGCTGGAAGCCATTATTCTAAGTGAATTAATGCAGGAACAGAAAACCAATATGGTGAAACCTCATCTCTACTAAAAATACAAAAATTAGGTGGGCGTGGTGGCAGGCACCTGTAATCCCAGTTACTCAGGAGGCTGAGGTGAGATAATCGCCTGAACTGGGAAGGCGGAGGTTGCTGTGGCTGAGAACGCGCCATTGCGCTCCAGCCTGGACAACAAGAGCGAAACTCCATCTCAAAATAAATAAATAAAAATAAAATAAAATAAAACAAAAACAACAAAAAGAGACTTACTCTATGATCTATTTTTTTTTTTCTTTTTTTTTTTCTTTTTTTTGAGACGGAGTCTCCCCCTACAACATGGGATATGATACTCCCAAGACGGGTGGGCAGCTGCAGCGAGATGCAGCTCCCAGTCAGCCATGAGACCAGGAGGATAAACAACCCAAACTCTACAGTGTACTGTGTGGATGCCCAAGTGCCTATTTTCCAGCCTCAGCAGAAGAGAGATAAATTGATGACCCTGCCACTGCAGCATCTTCATTATGCAGCAATTCATTTTAGTTCAATGCTTTAAACATTCTTCAGGCTCCATATGCTTTCAGCATGTATGTTAATGGTGAGTGCCCATGTATAACCATTCTGTTTTTTGAGCTCAGTATTCAATAAATTACATGAGATATTTAACACTTTATTAAAAAGTAGGCTTTGTGTTAGATGAGTTTGCCTACAGGCTCATGTAAGTGTTCTGAGCACGTTTAAGGTAGCCCAGGCTAAGCTATGATGTTCAGTGGGTTAAATGTATTAAATACATTTTCCACGTATGATATTTTCAATTTATGATTTATTGCAACATAAACCCATCATAAATCAAGGAGCATCTGTACTGAGGAAAAGATAGGGCTGAAGAAATGGGGCTCTGAGCCCTGATCTGGCTTGAAGCAAAGCAGATTTTTCCTTAGTGTTTTACATATTAGGTTTCTATATACAACTTTATTTGAATAAAGGGTTCCACTTTTTCATTTTTACAATCCCGAATTCTGGGCAATGCCTTACATAGAGCAAATTTATAAAAACTTCCATGGGCTGGGCGCAGTGGCTCACACCTGTAATCCTAGCACTTTGGGGGACCGAGGTGGGCGCATCACCTGAGGTCAGGAGTTCGAGACCAGCCTGACCAACATGGCGAAACCCCATCTCTACCAAAAATACAAAATTAGCTGGGCATGGTGACACACGCCTGTAATCCCAGCTACTTGGGAGGCTGAGGCAGGAGAATCACTTGAACCTGAGAGGCAGAGGTTGCAGTGAGCCAAGATCGTGCCATTGCACTCCAACCTGGGCCACAAAGCAAAACTCCATCTCAAAAACAAAAACAAAAACAAAACAAACAAAAAACAACCTCCCAAAATTGTAAGGTCTAATATGTTTGATGTTTCTAGGAAGCAGATTTTGTTGTTGTTGTTGTTGTTGTTGTTGTTGTTTTTGAGACAGGGTTTCACTCTGTCATCCAGGCTGGAATGCAATGGCATAATCATGGCACACTGCAGCCTCAACCTCCTGGGCTTAAGCAATCCTCCTGCGTCAGCTTCCCAAATAGCTGGGACTACAAGCACGTGCCACCACACCAGGCTAATGTTTAAAAAATTATTTTTATTAACACAGGATTTTGCTATGTTACCCAGGCTTGTTTTGAACTCCTGGACTCAAGTGATCCTCCCGTCTCAGCCTCCTAAAGTGCTAGGATTACAGGCTGAGCCATTGCACCTAGACAGAAGCAGATTCTTCTTTTCTTTCCTTTTCTTTTCTTCTCTTTTCTTTTATTTTCTTTTCCTTTTCTTTCCTTTCCTTTTCTTTTCTGTGAGATGTAGTCTTACTCTGTTGCCCAGGCTGAGGTGCAGTGGCACGATCTCAACTCACTGCAACCTCTGCCTCTCATGCTCAAGTGATTCTCAAGCCTCAGCCTCCTGAGTAGCTGGGATTACAGATGCATGCCACCACACCCAGCTAATTTTTATTTTTTATTGTTTTGAGATGGAATTTCGCTCTTGTTGCCCAGGCTGGAGTGCAATGGCATGATCTTGGCTCACTGCAACCTCCGCCTCCTGGGTTCAAGTGATTCTCCTACCTCAGCCTCTGAGTAGCTGGGATTACAAGCATTAGCAACCATGCCCAGCCTATTTTTTGTATTTTTAGTAGAGACGGGGTTTCACCATATTGGCCAGGCTGGTCTGGAACTCCTGACCTCAAGTGATCCGCCCACCTCGGTCTCTCAAAATGCTGGGATTACAGGTTTAGGCCACTGTGCCTGGCCTAATTTTTGTATTTTTTATTTGAGACTGGGTTTCTCCTTGTTGACCAGGCTGGTTTCGAACTTCCAGTCTCAAGTGATCCGCCCGCCTGGGCCTCCCAAAGTGCTGGGATTACAGCCTGAGCCACCATGCCCAGGCCAGAAGTGGATCAAGGTGTGATTTAAGGCAGCTTGGAGACATGTTGAAACAGGCTCATTAGTCTGCATTTTAACTATAGGTTTTTTTGATGATGATGGTCTTACAGCTGTCATCAGACATGTCTCCAGGAACAATGTATGCATAAACAAAGGAATGAGAAACGATGTTAGCAAACATGTGATCAGAAAACACTGTGGTTTCCCGATCTGCTAATGAACTATTTTAGTCAGAAACCTCCTGATGGTCTGATATGGCTGTTTTTTAAAAAATATTTTTCACTGAAATATACAGCTTAAGTGATTTGAATTTGCTATCAAGAAACAATTTTTCATCTTTGAAATATTGGTTTATTTTCTTGGTAAAATTATGGAATGTGACTCTTTCATCTACTTTTACCTTTTTTTATCTTTTTTCTATCTTTACAAATATTTTGCAATATTTAAAAATCACTTAGATATTTGTCTCCAGCAAGACACATTTTTAAGCCAAATTGAGTCCCATTCGGGATGTGTTTAAAGCCACTAGTGTTTAGTAGCCTTAACACAGCCACTAGTTTTACCAGCTAAAAACAGTGAGGGAAAAGTGTCTCATGTATACTGTTTGCAGGATTAGTAAAGTTCTAATGACTTGGCCGGGTGTGGTGGCTCACGCCTGTAATCCCAGCACTTTGGGAAGCTGAGGCTGGCAGATCACAAGGTCAGGAGATCGAGACCATCCTGGCTAACATGGTGAAACCCGCCTCTATCACAAAGAAACTGTGATTTTATATATATATATATACACACACACATATATTATATATATATAATCCACTCATTGATTGATGGGCATTTGGGTTGATTCCACAATTTTGCAATTGCAAACTGCTGCTATAAATATGCATGTGTAAGTATCTTTTCCTTTTTCTTTTTTTCCAAGACAGAGTCTTGCTCTGTTGCCCAGAGCTGGAGTACAGTGGCACAATCTCAGCTCATTGCAACCTCTGCTTCCTGGATTCAAGGGATTCTCCTGCCTCAGCCTCTCGAGTAACTGGGATTACAGGTGCCCGCCACCACACCCAGCTAATTTTTGTATTTTTAGTAGAGACAGGGTTTCACCATATTGGCCAGGCTGGTCTTGAACTCCTGACCTCAGGTGATCCGCCCACCTCAGCCTCCCAAATTTCTGGGAGGTATGAATTACAGGTATGAATCACCACACCCGGCTGCAAGTATCTTTTTCATATAATGACTTCTTTTCCTCTGGGTAGATACCCAGTAGTGGGAATGCTGGATCAAATGGTAGTTCTATGGAGTCCATTTTAAACAGGCGATACATTTGGCAGGTTTCCAGAGCATTAGCATCTTGTGGCAATAGGTCCATCCAACCCTGTGACATCAGCTTATTTCTCAGAAGACCTCACAGCTTAGTGTTTCTCAGAAATGTTGGCCATCCAATGCAAAGATGTGGACATCAGGTCCTCACCTCAGAGATTCCTTTTCCGGTAAACTCTCTTGCGGGCAGATTTTAATATGCCAAGAAAACTTCTGCAATGGTCTTCTGTTGCCCTGGAATTTGAATTATTAGATCATAATCCATAAATGGTAACTACACTCAAGAGACTCCTGCTAGGAGCCTTGTTTTCTTGGCACCCACAACCCTTTGCTGATTTTCCACCTTTCTAACAAAGGAGGGATGAGAGGAAAGAACAAAGGGCCGCCAAGCCAAAATCCTAAATCAACAACAGAGGCCATGGCAGGCGGGATTCGCCGCAAAACCAGAAAGACAACCAGATATATGCCATTTGAGTTACCAAATAGCACTATCATTTTGCAAGGAGCTTGCTAATGGAAACTGTTTCATCGATGAAAAATCATCAAATGTCTTCAGTTCTTTGCTGGGTAAAACTCATGTTTTTTATTGGTATGCCCTAAGGCTTTGTGGCAAGGGTTGCAGAATACATAAATAAAGTCATTTCATGACATAAAATCTTTCCAAATGCCAAAATTAGGAAAGGAAAGAAAAGTTGATTCAAATGCCACAGAGACAAAAATGTGTTTTTCTGGGACAAAGGAAAATGAATGATTTAAGTTCATGGCAATTTTTAGTCTCATTTGTGCACACATATAAATAATCCTTTTTTAAAAGTTTTATTCAGCACTTGGGTACAAGTACATGTTGTACCCAGGAAGTTCAAATGATGATTATCATTATTAATACCCTTGTTTTCCTTGCTTGCTCATTGCCAAATAAAACAACTAATTAAACACAAACTGCTGTAGTAAAATGACCAGGAGTACAAGCGTCCTAGATAGAAAAGGCCTGGTCAGCATTTCTATTTCCTACAAGGAAGGCCTCTTCACTTGCAAAGATGGGCTCTCGGAGAAAGTTAACACAATATATCGCAGTGACAACTTTCCCATTTCACAGGCAAAAGAATGTCTCCAATTTCCTTGACTATGATGGAAACAGGGACAAACACTCCTTAGGTGGTTACCTGCTCCGCAGGGAAAATAAAAAGAGACCCTGAGGGATGCTAAAAAATATTAATTTGCCATTAAAAGTAATTATAAAAAACGCAATTACTTTTGCACCAACCTAATACTATCTCAGAGACTGTGTTTTCTCTCTGGAAATACAGCCTCTATGCAGGGTCAGGTGTGGTTTTGTGTTGTTTTCTCTGGGGTTTTTTTGCACAGAGTCCTCCTATCTTTGTAGACAATTCTCAGTCAGTTTTGAGACAGGAGACTGGAGTGGGGATGCTTTAGTCCCAGAGGTATGCAGTTTTCAGCGAAAGTGGCCAAAGGAATGTCCCAACCAGACATTTCTACCAATGAGGCAAGCTAAGGGATTCTTACTAATTTTTTGGAATTTCACTGAGCTGTGGAAGGAAGAAATGAGTATGGTTTCCTTTTTTTTTTTCTTTCTTTTTTTCTTAAACCTGAAACAGGAGCAGGATTGTAGCTGTCACAAGCTGACTAAATATTTTTTTGCAGCACCGAAGGCTTTAAAATCCTTGGAGCACTTGTGAGAACTAATGTTTATGTTGGGACCTTTACATTAATTGAGGGGTGTGAGTGTGTGTGCGCGTGTGTGTGTGTGTACACGAGCTCCATGTGCACAGTGCCAACCATCTGCCCGGTGGCTCCACATCTGAGGAGGGTGGCAAGAGCAAATCATTCTCTCCATGGTCTGGAATAACTTAACCCTGCAGAGAAATAGGCTTCAGTTCAACAGTCAAAAAATGGAAGAATCAGAATGAGGTTTGCAGCAAGCCCAAGAATGCCCTTGACATTCAAACCACGCACCCTAGCCTCCCTGACTACCAGACCTGTAATTCTACTCTCTCTACCCTGTCTGTGCAAGTTCTGTGCAGTGTCGGAATTTAGACTGTAGGCTTCAAAACTCTGTGAGATTTTATTTCTTGGAGATAAGCCTAAGACCCAGTTGCAGAGGGTTGATTTCAATTCCTCCCTTAAGAGAGACCACTAAATTAAAAATATACTGAACAGAGGAGACTGTGTGACTTGAAAAATTCATTTTTATCAGATTTATACCAGGGTAACTTAGCATTTATCCAGTAATTGGTTCCCAAGTTAAAACATTTTGGAAATAAATTTATGGATCAGTTCCCTGGAATGTTCACTGGGTACTCTTTTGCACTTGTAAAATATTAGCTTTGAAAAGGGTTGTTGAGCCAGTTTACATGTGAGTCTACCCTTAGGAAATCTCAGTGTGACTGTGAAGGTCATTACTATGGCTAGAAAAATGACAAAAGATTTTCTTTCTGTAGTGTATGTTATATGTTTCATGTGGGAAATATGGTAGGTTATCATTTCAAAGTATAATTTTTAGAAAGTAAAAAGCATGGCCCTTAACACAAATATTTAAGTGAGCACATGTCAAATATTTATTTACCTTGTTAACTGGGGAGCCATCAAGATGGTGAAACTGGTTCACAGGAGAATTCAAGAGATGGAATAGCTGCAATTTATGAAAGAAATAATCTAGAAATAAGATTACTACATTAGAATTTTTTTTTTCACTCTGTCACCCAGGCTGGAGTACAGTGGCACAACCTTGGCTCACTACAACCTCTGCCTCTTGAGTTTAAGCAATTCTCCTGCCTCAGCCTCCCGAGTAGCTGGGACTACAGGTGCCTGCCACCACACCTGGCTAATTTTTTTTGTATTTTAGTAGAGATGGGGTTTCACCACATTGCCCAGGCTGGTCTTGAACTCCTGAGGTCAGGCAATCTGCCCACCTTGGCGCCCCAAAGTGCTAGGATTACAGGCGTGAGCCACTGCACCTGCGCCTAAATTAGATTCTTTAAAAACTCAATATATATGCACAATGGTACAGTCACTTTAGGAGCCACTGCACCTAAATTAGATTTTTTAAAAACTTGATAGATATGCAAAATGGTACAGTCACTTTAGAAGACAGCTTGGCAGTTTCTTTCTTTCTTTCTTTTTTTTTTTTTTTTTTGAGACAGAGTCTTGCTCTGTCACTCAGGATATAACATAGCAGTGCGATCTCAGTTCAGTGTAACCTTCACCTCCTGAGTTCAAGGTATTCTCCTGTCTCAGCCTCCTGAGTAGCTGGTGCCACAGGTGTGTGCCACCACACCGGGCTAATTTTTTTTTTTTTTTTTTTTTTTTTTTTTTGAGACGGAGTCTCGCTCTGTCACCCAGGCTGGAGTGCAGTGGCCAGATCTCAGCTCACTGCAAGCTCCGCCTCCCGGGTTTACGCCATTCTCCGGCCTCAGCCTCCCGAGTAGCTGGGACTACAGGCGCCCGCCACCTCGCCCGGCTAGTTTTTTGTATTTCTTAATAGAGACGGGGTTTCACCGTGTTAGCCAGGATGGTCTCGATCTCCTGACCTCGTGATCCGCCCGTCTCGGCCTCCCAAAGTGCTGGGATTACAGGCTTGAGCCACCGCGCCCAGCCAATTTTTGTATTTTTAGTAGAGATGGGGTTTCACCATGTTGGCTAGACTGATCTCAAACTCCTGACCTCAGGTGATCCGCCTGCCTCAGCCTCCCAAAGTGCTGGGATTACAGGTGTGAGCCACCACACCCGGCCAACAGTTTCTTATAGAGTCAAACATACTCCTACCATACAATCCAGCAGTCATGCTCCTAGGTATTTACCCAAATGAGTTCAGAACTTCTGTTTACACGAAAATCTGCATGCCAAAGTTTATAGCAGCTTTATTTATAGGTGTCAAAAGCTGGCAGCAACAAAAACAGCCCTCAATAGTTGAATAGGTGAACAAACTGCAATATTGGCCATTTAAGGAAGTATTATATAGCATTATAAAGAAATGAACTATCAAGCTACAGAGAGACATGAAGGAATCTTGAATGCATATTGCTAAGTAAAAGAAGCCAATCCACAAAGGCTACATATTATTAATTTAACTATATGACATCCTGAAAAAGGCAAAACTGTAGTCACAATAAAAAGGTCAGGGAGGCCGGGCGCGGTGGCTCAAGCCTGTAATCCCAGCACTTTGGGAGGCCGAGACGGGCGGATCACGAGGTCAGGAGATCGAAACCATCCTGGCTAACACGGTGAAACCCCGTCTCTATTAAGAAATACAAAAAACTAGCCGGGCGAGGTGGCGGGCGCCTGTAGTCCCAGCTACTCGGGAGGCTGAGGCCGGAGAATGGCGTGAACCCGGGAGGCGGAGCTTGCAGTGAGCTGAGATCCGGCCACTGCACTCCAGCCTGGGCGACAGAGCGAGACTCCGTCTCAAAAAAAAAAAAAAAAAAGGTCAGGGATTGCCAGGAGTTTAGGGAAGGAATGAATAGGTGAAGCACATTAGATTTTTAGGGTAGTGAAATATTCTGTATGGCATTGTAATGGTGGATGCATGACACTATGTATTTGTTAAGACCTGTAAAACTATACAACGCATAGAATGAACCCAAATGTAATCTGTGAAATTTAGTTAATAATAATTTGTCAGTACTGGTTCATCAATTATAACAAATGTACCACACTAATGCAAGATGTTAATACAGTAATAGGAGAAACTGTTGGGGTAAGAGTGGAGGAAGAGAGGTTATATGGGAACTGTCTGTACAATCTGCTTATTTTATCAGCAAATTAAAAACTGGTAAAAAGGAAAGGTCTATTGATTTTTTAAAAAACTTGTTTAATGTCCTGTAGGGTAATAAAACTATACACTTTGGAATTCTCTTTTCTTTTCTTTCTTTCTTTTTTTTTTTTTTAATACAGGGTCTCACTCTGTTATAGGACAGATTGCAGTGGCAAGATCACAGTGGATCACTGTAGCCTCAATCTCCCGGGCTCCAGTGATCCTCCCACCTTGGCCTACTGAGTAGCTGGAACTACAGGCACACACCACTAGGCCTGGCTAGTTTTTTGTTTTTTTGTTTTTTTGTTTTTTTTTGCTTTTTTTTTTTTGTAGAGATAGGATTTCACCATGTTGCCCAGGCTGGTCTCGAACTCCTGGGCTCAAATGATCCACCCACTTCCGCTTCCTAAAGTGCTAGGACTACAGGCGTGAGCCACTGTGCCTGACCTGGAATTCCCTTTTCTATCCAACAGATATTATTTACAACTCTACTCTAAAAAAATCATTTTCATGTACAAAAGTGCATCTTTGGTGCACCTTTATTAAATAATAGATAAATGTACCAAAATAAATAAATGCACAAAGGTGCATTTATTTATTCTTATAAAGTTAATGTTTGCTATTGGGGAAAAACATAGGCTCTGGGGTCAGACAATCCTGGTTTTCTATCTTAGTTGGAATGTCCATTAGTGTGTTACTCTGAGCAAATACTGCATTGTATTTCATTTCTCTAAGGGTCAGTTTCCTCATATGAATATAGGGATAGGCTAGGTGTGGTGGCTCACGCCTGTAATCCCAGCACTTTGGGAGGCTGAGGCATTTGAGGATCCTTGAGGCCAGGAGTTTGAAACCAGCCTGGTCAACATGATGTAACCTTGTCTCTACTACAAATACAAAAATCAGCCAGGCGTGGTGGTGCAGACCTGTAATCCCAGCTGCTCGAGATGCTGAGGCAGGAGAATCGCTTGAATCTTAGAGGTGGAGGTTGCAGTGAGCAGAGATCGCACCACTTCACTCCAGCTTGGGCAACAGAGCAAGACTCTGTCTTGAAAAAAAAGAAAAGAAAAGAAAATAAGGATAAGAATACCTATTTCACAGGGCTTTTGTGAGCATTAAATAAGATAAGGTATATAAATTACTTAGCATGGTGGTAGATCCTGGATCCAAACCCAGGCGGTGATGCTTCAGAGCCCATGCTTTTCATCGCTATAATCTGACTTTCTAACCTACATGGAGAACTAACTGATAGGTCAAAATATAATACAGGGGCTGGGCATAGTGGCTCATGCCTATAATCCCAGCACTTTGGGAGGCCAAGGTGCGTGGATTGCTTGAGGTCAGGAGTTTGAGACCAGCCTGGCCAACATGCTGAAAACCCATTTCTACTTAAAAATACAAAGAATTAGCCTGGTGTGGTGGCACGAACCTACAGTCCCAGCTACTTGGGAGGCTGAGACAAGAGAATTGCTTGAACCCGGGAGGCAGAGGTTGCAGTGAGCTGAGATTACGCCACTGCACTACAGCCTGGGCGACAGAGTCAGACTCTGTTTCAAAAAAAAAAAAAAAAAAAAAAACCAGCACACACACACACACACACAGTTTGTGGGGTGGGAGGGGTGTGTGTGTTGTTCCAGAAAGGCAACACAAGGAATCCTTGTGGTGAGGGTGGAACTGTTCTGCATTTTGACTGTAGGGTGGATAGACAAAAACTACACAAGTGATAATATTGTGTAAATACACACACACACCCCAGTACAAGTCAAACTGGGGAAATCTGAATGAGATTGCTGATTGTATCAACAGCCTGATTGTGATATTATACCATAGTTATAGAAAATGGTAACGTTTCTACAAACAAAAAAAAAACTTCCCGAACAACAAAAAACTTAATGAATCCAATATTTTGAAAGATTTGGAAAACTATCCTGAAACATAAAAGCAAAGCTTGAAGCAACATAATTTTTTTTTTAATGGGGTCTCACTCTGTCACCCAGACTGGATGGCAGCCATGTGGTCATGGCTCACAGCTCACTGCAGCCTTTACCTGCTGGGTTCAAGTGATCAGTCCACCTCAGCTTTCCAAGTAGATGGTACTACAGGCACATGCCACCATGTCTGACTAATTTTTGTATTTTTTGTAGAGATAGGGTCTCACTATGTTACCCAGGCTGGCCTCAACCTCCCAAAGTGCTGGGGTTACAGGCGTGAGCCACCATGCCCAGACACAACACAAACTGTTTAGTCTCTGTCCATTTAATCCCATTTACTGAAAATGAAACATAAGTGTACAGTAAACCTTATAATCACTCCATTATGGAAACCTCAACAAAAGTGAGACATAGTGAAATGGGCTCCAAATTACTGAAAGAGCTCCTTTTGGTCCAAATCATCTTGATATGTACCTAGAATCTCCACTTCAGCTTGTGTTTGGACACAGCCCAGCAAACAAATCTTTCATCATCATTAGGAACATCAAGATGAAGTGACATTTCAAAGAATTTAGCTGGTTCCATAGATAAGAAACTTTTACAAAAGTATATATCAAAACAGATCTTGCCCAAAGGCTGAAGTAACAGATGAAATCTAGCTGGTTTTCAGTCTTATCTTTTCTTTCTGTGGGTTTGTTTTTATGCAAATTCTGGGGCATTTATTTGGTTTTGAATATCTTCCTGCTGTGTGACTGTAGTTGAAATAACGAGTTGCTTGAATCACTTGCCTGTTTTCTCTCTCCTTTTTTTTAAATAGAGAGGGGTCTCACTATGTTGCCCAGGCTGGTCTTGAACTCCTGAGCTCAAGTGATCCTCCCACCTGGGCCTCCCAAAGTCACTTGCCCATTCTCTAAGAGTATCCCATTATTGAAGACATTTCTGAACTAATTTATTTGCCTATATCAGGTTTACTGGCTCAAGAAATGATTGAGAAGAAAACACAGGTCAGCTTTTCATTGCCAAAACAAAAACAGAAAGTTATCCTGAGACTTCATTACTCATTTCTATTGTGGCAGATGCTGATGTTGCATCTGCCTGTTTTTGGAACATTTCTCTCACCACTCAAACTAACAATACTTCCATTAGAAGCCTGAAGAGAGGAAGGAATAGAGAAAAAGTTTTTCTATGGTAGCTTCATACCATAGTTCAATCTCACTTGATAGTCAACTGCAAATTTATGATAAATCATGATATATGTTACCACATGATTCTACCATTGAAATATATTCAATCTCAGAGATAAAAGATGGTTGTTACGAAGGGGTAAAAAAAAAAAAAAAAAAAAAAAAAACTTTACTGGGTTTATTGAATTAGCAACTTGTTTTAAACCCTAAACAATGGCAGTACTATTATTGTGCTTTGAACAGAGTGGGTGTTCCACAAATTCTTGTTAATTATCTGTGATAAGAAGTCACAGGAAAAGAAAAGAATCCACACATGGAACTATCCCAGGTGGAATTTGATGAAGACATTTGGCTTTTTAAAAACCCAAACTTCTTTTTGAAAATGTTTCTATTATTGCTTTTATTTTAATTAAAATCTTTTGTTTATACAGCCACAGCTATGAATATATCTCAGGACTTTCCAAAATACCTTACAATTATGGCATGAGGTCAAACCACTGAAAAAGACAATGGAGTGGATTGATGAACAGAGGAGAAAATTGCCTGCATGTCTGGACTTCTTCCTTTCAGGCTCCCACGAGCTCCGCCGAGAAGAAGCTGCCAATGGTGTACAAAGGTCTGCCCTTGGCTGCAAATAACTATGCTATTCTAAGGACATCAAGGCCACTGTAAGGCAATGAAGCCAGTGTATCTGTGAGTTGAACTTAGAATTTCAGATTCCTGCAAAGAAGTTTCCAGTGGATCATGCTAAGTCAGAATGAAATCAGAATTAGATCAATGCTTTTCTAAAGGTGCATGTACTGAGAGTGCACAGAAAGCTCGAATTCACGATGCCAGTCTCTGGTCTGAACCCCACAGAGGCAGGTAAGTTTGGCCCTGATCCCAGCATGCACATTTCTCTCTGCACTTCTAGTCAGCTGTGTAACCAGCGACAGTTGTTAGGATGGGTAGAAAGGAGGCACAAATCTGTGTATACCCATCACTCCTGGAAAACCAGTCATAAGCCTGGCAGATTTTTTTATAGATAAAAGGCAGAATATTAACTAGTGATCAGAAAATTAAGGCAATTTTGTCTCAAATTGTCTTTCTTCTGCCATTGTGATCGTAGTATCCTGGGCCATGTCAGGATATAAAGTTGGTTGGGACTATTGTTGTGGTTGCTTATCAGGAGGAAATTGTTTTATAAATCAGCATGTTTCCTATGTTCCTGTATTTGCTAATGGTACCACCACTTTCCTATTGTCCAGCCTTGAAACCTCAGAGACTCACCCTAAACTCTTCTATCATCCACCACATATAATTAGCCAGTACAGTCAACCTACTACTTTTTTCCCTCACAATATCTCTTGTACCTGTACCTGTCCATTTTCATTTCCATTGCACTTCTCTCATGGCTAATACAGCATTAGCCTTTTAGCACTCCACTTATTTCCCTCTGAAAATTCATCTGCCTAACTCCATTCATCATGTCATTCCTTTGCTCAAAAGCTTTCAGTAGGGCTGGGCATGGTGGCTCACGTCTGTAATCCCAGCACTTTGGGAGGCTGAGGTGGGTGGATCACTTGAGATTAGGAGTTCAAGACCAGCCTGGCCAAAATGGTGAAACCCCATCTCTGCTAAATATACAAAAATTAGCCAGGTGTAACGGCACATGCCTGTAATCCCAGCTATTTGGTAGGCTGAGGCAGGAAAATTGCTTGAACCCAGGAGGCAGAGGTTGCAGTGAGCAGAGATAATGCCACTGCACTCCAGCCTGGGTGACAGAGTAAGACTCTGTCTCAAAACAAAAACAAAAACAAAAACAAAAGCTTTTGGTGGCATGTTCCTGTATGCCATCAGATAAAGGTCTAAATTCAGCCAAGCATCCACAGGCTATGAAAATCTGGCCTGGAGTTGCACTTCCCATCTTATCTCCCTGGGAAGATAGGGAAGATCTCTATCTTCCCAAATTAGTACTGACCCTAAAAAATTTGACTAATGCCTCCTCTCCTTTGCCTTTCCAGGGCTGTGGTCCCTGGCTGGGATGCCCTCCTTTGCCCTTACTTAGTCATGCACTCTGGTGTTCTTAGGTCACTTCTCTGTATATAGCTCTTGCCTCCCCAGCCAAATATCCTACTCTGTACTGGGCTGGTTCTGCAATCTGTGTTTTTAGCTTCAAATAACTTCTTAGATATATATGTGTTTTTTTTTAAAGCTGTATTATTTGAATTTTTGGTATAAAATTATGGAATCCAGGCTATGGTGAGTTACTGATTGTCATCCACTTGTCTATGCATTCTGGAACCTGGTGGGTTCTATGTGATAAATGGCTTCTACACACTAAATGATTTGCCCTAGGTGAAAATACTGAAATATCGAGTAGTATTGCTGAAAGGAATTTAAGTGACTCTCTCCCACCTGGCAATTCAAAGTTGGGTTCACAGACTGGCAGTGTTGTATCACCTGGGAGTTTGTTAGAAATGTCACATCTTGGGCCCATCCCTGACCTGCTGATCAGACTCTGTATCATAAGAAGACACCTGGATGATTTGTGTGTGCGGGAAAGTGTGAGAAGCACTGAGACGATCCCCACCAAGATCTAAAGGGATTGCATGACATGGTGGAAAGGAGGCGGTGTGACTTAAATGGAAATTATTCTGAAGTATGCACCAGAAGTAGTGTGTTTCATGTTATTTACCAGCTGGCAATTCTGGAAAAAAAAAATCACTTAACCATTCTGGACCTTGTTTTCTTTCTTCTTTTTTGAGACAGGGTCTTACTCTGTCGCCCAGGCTGCAGTGCAGTGGCATGATCTCCTGCCTCCCAGGCTGAAGCCGTTTCCCACCTCAGCCTCTCGAGTAGCTGGGATTACAGGTGCAGGCCACCATGCCCAGCTAATTTTGTGTATTTTTTGTAGAGACAGGGTTTTGCCATGTTGCCCAGGCTGGTCTCAAACTCATGAACTCAAGAAATCTGCCCGCCCCAGCTTCCCAAAGTGCTGGGATTACAGGTGTGAGCCACCACACCCAGCTTTATCATTATCATTATTATAATAATAATAATTATTATTATTATTTTGAGACAGGATCTTGCTGTCACCCAGGCCGGAGTGCAGTGGCATGACCACAGCTCGACTTCCTGGGCTCAAGCGATCCTCCCCACCTCAGCCTCCTGAGTAGCAGGGACTACAGGTGTGTGCCACCATGTCTGGCTAATTTTTAATTTTTTTGTAGAGGCGGGGTTTTGCTGTGCTGCCAGGGGTATTTCTGATCTTTCAAATAGGAATGATACCTCCCTGTTGTTTCATGGGGTAGTTGCAAGGTTCAAAACAAATAAGCAAGCAAACAAACAAACATATGAAAATGACTTAAAGGCCAGGCACATTGGTTATGCCTGTAATCCCAGCATTTTGAGAGGCTGAGGTGGGCAGATAACCTGAGGTCAGGAGTTCAAGACCAGCCTGACCAACACAGTGAAACCCTGTCTCTACTAAAAATACAACAAAATCAGCTGGGTGTGCTGATTTTTTGGTGGCGCGTGCCTGTAATCCCAGTTACTTGGGAGGCTCAGGCAAGAGAATCACTTGAACCCAGGCAAGAGAATCACTTGGCTATGTCAGTGAGCCAAGATCGCGCCACTGCACTCCAGCCTGGGCAACAGAGAGAAACTCCATCTCAAAAAAAAAAAAAAAAAAAATGAAAATGATTTAAAAGTTATTTCAGGTTTACATATATTTGAAAATCATTATTATTGGTGTTTTGTAAAAATTGCTTTTCTCAGGGCCAGGTAGCTGATTTGTGGCAGAGCAGGGACTGCCACACAGCTCTCTGCCTTCTATTCCAGTCCACAACAAGTGAGACTGCCATCACTGCAGACTCAGAAGGCCCTTGGCACTGCAAGAAGTAGCTGGAATGATCTTTTGATAAAGGAATTTGACAATATGTCCCAAGAGTCTTTAAATGTGTTAATATCCTATGACCTAGTAATTTCCCTGCTAGGAATCTATCTTCTTATTTTATTTTTTTTAACCTGAGACGGAGTCTTGCTCTGTCGCCCAGGAGTGCCATGGCACGATCTTCGCTCACTGCAACCGCCGCCTCTTGGGTTCAAGTGATTCTCCTGCCTCAGCCTCCTGAGTAGCTGGAACTACAGGCATGCACCACCACGCCCGGCTAATTTTTTATATTCTTAGTAGAGACAGGGTTTTACCATGTTGGCCAGGATGGTCTTGAACTCCTGACCTTGTGATCCTCCTGCCTCAGCCTCCCAAAGTGTTGGGATTACAGGCGTGAGCTACCACGAACAGCCCTAGGAATCTACCTGAAGAAAATAGGCCAGCACAGTGGCTCATACCTGTAATCCCAGCACTTTGGGAAGCTGAGGTTGGGGGATCATCTGAGGTCAGGAGTTCAAGACCAGATTGGCCAACATGGTGAAATCCCATCTCTACTAAAAATACAAAAATGAGCCGGGCATGGTGGTGCATGCCTGTAGTTCCAGTTACTTGAGAGGCTGAGGCAGGAGAATTGCTTGAACCCAGGAGGCAGAGGTTGTAGTAAGCCAAGGTCACGCCACCGCACTCTAGCCTGGGCAACAGAGTAAGACTCCGTCTCAAAAAAAAGAAAGAAAGAAAAGAAACGGAAATGCAGATGGAGAATTATAAGTTATTATGTTCACTGCAGATTTACTTAGAAAACTGCAAACAACCTGAATGTCCAACAACAGGGAATGGTTGAATAAATTGTAAGACATCCATAGGATAGTACATTATGCAGCTATTAAGGTTTTTGTTTAAAACAAATTGTTAAGGACTTGAGAAAATACTTGAAGGCCCGGCAAGGTGGCTCACGCCTGTAATTCCTGCACTTTGGAAGGCTGAGGCGGGCAGATCACTTAAGCTCAGGAGCCCAGGACCAGTCTGGGCAACATGGCAAGACCTCACTTCTACAAAAAATACAAAAATTAGCTGGGCATGCTGGCGCAGGCCTGTGGTCTCAGCTACTTGGGAGGGTGAGGCAGGAGGATCGCTTGATCCCAGGAGGCAGAGGCTGCAGTAAGCCTAGATTGCACTTACTGCACTCCAGCCTGGGCAACAGAGAAAGACGCTGTCTTAAAAAAAAATCTATGTATCTATCAATCTATCTACCAATAGATATAGATATCTATCGATATAGATTTGATATATTAAGTCAAAAAGGAGGTACATCATAACATTATATATTAACTATGATCTCAACTATGTTAACAAACAAAAAAGTATGTGGTAAAAGACTACAAGGAGCCATAGGAAAATCTGAAGAGTGCTTGTCTCTGAGCAGTGGCATTTTTGGTTCTGCCTTTCATTTTAAAAAACTATACTGATTACTTTTGATCAGTGTACACGGGGATGACTAAAACGAATTAGGAAAAGTAATTGCTACTCTAAATGCACACAATGAAAGTCAAGTTGTGTTTATTGGTTAGTAGCTGTGGTTACTTTTACAATAATGCCTTGGTTCCCTCCCCCACCCACTCCTGCTGCTTCCTCTCTCATTTTGAATAGGAAAAGCATAAATAAGATTAAAAAAATTTTTTAGTCCCAACATTGCAGTTAGGTACACAATATAGTAAATCTCCCTTCTACCTGCTCCCTCAGGCCAATTTCTAATATCCCATAAGCAACCACTGATATCAGTTTCTTCTGTTCCCTTCCAGACTATGCATTTCTCCTAAAAAGTAATACATAGAGGTTCTTCTCCACCTCTTTTTCTTTTTAAAAAACTTTTTATTAAAAAAAGTTTAAACCTTCAGAAAAGTTATAAAAATAGTAAAATGAACTCTCATATGCCTTTACTTAGATTCATCAACTTTTAACATTTTGCCACAATTGTATTTTTTATATTCATACATGGATTTTGATTATTATTACTATTATTACCGAACCATTCCAGAGCGAGTTACAGACATCTTTATCCGTAAGTACTTGTTAGTATCAATATACTAACAACAAGAACATTCTCCTACATAACCATGATACAATGATCAGATTCAGGAAATTTGGCATTGATACAATACTGTTACCTAATATACAGTTTGAAATACAAATTTTTTCAGTTGTCCCATTACTACCCTTTGTGGCAATTGTTTTTTTCTTCACACCAAGCTCCAATCCAGTATCACCCACTGCATTTGACTGTCATGAGACTTTAGTCAATTTCACTGTGATATCCTTTACTTCGCCTTTGTCTTTCATGATGTTTGTCAAAGATTACAGGCCAGTTGTTTTTCATGTACCCTAATCTTTTATTCAATAATCTATCTTGAAGAGCATTTCAAGCAGTTCATAAATCATCCTATTTGTTTTTCAACAGCCACATAGCATTCCACTAAATGGATGAGGCATAATTTACCTAACCAGTATCATATTGATGAACTTACTTTTTTTTTTTTTGAGATGGAGTTTCACTCTGTCACCCAGGCTGGAGTGCAGTGCTCGGCTCACTGCAACCTCCGCCTCCTGGATTCAAGCAATTATCCTGCCTCAGCCTCCCGAGTAGCTGGGATTACAGGCATATGCCACCAAGCCCAGCTAATTTTTTTGTATTTTTAGTGGTGGCGGGGTTTCACCGTATTGGCCAGGCTAGTCTCGAACTTCCGACCTTGTGATCCACCCGCCTTGACCTCCCAAAGTGCTGGGATTACAGGCATGAGCGACTGCACCCGGCCACGATGAACTTTCAGATTGTTCCCAATCTTTCCCTACTACATACAATACGCAATATGCAAATTTCTTTGTGTACATATGCAAAGAGGTATATACCTGTCTGATACATTTCCTGCAGTGAGGTGGTTGTATCAGAGTATAAATGTATTGCTTTTTTCTTTCTTTTTTTTTTTTTTGAGACAGAGTCTCCCTCTGTCTCCCAGGCTGGAGTAGCAGTGGCGTGATCTCAGCTCGCTGCAACCTCTGCCCTCCTGGGTTCAAGCGATTCTCCTGCCTCAGCCTCCTGAGTAGCTGGGATACAGGTGTGTGCCATCATGCCCAGCTAACTTTTCTATTTTTAGTAGAAATGGGATTTTGCCATGTTGGCCAGGCTGGTCTCGAGCTCTTGGCCCCAAGTGTCCTGCTTGCCTGAATATTTTGCATTTTGATGGATTCTGCCAAAACATAACTTCAGAGAGGATGTACCATTTTATACTTCCACCTAAAATGCACAGGATTGCCTATTGTCTTACATCTAAACTAATGCTTCATATAATCAAATCATTCAATCTTTGATAATGTGCATGTGAAAAGCATACTTTAAATTTGTTTCTTCACATTGTGAGGTTGAAAATATTTTTATATATTCAAAATGTATTTGCCTTTCCTTTTCTATTGAGTTGTCCTTTCTATTGAGTTGACTATGCTTCAAACTCAGGCAGAGTCCCACGTCAGGGCTCCCAGGAAGCAGTACTTTTCCAGAAAACTGTATGGGAAGCAGTTTTTCTTTACCAAATAAATCTAAGCTATCTGTACAGCTTCAGGCTCTTGAGTGCTTGGGAATCCTATTGTCCATTCTTAGCAAATGCTTAGCCTATCAGAGTTAACCTTTAATAAGCGTTGCTTCCACTGATGGACTGGATGCATCCCAGGCCTCTTTCATCATTGGTTTTCTGCTTTACATATTCACTAGAGTCCAGATGATACCAGTGAACCTACTGGGAAGCCATAGATGTCATCCAAGATTGGTTTAGGTCTAAGTTGTCCATGAGGTTAGAAAGCCACATCTACACTCTTCTGCAGACCTTCTCAGTTGACATTTGGAACTCCTTACAGGGCAAACTGCTCTACTGGTTTTGCTCTCGGTCTCCAGGCTCTATCCCTAACATTTGTGGAAGGCAGGGCAAGAATACAAATGAAGGCCTACATACCATGTGTCTAAATATTTAAAAGTTATAAATCAAGCCAATAGAGCTGTAAATGGCATATTTAATCTTCCTACATTTACAAACATACCTTCACAATGAGCAGGAAGTCTGGCTTCAAATTTGGCATTATCAGAGTTTCACTCTGGAATGTGGCAACATGGGGAAAAAGCAGCTTCTGGCCTGCTCTCCATTCTCCTCCCTCCCCTGAACACCCTTCGTCTCACTTCCAGGGACTCTTGCACACATGTGTGGATACCCTAGTCATTCATACCCCTATAAATAAATCCCCCCTTGGTCAACTCTTCGGCTTGGAAAGTGTATACCAGAGGCACAGGTGACCCACTGGAGGTCAGACTTCAGCAAAAGGTCTGTGCAAGAAGCAGGTGCAGGGGGCTGTTTTAGTGCCAGGATACTTGGAGCACAATCTAGAAGGGAGTGAGCTTGGCTCCTTGGATTCCTGGCCCTCGGGGGGAAGACCACAGCTGGAGGATGATCACAGCTGAGCCCTTTATAGTGTCTGGCCTGGGTAAGGTCTGTCTTGATCCAGTCCACTTCCTGTCCACCTAGTGCATTAGTATGCAGTGTGCTGCTGAAGAACTTCCTGAGACTTTTCGTTTGCATTTTCTTTGAATACTTTTAAGAGACAATGTCTCTCTCTGTAGTCTAGGCTGGAGTACAGTGGCACAATCATAGCTCACTCTAACCTTGAAATCCTGGGTTCAAGTGATCCTCCTGTCTCAGCCTCCTAGGGTCTTGCTGTGTTGCCCAGGCTGGTCTTGAACTCCTGGCCTCAAGTGATCCTCCTTCCTGATCCTCCCAAAGTACTGGGATTACAGGCATGAGCCACTATGCCTGGCCTCTTTTGAACGAGTTGTGGACAACTTGTTGATTTTTCCTGGTGGCAACTTGCTACAAGGACATTGTCATCTTCAGGCGATCCTGGAAAGATGTACAAAACTACAAAGTAGTTTATACTTACTTTCATATATGTATGTTTCTGTAGCACATATATTCATAGAGAGCAGTATTTTTGTTATTCAAAATGAAATTTTTGTGATTATCGAAGTCACATCTGTTAATATATGCTCATTGTAAAAAATCCAGATATTACTTAAAGGTATAAATAAGAATGCAAACAACATCTATAATCTCACCATTTAGAAAGAACCACAATTTATATTTTGGTGTATATCCTTCTAAACTTTTTTCTGTAGATACACACAAACACATACACACACACACACACACACACACACACTTTCTTTTTATACAAAAATGAGATGATTCTATCTATGCAGTTTTGTCATCTGCTTTTCCTTTTAGTAAGATACAATGGATAGTTTTCCATTGTAATACATGGAAAATTTATGGAAATATATGATATATAGAAATACATCTATACATCATCATATACAAATACATATACATCATATAGAAATACATCTATACATCATCATTCTTTTTTTTTTTTGAGACAGAGTTTCGCTCTTGTTGCCCAAGCTGGAGTGCAATGGCTCCATCTTGGCTCACTGCAACCTCTGCCTCCCAGGTTCAAGTGATTCTCCTGCCTCAGCCTTCCAAGTAGCTGGGATTATGGATGTGTGCCATCACACCTGGCTAATTTTTTTCCTTTTGTGTTTTTAGTAGAGACGGGGTTTTGCCATGTTGGCCAGGCTGGTCTCGAACTCCTGACCTCGTGATCCGCCTGCCTTGGCCTCCCTAAGTGCTGGGATTACAGGTGTAAGCTACCGTGCCTGGCCTATACATCATCATTCTTAATAGCTGTAGAATTTCCTACTATATTTATTTGTTCATTTACTCAGTAAATATTCATATATAGACCAACCACTGAGCTAGATTCTGGGGAGGTAGTCATAGGTAAGCAAATCTTTGCAAACACAAATTTACCATACTTCACTAATTAACTCTCTGTAGTTTTGACTACTATGAAAAGATCTATGACGAATATGTGTACTTATATTGTTGTGTTCTTGCCTGAATATAGCCTTTGAATACATTCCTAGAAGTATTATTTGATCAAAAGTAAATATATATTTTAAATGTTGATATAAATGCACATTGTCTTTCAGAAAAGTTGTTCCAATATGATGTTCCCATTAAAAGTGTCTATTGTTCAGGCATGGTGGCTCACGCCTGTAATCCCAGCACTTTGGGAGGCTGAGGTGGGCAGATGACTTGAGGTCAGGAGTTTGAGGCCAGCCTGGCCAACATGGTGAAACCCCATCTCTACTTAAAAAAATACAAAAATTAGCTGGGTGTGGTGGCGTGCACCTGTAGTCCTAGTTACTTGGGAGGCTAAGTTAGGAAGATCGCTTGAACTGGGAGGCAGAGGTTGCAATGAGCTGAGATCATGCCACTGCCCTCCAGCCTGGGTGACACACACACACACACACACAAAAAAAATGCCTTTGCTCCTTATTCCCTCCAACATTGGGTATTAGTAAGATTTTAAGTCTTTATCAATCTGGTAGGCAAAACATTGAAATAAATGTTCTCTCTCTCTCATAAACTGACAGATAGCTCATATCCTTTGCCCTGACCTTTTATTTCTGAGTGATTTATATAAAGAAACTATTGTGTATTTTACAACTGCTCCTCAATTTTTGTCTTTGGATTTGGTTTGCGGTATTTTTAAGCCATATTAAAGTTCATTTTTTCCCACACAGAACAATTTCTGTGTGACGTCTTCATAGCTTTTAATAATGATTGATGGTTAATGAAACTGTTGGGTTGAAAGGTTCGAAGCAATCAGAATACATGGGTTTTTTGGTAGAAACACTGAAGTCAGCTTGCAGATCTCCTGTTGCATTCCAGGCATGGTGAGAACTGAGACCGTGGGGAGCATGTAGAAGGTGATCTGAAACTCCGTTCCTCGGCATGGGGGCTGAGAGGACTGGTTTCTGCTGGGTGCAAAATGCAAGCTGAGTGGTTTAAAGAAAAGGAGTGGAAAATAGGTAACAGCCAGTGTGGCTGTAACAGGCCTAGGGAGGCAGATGGGGTGGAAAGAGATGTGGTGGCTGTGGTAAGGAGTGGAAATTTGAGGAAAGAAAGAGGTTTAAAGGTAGTTTTGGGGAAGTTTATCAGTATGATAGTGGGTTCTCAAAAACTTGCAGTGAAAACCACATTATATGTCATGCTTTGAAGTTCCACTTGGTCATTCTTTGATGAAAAAGTGGGAGACAGGCCCCAAGGCAGGGGCTGGTGAAGGCAGTGCCAGCCCAAGGCAGCCGACTATGTTTAGGGCCCAATGTGGCCACATTGAAGCTGACCTCCCAGCACTCATTCCACTGCTAGATAATGAATCCAAGCCACTTACGATAACTCCTCCTTTCTCGCCAGGTCAGAAATTTGTGCCAATGAGATATCAGGGGAGGGTTGCTAGGGACTTTCAGAAAAGAGAAGTGTCTTTCTTGCTGAAAGAGAATAGGAAAGCATGTTGTCCCAAGTCAAGTGGCCTCAAGGGGAACTTGTCTTAGAAAGAAGCTGAACGGGAGGATAGCAGAGAGACAGTGAGAAGGTGGTGGCAGCGTGTGTGTGTGTGTGTGTGTGTGTGTGTGTGTGTATCGGGGTGGGGAGAGGGAGAGGGAGACAGGGAGAGAGGGGAAAAAAAAAAAAAAGAAAGAAAAGAAAGAAGCTGGGTCCCTAAAGACAGTTCCTCATGGTTAAGCCCCTGAATCTACCAACTCTGAAGTCTGTCAACCTCTAGTCTTCCTGTTAGGTGGAATAATAAAATAAATGTCCTTAATCTTTAATTCTGTGGAAGTCAGACTTTCTGTTACTTGCAGCTGAAAACATTCTAATTGACACACAGAATAAAGTCTGAACAAGACTCAGTTCAGACCAAATACTTAGATTGGATCTTTTCTCAAGAGTCATTCCGAACGGTTTGGGGTTCCCAGGATAGTCCGCGTTCTCTTCACCTGAGGGTCTTTGCACACCCCATTCCTTCCTCCTGCAACACTCCTCCCTCTTCTCTTTGCATCCTTGACTCAGGCTCAACTCCAGGGCTCTGATAGGAGTCAGGGGCTATGGAAATATCTTCCTGAGCTCTCGCGTGTGAGTTGAATGTTCCTTTCACATGCTCCCACCAAGCCTTGTGCTTTTCCGGGCATAGCTATTTTGCAGACTGTCTTGAGACTGCCCGTATCTCTGCATCTATTTTGGTCACTGTTATCTCTGCAATGCTGGCACACTGCCATACTACATGCTCAATAGTTGCTGAATGAATGAATTTTAAAAGTGTTTGTTTGTTTGGTTGTTTATTTATTTTTTGAGATGGATTCTTGCTGTGTTGCCCAGGCTGGAGTGCAGTGGCGTGATCTCGTCTCACTGCTACTTCTGCCTCCCAGGTTCGAGCGATTCTCCTGCCTCAGCCTTCCAAGTAGCTGGGATTACAGGCGTGCACCACCATACCCGGATAATTTTTTGTATTTTTAATAGAGATGGGGTTTTGCCATGTTGGCCAGGCTGGTCTGGAAATCCTGACCTCAGGTAATCTGCCTGCCTTGCCCTTGCGAAGTGCTGGGATTACAGGCATGAACCACTGCACCCAGCCAAAGCATTTATTCTTTCTACTTGGGCTTTCAAAGGATCTTGCCTTTTACAAGAAGGCTGTAATTTTTCTTACAAAATTAAGAAAAATTAAGGAAAAATAAGCAGGCTCTTTTTGGTGCTGATTGTTTAATACACAGTAAAGATCCATTTAAAAAATTGACACATAATTCACATAAAATTCACCTTCTTTAAATATATAATTCAGTTACTTTTAGAGTAGTCACAAGGTTGTTCAACCATCATCACTTATCTGATTTCAGAACTTCATCATCCTGAAAAGAAACCCCATGTCCATTAGCAGTCACTCTCCATTCCCTTCTTCTCCCAGTCCCTGGCAATCACTAATCTGTTTTCTGTCTCTACAGATTTATCTATTCTGAACACTTCATCTAAAGGGAATCATGCTGAACATTTGTGTACAAGTTGTTGTATGATTATGTTTTCTTTTTTTTTTTTTTTTTTTTTGAGATGGAGTCTCGCTCTGTCGCCCGGGCTGGAGTGCAGCGGCGCCATCTCGGCTCACTGCAAGCTCCGCCTCCCGGGTTTATGCCATTTTCCTGCCTCCGCCTCCCGAGTAGCTGGGACTACAGGCGCCCGCCACCTCGCCCGGCTAGTTTTTTTTTTTTTTTTTTTGTATTTTTTAGTAGAGACGGGGTTTCACCATGTTAGCCAGGATGGTCTCGATCTCCTGACCTCGTGATCCGCCCGTCTCAGCCTCCCAAAGTGCTGGGATTACAGGCTTGAGCCATCGCGCCCGGCCTAATTATGTTTTCAATTTTCTGGGTATACCTAGGAATGGGGATGCTGGGTCACGTGGTAACTCTATGTTTAACATTTTGAGGAACTGCCAAACTGATTTCCAAAATGGCTGTACCATTTTACATTCCCACCAGCATTGTACGATGGTTCCAATTTCTTCTCATCCTGTTGAAGATTCATTTGAGTACATTTATTTTAGGTAAACAGAATGCTGACATGGAGAAATAGAAATTATATACTTAATATTCATGTGGTTAATGTGTATGAGTCAAATGGTCAGTAATAACCTCACCAATCTACCATTTGAAATCCAAGAGCTCGTAAGGACAAGGCAAAAGAAAATTAGTAACTTCAGAATGAATGCTTGATGTAAGCAAAGTTCTCTCTTTTTTAAAGCATATTGATGGGTAAAAGAGCCTGAGTAAATTTTAAGAGGAAAGTCATGTGACAACAGCCTTAGTTTAAGCCAAAGCCATCCCCCACTGGAATTCAGACGTGTCTAGACCTGTTTGGTGGACTGAGCTGCCAGAAGCCGATGTTTAAGAGGAACTGATGGCTGGGGAGAGAGAACTCATTTAAGGGAAGAGAGACTGAACCAGAAAAGCTTGTTAAGGTGGGGGGGGCCAGTTCTGAATATACTCGACTGTGCCCCCCCTCCCCAACCCTAGTCCTGCCTCCATGAACTCAGGACTGAATCCCAGAAGAGAAAGGCCTATGTTAAAATCTGAAAACCTTATTTTCATTAAAAATTCTTTTTCTTTTCTTTTTTTTTTTCATTTTTTAAATTTTTTTTGAGAGAGAGTCTCACTTTGTTGCTCACTCAGTGGCTTGATCTTGGCTCACTGCAACCTCTGCTTCCTGGGTTCAAGCGATTCTCCTACCTCAGCCTCCTGAGTAGCTGGGACTATAGGCGTGCGCCACCATGCCCAGCTAATTTTTGTATTTTTTTTAGTAGAGCTGTTTTCACCATATTGGCCAGGCTGGTCTCAAACTCCTGACCTTAGGTGATCCACCTGCCTTGGCCTCCCAAAGCACTGGGATTACAGGCGTGAGCCACCGCACCTGGCCCCTGGCCCTGTTTTCTTTCTTTCTGTTTCTTTCTTCTTCATCTTCTTCTTTTTTATTTTTTGGCAGAGTCTCGCTCTCTTGCCAGGCTGGAGTGCAGTGGTGTGACCTTGGCTCACTGCAACCTTTGACTCCCTGGTTCAAGCAATTCTCCAGCCTCAGCCTCCTGAGTAGCTGGGATTACAGGCACAAGCCACCATGCCAAGCTAATTTTTGTATTTTTAGTAGAGACAGGGTTTCACCATGTTGGCCAGGCTGGTCTCAATCTCCTGACCTCGTGATCTGCCTGCCTCAGCCTCCCAAAGTGCTGGGATTACAGGCATGAGCCACTGTGTCCAGCCCCTATTTTCATTAAAAACTCTAAGACCTTGGATGCAAGGGAAGACTGCCTCAGTAATTCCTCATGTACATTATACAAAGTGTACATTACATGAAAGAGACAGATGCTTTTTCTCCTTGGGCAACAAACGCCATGACCTTCAGAGTATTCATCTCCATATTGGTACACCACATGTATCCATGTATCAGGGGGTGGTGGCAGTAACAATGGGCCTGCCTGTAAAGGGGGTCATTTGAAGATGCTAGAGGTAGCCTTGAAACACCTTCATTAGCTGTGTGGGTGGTGAGGCCTGGGAAGCTGATATCACTGAAGAGGGACTGAGCAGAAGACAGTGGTAGAAGCCCATGGTGGTCCTAAAGTTTTTGGTGAGTTCAGGTGAGAGGTTCCCTAGGGATTCCCAGGTGGAACACTGATGGGGACTCTAAGTGATGATAAAAGCAGGAGACATCCCCATTTGTACGTTAATAGTATACAGCACTCTGGCTGGTGTGGACTAGGGAAATACAGTCTAATCGTTAATGAAATCTAATGAAAAATAACTAAGTAGCTGAGGAATGAGCCACACCAATTTGAATTGAATGATTAAATACATATTGTTCATTTTGGGATGAATGGTAGCCTCATAAAATAAAAATTTTTTCCATCTCAAGAGTCATTGTTATTGTGATGAAATAAAGCTGTTGAGTAGCCTTTCCCACCGTGGGTTGCCCTGTTATTCTCACATTTGGGAACTTTCCATTGCTTTAGAGATTAACATTCCCACGGTTTTCTATCCCATGATGTTTGCGGTTATAGATGAAAATGTAACTAGCAGTCAATGGCAGGAAAAGTAATGAATGACGTAGTGTGTAACAATAAAAAAATGAAGCAAGTTCAACTGAATCCAAGATGTTGAGTTCACAGAAAGCCAGTGCAACACAACCTGTGAGAAGAGCCACACCCTGGGGTTCTTCTATCACATAAGGGAGGAGAAGGAAGGATTCATGAGCTTTGCCTTTTCAGCATCATGAAAATGAGACTTTGTGATCACACTTTTATTTTATTTTATTTTATTTTATTTTATTTTATTTTATTTTATTGAGATGGAGTCTCGCTCTGTCATGCAGGCTGGAGTGCAGTGGCGCAATATCAGCTCACCGCAACCTCTGCCTCCTGGGTTCAAGAGATTCTCCTGCCTCAGCCTCCTGAGTAGTTGGAATTACAGGTGCATGCCACCATGCCTGGCGAATTTTTGTATTTTTAGTAGAGATAGCGTTTCACCATGCTGGTCAGGCTGGTCTTGAACTTCTGACCTCGTGATCTGCCTGCCTTGGCCTCTCAAAGTGCTGGGATTACAGGCATGAGCCACTGCACTCGGCCTTAATTTTTTATTAGGATGAAATATATTAACTTCAGGACAATGTTGGTTTTTGAAGAGATCATGAGTTATTCATTTTCCATCAAAGGACCTTTCTAGACATGTAGGAAAGAAAGAAAACATCTCATATGATAGAGGTCCTGGTATGCACTGAAGCATAAAAATAGCTCAAGTGGGCATGGTGGCTCATGCCTCTAATCCCAGTACTTTGGGAGGATGAGGTGGGTGGATCACCTGAGGTCAGGAGTTCAAGACCAGCCTGGCCAACATGATGAAACCTTGTCTCTACTAAAAATACAAAAATTAGCCAGGTATGGTGCTACATGCCCGTAGTCCCAGCTACTCAGGAGGCTGAGGCAGAAGAATCACTTAAACTTGGGAGGCAGAGGCTGCAGTGAGCTGAGATCATACTACAGCACTCCAGCCTGGGTGACAGAGCGAGACTCCGTCAAAAGAAAAAGAAAAAGAAAAAAAAAGCCAGGCATGGTGGCTCACACCTGTAATCCCAGCACTTTGGGAGACTGAGGCGGGCAGATCACCTGAGGTCAGGAGTTCAAGACCAGCCTGGCCAAAATGGTAAAACCCTGTCTCTACTAAAAATACAAAAATTAGCCAGGCGTGGTGGTACACGCCTATAATCCCAGCTACTTGGGAGGCTGAGGCAGGAGAATCACTTGAACCCGGGAGGTGGAGGTTGCAGTGAGCTGAGATCGTGCCACTGTACTGCCACTTGGGCAACGGAGGGAAACTCCATCTCAAAAAAAAAAAAAAAAAAAAAAAGCTCGAGTAACAAACATCAGAGAAGGCATCAGTGAAGATGCCATAGCTCCTCTGTATGTGGGGAGGAAAGATGGGAGTAATGGTTCTCAAACCCTGGATTCCGTGAGAGCCCTAATAATACTTTGAAAGTATCCTGGGCTACTGGGAAGGACCACATAGGTCTGCGGTCCCCCTCCCCCCGACACAAAAATCAGACAAGCCAGGTTATCTCTTTTGTATATTGGTTCTTTTTTCTTTTCTTTTTCTTTTCTTTTTTTTTTTTTTTTTTTGAGATGAAGTCTCACTGTGTTGCCCAGGCTGGAGTGCAATGGCATCATCTCAGCTCACTGCAACCTCTGCCTCCCGGGCTCAAGCAATTCTTGTGCCTCAGCCTCCCGAGTAGATGGGATTACAGGTGCATGCCACCACACCCAGCTAATTTTTTGTATTTCTAGTAGAGATGGGGTTTTACCATGTTGGCCAGGCTGATCTCGAACTTCTGACCGCAGGTGATCCGCCCGCCTCAGTCTCCCAAAGTGCTGGGATTACAGTTGTGAGCCACCATGCCTGGCCTGTATATTGGTTCTTGCCTAAAATTGATATTTGAACATAGGGATTTGGTGCTTTAAAAAATTGAGAGAGAAAGACTGAGATGAAAAGCCACTGGGGCTTTCTTTAAATCCCCTTCTGCAAATCTTATGTTTTCTCAGGAAGAGCTATCTCCAGGATGAACCCTGCATGTTAATCACAGTTGTAGCAAACTCAGTTGCTGTTTTCCCTATGCACACCGGGAATTCATCTACTCCTGGCTCCCAACACATGTTCTTGGCAACACATGTCATGGCTGCTCTGTTGCTGAGCCACATGGTGGAAACCGAGCAGAGCTGAGTTTGACTGGATCCATCCCACCAACCCCTGGCTGACCTCCTGCACTGTCCATCCCTATGTACAGGAGGAATGCTCAGGAGCCCTGGAGAGGAGAGGGCTAAGCTGCTGGCCTGGCCAGAATTTGAGAAGCTCTGCTCAGCACAGCTGAGATTAAAAAGAGAGTCAGGAAGGCGAAATCAGTAATTCCTTTAAGGGCCAGAAAACTTGGGAAAATGCTAAGGGATAACAAAGCCAGGGAGCTTGGGAGCTTGGTCACTTTAGCACTCAGTTTTATGACCTTTGGAAACTACATGTCACACTACTGAGTCCAAAGCCAGCTTTGATAACTTTTGTTTTGGCATCTTTGTCCTCAGGCGTTTTAAGACACTGTAGAGAGGTTGTCTAATATTTTCCACACATCATAATGGCATAAAACTAGGAGATGAACAAGGACAGCTAGGAAGAATTACAAATAGAGACTAGGAGGCAGAAATGATGGAAAAAGATGGAAATGAGAGTGACATCTGTGGGTTTAATCAGTAACTTAATCTGGCAATGCAGAATGTAGCCAGTTAAGAGCAAACAGAGCCTAGTAAGGTTCCTACCTCCTGAGGAGTCCCCATCTCTGCCTTGAGCTTTTGGGATCCTTGGGCAACAGGCAGACGCGTTAGTTCCTGCTGGCTTCAGTCCTGTCTGGCCTCCTGATCACTCAGCACTCAGGACTTTCCCAAGTCTTGAGCCTCCAAAGGCTACAGGTGGCATTATTGGGAGTTCTTTGCTTGTTTGTGGATCTGGAATTTACCTGCTCTCCTCACACCTGGTCCCCAGATGGTGGGGCTGGCCCGAGGCTTCCAGGTGCACAGTAAGCTGCAGCTTCCCTGTGTTCGTGCCTGTCTGCCTGCCTGCGTGTTAGCCTGGTTCCTGACTTTTTACTGGGACTAGACCCCAGCCCAGAAGTTGTCTGGGGCTAGCATGCTGCCACCT
Organism: Macaca mulatta; assembly: GCF_049350105.2. Classification (NCBI taxonomy): domain Eukaryota; kingdom Metazoa; phylum Chordata; class Mammalia; order Primates; family Cercopithecidae; genus Macaca; species Macaca mulatta. The sequence continues at coordinate 63,393,272 of NC_133411.1, forward strand.
GGCTCCTGCTATCTGCTCACTCCATTTTTTCCATCTCACTACCCCTTTACCTGCCACTGGAGGATGCTTGAGTTCTAAACTTATTATTTTGAAAAATTCCAAGCCTGCAGCAAAGTTGAGAAAACAGTACAATGAATAGTCACATACTTTCATTTAGATTTACTAATTTTTAGCATTTTGCCACATTTTTCTTTCTCCTTCTTCACACACACACACTCATAACTGTCCCCATAATGTCTGTTATGGCTATATTTTTTCCAATCCCTGATCTAAATAGGCATCATGCATTACATTTAGTCATGTCTTTTTAGTTTTCTTTAATGTAGAACAGTCCTCTTGCTATTTTTGTTTCGTTTTTGAGACAGTCTCCCTCTGTTGCCCAGGCTGGAGTGCAATGGCATGATCTCCACTCACCGCAACCCCCGCCTCCTGGGTTCAAGTGATTCTCCTGCCTCAGCCTCCCGAGTAGCTGGGCTTACAGGCGTGTGCCACCATACCTGGCTACTTTTCTGTATTTTTAGTTGAAACAGGGTTTCACCATGTTGGCCAGGCTGGTCTCAAACTGCTGGCCTCAAGTGATCCACCTGCCTTGGACTCTTAAAGTGTTGGGATTACAGGTGTGAGCCACTGCACCCGGCCCAGTTCCCTTGCCTGTAAAAAAAAAAAAAAAAAAAAAAAAAAAAATCCTGGCCAGACATGGTGGCTCATGCCTGTAATCCCAGAACTTTGGGAAGCCGAAGTGGGCAGATCACCTGAGCTCTGGAGTTCGAGACCAGACTGGCCAACATGGCAAAACCCCGTCTCTACTAAAAACACAAAAATTAGCTGGGCATAGTGGCACTTGCCTATAATTCCACCTACTCGGGAGGCTGAGACAGAATTGCTTGAGTCTGGGAGGCAGAGGTTGCAGTGAGCTGAGACTGCGCCACTGTACTCCAGCCTGGATGACAGAGCGAGACTCCGTCTTAAAAAAAAGATTTTTCTTAAAAAGAAAGAAAAATCTTTCTTGACATCAACATTTTTGAAGAGTTCAGGCCAATTGGGGTTTTTTTGGACATCTTTTTATCTTGTCACAATTTGATTCAGGTTAAACATTTTGGACAGGAATACTTGATAGGTGTGACTGCCTCTTAAGGACAGGCTATGGCCAATGCCCGCTTGCCTTTCTCTGTACAGCACAGTAACCGTCCCCTTCCTCTCCCCAGCCTGGCAGAAGGCAAAGCAGCAAGGGTGGCTGAGGAACTTGTGCTGGGCAGACCTGGGCTCCCAGGGGACCTGGCAGGGTTGCTGCCACCAGACACCACTCTGACAAGTAAACCTTGCCTTTTGGCCCCCATTTTCATTTGTTGCCGATGAGCTCCCGCGTATACTGGGCTCTTCGAATTCTATCGTAGTCCAGTGGTGGTCATGCTTAGGGTGGATCTAAGAGGAAACAAACAAGACAGAGACTCCAAGGAAGCCATGTGTTAGAGGCTCCTCAGGCCCAAAGGCTCTAGTGTATGACCCTTACCATGCAGACAGAGCTTCCAAACTCAAGTGGACACTTCAGGCTGTTGTGCTGGGCTTCAGGAACGGAACAGGAAGGACTAGGAGAAATCAGGACTGGAAGTCTGGTTGAGTACAGGGATTTGGCAGACATCTATGCTCTGCGTTAGCAAGGAAGTCAAGTTCTTCCTTGAAAAGGATGCATGGGTACTACAAGTTCAAAAACTCAAAACGAAAATCCAAGTCCAGAAGCCTTCATGCGTCAGAGGAGACCATGGGCCAGGAGTTCCTCTGAGGCAGGAAAAGCGTTTCCTGTTTTTCCGTGCATCCCTATGGCTGAGTCCTGTGCTTGGTAGGTGGGAGACATCCAATCCTTGCTTCTGAATGAATTAATGACTGCATGAATAAATAAATGGACGTGATTTCTAAAGGGCCAGGTTTGGTATCCAAGAGTCCTATCTAATTGGGAGGATTCAAGAGTTAGTATCTCAGAGTATAGACGGGAAGACACAGCAAAACATAGCATTTTGAGGTACACAAGTCAAGGAACCCAGCTGAGGAATGGGTTGAACAGCAGTGAGTCGTGGCATCTATTATAATTCAGGGTCAACCCACCAACTGCAGACTTTTCTTTGATGTTGAGCTTACGGTCTCCTGGTCTTCTGTATGCAGAGACCTTTTGCTCAGCTACAGTGTAGCCAGGAACATGTCTGTCCCATCAGGCACATGATGTGCAGCTTCCAAGAAGCTGGGACGGGGCCACAAGATTGGCTTTTTTCCCTCCCCCGCACTCCTCTGCACATGGTAGAAACAAAAAGTAAGACATGGACACATTCCTATACTAACCAGACTTTTCAAAAACCATAAAGCCCCATCCAAGCATCGCTCATTAATACCATAAAAGCTGGGTGGAAAAGTTTAAAGTGGGAATGGAGAAATTGCATGGAAAGAAAGCTCAAGAAGCTCCTAATAAAGCAGCTTGAACATAAAGGTTTGGCGCATTCTTAAGACCAGGAAGATGGTCAGGGTCAGTGCTTGAGCTGTAGTCTGCTGCATTCAGCATCTGGAGTGCTGGCGGCTTCCAGCAAAATCTATTAGACTGATAAAGAGACTCTGGAAGATCTCTTACTGGCTATGAGCACCATGCAGGGGCAAAAAAAGATGTGTCAGGTGATTTAGAAGAAAAGTATTTTTAAGTCGAGAAGAGTGCAATCGTATTACCATCTCCACATTTAGAGATGATTTTAAAAAGCACAAAGAAAGGAAGTGGGCTGTTCCTGGGCCTCCTGTAACTACAGTCCAGCCCTGCTTCCTTATATAGATTTCCTTTTGCACACATACTCTTAGTTTGGGTTTCTAAAACCAATGGATTTTATTTATAGGTAAGAAAACCCCAATTTTTCTAAATTCTCACCAAAGTTGATGCTGGCCAGCCCCTAATTTGTGTTATCACCATGCCAGGGGCCCCTCCTTCCTACCTTCCTGTCTGAGTTCCTTGAAGAAACTGGGTGAACTTCTCAGTTCCATAAACTTTTGTAAGTTTCTTTTCTTTCTTTAATTTTTTTTTTTTTTTTTTTTTTTTTTTTTGCCAACGTGTCAGTACATCTGAGCGCTCCTCATCCCTGTTGGCTGCACAGACAGCTCCAGTTCTGTCCTTCCTTTACTGGGGAACTGCTGTCAGCTGGGCTGGATTAGAGCCTGGCAACCGTTCTGTTGCTAATACATTGGCAGGGAGAACAAAACACTGCAGCTCTCCTGGAACTATTTTGTCATCTATAGTTGGAGCACATAAAACCTCGGGACTTGGAAAAGAACAAATGTCACTTGCTTATTTGCTTTAGGATGTCAGGACCCCCAATTCACCACGCCCTGAATATTTGTCTGATTACAGCACTCATGCAAGTGACAAAAGGTTAAAGGAAAACTCCACCCTCGCAGCATTTCTCTGTTCATTTCCCATCCTCCAGGACTGGTTGGCAGGCCCAGGGAGGGAAAATTCTTATATTTATAACCCCGGGGGTAGCAGGGCCAGGCTTGGCAGCTTCAAAAGGGCTGAGCAAATCTTGGAACACTGGGATTGAAAGAGCCCTGAAGGAGCAATAAGGCCAACATTCCCCTCTAAAGATGAAAACAAAGCCAGAGAGGTTGCCTGGTGTCATGGCTGAACTGTGTCTCCCCAAAATTCATATACTGAAGTCCAATATCCAGTGTCTCAGAGTGTGACCTTATCTGGAGAGAGGTCTTTATAGAGGTAATCAAGTTAAAATGAGGTGACTGGGATGGGCCCTAATCCAATGTGACTGCTGTCTTTATAAGAAGGGGAAACTTGGCCACAGAGATACGCAGACAGGGAGAGCATCATATGAACATGAAGACGGCCATCTACAAGCCAAAGAGAGAGGCTTTTTTTTTTTTTTTTTGAGATGGAGTTTCACCCTTGTTGCCCAGGCTAGAGTGCAATGGCGTGATCTCGGCTCACTGCAACCTCTGCCTCCTGGGTTCAAGCAATTCTCCTGCCTCAGCCTCCCTAGTAGCTGGGATTACAGGTGCGTGCCACAATGCCCAGATAATTTTTTTGTATTTCTAGTAGAGATGGGGTTTCACTATGTTGGCCAGGCTGATCTCAAACTCCTGACCTCAGGCAATCCACTCACCACAGCCTCCCAAAGTGCTGGGATTACAGGTGTGAACTGCCGTGTCCAGCTCAGAGAGAGGCTTTTTAGTTGAGAAGAATGCAACTGTAGAACCATCTCCTTATGTATTTATTTATTTATTTTTGAGATGGAGTTTCGCTCTGTCACCCAGGCTGGAGTGCAGTGGCATGATCTCACCTCACTGCAACTTCCGCCTTTTGGTTACAGAGATTCTTCTGCCTCAGCCTCTTAAGTAGCTGGGATTGCAGACTCGCGCCACCACACCAGCTAATTTTTTCTATCTTTAGTAGAGATGAGGTTTCACCATGCTGGCCAGGCTAGTCTTGAACTCCCGACATCAAGTGATCCATCTGCTTTGGCCTTCCAAACTGCTGGGATTACAGGTGTGAGCCACCACGCCCAACACCATCTCCATATTTAGAGATGATTTAGAAAAGCACAAAGAAAGGAAGATCCTTCTCTCACTTCCCTCAGAGGGAACCAATCTTACCAACACCTTGATTTTGGACTTCCAGCCTCTAGAACTGTGAGACAATGTGTGTGTTTTTAAGCCACTTTGTGCATTTTGTTATAGCTTCCCTAGCAAACTAATACATCTGGAATCTCAGTTCTAAAATGGCTGAGTTGGGTCTTCTGACTCCCTGTCCTGTGCTCCTGCTGGTTTCATTGCACCCTAGACTAGAGATGTACTATGCGATTACTTTTACAGAAAATCAGGGTGCTTTTTGGGAGGGACAATTTGTCTAAACATTTGGAGAGGAACATCTCTGATCATCCATGCTGGAACCTGAGTGTGTAAGTAGAGGCCCACAGGTTCCTCTTTCAGTATCTCCTTCAGTATATCTTTCTGTGAGAACTTTCTCAGCTTAGTCACTTTCACCTTCTACCCCAAAGTTGTGTTCCTTATTTGTTTTTTTTTTAAAGGCAGAGTCTCACTCTGTCACCCAGGCTGGAGTGCAGTGGCGTGATCTCGGTTCACTGCAACCTCTGCCTCCCATGTTCAAGCAATTCTCCTGCCTCAGCCTCCCAGGTAGCTGGGACTACAGGTGCAAGCCACCACACTCAGCTAATTTTTGTATTTTTAGTAGAGATGGGGTTTTACCATATTGGCCAGGCTGGTCTCAAACTCCTTACCTCAAGTGATCTGTCTGCCTCAGCCTGCTTTGGCCTTCCAAAGTGCTGGGATTACAGGTGTGAGCCACCACATCCAGCCCCTTATTTGTTATTAACGGTATCATAAAATCATGAATGGTGGGCTTGAATTTCATTTCTATACAGATAAACAATGGCACTTTATTATTAGAGGGATGTATTTGAGGAATGGTGTGATATGAATACTTTGCAATAACTCTTCACAATAGAGTGAAATTCTGACCTCAAAGAAGTTGAAAAAACATCATCAACAACAAAAATAGCCTTTACTATTTTTGTTTGTTTGTTTTCAGTAGAGATGAGGTCTTACTCTGTAGCCCAGGCTGGTTGCAAACTCCTGGCCTCAAGTGATCCACCTGCCTTGGTCTCCCAAAGTGCTAGGATTACAGGCATGAGCCACTGTGTCCAGCCAAAAACAACCTTTACTATTTAGCTAGACTTTCTTCCAAAGTAAGGTCCCCCTAAAGAGGGCATTAGGAGATCAGGTGACTTGTCTGAGAACTTGAGTAGGGTCTATGCTCCCTTCTGTCTGGGTGCTGAGGGAGGGGCAGACCCAATAAAGCATTCTCACGGCCCGGTGCAAGCTTAGGGATTTCCTGGAGAAAGACTGGTGGACCAGTGAAGAGCCAGGGACAGACACTGGGCATGAGGGAATGAAGATTAGCCAACTGGCTGCAGAAAAACATGGTGAGAAATCTGTGCCTCTGCTTCCACCCAAGAGATGTTAGTTGAGCTGGTCTCTGCTGCCAGAGGCTGGTCACACACTGGCTTTACAATGTGGCCAACTCGTATAAATCCTTGTATCACAGTAGGGGTGTGTCCATGTGGATTTGTGATCAGCCGCCTCCAGAGATTAGGATTTCACGACCACGCCTCCACCCCACAGAAGGGGATGGTGAAAAATGGTTGGCAGCTTTTACTTCTGCTAAATAAGAATATTATTAAGAATAGTATCTTCTGGCTAAGCACAGTGACTCCCACCTGTAATCTCAGCACTTTGGAAGGCAGAAGCAGGAGGACTGCTTGAGCCCGGGAATTGGAGACCAGCCTGGGCAACACAGAGAAAGCCCATCTTTAAAAAAATTAAAAATTAGCCGGGCAGGGTGGTGCGTGCCTGTGGTCTCAGCTACTTGGGAGGCTGAAGTGGGAAGATCACTTGAGCCCAGGAGGTCAAGGCTACAGTGAGCCCTGATTGCACCACTGCACCCCACCCTGGGCAACAGAGTGAGACCCTGTCTCAAAACAAAAACAAAAACAAAAACAAAAGAAAAAGTTTCTTCTATTAACAGCATTTCCTAAAAATATGGAAATTTTAACAATTTTTAAAAATATAAGACCTAAGAACAATGACAACCTTTCCATCAAATGACATTTGGCAGCCCTAAAGTGACTTTTTTTTTTTCTAAGGACATACAGTATTTATAATGTCTTTTCCAAATGGAAAAAATCACAATGTAATCTTTTATTTATCATTGCCGCCTCTGGTGCAGTTCCTGGCGCTTGAGCCTGGCTCCTCTCCTTGAGGTCCCAGACTCTCAAGGGGCATGTGGCACAGGAAGTCTGCGAGTCCTCTTAGCAATCCCAGCATACTCACTGCTTCAGCCAGGGGGTGTCCCATAAGGTAGGGGTTCCCTGCCTGAGATTCATCCTCTCCCTTTTGTAGCTCCCTTGCGTCTACAAAAACAGATCCCCCTCCACACTCCACCCCAAAAAGTCTTTGTATCCCTTTGCAGAGTGAAGAATTAAAATTCTTTTTATTTTTTATTTTATTTTATTTTATTTTTTTTTTGAGACAGAGTCTTGCTCTGTAGCCCGGGCTGGAGTGCAGTGGCCGGATCTCAGCTCACTGCAAGCTCCGCCTCCCGGGTTTACGCCATTCTCCTGCCTCAGCCTCTGGAGTAGCTGGGACTACAGGCGCCCGCCACCTCGCCCGGCTAGTTTTTTGTATTTTTAGTAGAGACGGGGTTTCACGGTGTTAGCCAGGATGGTCTCGATCTCCTGACGTCGTGATCCGCCCGTCTCGGCCTCCCAAAGTGCTGGGATTACAGGCTTGAGCCACCGCGCCCGGCCTAGTTTTTATTTTTTATGGCTACATAGCGGGTGTATCTGTTTATGGGGTACATGGGATATTTTGATACAGGCATACAATGTATAATAATCACATCAGGGTAAATGGGGTATCCATCTCCTTAAGCATTTATCCTTTGTGTTACAAACAATCCAATTATACTCTTTTAGTTATTTTAAAATGCACAATAGGCCGGGCGCGGTGGCTCAAGCCTGTAATCCCAGCACTTTGGGAGGCCGAGACGGGCGGATCATGAGCTCAGGAGATCGAGACCATCCTGGCTAACGCAGTGAAACCCCGTCTCTACTTAAAAAAAACAAAAACAAAAAACTAGCTGGGCGGGGTGGCGGGCGCCTATAGTCCCAGCTACTCGGGAGGCTGAGGCAGGAGAATGGCGGGAACCCGGGAGGCGGAGCTTGCAGTGAGCTGAGATCCGGCCATTGCACTCCAGCCTGGGCCACAGAGCGAGACTCCATCTCAAAAAATAAAATAAAATAAAATAAAATAAAATAAAATGCACAATAAATTATTTTTGACTATAGTCACCCCGTTGTGCTAGTGTTACAGGAAAGGGGTCCTGATCCAGACCCCGAGAGAGGGTTATTGGATCTCCCACAAGAAAGAATTCAGGGTGGGTTCATAGAGTAGAGTGAAAGCAAGTTTATTAGGAACGTAAGGGAATAAAAGAATGGCTGCTCCATAGACAGAGCAGCCCCTGGTTCACATGCCTCTGATACTAGTAAATACTAACTCTTATTCCTTCTTTCCATTTTTTGTACCCCTTAATCATCCCCATTTCCCCCTGTGAAATTCTTTATTACTTACAGAATGCTTCTTAGAATGCTTGTTAGCTAATACAGTATCAGCTCTTCAAAATGACATGTCATCCTACACTAAAAAGGTGATGTTGGCTGGGCATGGTGGCTTAGACCTGTAATCCCAGCACTTTGGGAGCCCGAGGTGGGCGGATCACGAGTTCGAGACCAGCCTGGCCCATATGGTGACACCCTGTCTCTACTAAAAATACAAAAATTAGCCAGTGTGGTGGCACGCACCTGTAGTCCTAGCCACTCAGGAGGCTGAGGCAGAAGGATCACTTGAACCCGGGAGGCAGGGGTTGTAGTGAGCCAAGATTGTGCCACTGCAGTACAGCACAGTGAGACCCTATCTCAAAAAAAAGAAAAAGAAAAGAAAAAGAAAAAGGTGTTGTTCCCTCTTATCTTAGGTTGATTTCTCCCAGAGATGGATTTTGAGACAGGGATTGAAGCATAAGTAGGTTATTGGGAAGGGGATCCCAGTAGGGAAATGGATGAGATAGGAAAGTTGCATTAATTAGAGAGCAAGTGTTAATGAGCTGATTACCTACTAGGATAACTGAAGACCCCTAGAAGACTGCAAGGAGTACCCCTTGGAGTTATACCACCGGTGTGTTGTACCATAATTCCCCTCTGTTATTGGTTGAGTTCTGCCCCTGATGGCATACATTACCCAACACTTTCCACCTGCCCTATGCACAAACCATGTGAGCTCCTGAGCAAGTCTTCTGTCAGAGTCACAGAAGCCACCTGCTGTCAAGATAACAGTAAGTGCCTATCGGATATGGATGTGGCACCGAAGGCCTCTGCTGTACTTCCTTTCTGCAACCTCTGAACTCTTGATTTGAAATTATATCACCAACTCTGCCCTTCCATAAAAGGTAGGAAGACCTATGACTCACCTTAGCCTTTTAATGGAAAAGGGAAGAGACTTCTTCCCCAAAAAGCTACATTCTACTTTTCCAAGGGTGGCCAGACGATCTCCAATAATCTTCATCTCACATCCAAGGGCTAAATCACTGATATTTACATCATATCGATAACCTGCATATATTCACCACAGAAATCTCCCACCGCTCTATACTGTGGGATGTTTAACAGTGACCTAGACCAGAGATGGCAAACTTATTTCACCTGTGTGCCAGCTCTGATCAATCGGTAGTGGCTGCCCAAAGCACTATGTTGAGATTCTGAGGCTCAGGGAGAGAGAATAGGTTGATTACGGATTAAGTCAGCTAAGTATTTAATACCAACCCATAAGGGGTGCAGAAAAAAGAAATCACTGGAAAATCCCAAAACTCCAAAGGTGAGGTGAAGACTATATATTCAAATTCCTTTCAGGAACTTACTATATGACCATCCATGTGATTGGAAGGAATATTTTGATAAAATCCTTGAAGATGATTGTGGGTGAGGGAAACAATGAAACCCCCAATGGCAGCATGTTCTAGTCATGCTCTAGTCACATCTTGGGTATATCTGTTGGGGGTGGGGCTGGCATTCCAGGCTCTATTATCAACCTGGGAAGGTAAAAATCACTTAGGTAAAATTACATCTAAAAGCCTCTAAAAATGTCCACAAATCACTAGTATCCGGTCCTAGAAGCTTAAAAGCCAAATAGTTAAATCTCCAAATGCGTATATGATGCAACTTTACTGTAACAATGGATGGTCCCTAACTAGCCTTCTTAGGTGGCCACAGGGGGCAGGTATGGCCACCTGATAGCTTTTACTTTGCAGAGTGGATTATGCAAAAATTTTTTGGAGGTTGCTTTTAGCTACCTCCCTTATTTTTCTCACACCAAGCACTCCATTTCTCCTGTATGTTAAATACTGGAAAATAAATAAATAAATAAATAAAGGGTTTTGCCCACCTCACGTAATACACGAGAGTAAATTTCAAATAGATTATTGAGCTAAATGTAAAAGACCACAGTTACTTAAAAGACTTAAGTCAAAAGATTAATGAGGTCCAGTGTTGTGAAGGATATGCAGCCACAGATACAATCTCATAGGAGGACTATTTCTACTAAAATTTTGACTTCTCTTCTGATATCTGTCCTATAAAAATACACATTGAGGGCCGGGCGCGGTGGCTCACGCCTGTAATCCCAGCACTTTGGAAGGCCGAGGTGGGCGGATCACAAGGTCAAGAGATCGAGACCATCCTGTGAATGGTGAAACCCCATCTCTACTAAAAATACAAAAAATTAGCCAGGCGTGGCTAATCTTACAGGCGGGCGCCTGTACTCCCAATTACTGAGGAGGCTGAGGCGCGAGAATGGCGTGAACCCGGGAGGCGGAGCTTCCTGTGAGCGGAGGTTGCGCCACTGCACTCCCGCCTGGGCGACAAAGCGAGACTCCGTCTCAAAAAAATATATATATACATTGAACTCTGATACCTGTACAAGGTTATTTATTGCAGCGTTATATATAATAGTGAAAAATTAGAAATAACCAAAATATTCATTGAAGAAAAATGGCTAAAAAAATAAGGCACATTTTTATAGAATGTTATGCAGCTTCATAAAAGAGTAAGATAGGCCAGGCGCGGTGGCTCACGCCTGTAATCCCAGCACTTTGGGAGGCCGAGGCGGGCAGATCACGAGGTCAGGAGATCGAGTCCATTCTGGCTAACACGGTGAAACCCCGTCTCTACTAAAAATACAGAAAAAAATTAGCTGGGCGTGGTGGCGGGCGCCTGTAGTCCCAGCTACTCGGGAGGCTGAGGCAGGAGAATGGCGTGAACCCGGGAGGCGGAGCTTGCAGTGAACAGAGTTCCTGCCACTGCACCCCAGCCTGGGCCACAGAGCGAGACTCCTGTCTCAAAAAATAAAAATTAAAAAATAAAAAATAAAATAAAATAATAAGATAAAAGTCAGCCACGGTGGTGTGTACCTGTAGTCTCAATTACAGGGAGGCCAAGGCAGGAGGATTACTTGAGGCCAGGAGTTCAAGGCTGTAGTGTGCTATGATTGGACCTGTGAATAGCCACTGCACCAGCCTGGGCAACACAGTGAGACTGCATCTCTAACATCACCATTAGCATAATAGCAATGAGGCAAATTTGTATTTATTGACATAGGAATAGCTCTAAGACATGTCACAACTTATTTGAATTCAGTTTCTTCATCTGTAAGATGTAAAAGATCTCTAAGATTTCTTTTAACTTCATCTTCTGAAAAGAGAAGTATGTCATAGAGCCCAAGAATTCTATACTCTTAAAAAATAGAATTGTGGGAGGTAAGTGTGGGATAAAAAGCTACATGTTGGGTACAATGTATGCTACTTGGGTAACAGGTGCACTAAAATCTCATCATTCACCATTATATAATTCATCCATGTAGCCAAAAACCACTTGTACCCCAAAAGCTATTGAAATAAAAAAAAGAATTATTTTTTTCATCTTTTTCCTTGGGAAAATCTAAAATTCACAATACCAATGCACTCCCTCTCTACCTTTTCTCCTTCATCAAAGTTAAATCTGCTTTCTTTCCCAATTCAAATGATCAAAGCATCTTGGAACATAAAATTAATCAAGGAAACTTTGAAGGGAAGTATGTTTCAACAGCTTTACTGAGAAAAAAAAAATACCCGAACGCATGAGTTTCAAAGACAATATATTCCAGAGCCAACAATTAAATGGATTGATCCCTAAACCCTCTCTAAAATATTGGTGAAATTTCTCAACAATTATCTGCTCAGCCAGAAGAGGGCTGTGCTTCTAAGGAGGAGAAGAGGACTAAAAAGAGGTTCTTCATAATTCAGAGACTGGAGTGTCCTGAAGAAAACTGGTTTTAATAATTAGAAGGGATCCTAAACTTACGTGTGTTCAAAAACCCAGTCTCCCAGGAACCGATGAACTGGAAAGAATTTCATTTTAAACAGAAAAGATAACCTAAGGAAGCAGAAGTTTCATTTCCATTTTGACAAAATTTCCATAACCACTTGCAAACTCGGAGTTCCTTGTTGTGGGAGTAGCAAATTTGCTTCAACTTTCTGGGTCCCCAGCTTCCCTTCCCCATGTGGAAAGCAGGTATGGAACTTTTGAGTCATCTTGCAGGGTCACTTGGAAGAAAGGTGACTATTAGAAAAGTCTTTTGAAAGCAGAAGAGCACACATCAATCACAGACTGAAAACCAGGGTGTAAAGCACAGCAATAAATTGTCTACTGCCACAGAAAGCCCTGGGATCTGATACAGGTAATCATTTTGGGTCTTAGTTACAATCGGAGAAGCTCATTAGAGTCTGGAGTTACTTCATGCACTGAGCTGGAAATTTCGAAGGAAACTTTCAAATCCATTAGCTGCTTTGCTCTTCACTGGATTTTAACTGGATCATTTACTTTTAAAAATCAAGCTGAATTTAGCACTGGCTGAGCCAAACTTTGCCTCTATCTCTGAGCAACTCTTGCCGTTGTCAATGCAGCTCTATGTGTGGACAGAAGAGAATATGATCCATTGTCCTACCAGATGCAAATTATGGTCTTGATTCAACAAAAAAGCATCTGTCCTCCATGTAGGGAAAATAGCAAGAGACTCTGAAGCCAGACTAATGATTTGTGACATGGCACTGTGCTCTTGCAGAAATTCACATTGCAGTTTGTGATTAGCAAGCCAAAAAAAAAAAAAAAATTCTGAAACTGACATGATTTGCAATGTTCTGTTTTGAGGCCCACGCTAATGATAAACTCTATCGAAATCTGCTGAGAGAAGAAAATGATAGTTTTTTGAAAGAGAAGGAAAAGATTTTGAAACAGCAAGTCTTTACTTGTAGTACATATGACAAAGTCAATGCTTTTTTCCATCATTCTCTCAGTACCTCTGGGAAGCCAATACCCGGGAAAAAGCAGTATCAATAATACAACTAATTTCATAATCATCTGTTGTCAATGAGGATCCTGTGGCATGGGTGACTGGATGACATGTGGAAAACGTTCTTCAAATTGATAAAATGTATTTGATTTCTATCTACTGGTAATAGAATAATATGAGTCTATTGTGGTTTTAAATTCTTTGTACTCCTACCCCTCTCCCATTGGTTTAGTGGCATTGAGGGCTTTTGTTATGTATGGCTCCTCAGGTGGGGTCTAAGCACCTAAAATGCAGACAAAGAAACTGAGTCAATGTCTAGCTTTGAGTTTAAAAAATTTGGCTTTGAAGATCTAGAAAGAAGTAGTGTGCCCAGCTTACTGTGCCTCAGTCAGAAATGAGTACTATAATTAATTTTTAAATTTTTGTTAATAATAGTTATTTTCTAGCTGTTAGCCATTCATACTTTCTCTTTTGTGATTTGTCTGTTTTATGTTCTTTTCTTATTTTTTACTGGAATATCTTAGGTGCCCCCACTCATTTCCATGTAGATCTATCATATATGTAGCAAACATTTTCCCAGTTTGATCTCTTTTAATTTAGTCTGTGAATTTTTTTTGTTCTACAGAGTTTAGCAGTTTTATGTAATCAAATCTACAGCTTTTTCAATGTGATTTCCACTATGGCTCTTAAACTTAGGAGAGTTTTTACCATTAAGACAAAAACTCCAGCTGAATTAAATTCAAAAGAGTTGAATTGAGTGATGAATGATCTGTGAATTGGGCAGCATCCTGAGCCAGAGTAGGCTCAGAGCCTCAGCACAGCCACGTGGTGGAAGAAGATTTCTGGACAGAAAAACGAAAGCGAAGTACAGAAAATGGAAGTGAGGTACAGAAACAGCTCCGAATTGGTTAGAGCTCAGCAGTTTGCCTTCTTTGAGCATGGTTTGTACAGTTGGCCACATTTGATTGGCCAAAACTCAGTGACTGGCACAAGAGTAGACTACAGTCTGTTTACCTTTCCATTTAGGTTATAGTTCATGATGTACCGAGAAACGTTTAGGCCAAATTTAAAATATCTAATAGGGCAGCTTTAGGCTAAACTTGATTTAACATTATACGTAGAGTTGACAGAAATTCATGTATAATTTCATCTGTTTTGTCTGCAGTTTGATTTTTTTTTTAAACAATGAACTCTTTATTCTTATCAGAAATTTTATTCATTTCATCAACAAATAGTTCCTGAGTGCCCTTCTGTGTCTGACAAAGTGTAGTTGTTAGGAATAAAATGGTAACCAAAATGCTTAGAGTAGGAGAGCAGATATGAGCGAGTGACAGCAGGCGATTTTCATGCAGCTGGGGAGAGCTGTCATAAGGTGGTTTCACTGCTCTCAGCGCAGTATTAAGCCTAAGTGAAGTCAGGCAGCGTTGCAAACCATTGGAACCTCTGTAAATCTTAACTTTGTTCCCAGAGAATCCCCCTTAAGTTGATAAGCTAAAACAATTTCTGCAGCAGGCTAAATCTGATTAGCCATGGAGCATTATTCATGCTCCAGCTATTAGGTAAAAAGTCATCAGGAGCAAAGAAACCAAGATAATTCTTTTTAAAAGACTTATAAAAACAACAAAATATACCTTCACCAAGATTTCAAATTAGGATTCAGAGTAGCAGGGCTATCTGAGATGAGTTAGGACTGGTAGGTGCTGGGCCTAGTGGACAGGGATGAGACCTGCTTTGCAAGGGCACTGTTTGGTGTTGTGCTTCAGAAATGGCCGACCCCGGGATCCATTCAAGCACCATATCCCCCACCCCCACCCAAAAAAAAAGAAGATGTAAGAGGAGATTAATGTTTTCATACCTTATAACACAACATCCATTGTGTCCCCCGTGGATCAAAGAATAATTTCAAATTTAAAGTCTTATTATTATTATTATTGTTTTTTTGAGATGGAGTTTTGCTCTTGTTGTCCAAACTGGAGTGCAATGGCATGATCTCAGCTCACCGCAACCTCTGTCTCCCGGGTTCAAGCGATTGATTCTCCTGCCTCAGACTCCCGAGTAGCTGGGATTATAGGCATGTGCCACTGTGCCTGGCTAATTTTGAATTTTTAGTAGAGATGGGGTTTCTTCATGTTGGTCAGGCTGGTCTCGAACTCCCGACCTCAGGTGATACACCCGCCTCAGCCCCACAACATGCTGGAGTTACAGGCATGAGCCACCTCACCAGGCTAAGTCTTACTATTTAAGAAATACATTCCTTAAGTTTATAGCTGCTGTAGACAGTTATTCTTCTGATGGATCTGGGCAAAGTCAACTTAAAATCTGGAAAGAATTCACCATTCTAGAAGCCTTTGGGCAAAGTCAACTTTAAAATCTTACAGAAAGAATTCACCATTTTAGATGCCTTTAAGACTATTTGTGGGCCAGGCCCAGTGGCTTATGCCTGTAATCCCAGCATTTTAGGAGGCCGAGGTGGGCGGATCACCTGAGGTCGGGAGTTCGAGACTAGCCTGACCAACATGAAGAAACGCTGTCTCTACTAAAAATGCAAAATTAGCCGGGCGTGGTGGCACATGCCTGTAATCCCAGCTACTCAGGAGGCTGAGGAAGGAGAATCACTTGAACCCAGGAGGCAGAGGTTGTGGTGAGCCGAGATCGCACCATTGCACTCCAGCCTGGGCAACAAGAGTAAAACTCCGCCTCAAAAAAAAAAAAAAAAAAAAGAATATTTGTGATTCATGGGGGAGAAGGTCAAAATAGCAACATTAACAGGAGTTTGGGTGCCAGGTGTGGTGGTGGCACATGCCTGTAATCCCAGTACTTTGGGACGCCAAGGCAGGCAGATTGCTTCAGCTCAGGAGTTCGAGACCAGCCTGGACAACATGGCAAAAACCCATCTTTACAAAAAATAATTTAAAAATTAGCTGGGCATGGTGGTGTGCACCTGAAAGGCTGAGGTGGGAGGATCTTGAGTCTGGGAGGCTGAGGCTGCAGTGAGCTGAGATCTCACTGCTGCACTCCGGCCTGGGCAACAGAGTGAGACCCTATCTCACAAAGAACAAAAACAAACAAAAACTGCTAACAACAACAACAAAACAGGAGTTTGGAAGAAGTTGGTTCCAACCCTCATGGATGACTTGGAGGGGTTCAAGACTAGAGTGGGAAGAATTGCATATGAGATGAAAATAGCAAGATAACTAGGATCAGAAGTGGAGCCTGAAGATGTGACTGAATTGCTGCAATCTTATGATCAAACTTGAATGTATGAATTGCTTCTTATGAGTAAAGAAAGTGGTTTCCTAAGATGAAATATATTCCTAGTGAAGATGGTGTGAACATTGTTGAAATGACAAGAAAGGTTTAGAATACTACATAAACTTGATAAAGCAGCAGCAGGATTTGAGAAGATTGACTCCAATTTTGAAGTTCTATATTGTGGGTAAAATGCTATCAAACAGCACTGCATGGTATAGAGAATTTTTTTGTGTGTGTGAAAGAGAATCAATGCACAAAACTTCATTGCTGTCTTAAGAAACTGTCAGTCCAGCCCGGGTGGCTCAAGCCTGTAATCCCAGCACTTTGGGAGGCCAAGGCGGGTGGATCATCTGAGGTCAGGAGTTCAAGACCATCCTGACCAACTTGGCGAAACCCCATCTCTACTAAAAAATACAAAAAATTAGCCAGGCATGGTGGTGGGCACCTGTAATCCCAGCAACTTGGGAGGCTGAGGCACGAGAATTGCTTGAACCCAGGTGGCAGAGGTGGCAGTGAGCCGAGATGACACCACTGCACTCCAGCCTGGGCAACAGAGAGAGACTCCAACTCAAAAAAAAAAAAAAAAAAAAAAAGAAGAAGAAAAGAAAACTAAACTGTTGGCCTGGCACAGTGGCTCACACCTGTAATCCCAGCACTTTGGGAGGCTGAGGCAGGCAGATCACCTGAGGTCAGGAGTTTGAGACCAGCCTGACCAACATGGAGAAACCCCATCTCTATTAAAAATACAAAATTAGCCAGGCATGGTGGTGCATACCTGTAATCCCAGCTACTCGGAAGGCTGAGGCAGGAGAATCGCTTGAACCCGGGAGGCGGAGGTTAGGGTGAGCTGAGATTGCACCATTGCACTCCAGCCTGGGCAACAAGAGCAAAACTCTGTCTCAAAAAGAAAAAGAAAAAAGAAAAAGAAACTGTCACAGCAGCTAGGTCTGGTGACTCATGCCTGTAATCCTAGTACTTTTGGAGGCTGAGGTGGGAGTAATAGGTGACAAAGTGCTAGCAGCCCTCACTCTCAGTGCCTCCTCGGCCTCAGCGTCCACTCTGGTGGCGCTAGAGGGGCCCTTCAGCCTGCCGCAGCACCATGGGAGCCCCTCTCTGGGCTGACTGAGGCCGGAGCCCCCTCCCTCTGCTTGCTGGGAGGTGTGGAGGGAGAGGCAGGGGCGGGAACCCGGGCTGCGCACGCGGGCCAGTGTGAGCTCCAGCAAGCACGGGCTCGGCGGCCCGCACACACTGAGCGGCCTGCCGGCACCGCTGGCCCAGGGCAGTGAGGGGCTTAGCACCCGGGCCAGCAGCTGCTGCGGTTGTGCCGGGTCCCCCAGCAGTGCCGGCCTGCCGGCGCTGCACTCAAATTCTCGCCAGGTTTGGCTGCCTCCCCGCGGGGCAAGGCTCGGGACCTGCAGCCTGCCGTGTGTGAGCTCCTCCCCCTATGGTGGGCTCCCAAGCGGCCTGAGCCTCCCGGAAGGGCGCAGCTCCCTGCTCCATGGCACCCGGTCCCATCAACAGCCCAAGGGCTGAAGAGTGCAGGTGCGGCTGGGGACTGGCAGGCCCCTCCACCTGCAGCCTTGGGGCAAGATCCACTGGGTGAAGCCAGCTGGGCTCCTGAACTGGATGGGGACTTGGAGAACTTTTATATCTAGCCGGAGGATCGTATGTGCACCAATCAGCACTCTGTGTCTAGCTCAGGGTTTGTAAATACACCAATCAGCACTCTGTGTCTAGCTTAGGGTTTGTGAATACACCAATTGGTACTCTGTATCTGGCTAACCTAGTGGAGACTTGGAGGACTAGCACTCTGTGACTGTGTCTAGCTCAAGGATTGTAAATGCACCAATCAGCACTCTGTGTCTAGCTCAAGGTTTGTAAACACACCAATTGGTACTCTGTATCTAGCTAACTAGCACTCTATAACTCTGTGTGTAGCTCAAGGATTGTAAACGTACCAACCAGCACTCTGTCAAAATGGACCAATCAGTTCTCTGTAAAATGGACCAATCAACAGGATGTGAGTGGGGCCAGATAAGGGAATAAAAGCAGGCTGCCTGAGCCAGCCAGCCGAACTCGCTGTGGTTCCCAAGGCTTTTTCCGTTTTTGCAATAAATCTTGCTGCTGCTCCCTCGTTGGGTCCATGCTGCGTTTGTAACACCCGCAGTGAAGGTCTGCAGCTTCACTCCTGAAGCCAGCGAGACCACGAACCCACCGGGAAGAACCAACAACTCCAGATGTGCTGCCTTTAAGAGCTGTAACACTCACCACAAAGGTCTGCAGCTTCACTCCTGACAGGGAGACCACGAACCCACCAGAAGAAACTCCAGGCACATCTGAATGTCTGAAGGAACAAACTCTGGACACACCATCTTTAAGAACTGTAACACTGTTTGGGGTGTGCGGCTTCATTCTTGAAGTGGGTGAGACCAAGAACCCACCAATTCCCGACACAGGAGGCAATTGCTTGAGGCCAGGGGCTTGAGACCAGCCTGGACAACCCAACAAGACCGTGTCTCTACAAAAAATTGTTTAAAAGTTAGTGGCTGCACACGGTGGCTCATGCCTGTAATCTCAGCACTTTGGGAGGCCGAGGCAGGCAGATCACCTGAGGTCAGGAGTTTGAGACCAGCCTGGCCAATGTGGTGAAACCTCGTCTCTACTAAAAATACAAAAATTAGCTGGGTGAGGTGGCACGGGCCTGTAATCCCAGCTACTCAGGAGGCTGAGGCAGGAGAATTACTTGAACCTGGGAGGTGAGTTGACGGAAGTTGAGATCCCGCCATTGCACTCCAGCCTGGGAGATAAGAGCGGGACTTCGTCTCAAAAAAAAAAAAAGAAAGTCAGGAAGGGGGGTCTTGTCCCAGCTACTCCCAAGATGGGAAGATTGCTTGAGCCCAGGAATATGAGATTATGGTGAACCATGATTGTACCACTGCACTCCAGCCTGGGTGACAGAGCAAGACCCTGTCTCAAAGAAAAGGAAGGAAAGAAGGAAGGAAGGAAAGAAATTACCATAGCCACCTTGGCCTTTAAATGACCACCACCGTGATTAGTTAGCAGCCATCAAGGTCAAGGCAAGAACTTCCATCAGCAAAAGTATAATGACTCCCTGAAGGTTTCTGTTAACATTGTTTTTTCCCTAGCAACAAAGTATTTTTAAATTAAGGCATGTCCATTGTTTTTCAGACAATGTTATTGCACACTTAACAGACTACAGTATAGTAAAAGCATAATTTTTATGTGCACTGGAAAGTCAAAACATTCCCGTGACTCATTTTATTGTGATACTCATTTTATTGCAATGGTCTGGAATGGAACTTGCAGTATCTGAGATAGCCCTGTACACGCACACGTACACACAAACACACACACACGCACAGCTACATCTATATATGCATTTATCCTGTTGGTTCTGTTTCTCTGGAGAACCCTGACTACCATGGTGAGTAAATAGCTAAGGTAACTACTTGGGCTCAGACTGTGGCAGGAACTGGGGAGAAGAATATCTCCATTACTTCTTATTTGCATACGTGTAATAGACTCACCGTTTTGCCAATAAAATTAGGAATACATAGTTCTGATTTGGGTGATGTAATTAAATACATCAATATTTTGTTTCTATGATTACCAGATATTTTGTTACCTACATTCACTTGAAAACCACTACTGATCTGATTATACAAGGGAGACAGGATTTTTTCCCTAAACCAGTGTCAAAGTTCCCTGAAGCTGGAAAGTCCCTCAAGAGGAGTGGTCTGGCCAATTCCAGCAAGTATTCTCAGAAATGTAATGATATAATCCTAACACTGAGGATTGGCACAGTGTATCAGCTTAGAAAAGTGCTTTTACATATAGTATGTTCTAAATTTTTCTGAACGACTGTGAGATACTTTGGAGAGGATTGTCATTATTATAACTACCCCTCTTTTGCAAAAGAAGAAACTTAGAATCAAGAAGTTATGTGATACATCATAGTCTAATCAGCTAGGCCATGACAAACCCAGGACGAGAAATGAGTTGTTCTTGCATGCTTCATCTAGCACTTTTTCTTACCACTCAAACATATATCTGGCCAGGTGAGCAAACTCTGCTAGGAGATTAGAGTACCAATTCAGTATCCTGACAAAGAATTTATCGTCAGTTACTTTTGACGGTGAGATGAGAAGGGAAGCTCGGGTAGTGAGGATAGCTGGAGAGTTGAGATTGAGGGTGCAACTTGGTGAGTCACCCTCATTTTTCTGTAGAATAAACTCAAAGCTTTTCTTTGTCCTTTCTTCTTTTTTGTCAAAATGAGTCTAATTCAAATGGACCCTACTTTGGGAAGCAATTCCTAATCACCCAGTCAAAATGTATCACTACCTCTTCTGTGTATTCATTCACATTTTCTGTTTTGTTGTTGTTTTGTTTTGTTTGTTTTTGCGACAGGATCTCACTCTGTCACCCAGGCTGGAGTGCAGTGGTGCGATCTTGGCTCACTGCAACCTCTGCCTCCTGGGTTCAAGTGACTATCCCACCTCAGCCTCCTGAGTAGCCAGGACCACAGGCATGCCACCATGTGTGAATAATTTTTGTATATTTTTTTGGTAGAGATGGGGTTTTTCACCATGTTGGCCAAGTTGGTCTCAAACTCCTTACCTCAAGTGATCGCCTGACTCGGCCTCCCAAAGTGCTGGAATTACAAGCGTGAGTCACTGCACCTGGCTCATTGATATCTTTTATTACAAGACTAATCACATATTCGACAGGTATCTGTCTCCCTAAGCAGCCTGAGAGCCACTAAGGGCAAGGACTGGGTCTTTTTCTGTGCACTCATTCAATCAATTGAGGTTTATTGCAAGCACCTCTTTGTGTTGCAACTTGCTAAACCCTATGGATACAAAGTTGAAGTTCCTAATCTATTTGGGAAAAGATACATAAACCACTAATTACAATCCAATGTGATAAGTGCATGCATTAAGTTCTGGAGAGCATAGAAAAGGAAACATCAAAACTATCTGGGATAAGATAATTAAGTACTTAAGACGGGGATTTTTCAAGCAATGTCCTGAAAGATATGGAGGAAAAAGAACATTTAGTCCCAGGGCATACCTTATATAAAAGTAGATGCAATAAAGGAACAGGGCCAGTCCAGGAATAACAAGTAGTTCTGTGTGAACTGGCATGAAGTTGGACAAGTACGAAGATTGCAATAAAAAGTGTCCTGGATACCAAGCTAAATAATTTAGACTTTATTCTCTAGTTTGGTCCTGCCAAACCTGGAGGCCACAGAATTGTTTCAAAAGGTTTTGTAACATGGACTAAATAAATAAGCCTGAAATGTGTGTGTAATTGTTTAAATGTCCGTAGACACTGTAATAATGTATTCAAAGCTGTGTGTAAGTGGTTTAGAAGTTAGAGTAGCTTTTTGTCATTATTTCTATCAATCAATAAACACTAAAAGTACAACTACTATTGTGTGACAGTACAAAGGATTTTTGTTATTAATGTCAAAAGGAGTCCTTATAATTAGTTTTAAGTGATAAATCAATGAGTTTTTTTTTTTCTTTTTGTTTTCTTTCCTTTTTTGGGCGGGGCGGGGGATGGAGTCTTGCTCTGTCGACCAGGTTGGAGTGCAGTGGCATGAACTCAGCTCACTGCAACCTCCGCCTCCTGGGTTGAAGCGATTCTCCTGCCTCAGCCTTCCAAGTAGCTGGGATTACAGGCGTGTGCTACCACGCCCGGCTAATTTTTGTATTTTTAGTAGATACGGGGTTTCACCATATTGGTCAGGCTGGTCTCAAACTCCTGACCTCGTGATCTGCCTGCCTCGGTCTCCCAAAGTTCTGGGATTACAGGAGTGAGCCACTGCGCCCAGCCAGAGATTTTTTCTTAAGAGAAAAACTTTTATTGCCTTTTCCCCATAAGACATGACACATTTTACTTTAAAACTTTAGAAAATACAAATAAACAAGACAATAAAAAAGAAACATCCAATAGTTCTAGCACTCAGAAACAACTAATGTTCACAATTGTTAAAATTCCAGCCCTTTTTCTATGCTTATGTATATAAACAAACATTTTAAATTTACACATATTTAATTGTAATCTCTTTACTTATATTTATAAACATCTTTTTGACATTACATATATACATCTGCATCACCATTTAAGATAGCTACACAGTATTCTAAGAGATAAATATTTCCTAATTTACCTCCTACTGTTGGACGTTTAGGTTGTTTCTAATTTTTGCGTTGCAAATATTAAAGAAATGAACATCTTTGTGTGTGTGTTTTTACATTTGTCCAATTATTTCATTAGCAGATTATATATATATATATATATATATAGAGAGAGAGAGAGAGAGAGAGAGAGAGAGAGAGAGATGGAGTCTTGCTTTGTCACCCAGGCTGGAGTGCAGTGGCATGGTCTCGGCTCACTGCGACCTCCACCTCCTGGGTTCACGTGATTCTCCTGCCTCAGCCTCCCAAGTAGCTGGGACTACAGGTGCCTGCCATCACGCCTGGCTAATTATTGTAATTTTAGTAGAGACGGGGTTTCACCATGTTGACCAAGCTGGTCTCGAACTCCTGACCTCAGGTGATCCACCCGCTTTGGTCTCCCAAAGTGCTGGGATTACATGTATGAGCCACCACTCTCGGTCTCATTAGGATATTACATTGGAAATGATTCAAGGCATATGTGCATTTTGAGGCTTTGATATACATTGCTAAATTACCTTCCAAAAGTCTGTACCCACATTTATAGCTACACTTTGTGTATAAGTGTCCATGTTCTACACTTTTATCAGGGTATTAGTAATAGTAGATTTGGCAAGTAGCAAAAAATATTAAAATTTTCCTTAACAGTGAAGTTGAACTTTTTTTCTTTAACAACTTTGAGAGATTATTTACATTAAATTACCATATAATGAAGCCATTAATTTACCATAAATTATCATAAAATTCAGCCAATATAAGTGTACAATTTAATGATTTTAGAAAATATATAGTCTGCAACCATTACGACAATCCGCTTTTAGAACATTTCTAACACCCTAGCAAGTTCCCCTCTGCCCATTTAATGTCTGCTTCCATCCCCAGTCCTAGGATAACACTGTTTTGCTTTCTATTTCTATAAAGTTGCCCTTTCTAGACATTTCATATATATAGAACCAGACAATACGTAGTCTTTTGCATCTGGCCTTTTTCAGTTAAGTCTGTTTTGGCCCTTGCCCACTTTTCTTTTCTGTTTTTTAGACAGGGTCTTGCTCTGTTGCCTAGGGTAGAGTGCAGTGGTAGAATCATAGCTCATTGTTGCAACCTCAAACGCCTAGGCTCAAGCAGTCCTAACACCTCAGCCTCCTGAGTAGCTGGGACTGAGAGGTGAAGCCAGCTGGACTTCTGGGTCAGTTGGGGACTTGAAGAACTTTTCTGTGGCTAGCTAGAGGTTTGTAAAATGGATGAATCAGCACCCGGTAAAATGGATCAATCAGTGCTCTGTAAAATGGACCAAACAGCAGGACATGGGTGGGGACAAATAAGGGAATAAAAGCAGGGCACCCCAGCCAGCAGCGGCAACCCGCCTGGGTCCCCTTCCATGATGTGGAAGCTTTGTTCTTTTGCTCTTCACAACAAATCTTGCTGCTGCTCATTCTTTGGGTCTGTGCCACCTTTAAGAGCTGTAACGCTCACCATGAAGGTCTGCAGCTTCATTCTTGAAGTCAGTGAGACCAAGAACCCACTGGAAGGAACCAACTCTGGACACATCTTGGTGACCCAGATGGGACTAGCGCCAAGTCGTGAGTACCACTGGACCCCTTTGACTTGCTATTCTATCCTATTTTTTCCTTAGAATTTGGGGGCTAAACACCGGGCACCTGTCAGCCAGTTAAAAGCAACTAGCGCGGCCACCGGACTAAAGACACAGGTGTCAGGCTTTCTGGGAAAGCCTGAACTCTCTTCAGAGTTGGGAATGTTGGTCTGCCTGGAACCAGCTTCCACTTTTCCTGTACTTCTGGGCCAAGCCGAGGGTCAACAGAGAGGAAAGCCATTCAGCTCTGGGGTTCCCACAAAAAGTTGGCTGACCTTGCAGCCATGAGCGGAACTCTCAAAGTCACATTGCCCAAGCGAGACTCTCCCATCTATCCTATCTATCCTGACCCTTGCCTCCTGAGTCCTAATGCCTGTCAGACAAACTTCCTCCCACCTCTCTTCTTTGAGGCTAGTCCCACTTCTAAAAACCACTCCCGGTCACTGATACTCTTCTAGTATCTCCTATAAGAATGACTTCTAGTAGAAATTTCAAGACTCCGTTCCCGTCCTTGGGCACCCGGGCTCACCAATTAGAAAGACATAATTTTTGCCCAAAGCCCCATCTGGGGGGCAGGGGACTATTTGGAATTTTAGAATCCCTCCTCAGACTAGCAGGTCTAACAAAGGCTATTCCCAAAGCTAGGATATGGGGAGCCTCAGAAATTATATCCTTCCTATCCATATGATGAGAAGTGCGGAGAAAAGGCGTCACTCTTCCAACCCTGGGGATCCCTTCCCTCCCTCAGGTTATAGCCCTCCACTCCATTTTGAGGCATACCATCTTTATAGGACGGGGTAAGGTCCCAATACTAACAGGAGAAAATGCTTAGGACTCTAACAGGTTTTCAAGAATGCGTCGGTAAGGGCCACTAAATCTGATTTTTCTTGGTCCTCTTTGTGGTCTAAGAGGAAAGGCAAGGGGCTGGTTTTTGAGAATGCGTTGGTAAAGGCCACTAAATCCGACCTTCCGTGGTCCTCTTTGTGGTCTAAGAGGAAAATTAGTGTTTCTGCTGCTGTATCAGTGAGCTCAACTATTCTGATCAGCAGGGTCCAGGGACTGTTGCAGGTTCTTAGGTAGAAACAAACCAAAATTGTGGGTGTTTTTTTCTCTCAGATGGGAAACACTCAGGCATCAACAGGCTCACTC
Source organism: Macaca mulatta (assembly GCF_049350105.2). NCBI lineage: Eukaryota > Metazoa > Chordata > Mammalia > Primates > Cercopithecidae > Macaca > Macaca mulatta. The sequence goes on from NC_133411.1 coordinate 63,418,454, forward strand.
TTGAAATGCATTCTAAGCCATTGGGACTAATTGGACTTGCAAACCCTGAAAAAGAGGTGGCTCATTTTTTTCCGCACTATGGCCTGGCCCTGGTATTCTCTCTCTGATGGGGAAAAATGGCCACCTGAGGGAAGTATAAATTACAGTACTATCCTGCAGCTTGAACTTTTTTGTAAGAGGGAAGGCAAACGGAGTGAAATACCTTATGTCCAAGCTTTCTTTTTCACTGAAGGATAATCCACAACTATGCAAAACTTGCAGTTTACATCCCACAAGAGGACCTCTCAGCTTACCGCCATATCCTATCCTCCCTTTAGCTCCCCTTCCTATTAATGATAAGCCTCCTCTAATCTCCCCCTCCCAGAAGGAAACAAGCAAAGAAATCTCCAAAGGACCACAAAAACCCCCGGGCTATCGGTTATGTCCCCTTCAAGCTGTAGGGGGAGGAGAATTTGGCCCAACCCAGGTACATGTACCCGTCTCTCTCTCTGATTTAAAGCAGATCAAGGTAGACCTGGGGAAGTTTTCAGATGATCCTCATAGGTACGTAGATGTCCTACAGGGTCTAGGGTAAACCTTTGACCTCACTTGGAGAGGTGTCATGCTATTGTTAGATCAAACCCTGGCCTTTAATGAAAAGAATGCAGCTTTAGCTGCAGCCTGAGAGTTTGGAAATACCTGGTATCTTAGTCAAGTGAATGATAGGATGACAGCCAAAGAAAGGGACAAATTCCCTACCAATTAGCAAGCCATCCCCAGTATGGATCCCCACTGGGACCTCGACTCGGATCATGGGGACTGGAGTCGCAAACATCTGCTGACCAGTGTTCTAGAATGACTAAGGAGAATCAGGAAAAAGTCCATGAATTACTCAGTGATGTCCACCATAACTCAGGGAAAGGAAGAAAATCCTTTTGCCTTCCTCAAGCAGCTACGGGAGGCCTTAAGAAAATATACTCCTCTGTCATCTGACTCACTCGAGGGTCGATTGATCCTCAAAGGTAAGTTTATTATCCAATCAGCAGCAGATATCAGGAGAAACCTCCAAAAGCGAGCTGTGGGCTCTGAACAAAATCTGGAGGCATTATTAAACCTGGCAACCTCGGTGTTCTATAATAGGGACCAAGAGGAACAGTCCGAGAAGGAAAAGCGAGATCAGAGAAAGGCCACAGCCTTAGTCATGGCCCTCAGACAAACAAACCTTGGTGGTTCAGAGAGGACAGAAAATGGAGCAGGCCAATCACCCGGTAGGGCTTGTTACCAGTGTGGTTTGCAAGGACACTTTAAAAAAGATTGTCCAATGAGAAACAAGCTGCCCCCTTGCCCATGTCCACTATACTGAGGCAATCACTGGAAGGTGCACTGCCTCAGAGGACAAAGGTTCTCTGGGCCAGAAGCCCCCAACCAGATGATCCAACAACAGGACTGAGGGTGTCTGGGGCAAGCACCAGCTCATGTCATCACCCTCACTGAGCCCCGGGTACATTTAAACATTGAGGGCCAGGAAATTGACTTCCCCCTGTACACTGGTGCGGCCTTCTCAGTGTTAATCTCCTGCTCCGGACAGCTGTCCTCAAGGTCCGTTACCATCTGAGGGGTCCTGGGACAGCCTGTAACCAGGTATTTCTCCCACCTCCTCAGTTGTAATTGGGAGACTTTGCTCTTTTCACATGCCTTTCTTGTTATGCCTGAAAGTCCCACACCCTTTCTTATTAGGGAGGGATATATTAGCCAAAGCCAGAGCTATTATCTACATGAATATGGGGAACAAGTTACCCATTTGTTGTCCCCTGCTTGACGAGGGAATCAACCCTGAAGTCTGGGCATTGGAAGGACAATTTGGAAGGGCAAAAAATGCCTGCCCGTCCTAGTCCAAATCAGGCTAAAAGACCCCATCACTTTTCTTTATCAAAGGCCTGAAGCTCATAAAGGATTACAGGATATTGTTAGACATTTAAAAGCTCAAGGATTAGTAAGAAAATGCAGCAGTCCCTGCAACACCCCAATTCTAGGAGTACAAAAACTGAATGGTCAGTGGAGACTAGTGCAAGATCTTAGACTCATCAATGAGGCAGTAATTTCCCTATACTCAGCTGTACCCAATCCCTATACCCTGCTCTCTCAAATACCAGAGGAAGCAGAACGGTTCATGGCTCTGGACCTCAAGGATGCCTTCTTCTGTATTCCCCTGCACTCTGACTCCAAGTTTCTCCTTGCCTTTGAGATCCCACAGACCACACGTCCCAACTGATGTGGATGGTCTTGCTCCAGGGGTTTACGGATAGCCCTTATCTCTTTGGTCAGGCACTGACCCAAGATCCAGGCCACTTCCCAAGTCCAGGCACTCTAGTCCTTCAGTATGTGGATGATTTACTTTTGGCTACCAGTTCAGAAGCCTCATGCCAGCAGGCTACTCTAGATCTCTTGAACTTTCTAGCTAATCAGGGTGCAAGGCGCCTAAATTGAAGGCCCAGCTCTGCCTATGACAAGTCAAATATCTAGGCCTAATCTTAGCCAGAGGAACCAGGGCCCTCAGCAAGGATTGAATACAGCCTATACTGACTTATCCTCGCCCTAAGACATTAAAACAGTTGCGGGGCTCCTTGGAATCACCGGCTTTTGCTGACTATGGCTACCTGGATACAGTGAGATAGCCAGGCCCCTCCATACTCTAATCAAGGAGACCCAGAGGGCCTCCCATCTAGCAGAATGGGAACCAGAGGCAGAAACAGCCTTCAAAACCTTAAAGCAGGCCCTAGTGCAAGCTCTAGTCTTAAGCCTTCCTGTAGGATAAAACTTCTCTTTATATGTCACAGAGAGAGCAGGGATAGCTCTTGGAGTCCTTACTCAGACTTGTGGGACAACCCCACAACCAGTGGCATACCTAAGTAAGGAAATTGATACAGTAGCAAAAGGCTGGCCTCACTGTTTACAGATAGTTGAGGCGGTGGCCATCTTAGTATCAAAGGCTATCTGAATAATACAAGGAAGGGATCTCACTGTCTGGACTACTCATGATGTAAATGGCATACGAGCCGCCAAAGAAAGTTTATGGCTATCAGACAACTGTCTGCTTAGATACCAGGTGCTACTCCTTGAGGGACTGGTGCTTCAAATACACACGTGTGTGGCCCTCAACCCTGCCACTTTTCTCCCAGAGGATGGGGAACCAATCAAGCATGACTGCCAACAAATGATAGTCCAGACTTATGTCGCCTGAGAGGATCTCTTAGAAGTCCCCTTAGCTAATCCTGAGTTTAACCTATATACCGATGGAAGTTCATTTGTGGATAATCGGATACAAAAGGCAGGTTATGTCATAGTTAGTGATGTAACAGTACTTGAAAGTAAGCCTCTTCCCCAAGGAACCAGCACCTAGTTAGCAGAACTAGTGGCACTTACCCGAGCCTTAGAACTGGAAAAGGGAAAAAGAATAAATGTATATACAGATAGCAAGTATTCTTATCTAATCCCACATACCCATGCTGCAATATGGAAAGGGAGTTCCTAACCTCTGGGGGAACCGACATTAAATGCCACAAGGAAATCATGAAATTATTGCATGTAGTGCAAAAACCCAAGGAGGTGGCAGTCTTACACTGCCAAAGCCATCAAAAAGGTGAAGGAGCAAGCACGGAAGGAAACTGTCAGACAGATGCTGAGGCCAAAATTGCTGTCAGGTGGAACCTCCTGTCAGAAATACCTACGGAAGGACCCTTGGTATGGAACAACCCTCTCCAAGAGATTAAGCCCCAATATTCCCCGACTGAAACAGAATGGGGACTTTCACGGGGGCATAGTTGTCTCCCCTTGTAGTGGTTAACGACAGAGAGACAAAGAGGGAGTCACAGAGAAAGAAAGAGAGAGCGAGAGGGGAAGAACAGAAAGTCAAAGAGAATGAGAGAGGGGGGAAAACAGAAAGTCAAAGAGAGAAGGAAAGAGAGAGAGGAAGAGACAGAGAGACAAAGAGGAGGTCAGAGAGAAAGAGACAGACAAATAAGGAGTCAAAGAGAGAGAAGTAGTAAAGAAAAAACAGTGTACACTATTCCTTTAAAAGCCAGGGTAAATTTAAAACCTATACTTGATCATTGAAGGTCTTCTCCATGACCCTATAATACTCCAATACCACCTTGTTGTCAGTGTAAACAAGGGCGTAGCCCAAAAACAGGGAGGCACTGACAACCCATAGCCTTCCTATCAAAAATCCTTCACCCATCAGGTTTCCTAACAGGGGATCTAAATCTTAATTCATTACCATACAAAGGTCCGACCAGACCTAGGAAGAACTCCCTTCAGGACAGGACAATAGATGGTTTCTCCCTGGTGATTAAGGGAAAAAGACACAATGGGTATTCAGTAAGTGATAAAGAAACTCTTGTAAAAGCAGAGTTAGGGAAATTGCCTAATAATTGGTCTACTCAAACGAGCTGTTTGCACTCAGCTAAACCTTAAAGTACTTACAGAATCAGGAAGGAGCCATCTATACTAATTTTAAGTTAATATGGACTGAATGAGGTCTTGTTAATAGCAAAGAATAATTGATATCCCAGTCCGGCGTGGTGGCTCATGCCTGTAATCCCAGCACTTTGGGAGGCTGAGGCAGGTGGATCATGAGGTCAGGAGTTCAAGACCAGCCTGGCCAAGATGGTGAAACCCCGTCTCTACTAAAAAAAAAAAAAATACAAAATTAGCTGGGCGTGGTGGTGGGTGCCTGTGATCCCAGCTACTCAGGAGGCTGAGGCAGGAGAATCGCTTGAACCCGGGAGGCAGAGTCTGCAGTGAGTCGAGATCATGTCACTGCACTCTACCCTGGGTGACAGAGCAAGACTCTGTCTAAAAAAACAAAAAACAAATTGATATCCCAAACTTACAAGGTTTTCTTTTTTTTTTTTTTTTTGAGACGGAGTCTTGCTCTGTCGCCCAGGCTGGAGTGCAGTGGCCGGATCTCAGCTCACTGCAAGCTCTGCCTCCCGGGTTCAAGCCATTCTCCTGCCTCAGCTTCCCGAGTAGCTGGGACTACAGGCGCCCGCCACCTCGCCCGGCTAGTTTTTTGTATTTTTTAGTAGAGACGGGGTTTCACCGTGTTAGGCAGGATGGTCTCGATCTCCTGACGTTGTGATCCACCCGTCTCGGCCTCCCAAAGTGCTGGGATTACAGGCTTGAGCCACCGCGCCCGGCCAAGGTTTTCAACAAAAGTAAAGTTTGCTAAAAGTTAGCAATGTAAAATATAATACCCTAACTTCTAAGCTTGTGTGGAAATCAGACCCTATCAGTACCCCTCAAAGTTCAAGTCAGTCAGTTCAGGGCCATACAACTAATAGCCCTACTTATAGGGTTAGGAATGGCTACTGCTACAGGAACCAGAATAAACAATTTATCTACTTCACTATCCTACTACCCCACAATCTCAAAAGATTTCTGACATTTTACAAGAAATAACAAAATCTATCCTTACTCTACAATCCCAAATAGACTCTTTGGCGGCAGTAACTCTCCAAAACCACCAAGGCCTATAACCTCCTCACTGCTGAGAGAGGAGGACTCTGCACCTTCTTAGGGTAAGAGTGTTGCTTTTGCACTAACCAGTCAGGGATAGTATGAGACACAGCCCGGCGCTTACAGGAAAAGGCTTCTAAAATCAGACAATGCATTTCAAACTCTTATACCAATCTCTGGAGTTGGGCAACACGGTTTCTCCCCTTTATAGGTCCCGTGACAGCCATCTTGCTATTACTCACCTTCGGGCCCTGTATTTTTAAGCTCCTTGTCAAATTTGTGTCCTCCAGGATCGAGGCCATCAAGCTACATATGGTCTTACAAATGGAACCCTGAATGAGATCAACTCAAAACTTCTACCAAGGACCCCTGGATCTACACACTGGCCCTTTGACTGGCCTAGAGAGTTCCCCTCTGGAGGACACTAACACTGCAGTGCCACTTTTTCACGCCTATCCAGCAGGAAGTAGCTAGAGTGGTCATCGCCCAATTCCCAACAGTAGTTGGGGTGTCCTGTTTACAGGAAGGATTGAGGTAAAGCCAGCTGGACTTCTGGGTCAGGTGGGGACTTGAAGAACTTTCTGTGGCTAGCTAGAGGTTTGTAAAATGGACCAATCCGCACCCTGTAAAATGAACCAGTCAGTGCTCTGTAAAATGGACCAATCAGCAGGACATGGGTAGGGAGAAATAAGGAAATAAAAGCTGGCCACCCCAGCCAGCAGTGGCAACGCGCTCAGGTCCCCTTCCATGCTGTGGAAGCTTTGTTCTTTCACTCTTCACAGTAAATCTTGCTGCTGCTCACTCTTTGGGTTCATGCCACCTTTAAGAGCTGAACACTCACTGCAAAGGTCCGCAGCTTCATTCTTGAAGTCAGCAAGACCAAGAACCCACCAGAAGGAACCAACTCCGGATACAGGACTACAGACACATGCCACCATGCCTGGCAAATTTTTTAATTTTTAGGAGAGATGAGGTCTCAATATGTTGCCCAAGCTGGTCTTGAACTCCTGGGCTCAAGTGATCCTCCTGCCTTGGCCTCCCAAAGTGTTAGGATTACAGATGTGAGCCACCATGTGCAGCCCTGTGCCTATTTTTCTAGTGGGGCGCTGAAGGATTTTACAGAGAAGGGCATAATCAGTTTCATATTAATTAAAGATAGTTCTCGCAGCACTAGAAATGATGGCTCTATCTTTGCATTTCCAACTCTAGGCCAATGAGTAGAAGTTTATCGCATTGGGCTTTAATCTATCTGCAAAAAAGATTTTACATATAATATGGCACTGGGGAGTGATAAAATTATTTGAATCAAGTCTTAGTTTCCTCTTCTCAAGGAGTGTCATAAATTTCTAATTTAGTTTCTAAAAAAATCTTAACATTAATCCTTTAAAGTTGGGCACTTTAGTGCAGTAGAATTAGATCCTTTCTGGAACAAGGTGGAGTATAAAGAAATGTTGCCTTACTCTAATGTTGCTCTTGGTTGTTTGTTTTGTGCATCAAGAGCACTTAAACAGTTCCTCATTGCTAAGATAGACTAATACTAGTAACTCTTTGAAAATTAAACAGTTCTTTGAATTATTTATTATTGCTGAAAATATATTTTAAAAGACCCATACCCAGGTAAAAACTTTCCAATCTAAAAAAGAAAAATGTTTGATCTCAACCATTACTGAATTTGTATCCCATGCTATTTTGCTAAATCCAATTTAATTGTTCCAGAAATAAAAGTTTAGGTTTGGTAAAAGTTGCAGTTCTTAAAGGTAATGGAGAAACTCAGAGCTTGACATAATCAAACAAAGTGACTGAAACGTTTCCTCTTATTCCTCCTTCTAACATTCCTTCCAAATGCCCCTGCACAGAGTGATTTATGGATGTTTTGCCTTAAAGTTGCTGTCAAGGCTCCTCACTTGCATGGGCTCCTTTTCTTTTTTCTTTCTTTTTTTTTTTTTTTTTTGAGATAGAGTCTCACTCTTGCTGCCCAGGCTGGAGTGCAGTGGTGCGATCTCGGCTCACTGCAACCTCCGCCTCTTGGGTTCAAGCGATTCTCCTGCCTCAGCTTCCTGAATACCCCTTTCACCAAGGATCTTTCTCACCTACCCTGAAGGTTCTCTGTAGGTAAGTTCTTGACTTAATGGGTTGACTGTAGCTATATTTCTACAAGTCTTCTTTTCCATGATTTATCTTAGACAGACATCTTTTTAGAAAAATCTGTTAAGCAAATAATAAAGTGTTGGAACCGAACTGTCCATTCCCTCCTGGGCAGGGGTCGCCGCGAAGGATCACTGACACGAGATTCACAGCAGAGAGTTATTTATTACTAGCGCGCTAGGGTCCCAAGCTCTAAGTTGGCCCTGGGACCCCGACTGCTTGTTACAGACTGTTTATATAGGCAAACACAAGTTCAAACACAGCTTATGGCGCGAAATTCAAACAAAGCTTAAGGCGCAAAATGATTGGGTCTAGCTATGGCCTGAGCAAGGTGTCTTATGCTAATTGGTTAGAGCAGGACCTTATGAGGTTTTTTTCCTGGAGTTGTTGATTCCGGGAACTTCGAGGCAGGGTGGGACCTCCGGAATTGGCAGGGTGGGACCCCATGAGGTTGTTTCCCGGAATTGGCAGGGTGGGACCCTATCAGGGTGGGTCCCTATCGAGGCAGGGTGGGACCCTATCCAGAGCCACCTGGTGTTAATTTTTTCTATATGAGGCCTAGTTTCTAAGTTTTATGAGGCCTAGTTTCAAAAGTAACAACATAAGTGAGTCACTTAGAATCCCCCATAGTCATTCATGTTCATTCTGTGACCACATAACCTTATGTGATTATCATTAACCTAGGTTTTTTGTTGTCTTTTTTTTTTTTCGCTCTGTCACCCAAGCTGGAGTGCAGTGGTACAATCACAGCTCACTGCAGCCTTGAACTCCCGGGCTCAAGCGATCTTCTCACTTTGGCCTCCTAAGTAGAGAGGACTACAGGCACATGTGTCACCATGCCTGGTTAACTTTATTATTTTTAGAGGCAGCATCTTGTTATGTTGCACAGGGTGGTCTCAAACTCCTGGCCTCAAGTGATCCTCCCACCTCAGCCTCCTGAGTACCTGGGATTACAAGTGCAAGCTACTGTACCCAGCTCTAGCTTTTTAAAAGCAGTTTTATGTTGATAAAAATGTTTCATTTTACAGAGATCTACTTACTGCAACATTGTCCTACATTCGTCTCTTCAGAACATGTGTATGATGTGACTACATCAGAGCATTCAGTTGAGACAGGCAGCAGGAAGGGGCAATAGCCTGGCATTTCGGTGACACCTGGAAGGATGACCCGGTTGTTGATGCTCAGAGGTTGGTGAGGAATATTAAAGTGTCAGAGACACATCTGGCTTGTTCACCACTGTATGCTCAGTGCTTAGCGTAAGGTCTGGCAACCAGTCAGTACTTAGTTACTGACTGAATGACTAATATTGAACCTGCTGACCGCAATTGTATTTTGTAATGGTTTTGGGGCTATGGAACAACATCCTAGATAATAGCAATTACCTTATTATTTTCCACAAAGAATTCCGACTAGTTAATTGATTGATTAAACAAGTGTATATTGAGTGCCTACTATGACCAAACATAATAGGATCACTTGGGATTGACAGAGCCAAAGGAGGAAAAATCTGGAGTGTGAACAACTTCCCATCCCCATCCCAGGCCTGTACTTTATGGCCTGAGATAAATAAGAATGGCCAGGCACAGTGCCTCAGGCCTGTAATCCCAGCACTTTGTGAAGCCGAGTTGGGGCGGGTCACTTGAGGTCAGGAGTTCGAGAGAGACGAGCCTGGCCAACATGGCAAAACCCCGTCTCTACTGAAAACACAAAAATTAGCTGGGTGTGGTGGCTGGCGCCTGTTATCCCAGCTACTAGGGAGGCTGAAGCAGGAGAATTGCTTGAACTCCGGAGGTGGAGGTTGCAGTGAGCCGAGATTGCAGCACTCTACTCCAGCCTGGCAACAGAGTGAAACTCCATCTTGAAAAAGAATAGAGAAGTTGAAAAAGACATAGCCTTATTTTGTTTTTGCTGAAGAGCTGGAACATAAAGAAAAATAATACTGGGGAAGAAGTAATATTACTTAGAGAAGGCGGAAAATGAGAGCCCTCTGTTGGCTTAAGTGGCTCTGGAGGATTAGATCAAGCTCTTCCAGGAACTGGGCTCTACTTAACATTCATGGGAAATATTCTAGAGGGAGAGGTCACAACAGTACATTGTCCTAAAGAGATAGTCATTTTAGGTTTCAGTTAACATAATGTAATATATGCCTTTCTTTAGGATCAGAACACTTTGGGGGGCTCCTTGGGGCCTGATGTGAGGCACAGGGGCAAAGTCACTTGAGAAGTTTGACCCTGCGAAAGATGGAACCCAGCTTCCTCCTGACCCCGGGGCCAGTGCTACCAGGCAATAACATTTCCCAGCAAAATGCAATTAAACAAAATCTCAGAGTTGTTTTCCTTCAAATTATCTTTGATTTAATTTCTTCTTTTGTATAAAAGACAACAAATTACATTTCAGAGAATAATGTTTAGGTTATAAGGTTCCCATCAGAGCTGTTTCACAATACGTGTTTACATAATCTGAAGTGAAGGCGGCAGTGGACTGTAAAACCGGCCAGCCAGGCCAGTTTGTGTGCATGTGGGGGATTGATTTCACTTTGGATCACAAACTAATGTAACATTCTATTGTTTAGGTGTCGACTAGATTTGGATTTGGTTTTGGATATTTGAATGGGGATGAAATTGAGTTTAAAAAAACCCAAAAAACAGCACCACCACATTCTAAAAAGCAATTAAGTCAGTGCTTTGTAAAGAAAACATACAATATCAATATTTTCTGCTGTTATCAATGAGTTCAAACATTTGACACTTTGAATACTGATATTTAAATAAGTCAAATCTTTGGTGAGAAAAATTTATACATTTTTCTGTGCATCACCCAATGTGTTACTAATTATTTGCCCTATTAATCCATTGTGCTTTGCTGTCCACGATTAACAGAATAACGCAATGTGTTCAAAATGCAAAGAGAATAAATAGCATACAGAAGCATTAAACAAGTCGTAGAAAACTTATCTTAGAGGAAATTCACCAAACTAAAAGCAAATACATTTAACCTGTATGATCGTATTTGCTAGTGAAGGTACCAAATATTAAATTTTGGACACTTATTAGGAGAAACCTGAAAATGGGTCCTTGCTGCTTGACCACTCGGCTTCTTTTATCAACCCTCCTCGAGGCTCCCAACGGAAAGGGATCTGTTTCTCTAATAGCCCTCAGCATAAATTGCCTTGCATCATAATTAGGTACACAGTTCCTTTACTAGATTAAAAGTTCATTTCAGATATGAATGATGTCTTATACATCTTTATCTCCTCCAAAGCACTGGACAGAAAAGTCTTTTACTTCTATAGTTAGTAGCTGCATTGCATTTGCAAAATATACTTAATATAAAATATTTCCCTTTAATATAGTCCCCTTTTATGAATAAATTTATTCCTTACGCCAAAGCATTTTTTGGGTGTGATGATAAAATTGATTTTGGATATCACCCACAGGTGTCAAACTTAATTTTCTTTGTCCTTTCTGACTATTAGCATACCTCATATTCATATATAGAATTTCTAAGGAAGACCCCTCTAAATAATCCATATTTTATTTTATAATATCCTCAGTTGTGTGTTAAGCTAAATTCAAAAGTTAAGCATGAGAGCAAAAAGTGAAAGAAATTCAATTAGAAAATTCAAAGAGATGACAGTAGACAAAGAAGGTCTAAAATTAGTTGTGATATGAATGACTTCATATCTCATCATTCTAATATGTGGGCCAGGATATACACACTGACAAAGAGTTCTCTGACCAAGCCAAATAATAGGCCGAAAGAGTTGATCTCATGAAAAGAAACTTAAGAAGGCAAAGTCACTCAGCATAAGTCTAATACAATATTTTAGAAGTTCTAAATTATCAAGTCTTTTTTTTTTTTTTTTTGAGATGGAGTTTCATTCTTGTTGCCCAGACTGGAGTGCAATGGCGCGATCTTGGCTCACTGCAACCTCTGCCTCCCGGGTTCAAGTGATTCTTCTGCCTCAGCCTTCTGAGTACCTGGGATTATAGGCACACGCCACCACACCCGGCTAATTTTGTATTTACTATAGAGACAGGGGTTTCTCCATGTTGGTCAGGCTGGTCTCAAACTCCCGACCTCAGGTGATCTGCCCGCCTCAGCCTCCCAAAGTGCTGGGATTACAGGTGTGAGCTATGATACCCAGCCAATTTTTTTTTAATTTAATCAAAAAATTGTTTTTTTGAGACAGGGTCTTATTCTGTTGCTCAGGCTGGAGTGCAGCGGCACAATCAGGGCTCACTGATCTCCTGGGCTCAAGCAATCCTCTCACTTCAGCCTCCTGGGTACCTGGAACTATAGCTGTATGACACTGTGCCCAGTTAATTTTTTATATTTTTTATTTTTTGTAGAGACAGAGTCTCATTATGTTGTCCTGGCTGGTCTTGAACTCCTGGGCTCAAGTGATCCTCCCACCTCAGTCTTCCAAGAGCTGGGATCACAGGCGTGAACCACTGTGCCCACATCAAGCAAGTCTTCGTTTTGTTTTGTTTTTGAGATGTTTTGCTCTTGTTACCCAGGCTGGAGTGCAGTGGCGCAATCTCAGCTCACTGCAACCTCCACCTCCTGGGTTCAAGAGATTCTCCTGCCTCAGCCTCCCAAAGTGCTGGGATTACAGGCATGAGCCACCATGCCTGGCCTCACATCAAGTCTTTTAAAGAAAACAATAGCAAAGATTCACATTACCTTTTAGTTTAGTAAATACCACATTCATTGTCATATTCATTTAGTTCATTAAATGGACAAAAATACATCAAATCTTTTTTTTTCATGTGTTAAAACATTCAAATACATTATCAAAAAGCAGCAATGAAAACTCTGTCTCCATCTCCCAAAGAACTGGGATGACAGGCATGAGCCACAGTGCCCAGCCCTGTTTCTAAAGTTTTTAAAGAGAAGGAAGGTGACTGGCGATAAGCTGGGATTGAACCTAGATCACTCACAGTGCTGTCTAGCTTTTGAATCCTATGTCTCTTAACGGAGTAAGATTCTGAAATCATAAAGATTCAGGGGCTCTCAAGCACAGACAGGCACTTTCTCCATTCATTATACTCCTTTTCTAAGAGAAATTAACACAGTGATCTGATACCTACTGCAGAATTTTTCAATTAACCAAACTCCTACTACCAGCAATTTATGTGAACAAAAACTTTTGAGACTATTTCCATCAGTATAACTATGTTCAAAAGGCTATTATTAACAGCTGTGAATTAAGGTTTGTGGTGATGAAATAACATCTGAGATTGATAATATTTCAGTGGAAAAGAAAAAAAAAGATAGGTGAAGCAAATACAGCCAAGTTTTATAATTACTAAATCTAGGGGATAGGCATTGTAGGGTTCACCGTATTACTCCATATTACTTTTGTGTGGGCTTGAGATTTTCAGAATGAGACTTTTTATTAACACAAAAGAGCTTTCAGAAATACGGTTCATCATTAATATAGGTCTATGGCTTTATGAATAGGACAGAAAGCTTTGCTGAAAGAAACTAAGGCTGATCTTGAATCTGGGCTCCTTACTAGGTTTACAAAAACCATTTTTCTTTTTCAAAGGAAGGAAATAACACAAATCCATACACTATCCTGAGAGGCGAACATACAATAGATTTTTAGACTTTAGCTTAAAATTAGAGAAATCTAGTTTTTTCAGAAAAAACATCACCATGTCGTATCCTGACCTGGACACAGAGGCTGTATTACTTGGAAAACGTGAATGTGGATTCTAGTTTAGCTTTTAGTTCAGAAGAAAAAGGAAGAGTGTCAATTCCAAGGATACAGATTCCTTAATCCTTTTCTCAGATTTAAGGAGTTTTTCTTACAGGGATTTAACTCTGTACTGTCCAAAGTGTGAACCAGAGCAACTCCCGTCTTGAATAGGAGTTAGGTAAAATGAGGCTGAGACCTGCCGGGCTGCATTCCCAGGTGGTTAAGGCATTCTAGGTCACAGGGTAAGATAGGAGGAGGTCAGCACAAGATTCACGTCATAAAGATCTTGCTGATAAAACAGGTTGCAGTAAAGAAGTCAGCTAAAACCCACCAAAACCAAGATAGCAATGAGGGTCGTGACCTCTGGTCGTTCTCACTGCTACACTCCCAGCAGCGCCATGACGGTTTACAAATGCCATGGCACTGTCAGGAAGTTAGCCTATATGGTCTAACAGGGGTAGGCACAAATAATCTACCCCTTGATTAGCATATCACCAAGAAATAACCATAAAAATGGGCAGCCAGCAGCCCTCGGGGCTGCTTTGTCTATGCAGTAGCCATTCTTTTATTCCTTTACTTTCCTAATAAACTTGCTTTCACTTTACTCTATGGACTTGTCCGGAATTCTTTCTTGCGCAAGATCAAGAACTTTCTCTCACGGTCTGGATCAGGACCTCTTTCCTGTAATAGTACTGCCAGTTACAGAAGTAAGCAGATGGAGGTCTCTTTCTGAAGGTCATACCTCAAACAAAATCAATCCTTTTTTGTGGTGCAGAAACCAGTCTACCCCCAGAGGACACAAAATATGCTGGGCTGAGGCCTCTTCCTTCCTGGCCCCTTTTCTGTTTGCCTTCTCCCCTGTGGGCCCCTCAGGCTCCTCTCTGCCATGCTTTCTCCACTGGGTCTGTCATGACAGCCTACGCTGGGATCTCAGGGATCCAAAAAGCAAAAGCACCCCCTGGGTCTATGGGGACAACCATTCTTGTTCCTATGCAAAATCTGGCTTGGGGAACTGTAATTTCGATCTAAGTCACTGGTACTGGATTAGAAATAAAAGAGTCAGACAGCAACAAACTCTACTACTTTGTTTATTTTGTATACATTTCATGATCCTGGGGATTACATTGACATTACTTTTGTCTCTACTTTTTCTTCAAATAGAGATTAAGACTCAGCTAAAAATGTACTTTATTAACACTGATGCCATGAAAACTTCTTTTTAAAAATGAGGTATTTGGTTTACTGTCCCAAACAGTAGAGGTTTGGGCAAACTGCAGAAATGGTCTAGTAAGTAAGAAAATGAAAGTGAATACACTGAAACATAAAACAGAAGCAGGATTTGGCAATATGCTGCTCTGACACCCTGAGAATTTTTACTGCAGGCAAAATAAATCCACCACCTTTTATCTCTAAAAGCAAAACCCAGCATGATTTCTTCCTAGGGCATACATTTCTATTCAGAAAAGACCACAGAATAAAGAGGTGAGTTAATATGAGAAAGGTAAAGACAATAAGATCATTCTTTTTGCCCCTTTCCCCACCCCAATAAAAACATACTTATTAAGGGGCCACTATTTCCCTTGCTTTCAAATTATCTTAGAAAATATTTAGAATTACACAACAGCAGCATTTACAAGTGAATTTATATAGAACTGTTGTCAAGGCTCAAAATATCATGAGAGCTCTTGAAAAAACAGTTGAGGTATTTCACATAAAAAACTGAACAATCAGGTTAGCCACACCTAAAATGATGATGAAAACGTGAAAGACTAATTTAGGCCATGTCAGACGCTCTTCTTGGTGGAGGGATATTATATAGATGAGAGATGGGTATATGAATACAAAGGCCAGGCCACACGCTGCTCCTGAATATCTGCAAAATAAAAGCTTTTGGGGTTAATATTCATCTTGCACTTTGCTTTTTTCTGATTTACAATTAAGGTAAACAGAGTACAATTTAAATTCTCCTCAGTCTGATAGCTCAACAAAAATTAGTTTTGATTCACTTGTTGTTGACATAAAACATCTGGGTTTAAAACTTACTTTACTTGCTAAGTTAATATAAAATATGATTTCTTGCTCATCTTTATAGCATCAGATTGACAAAGACTTTTTATTCATCCCTCAAATCTCTGTAGTTCCTCTGTGTTTGGGTGATTGTGGCTACTTCCTCAGAAACATCTGGAGTTAGGCCTCCTATCTTTGATCTTTTATAAACTAATTACTCATTCTCAGTTTTTGAGGGACTGTTAGCATCCCCATTTAAGTATGAGAACAGATAAATGCTACCATGGCATTCAGCATGAATATGAAAGATAATAGCAAAAATATACTTTTTTTTTTTTTTTTTTTTTGAGACGGAGTCTCACGCTGTTGCCCAGGCTGGAGTGCAGTGGCGCGATCTCGGCTCACTGCAAGTTCCGCCTCCTGGGTTCACGCCATTCTCCTGCCTCAGCCTCCTGAGTAGCTAGGACTACAGGCGCCCGCCACCGTGCCCGGCTAATTTTTTGTATTTTTAGTAGAGACGGGGTTTCACTGTGGTCTCGATCTCCTGACCTTGTGATCCGCCCGCCTCGGCCTCCCAAAGTGCTGGGATTACAGGCTTGAGCCACCGCGCCCGGCCTGCAAAAATACTTAAACATGAGACTGTCACAGAGAAATATGCACTTTCTTCTCCTTTTCTCTATACTTGGGTTTTCTTGAGGAACAGTTAAATAGGAACTTGTAAGCCCATTATATTCAATAAGCAACTGGCTAACAATCTCCTCCTCTTGTTCCTTGTTACTTTCTTAGGTAAGAGTGTTCCAAAAAAAATGACTCACTCCTGCTGTCTATAGTAAGAGAAATGAGATCATTCTAAATCCCAATTTCCCATGAGCATTTGAGGTACAACTTTATTCCTACTCTATTCATCCTGTCACGTTTTTAGGAAAAGGATATTAAAGAAAGCCATCTAGGGTCTAAACTCTTACTTAAACTCTTACTTTTTGACTACAAATGACATTGAAATATATTTTTGAGTAGAAATGGATTAAGGAACTTAGAATGGATTAAGGATGACAAATAAAGGACCTCCCAGGTACTCCCACAAAGTTATATATATTAAAAATGACTTTTTATTTTGGATATAGAGAGGAAATAAAGTGGAAGATGATGAGAAAAAGAAAAAGAAAATGATGCCTGAGGCTAAGGGATAATGGGGCTTCTAGAATGAGTTCCTCACTAGAACAAACAGAAATGGAAGATAATGAGCATCTTAACTGATACCAAGGGGCTGTATTTGAATATTACTAGTTTTAAATACTCACAGGAATTTCACACAATTAAATTAAAACAACGACAACAACAGGAAAAGCCTAAAACTAAAGACCAATATATGTAAGGGCACCATTCCTTTACAAGGCAGTACCTTATGATCCCTCCTATGTTTGGGTAGAAACAGGCCATGATCACTCCAGCTCCCACAATAATTAGATTAAGAATCAGCACGTGGAAAATGCTAGAAGTTGAGAAGAAAGTTTGGAGGAAAGAAAAAATACAAAAATAGGCAAATTATAACGACTAATATGAGAATACAGTTCATTCTTAACATCATTAAAATAAATATGTCTTAAGCTCGATAAAATCACAGCAAAAATAGAAGGCAACAGTAGTCCTCAATTTTGGTAATGAGAAAGTGAAATTAGCTCTTTTGTGGAATTACACTGGTTAAATTTTGTAGAAGCACACTGGTAATGTGTATCAGAATTCACATTCTTTGATCTATGATTCCATTTGGAATATCTTAAGAAAATAATCCAAACAATGAAAATGCTATGAATATCAAGATATTTATGAAAAAACAGAAGAATCCTGGACACAGCAAGGCAACAATTTACTTGACAGAATATGTTGAAAATTATTTAAAATAACTTATCATTATTACCTTGTCAGGTAAAATACTATCTAGGCAATTCAGAAAAAAAGTCAGCGAGGTTTTCACTACACAAGAAAACACCAAAAACGTTTGAAAAAAAGATCAGAAGGATATACACTGAGAAGGCAGTAGTGATTTTTTTACAATTTGGGGTTTTGGATAACATTCCCTCTTTTCTATATTTAACAAACTTTTCATAAAGTGTTCAAATTACTTTTATATTAAAAGCATTATATTAAAGGGAAAGACAAAATGGGCAGGTTTTTATTTTCCAGATTTAACCACTTAAAGAAAGTGGTCATACCTCATACTTAAAGCATAAAGAAAGAACTTAAAGTTACTCACTACCATCAACAGAATATTTACTAAATACTTTAACTAGATATTAACAATTCAAGGTTTAGGAATCAATTTTGGACACAAACAAAAATAATGTAGATGAAAATTTGATGCTGAAGAAATAACTCCATTTCCCCTGAAAATGATTCTCAAAAGCCAAATGTACACATCAAAGCAACCCTTTGGGCCCAAGTTATCAGAGGTTAATTAATCCCAGATAAAGATTACAGAGAGAATTAAAAACAAAGAAAATTATTTATATAAATAAGTGGTTAGTCATATACCCTGATGAATTAGAAAGATATTAGGCTTACAGATCTTATTGTTTACCCAGAAACTCTAACCTTAAAATTGCTTCAGAGCTTTGAGGTATTGGCTGGGCCTTTGTTATTTCTGTATTATAAAAGGAAACAACTTTGTATACATAGAGGGAGGCAGTTGTACTCATCTGTATTCCTTTTCTAAAATTTTATTAATTATTATTATTTTTTTAAGAGACGGGGTCTTGCTCTGTCATCCAGCCTGCAGTGCAGTGGGGCAATCATGGCTCACTGAAGCCTTGAACTTCTGGACTCAAACCATCTTCCTGAATACCTGGGACCACAGGCATGTGTCACCATGCCCAGCTAACACCCATGTTTTCCATACTGTATTCTTTACTGCCAAACACTCTCCAAAGAATAAACAAGGTCCTCGATAAAGGAGTAGAACATTAATTTTGCTAAATCTCATGTTTGAATACACACTCTTTTAAATATTCTATGTGATCAAATAGGAAGGTCATAATAAAGCACATCTACTGTGTACTGCAGTACAGTACACTGGAAGTCCTGAGGAAAAGTACTTGTGTGGCTGACCTCAGGAGGACCTAGCTGTTTTGCCTACCAAATGCTTTTTATACTTGAATTGCAGTCAAACTATGGTCATTCAAACTCAGGTGTTGGACAGGTATTTTCCAGAAAATGAATGATATAAGCTTGTCACTGCAAGGAAAACAACTCGCAGTATTTGTTGCCAAAGATAAAATTAAAGTTTTCAAATAAAAACTAGAATTTTGGAAAACTTGTATTTGCTACCCTGAGCTTGACAGTGTTTAAAGGCTCTTATGATGAAATTAGTGATAGTATTAATGAAATTGGGTTTTGATATTGTAAAATGAAGTGTGTCAACATTTGGAAGATCCACAGAACTCAGTGAACCAATATTTTCCAAATGATCAAACAGATGTTACAAAATCATGCATGCGTAAAAGATCCAAAGTGCACGATAGACCAGTTGGTTTTAATGTCAACAAGTTTCAGATTCCACATTGCAACTCATAAGAAGCTACCACTTGTCAGGTTTTGGCACAGTATCAAAGAAGAATATCCAGAAGTGTATGAAAAGGCTATTAAAAGTACTCTTTCTTTTTCCAACTATCTATGTGAGGCTGGATTTTCTTCACAAATCTAAATGAAAACAGCATATTATAACATGGAATGCAGAAGTAGAGAGGAGAATCCAATTGTCTACTAGTAAAGCAGAAATTAGAGTTTTGCAAATGTAAATTAAAGTTTTTTTTTTTTTTTTTTTTTTTGAGATGGAGTCTTGCTATGTCACCCCGGCTGGAGTGCAGTGGTGCCATCTTGGCTCACTGCAACCTCCGCCTCCCGGGTTCAAGCAATTCTCCTGCCTCAGCCTCCCAAGTACCTGGGATTATAGGTGCCTGCCACCACGCCAGGCTAATTTTTGTATTTTCAGTAAAGATGGGGTTTCACCATGGTGGCCAGGATGGTCTCCATCTCCTGACCTCATGATCCACCTGCCTCAGCCTCCCAAAGTGCTTGGATTACAGGTGTGAGCCACCACGCATGGCCAAATTAAAAATTTTTTGAAAGCAGTTATTTTTATTTTTTTTTAATTTTAATGATGGTGGGTACATAGTAGGTGTTTATATTTATGGGGTACATGAGATGTTTTCATACAGGCATGTAATACATAATAATCACATCATGGAGACTGGGGTATCCAAGCCTCAAAAGTGGTTTTTTACAAAAATGTTACTTAACAAGTAATGGTTTTATTATTGATTTTAAAGAAATTAAAAATACTTTGCTGGGTATGGTGGCTCATGCCTGTAATACTAGCAATTTGGGAGGCCGAGGCGGGCAGATCACCTGAGGTCAGGAGTTCAAGATCAGCCTGCCCAACATGGCGAAACGCCATCTTTACTAAAAATACAAAAAATTAGCCAGGCATGGTGGTGGGTGCCTGTAATCTCAGATACTTGGGAGGCTGAGGCACGAGAATTGCTTGAACCCAGGAGGCAGGGGTTGCAGTCAGCCGAGATGCACCACTGTACTCTAGTCTGGGCAACAAGAGTGAAACTCCATCTTAAAAAAACAAAAAACAAAACAAAACAAACCTAAATTCTATTTTTTAATATTTAAATGCTGATACCTATACCTGCATAAACTAAAGCTCCTGGAGTCGTCCATACATTTTTAAGAGCATAAAGGGTCCTGAGACCAAAAATTATGCTCCAAAGTATGCACACTCTATAGAGTACTTATAACTGTTGGATAAATGAAAATGACAGTGTGTTCTTGGTGGCAGGGGAAGAACTGTAATGTGAAAACAAAAGGGAAATCTCTGACTTTTTCCAAGAAGAAAAAACATTCTTATAAAGACAGCCACAATTCTGCAAAATAATGGCAGAAAACAGGAATAATGTATTTGCTTAGCATTTTTTCATCTATGACTTCACTGTATTTATTTTCTTCGATGAATATAAATACAGTAGAGTAGAAACACAATCAGAGGCTTACACTTACTAAGCTCCAATCTTCTGGATAATAATATTAGAACTATAGCTGCTGCTATACTTATCAGTGCTTGAACCTGGTAACTCTTGACTTTTGCTTTGTTTTGAAACCAACATATTTATGGCGAAAATTATTTACTGAAGAAGCAGACTACATTAGTTCATTTTAAACAAGAACTGATTAAGACCACTTGTTTAGTTGGTTACTGTAAATGCAATTTTTTTTTCAAATTTTATTTAAAATTTTTATTTCTTTAAAAGAACTTATTCCTAATAAAAGTGGATTAGGTTCTTTTTACTAGGATGAACCTATAATAAGACTTAATGTAAGAGTAGGAGTTAGCCAAGAGTTCACAAGAAGACTGCTGGGAAACTCTGAAATGACATATAGAAATTTCTCTTGGATGAGGGTAACCAGCTTTGAACAGATTTTCAAAAGAACTCGCAACTCCTTCATCCCCAATAAGAGGTTAACAATATAGCAGTAATTTAAACTTGTTATATATCAAATAAAAATTAATTATATATCTGACCTTCAATTCTTAACAATTGATCATTTATGTAAAACTGCATAAATGTTAATGAATATAAAAGTAAGGATTGTTGGGCTCAGAAAACCATACCTTAGAAACAAAAGTTTTTCTCTGACCTTCTGAATCTCAGTCCCATTCTCCCGAAGCTAGCTTAGAAACTAGAATCCCTCTTCTTCCCCAATGTGGAAACGAAAACATTTTCCCTCAAGCTGGCCATAAAACCTAAAAATATCACTCGAATTTCCCTCTATTTCTGTGTAAAAACTAGCCATAAAGAAATGATCTGGCCTGTCTTGTTTGACTGCAGGTCATAAGACTCCCATAACAGAGGGGGTCCTGCCCCAGACTCAAATAAAAAAACATATGCTCAGAGAGGCTAAGAATCTAGACAGAGGGGCCTTGCTGGGTTTCCCCACTCAGTCTATTAGCATTAGACATGGCTGTTCACATAAACGTAATCATAAAAATGGACAATTTCCCCTGTATCTTTGGGTCTTCTTTCTAAAGGCTCCCATGTAACATAAAACCACATTCAAATACATTTATATGCCTTTTCTCCGCTTTTTTTTTTCTTTTGGAGGCAGGGTCTCATTGTATCACCCAGAGCAGTGGCGTGATCTCAGCTCACTGCAGCCCCTATCTCCCGGGCTCAAACGATCCTCCTCCTCCTACCTCAGCCTCCTGAGTAACTGGGACTACAAGCATGCCCACCATGCTCAGCTAATTTTTAAAAATGTTGTAGAGATGGAGTTTCACTATGTTGCCCAGGTTGGTCTTGAACTCCTGGGCTCAAGTGATCCACCCACCTTGGCCTCTAAAAGTGCTAGGATTACAGGCATGAGCCACTGAGCCTGGCCCTTTTTGCCTATGAATCTGCCTTTTGTCAGTCATTTTCAACAAACCTTCAGAGGGCAAAGGGGAATTTTTCCCTTGGTCCTGATAGCTTCAATGACCAATAATTAAAATAAAAGTGTTGCTTCTCATTAGCTACACATTGCCAACATAGGTACTATACATTATAAACTTCTTGACAACATGTAAATCAATAGCAATTAAATAATAAGATAAATATAAGTGGTATCAGAGCTAATTAACTATACTGGAAGGAACGAACTTTAAATCATTTTAGACAAGGGAGTGGCTTCTATTTTTAAAGCTCTTCAGGGAAGAGGACACCAATGATCTATCTTTAGTCACCACTTTCATTAGGCATTTTTATAGCAAAAGGATCAGTCACACTTTAAACTGACCTGCTTGCACAGTCATTTGTTGCTTGGCACATCTTGCTGGTCAAGAGAAGAGCCCTTACCTAGGATAAATGTCACCGAAGATATGGCCCAAAAGCTGGACACGAGCCAGGTAGCCTAAGAGTGGGTATACAGTCATCATCTGGAACAGCAGGAATATCCTTGCAATGAAGGACAGGGTGTCACTGCTAGGGAAGTTGTCTAAAAAATTCTAATCCAAGAAAGATAATGAGGTCATGTTAAAAATCAAATTCAGTACACACATTCATAAAATGGAATGTCTTCTGCTTATTTTGAACACAGGTGCTACTCCAATTGTGACTTGTGGACTAGTGCCCATCCACAACTACTTGTTAAGTATTTTTTCAAGGAGGTAAGTATAGAAATTGAGTGTTTAGAAACTTTTACAGAAATATGACATTGCCACAATTTTATTCTATTTTACAAAAGTATCAGCATGCAATTTATGTAACATTAAAGCAACAGCAAAGACAATTTTGTCCTTCACCACAGATAGATCCAGAAAGCACTGCTCTATGTGGTTAAAGGAAAATACCAGTCTGCTTTAAAGATTTAAAGAGCTAATTTAATGCAGTGTTATTTTACCCTCTCTGGCTCTCTTGCTTTCCTCCTCTGAAGCACTGTAAGCACTTTTGATGTAAAGATGACAGAATAAGGTGAGAGTATGTCTATCACCTACTGCATCATTGTTTATCACTAAATTGAAAAGGATTTATCTCTTCTTTCTTTCATGACCCTTTTCTCCATTTTGGTTTGGTATCTTAAAAAAAGTTAATTACGCAGAATTTTTATCTTTTCTTTCAAATACAAATATTACAAATATTCCTATTCCCAAGGGAGTAGGCTTTGTATGAGTTTGTTCATATCAGGGAAATTTCCAGCAAACATTTGGCTGCCAAAGAACTTCTGGAGTCAAGGAAATCAAGAAAATAAGAACATGTCCAAGCTGCCATAATAGCAGTAATTCAAACTTATTTTTCTTATAAAGATGAGAACACTATTAACATTATTCTGCTGAAATAACCATTATAATTCAGCTGTAATAAATCACATGTATATTCCATTGCACTCTATAAGAGGAATTTCTTCTGACCAGAAAGTCACTTGCGAAATGTTGTTTTTTGTGAGAAACTCTTCAGTCACTTATAACTAAAGACTATACGACTGCTAAGTTTTTGATGGGTTAAATCAAAGAAAATATTAGTTACGGCAATCTTTTATTAAAATATCTTTTTCTTTTACTCTATCTCTCTTTTTTTTTTTTTAAACCCTCTGGTAACTCATAGAACATCTCTCTCTCTTTTTTTAACAGTCAAATACTCTTTTTTTGTTTTGCTGCCTGTCGCTCAGTATAAGAATGAGAGTCTGATTAATCATTAGGGTCTGATAAACTAAGACTCTATCCAGGGCATTCCTGATGTGGGCTTTAAAAAATAGGGAGTTCATTCAATGTATTTTCTGTGAGGTTTTATAACTACATGAGAACTATTCATAACAGTTCCCCACAAAAAGAGAAATATATGTACATAATAGACATTTATTTGAGTACCACAAGGTGCCTGGCACGTAGTACATTATCTCAGAGTCCATCTAAAAATCAAATGGGGTACTTATTGTACTATTTAATGGAAAAGAAAAATAAAGCTCAGAAAGAAAAGGGAAGGTGCCTAAATTCCCATACTTGGAGTAGATAGCAGAGATGGCATTAAAACCCAGGTCTATCTGATGTTATATCTTGCCACTGTATCACCCTGCCTACTATAAATACATGAAAGTGTACACAATCACACAGAGAGGCTACACCGTGCCTTACCTGCTCAATACAATCTTTGGATAATGGTGGTGAAGGAAATGAAGCAAAAACCAGGACTCCAATATAGAGATAAGTTAACGTCACTAGCATATAAGCAATGCACAGGTCCCTCACCTGTAAATACAGAAAAAAAGTCCCATAATACTGAAGAACCTTGCAGTAAGTCTACCTGAATAGGCTAAGAAGACTAACAAATAAATACAAAATTTGTCTTTTTACCTTGTACGTGTGTATATATTTCTAGATATTCAATTTGTTCACAGAAAGTAGTTAAAACAAAATCCACATACTTTACAATTAGTCTGCCAATTTTTTTAAAAAAGGTAGTCTGAAGTATGTAGACTAAGCTACCTGTTGGCAGACTTAGAAGTTAACACAAACAGTGGTTTAACATGGCTGAAATTCTGACTTAATTTCAAAAGATAATTTAGTTGCCAAATTACAAAATACTATAACTACAATAATAAAGCTAAGGGACAATAAGAAAGTAAGCATAAGCCACTTCAGTATGGTCTGCAACATTTTAGAACTTCTTCCTTTGGTAAATTAACTTATTAAAATATGCCTAGACCACAGCAGAGTAGAACATACTAAAATATATTTAATAAAAAAAGAAAGCTAAAGAAGAGACAATAAGCAGTATTAAAGGCAAGCTTAATAAATCTAAACAGTAAACAAAAGGAAATCAAAAGGCAGCTGTTCAAACAGCTGCACAATGTTACTGGAATCAGCAAACAAATGCAGAACATTGGCCGGGCGCGGTGGCTCAAGCCTGTAATCCCAGCACTTTGGGAGGCCGAGACGGGCGGATCACGAGGTCAGGAGATCGAGACCATCCTGGCTAACCCGGTGAAACCCCGTCTCTACTAAAAATACAAAAAACTAGCCGGGCGAGGTGGTGGGCGCCTGTAGTCCCAGCTACTCGGGAGGCTGAGGCAGGAGAGTGGCCTAAACCCGGGAGGCGGAGCTTGCAGTGAGCTGAGATCCGGCCACTGCACTCCAGCCCGGGCTACAGAGCAAGACTCCGTCTCAAAAAAAAAAAAAAAAAAAAAAAAAAAAAAAAAACAAATGCAGAACATTAAATAAAGTGGACCGCTTTCTTCTACTGCGGTTCCCACCCTCCCAACCCCCCATCTCCATGCAAAGTAAAAATCTCCAAGACATTTAATGTAGCCAGCTGTCAGATCCAAACAGAACAGATTCTCCAGCTCAAATATCTGGTCTTCATCGCCACTAAAGTTATGGCCAAAGAATTCAGCACAATTAAATTATGGTAACAAGCCTATTCATTTTTCATTTTAAACAAAAATTACTTTGAAAGCTAAGGAAACAAATTGGAAAAAAATAAACTTAAAAACATTTGATAGCACAATAAAAAAAAACTGGGACATTTGGTATTAGGGAACATTTCTGATTTTTTGGATTACTTTCTTCCTTAAATGGGCTAGCTAACATAGTAGAGTTTTATAAACTTGACTGTTGACAAATTCAGTTAAAAAGCAAGTAACAAGTTATGAGAAATCTTAAGGTCAGGTCTAAATTGACAATCAGCTTGAAAGTAAATCAAGGGTTTTAAACCCTAAATTAGATGGTGGATAAGCTCATGGAGCTAAAGGCTTATGCAGATTGGTTCCAGTCCTCTCAAAATGCTTCTAATTGCTTAGGAATGAGGAAGAGGATGACCAAACCTCCTGGGGGGTTTTCAAAATCATTCCTCTTGAGTTCATGAAGCTCTAGGTCTGACGGGAGGCCAGACTTCAGTCACCCCTAGGGTTGCCTCATGATCTTGTGTGGGATGAACAGCAATGAACCAGGTCAAATCTACTTTTTTGTCAGAGTAGTAGTTTCCCATTATGATGTTTGAAAGTCATTCTACACTCAACCTACTCAATGCTACTCAAGAACAGAGGTAGCCTTGTAAAAAAATCTTGGGAGGCAAAGCAGCTGGGCTTGAGACAGCTCTCTGTAAAGTAGGACAGCCACCATTCCATAGACAGTTTTCAGCTTATCTACTACCTGATCACCGCGTTATTTTGGTCTGACTTCTTGCAAAGAAGTGTACCATAACACACTTCAGGGGAAATCTGATTAAGATGCAAAGGCTATGGTGCAGAGCTTCCAATAAGACTTTTCCCCTCTGCTTCTCTGTTCTCACGGCACTATATACATATCTCAAATACAGCAATGACAGTATTGTGACAGTCATTAATTTTTATTATAAAAGTAATCCATGTGCATGATATAAAGAATTTCAAGTGGAGATAAAATACGTCCCTTGACATCCCTAAAATAGCCAAGGTTAATAGTTCTTGTATCATGTTGGTATTTTAATTTTTCTCTAAATGTGTCTGTACCACAAGACTCTGGGATTCTGAGGACAGGGACCATGTCTTTTTCTTCTTTGTATCCCCAATACCCAGGACCACACCTAGTACATAGGAGGAATGTGGTAAATGTAGATAAAGAATAATAGCCACATTGGTTTTATTAACTGCTTGTAGGTGCCAGGCTCTATTGCTAAGCACATTACAAGTGTCATCTCATTTAATCCTCATTGCAACCTTATAATGTAGATACTGTCATTTTCTTCATTTTACAGATGTAAACTAAGTGCAGCAAGGTTACAAAACTCGTTTGTGGCTGCAAAGTGGGTATCTGGTGAAACCAATATTCAAATCAAGATCCTTTTAGTTCCAAACTGCAGGTCCTCAGCTACTATGATGGAGAGCTGACCAGTCTCCAATGCAGTTGTGTCACAGTTAATAAACAATAATAATAAAAAAAGAGAGGTAACAAGTTATGAGTAATAACTATACAACAGAACACATACAGGGATGCTTCCATTTTGAGACACTAAAATCAGGAAAGTTCTATTTCATAGTACTCCAACATACCTTCAGTAAAAGTAGCTCAGGAGCTACATACGTGTTTTCATCTGAATACTCCGATGAACAGAAATGATGCTTTTATTATAAAAGCAGCTGAGGTTTAGCATGACGCTGGGAAATATGCCACTTAGGAACAGTATACACATATGTGGGCTTTGCTATTCTCTGGCTCAAACACAAGCCATTACTAAAGATATAGTTCGGCCTAAAGATACAGCCTCTTGAAAGCCCATTTAATGGAACAGCATAGAAAAAAAGCTATTCTTTAGAAAATGAGGCTCAAAGTAAAAAATATATTTAAAAAGAGACACAAGTGACAATATAAACTGGTAATTATGTCAAGAAGCCTATACATTAATAAGGTAACCGATTCTGCCTTGTGAATAATAAATGGCTGGCAGGGTTGACGGTAGAAAACTAACGACAGGTAGAATGCCAAGTCAGAATGAAAACTGGATCTACAACAGGCCCAGAAGTGGGTTTGGGAGCACATTCTATTTGTCAGACATGGTTTATTATTTGTTTCACATACCGTTCATAGTGAAAATACTATCCAGTGGAGCATTTACTAACAAAAATGACAGAAACTGACCACACAGACTGACCCCAAACATTTACATAACTTCTCCTGGTATATAGCCAAGTAAACCACAGATGCATATGAAGAAGGAAAAAGTAAATAACAAATCATGATATAAGGCATTTCAAATTGTTTTAAAGAACAAAGCAGGGTAATACAACTAAACACAGACAAAACAAAACTAAACAAAAGAAACACTTAGAGGTTCTGATTCAAATACAATGAGAAAATATCAAGAGGTCAATCCACACAACCAGGAGGGTTATAGGAACTACATATTCTGGTGATAAACTAGTTGGATGGTCTTCAGCTCCCTAATCCCCCTTTTTTGGCAAGATATGACAAAAGAATAGGAACGATGGCCGGGTGGGGTGGCTCACGCCTGTAATCCCAGCACTTTGGGAGGCCGAGGCGGGTGGATCACCTGAGGTCAGGAATTCAAGACCAGCCTGACCAACATGGAAAAACCCCATTTCTACTAAAAATACAAAATTAGCCAGACGTAGTGGTGCATGCCTGTTATCCCAGCTACTTGGGAGGCTGAGGCAAGAGAATTGCTTGAACCGGGGAGGCAGAGGTTGCAGTGAGCCAAGATTGTGCCACTGCACTCCAGCCTGGGCAACAAGAACGAAACTCCGTCTCAAAAAAAAAAAAAAAAAAAAGGAATAGAAATGATATCCCATTTACACATATAACAAATTACATTTGATGGAAAAAAAAACTGTATGAAATGAAGTTGAACTTGGAAAACCTAGAAAATTTGATCACTACACCTATTTGGGAGTTTGTTTCTTTCTTTGCAAATATCTTTAGTTCCAAGTCCAGTTATAATTTATATAGAAGACGAGGACTTTTCTATTCTTTTGTCTTCTTTTCTATTTTCAAACTTTTGTTTACTGAGCTTGGAATGATCCAGTATCCACATTATGAATTCAGAGTCCCTGGCAAGCTTTACATTTTTTGACTTTAATCTCAAGAAAATATTATGCCATGATATTAACAGGACTTCTTTCAAATTACTTACTGAGGCTGGGCGCGGTGGCTCAAGCCTGTAATCCCAGCACTTTGGGAGGCTGAGACGGGTGGATCACAAGGTCAGGAGATCGAAACCATCCTGGCTAACATGGTGATACCCCGTCTCTACTAAAAAATACAAAAAAAAAAACTAGCAGGGCGAGGTGGCGGGCGCCTGTAGTCCCAGCTACTCGGGAGGCTGAGGCAGGAGAATGGCGTGAACCTGAAAGGTGGAGCTTGCAGTGAGCTGAGATCCGGCCACTGCACTCCAGCCTGGGCCACAGAGCGAGATTCCATCTCAAAAAAAAAAAAAAAAAAAAAAAAAAAAAAATCAAATTACTTACTGAAACCTGCTGAAAGGTATAATCATTAAATAAATCAAATGACAAAGTTTTTCTCAGAATATAGTACCCATTTAGCTAGATTTTTGCTAACATATAAGCCAATTTCAGTATAATCAAAAAGACAGTATATATATTTACATATAGTCAAAGTGTTTAGAATGTTGCTGGCACATAGTGCTTCATAAATGTTAGCTTTATCCTTAGCAATTATTAATATTTTAAGAAGTTAACATAAAGTACAACTAGTTTTTTGAAAGGTAGACCATCACTTCATAACCCAATTTCAATTAAGACAGTTTAAAAAAAACAAAACAAAACAACCATTTAAACCTTTGTGTGTGTGTGTTTTTTTTTTTTTTTTTTTTTGAGATGGCGTCTCGCTCTGTTGCCCAGGCTGGAGGGCAGTGGCATGATCTGAGCTCACTGCAACCTCTGCCTGCCGGGTTCAAGTGATTCTCCTGTCTCAGCCTCCCAAGTAGCTGGAATTGCAGAGGCCCACTACCATGCTTGGCTAATTTTTGTATTTTTAGTAGAGACGGGGTTTTGCCATGTTGGCCAGGCTGGTCTCGAACTCCTGACCTCAGCTGATCCAACTGCCTCAGCCTCCCAAAGTGCTGGAATTACAGGCGTGAGTCACCACGCCCAGCCATTTAAACCTTTGCTTTTAAGCCTTTGTTTTAAAAATAGTTTCCACAAGTGACAAAAGGTGAATCAAATTGTATTAGCTGAACCTAACATAATAGTTCTACAAAGTCCTCATCCTAATACTAAGTGGAAAGAATTCATTTTATGGTATTTACATATGAAATACGGATTTCAAGGCCCACTGAGTGTTCTACTAAGAAAGGCAAAGACATGTCCTCAGTCCTTGGGAGACCATGAACCAAGAACGCCCATCTCAATCCAGCCCTGAGCTTCTCACAGTGGGGCATATACACCTCCAGATAAACTGGTGTGACTTTCCAGAAAAGCAATTCAACTTGAGAATTCTGGCGAGTGAAAAGTTAAGCACAGACAGTCCTCACTTTGCAGGGTGGTATGAGATTATAAAAATTACTATGCAACCTGAAACTGCAAAGTGATCACAATAATCAATGGGAAAAACATGCAATTGTTCTATGATCTTTAACAATTGTCAAAACATTAAATATTCTGTTATAAATGTGTAAGGAAAAGTAAAACATTTCTAAAAGTACATTGCAATGTCAGAAATATTGAGCTTAAAATATTTTGTTTTGTAAAAACATACCAAGAGTAGTCTGAACTACGTTTGCCTCCTTCTTCTCATTGTATAACTTAACAAAATGTAGCAGGCATCTTTTCCATGCCTTGGTGAACCGTCATACTCCTTTATCCCAACTGTGCACCAGCTTCTAACATTTCATCTTTTGTGCTTTCAATGTTGTGAGACATCTCTGAGAATTCAATTAATGTGAAGTTTTCTGACAACTGCACTTCCTCTGGGATATGTTCATTCTTGTAATCATAACCACTTTCCAAATGCATGTTGATAAGCTCACCTTCCTTAAGTTTCTCTGGCTGCATATCTGGAGTATCTTGTATAGCAGCAGTGTCAACATTTCCACAGTTGGCTATTTCTTTTATAACTCTTTATATAGAGTTGAATTCAAATTTCACTTCTTGCATTATTGTTTTGTTTCATTGTAACACTTTCACTTTGTTTGACAATTCCTTGTTCAAGTATCCATTTTTTGTAAAATATATCAGTTTATCACTGGGAGACAAGGAGTTAACACAACTATCTGCTTTGCAGACTGTACAGTGAAAACCATACACAGTGACCAGTCATTGACAGACTTTGAAAGAAGTTATGTGATTGGTTACTAATTATCACATGCACTTTTTATTTATGCAGTGCTTTGTGAAGTGAGGGCCAGCAGCTACTACTTTACAAGTACTAATAGTTAAAATTCTGACCTTGCCTGTGCCCGACCGGAGCCAGCGGTTCTTCAAGCACCCAGCATCCAGCGAGACGCGCAGCGCACCGATGGAGGGGACACGGGCAGAGCAATGGTAGCCAGGCTCGGCTGGGGCTGCTGCTGCTGGCACTGCTCCTACCCACGCAGATTTATTCCAATGAAACAACTGTTGTAACAGTTTCAAGTAGCTCCTCCCAGAATACTTCGACTGCCCCAAATCCAGCTAATGCCACCACCAAGGCGGTTGGTGGTGCCCTGCAGTCAACAGCCAGTCTCTTCGTGGTCTCACTCTCTCTTCTACATCTCTACTGTTAAGAGACTCAGGTCAAGAAACATCTTCTAAACTTCCCCATCTTCTAAACCCAATCCAAATGGCGTTTGGAAGTCCGATTTGGCAAGGAAAAACAGGTCTTCTTCGAATCTACTAATTCCACACCTTTTATTGATATAAAATGTTGAGAATCCCAAATTTGATCGGTTTGAAGAACATGTGAGGATCCCAATTTGATCAGTTTGAAGAACATCTAGTTTGAAGAACTAGATGATGGATGACAATATTAAATCTGCTGGTGTTTCATGTATAAGATGAAGGAAAGGCAACATCCAAAATAGCTAAGACATGATTTCCTTGAATGTGGCCTAAGAAATACTACCTTGAAAATAAGAATAGTGGCCGGGCGCGGTGGCTCAAGCCTGTAATCCCAGCACTTTGGGAGGCCGAGGCGGGTGGATCACGAGGTCAGGAGATCGAGACCATCCTGGATAACATGGTGAAACCCCGTCTCTACTAAAAATACAAAAAACTAGCCGGGCGTGGTGGCGGGCGCCTGTAGTCTCAGCTACTTGGGAGGCTGAGGCGGGAGAATGGCGTGAACCCGGGAGGCGGAGCTTGCAGTGAGCCGAGATCACGCCACTGCACTCCAGCCTGGGAGCACAGTGAGACTCCGTCTCAAAAAAAAAAAAAAAAAAAGAAAATAAGAATAGTAATAAAGGATGTGATTGTGGAATGGAGATTCAGTTTTCATTTGGTTCATTAATTCTATAAGGCCATAAAACAGGTAATATAAAAAGCTTCCATGATTCTATTTATATGTACATTAGAAGGAATTTCCAGGTGTTACTGTAATTCCTCAATGTATTGTTTCGACAGCACTAATTTAATGCCGATATACTCTAGATGAAGTTTTACATTGTTGAGCTATCGCTGTTCTCTTGGGAACTGAACTTACTTTCCTCTTGAGGCTTTGGATTTGACATTGCATTTGACCTTTTACGTAGTAATTGACATGTGCCAGGGCAATGATGAATGAGAATC
The DNA here is from genome assembly GCF_049350105.2 of Macaca mulatta. Classification (NCBI taxonomy): domain Eukaryota; kingdom Metazoa; phylum Chordata; class Mammalia; order Primates; family Cercopithecidae; genus Macaca; species Macaca mulatta. Next base: position 63,450,555 of record NC_133411.1, read on the forward strand.
TACCCCCAGGTCCAAGCATTCTGAGCAACTCTTGATTATCCATATAGTCAAATGGTAGGCATTTCCTATCACCTATTTCCATTCAACAAGAGTGCTACATTCATTTAGCTAAACAGATTCCAAAGAGTAGAACTGCATTGACCGTGACTAATTTCAAAATACTTTTTTTTTTATTATTATTTTTTAGATGGAGTCCCACTTTGTCACCCAGGCTGGAGTGCAGTGGCGCAATCTCAGCTCAGTGCAACCCTCTGCCTTCCGGGCTCAAGCGTTTCTCCTGCCTCAGCCTCCCAAGTAGCTGGGATTACAGGCACCTGCCACCATGCCTGGCTAATTTTTGTAATTTTACTAGAGACAGGGTTTCACCATGTTGCCCAGGCTGGTTTCGAACTCCTGACCTCAGGTGATCCGCCTGCCTCGGCCTCTCAAAGTGCTGGGATTATAGGCTTGAGCCTCCGTGCCCAGCCGTCAAAATGCTTATTTCTGTATTTGTTGAATACTTTTTACAATTAAAAAAAAAGATCTGTTTTGAAGGCAAAACTGCAAATCTTGAAATTAAAAAGGCAAAGATGTAAAGGAATCAAAACTATAAATCAAGTATTTGGGAAGTGAAGACTGGAAGCTAATTTGCATTAAATTCACAAAAACTTTTATACTCTTTCTGTATATACTTTTTTTTTTTTCTTTAAAAAACAATTTTGGATCAGAATAGCCACATTTGGAACACTTTTTGTTATCAGTCAATATTTTTAGATAGTTAGAACCTGGTCCTAAGCCTAAAAGTGGGCTTGATTCTGCAGTAAATCTTTCACAACTGCCTCGACACACAGAAACCTTTTTAAAAATAGACACTTGCCGAAGTCTTTTGTTCGCATGGTCACACCCTGATGCTTAGATGTTCCAGGAATCTAATATGGCCACAGTGGTCTCGATGACCAAAGTCATTTTTTTTCATCTTTAGAAAATTACATGGGAACAAACAGATTAAACACATCTGAAGCTACTGTGTGTGTGAATGAATACTCTTTTGCTTTATTCCAGAATGCTGTACATCTATTTTGGACTGTATATTGTGTTTGTGTATTTATGCTTTGATTCATAGTAACTTCTTATGTTATGGAATTGATTTGCATTGAACACAAACTGTAAATAAAAAGCAAGAAAAGGCTGAAAAAAAAATAAAATTCTGTGGTAACTGACGTTTGAACAAATGTTGTTAGGAGGAACTGATGTATTTTAACTAAACCAGATTAATGAAACTGGTGCATGTAAGAACCATGCAACATGAGAACTGCCTGTAATTTAACTCATTTTGAGCCCCTCCTCTTTCCCTTTTCTTTTTTGAGGTGGAGTCTCACTCTGTCGCCCAGGCTGGAGTGCAGTGACGCGATCTCGGCTCACCACAACCTCCACCTCCCGGGTTCAAGCGATTCTCCTGCCTCAGCCTCCCGAGCAGTGGGTACTACAGGCACGTGCCACCACACCCGGCTAATTTTTTGTATTTTTAGTAGAGATGGGGTTTCACTGTGTTAGCCAGGATGGTCTCAATCTCCTGACCTTGTGATCCGCCTGCCTTGGCCTCCCAAGGTGCTGGGATTACAGGCATGAGTCACCGTGCCCAGCCTGAGACTGTTTTCTAGTAAGACAAACAAATAATGAGCATGATAAAAATATGTGTAAATGTTTAAGATAAAACATGACACTTCAGTAAGATTGTGTTTGTCTTCCCCAGATTTCTAGGTACACGAGGTTGTTCTGTTATTAGGGAGACTTTGGTGGTAAAGTTTGAGAAACACAGCCTTATGGATAGGATCATCCAATATATGAGAATTCTACTTAACAACATGAGTTTCTAGGGCACTTGGGCTAACTTGGCTTACAAGAACAGACTGTAAATATCAGGAAAGAAAGGGTAAGAGGGGTAAAAATACTAAAAATTTCCAGCCTCTGTTTTATGTTAGATCATGTTAACATCACAACCCTGATAGGTAGCTATCATTTTACATATGACAAAAATGAAATTTGAGGTAAGTTCACCAAATAGGAAGTATGAAAAATCCAGATTGACTCAAGTCCAACTCCATTTACAGGTAACATGCTACATGTATGGTCAGTAAAGATGAAGATGGAAAAGCTAAATTTATATTTTTGCTTTAGAGAGCTTACTTCCTCTACTTAGAAAGGTTTTTGCCTTCTTAATGACTGCCAAACATTACCCCTTACTCAAAGCCTTCTCAGAATCTCCAGGCACAGCAAATCCTTCCTTCTCCTGCATTTCAGTAACAACTGTATAGACCTCTATCAGAACTTCATTATGACTTTTGTTTACAAGGTCAGAAGCTGTTAAATTGACCACAAAATCTGCAGACAAGCCAACAAGTAACTGGTTAACTTCTGTTTGCCTTGGGTTTAGTTTGCTTTACTTTTTCTATTGTCTAAGGTAGAAAGTTAGGTTTTTGAGATCTTCATTTTTAGTGTAGGTGTTTACAGCTATACATTTCCCTATAAGCACGCTTTAAGTAAACTCAAAGTATTTCTGATTTTTCTTGTGATTTCTTCTTTGACCCATTGGTTATTTAAGAGCATGCTGTTCAATTTCCACAATTTGTGAATTTCCCAAATTTCTTTCTGTTATTGATTTGTATCTTCATTATGGTTAGAGAACATACTCTGTATGACTTAAATCCTTTCACACATATTGAGAATTGTTTTATGACCCAGCATATAGTCTATCTTGGAAAATGTTCTTATGTATTTAAGAAGAATGTGCATTCCGCAGTTGAGAGAAGACTTTTTGTAAATACATATTAGATTAAGTAGGTTGACAGTGTTTTTCATGCTTCATCTATCCTTACTTATTTTCATCTATTTGTTCTATCAGTTACTTGAAGGAGGGTGATAAAATGTCCAATTACAATTGTGGATTTGTCTACTTCTCTTTTCAGTTTGGCAACTGTTAACTCATTTATTTTGAAGCTCTGTCACTGGGTGCATATACATTTAGGATTATTATGTCTTCTTGATGAATTGATCCCTACAGATCATTATGTAAGGTTCCTCTTTATCTCTGGCAATACTCCCAGTTCTAAAGTCTATTTTGTCTGATATTAATTTGGCCACTCCAGCTTTCTTATGTTTAATATTTGCATGGCATATCTTTATGTTTAATATAAATTCCTTGTAGACAACATATAGTTAGGCTTTGTGTTTTAACAAGTCTGAAAATCTCTTTTAATTAATTAAGTTATTTATTTGAGATAGAGTCTCGCTCTGTTGCCCAGGCTGGAGTGCAGTGGCATGATCTCCGCTCACTGCAACTTCTACCCCTTGGGTTCAAGCGATTTCCCGCCTCAGCCTCCTGAGTAGCTGGGATGACAGGTGCACACCACCATGCCTGGCTAATTTTTGTATTTTTAGTAGAGACAGGGTTTCACCATGTTGGCCAGGCTGGTCTCAAACACCGGGCCTTAAGTTATCCGCCTGCCTCAGCCTCTCAAAGTGGTGGGATTACAGGTGTGAGCCGCTGTACCCAACCTCTTTTAATCTTTTAATTGCAGTGTCTTTAAATGTAATTATCAACACAACGGGTTTAAACTTACTATGTTGCTATTTGTTTTCTATTTGTCACATCTATTCTTTGGTTCCTTTTCCATGGCTTCTTTTGGATCAGGTATATTTTGTTTGTTTTTTTGAGATGGAGTCTGGATCTGTTGCCTAGGCTGAAGTGCAGTGGCGATCTTGGCTCACTGCAACCTCCATCTCCCAGGTTCAAGCAATTCTCTGTCCCAGCTTCCTGAGTTGCTGGGATTATAGGCGTCTACCACCACGCCCGACTAATTTTTGTATTTTTAGTAGAGATGGGGTTTCACCGTCTTGGCCAGGCTGGTCTTGAACTCTTGACCTCGGGATCCACCTGCCTTGGCCTCCTGAAGTGCTGGGATTACAGGCGTGAGCCACTGTGCCCAGCTGCATTTTTTTTTTTTTTTAAGATGAGGTTTCACTCTGTTGACCAGACTAGAGTGCTGTGGCATGAACACAGTTCACCACAGACTTGGCTTCCTGGGCTTAAGCAATCCTGCTGCCTCAGCCTCCCAAGTAGCTGGGACTATAGGCATGTGCTACCAAACTGGGCTAATTTTTTCTGTAGAGACAGGGTCTAACCATGTTGCCCAGGCTGGTCTCAAATTCCTGGGCTCAAGTGATCTTCCTGCCTCAGACTCCCAAAGTGCTGGTATTATAGGCCTGAGTCACCATAGCTAGGGTATCTTTAAAAGATTTTACCACCATTAATGGCTTATTAGCTATACCTCTATTTTTTCAGTGGTTACTCTATGGCAGGCACCGGCGAACTATGACTCACGGGCCAAATCTTGTCTGATGTCTATTTTTGTGAACAGTTTCATTGAAACAATGCCATCACCCATTTGTTTATGTATTATCTATGGCTGCTTTCATAACATAACAGCAGAGTTGGGTAGCTGGAACAAAAACCATATGGCCTACAAGGCCTGAAATATTTATCATCTGAACCTTTATAGAAAAATTTGCTGACCACTGCTCTATGGTTTAAGTTTAAAAATTAAGATCTTGTGACAAAATTGCCTAATTGTACCCCAAATATAAAGTGGCTCAAATACTGACTTAAAAAGTTTATTCTCAGGAGATACAAAAGTCAATTCCAAAGATAATTACTCACATTGTTTTCTTGTTTCTTGTTGTTCTTCAAGAGTGTGATGATACAATTATGAATAAAAAAAGCAAGGGTAAGCACTCCAGTCAGCTGTGGAAACTGAAATCTTATCTCTAGGAGAAAAATAAAAACAAACACATTAAAACTGACAGTTAGAAAATGAGTAGTGGTAGCCAACAGTTGATTACTAAAAATCAGTTGTCACTGTTTTATCCAGGGAATGAGAATATTAAAATGTCTTTAAAAAGTTCCTCAAGGCCAGCATTATACTTGGGCAAAGCACTCAAAAGGGGGAAAAAAAAGTATGCTCTGGCTGGGTGTGGTGGCTCACACCTGTAATCCCAACACTTTGGGAGGCCAAGGTGGGCAGATCACCTGAGGTAAGGAGTTTGAGACCAGCCTGGCCAACATGGTGAAACCTTGTCTCTAGTAAAAATACAAAAATTAGCTGAGCGTGGTGGCAGCAGCCTGTAATCTCAGCTACTTGGGAGGCTGAGGCAGGGGAATCGCTTGAACCTGGGAGGCAGAGGCTGTAGTAAGCCGAGATCGCGCCATTGCATTGCGGCCTGGGTGAAAGAGCAAAACTCCATCTCAAAAAAAAAAAAGTATACTCTGTGCAGGCGCTTTGTATCAATTATTCCTATTTGAGGTCATACAATTGGTATGGGGAAGGGCAGGATTCAAATTTAGGCTCTGTCTGACTTTAAAGTCCTTCATTTTTTTAACACCTGAATTTGCCAGAAAATTACCTCTAGAAAAGGAATTATGAAAGGGCAAACTGGTCATTTAACATTCTTCACTGACAAATCTAAAAAACATTATTTAAAAATAATAGAAATAAATGTCCACCTACAGGGGATTCATTAAATTGAGATACAGTTGTGCAGTGGTATACAGTATCAAAAATTATGTTGTAGAGGCAGTTTCTTTTTTTCCCTATGATTGAAATAGCATACATACTGTGATTTTACTTTTTATTGTTTTATTCTTTTTGAGATAGGTTCTCACTCTGTTACCCAGGCTGGAATGCAGTGGCACAAACACGGCTGACGACAGCCCCAACTTTCTGGGCTCAAGTGATCTTCCTGTCTCAGCTTCCCTGGCAGCTAGGATTATAGGTGCATGCCACCACAGCCAGCTAAGTTTAAAAGAATTTTTTTTTTTTTTTTTTTTTGTAGAGACAGGGTCTCGCCATGTTGTCCAGGCTGGTCTTGAACTCCTGGGCTCAAGTAAAACTCCCACCACAACCTCCCAAAGTGCTGGGATTACAGGCATGAGCCACTGTGCCCAGCCTACTTTTACTTCTAAAATATATGTGTGTGTATAGATGTGTGCATGCAAAGAAAAAAGACTGGGGGAGGGGGGGAGTATCCACAAAAATATAAATAGTGGTTACATCAAGTTATGCAATTTATTTTAAATTAACCACTTACCTATAATCTCTAAATGTTCTGCAATAAACACAAAGCTACTTTATTTTATTTTATTTTATTTTATTTTATTTATTTATTTTTTTTGAGACGGAGTCTCACGCTGTTGCCCAGGCTGGAGTGCAGTGGCGCAATCTCGGCTCACTGCAAGCTCCGCCTCCTGGGTTCACGCCATTCTCCTGCCTCAGCCTCCTGAGTAGCTAGGACTACAGGCGCCCGCCACCGCGCCCGGCTAATTTTTTGTATTTTTAGTAGAGACGGGGTTTCACTGTGGTCTCGATCTCCTGACCTTGTGATCCGCCCGCCTCGGCCTCCCAAAGTGCTGGGATTACAGGCTTGAGCCACCGCGCCCGGCCACACAAAGCTACTTTAAAGTGAGAATAAAAGAACACTGCAAAAGCACTGCCAATTTCTGTATTGAGGACTGCTAATAGAAGGAAAAAAATTGATTTTATGTAGAATAAAACCATGATTTAATTGAAAATACTGCTGGTCTAGGCAAACCCATCTCAGGGGATTCCTTAGTGTAAAAAGTAGAAATGTATAAAAAATCCACTGATTCTGCTATATTATTTTAGAAAAAGAAGAGAAAACAAGAATCAAGCACTAGCTCTAAAATAAAATAAATAAATCGAAATAAAATAAGATTAGTTTTCAACACATTCTTTTTAATTTAGCTGAATTTCCTGTCTCTCAGAGTAATCAATTCTATTACTTAGTTAAGATACCCTGTAAAGCAATTTGTTATTTCATCCTTTTCTATCTTTTCTAATTAAGGCAAGTAAGACCACTGTTAGGTTTCTAACTTGTCATATTACAGTGGGTAAATAGTCAGCTTTTTCCCATTAACTACCAAAAGCTATCTTTTTGAGAAAATTTCTTGAAAACCTGAGACTCTTTTTAACAGCACTATTGAAATAAAATTCATGTTTCACCCACTTAAAGTGCACAACTAGTTTTTAATTGAACAGTATATTCACAGAGTTGTACAACCATAACCACAGCACTTCATTCCTTTTCTATTGCCAAATAATATCCCATTGTACAGATATACCACATTTTAGCCAGGCGCAGTGGCTCACGACTGTAATCCCAGCACTTTGGGAGGCTGAGGCAGGCAGATCACCTGAGGTCAGCCTGGCCAACATGGTGAAACCCTGCCTCTACTAAAAATACAAAATTAGCTGGGCATGGTGGTGCACGCCTGTAATCCCAGCTACTCAGGAGGCTGAGGCAGGAGAATCACTTGAACCGGGAGGGGGAAGTTGCAGTGAGTTGAGATTGCGCCACTACACTCAAGCTTGGGCAACAGAGTGAGACTCTGTCTCAAAAGAAAAAAGAAAGATATACTACATTTTATTTATCCATTCATTAGTGATAGACACTGGGCCGTTTCCACTTTTGGCTATTATGAATAATGCTGCTATAAACATGCATGTACAAGTTTTTGTGTGGAAAATACACTTTTTTAAAGAACACATTTATGCCATGATTATTACATAATACATTAAATAATAGACTCCTTCACAAAATGGTTTTAAAGAAGCTCCAAACTTCTGCTGCTTACTTTATTCCTTTGAAAAGGCATATCAAGAAAGGATGTAAGCAGGAAGAAGATAATTGCATTACACATATCTGAGAAAGGATTCATATTTGGAATGTATAAATAAATCCTATAAATCAATATAAAAAAACAGACAGTTAAATAGAAAGATAGAAGAAACACTTCAGAAAAGATGAAATCCAAATGGCCAACAAACATATGAAAAGTTGCTAACTCCACTGATCATTACAGAAATGCAAATTAAAACCACATTGTATGTTCCCAACAAAAAGATAAATGTTTGAGGTGATGGATATCCCAATTACCCTGATTTGAACACTACACACTGCATAGAGGTATTAAAATATCCTATGTATCCCCCTAAATATGTACAACTATTTTATGTCAATAAAAATTTTTAATTAAAAAACACAAAACCACAATGTAATACCACATTATATACCCATCAGAAAGGCTGGATGAAAAACACAGAAAGTGCAAGTATTAGTGCACTATAACTTAAATGAACTTCAACTAACAAGTAGAAATGACAAAGGGCCCTGGTTACCACTAACTGCAGGAAACTCAAAATAATCTCAATTGTAGTACTATTTTTAAATTAATAGCATTTATAAAAATGCCCAGCATAAAAAAGATCATTACTTGTTTTAGAATAGCATAACAATGGTTAACTTAAGATCACATTATTGTAATTTATTATTTTGCCAAAACAGCTCACCTGGTACAAAAAATTCTGTTGGTATAAACCAATGAAATTCCAAATGAAATCCCAAGCGAACAGCCTTAAAGGTGACAAGGAAAATCAAATAAAGGACAGATACTGTGCCTGTGAGGAAAAAATTCAGAAACCATTTATTATCTTTGTGTGTTTTACAGATTATTTTAAAATCAAGCATTGTTTTCATAGTCTCAGCAAAGTGTGGGAAACTGTTACCTGCATTGATTATCTCCACTAACACCCAGCTGGGATCTAAAGACTAGAAACAAGCTGAGGGAGTTACCAGAAAAAGAACAAAAAAACTCTATGTAGTAGGCCTAACAAGAACCAGACGGGTTGGGTGTGGTGGCTCACATCCGTAATCCCAGCACTTTGGGAGGCCGAGGTGGGCAGATCACCTGAGGTCAGGAGTTCGAGACCAGCCTGGCCAACATGGCGAAACTTCATCTCTACTAAAAATACAAAAGTTAGCCAGGTGTGATGGCACATGCCTATAATCCCAACTACTCGGAAGGCTGAGACAGGAGAATCACTTGAACTCGAGAAGCAGAGGTTGCAGTGAGCCAAGATTGCACCACTGCACTCCAGCCTGGGCGACAGAGCGAGACTCCATCTCAAAGGAAAAAAAAAAAAAAGAATAAGAAAAGAAGAATCAGATGAAGGTAGCTCATACATTGCTGAATGCAAAACTGCTTCATTTACTTATGAGTTGAGTTTAAGCAGAAGATACAAGCAGAGAGTCCACTATAAAATTGTAGGATTACACAGGATAAAACTAACTTTTATTCTTTGAATTGGAAGTGTTAGAGACAGTCTGTCACAGTATTTAATGTGAGATGGTAAGAAGGTAAAGAAAAAAAAGCAGTGAACGTGGATCAAAAGCATATTTGAGAAAGGTGAGAAGCCAAAATACATGAACAATCTTGATCTAGTATCTAGATGAGGTTTTGACTGGGTAGCACTGCTTGCTAGACGGAGATTCCAGACTCCATTCTCAGGTATTATATACAGGGTAAAATGGGCATTCAGAATTTTTTAGTAGTGTAGAAGGCAGAAGATTATTCCTTTTAAGAAATTAAGTCTAGTCATTATGGAGTAGAGTCAGAAAACTCAGGAAGGCCTTAGATGCTAATTCCTCTAATGAAGCTATGGTTTTAAGAGAAAGGGAAACTACCAACGAAAAGAACAAAAGCAGAATATCCTTAAGGAGCTGGAGAATCAACAATCAACCTGGTTGGAAGTCTGGTGATTGTTGTGCCCAGTTGAGCAAATCCTTCTATAAGTTTATATTATTTTAAAAGATCTGTTTCATAGAAAAGTTGGCAAGCAAATCAGGAAACCACAAATGAGTGATATAAGCAGTACTGTGGGTTTGGAGATTAGCTGATTCATAAAGGATGAAAACAAGACGCCAGAGCTTATATAACCACAACTCTCCATCTTCTGTGTGTCTATGGCAGCTTACAGTGAATTCTGTACCTGAGGCAGACAGGCAAAGAGAAATAATTTTAACTTTTCCTTTGGTCTTCTGGAAACCTAGAAGCCACTGCCTTGTTCCTTGATATGATGGATTATTTATTTATTTACTTATTGAGACAGAGTTTTCACTCTTGTTGCCTAATGGCATGATCTCGGCTCACTGCAACCTCCGCCTCCTGGGTTTAAGCAATTCTCCTGCCTCAGCCTCCCGAGTAGCTGGGATTACAGACATGCGCCACCACGCCTGGCTAAGTTTGTATTTTTAGTAGAGACAAGGTTTCTCCATGTTGGTCAGGTTGATCTCGAACTCCTGACCTCAGGTTATCCGCCTGCCTCAGCTTCCCAAAGTGCTAGGATTACAGGTGTGAGCCACCGCACCTGGCCTATCTATTTATTTTATGCTCTAGATTGCCTGCCAAAGATCACATCCACAGGGAGGAGGTGAAATTGTATGGTTTATGTGGAGTTATCAATTCCTTATGAATGATATCCTTGTCTTTAGTTAGCCAGATCTGAACTTTCACTGGGAGGTTCCTTTTGCCATCTTTTTTTTTTTTTTTTTTTTTTGAGACACAGTCTCGTTTTGTCACCCAGGCTGGAGTACAGTGGTGTGATCTCAGCTCACTGCAACCTCCACCTCCTGGGTTCAAGCAATTCTCTGCCTTAGCCTTCCAAGTAGCTGGGATTACAGGCGCCTGCCACCACGCCCGACTAATTTTTGTATTTTTAATAGAGACGGGGTTTCACCATCTTGGCCAAGCTGGTCTTGAACTCCTGACCTTGTGATCCACCTGCCCTGACCTCCCAAAGTGTTGGGATTACAGGTGTGAGCCACCGCATCTGGCCGCTTTTGCCATTTTAAGTGGAGTAAAAACATTCGTTTAGTGGTTTTTGAAAAGCAGGGCTCACAGAAAGAGGTCTATTCCTTAAAGAAGGCAATAGTGTTCTAAGAAAAAAAAAAAGCACTGAGGAAGAGAGCAAAAGCAGAATAAACCTAAGAAGCCTGACATAGAGAATGATTTCCCAGGTTCAAAGTCAGGTGACAATCCTGCATAATACTCTTAGAGACTGTAGGAAAAAACATTCTATAACCTTCCTTAGTAAGTTCTGTTTCCAACCGTTAGAATTGAGAATTCCTATAAGATCCAATTTGGATCTCTCCTCCTGAAATTTTCATCTATTTCATCTAGTTGTATCCTCAGAGGAAATGAGGAAGAATTGTTCAGTAAGTTTAGAATGAGAAACCAAATAATTCGTGTCCCAAAAAAAAAAAAAAAAACTACAACCAAACCAAAACTGGTCATCTACACTTTTCTCCATGCCAAACTCCATAAAAAAATAGAAAAAATCAGGTTATCATAAGAATGAACAACTTGCCAGGCACGGTAGCTCACACCTGTAATCCCAGCACTTTGGGAGGCCGAGGCAGGTCAATCACCTAAGGTCAGGGGTTCAAGACCAGCCTGGAGAACATGATGAAACCCCACCTCTACTAAAAATACAAAATTAGCTGGGTGTGGTGGCACACACCTGTAATCCCACCTACTTGGGAGGCTGAGGCACAAGAATTGCTTGAACCCTGGAGGCAGAGGTTGCAGTGAGCTGAGACTGGGCCATTGCACTCCACCCTGGGCAATAAGAGCGAAACTCCATCTCAAAAAAAAAAAAAAAAAGAAAAAGAAAAAGAAAAAAACAAAACAAAAACGAATGAACAAATTAAACACAGATGAACAGGCTTGGAAGGTAACTCCCCAATCAGACCATATTTCCCTAGACTCCACCATGTATTCTATTACACAAAGTCTCCATAATTCATCGGTACTACTTACCTAGGATATTAAATTTTGAAAAAAATGAAGGAGATTTGAAATTGAGCAGTGGAAGGAGGAGCCCTACAAGATAAAAGGGCACTGTCCTGGACTTATCCCACCACTTTTCAAACTGTTGGGCTCCTGTGTCATTGGCATAGAAAATCATAGAGCTGTTGTCAGGATGGCCTCCACTCCCGGCACTTGGACAAATCACTGCAATAGGAAAGTACCAGATTAGAGAAGATGACCAAAAAAAAAAAACCCAAAAAACAAAAAACGAAAAAGCAAAAAAACAGAAAATGACTGCCTCTAGAGACAGATACTTGCTCTACCAACCTCAACTTTTTCCAGGAGCCTAAATGTCTCCTTTCTGGAAAAAATAGAGGGTTAATTTTAAGAATATTAGTACTCCTTCACCTAAAAATAAGTAAAAGTGAGGGAATCTTTAAAATTTCTGAGATATTATCTTTATTTTTATTTATTTATTTTTTGAGACAGAGTCTCGCTCTGTCGCCCAGGCTGGAGTACAGTGGCGTGATGTTGGCTCACTGCAACCTCCGCCTCCTGGATTCAAGCGATTCTCTTGTCTCAGCCTCTCAAGTAGCTGTAACTACAGGCACACATCACCATGCCCAGCTAATTTTTGTATTTTTCGTAGAGAGGGCATTTCGCCACGTTGCTCAGGCTGGTCTCGAACTCCTGACCTCAGGTGATCCACCCACTTTGGCTTCCCAAAGTGCTGGCATTACAGGCGTGAGCTACCGTGCCCAGCCCTGAGATATTATCTTTAAACTCTACTAGAAACTATAAAAATATCCCACCAAATATCCCTTGGTTCCACTGCCAGAGAGAAAATACTGGGCTGGATGGTGTTTGGTCTTATTTACACAATAATATAAAAAATATCATTTAGGGTGACTGTTTATTACACTAATAACCCATACAAAGGTCAAAGAGCAGGTTTCTTTTAACAGCAAACAAAAATCTATGGGTTTGGAATAAAAAGCAAACATCATTGAAACAGCTGCCATGGTATAATCACTGATAAAAATGCAAGAATCTTGAATCTCAACAATCCAAAATGATTCTGGAAGTTGATCACATTTGATAGAAGCCTAAGAGTCCAGATGATATCCAGACGGCTGGGAAATCAGTAAAATGTATGTATGTTTTTTTTTTTTTGAGATAGAGTCTCGCTGTGTCACTCAGGCTGGAGTGCAGTGGTGCAATCTCGGCTCACTGCAACCTCCACCTCCTGGGGTCAAGTGATTCTCCTACCTCTTGAGGAGCTGGGATTACAGGCGCATGCCACCATGCCGGGCTAATTTTTGTATTTTTAGTAGAGACAGGGTTTCACCATGCTGGCCAAGCTGGTCTCCAACTCTTGACCTCGTGGTCTGCCCGCCTCGGCCTCCCAAAGTGCTGGGATTATAGGCCTGAGCCACTGTGCCTGGCCTAAATGTATGTTTCTTACATACTGATCTACAAGTGGCAATTTCTTCTGTTATCAGACAGAATACCAGCCATTCTCATTGTGTTTCTAATGTCACAATAGAGTTTTTGCTAATAATCAGTTCTTCGTAAAGAACTCTTAATGCAGATAGAAAATATTCATCTTAAGTAACCCTTATACTCATCATTTGTCAAAGAGAAAGAATATTCATTGTCAGTTCTATTTTTAATTTTATTGTCTATCCATTATTTGGCATGCCACAAAGCCAAACATTTAATTTTCTTTCTCCTTCTTAGTCAACATTTTAGTGTGCTTTTTTTCTTCTATGCTCTGGACAGAAATTTTCTTGTGCTAATTATAGTGGTTAAAAGCACAGACTATGGCGCAGTGGCTCATTCCTCTAATCCTAGCACTTTGGGAGGCTGAGGCAGGAGGATCACTTGAGGCCAGGAGTTTGAGACTAGCCTAGAAAACATGGCAACCCTGTCTCTACAAGAATAACAAAATTTTGCTGGATGGGATGTGTAACTGTAGTTCCAGTTACTCGGGCGGTGGAGGTGGGAGGATTGCTGAAACCCAGGAGTACCAGGTTGCAGTGAGCTATGATCATGCCACTATAGGCCAACCTAGGCAACAGAGAGAGATCTCATCTTAAAAAAAAAAAAAAAAGAGCACAGGCTGTGGATGGAAGTTAACTGACTGAATAATGAATTCCCAACTCTGCCACTTAATATTTAGGCGTCCTTGGATGAAATTAACTACTATGTTCCCTGGTCTCTTCACCTGGAAAATGGAGTTGACAGTATCTACCACTTAGGGTTGCCGTAAAACATTTAATGTAATGCCTGCACATAGGCATTCAATAAATGTTAGCTGTAATTTATTTATTTATTTTTTTGAGACGGGGTCTCACTCTGTCACTCAGGCTGGAGGGCAGTGGCGTAACTATGGCTCACTGTAGCCTCAACCCCTCAGGCTCAAGTGATCCTCCTGCCTCAGCCTCCCGAGTAGCTCGGAATGCAGGCACATGCCACTATGGCCAGCTAATTAATTTTTTTTTTTTTTGTAGAGACAGTGTCTTGCTATGTTGCCCAGGCTGATGTCAAAGTCCTGGGCTCAAGCAATCCTCCTGCCTCGGCCTCTCAAAGTGTTAAAATTAAAAGCATGAGCCACTATGCCCAGTAGCTAAAATTTTTTACATTAACTGAAATGGATTGTTTCATACTCTCACTATTTACTACACTGTTCAAAATAAACATTAGCAGAGAAATCAAGAAGTGCTGGATATAAGATATCACTATATAAAGTAAACTGACTTTGCTGATGGTGTTCTCTAAATCATCAATGTGACTGTGATATTAATATTTATTACCTTAATGATGAACTGACTCCCTACTGGAGAAGTACTATTAACTTTAGATATTAGTAAATTAGTTTCATCAATTAATATTAGAATAGGTACAGTAAAATAATTTTCTTTTTAAATACAAGGACGTTATTTGGTTCTTTGAAAATTCTGAGGTAAGGGATAGGGCACAAGAGATTTTAGTATAATAATTCAAAGGTATATGTGTGTGTGTCCACAGGAATAAAAGCTAGTACTTTGCTCACTCATTTTCTAGCATTAACAAAAGACAGGTTTAATTAGGGGGAAAAGTAAGATAATGAGTAGCAAACACTGGAATGTAAACTTCATGAGAGGAGGGACTTTTGTCTGTTCATTATTATATCCCCAGAGCCTACAATAGTTCCTGACACATAGTAGGTTTAATAAATGTGTTTAATGAATTATCCTCTTAGTGATCAATGTGCATCTCCATCAATATGACATCAGTTTAGTATCCCTGAAATCTAAATACATAAAGCTTTAGGTGATGTTCAAGTTTAACAGCATAACTGTTACCAAAGTTATGTTAACGTTTATATTCACTTTCCCTGTAACTGTCATATTGGATTAAACCCATTGGCCACAATGGTTTATTTTTTAAAAATAAAGAAAAATTTCTAAGAAATTAATTTCTTTTGGAGCCGAAGCTTCAATTTGTTTTTCCATATTTAGTTACTAACCTCTGTTTATTACTAGAAAATGAATTCTTTTACAGGTTACAAATTTGTATAGCCTATATATTAATAACTAAAACAACAGATCTCTAAAACTAAGTTAACTGAGAACTACGCTTCTAGACATGTGACATAATTAATAGTGATATAGGTTCTTGAAAATATTGATTATTCACAGGCAAATATGGATACTGTAGATAAAATTGTGAGTTGTATAATATGAACTAAATGTTGCCTAGCTCACATTAATACAACCTATTGCCTGGTTACATTAACACAGCCTTTTTGGAGGTTCTTTTTTGAAAAACACACTAACCACCAACAATTTAGTAGCCGCTCAGTAAACATAATAATTTTGTACTAATCATTTACCTAAAATAAGGTCACATGTTCTACCTTAAATCCTTTTTGGAGCAAGGTGGAGAGTAAAGAAACAAACAACATCCCAAACTACTTACCAGGGTTGCTATTATTGGTACTCAGTATAGTGTCTGTGTCATTAATGTGATGAATAAAATCTAAAAATAAAGGAAAAAATATAGTTTAACACTTAATGAAAGATACTAAATCTATTACTCTCGAAGTTCTTTTATTTATAAAAATCTTTTTTTTTTTTCTTTCTTTGAGACGGAGTCTCACTCTGTTGCCTAGGCTGGAGTGCAGTGGCGCGATCTCGGCTCACCGCAAGCTCCGCCTCCCGAGTTCACGCCATTCTCCTGTCTCAGCCTCGCAAGTAGCTTGGACTACAGGCGCCCGCCACCACTCCCGGCTAATTTTTTGTATTTTTTTTAGCAGACACAGGTTTCACCGTGTTAGCCAGGATAGTCTCTATCTCCTGACTTTATGTTCCATGCACCTCAGCCTCCCAAAGTGCTAGGATTACAGGCATGAGCCACTGCGCCCGGCCTATAAAAATCTTTTAATATTTGTGTAGTAATCTAGTACACTGAACCAAGACTACTTCACTGTTAACATAGCTTCACCTTCTACAGTTTTCTTCACTTATAGGCATGATAATGGTTTTTTTTTTTTTTTTTTTTTTTGAGACGGAGTCTCGCTCTGTCGCCCAGGCTGGAGTGCAGTGGCCGGATCTCAGCTCACTGCAAGCTCCGCCTCCCGGGTTTACGCCATTCTCCTGCCTCAGCCTCCCGAGTAGCTGGGACTACAGGCGCCCACCACCTCGCCCGGCTAGTTTTTTGTATTTTTTAGTAGAGACGGGGTTTCACCGTGTTGGCCAGGATGGTCTCGATCTCCTGACCTCGTGATCTACCCATCTCAGCCTCCCAAAGTGCTGGGATTACAGGCTTGAGCCATCGCGCCCGGCCAGGCATGATAATGTTAATGGCTTCACAGTTCCACTGTGGAAAATCTTTACATAATTGAAGATTTCAGAAAAACCTATCCACAACACTGAATGAATGATAGTTTAAAGCCCCGGAATAAAGGTATGTATGTAAGTTTTCTTTTATACTCACACGAAAGTTACATCTCACATAGAGTACAGTTCTAAAGTGTGCAAAAAGGGGAAACCAACACTCATACACAGCTAACCTTATCTGGAAAATCAATTAAAGTTTTTTTTTTACAAAGTACAATACATACTTTTATAGATCTAAGGCCATATACGAATTGTTATGCACATAAAGAACCACTGAATTAGACTAAAGGAAGTAACAAAGAATAAAGCACATGCAGATGGCTGAGCATTCATCATTCTACAGTGAAAGAACAGGCAGAGAATGTTTACTTGCCTCAGGGGATTTACTTTATTCTGTTTGATATTAACCTTCTATAACCTGAGTAAGCATTAATAAAAGTATTTGTTGTGAAACCTGAATAAGATAGTAAAAGGTGCTGGGTTAGGTTTTAAGGTCATAAAACTAAGTTAAATAGTTGAATTATTCATATTCACTGTATGTTTCTCAAGATAGAATTAAAAAAAAAAAACAGTGTAGTACTCTGGGTTTTTATAATATCTCCAAGAGTTGTTTATGATTTAACATTGGAATTTATGAATCTTTGCGTAATTTCTTGATGCCAAAGACTTACAAGGCTAGTAAAATCTTGACACAAAGTGTACTGGGTTAAATAGCATTCCTCTTACCCCAATTTTATGTCCACTAGAAACCTCAGAATGTGACCTTTTTAAAAATAGAGTCTTTGTAGATATAATCAAGTTAAGATGAGGTCATAATAGATTAGGGTGGGCCCTAAAGCCAGTGAATGATGTCTTTTATTTTATTTTATTTTTATCTTTTTGAGACAGAATCTTGCTGTCACCCAGGCTGGGGTGCAGTCGCATGACTGCAACCTCTATCTCCCAGGTTCAAGAAATTCTCCTGCCTCAGCCTCCCGAGTAGCTGAAATTACAGGCACCTGCCACCACACCCAGCTAATTTTTGTATTTTTAGTAGAGACAGGGTTTGGCCATGTTGACCAGGCTGGTCTCAAACTCCTGACCTCAGGTGATCCACCTGTCTCGGCCTCCCAGAGTGCTGGGATTACAGGCATGAGCCACCGTACCCAGCCCAATTTATAGGAAGAGGGAAATTTGGACACAGACACACAGAGGGAAGAGGGCCATGTGAAGAAGGAGGGAGAAACTGGAGTGATGCACCTACTTGCCAAGGAATGCCAGAGACCACCAGCAACCAACAAAGGTTAGGAAGAGGCAAGGAAGGATTCTTCCCTAGAGCCTTAGGAGGGACCAGGGCCCTGTTCACCCTTTGATTTCACATCTCTAGTATCCATAGTTATGAAAGAATCCGTGTTGTTGTAAGCATATTAATGGTAATTTGTTACTGCACCCTTGGGAAACTAACACACCAAGGCTCATGGACAGCAGGAAAAAAAACCACAGGCCAATATTTGTTAGGAAAAGACACAAAAGGTCTAAACAAATGTTAAAAAAAGCAAACTCAATCCAGTCAGGCATTTGAAAAATATATGTCATGACTAAGTTTACCCCACAATACAAGGATGCTTTAAATTTTACAAACTGTATTCATTTAATTCATCATATTGATAAAGGAGAAAATTTAATTAAGATAATCTCTTGATTGTCTCTTAGTATATTTTGATTATCTCAAGAGATGTAGAATAAGTACTTGATAAAATTCAACCACTTTAATAAAAATGCTTAGTAAGACAACAGATGGAAGTGTCTTTAAATTATTAAAGGGTACAACTGATATCCCACAACAAACATAATATTGTGAAACATTAGAAAGATTTCCTTATGAACAATATAAGAATATCTGCAGGCACTGCTTCAATGCAACTTCACGCTTAAAAAAAAAAACCATCAACATATACATATAGATACACACACGTTTATATGTATCTGTGTATGTATATATAATTACATGTCTATAAATATAAATGTAGGTATACATATATGAACTATTAAAAAATAACTGGAAAGGTTTATTTTATTTTATTTTTATTTGAGATGGAGTCTCGCTCTTGTTGCCCAGGCTGGAGTGCAGTGGCACGACCATGGCTCACTGCAACCTCCACCTCCCAGGTTCAAGTGATTCTCCTGCCTCAGCCTCCTGAGTAGCAGGGATTACAGGGGCCCACCGCCACGCCTGGGCGATTTTTGTACTTTTAGTAGAGACGGGGTTTCGCTGTGCTGGCCAGGCTGATCTCGAACTCCTGACCTCAGGTGATCTGCCTGCCTTGGCCTCCCAAACTGCTGAGATTATAGGCGTGAGCCACTAAGCCCAGCCAGAAAGCTTTTTAAATTCACAGATGATATGATTATTTAAATAGGAAATACAAAGTACATCCACAAAATTTTTATTTTTTATTTCTATTTTTTTTTTGAGACGGAGTCTCACTGTGTCACCCAGGCTGGAGTGCAGTGGCATGATCTCCGCTCACTGCAAGCTCTGCCCCACCGGGTTCGTGCCATTCTCCTGCCTCAGCCTCCCGAGTAGCTGGGACTATAGGCACCAGCCACCAAGGCTGGCTAATTTTTTTGTATTTTTAGTAGAGACAGGGTTTCACCGTGTTGGCCAGGATGGTCTCGATCTCCTGACCTCGTGATCCACCCACCTCGGCCTGCCAAAGTGCTGGGATTACAGGCGTGAGCCATCATGCCCAGCTACAAAATTTTTAGAATCAGTAAGAGTTCAGTAAGTTTGCTAGATTCAAGATAAACATTCAAGGGGCAGGGCACGGTGGCTCATGACTGTAATCCCAGCACTTTGGGAGGCCAAGGCAGGCAGACTACTTGAACTCAGGAGTTCAAGACCAGCCTGGGCAACATGACGAAACCTGTCTCTACAAAAAATACAAAAATTATCCAGGCATGGTGGTGGTATTTGCCTGTAGTCCCAGCTAGATCGGGAGGCTGAGGTGAGAGGATCACCTGAGCCTGGAGAGGTCAAGGCTACAGTGAGTTGTGATCACACCACTGCACCCCAGAGGCTGGGTGAAAGAGTGGGACCCTGTCTCAAAAAAAAAAACAAAAAACATTCAAAATGTAATTAGGTTCTTTTATAACAGCAACAAATAATTTGACTGTATAATCAAAAATATATCATTGCTTTCTGGGAAGATGGAAATGTTCTATTTGTTGAAGGAGGTGTGGGTTGTATAGATGTATGTATGTATAATTAAGACTTGTTTATTTCAATGAGTAAATTCTATCTAAAAGAAGCACTATATATATACTAATAGTTGAACTAGGTGGGGAGTGGGAGTAGCATGGTTTATGTCATCTTAATGGATGTGATGTTAGTCTCAAAAGAGACAAAATTCATTCTTAGGGGGTGAAAGAAACTCTTCTTACAGATAAAGCATATATATGTATACAGTTCATAAAGAGATTTACAGTGTATCTTTGGTATTAAAATTTCATGGGAAGGGTGATCAGAAAAAAACATCTAAAAGGCTCCTTGAAGGGACAATAATGAAAAAATGGTTGAAAAACACTACTATAGATGATTTTAAAATGACAGAATGTTGATAACTGTTTAAACTAGGTAAGGAGAAATTATACTATTCTGTTTTTTTGGTATGTGTTTGAGATTTTTTATATTTTATTATAAAAAATACGCAGTTTTTATACTGCGTATTTGTATACTAAAACTATAGTTACAGAAAAAATGTTAAGATCCCGAGGAAAAAGTCCACAAAAAAAGGATATGTAAGATCTTTATCAAAAAAAAATTTGAAAACCTAAATAAACAAAGAACTATGCCATGCCAAAGTCATGAATAGGAAGACTCAGTATCTAAATGATATAAATTCTCTCCACATCAATAAATCCAATGCAATGTCAATCAAATTCTAACTCAATATGCAACGATATCAATTACTGTACTGTGTACCAACTGATAAAATCAATGCAATTCCAATCAAATTCTGATTGGAATTTTGTGGAACTTGGTAAGTTGATTCTAAAATGTATATGGAAGAGTTGTGAATCATAATGGAGAAAAACAGTAATTTTAAAATAAAAAACTTTTGAATAACATAGAGCTACCATATAAAAAGAGAAGACAAGTCACTAATTAGAAGATATTTGCAACACAATAATGGATAAAAGGTTAGTATTCAAACTTTACAGAGTTCCTATAGGTAAGAAAAGGACCAATAACCTGATAGAAAAATGGGCAAAGGATATGAATAAGCTATTTAATGGTCAATATAATTAAGAAAAGATGATTAATGCCACTCCTTATGAGGAGAAATGCAAATTAAAACCACATCCTGATGGCAAAATTTAAGTCTGATAATACTGAGTGTGAGTGAGGATGTGGAACAAGGGGAACTTTCATAAACTGTTGGCAGGAGTGTTAAATGGTACAAGCATGATAAAGAACAATTCTGCAATTTCAAGTAAGGTTGAAAATGTGAATATCTTAAGTTCCAGAAATGTGTCTGTAAGGTCCATAGCTTGGAGAAACTCCCCGCCATGTACACAAGGAGACAGAAATAAGGATGTTTAATAAAGCCTTGCACAATAAGTGAAAACAAATTAAATGTTTATCAATGAGAACAGATAAAAAAGTTGTATATTCATATTACTAAATATTACAAACAATTAGAATGAACTTTGTGTATTAATAGAGATGATGAAAGACAGAAAGCAAGTTGCAAAAGCATTTGCGTAGATTAAAAACAAGCCACCTGGCGCCGCGGCTCACACCTGTAATCCCAGCACTTTGGGAGGCTGAGGTGGGCGGATCATGACGTCAGGAGATAGAGACCATCCTGGCCAACATGGTGAAACCTTGTCTCTATTAAAAATACAAAAATTAGCTGGGTGTGGTGGTGCACACCTGTGACCTCCGCTACTCGGGAGGCTGAGGCAGGAGAACTGCTTGAACCTGGGAGGTGGAGATTGCAGTGAGCTGAGATCTCACTACTGCACTCCAGCCTGGCGACAGAGTGAGACTCCATCTCAAAAAAACAAAACAAAAAACCCCCAAAAAACAAAACAAAAAAACCCCAAATAGTATATGTTGCTCTTATATTCATGCAGTAAAAGTCCAAAAAGTGCATGGGATTGATAAACACCAAATTAAGAGAAGGAAAATGAGATGGAGAAGGAGTGCATGTGGGGCTTCCACACTATCCATAATATTTTCTTTTTATAGGAATACAGAACTAACTAAGCACAGTGGCTTGTGTCTATAATTTTTTTTTTTTTTTTTTTTTGAGATGGAGTCTTGCTCTGTTGCCCAGGCTGGAGTGCAGTGGCACAATCTCAGTCACTGCAACCTCTGCCTCCCAGGTTCAAGAGATTCTCGTGACTCAGGCTCCCAAGTAGCTGGGATCACAGGCATGTGCCACCACACCAAGCTAATTTTTGTATTTTTAGTAGAGACGGGGTTTCACCATGTTAGCCGGGCTGGTCTCGAATTCCTGAGTTCAGGTGATCCACCCGCCTCGTCCTCCCAAAGTGCTGTGATTACAGGCATGAGCCACCACACCTGGCTTATGCCTATAATTCAAGCCACTTAGCAAGCTGAGATGGGAGAATCGCCTGAGGCCAGGAGGTAGAAACTAGCCTAGGCAACATACTGACACTCTGTCTCTACCAAAAAAAAAAAAAAAAAAAAAAGAGATCTAATAAAAATAAGACAAATGAGACCCAAAAACTCATTAGTCAGTATACTGGTATTTATATTAGCTTTTGCATTTTTTTGTAGTTTGAAATATTTCATAGTTCTTTAAAAACAATAAAGATGCTTGAGGCCAGGTGTAGTGGCTCATGCCTGTAATCCCAGCACTTTGGGAGGCTGAGGTGGGAGGATTACTTGAGGTCAGGAGTTTGAGACCAGCCTGGCCAACATGGTGAAACCCCATCCCTAAAAATACAAAAATTAGCTGAGTATTATCATGGGCGCTTATAATCCCAGCTACTCAGAAGGCCAAAGCAGGAGAATCACTTGAACCTGGGAGGTGGAGGTTGCAGTGATCCAAGTTGTGTCACAGCACTCCAGCTTGGGTGACAGAGCAAGACTCCGTCTCAAAAAAACCCCAAAAAAACAATAAAAATGCTTGGCAATAAAAATTATAAAGTTAATTTTATTCTTTAAAGTTTAAAATAAAACAGAATTTATCTCCCTCATTCAAAGGCTCTTAGGGAAATTAGCTGTTGTGATTATGTTAGGACTTATTTTGAAATTTGGTTTTCACATAAATCCAGATTTTAAATATATGTTTTATTTAAAGCTGCTAAACATACATTAAACTTTAGGTTTAGTGAAAACTTTAGTAAAACCTTTATATGGAAAAAGGTTTGGTATCTTATACAATAAACTTCCAGTTCAGTACAGTGGCATGAGCCTGTAACCAGGAGGCTGAGGTGGGGGGATCACTTGAGCCCAGGAGTTTGAGACCAGCCAGGGCAACATAGCAAGGCCCTGTCTCAAAAAAAGGAAAAAAAAAATTTCATTAAGTAAAAAAATGAACTTCCTCTATCCAACCTAAAAAAAATATAAAAAGTATTTGGACTGATTTCTAAGATTCTCTTCAGAATTTAAGTAGCTGATTTAGATAAATTATAATTCTGTGATATATAAATATTAATAACATATTTATCACATAAATTCCATTATTCTTTGACTTCCTAATCTTACATCCTAATATGTTGAAAATAAGTGGCTGAAATTTGTTTCCCCTAGAGTCTACATATCAAATTCTTTAGTGAAACAAACTTAAAAGATCTGCTGGATTATAGATATATTTTATATTAACTAAAGATTTTGGAGGAATATTATTCATTCAAAGATTAATGTTTGGAAATAAGCGTACACTATATTTGAGATCACAACCACAGAAAGCAAACTGAATAAAATATATTTTCCAAAATTATATATGTTACTTCTTATTTTATTTATCCCAAGTCCTAGAATTTAAGGCTAGAACTAACATTACAGTGGTAATTGCATTTGAAAGTACTGTGTTAAAAGCATATGATATAGATACTTACTAAAAATAAACTTTCCAGTATTAAAAAGAAAATTTGACATAAGCACCCAATAAACTATCATTGCTCCAATGAGAGACACCAAGGAGAAAAGGAGACTCGACCACTGCCCAAAGGAGCCGAAATAATGTCTGCAGACATCTGGATATTCCCAGGTAGTGGTATCCAACGAAGCTAGATAAAGTAAGAGAAAGAATAAAACTAAATGTTGAACATATATTCCATATTCATAATCTGTGTTCCCCAAATAAACTCAAAATATTTGGCAAAATATTATGGGTATTCTATCGCTAGACATTAGAATATATTATGAGATAATAAAATTAAAACATTATAGAAAAATAAAAAAAGAAATGTAAATAAAATAGTACAGGTAACCTGAGAAACAGATTACAGTATCATAACATTTTATAATCAATAAAAGCAAGTAATAAACTAAGGTTAGACAAATACATCAGTAAGAGCCAGAAAATATTATGTAATATTGGGCATATTCGAACAACAACATTGGGGAAAGTTTCTTGAGTCACACTTTCTACCACATGCCAATATAAATTTCAGAAAACTGAGTCAAACAGACTGGGCGTGATGGCTCATGTCTATAATTCCAGAACGTTCGCAGGCCGAGGTGGGTAGATCACTTGAGGTCAGGAGTTTGAGATCAGCCTGGTCAACATGGTGAAACCCCGTATCTACCAAAAAACACAAAAAAATTAGCTGGGCATAGTGGCACGCCTGTAGTCCCAGCTACTCTGGAGGCTGAGGCGTGAGAATCATTTGACCTGGGAGGCAGAGGTTGCAATGAGCTGAGATCATGCCACTGTACTCCAGTCTAGATGACAGAGCAAGACTTCATCTCAAAAAAAAAAAAAAAAAAAAAAAAAAAAAAGAAAAGAAAAGAAAGAAATTAAATAACAAAAAAGTTAAAAAACATAATGTAGAAATAGAACATGAAAGGTTATCCTCTCCTAGCAACTGAAGAAACAAATTACAATGAAAAAGACAAAGAGGGCTGGGCATGGTGGCTTAGGTCTATAATCCCAGCACTTTGAGAGGCTGAGGTGGACAGATTGCTTGAGCCTAGGAGTTGGAGACCAGCCTGAGCAACATGGCAAAATCCCATATTTACAAAAATACAAAAATTAGCTAGGTGTGGTGGCGTGCACCTGTAGTCCCAGCTACTCAGGAGGCTGAGGTGGGAGGATCCCTTGAGACCAGGAGGTTGAGACTGCAGTGAACCATGATCCCACCACTGCACCAAAAAGAAAGTAATTTAAAAGAATACAGAAAGTATATATAAAATATTTTTAGAAGAGTATTCTTGAGAATAGCAAAAACAAGCAATGACTTTAACATACGACATAGGGCAATGATTAAACAAATACAATAGAGCTGCCATGCGCAACTGTATACAATCATTAAGAGACACAAATGGTGATTGTAGAAACATAACATGTACTAAAAAATAGGTAATAAAGTAGAAGACAACTAAAATACAATATGATTAACTTTAAAAAGCATGTAGAGATTCCTATCATTTAGGATATAAATTTACATAAGAAAACAAAAAACGAAAACCATTTGCTTTTCCATGATAGGGTTATTATATTAACAATATAAACTTTGTGTTTTACATTTCAATGTTCAAGAAAGAATATAGATAAGTATAACCTATGAAAGAGTATATTAATTGTCATCAAAGGATAATTGTACAGTCTTTTTTCCTCTATGATCCCATGCTTTGAACTACTTTGAAATAATTGTCACGGTTGATGAATACGGAAAAACTGAAGTTCTGCCATCTTTGAAGCAAAATATGGCAGCTAGTACATGGCAGAAAGCAGTGATAAGCCTGAAAAGTTGGGGACATTAGAATATAATTCACATCTAGATAAAGAATGTGAGGACAATATCACTATAAAGAATAACTGTTTTGGCTGGGTGCAGTGGCTCATGCCTGTAAGCACTTTGGGAGGCCGAGGCAGATGGATCAACTTGAGGTCAGAAGTTTGAGACCAGCCTGGCCAACATGGCGAAACACCATCTCTACAAAAAATACAAAAATTGCTGGGCACGGTGGCTCATGCCTGTAATCCCAGCACTTTGGGAGGCCGAGGCGGGTGGATCACGAGGTCAGGAGATCGAGACCATGGTGAAACCCCATCTCTACTAAAAATACAAAAAATTAGTCAGGCCCGGTGGCAGGAACCTGTAGTCCCAGCTACTTGGGAGGCTTAGGCAGGAGAATGGCATGAACCCAGGAGGCGTAGCTTGCAGTGAGCCGTAGCTTGCAGTGAGCCGTAGCTTGCAGATCCTGCCACTGCACTCCAGCCTGGGTGACAGAATGAGACTGTGTTTCAAAAAAAAAAAGAAAAAGAAAAAGAAAAAAAATACAAAAATTAGCCAGGCATGGTGGTGGGCGCCAGTAGTCCCAGCTACAGGGGAGGCTGAGGCATGAGAATTGCTTGTCTGGGAGGAGGAGGTTGCAGTGAGCTGAGTGACTCTTAGCATTTCTAATAAAATTATCTTTTGACTGATAATATAATTCTAAGTCTTTTCTAGTTTTTATATTTAGGGTTTTTTTTTTTTTTTTTTGCTGCATTTGACAATATCTCCAAAAAAACTGATTAATTTTGAACATTTCTATGTTTTCTTGACTTTAATGAAAACTGCTTTAGCATTTCATAATTTTAGAATGGTGCTGGTACTTGTCTGGGAATAAATAGACTTTGTTATTTTTAAGTAGTGCTTTTCACTTAGAGTTTTAATCAGAAACAGGTGCTGAATTCTATTAAGTACCTTTTTGATAGCTATTGAAGCAATTATCAATTTTCCTTTAATTTGTTAATGTAGTGAATTATGTTGGATTTCTTAATAATGAAACATTCTTGCATTACTGGAATAAACCTTATCTTAGACACAGGATATGCTTTTGATACGCTGTTGGATTCTATATGATAATGTTTTACAAATAAATTTTACATCTATATATTATTTTCTTTATTTTTGGTCATGTCAGGCTTTGTGTTATGGGTGTGTGGACTTTAAACTGAATTGGTGGAAGATTTTTATTTTGTTTTATTTTATTTTATTTTGAGACACAGTCTCACTCCATCACCCAGGCTGAAGTACAGTGGCACAATCTTGGCTCACTGCAACCTCCACTTCCTGGGTTCAAGCAATTCTTGGGCCTCAGCCTCTCTTCTTTTTAAATGGTGTGGAATAATGTAATAACATGGGAGTTAACAGTTATACAGCCAATAATCCCAGCATTTTGGGAGGCTGAGGTGAGCAGATCACTTGAACCCAGTAGTTCGAGACCAACCTGAGCAAGATGGTGAAACCCTGTCTCTATGAAAAACACAAAAAATTAACCGGGCATGATGGCATGCACCTGTAGTCCCAGCTACCCAGGAGGCTGAGGTGGGAGAATCACCTGTGCCCGGGAGGTCCGGGC
Organism: Macaca mulatta; assembly: GCF_049350105.2. Lineage (NCBI taxonomy): Eukaryota > Metazoa > Chordata > Mammalia > Primates > Cercopithecidae > Macaca > Macaca mulatta. Next base: position 63,477,667 of record NC_133411.1, read on the forward strand.
AGCAGTGAGTTGTGACAGCACTGCTGCATTCCAGCCTGGGTGACAGAGTGAGACCCTGTCTCAGAAAGAAAAAAAAAGAAAAGAAAGAAAAGAAAAGAAAAAAGTTATAGAGAGAACTCTCTGGGGGCTCTGTCCCAATTTTAAATTAGATGCTGAATTAGATAAGATATGAACTTACTGTATATGTTTAAAGAAGTCTTCCAAGTTTAGCCACAATTTGCCTTAGAAACCAGAGGCTAAAATTATCTCCTTTTACCATTTAGAAACCAGAATGAATCCTCTCTCAAGACTTTTTTATTCTTTTTTTTTTTTTTTTTTTTTAAGATGGAGTATTGCTACAGTGCCAAGGCTGGCCTCAAACTTCTGGACTAAAGTGATCTTCCCACCTATGCCTCCTGAGTTGCTGGGACTACAGGCACACACCACCAGGTCTGGCTTCTCAAGACTTTTAAACAAATACTCGCCCAATGACTAACACTAGATCTGGTTAACATAAAGAAGAAAGCTGCTTAGTAGGCACAGAAAAAAACTGGAGGCAAAGTCTGGTCTGTTGATTCATACTTGCTAAGATTTAATGAAATAATGCATGTTTGTTTAGGTCCTAGACTACTTTAAAAACAACCTAAAAAATATATTTCCCTGATCCAGAATATGTAGATAGAGTAGAGGTAAGGTGTTCACACAACTTCAAATATTCATTACTAGAGAGTTGCTTACATTTTCATATTTAGGAGATTCTAACATTTAGATCTTTTGGTATCAATAGGTAAAAACAAGTCACCATTAACTGACAGGAAGCATAGAATTCTCAATTTAGTTCTAGCAAAGACATTATTTTATAAATATGAGTTTTTAAATGATTCTTATGAAGAAACTAGCACCACAGTGAATGCTCTCTGCAAGTAACTCCCAGCTTCTCTGAATTTCAAAGGCAGCCACTAATATATTATTAACAAATTCAATTTAGCTGAAAGCAATGAATTACAGAAGTAAATCTTTAGGTACAAAGTAGACAGTTGACGCACATGTGGCATATACACACTAGTGACCTGCCTCAAAGGGAAATGCTTATTAATACCCATAATCTATTGTCACTGTGTCAAATTCTTACATATCATAGTCCGTGATTTCACTACTCGGTAGCAGCAATAAAGTGTTAAAAGGCCCATCAGTATGATGACACACATTCCAGTAGTAAATCCAGCCTGTTTAAAAATAAAAGTATAAAACAGCATACATCATCATGTAAGCACAAATTCATATGCAATTATTTTACCCTAAACAATCATGGTAAAAACTTGACAACTCATGAAAAACTAAATATAACCATCTATTTTCGTTCATGAATTTTATGTAGATTCATTAAAACCTCTGTTATAAAACTTGCAATATAAACAGAAAATCATTTAGGCAAAAAGTGTGCTAAAAAATTAGTATTACCTGTTTTATGCCCCAAGGAATGCTTAGTATAGATGTTCCCATCATGGTATTCCAAATCATAAAACTGAAAACACAGAGTAATAGCAGTAAAAAAAAATGGAGTTTGCCTCTTCAAACATTTGAATTGAGACAAAAAATAACCAGTAATTTTCATTCACATACAGTTTAAGTCATGCTCCAAAAAGCCATTTCACTCACATGGTTACTAAACTGGTGTTTTTACCGTATCCTTCAGTGTAACTTTGAAGTTTATAAGCAGAGCCCAATGGGCTATACACATAGCACTCTTCTGGACCTGGAACTACATGGTCTGGGGCAATCTGGTAAAAAGGAAACATAGAGAAATGTCAGAACCAGGAAATGCAAAATGGGATATTTTCTACACATCACATCACCTGACTCTAGACACCTTTTTTTTTTTTGTTTTTTTTGAATGGAGTCTTACTCTGTCGCCCAGGCTGGAGTGCAGTGATGCAATCTTGGCTCACTGCAAGTGCCGCCTCCCAGGTTCACGCCATTCTCCTGCCTTGGCCTCCCGAGTAGCTGGGACTACAGGCGCCCGCCACCACGCCTGGCTAATTTTTTGTATTTTTTTTAGAGATGGGGTTTCACAGTGTTAGCCAGGATGGTCTCGATCTCCTGACTCATGACCCACCCGCCTCAGCCTCCCAAAGTGCTGGGATTATAGGCGTGAGCCACCATGCCTGGCCCTCTAGACACATTTTAACTATCATAAACAAGTACTATGCATCCCTGATTAGTGAATTAAAAAGTTCTTTTTCAAATATGGAAAATCTAACTAAAAAAGCAAGAGTTTAAAAATCCAAAATAATTTTGGGATTTTCAGAAAACGAGTGTGGATGCAAGTACTATGCATCCCTGATTAGTGAATTAAAAAATTCTTTTTCAAATATAGAAAATCTAACTAAAAAAGCAAGAGTTTAAAAATCCAAAATAATTTGGGATTTTCAGAAAACGAGTGTGGATGTATACACACATTCATTAAGAATGGCTATATCATTGTTAATTTTATATCACTGTTTACATACTTTGACTTGCTAGACTCATCTCAGCATCAGTTAACAAACGGCATTCAACTTTGGTGCACATGCTGACTCTATCTCCAGGCAAACAATATACATTCAAGTATAAACGTGCTCAGCTGAGATCTCGGGGGTTTGTTTCCAAGAGCAGAGCCTCTAGAAGGTCTCAACTAGACCCAGAGATACTGGATTACCTCTACTTCTCCAAGGGCTTAAGTAATTCCATTATGCAACTAAGACTTTACCACAACTACTAATGTCAAGGCCTAAGGGGAAAAAGCCAAAAAAAAATTGAGAAAAAAATTACCCTACCTAGAACATTTTGGAAATCCCTATTTTGGCCATGCAAGAGGAAATCTTAATATTTATTTCACATAGCTATTGTTTAGGCTTAAATGAGATAGCTACATTCCAGTGATGCCCAATCACTGGTCCTTATTAAATGTTAATGAACGTTGGTTCTCTTTTTATTAATAATACTAATTTTAAAATCCTATTTTCTCCCAGAATGTTCTCATTTTCAGTTAAACTTGCAAGTTTCTGAATATCCCATATGTGGTAGTTTTTATAAACTACCAAATTATTTACATATTTTTTATCCTAAAATAGTAATAGAGATTTTTAGAAGATCAACGGTCAACAAACTCTGGCTCATAGGCCAAATCTGGCTTCAACCTGATTATTATATAGCCTCTTTCCTGAGAATGGTTTTTATAATTTTATAAATTTTTAATTTATAATTTTGATGATCATAAAATGAAGAATATCATGTGACAGTATGTGACCTCAAAGTCTAAGACATTTAGTATCTGGCCCTTTGACTCTTGGTTTTGATCAATAAAAGAATAATGCTAAATAAGAAACTACTATATTTATGTATGTACGTATTTCAGTTTCCCTATTTTTTTTTTTTAAGAGATGGAGTCACATGGCTGGGCACAGAGGCTCACGCCTGTAATCCCAGCACTTTGGGAGGCCGAGGTGGGTGGGTCACGAGGTCAGGAGTTCAAGACCAGCCTGGCCAACATGGTGAAACCCGTCTCTACTCAAAAGACAAAAATTAGCCAGGCGTGGTGGCACACACCTGTAATCCCAGCTACTCGGGAGGCTGAGGCAGGAGAATGGCTTGAACCCAGGAGGCAGAGGTTGTGGTGAGCCAAGATCGCACCACTGCACTCCAGCCTGGGTGATAGAGCGACACACCATCTAAAAAAGAGATGGGTCACACTCTCTCGCTCAGGAGAATGCAGTGGCACAATCACAGCTCACTGCATCCTCAAGGGATCCATCCTGGGCTCAAGGGATCCTCCTGTCTTAGCCTCCCAAGTAGCTGGAACTATAGGTGCGAGCCATCACACTTGGCTAATTAAAAACATTTTTTTTTGTAGAGACAGGGTTTCACCATCTTCTCCAGGCTGGTCTTGAACTCCTGGGCCCAAGTGATCCTCTTGCCTTGGCCTCTCAAAATGCTGAGATTACAGGCGTGAGTTACTGTGCTCGGCCAGTTTCCCATTCTTGTAGAAAATTTCTAAAAAACTATTTTCCTTGTAGCTTCAAAGTTAAAAATTGACCACACTAAGCAGAACCTGTTATTATTTGCTATTAGTCAATGGCCTAACCTGCCATTTCAAAAGTAATTTATCCTCCTCAGAGATTTGGGGCATGAGGATCAGGGGAATTTTCCAAAAAAATCTCCAGGTTGTTGTCAACACAGAAAGATTGTGCCAAATTTAGATAAGAATGAACTGGCCTGAGATGTAGGAAGTGTATTAATTACTGTCTTTGACTTTGCATGATGCTGTCCTTGAAATACAGTCAGAAAAAAGTTCAATCACTGGGAGGTGCCCTGGCTTATATTGTTCACTGTTCATTTCATCTGAATTTTAGACTATTAGTAATGTTTTGTCTCTTACCAGTGCCTTGTCTGCAGGAGTGGTGAGCCGGCTGTAGTAATGAATTCTCTTGTTCATGGCGGAGGCATGGTCACTAACCCTCTGAATGACATGATTCACATTCACGATGTTTGTGGGCTCTATATAGAAAGGCCTACAGAAGGGAATATACACTTGACAAAAAGTGTTCAGCCAAAAATTCTGGAAGTCAGCCTTTGAAGAAAATAACTTCTTGTCCTACATTAGTAATGGGATGCACAAAGGCAAGGCATTGACTTCTCACTTTTGGTGCAAAAAGAAAATGTCACAAAAGAAGTATTATCCTATCCACAGAATAAAGCTTTTGTCTCATAACACTTTTACTTTAAGCACACTTTTTTAATCTTCAGGAATTTAGCATCAGAGAAGACAAAACAGAAAGAACTCAAAACAGTTATTAAAAAGAAATATAGCAGCTATCAGTTTCCAACAATGAAACTTAAGACAGCTTTGAATAGTCTCTCAAAAAAGCTTTTGGCACTAAATCAGAGAAATTATGGACTAAAATGTCCCTCTCCTGAAGAGTCTCTACTCCTTCCTTATGGGCCAAAGCTATTTCCTATGATAAACAGAATTCTTATTCCTTGGTTCATGTATTAAGGATTAGTGACCTCAACTATCAGATCCCTTATGAAACTTATCCAAATCAGTATAAAATGGAACATCAGGACAATGGAGATATTTTGCCTCATTCTACTTTTTGTGGATTTTAGTAACATACCCTCTTATTTATATATATGCTTCCTTTCCACGACTGCATCCTAATCAACTGCAGATTTTGGTGTTCAATCATCCTTTTCAGTCACCAACCTCTTCGGTTTCTTTCTGACACTCCCTCATTTTCTTCTGAAGTTTCCAGTAATATACTATCCAAAATGAAAAGACCAGGCAGAGTTTTATGAAAAGACTGTATCTTTTCATAAAAGATTCTTAGACTGCTGATTCTTAGACTCCTTGAAGTCATAAGTGACACTGTGCCCCAAATTGTACATAATTTGCCATTTCAGGCACAGATCCAAATAAAGAAGAAAAAAAATCCAGATTTATCATTGGTTCCACATAACTACTTTATACTTACAGTTCTGAAAGAAACTTAAAATGTAGTAATATATGGTAATCATTTCTGGAGATACTGTTAACCTAATTTTTTTTTTTTTTTTTTGAGACAGAGTCTCACTCTGTCGCCCAGGCTGGAGTGCAGTGGCACGATCTCGGCTCACTGCAACCTCCACCTCCTGGGTTCAAGCAATTTTCTGGCCTCAGCCTCCAGAGTAGCTGGGACTACTCTGGTAGTACTCAGGTTTCAGACCAGCTAGGCAGCTCCTCCGTTCTGTCCAGAAGCTACTGAATTATAGGTCTTTGTTGGTTTGTTTTGATAATGTTGTACAAATACATGTACTCAGGTGTGCACCACCATGCCTGATTAATTTTTGTATTTTTGGTAGAGACGGTATTTCACTATGTTGGCCAGGCTGGTCTCCAATTCCTGACCTCAGGTGATCTGCCTGCCTTCGCCTCCCAAAGTGTTGGGATTACAGGCATGAGCCACCACACCCAGCCATTAATCTAATCTTGTGGGAAGTACTTGAAAAACCAAGTGACTGAACATTTAATTTCTGCTATTTTTCTTATTAATTCTGTGATATTTGAGAAACGGCAGCAGAGGTGTTAAACTTAGTTTTATCTCTCTAGTTAGCATACAGAATCTTTGAATCTTTTATTATTTGTTTTTTACCACACCACCTAAATATGCTGGGTACTATATAGGTCAATTCAATGAATATGTAAATAGAGCACTTATAGAGCAAATACGTGAATATAGGGATCAATATGACGTATCATATATACTAGTGCTGTGGTTTGAATATGTCCCCCAAAGTTTGTGTGTTGGAAGAAAATCCCTAATGCAACAGTTCCAACAGTGGAACCTTTAAGCGGTGATTAGGTCATGTGGGCTCTGAGTTCACAAACAGATTAATGACATTATCTTGGGAGCAGGTTAGTATCATAGGAGTGGGTTCCTGGTAAAAGAATGAGTTCAGTTCCCTTCCTTCCCCCTACTCTCTCTCATGGTCTCTTTGGCCCTTCCACAATGTGGTGATAAGCACGAAGTCCCTCCCTACATGTGGGCCCTTTGACCTTGGACTTCCCAGTCTCCAGAACTATAAGAAATAAATCTCTGTTCTTTTAAAATTACCCAGTCTCAGGTATTCTGTTACAGCAGTATAAAATGAACTAAGACACTAAGCATATTATTGTTAAGTGAATTAAGTGGTGTCAATATATTTCAAAGGGATATAATAAAAATGAATGGGTCAGAAGCTGAAAACGCAATCCCTACTTGTAAATTTGGTAGTCTGCTGTAACTACCAATTATCTCAAAGCATTATGATGTCCAATATATTTGTATCTCTACTACGACACTCAGTGGTACTAAAAAGCAACATAAAAACATTTATATCTGGCAGATGGCTTAATTATACCTGGGGTCACACTCTATAGTGCATTCTTTTTGCTTCGCAGGAATGATGCCCTACAAAATTCAAGAAAGAATGATAGCTTTAATACCAACATAATGCAAAGACTGAAGCTAGTCATGGATTACCAAAAGAGACTGATAAGTATCATACTGATAGAAAGAGATGTAGGTGTTCTATTGCTAGCCTTTTACTTTAAAAATTCAATGGTATTAGTTCCAACCACTAAGTTGGTTTGAGGCCTGCTTGCTGAAAAGCAGTCAGGAAGTGCTAAATATCTTGGCTCCTGGTTTCTCACAGAAGTGTTAACTGCACCAGTTTAGTTGGCTTGACTACTCTGAGGGCAGAATGACTCTGAAAGTTTTTCTTTTCCAACAGTTTTCATCGAGATGCTGAGTGCCTATTCAAACAAATATTCTGGAATCTTTTCAAAACAGTCTCTTCAAAAAATATACAACTCAGCATATTTAACTGAATTATTAGAAACATATGCTTAAAGCTTCATTTGAGAAGAAAAAAATATAAACTATATTTTTAAATTGAACTTTAGTTGGATCTGAAAACACTTTTAAAATTAAACAATACTATACAGAGAATATTCAGAATAAGACTTTTGAAACTTGGGCTTTCTTTTTTTGATCATAGTTCACATGACTGCTCCCTATCAATATTACTTCTCATTTGAAATGTAGTTCAGCTGTGCCACACTGAAAATAAAGAAGTCATATTTATCTTACCTTATACATATTTATGGTCATGCCACAGAAAAAATGCTTTCAATATTAAGCAAAATTTACAAAATATTTTAAAATGTGAGTCAAACCTCATATTTTCATTTAATACACATATAAACAGAGAAACCTTATTTCTACCTAATACCTTTTCTAGATTCCACTCCTTAAATTCCTTAAAAATTTTTGGCTTATACATCTGTCTCCACCCTCCTACTGACCAGTTATGCTTCTCTGAAATTTAACAACAATGTCATCACTCTTAAGAAGGTCTGTACCCCAAATGAAGTACAAAACCAGGTGCAACTGAATTCAGTATTTACGGATATGCAGACAACAAAACTATTAAAAACCATAGGGAAATTATTATACAAAGTCAAGATAGTGGCCATCCCTAGGGAGGATGGGGGATGTGTTTGGTGAAGGACACATGGAGAACTGCGTTTTGACCTTATGTTGCTTGGATGGGTGTTGGCTTTATTATTCTTTCTTTCTTTCTTTGTTTTTTGAGAGAGCGTTTTACTCTATCGCCTAGGCCAGAGGTCTAGGCCATGGTTTACTGTAGCCTCAACCATCTGGGCTCAAGCAAGTTTCCTGCCTCAGCCTCAGCCTCCCAAGTAGCTCGGACCACAGGCGCACACCACCATGCCTGGCTAATTTAAAAAATTTTAAAAATAGAGGCAGGGTCTTGCCATATTGCCCAGGCTGGTCTCAAACTTCTAGCACAAGCAATCCTCCTGTCTTGGCCTCCCAAAGTGTTGGGATTACAGGCATGAGTCACTGTACCTGGCCTATAAATACTTCTTAAATTGTACATATATGAGGCACTTCTTTGTACATGTGATATATCAAAAATAAACTTTTAAAAATAGATTTTAAGTGGACACATCCTTTCAAAATTTAGTAGAGAGGTTGAGAGAGACTAAAAAATCTTTTGTATCATACAGAAATTTATCGGTTATGTTGTGGCAAACTTAAACAAGCTACCTATTTTTCTTCTACAAGAAACAACTACTCCGAATTTGATGACTTTTTCTATGATGACACATAGTTGTCAATCGTATGCTACATAGGTACACAGCGGATATTAAAAACAACCCCCTCCCACATACTTAATTTATCTCCCTTCAAGATAAAGATAGTATTTTAATTACCTGAGAAAGTAGTTGCTTTAAAAAAAGAACATTCTTTGTATAATAATAAATGTTTAGAAATGTTTCCATTGTTAGATGGTTTTATTGCTGAACATGTCTGTCACCAATAAAAACTCCTATCTGCAATTTCATACACATGGATTCAAAATTTTCTAAGATTTAAAAACTTCCAAATGAAGAATTTAAATGGTCTTTGAACCTGTCATTAAACATGACAGAAAAATCAAAGTAATAATTATAATTCTAAAGCAAATTGCACTACCAGTATCTTGGTATTTACTCCATGTATTAATACATGCAAGTATTAATACTAATATTTTAATTGAAAAGTGTGCAGAAGTATAACAATGTTTAGAAATCAGTGAAATTAAATACTCAACATATTTCAAATGTGGAAATTTACAAACATTATAAAGTATCAAATAAAACAATATATAAAAACATAAACATTAAAAAATAAAAACATAAACATTAAACAGTTAGGATTCTAACATAAAGTATTCAATATGACTGTATGCAATGCTTCTTTACCCTTTGTAAACTTCCACCCAGTGTGCCTTTCAAAATGACACCTCTCAAGTAATCATTCCAGAAAGACTTCAGGACCTTCCTAAAGTGTTTAGTACTCTTCCAATGGAGATTTCAGACCAGCTAGGCAGCTCCTCCAATGTGTCCAGAAGCTACTGAATTATAGGTCTTTGCTTGTTTGTTTGTTTTGAGATAGGGTCTCATTGTGTCACCCAGGCTGGAGTACAGGGGTGCGCTGATAGCTTGCAGCAGCAATAGGAGGCTCAAGTGATCCTCTTGCCTCAGCCTCCCAAGAAGCTAGGACTACAGGTGTGCACCACCGTGCTCAGCTAATTTAAAAAATATATATATTTGGTAGAGATTGGGCTCTTCTTATGTTGCCCAGGCTGGTCTCAACTGATCCTACTGCCTCTGCCTCCCGAAATGCTGGAATTACAGGTGTCAGTCAACATGCCTGGCCAAGAATTGTTCCATCTGTCAACTCTTCTCCTTCCCCCAGCAGAGACTTGCCACCTTCTGAGGGGTCCCTCTAAATCAATACTTTTTTTTTTCTTGTGTGTGTGTGTATGTGTGCGTGTATTGTGTTGGGAGGGAGGGTAGTGGCTGGAACAACTGAGTGGTAAAGTAGAGCTAGAAGGGTGTCAGAAACGAAGGGGAAGGCAGAAAAGTAGAAAAGAAGAGCTTAGGGGACAGGCTAGAGAGAAAAACTCAGACTAGACAGAAAACCACAAAAGGTGAACGAGGTTACTGGTTTTTTTCTTTTTTAGACAGAATCTTGCTCTATCTTGCCCAGGATGGAGAGCAGTGGCACAATCTCGGCTCACTGCAGCCTCTACCTCCCGGGTTTAAGCAATTCTCCTGTCTCAGTCTCCCAAGTAGCTGGGAGTACAGGCATGTGCCACCACACCCAGCTAATTTTGTATTTTTAGTAGAGACAAAGTTTCACTATGTTGGCCAAGCTGGTCTCAAGCTCCTGCCCTCAGGTGTGCCACCCGCCTTGGCCTCCCAAAGTGCTGGGATTATAGGCGTGAGCCACCGTGCCCAGCCAATTACTGGTTGTTTCTAAATTAACAGTATTAAACCAATGAAAACACTAGTATTTTCAGCTTAAAAATAGCATGGAATACTAAATATACAAACTAGTACTGCAATCACTAAATGTAAGAATTGAATATTATGGAGGATGAAAATTCATCATGCAAATTTCAACAAAAAACATCACATGTAATTGTTGGATGAGACTGAAATGAACTTTGGTTTTTCCTTTTTTTTTTTGAGACAGGGTCTTGCTCTGTCACCCAGGTTGGAGTGCAGTGGTGGTGTGGTCATTGGCTATTACCTTGAACTTCTGGGCTCAAGTGATCCTCCTGCCTCAGCCTCCCAAGTAGCAAGTAGCTGGGACTACAGGCATGTGCCACCATGCCTGATTAAGTTTTTTTTTATTTTTTGTAGAGATGAGGTCTTGCTATATTGCCCAGGTTGATCTTAACTCCTGGCCTCAAGTAATCCTCCTACCCTAGCCTCCCAAAATGTTGAGATTACAGGCATGAGCCACTGTGCCTGGCCTGGAATAAACTTTGAATCAGTTTAAATTACTGTGTGACAAAGTATTAAATAATAAAGACAATGTTAAAGTGAAAACAAAAAATTGTCTATACTGCCAATAAATCAAATTTCAAGTTAATTTTATCAAGATTGATTATATCTTTCTAATAATTAAAAATTTCTATGTTTTATAGAGTATATAATATGTAACTATAGAAGTACATGTACATAATTTGCAAATGAATATGTGCATGCACACACACATATGCAGTCTCATTTTTTTAAGATTGTTATTTTTTTTAACCAAGTGGCAGAGTGAAAAAGCTTTTGAAAAAAGCAAATGTTAATACACTTGGTTGAAGATTATGAGTTCTCTGTTTTAGAATTCCAAACTGTTACTTAGTTGAAAGTAAACAACTTCATCAACAACATATAGACAAAGAACTTGACCTGAAAATTAATTCTCAGGGCCATATATTTTATTATAGATTCTGCTGAAAATAAATTTCAAAATTCTTTTCAATGCAATTTATGTTTTTTTTTTTTTTAATTTTTTTTAATTTTTTTGAGACGGAGTCTCGCTCTGTAGCCCAGGCTGCAGTGCAGTGGCCGGATCTTAGCTCACTGCAAGCTCCGCCTCCCGGGTTCACGCCATTCTCCTGCCTCAGCCTCCCGAGTAGCTGGGACTACAGGCGCCCGCCACCTCGCCCGGCTAGTTTTTTGTATTTTTTAGTAGAGACAGGGTTTCACCGTGTTAGCCAAGATGGTTTCGATCTCCTGACCTCGTGATCCGCCCGTCTCGGCCTCCCAAAGTGCTGGGATTACAGGCTTGAGCCACCGCGCCCAGCCAACATTTTTTTTTTTTTTTTTTTTGAGATGGAGTCTCGCTCCGTCGCCCAGGCTGGAGTGCAGTGGCGCGATCTCGGCTCACTGCAAGCTCCGCCTCCTGGGTTCACGCCATTCTCCTGCCTCAGTCTCTCGCGTAGCTGGGAATACAGGTGCCCGCCACTGCGCCCGGCTAATTTTTTGTATTTTTTAGTAGAGATGGGGTTTCACTGTGTTAGCCAGGATGGTTTCGATCTCCTGACCTCATGATCTACCCGTCTCAGTCTCCCGAAGTGCTGGGATTACAGGCGTGAGCCACCGCGCCCGGCCTGCAATTTATGTTCTTAAATTTTGGTTTTAAAAAACTCCAATAATTTTTAAAAATTCTACTGTGCTAAGAATCTCTTATTTTTATGTCTACAAAATGATCAGTAAAAGAAATGCAAGTTTTGAGTTTTTTTTTTTTTTAAATAGCAACACTGGAATGAGGCTTAAAGAATTATATAAACAACAGAAACATTTTAACCAAGTTAAGATGCTTCCATTTTTCTCTAGGTTGATGTAAACAATAACACCACCACCACCACCACAACCACTCCATTCCATCTTCTATCTAGAAAGAGCAGTTCCAAATGGGAAATGGTGAGTGACATGCCACAAAGGAAAATTAGGAATGTGGAAAAAATTCCCAAGGGAGAAAGTTTTCCAAGCAGCTTCTCCTTTTATCCACTTTATTAGGATGTCAAAATAACTCACAAATTGTCTCAATCTACTTAAGTGCAATAAGTTAAGAGTATTATTAACTTAATATTTTGAAATAAAGAGCATGTCTTAATTATAAATAAAGAGTAACTGCAATGCCATGCCAGTTATTACTCTCCTTATACAAACCCACCAGAACAATTTCTGGAAAATTAGTAAAATTTTTAGTTTCATAACCCAATTCCCCACGGGAGAAATAAAAGTGGGGAATAAGAAAAATGCTAGGTTAGCATTTTAACTAAAATTTCCTATCCTTAAAAACTAGAAAGACAATGAAAGAAGGCAAAGGTTTCACTATATATATATATAGAGAGAGAGAGAGAGAGAAAGAGAGAGAGAGAGAGACAGTTTTAAAACTGTACATGGATGTGATTCAAACAAAACACGTCTACTGTTTAAACAGATCATCAAAGAAAAACAGACTCTTTCTTGTTCCTTTCCCATATCTTAATGCTATAGGTTTGAATGTGTTCCCTCCAAAATTCAGGCATTGCCAATGTGATGATGTTAAGAGGTGGGGCCTTTAGGAGGTGATTAGGCTGGGAGGGTTCCTCCCTAGTTAAGGCCCTTACAAAAGAGGCTTAGCATAGCATTTGGCTAGCTTATTCTTCAGCTCTTCTGCCATGGATGACACAGCAACAAGGCCTGTGTCAGATCAAATGCCAGTGCCTTGATCTCAGACTTCTCAGCCTCCAGAATTGTGAGAAGTAAATTTCTGTTCTTTATAAATTACCCAGTCTCAAGTATTCCTTACAGCAGCACCAAATGGACTAAGGCACTTAAGGAAAGGATTCTATGCATCAAGCCTTAGAAATCCTCATCATGGCTCTCAAGAAAGGTAAACAGACAAAGAGAAATTCTGCTTTACCACTGGAAAGACACTATCAACAAATGGTTTACACAAACTGGTCATTCAAAAGATGATGGCTGTATTTTCAATCCAGATGGCAAGTATTGTAGTAGCCTGATCAGAATCTATTGCTAGTCGCATTCTGCAGATCAATCCCAGAATAACAGAACAGATAAAGGCAAGAGCTCAAAGTGAAACCTGCCCTGCCAACTGGCTCCTATCAACTAATTTTTATCTATAGGAAAGTTTTACAACTAAATATGAGATATTTTAGGAAAAAAAGAAAAAAGTAGTGCTAGAAAGTATATGCTGAAATAAGAACTTTCACACATTGCTAGTAGAAGCATAAGTTGGCACAATCTTTCTAGAAAGCAATTTGCTATATGTATTATGAACCTTAATTGTGTTCATACCCTTCGTTATAATAGTTATAACTTTGAGACTCTATTAGAAAGAAATCAAAATATGATATAAAATTATGTAGAAAGTTGCTAATCACAGCATTTAATTAAAAATGTAAATATCTTAATATTAAAACACTGTTAAATTATGTATATTTAAATTTAAGATGATATTTAGAAAGAATTCCTAATATGGAAGAGTGTTTGTAAAACAAATTTCTTCTTCGGCATTTCAGTGAGTCCTAAGGACAATTTTTACCATACAACTTTTTTTTTTTTTTTTTGAGACAGAGTCTCGCTCTGTCGCCCAGGTTGGAGTGCAGTGGCCGGATCTCAGCTCACTGCAAGCTCCACCTCCCAGGTTTACGCCATTCTCCTGCCTCAGCCTCCTGAGTAGCTGGGACTACAGGCGCCCGCCACCTCGCCCGGCTAGTTTTTTGTATTTTTAGTAGAGACGGGGTTTCACCGTGTTAGCCAGGATGGTCTCGATCTCCTGACCTCATGATCCGCCCGTCTCGGCCTCCCAAAGTGCTGGGATTACAGGCTTGAGCCACCGCGCCCGGCCTACCATACAACTTTTTACTGCTGTTTGAAAGCCAGTACTTTCCCCTATCATTCTTAGCTTCAATCTCAGCCCTATGGTTTATGGCAGTTAAAATCTTTGGATGACCTTGCCAAAGGACTGCAGGTTTGCTTCAGGGTTTAGGAGAGGCTAGGGACTGTTTTGCTGTTTTGTTGTCCAAAGAGCCATATTGATCAGAACATTTTTATTAGAGTTGTGTGGGTAGACTGAAATTAAGGTGCCTGACCTTTTTATTAACTTCCCCAGAAACAAGGCAAGAGGTATCCCTATGGGTGTCACAGCAGTACGAAGTACAAGTCCCTATGGTTGCTGACATTAGAGTCCTTCTGTGCAGACCAGGGGTTGGTACACTATGGCCTGATAAAAAAAATCCAAGCCCATGTCCTGTTTTCATAAATGTCCTGTTTTCGTAAATAAAATTTTTACTGGAACACAGGCAGGCCCATGCACTTATGTTTCGACTATGGCTACTTCCACTCCACAGTGGCAAAGTTGAGTCCATATGCCTACAAAGCCTAAAGTATTTACTAATGTGTCCTTTATAGAAAAAAATTTGCCAACTCTTGTCCTAGACCATCTTAAGGCCCCCTTAAGGACACAGATCTGGAAGCGAGCCTTCTACTCTCCTCCTTGACGGGCAAAGGAGATGACTGACGGAGGAACCTACATGCCCTTAAGAGATCCATGCCAGGGAGCACCTGAATAGGTTTTTCCTTTAGTAATATTTGTAACCAGATGTCCCTAGGTCTCATTCAGCTTAATCCCTTGCAAAATCTACCTCTCACATTTAAAAACAAAAGCCAAACAAACAAACCTCAACCTCAGCCAAAACAACTACAATAAATGTTCTTGCACAGGGCAGCACCTGCACAGAAACCTTCCCAAGGCACCTGGTCATCAATATTACATATGGCCTCATTCCACTCCTGGTACAACCAGAACCTATAACACAGTCACTCACAGGAGTATGATCCGCAGGATTCTTGGTAATGCTAGTACAGGATGTGTTCAATTCATGTTTTTCCTAATGAAAAATGAGTTCTAAATATATACATATATAGACTGGGTGTGGTGGCTCACGCTTGTGATCCCAACATGAGGACTGATTGAGGCCGGGAGTTCAAGACCAGCTTGGGGAACACAGCAAGGCCCTTTCTCAAAAAAAATAGTAAAAGCAGCCAGGCATGCCTCCAGGGAGGCTGAGGCAGGAGGACTGCTTGAGCCCAGGAGTTCAAAGTGACAAGGTGCTATGATCGTGCCATTGTACTCCAGCATGGGCAATAAAGGGAGGCCATGCCTCAAAAACAAACAAACGTGTGTGTGTTTATACATATAAAATCAAGTATTTATCACCCCTTATTTTTCGCTAGGTATCCACCTCCCCCACTGGAGGGTGGAGCTGTGTTTGAGTAAAGTGTCTGGCAAACAGAAGGAACATAATGAATGTTTGTTGACAAAAGAATAGAAGAAGGAAGGAAGGCAGGCAGAAGAGGAAAAGAGGGAGGGAGGGAGGGAAGAAAAATGGCAGGGAGGTGGGGAAGAAGAGAAGAGAGGGAAGGAGGCTGGCAGACAACTAGGGAATAACTGGCAGAAGTAACGATAGCATGTAATATAAATTTAAAATGAAAAGGCAGCACGATAAATTATATATACTATGTGATCTCATCTAAAAACATCATAGAAAAGAAGGCTAGGAGTAAATACAGTAAATATACCAAAAGATTTTTTGGTTTGTTTTACAGATGAGTTCTCATGATGTTGCCCAGGTTGGAGTGCGGTGGCTATTCACAGGCATGATCATAGTGCACTGTGGCCTCAAACTCCTCGGCTCAAGGAATCCTCTTGCTTTAGCCTCCTGAGTAGTTGAGACTACCAAGGTAATTTAAACAAGGTTTTAAGAAAATGAGTTTTTCATTTTGTATATACCATTTTTATCCTAAGTTATAGGAATGCCTTATTTTCGGAATAACTTTGTTCTCATTAGAAATGTAGCACATTGTCTACATTTAAGATAATCAAGAAGTTATTGAAGAAAATAAAATCACCTATCAGAAATAACCACTGTTAACATTTTAGTGCATTTTCTAGACACATATATGTGCACACATGTATGAAATTAGTTTCATTTGCTTTCAAACTTCTCATAAAGTAGAATAATACAATATATATTTTTCTGTCTGGCTTCTTTTGCCAACATTATCTTTGTGGCATTCACCCATATTCTGAATGTAGCTATAGTCTGTTCATGTTCATAGCTGTATAACATTCCATTATATAAAAACACAACAATTTACTTATCCATTCCTGAGGGATATCTGGGTTTCTTTGGAGCTCTTATAAATCAATTCTAATTTATATTCTCTTACATGTCCCTTACAAAGGGACCTTTGTGCAATGTGCATACATTTTTACTGATTATAAACTTGGTGTATACTCAATGGTAGCAGATAATTACAAACTCATTTCCAAAATGACTCAACTGATACTTACTCTAGTACTATATGAGCACTCCCATTGTTCCACATTCTAGTTAACACTCATTATTGTCACTGATTTCTTAATCTGGGTACTGTAATTACAGAATTTCTATTTGATTCTTCAAAAAAATTTTTTTCCACAAATTTACTTTTTTTCATATTTATTTCTAGTCACTGCCAAATTCTCTGTCTTATTTTAATTTCCTTGAACATGTTAAAGACAGTGCTTTAAAAGTCTGTTCCTGATAACTCCATTATCTGGATCACCTGTGAGTCTCTTTCTATTGTGTATTGAGTCTCTTAATTTCCAATCATCTTGTCCTGGTTTCTCTTATGCTTGGCAAGTTTTTAGCAAGTTCCTGACATTCTATATAAAAAAACTGTACGAATGACTTGAAACCTAAGATATTTTCTTTAGAAAGAGTTTATATTGGCTTTGGGAAGTCAGTTTGAGACAGGAGCAATCCTAGATCACCTTAACCCAGTTTAGGGAATTGAGATGAGTTGAAGTTGGCCTTTGGTTCCTGAAAGAAGGTCATTCTATTTCAAATTCACTCACATTTCTAGGCTATAGCCCTTTGGGCTTCCAACCTAAAGTTTATTTGAAGTCTGTCTTAGTGGGCCCTGGAATCCAAATTTTCTTCCTCTAGCCCTGTAGGCTGGCAAAGGCTCTGGTTTTTGTTGTTGTTGTTGTTGTTGTTGTTGTGTTTGTTTGCTTTTCTGAGATGGAGTCTCGCTCTGTCACCCAGGCTGGAGTGCAGTGGTGAGATCTCAGCTCACTGCAGTCTCTACCTCCGAGGTTCAAGCAATTCTCCTGCCTCAGCCTCCTGAGTAGCTGGGATTACAGGTGCCTGCCACCACGCCCAGCTAAGTTTTGTATTTTTAGTAGAGACAGGGTTTCACCATGTTGGCCAGACTGGTCTCGAACTCCTGACCTCAGATGAGTCACCTGCCTCAGCCTCCCAAGGTGCTGGGATTACAGATGTGAGCCACCACGCCTGGCCAAAGGCTCTATTTTAAGCCTCTCAGCTAATACACTGGAATTGGCAGATATTCTTGAGGAAACGCTAGGCTCTCCTTTCTGGCTTTGTCTTCTTCCTGATTTAGACCTTGGTATTCTACATTGTCTTATTAGTTGTCGTATGTCTTCAAGCATATTTTTAAAAACATTTTGTCAGCTTTTCTAGTTATTCTCAATAACTTGGTCAGCCCAAATTCCTTAATCTGTCATTCACAGATTGATGACTGTACAGCCATCACCATAATCCATTTTAGAACATTTTTACCATCCCAAAAGAAGTCCCAGACTCCATTTTCCCCTTTCCCCAGTCCCTGGAAACTATTAATCTGCTTTCTGTTTCTATGACTTTACCGAATTTAGAAAGTTTATATAAATGGAATCATACAATATGTAGTCTTGTGTGACTTCTTTCACACAGCATAATGTCTTCAGGTTGATACATATTGTTGTTTATCAGTTGATGGACATTTGAGTTGTTTCCACTTTGACCATTATGAATGTTAGGAACATTTGTTTACAAGTATTTGTGTAGACATATGTTTTTAATTCTCTGGAAAGATACCCAGAAGTAGAATTGCTAGGTCATATGATAGCTCTGTATTTAACATTCTGAGGAGCTATCAAACTGTTTTCAAAAATGGCTGTACCATTTTTTTTTTTTAACTTTTAAGTTCAGGGGTACACGTGCAGGATGTGCCTATGTACATAGGCAAACATGTGTGATGGGGGTTTGTTGTACAGATTATTTCATCACCCACGCATTAAGCCTAGTATCCATCAGCTATTTTTCCTGATCCTCTCCCTCCTCCCACCCTCCACCCTCCCATAAGCCCCAGTGTGTGTTGTTTCCCTCTATGTGTCCATGTGTTCTTAATATTTAGCTCCCACTTGTAAGTGAGTACATGTGGTATTTGGTTTTCTCTTCCTCTGTCAGTTTGCTAAGGGTAACAGCCTCTAGCTTCATCCATGTCCCTGCAAAGGACATGATCTCATTCTTTTTTATGGCTGCATAGCGTTGAATGGTATGTATGTATCACATTTTCCTTATCCAGTCTATCATTGATGGGCTTTTTGGTTGATTCCATGTCTTTGCTATTGTAAATAGTGTTGCAGTGAATGTATGTGTACACGTATCTTTATAATATAACTATATTCCGTTGGGTATATACCCAGTAATGGGATTGCTGGGTCGAATGGTATTTCTGTCTTCAGGTCTTTGAGGAATCGCCACACTATCTTCCGTAATGGCTCAACTAATTTACACTCCCACCAACAATGTATAAGCCTTCCTTTTTCTCCAGAACCTCACTGGCATCTGTTCCTTTTACCTTTTTAATAATAACCATTCTGAGTGGTGTGAGATGGTATCTCATTGTGGTTTTGATTTGCATTTCTCTAATGATTAGTGATGTTGAACTTTTTTTATATGCTTGTTGGCTGCATATATGTCTTCTTTTCAGAAGTGTCTGCCTATTCATTTCTTTGCCCACTTTTTAATGGGGTTGTTTTTTTCTTGTAAATTTGTTTAAGTTCCTTATAGTTGCTGGCTATTAGACCTTTGTCAGATATATAGTTTTCTTCCACTCTGTAGGTTGTCTGTTTACTCTATTGATAGTTTCTTTTGCTGTGCAGAAGCTCTAGTTTCATTAGGTCCCATTTGTCAATTTTTGCTTTTTGGCAATTTTTTTGGCATCTTTGTCATGAAATCTTTGCCTGTGCCTATGTCCTGAAAGGTACTGCCTAGGTTGTCTTCCAGGGTTTTTATAGTTTTAGGTTTTATATTTAAGTCTTTAATCCATCTTAATTTTTGTGTATGGTTAAGGAAAGGGTCCAGTTTCAATTTTCTGTAAATGGCTACTCAGTTATCCCAGCACCATTTATTCAATAGGGAATATTTCCCCATTGCTTGTTTTTGTCAGGTTTGTTGAAGATCAGATAGTTGTAGGTGTACGGTCTTATTTCTGGGTTCTCTATCCTGTTCCATTGGTCTATGTGTCTGTTCTTATATCAGTACCATGCTGTTTTAGTTACTGTACTCCTATAATATAATTTGAAGTTGGATTGCATGATGCCTCCAGCTTTGTTTTTTTTTTTTTTTGCTTAAGACTGCCTTGGCTATTCGGGCTTTTTTTTGGCTCCATATGTATTTTTTAAAGTTTTTTCTAGTTCTGTGAAGAATGTCAATGATAGTTTAATGGAAATAGCATTGAATCCATAAATTGCTTTGGGCAGTATGACCATTTTAATAATATTGGTTCTTCCTATCTATGAGCATGGAATGCTTTTCCATTTGTGTCATCTCTGATTTCTTTAAGCAGTGGTTTGTAGTTCTCCTTGTAGAGATCTTTCACTTCCCTTGTTAGCTGTATTCCTAGGTATTTTATTTTATTTTATTTTATTTTATTATTTTGAGATGGAGTCTCACTGTCGCCCAGGCTGGAGTGCAGTGGCATGATCTTGGCTCACTGCAACCTCCACCTCTTGGGTTCAAGTGATTCTCCTGCCTCAGCCTCTTGAGTAGCTGGGACTAGAGGTGCGTGCCACCATGTCCGGCTAATTTTTTATATTTTTAGCAGAGACGATGTTTCACTATGTTAGCCAGGATGGTCTCAATCTCCTGATCTTGTGATCTGTCCGCCTTGGCTTCCCACAGTGCTGGGATTACAGGCGTGAGCCACTGCACCGGCTGGTATTGTATTTTTTTGTAGCAACTGTGAATGGGAGTTCATTCGAGATTTGGCTCTTGGCTTGACTGTTGTTGGTGTATAGGAATACTAGCAATTTTTGCACATTGATATTGTATCCTGAGACTTTGTTGAAGTTGCTTATCAGCTTAAGAAGCTTTTGGGCTGAGATGATAGGGTTTTTTAGATATAGGATCATGTCATCTGCAAACAGGGATAGTTTGACTTCCTCTCTTCCTATTTGAATGACCTTTATTTCTTTCTCTTGCCTGATTGCTCTGGCCAGAACTTCCATACCATGTTGAATAGGAGTAGTGAGGGAGGGCATCCTTGTCTTTGTACCATGTTTCAATCCCACCAGCAATGTATGAATGAGGGTATGATCTCTTTTTTTTTTTTTTTTTGAGACAGAGTCTCTCTCTGTTGCCCAGGCTGGAGTGCAGTGACCTGATCTTAGCTCACTGCAAGCTCTGCCTCCCAGGTTCACGCCATTCTCCTGCCTCAGCCTCCTGAGTAGATGGGACTACAGGCGCCCGCCACCACGCCCGGCTAATTTTTTTGTATTTTTAGTAGAGACGGGGTTTCACCGTGTTAGCCAGGATAGTCTCGATCTCCTGACCTCGTGATCTGCCTGCCTCTGCCTCCCAAAGTGCTGGGATTACAGGTGTGAGCCACCATGCCCGGCCCGAGGGCATGACCTCTTTAAGCAATTATTTTTAATACCCCATTTACTAGCCTTAATAAAATAGAAAATACATAACTACCTAGAGGCATAATTATTAAAAAATAAAAATAACTCCTACTATAATATAAAACAGAAACAAATGAAAGTAACATAATGAAATTGTATTTTAATATGTAAATTCCCAGGCATAGCTACAGTCAAAGACATAATAAAGAAGACCAATGCTTGCCTCTATTTGAAATTAATAAGACAATTTAAGAGAAGTAAAACTAGAAGCCATTCTGTATATGAAGTATAGGTAAATAAAAAAGCAGAAGTTTTGATAGACATAAATAAAAACTACTGTTATTTTAAAAAGCTAGTGTTAGAATAAGTAATATCAGGTCAGATCTGTATACAGTAAACAAGGATAAAAATAACCTTAGTTGAAGTAGTGATAATATACCAAGATAAACTATAAACTACTGAAGTAGAAAAAATATGGAAGCATGATGTTCTTGCAAATGAAGCAGGCCTTTTTATAAGTATAGCACCAAAACAATTCCCAATATTATTTTATAGAAAACATATCTCCTAACTTAAAATGTTGAGGCATTCATTTATCTTCTAATACTTAAGAGAACTTGGAAAAAGTATCTTGTGACAAGGGAAGAGAGAACAGATTGAAAGAAGAAATACTAAAAGAAGGCATAGAAAAGTAATAGACTTCGGGAACAATTTCAGAATGAGACTAAAAAAAATATCAGGCAAGCCAAAGATGCATAATCTCCATGTGTAATTTTTACACAAATTCCTTATATTTGGCCTATAGTCAGTCACTGAGCTGTAACAAGACCCTTGCTTTTCATGTGCCTCCATCAATTCAATAATATTAGGTTTTAAGTCTGTTTGTTAAAAGAAGTTTCAAATCTCTTGTTATATACTTGCAATTGGTTTCACTGCTTTTACAGTATGATTATACTATTGCACTAAAACGTTTTTGACTAAATATATATGTGTTACAATATTGGATGTGTTACAATATTGAGCAAACAGAGAACAATGCTAGCCCATCCCTTCATATTATTTCCTCCAAAAAACCCACACTTTTGATTTGGCCCTAAAGAGTACCAGTCAAACCCAATGAGGGTCCCTCTTTCTTCAGGCTTCTCTAATACAGTCCCCAACTTACAGCAGTTCAACTTAAGATTTTTTTACTTTATGATGGTTTTATCTGGGTATTAAATGCATTTTCAACTTAGGATATTTTGGCTTACGATGGGTTTATCAGGAACACCCCAAAATAAGTGGAGGAGCATCATAATAATAAGGAGAGAAGGAGAAAAGATGATAAAGCAAGACCAGCTTCCAGGCAAGTAAACAAATAGTAAAATCAATTAGAACAGAATGATCTAGGAAAGAAAGAAGCCACTTAGGCAAGCAGTTATGGATACAAAAGGGCAATTAAGTAAACAAAACTATCTGAAAAGAGAGGAAGAAAGAAAAATATATAAGGACAATGAATATGAAGGGAAAAAAGGATTCTAATGGGACTAGGAATAAGATCCCAGTCTAACAAAGTTTGTATTTAGATTTTTTTTTTTTTTTTTTGGTAGAGATTTGCTAAGTTTTGCATAGGTCTCGCTATGTTGCCCAGGCTGGTCTCAAACTTCTGGCCTCAAGCAATCCACCTGCCTCAACCTCCCAATGTGCTGGGATTACAGGTGTAAGCCACTGTGTCTTGCCTGTATTTAGATTTAAGGCATCCCTGACTCTAAGGTCAGGATTTGCTAAACACTCTTCAAGTGTTTAGACAGTTCCTTTGAGGAAAAGTAACAGTGGAAAGTTGGAGAGAACAGAGGGGGGCCCAAGTGTGAGAGAATGGAAGGGAAAGAGGATGGAGAAGGGTATAAAAGTAATACAACTAGCAAGTTGACCATCAGCACTAGCCACTGATGAATGACCAAGGTCCTAGTCTATCTGTTTAACACTGATGTCAAGTTCCTCAAAATATAATTTATGCGGCTCTAGAAACCACCCCTCCTGGGAAAACTACTTTTCTGTCTTTTGTTGAACATCTGTATAATCCCAGCTATGAAACCACCAAGCCTCAATTACTTCCAATCACTGTCACTGGGCCAGCATCTATCTACCCTTACCTATTAATAGATAAACTCTTCACTTTGCCTTAGTAAATATCCTTTTACTAGATGTACTAGATTCCCCAAAGGAACTGTCTTTTTGTTAAGTGCTAAGAGGACAATCTGAGATGTGGAGTTAGAGATGTCTTAAATCTAAATATAAACTTGTTAGACTGGGTCTTATTTCCAATCCCATCAGAATCCTTTTATTCTCTCAAATTCTTTGTCCTTATATATTTTTCCTTCTTCCTCTCTCCTAAGACCTCAATTACCACAAAGAGTCAATTTAGGCTGCTCTACAGTGACAGTATTAGTGACAGGTGAGACAGAAAGACCAATTTACAGATGTACACACTAGAAGACATTCTAAAAAAGAGTGCCGCAGCATACCTAGGTTGTTTGAAGGGCAGTAGGGATGCTGCCTGTATCCACTGGCTTATCAGAACACCTGAAATGTTCTCAGTTAGAAAAATCTTGAAACTTTTGGTTAGGATTTCATATTTACCGGATTCTCCATGTTAAAATGCAAATAGCCATGGAAATGTAATAGACTAGGTCTCTGATACATCCAATTGTTTTCCATTACAATACCAAGCTGACAACAGAACCCTGGCAGGAATAGGACAGATAAGTATTGGTGAATAAGGGCCAGAAGAATAATATGGTTTACAAAGAATTGCCTAAGGGGTTAAGTCTGAGTGAATTCCTGCCCTGGGTAATACTGGGCATAAAGAGAAGGATATGAAATCCCTAGGCCCTGGGGAAAATGGAAGAAGAGGAAACAGAGATAGAGAAGACTGAAAAACAGGAGAAGCTCAAAAACAAATTAACTATTTCACAATCTGTGTGTAGGCTAACTGGATGGTCAACTTCCCCAGGGCATAGTCTGAGAGCAGCAGCAATCCTGAATATGCAGCAATATCAAGCAATACTGAAAATCAGGTTCTATCTTTGGCTACCAGAAAGTCTGGGAAAAACAGGAAAATAACCTCTTAGACTGGTGTTTGCTAATGGAATGTAGCACATATATCAGGATAGGAGACTTCTAAACCTTTCTGTCCCTCCACTCACATTCCTTATTCCACCCCAAACCAGGGGGAAAATTGGTGGGGGAGGGGAGGTATGCAGAATAAAAAGTAGGCCTGCATAGTTTGAAAAAGACCCCAAATGATTTGACATATATTGTTCCTCTGTAACAACAAGCTTCTTCCTCCACGTAAGTTTAGTTACACCCCAGTTCCACTAAAAGGATAAGCAGAACCATCATACTTTCAGTCCAAAGCAGTTATTAAAATTATGTGATTTTATTGCCACCTAGTGGAAGAGATATAAAACCACAAGCTAAACTGAGGATAAGTAATCTAAATATATACTTGACATACTCTGACAGCCAAAGACAGTTTCTCAAAGTATAGTAGTATATAAAACGATTGTAAGTAGCATAAGAATAAAGGGTATTTAAACTAGTTTGTATTTAATGCAATGTGTATTAGAAAAAAAGCATAAACAACACTTCAAATCCATCGTTTTATAAATCTGTGTTGAGGCTAAATTAACCCTAATTTTAAAAAGTAGATTTTTGAAGAAACATTCACTTATATCATACAGGTACTACTGAAGATATTGCCAAAGTCATAAGGTAACTCTAAAATGACTACAGTTTTGGGAAGTTGTCCTAATCTGGTTCTTCAAATGGAAGATAATTTTCCCTCAGTGTAGATGAGTTTTATTTATATATGTAACGTGAAGTAATCCATATTTTAACAAAAATAACAATGTTTTAAGGTGCTCACATTTTTTTTTCATTAGTTTGTTTTCCTAAACAAATTATTCCACAAGCAAATTAGCATTTAGTACTGTTAAGTCTCTGTATTTGCCTTTCTTAAAACATGCTTACCTAGGTAGTTATGCCATGATTGTAAATAGCTGATTCCCTCTCATTTCAACAAGTTTCATTACAGAAAATATATTGCCATTTAATCTACCCAGTCGAACAAATTTACGGAGAACTGTTTGAACTCCTGCCAACTTACTGTAATGGAATGCACTTTAATGACTTATGTTCTGTTGTCACAGTGGTCAATTATTTATCATAGAACTTAGAAGTTTCAAGAAAACCCTGAGCATTCAAGTCAGCATTCATTAGTGCTTATATTTACTGACATTGGAATATATAAGAATCGAAATTTTTATTTCATTATCTTTTCCGATGGCCACTATAAATGACAGTGATAAATTTCTCGTGATAAATTTCACATTTCCACTTCTAGTTGCAAGAAACACTGAAAAATTAAGTATGTGGGAATGAAAATAGGATTATCAAGATTAGCTTACACCAACCATCTTTCATCTCTGGGATGAAGACCCATTGTGACTCAAAAAAATAAGGATTCTGTTGACATTAACGAATAGGTAGGGTTGCTGAACAATTATTGAGTGTCTACCTTACAGTATCTGCCACACCATCCCGCCTAAAGCACTCAGTTTCCCTCTGAGGGGGCAACCATCTTACAGTTTCCTATTTACTACTCAAAATTTCATTTATACATATTATATTAATTTATTTTTACCCAAATGGTGGCATGCTATACATACTGCTCTCTACTTCAGTTTTTCACTTAACAAAATATGTTGAAGACTTGTTCCATTTTGACATGTAATAAAGCCACCTCCTTCTTTTTAATAGAGGAAAAATATTCCATTGTATAAATGTGCCACAACTTATTTATCCAATCCTGTAAGAAAAGAAATTTTGATTGCTTTTAATCTTTACTATTATGAAAAATACTGCATTATACTACCTTGTGCACATATCATTTTTGACAAAGTGAATTAATGCTTAGAAGTGAAATTACTGATCCATATAAACTTTGGAATAGGCTGCTGGCATTTTAGGGGGAAAATCACATTAAATTTATGGATGAAAATTTGAAGACTATGACATCTTCAGAGTCTTCCCAATGAGAGCAGAATATGCCTCATTTTATTATTTTTATTATATCATATTTTACTGATTCTAATATACACATTTAAACACTTCTAAGTAAGGATGAATCTCATAATCTAGAACACCTTTTCATCACTGCCAGAGTCAGGCGTGGTGACTCACACCTGTAATCCGAACACTTTGGGAGGCTAAGGTGGGAGGCTTGCTTGAGCCCACGAGTTCAAGACCAGCCCAGTCAATGAAGTGAGATGCCATGTCCGCAAAAAATAAATGTAAAAATTAGCCTGGTGCAGTGGTGTGCGCCTGTAGTCCCAGCTACTTGGGAAGCTGAGATGGACAAATTGCTTGAGCCCAGGAGTTCAAGACCACCCCGGTAACATAGCAAGACCCCTTCTCTACAAAATAAAATTTCTTTTTTTCTTTTTTTTTTTTGAGACGGAGTCTCGCTCTGCCGCCCAGGCTGGAGTACAGTGGCCGGATCTCAGCTCACTGCAAGCTCCGCCTCCCGGGTTTAGGCCATTCTCCTGCCTCAGCCTCCCGAGTAGCTGGGACTACAGGCGCCCGCCACTTCGCCCAGCTAGTTTTTTGTATTTTTAGTAGAGACGGGGTTTCACCGTGTTAGCCAGGATGGTCTCGATCTCCTGACCTCGTGATCCGCCCGTCTCGGCCTCCCAAAGTGCTGGGATTACAGGCTTGAGCCACCGCACCCAGCTCTACAAAATAAAATTTCTAAAAAATTAGCTGGGCATAGTGGTACCCACCTGTAGTCCCAGCTACTCAGGAGGCTGAAGTGGAAGGATTGTTTGAGCCCAGGAGATCAAGGCTACAGCAAGCCATGATTGCACCACATTACAGTGCAGGCTACAGAGCAAGACTCTGTCTCAAAAAAAAAAAAAAAAAAAAATCACTGTCAGCAAGTGACAATATAATAGTAGTTATTCCTGATGGCATGACAGGTAACTGCCATCCCTCGTCACGTTAGACAAACCATTAAAAGACCATCTGAGGAAGATAGATGGGTCATGTTGTTGTTAGAAAACCTTTTGTGACATCTTCTGGTAAGATCAGGAAAGTGCAAGCATCAGAACTTAAATGTCAGTGACCTGGAAGAAAATCTTTTCAGGAAATGTTACAGCACCAGGGTTCTTAATGGCACTAAGGACAATTCTGTGTGTATGTGGGGAAAACACCTATTTTGATGACTTTACATCAAAAAATAATTCAGAAGAATCATATTCTAAATGTGAGGTGTCAGTAATACCTTAATCAATATACTTTGTTTCTATTTTCATTTTTATAACTGCATAAGAAATATAGGATAAAATATCACATAAGTCCAAAAGTTCTCCCTTTTCCCTTTCCCCTTTCCTTTCCTGACAGAGTCTTGCTCTGTTACCAGGCTGGAGTGCAGTGGTACGATCTTGGCTCACTACAACCTCTGCCTCTCAGGTTCAAGTGATTATCATACCTCAGTCTCCCAAATAGCTGGGATTACAGGTATGCACCACCACACCCAGCTAATTTGTGCACTTTTAGTAGATACGGGGTTTTGCCATGTTGGCCAGGCTAGTCTTGAACTCTTGGTCTCAAGTGATCCACCCACCTCAGCCTCCCAAAGTGTTGGGATTACAGGCATGAGACACCGTGCGTGGCCCAAGAGTTCTTTCAGTAAATACAAAACAAAAACTCTAAGTCCTAAGAGGTTATTGCATCAGAGGTATGGGCAGCAGTTTTCCTTAGTGTTAAATTTTTTTTAAAATGCAATTTATAATCAGTAGCATCTCAGATTTTATGAAATACTCTAAATCTCATTTTATGTCAGAAGCATTTTAGTTTCTCTCATGTAGATTTTACACATTCATGATAAGACCATTTCTATGTATTTTATTTTTTCTTCCATTTTCTCATTGGCAGTCTATTTATTTTTGCCTGTTTTGTAAGCAGCTACTTTATTGAATTCTCTTACTGTTTATAATTTTTTCATGGATTCTTTTGGGTTTTACAGGTATACAATGAAATAAAATTTAAACTCAAATTATTTTAAACCATCTTCTGAAATTTTACCTCGATGAAGGTAAAGATTTTCTACTACTTTTACTCTTCTACCTTGAGCACTTAGCATATTACCTTGCACAAAGTGGGTAATCAATACATATTTGTTAAATGAATTATATTAACGTATCTTACTTTGTAAAGTTACCACAACCCCTCCCCCAACAGAGATGTTGAGTTTAGTGGGGAAAAAAAAAAATCAAATATAAACCAGTATATAGTATTCCTATTTACTTCTCTCCACATGTACACACACAAATCCTGTAAGAAATCAGATATTTTATAATCAAATCTATACATGTTTGGTTATAATTAGATGTATTTTAATCATTAAAGACTCTAATTATGAAATAAGTGTTTTATTTTAAATGCTTACCTTTTGGATCTTAGATCTGACGGCTCAAACTGGATATTCATAGGTCCAGGATCTCTTTCATGATCTACCTTAGAGGTGCCAAGATGCCTAGAATCACTATTCATATTTGCCATTTTTCTCACACTCTAAGCACTGAAGAAGTTAGTCCTACACAAAGAAGATAAATAATTTAGTTTAATTTTAAAATATTTTATTATCCATAACTCATAAATATTCATGAATAAGAAACTGGAAAAATACTGGAATTTGCTGAAGATATCTTAATGAGGTATATGCCTGAAATATGTATCAGAAACTTGCTAACCTTAAATGGAGTTATTTCTTATTTTTCAGCTTACTAAAAAATAAGTGGGGCAATTCATTTTCAGTAATAAAACAGATTAGGCTATTTGGACTAATTTTTCCTGCAGGAAAAAAACTAAAAATACTGAATAAAATACTTTTAAAATCTTTAGCTTATTCCCTCATAAGGGAACTACAAAGAAGTCTTCTTAAAATGGACCAGAGGCTATAGTGTCTCACACCTATAATCCCAGCATTTTGAGAGGCTGAGGTAGATTGCTTGAGGCTGGGAGTTTGAGATGAGCCTGGGCAAAAATGGCACAACCTCATCCCCACTAAAAAACAGACAAAAGTAGTCGGGGGTGGTGGCACATGCCTGTAGTCTCAGCTACTTTGGAGGCTGAGGCTGAAGTGGGAGGATTGCTTAAACCCAGGATTTGGAAGCTATAGTAAGCTATGATTGTGCCACTGCACTCCAGCCACCTGGGTGACGGAGTGAGACCCTGTCTCAAAACAAACAAACAAAAAATGACAAAAACCCAAACAAACTGGCCGGGTGGGGTGGCTCATGCCTGTAATCTCAGCACTTTGGGAAGCCAAGGTGGGTGGGTCACTTGAGTTCAGGAGTTTAAAACCAGTATGGCCTACATGGTGAAACTCTATCTCTACCAAAAATATAGAAAAATAGCCAGGTATGGTGGCATGCTCCTGTAATCCCAGTTACTCGGCAGGCTGAGGCAGGAGAATAGCTTGAACCCAGGAGGTGGAGGTTGCAGTGAGCCAAGATCGCACCACTGTACTTCAGCCTGGGCAATAGAGCGAGACTCCATCTCAAAAAAATAAATTAAAAAAACACCCCAAACTACTGACCACAGCATATGTGTGTATGAGCTTTTTTATTACCATAAACTGATAATTTACTACCATAAACTGCACCTCATGAGAATTTGCAAGGAACACTGAAAGCTATGAATGTAATTTAAGATTAACCTGCTTGGTAGCACTTACTTCTAGGTAACCAATAGAAGCAAATGTAAATCTTTCCTGTGAAGACACACCTTCATCGTAGGCCTTAAAGAAGTCCTGCTAACAATCATTTAAGGACAACAAACAGTGAGTCAAAAATAACCTAGCATAGCAGGAAATAAAGTACTATGAGTGAGAACAAGAAACAAAAGCAGAAACAGACCCATGAGAACTTCAACTATAAAAATCAACAGAAGAAAAATATAAAACAATAATATTTCCTATGTTTAAATAAATAACAGAAAAAGTAGACATTTTCAAAAAGTGACTTAGTATGTTTAAATAAGGACCAGAGTGAATTTTTAGGAAAAAAAAAATTCAAGAGCCAAAATTCAACACTCAATGAATGAGTTTAAAAGTTGAAGAGAAAATTAATAACACAGAAGATAAGTCAGAAGAAACTACCTAGAATGTGGCAGAGAGAGAAAAATAAAGGCAGAAAATGTGGAAGGTGTTTAAGAAACATGGAAGATAGAATGAGAAGGTCTAACAAGCATGTAATTGGAGAATCAGAAAGAAAGAAGACAGAAGTAATATCTGTAGAGATAATGGCTGATCATTAAAGGTACCTATCTACAGATTTATGAAATTTAATGAATGTAAGGAATAAATATTATAGGGTTTGAAAAAAATAAGTAGGGCTGGGCACGGTGGCTCACATCTGTAATCCCAACACTTTGGGGGGTCGAGGTGGGCGGATCACTTGAGGTCAGGAGTTTGAGACCTGCATGGCTAACATGGTGAAACACCGTCTCTACTAAAAATATAAAAATTAGCCAGGCGTGGTGGTGGGCACCTGTAATTCCAGCTTCTTGGGAGGCTGTGGTGGGAAAATCGCTTGAACCAGGGAGGCAGAGGTTGCAGTGAGCCAAGATTGCACTACTGCACTCCAGCCTGGTCATCACAGAGTGAGACCTCTTCTCAAAAAAATAAAACAAACAAAACAAAACAAAAAGAAAAAAAGAATTAAAATTCCAGACCAAAGGGGGAAAAAAAAAGTCAGATGAAGGTCTTGGAATTAAAATGTCCAAAGGTCCTTATGTTGTCCAGATCAATATCACACATTGATGTTGTTATTTTAAGGTAACTATTAATAGAAAGCAGTGTATAACCTTACATTTAGTAGAGGGGAAAGAAGAAGGATAAAAAATATCTGAACTAAAGGAAGGCAAAAGAGGAGAAAAAATACAAAATAGGTGGGAAAAAGTAGAAAGCACAGGATAAATAAGATCCTCTCATTCTTTCTTCAGCCTATGCTAATCATATCTTTCCTATCACTATACAGAAGCTGTTCTTATTGGATCACTAAAGACCTCCATATCGCTCACCCCAAGGGTTATTTTTCAGTCCTTAACTTACTTGACCTATTGGAAATATTTGCCAAAAGGATCACTTTCCTCCTTGATAAGCTGGATTCACTAAGCCTCCAGGTTTTTTCCCTACCTCACTGGTCCCTCCTACTTCTCTGCCTCCTTTGATGCTTTCTCATTTCTCAGATCCCTTTACAGTTGCAGAGTTCCAAGGTTCAGTCTTGATCTACCCTCAATCTCTTGGTAATCTTATGCAGTCTTATGGTTTTACTATCATAGCTTGTGCTGTCCAATACAGTAGCCACTAGTTAGATGTGGCTACTTAAATTAACTAAAATAAAAAAATTCAGTACCTCAGTCACACTAGCTACATCTGATGTGCTCAAAATCCACATGTGGCTAGTGGCTACCATATTAGACAGTATAGATATAAACATTTTTCCATCATTGTAGAAAGTTCTGTTGATTTAGGCAATGACAACTTCCACGCTAATATCTCTAGCCTAAACTTCTCTTTTGAATTTCAGACTTGTATATTCAACTGCCTGCTCAACATCTTTAGCTAGATGTAACAGACAACTCAAACCTAACATGTCCAAAACGGGATTTCTGATTTTCTTCCCCCAAAACTACCCCACCTAGTGTTTTCCTATTTCAGTTGATAAAATCTCTTTCTACCTGCTCAGGCCAAAATTCTTGGAACCACTCATTACGTCTTTTTCTCAGTCTACATTCAACCCATTAGGAAATCTTATTGGCTTTTCCTTCAAATATATCCAGAATCTAATCACTATCATTTCTTACCAAGATTACCACAACAGCATTCTAACGGAGCTCCCTGCTTCTATCCTTATCCCCCTACACTCTACACTACACAGCATGTCAAGAGTTGTAGACAAGGGTAATAAGGAATCTGGCCTTACCCAGCTTGTTGTTAGAATTAAAGGGAGTGCTACTGACACCCAGTGGGTAGAGGTCGGGGATGCTGATGAAATAAATAGGTCTTAACATGTAAAAGCAAAGTATGTAGCTTTATTACTTACCCTGTAAGTTACTATTATTATCCTTATTTTATAGATAGGGATACACAGCAGAGAAGTAACTGATCACAAAGTTAGTAAGTGGCAGAGTTGAAATTAAAAATGAGGTAGTCTAAATCCAGAGCCTGTGCGCTTTACCACTACGGTGTGCTGTCTTTCCTGATCCTTGCCAGTTCTTTCTCAGTCCCCTGTATCTTTCACCTTCTTCTGTTTCTTGTTACTGCCCAGACTACACAACAAGTACAGTTTTATTGTTGCCATATTTGTTTAATGGACTCATATGTCCACTTTTCTTAATTTTCTAAATGTAACATTTATGAAACAGTAGGAAGAAAATAAAGTTTTTGAATCGGAAATCCTGTATCTAACACTCACTACCTGTGTAACTTGGCACTAACCATTTAATCTCCATGAAACTATCTCTGCATCTTCAAAATTAAAAAAAATTAATGTTCGAGGATTAAATGAGATTACACATATTACATTTAGCATAATTTTTTTTTTTTTTTTTTTTTGAGACAGGTTCTCACTCTGTCACCCAGGCTGGAGTGCAGCGACATGACCATGGCTCACTGCGGCCATGACCTCTTGGGCTTCAGTGATCCTCCCACCTCAGTGTGCACCACCATGCCTGGCTAATTTTTTTTTTTTGGTAGAGACGGGGTTTTACTATGTTGCCCAGGCTGGTCTTGAACTCCTGATCTCAAGTCATCTTTTTGCCTCAGCTTTCCAAAATGCTAGGATTAAAGGCATGAGCCACCATGTCTGACTTCATTTAGTACTTTGTAATGGGAAAATAAATGTTCAAATGTATTATCATTCCCATCAAAAACCAAATGAAAACACTTGCTCTTTTTTTTTTTTAAACATAGGCAGCCGCTTGAGGTTTTTCCTTTTTTAAGTGAAAAAAATTCTTCTTCAGTAAAGAACATCTAGGCAAATGATGTCAACCTGCCACTGATTATTATGTGATACAGATGTTGGCAACATGTTCCATTTCCCAAATATGTGCATTTTCTTTTCTCTGTTGCTTTGATTTCCACTTCCCTTTTCTCTTCTGCTTTTCTGCCCAACGTTTAAGCAAGTCAAAGCTCTCTTTAACTTAGTCCTACTAAAGACAAACAAAGTTAAATAAAAATATTAAAGTAGTACCTTACAACAGTAACTTAAAAAAAAGTAAAACCAAAATACCACTATTTCCAAACAAGAAGGGCTTCATTTCTATATCTTATGAAGGGAGTGTGATGGTAAAAATGATGATCTATTTTAAGATGTGACAACTAAAATACTGAGTAATGGTAAACCCCGAACAATATATTCATTCAACAAGTTCTCAACAAGTCCCTACAATATACTGAGGTATTGAAAAACATAGAAAAAAAAATTTAAGTCATGATCCCTACCCTCAATAAAGTTAAAAAAAAATCATTTATGAAGCCTAGAGAACTCAAGTAACTTGTCCTAAATCACTTGAATAATAAAACATAGTAGGATGCTAATAACCAATTCCCATTTTCAGTTCTTCATTTCACCTTTAGCTCAAATCTACACCAACTGCTAGCCCTAGCTGTCAAATTAGCTTAGTAATAGATCAGTGCAAAATGTATTCTTTTAAGGTAAAAAGAATAAATAAGCTGACTCTTTGAGACATAGATTCATATAATGTATTATACACATTCGAAAATCTATAGCATAAAAATGTTCTTGACTATAAAGTATATTATTCAATAATTGTTATGAAAATCCCACTAAGATGGGACCAACTGAGATAAAGTTACTCATTACTGTTAATTTCATTAAAATAGTTGAGAAGCAAAAAACAAAAGCCTGCTCTTTCTCTTCCTTCCTTTACATAATTAAACTGATTAACAATTCTATTGACTTGTTTGGTCTTAAGTTTTAAAATCAAAAGGCAGAATTTTTCAAAATTAACCTTCTAATTTATGACATTAAGATGCAATGAAGTTAGGATTGATGGAATCTGTTAAATTTTCTTAGTTTAAAACTATCAGATTGACTAATTAACTTGAAAAGATGATTCCCCAGATATAATAAATGAAAACATTCTATATAAATGGGCCTGGCATGGTGGCTTATTCCTGTAATCCCAGTACTTCGGGAGGCTAAGGCAGGAGGACCCTCTGAGGCCAGGAGATTCAGAGTCGAGACCAACCCTGGCAACATGGCAAGACCGTATCTCTACAAAATTTTATATATATATTAGCCAGGCATGGTGGTGCTCGCCTATAGTCCCAGCTACTCAGGAGGCTGAGGTGGGAGGACAGTTGGAGCAAGAGGGTTTGAGGTCTCAGTGAGCTATGATCACACCTCTGCAGTCCAGTCTGGGCAGAAGAGTGAGACCTTGTCTCAAAAAATAAAATACAATACAATACCAACAAAAAATATGTTTTAAATTAACCTGGGTGTAGCACCAGAATTAAAAGCTTAGGAAAGAAATAAACATACTGTAGAGAAGTTCCATTTAGAATTGTATTATAGCTTTACAGATTTTTAAAGCATTCTCTCAATTCAAAAAATTAAACATTTTAGAAGTTGAAAAGATGATTGTAAGGAAGCCAGTATCCTTTCATCAAAAAGAATAACATAGAACTTGGGAAAAACTTGTTCAGGAAACTCTAAAACACATGAAATTTTAAAAAACCAATAAGTTAGTAAGTACAAGCATTTAGAACAATGTCAACCACTTACCAAACTGTGTAAAAGTTTGCTATTATTATTTTTGAACTTAATGAAGGTTAATAAAAGTTTTATATTGTAGGGAAGAACAGCAATCTATATAATTGTTAAGAAATGTCAGAGAAAAATTTTAATATTGATAAGTAGCCAGAACCTTATCACTCCTAAATCTCCAACAACGGATAAAAGCACTTTGAGAAAGTACCGCAAAGCATTAATTTGTTTGAATTATACACACTGGGTAATTTGAGATTTAGGCTATTCTGGTGCTATCAAGTAGTATGTGGTGGTTGACAGCTCACAAGTAAGATTGCCTGGATGTGAATCTTGGCTCTGCCATTCATTAACTGTGCAACTTTGGACAACTTACTTAAATTCCCTAAGATTCACGGGTTTTGGAAATAATAAAAACACTAGTCTTACAGGGTTTCGGATGAAAATGAGATAATACATATAATGTGCCTGGTACACAGTGAATATTCAATAAACATAACTATCACTTTTTATTATGAATTTGGCTGTTTAAAACTAGAAAAATTACTCATTGGAAGGACATACAAGAAGAAACTTTTTTTAAAAGAAAAAGAAAAAATATGTATTGGCTTAATTTAGCGGCCTGAACAAAATCAGCTGACATATCTACATGCCTTTAGTGTAAAGTTAGCAAACTTAGCAAGGTAAGAAAAATAAAAAGGTTGACCTTCATATAACAGAATTATTGAACTGCCACAAACAAGATAGCACTAAAGGATATCAAAAAGACAAAACTTGGTGTCATTTATGAAGGAAAATTGAGAGAAAAAGACAAGTTAATAGAAGATAGTGGGAGACGGAACTAACATTTATTTATTGAATGCCTAATACTGGCCTAATGTTTTACATGTTATTGTTTAAATCCAACTAATCTTTAGAATTTGGGAAATGGGTATTACCTTCATATCACAGAAAGAAAGAAAAGAAAGAAAGGAAGGAAGGAAGGAAGGAGGGAAAGGGAAAGGGAAAGGGAAAGGGAAAAAAGGAAAGGAAAGGAAAGGAAAGAAATTGAAGCTCAGAGAAGTAACTTGTCCTAAATCACTAAGCTAATAAAACCATATTTGGGATTGAAACCAGGTCACTTTGATTCTAAATGCTATTTCCAGTATACTCTAATGTCTGCCTTAAAAAGGAGGAGTTAGGCTAGAAGACAAAAGAAGCATCTGAAAATCAGGTCTTCTTTGTTTAGTTTTATAAATATAAAATAATAGCTATAATGGCAAATGACCTTAAACTCTTTTTTTTTTTTTTTTTTTTGTGATGGAGTCTCGCTCTGTCACCCAGGCTGGAGTGCAGTGGTGCAATCTCGACTCACTGCAACCTCCGCCTCCCAGGTTCAAGCAATTCTCCTGCCTCAGCCTCCCAAGTAGCTGGGACTACAGATGCCCGCCACCACACCCAGCTAATTTTTTTGTGTTTTTAGTAGAGACGGGGTTTCACCATATTGGCCAGGCTGGTCTCGAACTCCTGACCTTGTGATCTGCCGGCTTCGGCCTCCCAAAGTGCTAGGATTACAGGCATGAGCCACTGCGCCCGGCTGGCCTCAAACTCTTTAAGACATAATCAAGACTAGAATGAGTGAAACTTCATGCCTGGGTATCCGGATTACACATTAAACACCATGAATCTGTTTTTCTTGAAGCAAGCTAGTTTAGGTAAATTTCTTTTGTTGAACTTTTTTGTCTCAAGGTTCAATATTTCCTTAGCCAGCAACAACCCTTCCAGTGGCAGTGAAACAAGGGAAAGGACAGAGTAGTAAAAACATATCTGCCTAAACAATGGCAGAAATATATGGCTATACTTTCTAATTTACTTTGTAAACCAATATACTCTGTAGTATTCGTTCCTAAACTAAACTGAGAATGTGGGTGAGTTTAGAGAGAGAATATCCTTTCACTTTCTGGAAATTAATACTTTACTTAAAGATTGAAAGTGAAGAAACCAGGAAAGAGGAGAAATCTAGAAAGATCCTTGGATTTCAGTGAACCTTACCAAAAAGTGAAATCAAGGTTGGGGAAAAATGTGAGGGCCACTGAGGAATTAAAATTTCCAGTTTAGTCACCTATGTGTATTTGTTCTGAGCAAATCCAAAGTTCTGTGGCATAGTAGAATTAGCTATTTATTCTAAATAAGTAGAAAACTGATGATTTTAAATAACAAATCATAAATGAGGAGTTCAAAGTCCCTGGTGCCTTTCAAAGATTTATAATATTCAAGTAAATAAGAATAACTGAAAGAAAATTGGTAATTTGCAGTTGTCTCAATTAGTCAACTAGCACGATCTCAAATTTTCAACAGCAATTTAATGCCTTCTCCTTTTTCCCCACACAGAGCCAAGGTGGAATTTTTTTTATTTCAATTTTTTAATTTTTAATTTTTTTTGTAGATGGTACAAGTTTTATCACAACAGAAACAACTATACTTGTTGCTCCTGAGAATTTTAGGTGACTACAGATATGCTTTTCTTTCTTTCTTTCTCTCTCTCTCTCTCTCTTTCTTTCTTTCTTTTCTTTCCTTCTTTCTTTTGAGACAGGGTCTCACTTTGTCACCCAGGCCGGAGTGCAGTGGCACAATCTGGGCTTGCTGCAACCTCCTCCCGCCAGGCTCAAGCTGTCCTCCCACCTCAGCCTCCCAAGTAGCTGTGACCCCAGTTGTGCGCCACTATGTTGCCCAGCCTAGCCTCAAGTAATCTTCTTGCCTCAGCCTCCCAAAGTACCAAAGTGCTGGGATTATAGGCATGAGCCACCATGCCTAGTCTTAAAGTTTTTTTGAATGTCTTGATGAGAAGTATAAAATATTCTGAAGTTTGATGAATTACGTTGAGAGGTGAATTAGAGTTCCATAGCAAATATCACATAGGTGATAATGCAGAATAGTTTATCAATGATTAACTAAAATGCTAAATACTTCTATAACATTAATTTGTCAGACATAACATTGATATAATTTGCGCTAAATATACAAGATGACATAAACAGACATGCTCCAGCCTGGCCAACATGGTGAAACCCTGTCTCTACTAAAAATACAAAAATTAGCCAGGAGTGGTGGCACACGCCTGTAGTCCCAGCTACATGGGAGGCTGAGGTAGCAGAATTGCTTGAACCTGGAAGGCAGAGGTTGCAGAGCAAGACTCTGTCTCAAACAATACAAAACAAAACAAAACAAAACAAAACCAAACCCAGACATAATCACTTTAACATCTCACTCAATCTCTGAGTTTTAAAACAAAGTCCCAGATACAAGACCACTAAGTCAAACCTAAGTCATTAAATGAGTCTGTAATTGTTTAAGATTGGTTTTAGTATGGAGTTCTGCTATGATTTGAATGTTTGTGTCCCCTCCAAAATTAGTATGTTGAAACTTAATTGCCAATGTTACAGTATTAAGAGGTAGACCCTTTTGGAGGTAATTATGTCAGGAGGGCAGAACTCTTATGAATGGAGTGGGTTGAAGGGAACTAGCTAGACCCCTTTTGTCTTTCCATCCCTTCCCCCATGTGAGGACACAGCATCAAGGCACCATCTTGGAAGCAGAGACCAGATCCTCACTAAACATCTTGATTGGTACTTTCAACATTTTTTTTTTTTTTTTTTTTTTTTTGAGACGGAGTCTCACTCTGCCGCCCAGGCTGGAGTGCAGTGGCCGGATCTCAGCTCACTGCAGGCTCTGCCTCCCGGGTTCACGCAATTCTCCTGCCTCAGCCTCCCCAGTAGCTGGGACTACAGGCGCCCGCCACCTCGCCCGGCTAGTTTTTTGTATTTTTTAGTAGAGACGGGGTTTCACCGTGTCAGCCAGGATGGTCTCGATCTCCTGACCTCGTGATCCGCCCGCCTCGGCCTCCCAAAGTGCTGGGATTACAGGCTTGAGCCAGGTACTTTCAACTTTTATTTAAAATGTTGGTGACTGAGCCAGGTATGGTGGCTCATGCCTGTAATCTCAGCTACTCGGGAGGCTGAGGTGAGAGAAGTGCTTGAGCCCAGGAGTTCGAGATTGTAGCGAACTACAGTGGCACCACTGCATTCCAGCCCAGGTGACAGAAGGAGACTCTGTCTCTAAAAGAACAAAAAATGTAGTGCCTGGACTGAAGCACTTCTCTCCATAAAAAGGACATAGAGAGTAATCAAAGAAAACTGGTATAACATTATTTTAAAAAGTTATTGACTGTGATTATTGGTGTATCTCAAAGAATATCAGCTCTTTCTATACTAGGCTCAGAAATGTCTTTTCACAATTCTTTGCAAAAACAAATCTATAGTATCTATGCCAAGATGCTAGCATCAATCTGTAATAGAATACACTAGCTTGTGCTCAAATAAATGTGACTATGGACCCACATACAACTATTATATATGTTCTTTCTCAGAGACTAAAAATGAGTATTACTGAATACTTCTGTGTATATTATAGAGTTTCAGATACTACATTTATGCTCAGAGTACTAGGCTAGGGGTTGACATATTTTTTTCTGTAAAGGGTCTGATAATAAATATTTAGGCTTTTTGAGGCATATAGTTTCTGCAGTTACTCAATTCTACCTGTTGAAAGGCAACTAAGTGTGCATGGCTGTGTTCC
This sequence comes from Macaca mulatta, assembly GCF_049350105.2. Classification (NCBI taxonomy): domain Eukaryota; kingdom Metazoa; phylum Chordata; class Mammalia; order Primates; family Cercopithecidae; genus Macaca; species Macaca mulatta. The sequence continues at coordinate 63,517,262 of NC_133411.1, forward strand.
AATAGAACTTTATGAAAAAAATATATCTGTCAGCAGACCAAATTTGGTCATAGTTTACTTACCTCTGTAGTATGCCAACATAAAAGCAAATGGAATCACACCACAAAAAAGGCACCCTGGTGGAAGCAGTTATGCTATGTATATCAGTTATGCTATGTATATATGTTTTCTTCCGTATTAGTCTGTAACAGCTATAAACTCCAATAACAAACTTACCTAAATTGCTTCCTGATGAATCATGTACTGGTTAGCCGATAGGATCTATAATGCTCCTATTCTGATGTGACAGTTGGAACATGCTTCCAACCTGATCAATAAATGCTTCAAAAGGCATTAAATTTGACAGTGCTGGAAGATAGTGTGGTCTCACAAAGAAATTACCAAAGCAATGCTATGGTACCAAAGAATCTCTCCTTCTACACTGGAAACACTAAATGTTCTCAAGTTATATTTAAGTGATAAGAAAGAAAGAACCCTAGCAAAGGACAGAAATTTAAGTATGCTATAAAATGCAGGCCTGGTAGACATTTTTAACCTCTAAGTGATTTTTTTTTTTTAACTTTTATGCCCATATATACTTTTTTAAAAAATACCATATAGGTCCAGTGTGGTGGCTCATGCCTGTAATCCCAACGCTTCGGGAGACTGAAGCAGGCGGATTGCTTGAACCCAGGAGTTCAAGGTTACAGTGAGCTATGATAGTGCCACTGCACTAAAGCTTGAGTATCAGAGCAAAAAGAACCCCAAAAAGAAAAAAAAATACTAAACAATACTATTTTAATTTGTAGTTCAGGTTGGTATTCCATCCTCCTATGCTGAGTTACCCTTTATTGTAAATATTAAGGGTATTACAAAATCACAATTAAAAGTATATTATTTTATGTATGTAACTGAAATATATAGTATTTAAGATTGTGATTGGACATCTAAGGCTAACTGGCTGGCCACGTGTCTCACGCCTGTAATCCCAGCACTTTGGGAGGCCGAGTCAGGCGGATCACGAGGTCAGGAGATTGAGACCATCCTGGCCAACATGGTGAAACCCCGTCTCTACCAAAATACAAAAAAAAAAATTAGCCGGGTGTGGTGGCATGTGCCTGTAGTCCCAGCTACTTGGGAGGCTGAGGCAGAGGAATCGCTTGAACTCAGGAGGCAGAGGTTGCAGTGAGCCGAGATCGCGCCACTGCACTCCAGCCTGGCAACAGAGCGAGACTCCATCTCAAAAAAAAAAAAAAGAAAAGAAAAGAAATCTAAGTCTAGCTGTTCTCAGAGGTCTAGGGGAAGGAAAGGTAAATTTTATTTTCTTAGAAACAAAGAAACTATAGATGACAACTTTTTTTTTTTTTTTTTGGACAGGGTCTCGCTCTGTGGCTCAGGCTGGAGTGCAGTGGTGCAATCTTGGCTCACTGCAACCTCTGCCTGCCAGGCTCAAGTGATTCTCCTGCCTCAGCCTCCCAAGTAGCTGGGATTACAGATGAGAGGCACACCACCACGCCTGGATGATTTTTGTATTTTTAGTAGAGACAGGGTATAACCATGTTCGCCAGGCTGGTCTTGAACTCCTAACCTCAAATGATCCGTCCACTTCAGCCTCCCAAAAGTGTTGGGATTACAGGTGTTAGCTACCACAATCGGCCCAACCTTCTATCTTAACATGAAGTTTGTAGTTGTTTACGAGGCAGAGAGATTTTTCTTAAGTTAGGACATGGGTTATTTTGACCTATTGAAACATTTTTTTTTGTTTGTTTGTTTTTTTTTTTTTTTTGAGACAGAGTCTCACTCTGTCACCAGGCTGGAGTGCAGTGTGGCATGATCTCGGCTCACTGCAACCTCCGCCTCCCAGGTTCAAGAGATTCTCCTGCCTTAGCCTCGTGAGTAGCTGGGACTACAGGCATGCGCCACCACACCTGGCTAGTTTTGGTATTTTTTTTAGTAGAGACTGGGTTTTACCATATTGGCCAGGACAGTCTTGATCTCATGACCTCGTGATGTGCCTGCCTCAGCCCCCCAAAGTGCTGGGATTACAGGTGTGAGCCACCGCGCCCGGCCAAAACCTTTTTAAAAAACCTTTCTCCTCAGCAGCTGCCTGCTATCCTACATATGTCAGATCTTTGTCATGTCTGAAAATATTAAAAAGAAAAAAGGGGCCGGGCGCGGTGGCCCACGCCTGTAATCGCAGCACTTTGGGAGGCCAAGGCGGGAGGATCATTGAGATCAGGAGTTCAAGACCAGGCTGGCCAACATGGTGAAACCCCATTTCTACTAAAAATACAAAAATTATTGGGGCGTGGTGGCGGGCAGCTGTAATCCTAGCTACTCAGGAGGCTGAGGCACGAGAATCGCTTGAACCAGGGAGGCGGAGGTTGCAGTGAGCCAAGATCGCTCCACTGCACTCCAGCCTGGGCGATAGAGCGAGACTCTGTGTGTGTGGGCGGGGGGGGGGGGGGGGGGGAGGGGAGAAAAGAAAAAAGAAAACAAAGTGGAGGTACAACTTATAGTGTGCTGATCTACGAGGGGGACGGAGCTCGGCAATGGATAAGACACTGCCCGGGAGTCATAACAATTAGGTTTTAGTCAAGTTTGCCATTAAATGGTTACCTGGTGTTGAGTGGGTTTCTCCAACTCGGTGGACTTCAGTTTCCTTCTCTGTAAAATGAGGAGAATGCGCTTGACTAGCTGCTCTCAAACCCCTCTTCCAGCTCTACTATGCTGACATGTCAAGCTACCCACTATCGACACACTCATTCTCACAACTGAGTCGTGTGAAAAGCGTGGCGAGGGCTTACCAGTCATGGCCCTCACCCCATCTGTGGTCCTAGCTCAAGGCCTAAAGGGGGTTCCTCCCTCATGTTCCCCCCTAGATCTCCCCAACTCGGGATGGAGAAAGGTGCTCCTAGCCGTGATCGCGCCACCTCACTCAAGCCCAAGCGACGGAGGGAGACCCTGTCTCAAGAGAGAGAAAGAAGGGTGCTCCCATTCCTACAAGCTCCCCAATTCTCCTGCTCCCTCCTTCTCTCACCCGAGGGTCAGGGTGTTCATTTACCCTAACCCTATCTTTTCCCTAAGGCTCCAGCTGACACCGACTCCCACATACACTCGGATTCCCTCAGACCCCGAGGGACTCCTGACTTCCTTTCACTGAGCCCTTGAGGAGCGCGCGCAGTGCCTCCGGAGCAGTCTCCGCGGCTCCAGGCTTTGGCCTCCCCGATCCCCAAAAGAAGCTACGGTTCTGACGCGCTACATTGAAGAACTATCCCAGGTGACAGCCGGCTTCGCCCCAACCTCAACCCTTCCCGCCGCCTTCCCTCGGATACCTCCCCACCTCCCCGAGAGGCGAGTATGCTAGACGTGGGAACGTGATCTACCTGAGCAGGCCGAGCCTTCAACCTTGGAGAACTAGACGAGAAGATGAAGACTCCCTTCCCAAATTCTCACAATTTGCGACCGCGGGACTCCCAGTCCAAACAGGAAGCGGCAACAGACTAGGCCGCGGGGGCCGGCGGGGGTTGGAGTTCTGAATGCGCCAAGCCGGCGGTCGCTGTCAAACCTCTCGCCGCTACGGACTACAACTCCCAGAGGGCTCTGCGACGGCCAGCACGCCCATCACCGCAGGGCCCAGCCCCAAGGCTTCAGGAGACTGGGCAGCCGGCCCGCCTAGGTAGGCAAGTCTGGTCGGAACTGCAGTCCGGAGTTTGCTCCAGTTCCTTGTCCCGGCTGGAGGCCGGGAGGGATAGTAGAAGGAATGCGATCTCTTGCCATTCATAGAGCCCCGGAGGCCACGTGAGAAAACGCTGATGCGGCACCTCCATCGAGGGATCACCCCTCTTTTGGGCTTTCCAGGCGCGTGTTGTGTGATCTAGTTACGTCCTTGGACCCTACAGACGCAAAGGGAAGCTGGTTTGAAAAACTGTTGAGTTGGCATGCTCCCTCCGTCGTCTAGATATTTGGGTTTGTTTTTTAAAACTGTGTTTGCAAGTTAGTCTCTAGGCTAAAAGCGGCTTTACAAGGATTTTAGAGGCCCACCCCACATACCCAGCAATTTTCCCCAAAACCTCCCCAAGTAAACATACAGTCTAAGTAAAATTAATGTGTTTGTTATGAAAATCAGTTCAAGGTCAGTCCCTGAAAAGCATGTGGCAACCCTAAGCTCTTCTTTTTTTTTTTTTTTTTTTTTTTGAGACGGAGTCTGGCTCTGTTGCCCAGGCTGGAGTGCAGTGGCCGGATCTCAGCTCACTGCAAGCCCCGCCTCCCGGGTTCACGCCATTCTCCTGCCTCAGCCTCCCGAGTAGCTGGGAGTACAGGCGCCCGCCACCTCGCCCGGCTAATTTTTTTTTTTTTTGTATTTTAGTAGAGACGGGGTTTCACCGTGTTAGCCAGGATGGTCTCGATCTCCTGAACTCGTGATTCGCCCGTCTCGGCCTCCCAAAGTGCTGGGATTACAGGCTTGAGCCACCGCGCCCGGCCTAGCTCTTCTTACAAAGGAAGCCAGTAGCTCTTTTTGTTTCTTTTTCTTTTTTCTGTTTAAACCAGAAAAAAAACAGTGTCTGTAATGCCAGAAAAAAACTCAAAATTTAGGCCGGCTCCGTGGCTTATGCCTGTAATCCCAGCATTTTGGGAGGTTGAGGTGGGAGAATCACTTGAGGCCACTTGAGTTGGAAACCAGTCTGGGCAACATAGGGAGACCCCATCTCTACAAAAGAATTCAAAAAATTAACTAGGGAGGGTGGCACCTGCCTGTAGTCAAGCTTACTTGGGAGGCTGAGGCAGGAGGATCGTTTGAGGCCAGGAGTTAAGGCGGCAGTGGGCTGTGATGGTGCCACTGCACTGTAGCCTGGATGACAGAGCAAGACCCTGTCTCAAAAACAAAACGAAACAAAACAAAAAACCTAAACTTGAAAATTCAAATTTAGACTGGGCACGGTGGCTTACACCTGTAATTGCAGCACTTTGGGAGGCTGAGGAGGGCAGATCACAAGGTCAGGAGTTTGAGATCAGCCTGACCAACATGGTGAAACCCGTCTCTACTAAAAATACAAAAATTAGCCAGGCATGGTGGCGGGTGCCTGTAATCCCAGCTACTCTGGAGGCTGAGGCAGAAGAATCGCTTGAACCCAGGAGGCAGAGGTTGCAATGGGCTGAGTTTGTGCCACTGCGCTCTGGCATGGGAGACAGAATAAAAATTCAAATTTAACAAATAGCTAACATTGAATGCCAAGAATTTTACGTGTATATCTTTTTAAGTCTTTACCACAGTTCTGGAAATGATAATATCTCTTTAAGTCTTTATCACAGCTCTAGAAATGTATATTTTTCCTGTCTTACAGATAAGGAAATAGTCCCAGAGAATTTAAGTGCCTTGTACAATGCCAAACAACTACTAAGTGGCAGAGGATCTGGAATTCGTGCTAAGATCTTATCCCAAAGCCTGTGTGCTCTCAAACATTGCATCTGTTATGGAGGGCTTGACAAATGCAAGGCAAACGATTTAATGAATGTTGTCTTTCAGGGAGATAAAAGTTGTTTTGCTGATGGTATTATTGTTCAAAAACTTTTTGAACTGCTCTTTGGCCCTGCCTTCAAGTCAGGGCCAGTCAAGTAACACAAGTCAGTAATACATTCTTTTGGTAGTTTCAGTGATAGCAAGCTTTCTTTTTTCTCTGCATTCCAGGCTGAGAAAATAATTTCAAGCAAGGCTGGGAAACACAAAAGTAAATAGTATGAAATTATGTCAGCAAAAAATGGGAAAAAAGTAGGGAACTAAAAAATGAATAAGCTGGCAAAACTGTCAGAAGCACCTTTTTTGGAAACTCTGAAACTGATTTAAAAAAAAAAAAAAACAACCTCACAAAAGCCAGGAGAACATGTAATGAAGAAAAAACTGCTGAATTTTTGTAAGAGAGTTCTGTGGTCATCTACTTTTCAAGCTGGCAGTGGCCTTTAAGATGGCAGCCACATTCCTGGTGTGGGTTGCTGGCACCAGAGGGAGCACTATGGACCTTATCCTCAAGGAATTGTAGGTGTGTTTTGACCTCTCTGATGGTTTCCTGAAGGTTCAACTCAAGGGCTTGCCTTTGTTTCACCTGCCTCAGAGCTTCCTCAGGGCTCAGGCAGCTTCCCAGGCAGTGTTTGTCAAAAACATTAGAGGCAAACAGCCAGTGTCACAGAAAGCATGGTATGAAAGCCAGGGCAAGCAATAAACAGACAAAAATCCTGGGAAGGAAGAGGCTGGAGAAGGAGATACTTGGGGGAATAAGGGCTTTGGAAAGCTTCATTTTTTTCTGGGGAATCTAGAAGGCCATCGGCATGCCCTGGTCTGGATGCATACTCAGAAAAAACCTAAGAACACTGTAAACTCTCACCTCTGACTGACCTTTAGCCTTAATGCAAGCAGGAAGTGAAGGCTAAGGTGGCATTGTAAACTACTTATTTGAGCATTGAAGGGGTGCTGCAACACATAGCTAATTGGCAAAGACTGGGAGTGTTTTCTCGCTTTGGGCTTTTATCTTTTTATTTTTTGGTTCCAGACTTTTAATAAAAGAAATAAACAACAATAACAAACCCTGGTAGGGAGTGGGAGGAACAGATACCCAGAATTATCACATTATAAACAAAACGTCCAATTTTCAACAACAAAAAATTATGCAGCATGCAAAGAAACAAGAAGGTATGGCTTATTTACAAGGAAAAAATTTTTAAAGAACATTCCTTTGGGAAGCCCAGACATTGTCAATTGCCTTCAGTATGCTCAAAGAACAAAGAAAATAATAGACAATAACTAAAGGAAACCAGGAAAAGTGAATTGTTCAATAAATAGAGGTTACTGTTAAAGAGGTAGAAATTATAAAAAGAAACCAAATAGAGTTGCTGGAGTTGAAAAGCACAATAGTTGAAATATAATGTTCACTGGAGGGGTTCAATAGTGGATTTGAGCAGGCAGAAGAAAGATTGGGGAATTTGAAGATATATCAAGAGTATACAGTTTGAGGAACAGAAAGAAAAAATAAGAAAAATGAACAAGACCTGTAAGGATTGTGGGACACCATCAAGCAAACATTTGCATAGTGGGAATTCCAAAAGGAGAGGAGAAAAGAAAGGAGTGTAAAGAATATTTGAAGATATAATAGCTGAAAAATTACCAAATTTAATGAAAGACAGGAATCTACACATCTAAGAAGCTCAATGAACTTCAGGGTGGATACACTGAAAGGCATCTACACCAAGACAAATTGTGATTAAATTGTTAAAAGACAAAAACAAAGAATTTTGACAACAGCAAGAGAGAAATGACTGGTCATGTATAAGGAATCTTCATTAAGAGTAACAGTAGACTTATCATCAGAAACCATGGAGCTCAGAAGGCAGTGGAATGACATAAGTGCTGCAAATAAAAGCCAAAAAAGAATCATGAATCTGGCAAAAGTATCCTTAAAAATGAAGGAGACGGCCGAGCGCGGTGGCTCACGCCTGTAATCCCAGCACTTTGGGAGGCCGAGGCGGGCAGATCACAAGGTCAGGAGATCGAGACCACGGTGAAACCCCGTCTCTACTAAAAATACAAAAAATTAGCCGGGCGCGGTTGTGGGCACCTGTAGTCCCAGCTACTCGGGAGGCTGAGGCAGGAGAATGGCGTGAACCCGGGAGGCGGAGCTTGCAGTGAGCCGAGATCGCGCCACTGCACTCTAGCCTGGGCGACAGAGCGAGACTCTGTCTCAAAAAAAAAAAAAAAAAAAAAAAAAAGAAGGAGAAATAAATATGTTCCTAGAACAACAAAAAAGGAGGGAGTTCATAACTACAAGGAATACTAAAGGAAGTCCTTCAGCCTGAAAAGAGGCTAGGAGAGAGTAACTCAAAGCCATATGAAGAAATAGAGAACATCAGTAAAGATAACTACATAGGTGAAATTAAAAGTAAGTAGTTTTCTATTTTTGGGTTTGTAATTCCTCTTTTTTAAGAAAAAGGATTTAAAAAATAAATGCATAAAAGAATAATCATAAATCTATATTAATGAGCACATAATATATAAAGATGTAATTTTAGACAGTGCTACCCTAATAGTTGAAGAATTCAACACCTTGCATTCCATAAAGGCCCAGATAGAAGATCAACAAAAAAGTTGAAGTCTCGAACAACACATAAACCAACTAGCTCTAACAGACATTTATATGACACCACCGCCTCCCAAGAACAGCAAAGTGTATGATATGGTTTGGCTCTGTGTCTCCACCCATATCTCATCTTGAATTGTACTCCTATAGTTCCCACGTGTTTTGGGAGGGACCTGGTGGGAGATAACTGAATCATGGGGGCAGTTTTCCCCATACTGTTCTTGTGGTAGTAAGTCTCATGAGATCTGATGGTTTTATAAGGGGTTTCTACTTTTGCTTCTCTCTCATTCTCTCTTTGCCTGCCATCATCTGCATGAGATGTGACTTGCTCCTCCTTGCCTTCTGCCATGATTAGGAGGCCTCCCCAGCCATGTGGAACTGTAAGTCCAATTAAACCTCTTTCTTTTGTAAATTGCCCAGTCACAGATATGTCTATATCAGCAGTGTGAAAATAGACTCAATACAGTAAATTGGCACCAGTGGAGTGGGGCGCTGCTGAAAAGATACCTGAAAATGTGGAAGCAACTTTGGAACTGGGTAACAGGCAGAGGCTGGAACAGTTTGGAGGGCTCAGAAGAAGACAGGAAAATGTGGGAAAGTTTGGAACTTCCTAGAGACTTGTTGAATGGTTTTAACCAAAAGCCTGATAGCGATGTGGACATAAGGTCCAGGCTGAGGTGGTCTTAGATGGAGATAAGGAACTTGTTGGGAACTGGAGCGAAGGTGACTTTTGTTATGTTTTAGCAAAGAGACCAGTGGCATTTTGACCCTGCCATAGAGATTTGTGGAACTTTGAACTTGAGAGAGATGATTTAGGGTATCTGGCAGAAGAAATTTCTAAGCAGCAAAGCATTCAAGAGGTGACTTGGATGCTGTTAAAAGCATTCAGTTTTATAAGGGAAGCAGAGCACAAAAGTTTGGAAAATTTGTAGCCTGACAATGCAATGGAAAAGAAAATCCCATTTTCTGAGGAGAAATTCAAACTGGCTGCAGACATTTGCATAGGTAACAAGGAGCAGAATGTTAATCCCCAAGACAATGGGGAAAATGTATCCAGGGCATGTCAGAGGCCTTCATGGCAGCCCTTCCCATCACAGGCCCAAGGCCTTGGAGAAAACAGTTTTGTGGGCCGGGCCCAGGGTCCCCATGCTGTGTGCAGTATAGGGACTTGGTGCCCTGCATCCCAGCTACTCCTTCTGGAGCGGCGACTAAAAGGGGCCAAGGTACAGCTCAGGCTGTGGCTTCAGCGGGTGGAAACCCCAAGCCTTGGCAGCTTCCATGTGGTACTGAGCCTGCGGGTGCACAGATGTCAAATATTGAGGTTTGGGAACCTCTACCTAGATTTCAGAGGATGTATGGAAACACCTGGATGCCCAGGCAAAAGTTTGCTGCAGGGGCGGGGGTGCTCATGTAGAACCTCTGCCAAGGCAGTGTGGAAGGGAAATGTGGAGTGAGGGCCCCCACACAGACTCCCTACTGGGGCGCTGCCTAGTGGAGCTGTGAGAAGAGAGCTACCATCTTCCAGACCCCAGAATGGTAGATCCACCTGCAGCTTGCATCATGTGCCTGAAAAAGCTACAGACACTCAATGCCAGACCATGAAAGCAGCTGGGAGGAAGGCTGTACCCTGAAAAGCCACAGGGGTGGAGCTGCCCAAGACTATGGGAACCTACCTCTTGCATCAGCATGACCTAGATGTGAGACATGGAGTCAAAGGAGATAATTTTGGACCTTTAAAATTTGACTTCCCTGCTGGATTTTGAACTTTCATGGGGCCTGTGGCCCCTTTGTTTTGGCCAATTTCTTCCATGTGGAACAGCTGTATTTACCCAATGCTTGCACCCCCATTGTATGTAGGAAGTAAATAACTTGCTTTTGATTTTATAGGCTCATAGGTGGAAGGGACTTGCCTTGTCTCAGATGAGACTTTTATTTTTTTTAAGATAGTGTCTCACTCTGTCACCCAGGCTGGAGTGCAGTGGCATGATCTCAGCTCACTGCTGCAACCTCCACCTCCTGGTCTCAAGTGATTCTTCTGCCTCAGCTTCCTGAGTAGCTGGAAATACAGGCGCCCACCACTACACCTGGCTAATTTTTGTATTTTTAGTAGAGATAGGGTTTCACCTTGTTGGTCAGGCTGGTCTTGAACTCTTGACCTCAGGTGATCCCCCCACCTCAGCCTCCCAAAGTGCTGGGATTAGAGACATGAGCCACCGCGCCCAGCCAAACACCCCAATTTGAAGAGAAAAGACAACTAACAGAGAGACCAGTTCTAAGATGCCCAGATGTTTGAATTAGTAGACAGAGATTTTAAAGTAGCTATTTAAACTAAGTCAAGGATGTAAAGGGAAATAAGATCACAATGATGAAAAAGTAGGAAATATTAGCAGAGAACTAAAAACCAGATGTATATACACATACAAAAAATCCCTGAAAATTTTAATATCTGAACTTTAAAATTCACCTTTTTAGTGAATAGGCTTAACAGCAGAATGGAAGTGACAGAAAAGAGTCAGTAAACTTGCAGATAAATCAACAGAAATTATATAATCTGAACAACAGTGAAGTAAATAGTTGGAAAAAATAGCCTCAGGGACTCTTTTTGATATGGGACAATATCAAAAGTTCGAACATAAATGAAATTATTTTCCTAGAAAATGAGGAGAGAGAGAATATTTGATGAAATAAAAACTGGGAAATTCCCCTAATGTTGTGAAAAATAAAACAGCAGATTCAAGAAGGTTAAGGAAACACAATAAGATTAATTGGGGGGACAGCCGGGGCCTGTGGCTCATGCCTGTAATCCCAGCACTTTGGGAGGCTGAGGCGGGTGGATCACCTGAGGTCAGGAGTTTGAAACCAGCCTGGCCCACATGGTGAAACCCCATACAACCTAATACAAAAAATTGGCCGGGCATGATGGTGCATGTCTGTAATCCCAGCTACTCAGGAGGCTGAGACAGGAGAATCACTTGAACCCAGGAGGCAGAGGTTGCAGTGAGACAAGATTGCACCACTGCACTACAGCCTGGGTGACAGAGTGAGACTCTGTCTCAAAAAAATAAATAAATAAAAATAAAAGCTGGGAAATTCCCCTAATGTTGTGAAAAATAAAACTTCAGATTCAAGAAGGTTAATGAAACACGGTAAGTTTAATTGGGGGGACAGCGGGGGCCCTGTGGCTCACACCTGTAATCCCAGCACTTTGGGAAGCCGAGGTGGGTGGATTACTTGAGGCCAGCAGCTCGAGACCAGCCTGGCCAACATGGTGAAACCCATCTCTACTAAAAATACAAAAATTAACCAGGCCTGGTGGCGCACAACTGTAGTCCCAGCTACTCGGGAGGCTGAGGCAGGAGAATTGCTTGAACCCGGGAGACAGAGGTTGCAGTGAGCCAAGATTGCACCACTGCATTCCAGCCTGAGCAATAGAGCAAGACTCTGCCTCAACAAATAAAATAAATAAAATAGAATAAAATAAAATGTAATTTAATTTTAAAAAAAGATTAATAGAGGGAAAAATTTGAGTGCCACACTTTTTCTCCAATCATTTCCTTCCTCTAACAAAATCTACTTGTTTAATGGTAATTTTTGTCTGACTAAGCAGGCATAGAGTTTTTTGTTTTTGTTTTTGTTTTTTATTTAGCAATATAGGTTGTAAATATATAAAAGTATAAAATATAAGTTGTAAAAAACTTTATGCCTGCTTGTTAAGAGGAAAATTCGTATTTATTTAGCAATAAATATAAGTTGTAAAAAACTCTGTGTGTAAAAAACTCTGTGCCTGCTTAGTTGGACAAAACTCAGTCCCCAAGTCTGCCCCGCACCTCACCACACCAGTTTGAGTTGATTTAGACACCCTAATCTACTACAAGTGAATTGGAATGACATGGTCTCTTCCAAGAAGGAACTAATATTCAAGTCAAGGAGAAACACAATAATAATAACAATTAAAAGTGAACATTTTATTTAATAAATAGATGTTATGGTAAGTTCTGTTACATAAGTAAACTGGGTGCCATTGTACAGTATAATGCTTTGAGGGTACTACTTTAAATCAAAAAGTCAGAAAAGGATACTGGAGTAGTTTAGATGAGAGATGATAACCACTAAACTACATTAGTGACAGTGGGGAACAGATAAATGAGCATTCAACGTATAAGATATGAGCATATTCAAGATAGAGAAAAGCGAGATAGAATTGACAGATTTTACTACCTGAATGTGGGGAGTGATGGATATTGAGGAGTAAAGAATAGGATTCCCAGGTTTGGGGCTTGCACAAGTCTATGAATGGTAGTATCCTTCATTGAGATTGAGAATAAAGAGGGAAAACATTGGGAGGAGAGGTTGAGAGGATGAATTCAGCATTGGAAATGCTGAGTGAAGAGCAGCTGTAAAACATCTGATTGTAGGTATCTAGTGGGCTGCTGGGTGGCAAGATGTGGAACTCTACATTGGAGAGTTACCAACATTGCAAGGGGTCACTGTAGCTTTCTTTAGGGAACTGAGATAGCTACTCTTATTTGCCCAGTAAACATTTCCCTTTCTTCTGATAGTAGACCCTTCTCCCTTGGTCTTAGCCAGGCCTCGTCATTCTATGTCATCCTCCCATATGGGGAACATGACTCAAAAGGCAAATCAGAGTCTTTCCCTAGAGTTGGTCTGTAGACAGGAAGAGAAAGAAAATTCTTCCCGGAGTTGCTTATTTGTTCACCAGATGGCTAAACTAGATGAACGTGATTCTGGGGCTGACGGTAGTCATCATTTTCACTGCAGCGTAAAGAGAACCTGTCTTTAGAGCAAAGACATCTCTGCTTAATGCATGGAGATAGAGTGACTAGAGCAGTGGCACTAAGTCTAGAACTGAGGTCTTGGTTCCTATAACTCTGATCTTCATTCTGTATTCTTTCAAGATAAATCTCCTTCACTGTTTTTTTTTTTTTTCTTAAAGTGAGTTGAATAAGGTTTGTTACTGTTTGGAGAAACTCTCAAAGTATGTTTTTCCTCTGCTCTCACGCTACCATGACAACAATCATCAACACAGAAAAAGTCTTCTGTGACCAAGTGTGTGAGGGTTTCTCCCCACCACCAAGCAAGCAATGAATTCTGCAGTGGACACCAACTGGGAGTCCTCCAATCAATTCTGATACTGGAGATAGCAACAGATTCCACAGGCTGAGGACTCAGTGCCCAAGATTGCCCCCAACCTCACCACACCAGTTGCAAGTCCAGGCCTCTGGAACTTCTGGTGGACTAGCTTCAAGTTGGGGTTCCCGTGACCCCCTCTCTGGGTTCAATTAATTTGCTGGAGTGGCTCACAGAACTCAAAGAAACACTTACTTATATGTACTGTTTTATCATGAAGGATATTACAAAGGATACAAATGAAGACATGTATAGGGTGAGGTATAGGGGAAGGGGCATGGAGCTTCAATGTACCCCCTGGGTGCACCACCCTCCAGGAACCTCCACATGTGCAGGTATCCAGGAGCTCTCTGATCCCTCTCATTTTGGGTTTTTATGGAGGCTTCATTGCATAGGCATGATTGACAACTGTGTAGAAATGTGACTAGACAAGAAAATATGATTTAAACCCAGCAAGGCTTGTCTTTTCAGACTTTTCTTGGCCTCTCTGTGTTGTATTCTTTCCTCTAAGGTGTGGGGTAGGGCGCTCTCTGGATTAAGGGTCTTTTGACCCACAATCAGATTACAGTCTTGGCTTGGGCAGGTAAAAGGAGGACGGGAGAAAGAAAGAGAGATTCTATTTCCTAAGGCCTTAAGTGCCCCAACATTATAACAATGACTATGAGAGATAGGGGTCAGGAACCATGGACAAAAAACCAGTATATATCATAACATCATAGCCACTAAAACTTTGTTTTTGTTTGTTTGAGACAGGATCTCACTCTGTCACCCAGGCTGGAGTGCAGTGGCATGATCACAGCTCACTGCAGCCTCTACCTCCCAGGTGCAAGAGATCCTCCCTACTCAGCTTCCTGACTAGCTGGGATTACAGGTGTACACCACCACAACTGCCTAATTTTTAAATTTTTTGTAGAGACGAGGTCTCCCTATGTTGCTTAGGCTGGTCTCCAACTCCTAACCTCAAGTGACCCCTCTCATCTCAGCCTACAGAAGTGCTGGGATTACTGCAGGTGCCATTGTAGCCAGAGGCCCTAAAACATTTTTGATTAATACACGTGTGCACTGAGAGAAGATAAAATCACTCAAGACAAAGAAAGGATGGGGCCAGGAATTGAGAACAAATTCCAAAAAAAACCCAACATTTAAGGACTAGGTAGAGATTCCCTGTATCTATCACTTACAGATGTTGCCTTATCTGTGTTATCACAGATATACAGATATCACTTATCTGTGTTGCCCAGGCTGGCCTCAAACTCCTGAGCTCAAGGGATCCTCCTGCCTCAGCTTCCTAATTAGCTGAGACGATAGGTGTGTATTACTGTGCCTGGCAACTCAGGATGTATTTCTTTCTTTTTTTTTTTTATGATTTTTACAAATATTATTTATTTTAATGAAGCTGGTACAGACAATGTCCATTTAAAACCCATATCCCAGGCCAAAAAGTACAAATAAAATCAAAAAGAGCAGTGTTCTGTTGTATTCATTTCTGCATGTATAGCTTTATTAATTGCTAATGAAAATTAGAACTTTTCTGGGATCTTCTGACATGATTTTTAAAAAATCTTAAAATGCCTTTTCTTCGGTGAAGCCATCTTTGGAGTTAGTCATTACTCTCACCTTATCTGTCATCTTGACTTCAACCTGATATTCCTCTTCTTTTGGTCCAGACCCTCAAATTTTAAAAGTAGCTTCAAGTTAAAGAAAGGTCATTTTTCCACAGTTCAGTTCTCTGAAAAACTTCCATCTCCCACTGAAAGTCACAGTCCAGGAGTGAAGCAATCACATGCTAGAACATCAGGGCCAATTGGAAAGTCATTATGAACACTTGCATTGGTCAATCTTATTTATCACCACAAACCTGAAAATGCAATGTCCTGAAAAAGGTGGCCTCTCTGTGCACACGTAATTTTTAAAAAGGAGAGGGTAATATGAAGGGGACTGAGGCTTGATCACCAAAAATCAGCACAATGAAAACAAACAATAATGAATAATGAGCACTAGAATTCAAATTACCAGATGTTTCAAAGAGATGGGTGCCAGTTTTCAATTCTGTTTTGAACACCACATTACAAAAGAACTATTTTTAAAAATAAAAAAGGATTGAGGGAAAAGAAAAAAAATAAAAATAATATCTAAACTGTTGAATGACCCCCCGTTTGTTCCTGATAAACTTCAATCACATCTTCTTCCTCCATTCCCAGTTCTTTTGGAGTATGATTATCAGCAATTCTCTGACTCTCAAAGAGAAACCTGAGTGAATTCATTGGAACCCCCTGTCTTTGACAGTATGATTCTTTGAGTTTCTTGAGATGCGTTGTCATTTTCACTTTGAAGTGAATCTCACTGCTATCCTGTCCAATGACTTTGAGTTTAATATATTCACCTTCCTTCTTATCCCCCAAGTCCTCAGTTAAAGGTTTTGCCTCCTGGTCAGACATGACGACGGTGGTTTCACCCGGGGGTCTCCGCACAGCAGCGGCCTCGGGTAGGCAGAACCTCCCTCAGTATGTATTTCTAAAAGATAAAGACTCTTTTAAGGCCGGGTGCAGTGGCTCATGACTGTAATCCCAGCACGTTGGGAGGCTGAGGCAGATAGATCCCTTGAGTCCAGGAGTTCAAGAAGAGCCTGGGCAACATGGAGAAACCCTGTTTCTACAAAAAATACCAAAACTAGCTGGGCATGTTGGTGTACACCTGTAGTCCCAGCTACTTGAGAGGCTGAGATGGGAGGATCACCTGAGCCCAGGGAGGTTGAGGCGCAGTGAGATTGCACTATTGCAGTCCAGCCTGGGTGACACAGTGAGACCCTGTCTCAAAACAACAACAAAAGACTCATCTAAAAAATTATAACCACAATATAATTATCATACTAAAACATTATTTACTTAGTATCATTTAGTATCATGAATTTACAAATTCTTGAATTGTATTGTAATTTAATTCAGTTGGTTTGAGTCAGGATCCAAACAAGATTCACACATTGCAATTAGTTATGTTTCTTATATCCCCTTTAGTCCTAAGTTAACCACCTCTTTTTTACCTTTACATTTTTTTTTAAAGAAACTGAAGTATTTTTTTCCAGTAAAATTTCTTGTAGTCTAGATTTTGCTGATTATATCCTTGCAATGTTATTTAACATTCTCTATTCCCTCTAATTCCTGTAGGCTGGTAGTTAAGTCTGGATAGTTGAACAATTGATCATATTCACACTTGATTTTTTAAAATCAAGCCTTTATAGATGGTATTTTGTACTTCTATTGTAACACTTTGGGAAGCACACGATTTCTGGGGGTCTTTCTTTTGTGAGATTAAGGCTGTTCAGTGGGCTCAAATATTGTCTATAACAAAGTTCCTCATCTGCTTTCCACCTAATTGTTTCAGCAGCCATTGATGATCATCCACTAGATCAGAAGTTCATGGCACCTTTAGTGTCTGAATAATTTTTTCTCAGTTCCCATAGGTCAAAAGAAGTACCTAACATTTCTGTTTATTAAGTAGTTAGGGTCAAACAAATTAATATTAGGTTGGTGCAAAAGTAATTATGGTTTTTGCTATTACTTTTAACATATGTATTTATGTCCTAATAACTTAGTAGCGACTTTAAAGTATACACATAAATTGAAAGAAAGAATAATACTTTAATTTCATCCTTAAATAACCACATTCGCTTACTAATGGGATGTTTATACCTCTTGGGTACCTCATAATTTCTGAAACCTTGAAATCAGGTGGGACACCACTACCCTCATTTCCTGTTCGTAACTGGATTCTGCACAACGCTTTCTTGAGACCATATCTACCACTGAAAACCTGACTGCAAAGATAGGTTAGTCAAAAGAATGTAATTTGCTCTAATGTTGAAACTTTGAATTACCTCAAGCTGGTAGTTTACATGGCTTCTGACAGATGTCACTGTTGTTTCCTCAGAAATTTAAAATACCCTGTGATGTCCCTGTGAGTTTGTAATAGTGCCCTCACAGTTTGGGCACTGGAGGTCATTGGCCATTCTTCTCCTGGACTAGAGCAAGGATTGGCAACCTTTTTCTGTAAACAGCCCAGTGGTAAATATTTTAAGCCCAATAGCCATGTGGTCTCTGTCATAACTACTAAATTCTGCCTTTATGGTGTGAATGCAACCAGTATAGACAATATGCAAACAAATGGGGTGACGGTTGCCATGATTTGAATGCGTGTTACCTCCAAAATTCAGTGGGGCCTTTTTAGGAAGTGATACTTATGAGAGCTATGCCCTCACGAATGTAGTAGGGCATTTATAAAAGGGCTTGAGAGAGTAGGTTTGCTCTCTTTACTCTTCTGCCATGTGAAGACACGGTGTTCTTCCCCTCCAGAGGATGCAGCAACGAGTTGCCATCTTGGAACTGGAAACTGAGCCCTCACCAGACACTGATCCTGCTGGTGCCTTAATCTTGGACTCCCAGCCTCCAGAACTGTGAGTTTATGTTCTTTATAAATTACCCAGTCTCAGGTATTTTTGTTATAATAAGCACAAACGGGCCAACACAACTGTATTCCAGTTTATTTACAGCCACAGGTGTTGGGCTAGGTTTGTCCTGAGGACCTTGGTTTCCCAATCTCTGGCCTAGAAAATAGAGAGGAATTTTTCATTTATTAGCTGGAATTCTTCTAAGGAGAAGAATTTTCCCTCAACAGTTTGATTACCCCAAGATAAAGTGTGCTTAGGAAACGTAGTATAAACATTTGCTTCTTTCTTTTTTTGGGGGGGGTGGGAGGACAGTGTCTCGCTCTGTTGTCCAGACTGGAGTGCAGTGGCATGATCTTAGCTCACTTGCAACCACCACCTCCTGGGTTCAAACGATTCTTCTGCCTCAGCCTCCCAAGTAGCTGGGACTACAGGTGCATGCCACCACACCCAGCTAATTTTTGTATTTTTAGTAGAGATGGGGTTTCAGCATATTGGCCAGGCTGGTCTTGAACTCCTGACCTCGTAATCCACCTGCCTCGGCCTCCCAAAGTGCTGGGATTACAGGCGTAAGCAACTGCACCCGGCCGCTTCTTTCTTTTTACTAGTTTTCAAGATTGGTTGATTCCCTAGCATCCAGCAAAGGTGGCTTGGGTTTTGACTTGGACTTTTTTTTGCATCGTTAATGATGAAGTCATAAAATTTTAAAATATCTTTGATATGTTTTGGTCATTTGAAAATATTTTCTTTAATTTGAAATAACTTCAAACTTGTAAAAATTTTGCAAAGATAGCACAAAGAATTCCGATATACTTTTCACCCAGAGTTACCCATTGTTATCATTTTGCCATATTTGTTTTATTATTCTCTCCCTTCTTCACCCCTCCTGGCTTTCTCTCTCTCTCTCATACAGTTTTTCCTAAACCACTTGAGATTAAGTTGCAGACAATATGCCTCTGCCCTTAAATTCTTCAGTGTATATTTCCTAAAAACAAGGATGTTCACAGTACAGTTATTATAATTAGATCATTTTTTATTGACACAGTCCTCTTATTTAATCTATAAACCTAACTCAAATTTCACCAATTGTTCCAATAGTGTCCTTTATAGCATTCTTTTTTTCTCATCCAGCATCCAACCCAGGATTAATCATTCATTTAGTCTTCATGTCTCTTTAGGCTCCTTTAATCTGAATTAATTCCTTAGGCTTTCTTTGTCTTGCATGACATTGACATTTTTGAAGAGTATAGGCTATTTGGTAGAATGTCCCTTAATTCGAATCTATCGCAAGTTTCCTCATGATGAGGTTCAAGTTAAACATTTCTGGTAGAAATAGCACATGAGTGTTATAGTGTCTTTCTTATTGCATTACATCTGGAGGCACATGATGCATATTGATCATCATTGATAGCTAGTCTCCAAGTTCTTCAGTGAACTATGTCCCCAGTTTTCATGGCCTTATGTTGTTGCCTCTCCTCGAATCTGGACTGGCCCAATGACTTTCTTTTAACTAATCGAATGTGGCAGATGTGATTGTTTCTTCTACTAGATCTGAAGAAGCCTTGCAGCTTCTGCCTTGGTCTCTTGGAATTTTGTCCTTGCAATGTTTGCTTGGTTGGAATGCTCACTCTGGGGGTAAGCCACCAACATAAGAAGTCTGACTGAGACCACCAACTGTGTGGAAGCCCAAGCTAGCCACTTGGAGAGAGAGAGATGCCTGGCCAGCACCCAACTGTTCCAGGTATCCCAGCCACCAGATAGCTCAAGAAAGAAGCCATCTTGAATGTTAAATAAATTGATATCAAACTTTAAGATGAATCAAGTCCCAGCCAACATCTGAATGTAACTCCATGAGAGATCCCAACTGAGCCCCCTCAATCAACAGAACCAAGAAAGATAATAATAAATTGTTTTAAGCCACCAAATTTTGGAGTAGTTTGTTATGCAGCAGTAGATCACCAGAACAGTACTACTAACTTTGGTCACTTGGTTAAGATAGTATCTTCCAGGTTTCTCCACTGTACAGTTATTATTTTTTCTTTATAATTGATAACTAATTCATGAGGAGACACTATATAAGACCTTATTAATGTCCTTTTTTCATCAAACTTTCAGCTGCTAGTTTTAAGTAAGCCAGAATCAAATATTAGTATGATAGTTGCAAAATGGTAACTAAAAAACTCCTCTATTAGTTCTTCTACATTTGTTAGCTAGCATTCTGCTGTAAGAAAGAGATTTGCTGGCCGGGAAATCTCTTTGCACCCGGCCTAGCACACGTTCTTATCCTTTGCTGGTTCCCTCTTTTCTTTCCATTTTATTAATTTTGGTTTATCCTTCTAATAAAAATGAGCAAATATGTCTTTGTAGATACAAGCTAGCATACTGGACACACTACTCTGGTTTTTTTCCAATAATATATCCTGGCAATCACTCCATAGCAGTGTATAGAGATAATCCTCTTTTCTTTTAATAACTGCAGAGTATTCCATTGGTAGATGTTTTGCCCTGCTGTTGAGGAAGTTTTTGGTTGTTTTCAGTCTTTAGCTTTTGGTTCTGCAGTGAATAACTTTGTGTAAAATCCTTTTGTGTTTTTTGCCAGTATATCTCTGAGATAACTTCCAGAAGAAAGTTTGCTGGATCAAAGGGTAAATGCATGTGTAATTTTGCTAGATATTGTCAAATTCCCTTCCCTCAGGGTTATGCCATGGTGCATTCCCAAGAGCAATGTGAGTGCCTATTACTTTACAGCTTTCTAACAGAGTGCATTATCAAACATTTGCCATTCAAATAGGTGAAAAATTGTTTCTCAGTGTAGTTTTCATTTGCATTGCTCTTAAAATGAAGTTGAGATTTTCTTCATTTATTTAAGGACTATTTGCTTTTCTTCTTCTGTGAACTCTTTGTTTATATCTCTTGCCCATTTTTCTTGAGATTTGTTAATCTTTTTCTTTTTTACTTTTAGAAGCTCTCTCCATATTACAGATCTTAATCTTTTTACTGGATGTATGTTGAAAATATATTTCTCCAGCTTATCATTTGTCTTTTGGCTTTCTTATAGTTATTTTTTGCCATGAAGTTTTATTTTTTAGCCTTTACTTAGTCATATTACATACAATTATTCCTTCGGGATTCTAAATCATAGGTAGAAAAGTTTTTGCAAGGACAGAAGAATTCATCAGTGTTTTCTTCTAGTTTTTGCATAGTATTTTTGTTCTTATATGTGAATTTCTTACTCTGTATAATGTGAGAAACAGGTCAGATTTTGTTTTTTTCCATATGGCTATCTAGTTACATATAGAGTATTTTCATAAAGAAGTGGTCAACGGTGTCACTGACTGCTAAGAGGTCCCCTAGGTTAAAAACTGAAAACTGCCAGTAGGGTAACAAGGAGGTCAATGTGACCTTGCCAGTAGCAGTTTCAATAAAGCAATGAGACAGAAGTCAGATTGCAGTGGATTGAGGATTGAAAGGTGAGGAAGTAGAAGGAACAAGTGTAGATAACTCCTTGTGAGGTCCTAAATTGATAGTCTTTGTATTAGGCACTCTATAATAAAGTTTCAGAATTCCAAAAGACAGATTTCAGGCAAAGAAGTTTTCCAATAAAACCCCTGTATCAATCAGGGACCGATCAGGGAAATAGAAACAATTCTAAGTATTTTAAATAGAGGGAATTTAACCTTTGTGAGAATTGGAATGGTGCCTCATATGAGTAGCTGCAGCTGTGCAGGTGCCCGGCTTGTTCAGTAGAGAGCAGGCAGGGAGGGTTCAGCTATTTCTTGCCTTTTGGTTTAATGCCTTTTTGCAGGATGCAACCTCCATATCTGTATCTGATGACCCTGGTTATCTCCATTTTACAGAGAAAGATTAAATAATTTGCCCAAGGTCATATGGCTAATAAATGAACAATCAGAGATTACCAATGTTGAATTCACAGCCAGTTGCTGGTGACTTTCCTCCTATTAGAAAGCTGTAATCCTTCAGTCTTGAGAGAGGCAGACAAAAAGAGATTCATTCCTGGCCAAGGTTCATGGACAGGGTCTGGTCACTACTTCTCCTCCTAGGGTACTATGCTTTCCTAGTGACTGTTCACTAAATTCCATAGTTCACTGGTCAACCACTGTTCTGTGACAAAGGGCCAATAAGACCCCTTAGTCTAAGGAAGTATTGTCCAAGGTAACCTGACACAGTGTTTGACTTTTATCCTTCACTTACTTTAAGCTCTCATTAAACACACTGATAACAGAGTTTAGGTGCCACAGATTGTGTTATGTCATCTAGGAAGGCTGGTTGATTGCAAACAGGACCTCTCAGGAACACTAGTTAAGCTCAAACAAGACTGATTTCTAAACCAGAATTTCAATGTATTAATTCATAATAAGGAGCAAGTAAGGCTTGTATGTCTTATTTATGGCACCTCCTTTCCCAGTATCCAATCACTAGGGAAGTTGAGTGATTAGTAAAGAAGTTGCTAGGTAACCATGGAATCAGAACAGGTGCTGATTAAATATCTTTACTCATAATAGAGAACGCTTCTCTAGTGGTCAGCCCCCAGA
Organism: Macaca mulatta; assembly: GCF_049350105.2. NCBI lineage: Eukaryota > Metazoa > Chordata > Mammalia > Primates > Cercopithecidae > Macaca > Macaca mulatta. The sequence continues at coordinate 63,539,509 of NC_133411.1, forward strand.
TTTAGAGTCTTTTAAATTTGCACCAGTGTTTCCCAAGCTTCAGTCATTTGAATACCACCTTCATGATTTTACCATTTTTGTATTTTTAGTAGAGACGGGGTTAAACCGTGTTAGCCAGGACAGTCTCGATATCCTGACCTCATGATCCACCCGCCTCAGCCTCCCAAAGTGCTGGGATTACATGCGTGAACCACTGCGCCCGGCCCTTAGTTTTCTTTTTTTTTTTTTTGAGACGGAGTCTCGCTCTGTCGCCCAGGCTGGAGTGCAGTGGCTGGATCTCAGCTCACTGCAAGCTCCGCCTCCCGGGTTCCCGCCATTCTCCGGCCTCAGCCTCCCGAGTAGCTGGGACTACAGGCGCCCGCCACCTCGCCCGGCTAGTTTTTTGTATTTTTTTAGTAGAGACGGGGTTTCACTGTGTTAGCCAGGATAGTCTCGATCTCCTGACCTCGTGATCCGCCCGTCTCGGCCTCCCAAAGTGCTGGGATTACAGGCTTGAGCCACCGCGCCCGGCCCAGTTTTCTTAATTTAATAAGTTTTTAAAACAAAACATTTACTTTAGCTTCAGTCTAAGCAATTATATTTCTGAAATCATATTTGCTGTGCTAGTTTTCTAACACATATTAAAATAAATATAAGCCGGGCACGGTGGCTCAAGCCTGTAATCCCAGCACTTTGGGAGGCCGAGACGGGTGGATCACGAGGTCAGGAGATCGAGACCATCCTGGCTAACACAGTGAAACCCCGTCTCTACTAAAAAATACAAAAAACTAGCCAGGCGAGGTAGCGGGCGCCTGTGTCCCAGCTACTGGGGAGGCTGAGGCAGGAGAATGGCCTAAACCTGGGAGGCGGAGCTTGCAGTGAGCTGAGATCCAGCCACTGCACTCCAGCCTGGGAGACAGAGCGAGACTCTGTCTCAAAATAAATAAATAAATAAATAAAAACATTAAAATAACTATCAAAATGAAAACGTCCATGAACTGCTTAACTCAGTGGTATGTATACCACACCTTAGTAAATATTGCCCTAGCCATTACTGGAAAAATAAAATACAGAAGTTTCTCTGAATCCTGATTGGTATGCTGAACACCTCTCTCTGTTGAATTTCTTCCTCAGGTGTGTACTAGCATCATGGTATCTTTTACCATCATTATACCCATCCCCTCCATTTTGTGTTGATTTTACAGGGCTCCAACCTACAGTATTTTATTCTATTTTATTTTTTTAGATGGGGTCTCACTCTGTTGCCCAGGCTGGAGTGCAGTGGTGCAATCTTGGCTCACTGCAACCTATGCCTCCCGGGTTCAAGTGATTCTCATGCCTCGGCCCCCCGAGTTGCCAGGATTACAGATGCCCGCCAGCACGCGCAGCTAATTTTTGTAGTTTTAGTAGAGGCAGGGTTTCAGCATGCTGGCCAGGCTGGTCTTGAACTCCTGATCTCAAGTGATCCACCCACCTCAGCCTCCCAAAGTGCTGGGATTATAGGTATAAGCCACCATGCCCGGCCTCCAACCTACTGTATTTCATATTTTATGTTTAGTATTTGTGATTTTTTGCATAGTAAGAGATTCTGAAATATTTGTGTACCTAATATTCTTGATATTTTCTAACTATTCTCAAATATTTATAGTATCTAAGAATGAACATATACTCTACCATTTGAGGTGATTAATTTTGGCCTACTGGTGGATTAAAACAATTTTTAACAGTGTTGACGTGGCGCTAGGCACAATCCACATCAATAAAAAATCATTATTTGAATAAGATGAAGATAACGCTGAAAAGATAAAAAGACTAAAATATCAGTTCTCTTTATTTGTATTAACTTTGAGAATTTAGTGTTTCGAAAGTGTGAAGGGTCTTAACTACAAACTTTGATTTAAAACTGAGACTTCTTTGAGGAAATTGTCTTGCTTTAATCAATCCTTCTAATTATGGGATTTAGAGAATTTGGAGGAACTGTATACAATAAAGTTTTTTTCACCTGAGCTTTCTAGTTAATCATTAGACACAGCAGTCTTAAGATTTTAAATTCCAGTTGCCACTGCCATTCTTTCCACTAGAATGTTCCTTCAGATATGGGCCAATTTTACTTAACACCTAGCTTGGTACCTGGTGTACAGTAGGTGCTCATTTAAGGCTTATTTTACAACTAAGTGAATTCCTACCTTTTCTCTATGTTACAGAACATCACTAACACTAACTTAAGATCTATAAGAGGGAATCAGAAAATAGAATATTAGCTTCACTTTCTTGGAACACACATGAAGAAGCAAATCTTTACAAAACTGTCTTTTTTCACTATTCATGGTCAATATTTAAATTATATTATTTTTATCCACTGCTTATTTATGCTATTGAACTTCGTTTCTCATCAGAATTCACTTTTTCTTAACCAAGGATTCCTCTCACACATTATACATGCAGACTTTTTCATTAAGAGTCATTTTATTGCAATACCTGAGAGCAACAAGAATCTGTACTCTCCAAGTGAGTGAATAGCAGAGAATGTTCGCTAAGTGTTTTTAAAAAATGTCTTCATTTTAGAAAATTTGCCCAAGTTTTCCATACTTGAAAAAAAAAACCTAGTTGTCATTCTCTCTACATGATTTTATATCTTGCTTTTTCTGCTTAGTAAATATTTTCCCATAGAATTAAAAATTTTGCAAGAACAATCTCTAATTTGAATGGAATTAAAATACCTTAGAGGACCTGAATACAAATTCAGAACCTTGAAGATTGGTTGCTCTCCTCCACCATGCCTCGAGGGTATGTGATGTGAAATTTTGGTTTAAAAATGGAAATTATTTAAAATGAATTATATCGAACTGTATTTTGGTTTGACCTTTGTTAAATATAATTTTTTTTTTTTTTTTTTTTGCCTAGTCTCGCGATCTCCACTCACTGCAACCTCCGCCTCCCGGGTTTGAACAAGCGATTCTCCTGCCTCAGCCTCCCAAGTAGCTGGGACTATGGGCGCTTGTCACCACGCCCGGCTAATTTTTTGTATTTTTAGTAGAAATGGGGTTGCACCATGTTAGCCAGGATGGTCTTGATCTCCTGACCTCGTGATCCACTCGCCTCAGCCTCCCAAAGTGCTGGGATTACAGGTGTGAGCCACTGTGCCCGGCCTAAATATAATCTTTTAAGGTTGGGTGTGGCGGCTTATGTCTGTAATCCCAGCACTTTGGGAGGCTGAGGCAGAAGGCTCACTTGAGGCCAGGAATTGGAGACCAGCCTGGGCAACACAGAGAGACTCTTTCTCTACAAAATTTTTCTTTTTTTAACTAGCTGGGCATGGTAGCTCGCCCCTGTAGTCCCACCTATTGGGGAGGCTGAGGTGGGAGGATCACTTGAGCACAGGAGGTTGAGGTTGTGGTAAGCTATGATCATGCCAGTGCACTCCCCTCTGGGTGACAGAGTGAGACCTTGTCTCAAAAATAAATAAATAAATAATAAATTCATTTTAATCACCTTGAGAATAATCTGACAAAGTTTATTGCTAACTAGATAAATCCTGACATACTTGGTGGTGATGGTTCTACAGATAAAAAGTATAGAGATTGGCCGGGCGCGGTGGCTCAAGCCTGTAATCCCAGCACTTTGGGAGGCCGAGGCGGGCGGATCACAAGGTCAGGAGATCGAGACCACAGTGAAACCCCGTCTCTACTAAAAATACAAAAAATTAGCCGGGCGCGGTGGCGGGCGCCTGTAGTCCCAGCTACTCAGGAGGCTGAGGCAGGAGAATGGCGGGAACCCGGGAGGCGGAGCTTGCAGTGAGCCGAGATCGCGCCACTGCACTCCAGCCTGGGCAACAGCATGAGACTCCGTCTCAAAAAAAAAAAAAAAAAAAAAGTATAGAGATAAAAAGTATGAAGCAAGCCTGAGCCTATTAAGTGCTTCATCCTTTATGTACCAGTATCAAACTGTGTTGCTATTTATGTTCCTGAATGAGATAGGAATTTCTTCAAAGATTCAGAGAAGGGAAAATGACAGAAACAACAACAAAAATGAGAACTACACCCTTTTTTTTTTTTTTTTTTTTTTTTTTTCTTGAGACGGAGTCTCGCTCTGTCACCTAGGCTGGAGTGCAGTGGCGCGATCTCAGCTCACTGCAAGCTCCGCCTCCCAGGTTCACGCCATTCTCCTGCCTCAGCCTCCCCAGTAGCTGGGACTACAGGCGCCTGCCACCACGCCTGGCTAATTTTTTATATTTTTAGTAGAGATGGGGTTTCGCCCTGTTAGTCAGGATGGTCTCCATCTCCTGACCTCGTGATCTGCCCGCCTCAGCCTCCCAAAGTGCTGGGATTACAGGCGTGAGCCATCGCGCCTGGCCTCTGAGAACTACACTTTTAAAATAGCCCATGGTCACGCTTTTTGAAGGGCTGGGGAAAATACTGAGGGATTTTACCTGCTTTGGGGTTGGGGGCTGGGGACAGAACAAGAAAATCTGATTGAAGGCAGCATGAAGTATAAGAATAACCCTTGGCCACTTTGGCTAATGCCGGAAGGAATGTAAATAGGTGGACCACAAATCCAAGCCTTGATGAATGACCTATGCTAGCACAATTTCCTCCCTCCTTCTGGAGCAGAGCCTGTTTTCTTCCAAAGTGGTGGACCCCCCAACTCTTACAGACTTTTTTTTTTTTTCTGTCTCACTCTGTCGCCCAGGTAGAGATCAATGGCAGATCTCTGTTCATTGCAACCTCTGCCTCCCAGGTTCAAGCGATTCTCCTGCCTCAGCCTCCTGAGTACCTGGGACTACAGGCGCCCGCCACCACACCCGGCTAATATTTGCAATTTTAGTAGAGACGGGGTTTCGCCATTTTGGCCAGGCTGGTCTCGAACTCGTGGCCTCATGTAATCTGCCCGCCTCGGCCTCCCAAAGTGCTGGGATTACAGGCATGAGCCACCACGCCCAGCCGAGTCTAACTTTCTTTACAACTTCCTGGGGTACCAGCTGGACGGAGTCTTATCCCTGCCCCCCTTACTGGAAGGAAAAGGGAATGCACCTCCTCCATGGGCCTCAGCTGCACTTTGAGGCACCTGGAATCCCCGGATGTGAAGCGAGCCTCTGAAATGCAGAACCCGAGGGGCCAACTGCCCAGGGACTGCGATGTGTAAAATGGGAGAGAGCACCGAAGAGGCCGAGTAGGGAGAGCATTATCCCTTTCCCCTTTTACTATCATTTTTTGTTAGAAAAAGGCAAGTGGACATCTTTGGCTTGTGGAGCTTGCACACGGAAAATCCAGAGCGTCTCCAGAATAAGGACCCCACCAGAGAACGTGGACATGAGTGGGCCCTCGGCCAGCCTTGTACTCGTAGGCCCAACAGGCCATTTGGCAAGGAGGCCAGAGCGTAGCCATAGGTACACGAACGCTAGCGTTTAGGGAATGCGCAGGCTAGAAGTGGAGGCGGGACGCCACTGGACATCTGAGCGATGATTTGCTGGTGGCGCTAGGCACCAGCCAATCGTTAACAGACGCCATTTGTTGTTGGAGCACGCACCTGACGCAGTGGGCGTCTTGCACGTGCAGCCGTTTAAGCCGCGTGGGCGCCTGCGAGGACTTGGGAGAGCAAACAGCGGAGAGGTGAGTGGGCTGCCTTTCTGCGGGAACTGGCCTGAATTCGGTCGTACGGGCTGCCCAGTAACCGGCCTTTGGTCAAAGAGTGGATGGGGTAGGCGGGGTTTCGAAGCCGTCCTTCGGAGTCTTTCTGCCTCAGGGTCTCAAGAGTCCCCTGGGTGCCCAAAGTCTGGGCTTGAGGCCTGCAGAGGAGGCAAAGGGGCCTTCTTCCCGGCCTCTACACCGCATTTTCTCTGAACAGAGATGGTCCTAGTACCATTTGTGTACAAACCCTCCTAGTTGAAGCTGATTGTCCTTTGTCGGTAGGATTTGGGCGACCCTGCCCTTCTTCCCTTTCCCACTAAAATCCAAGGCCTCCCTCTTCACCCAATTGCCACCTCCCCGCCAACTCCCGTACTCCTGCCCCCGCGCACACCAACACCCCAAAACAAACATCCTGTCCACCTTAGACGTTAATCTGGAAGGGAGATAATCTGGAAGGGAGAAATCTTAAGTAGTTTCTGAAAAAATTTTCCTCTTCCTTAATATTCAATAAGTCGTTTGGAGACTCTTTGAGGGAGGAGATAAATTCTATGAACAGATTTTTGGGAAAAGCCTAAGGCTCGCTGGGAACATGGTGATTGCTAGAATGACTAGGTAAGAGGTTCGACTAGTTTTTAAAGATAAAAAAGGAGATAAATGCCACCTTTAGATAAGAAGAGACCTAATTCCTTCTTTGGAAAAAGCTTCTGGGGTATCAGCACCTAGTTGGGTAGTTTCAAGAGGTGTATGTGAAACAGTGAGTTTATACTTTTAAAGTTATGATTCTGATCTAATTGAGTCCAAATATGCATTTTTTTTTTCCTGAATAGAACTTGAAGCCACCATGGGAGATGAAGATTGGGAAGCAGAAATCAACCCTCATATGTCTTCCTATGTTCCCATATTTGAGAAGGTAATAACATTTAAAGTTGAGTTATTAAATGCTATGGATTTTATCAAAGTTGAAAATCACTGTGGTGAGAGTTCTAAATTATACAGTCTGTGCCAGTGTTTATCTCCATGTGATTGTTATTAACTATTATATGGGGAGTAAGAGGCAAGCTACGCCTCGTATAGGATACAATAGCTTGAGAAAATTTGATAATTAAAAACTAAAATAAATGTAACAATATTAATGACCTAATTTAAATCTCAATGATTTAGGACTTCTTCAGGTGAAAGCAAACTTGGACAAATGTGGTTGATATCAGTGAAAGACCCTTGTATGGAAAATTGAAAACAATAATTACGTTTTGGGAGATATTTTGAATTCTGAAAATTGATTTTGTGCAAGGAGGGCTCTCAGAATAAATGATACTAGGCTGATTGAGTTGGTAACGTCAGTTTGTATGAATCTTCAGGTCCTTTTTCTTAATGACATTGGGGGAGTTACGTTGTAATTTAGCAGGGGACAGTGGAGTAAGCTTTTTGGGCTTCAGTTCTCACTTGGAAATGGGCTTTAAAAAGACTAATAGAAGGTACTTTAAAAGATAATATAAGAGATTATTTTTGCATGTGTTACTTACTTGATGGTGTCTCTACAAGTTGATTTTTTTTTTCCCCCTTCAGAATTTCCAGTTTGAGTGTATGTCAGTTCTGACACTTTGATTTCAGGTTTTGCCTTAGTGGAAGTTCTTATTTTAGACAAAAATATAAAATATGCAATCTTTTGTCTTAGTTGAATTTGATCTATATGTGACGTTTATATTAAAATACCCAAAATACTAATATAAATTTATCATGTTTCTTGTCTTGGAACTTTTTTAAAGAAATAACATGTTACCTTTTTTTTTTTAATTTTTAAAAATTTTTGTGGAGATGAAATCTCACTATATTGCCCAGGCTGGTCTCCAACTCCTGAGTTCAGGCAAAATTCTCAAAGTGTTGGGATTACAGGCGCGAGCCATTGCACCTGGACTATGTTATCTTTTTATAGTTCTCTTCTCATCATAAAAGTATTACAGCTTTTTTGGGAAAAGAGGAGAAAGTCACCTACAAATCTTGCCCAATAGACAGGCACTCCTGTTAAATTTTTTAGTCAAGTTTCTTTTGTTTTTTCCAGACATTTTTTGTTTGTTTTTGGTACAGAGTCTTGCTCTGTCACCCAGGCTGGAGTGCAGTCGTGCAATCTGGGCTCACTGCCGCCTCTGCCTTCTGGGTTCAAGCCATTCTCCTGCCTCAGCCTTGCTCAGCTGGGACTACAGGCGCATGCCACCATGCCCAGCTAATTTTTATATTTTTAGTAGAGATGGGGTTTCACCATGTTGGCCAGCCTGGTCTTGAACTCCTGATCTCAGGTGATTCACTCACCTCAGCCTTCCAAAGTGCTGGGATTACAGATGTGAGCCACCGTGCCTGGCCGAAACATGTTTTATATAGTTTTGATGATAGTATATAACTAATTTTTTTTTTTTTTTTGAGGTGGAGTCTCACTCTATTGCCCAGGCTGGAGTGCAGTGGTGCCATCTCGGCCGGCTGCAACTTCTGCCTCCCAGGTTCAAGCGATTCTCCTGCCTCAGCCTCCCAAGTAGCTGGGACTACAGGTGTGTGCCACCATACCCAGCTAATTTTTTTTTTTTTTTTTTTTGTATTTTTAGTAGATGCAGGGTTTCACTATGTTGGCCAGGCTGGTCTCAAACTCCTGACCTCAGGTGATCCTCCCACTTTGGCCTCCCAAAGTGCTGGGATTACAGGCATGGGCCACCATATCCAGCCATATGATAGTAACATTTGAATCCATCTTTTTTCACACTTCATCACTAACTATTCCATATTACAACTTCTGTAGGAATTTCAGTGGTGTTAACTTCTCACTCTGGTATTGTCATTAATGTTTACGTCTTATTTGTTTTAATTTGGTGATTTTTTTCAAAAATGGAATTACTTCTTCAGAGGACATTTTTTATAGTTCTTTTACTTCCTTGTTCTCAATAGATTTGTTATAATACAAAGTTTAATTCACAGATACATACTTTATTCCCCCTGGTTTTAATAGCCATCTGTCCATTTCTTTTTCTTAGTTTGAGATTTTTGTCTTCATGAAGTGTTTAAGCAGCACGCTGCACTGTAGCATGTTGTGCATATTTATTGCATTGGGTTTCTGAAATTAAGGATGACTGTCGAATCTTTCAGATTTACCTTTTTGGGATTTTTATGCCATTCAATAACATAGTTTCTTCACATTGGGAAGACTAAATTGAGTATGTTGATAAGTCTACCTTATGATGCTTAATACATTTGTGTTGGGTGAATTTGTAGTATGTCTTTTGCATTTGTCTGCAAACTTAACACCTGGTGTTGTGCTGGTTGTGCCATTAGTTCTTGGGCTTAGTTGACTCAAAGGAACATGGTGCAATCAGGATCTTTATTTGCCTTGCTAGGTTGAATAAAAAGTGCAGAGATGGGCACGTGTAGTGGCTTATGCCTGTAATCCCAGCACTTTGGGAGGCTGAGACAGCCAGATCACTTGAGGCCAGGAGTTCAAGACCAGCCGGGCCAATGCAGCAAAACCCCTTCTCTACTGAAAATACAAAAAGTTAGCTGGGCGTGGTGGCACGCGCCAGTAGCCTCAGCTACTCGGGAGGCTGAGGCAGAGGAATCGCTTGAAATCGGAAGGTAGAGATTACAGTGAGCTGAGACTGGGCAGCTGCACTCCAGCCTAGGCAATGGAGCAAGACTCTGTCTCAAAAAAAAAAAGTGGAAACTAGAGATGAATACATTACATTTTTATGTAGAAGAAATCTAAAGTCTTTTATTCCATTTCTTTTAAAGACACCATTTTGATTTGTTGTTCTAACTGAATTTGGTTTTCAAGAAAAAGCTGGCCTTTTCTTTTAAATTTATAGCAGTTTTGTCTGTGATGATCTTTTTCTGAGTGCTTCTCAGGAACTTTATTTGGAGACTTAATATTGACATACGCTTATATAATTTTGAAATAATATGTCATTGTTCTAGTAGAACTGATAGAATTTTGGGTAGAACTTCTCAATTCTAGATTTTAAAGTGAGTGTACCACCCGGGGATAGAATAGCGAAAGATGTGAAGTTAAGAAAGATTTGATAATCTGGCAATTATATAGTCCAGAAATCTCAACGGTTAGGCATTTGCACATTGCCTGCAGGCTTATTGGGGTGAGTGTTAGAGTGGATGGGTATGGTGAGTATATTAGATAATTCCGTTGCTTACTTACTAGCTGTAAGGCTTCTTGTTAACTGACCATGAAAGTAAGCTAGTATAGTGATCACTTCTGTCTGATCTATTTGCCATTTTTGTGGCACATTTCAGAAGGCAAAATCTCTTGTGGTTAAAGTGGAAACAGTAATTGAGTAATTAGACCATCCACAGTTATAATTTTATTAAGCAGCAGTAGCAAGGTTAGTAATAATTGTTGAGATTAGAAAATAAACGTATTATGATATGCCAAAATTGAAAATAAGAATACAGGTGAAAAAAATGTGTTCATCAAAATGCCCTTTTTATTTGTAGCTGCATATGAGAACCCTTACGTGTTAAACATTTGAAATTTCTGAATTGGTGCATTTGGGTGGTTTGAGAGATAATAATGGTTTACAGCTAAGTATTTTAAGAGGTAAGCTAATGACAAGACCTATGATTCATTCAGCATATCTTTGAGTTCTAGTAGGTGATGGAGAGATAGTGGTGAACATAAGGTGCTTGCTGTTACATTGTATTTTACTGGAGAAGACAGAATAAGCATGTTTGAGAACCAAATAATTATAGTGAAAAGTACTATAAAAATTAGAGAAATGTGTGTGTGAGACTGGTGTAGGATGGATTTAGTTGGAGAGGGAAGGCTTCTCTGAGACAGTGACTCATGAGCCTGAGACTTAAAGGAGTCCCAGCAGGACATCATGTGCACAGGTTCTCAAGGAACCTTTGAGAAGGAGAAGGGAACAAACTTGGGGTATTAGGGCAACAAGAAGAAGGCCAATGTATTAGTTTTCTGTGGCTGCTATAACAAATTAACACAAACTGGGTAACTTAAAGCAACATAAATTTATTCTTATAGTTCTGGAAGCCTGAAGTTAAAAATCAAGGTGTCAGCAGGGCTGCCCTTTCTCTGGAGGTTCTAGGACAGAATCTTTGCTGCTTCTAGCTTCTAGTGGCTATAGGCATTCCTTGGCTTGTGGCTGCATATCTCTTGGCTCTGTCTTCACGTTGCCACCTCCTTTGTGGGTCTTTGTGTTATCTCCCTCTACCTCTCTGTTATAAGGACACTTGTGATGGCAATTAGGACTCATGCCGATAATCCAGGGTAATCTCATCTCAAAATCTTTAACTTAATTTCATCTGCTGTGACCCCTTTTCTCCTTTTTTTCCTTTCTTTTTTCTTTTTTTTTTTTTTTTTGAGAAAGAGACTTTTTCTGTCACCCAGGCTGGAGTGCAGTGGTGCAAATCTTGGCTCTCTGCAACCTCCACCTCTTGGGTTCAAGCGATTCTCCTGCCTCAGTCTCCTGAGTTGCTGGGATTACAGGCGCCCGCCACCATGCCTGGTTAATTTTTGTATTTTTAGTAGAGATGGCGTTACACCATGTTGGACAGCCTAGTCTTGAGCTCCTGACCTCAGGTGATCTGGTTGCCTTGGCCTCCCAAAGTTTTGGAATTACAGGTGTGAGCCACCACACCCAGCTGGTTAAGGTTTTTCGTGATAAAATTCTGTTGGAAATTATTTTTGATGTCTTTTTTCAAAATTCATCTTGGAATTTGTAAGTTGGACGTATGTGGGATATTAAGTTCCATAGCTTGAATAGTAATAATAAGTGTTTCAGTTCTTTAGTGTAAGAGTGTTTTATAACACTTGTAAAACCAGTCTTTTTTTTTTTTTTTTTTTTTTTTTTTTGCTTTTTTCACTCTAGTACGTTGAGCATTGCAAACAAGAAAAAAGTCTTCAGATTTTGAATGTAAAATATTGGATAATTGTTCTTGTTTTAATGTCTGTGGTAGTAATAAACTGGAACTTTTTTTTTTTTTTTACTGTAGCAATTACCAAAACCCCAAGGCATTTCAAGTATGTTGTTATCTTTGTGCTCTTCATGATGACTCAGAAAAATGTTTGGACGACTCTTGAGCTTTTGTAAAGTAGTTTTTTTTTTTGTTTTTTTTTTGTTTTTTTTGAGATGGAGTCTTGCTCTGTCGCCTGGGCTGGAGTGCAGTGGCCAGGTCTCAGCTCACTGCAAGCTCCGCCTCCCAGGTTTTCGCCATTCTCCTGGCTCAGCCTCCCATATAGCTCGGACTACAGGCGCCCGTCACCTCGCCCAGCTAGTTTTTTGTATTTTTTAGTAGAGGCGGGGTTTCACCGTGTTAGCCAGGATGGTCTCGATCTCCTGACCTCGTGATCCGCCCGTCTCGGCCTCCCAAAGTGCTGGGATTACAGGCTTGAGCCACCGCGCCCAGCCTTAAAATAGTTTTAAAAGTCAGTGTCTTTGTGAAAGAAATTGTAGTAAATAGATGTTAGCTAAAGATGCCTACCTTGGTGCATTCTCTCTAGGTTTGGGACTTAGTTAAATGAACTTATTTGAAGGAACATTTTAACTGTTGTAATATAGTCAGTTGATTAAGAGATCATCTGTAGATTTCCTTTCATTCTTAGATTATTAAATTCTGATTGTCATGTGCAAGAATTTCGGAGCTCTATTCTGAACTTTTGCCATAATTAAAGGAAGTTTATGTGAGAAGGAGTAAAGGTGTGGATTGATGATAAGGACACCCTAAGAGTTAGAAGTGAGAAAAAAATTTACTCAAATTGTCCTTAATCTAGAGCTGTCCAGAGAAATGTTGGAAGTTTCCAAAATTAACCTGCATTCAGCTATTGATTTTATAACAAGTTGAATTTTCTAAATCCAGCAGTAATTCGACCACTGCCAATGTAATGCTTGTGTGTTAATAGTAAATAATTTTCTTTAGCCTAAAGTAGGGAAAGTGGAACAGTTAGTATTTGAGAGCAAAGACAGTCTTCAGCTACTGTTATGGCAAATTTGATTAAAATTAACCATGAATATTCTGATGCTATAGCTGAGGATATACCTTTTCATTGTAGTTGTAGTGCAGTGGCAGATTGTGTATATAAATTGTTTTCAGTCCATAAGTGAATTTACTTTACAGTGAATCTGTTTTTTTTTTTTTTTTTTTTTTTTTTTTTTTTTTTGAGACAGTGTGAGACAGTGTTTTGCTTTTGTTGCCCAGCTTGGAGTGCAGTGACACAATCTCGGCTCACCGCAACCTCTGCCTCCTGGGTTAAAGCGATTCTTCTGCCTCAGCCTCCTGAGTAGCTGGGATTACAGGTGCCTGCCACCATGCCGGGCTAATTTTGTGTTTTTAGTAGAGGTGGGGTTTCTCCATGTTGGTCAGGCTGGTCTTGAACTGCTGACCTCAGGTGATCCACCCACCTCGGCCTCCCAAAATACAGGTGTGAGCCACTGAGCCCGGCCAGTGAATTCCTTTTTAAAACATGAGAGTATCATTAATTGGTTTCACTATAAATGCAGTAGAGGTTTTAAAAATTTCTGTGGTACTTTTCTAGAACAAAGATTAGTGTTAAATCACTAATACTCTATAGTATTGATGAATATACTGTAATATATGGAACTCAGCACACAGTAGTGTATATTGACCAGTGTTGGTTTATTCATGTATTACTTTGTCAGATTTTATAATGATATTTTATTATATTTTCTTTTCTATTTTTATTTTTTGAGACAGGGTCTTATTCTGTTACCCGGCTGGAGTGAGTGGTGTGATCTTGGCTCACTTCAACCTCTGCCTCACAGGCACAAGTGAACCTCCCACCTCAGCCTCCTGAGTAGCTGGGACTACAGGCTCATGCCACCACACCTGGCTAACTTTTTGTATTTTTAGTAGAGCTAGGGTTTCGCCATGTTGCCCAGGCTGGTCTTGAACTCCTGGGCTCAAGTGATCCTCCTGCCTCAGCCTCCCACAGTGCTGGGATTACATGCGAGAGCCACCACACCCATCCTGATTGTACTTTTCAGGAATATGGGTGACTTAAATGACTAAACTTTTGTTTTAAGTCAGGAGTCAGCAAACCCTTTCTATAAAGGGCCAGATAATAAATAATTTAGACTTTATAGGCCTTACTTGTCTGTCACAACTTTGCTGTTGCAGTGCTCCAATACTGTTTACAGAATCAGGTGGCCCACCAGATTTGGCCTGTGGCTGTAGTTTTTTGACCACTGTTCTAGTGATATATGTTAGTACTATATATACAATGTTAAAGTGAAGATGTCTTGGAATAATTAGTAAAGAAACATCCAGTGATTTAGAAAACCATACAGTATGTCATTATTTTGTTCTGAATAAAGCCCAATTGTTACAATTTTCTAGTATTTGTGAAATAAATGACACATTTGTATTCAAAGTAGGAAACTAGTCTTTTCTTTCTTCCTTCTTACAGGATAGGTATTCTTCTGGAGAAAATGGAGACAATTTTAACAGGACTCCAACTTCATCATCAGGTATGTGGTATGTTTGGAAAACGGTAAAACCCTTTTTAGTTTAAGGGTTTCATCTAGTGAATGAAGAGCAGCAGACTAGTAGACATCTTGTAGAGGGTGTTTTAACAAATTTAGTGAAAGTTCCTTCTGATTTGGATATTGTGGAATGGGGGTACTTCTAGTTAGAGGAATTGAGAGAGGGGAAAGTATAGACTGTATTATTTGATTTAATGGGTTACTATAAAACGTTTGCCCAACTTGGAAGTTGCACATTCAGCTTCCAGGCTGCTAGGGCATCATCATCTTCAGGGTTCCTGACATAAGGGAGTAGAGTATAGGACTATAAGGTTGTTGAAGCAGGTTACAATGGTGATGACCTGTCACAATAATAATTGTTTAAGCCAAATCTGCCATACCATCAGGATATTGTGAGTTTCTTTGGGATCAGAAAACTAATTTGGGAAAGGTCTTAGGAGAACAATAGAAACAAGTGTCAAGGTAAAGGAACCCATATCCTTCCTGATGCACCCTCCTCCCAACCTCACTGTGAACTTTTCACTTTGGTTGCCCCTCCCACCATCATTTTTCCCCTTGGATTGTCCAACTCTGTTTTACAGAGTGGATGTAGATGGGAAGATGGGTGGAAGTGGTAGGACTAGGCTGGGAAATTGAGCTCACAGCAGTAGTTTTTCACATTGTTGAAGTCCAAAGCAGGATGAAATGCAATTGTTACTGCGTTAAAATAATTTTGACCAGGCTCAGTGGCTCATGCCCGTAATCCCAGCACTTTGGGAAGCTCAAGTAGGAAGACCATTTGAGACCTGGAGATCAAATGATCATCTGAGATCATTTGAGACCAGCTTGGGCAACATAGTTGGAGTCTATGTCTACAAAAAATTTAGGCCGGGCCTGGTGGGCTCACGCCTGTAATCCGAAAACTTTCGGAGGCTGAGGCAGGTGGATCAGGTCAAGAGATCAAGACCATCCTGGCCAACATGGTGAAACCCCGTCTTTACTAAAAATACAAAAATTAGCTGGGTGTGGTGCTGCATGCCTGTAGTCCCAGCTTCTTGGGAGGCTGAGGCAGGAGAATCGCTTGAACCCAGGAGGCGGAGGTTTCAGTGAATCGAGATTGTGCCACTGTACTCCAGCCTTGTGATAGAGTGAGATTCTGTCTCCAAAAAAAAAAAAAAAAATTTTAAAAATTAGCTGGTCATGGTGGCCTGTGCCTGTAGTCCTAACTACTTGGCAGGTTGAGGATTGCTTGAGCCCAGGAGTTCAAGGCTATAGTGAACTATGATCATACCACTGCACTCTTCCCTGGGCAATGGAGTGAGACCCTGTCTCTAAAAACAAGACAAAAACATTTAAAAAACTATGGTGAAGTATACATAACGTAAGATTTACCATTTTAATGTGTACAGTTCAGCAGCATTCGGTACAGTCACATCACTCTGTAACCATCATCCACCATCCACCCCCAGAACTTTCTTGTCTTCCCAAACTGGAACTCCGTACCCAATGAAAAATAACTCTCCATTTCCTCCTCTCCCCTAATCCTGGCAACCACCATCTACTTTCGGTGAATTTGAGTAACTCTGACTTTACTATGAGTCTCTAAATTGAGTTACTATTATTTTTAAGGCTGACTAGCATAAAAGGAAGAGGGCATGGTGGCATCAGGTAGTAGTTTTATCATTTCTCTTATCAAAAATTAGCAGATGTGGTAAAACATTTTATGGTCAAGGGAGCTGCATGTTCACTGAAACCTGGCCTATGTTGGAAAACACCCGTGGTGAGGTAGTTTCCAAAATGTGAGGATACTTTGAGAGTTAGTTTATCAGGTTAAAGCAAATCTAATTCTCATGAGGATCTTTCTTAAGTTCAGGGTAAATATCTTGACAAAAGTTAAGTTTAAAAGAGATGCTTTTGCTATTTTCAAAACATATTTATCTTTTATAAACATTTAAACACAGTGGTTTAATACAGAAATACTCAGATTCTCAGAAGTTCTTGGAATCCTGCCTGCTGAAACCCCAGCAAAGGGCTAATTTTGCTTCTACCATATAAACTCTGTGTGTACTTAGAGTATTCCAGAAAGACAAATGGGTAAACGTAATCGATGCCTCTTAACCTGTCTATTTGCATAGATCGCTAGGAGAACCCTGGTTTTTTGAGGTACAAACAGAAGCCATTATTTGTAAAGGAGTGAAAGCTTAGATCTATAGTATAGTAAAGCATAACACTGTTTTATATTGGAATTTTCAATAAACTAGACTGAAATAACCACCAACTAAAAGCTAAGTTTTTTTTAGCATTAGACCTATGAATGTTTAGGCTAATGAAATGAAATCACTAATGAAAATCACTAGTGAAAAATATTGATTGCCTGCTTACCTTCTTCTAGATAACAAGTACTTTTTGTAGTTCTTCATAATTTTTTTATTTTTCAATGAAAATTTTCTTATTAGAAAAATGTAAACCAGGCCAGTGAATGTATGCCAAGCCAAAACCTAAATATGCTTATTGTTTTAAAAAAAGTAAAAAGGGATAAATAAAATCTGAAATCTTAGCCCCTAAATTTAGCCACCATTTGATGTCTATTGACTCTGATTTTTTAGATTCCTGTGTATATTCTCCGCATACGTGATCGTATACCACTGGCATAATATATTAATACATATATTGCTTTTATTATAAATACCTGTCTTGCTTTTCGTTTGCTTACGCATGCTTACGTTCCATACCCTTTTCATGCTCTTAAAATTGTACTTAGACCTGCTTCTTTTCATTCTGTATTTTATAGAAATGGAATCCTGTTATATCTTGCTTTTATTTAATAGTCATGGAAACCCTTCTAAACAACTGGTATTATCTGATTATTTCCAAAATTAAGTGAAAACAATTTCACATTACTTGGCTTTAAAATGTCAATAGGAACTGTAGTGGCTTATGCCTGTAATCCCTTTGCTTTGGGAGGCTGAGGTGGAGAAGTGCCTGAAGCCAGGAGTTCAGGACCAGCCTGGGAAACAAAGTGAGACACTGTTTGTACAAAAAATTTTTTTAAACTAGCTGCGCATGGCGATGTGCAACTGTAATCCCAGCTACTCAACAGGCTGAGGTAAGAGGATTGCTTGAGCATAGAATTTTGAGGTTACGGTGAGCATTGATCACACTACTGCACTCCAGTCAGGCTGATGGAGTGAACCCCTGTCTCTTAAAAAAAAATTCTGCTGAACCTTAGTTGCCTTGTTGTTTTTGAGGGTGGATCATTAAAATGCTGATTAGAAACTCAACTCTGTGCAGGGATGCACTGATGGGCTCTACTGTGAAGTGATTGGGCCAGAGCCAGGCAGTTTTGTGTGGGAGAGCAGGATCCTCTAGTCTCTGAGATTTAAGTATATGCTAGTTTCAGCCTTCCCTTCCTCCCTCTCTGTCCTCACTATATTGTACAGCTCCTATGTTGCTTTTGCTTATTTCTTCATTACTCATGTTTGATTTGAAACAAGCTGTTTGTGGGAGGAAGTTTCAGGGGTTTCTTGCCCTCCCCTTCCCCAAAGGAACAATTATTTTGTGTGTGTGTGTCCTTTTTTTTTTTTTTTTTTTCCAGAAAACTTTTTGCAAGTTTTATTTGCAATGCTAACTTTTAAAAGGCCACTAAAGTTAACTGGATTACAAACTAGACAGAAATTGCTTTACAAAAGGAGGGAAATACCAAAACGTTAGTTTCTATAGAGAATCCGCAGTTCCGTTTTATTCAGAGCAAAAAAAAAAAAAAAAAACTTTTAATCACACTAGAAGAAACTCAGCATTAGGTTTGGAATCTGTACTCAAACTATACGTACAATGACAGTATTCTGCTAATGCAGTCGATTTGCTGTTGTATTTGTCTACTTTTTTTTGTATTAATAATTATAAACTCTAGAGCAGTGCAACTAATATTTGGAACAATCTTTACAGTGTCAGGCACATTTCGCGTTTCTTCACACCATTAGTTCTGTGTACGTGGGCTTCCTCCCCTTCAGTAAAGTTGTTTTGATATTGAAAGTCTTGGGAATGTCCACAGGTGTTTTCTCCTTGATCTTATTGGCAGCAGTCTTGCATGTAACAAACCTTTGGTGAATTTTCAGGAATTCTTGATCCCAAACAGGATTTTTATCTGTTCACTTTTCTTCTCAGTATTCTCAGGAGGAGGAGGAGGGTCATCTTTATGGTGGGTGCACCATTGAATGACCTTTTAAAATATTGCTTCATTAACATTTGGTAGAGGAACTGGGTCATCATCTCCTTCAATCATTCATTCCCACGTCTTCCAACATGATCTTGATAGTACAGATTGTTTGGTAGTTTCCACATTAACCTCAGATACTTCTTCATTGGAACTCCGCAACTAATTGAAAGCAGGCTAGAGGCTGATATGAGCCGGGCAGCATCAGCACAGAGAGGAAGGGTGGAGGACATGGGTGCTCTGTGTATGTTTTTAAATGTGTGTTTTTCTGAGCATATTTTGGTGTGTATTTTTAACTTAGAAAAATTATCGTGCCTAAGATTTTTTTTTTTAATATTCTCCTGGTCACTGTTTAAGATATATTCCTAATTGATAATTGATTTCCTTCTTTCTAATGACTGCATGGTATTTCATATACTTTTATCACCAAGTTTTATCTGCCCCTATTTTCCCTCCGTGATAGGCACTGAGATTACCTCCTGTTCCCCTCTGCTACCATAGGATGGGCATTCTTGTATATGTTTATTTATGGGCCAGAGTGAGAATTACTTTGAATAGTGGACTCAAGAGTAGAATTACAGGGTTATGGAAAGGGATAATGGACTTAATTTGTCTAAATATTTCAAAAATTGCTCTCCAGAATAGCTATACCAGTTTATACTCCCGTCATTAGGTTGTGAGGGTTCTCATAGTCCTATATTCCCACCAACATTTGACATTTTTAATTTTAATTAATTTTTGCCAGTCTATTTGGGTATAAAGTAAAAAAAATTTTTTTTTTTTTTGGTAACAGGGCCTTGCTCTGTTGTCCAGGCTGGAGTGCAGTGCTGTGATCATAGCTCACTGTAGCTTCAATCTCTCACGCTCCAGGAATCCTCCTGCCTCAGTCTCTTGGGTAGCTGGGACTACAGACTTGCTCGCCATGTCTGGCTGATTTTTAAAATTTTTAGCAGAGATGAGGTATTGCTATGTTGCCCAGGCTGGTCTTGAACTCCTGAGCGCAAGTGATCCTCCTGCCTTGGCCTCCCAAAGTGCTGGGATTATAGGCATGAGCCACCATGCCCAGCATCATTGCTTTAATATGCATGTATCTGGCTGTCTCTTCATATACATGTTGTTATTCTGTAAGTTTCTACTTTTGTGAGTTGCCTGTTCATATTTTTAGTTTATTTTTCTATTGAGCTAGCTCTTCCTATTGTTGATTGGCAGGCATTGTTAATATCCTAGATTTTAGGCTCTTTCCTGATTTAGACACTGAATATCTTCTTCCATTCTGTTGTCTGTCAGCTTTGTTCATGATATGCCTTATTAATCAAAAATTTAATTCTGAAGTTATTAAATAACTTTTTTGCTTCTGAATTTGATTTTGTAGTTTTAAGAAACTCTTCCCCATCTCTGTCAAAAAGTAGCCTCCTACATTATCTTCCTTAGACTTTTGCCTTTCACATTGAGCTTTTAATCATCTGAACTCACCCTTTTTTAATCATGGTGGCCATCTTTGAGTGTGAAATCAAGACGTAGTGTATGCAGTATGAGTATTCCTAAATGACTCACAAAAAAGGATCTTTGACATTAAAGTTTTTCTGGTCAGCCCTGGCCATGGGCCTCTAGTTATTGAGGAGTTGTATTTGTGAACTGTGGTAAACTAGACATAATACAAAATTTGCCATCTTAACAATTTTTAAAGGTACCATTGAATCCCTTTTTTTCAATACGGTGAGAAATAGGGATCCAATTTTATTTCTCTCCACATAGCAACCTAGTTTTTCCAGCACCATCTAAGCATCCTGTCTTTTCCTTGTTGATGTGTGATGCAAATTTCATCTCTTAAATGATTTTGTTCTTTGTTGTCTTAAAGCATTGGATAAAATCTACAGCTCATTAACGAGTACTAGAAATAACAAACATCTAGGCTTTTCCTCACTTCAATGGGAATGCTCCCAAATTTTTATAATTATGATATTTGCATTAGGCTACTAATAGTTGGTTTTTTTTTTTAATCATGCCAAGATAATTTCTTTTCATTTCTACTTGAATATTTGTTTTGTTCAGGAATGGCAGTTGAATGTTTTCAAATGGCTTTTTAGAATTACTGATTTCTATTATTTCTCCCTTATGTCTGTTAATGTAGTAAATTAATTTTTAAATGAACTTTTTATTCCTGGGCTAAGTCTTACATGGCTCTTTTATTGTAGTATTGGATGAAATTAGATATTTTAGTTAGCACTTCTGAATTAATGTAAGATTGAGGGTGTATAGTTTTCTTCTGTCATGTTGTCCTCACTTGATTTTGGTTTCAAGCTTTTCATGTTTTCCGATAAGCTCTGGAATGTGAAAATTACCTGTTTTTTACAAGTTATATAGAATTTGTTCATAAAACTGTCTAGGCCAGGGCAGATTCTTTTTTTTATTTTCAACTTTATTGAAGCATAGTGTACACATAGATTCAATATGTATTTCAGTATGATACGCAGCATAAATGTCCAGCTCACTAAATTATCACAAGGTGAGCACTCCCTGAAAGCCAGCCCTCAGATGAAGAAAAACAGCATATTAACAGCACCCTTGAAGCTTTCCTTTTTCTTCCAGGCACTGTGCTTCTGTCCAGAGGTGACTACTATTCTGATTTCTAACAGCATAGATCAGTTTTCCCTATAAATGGCAGTCATATAAAATGGCATCATACATTATGTTCTTTTTTTGTTGAGGTTTTCTCTAAGTTGTTAGAAGTAGTTGTAGGTTATTCGTGGATGTGTGATATTCCCTATGTAAATATACCATAAATTAAAATATTGATGGTCATTTTTGTAGTTTCCAGTATTTGCCTATTATGAATGGTTCTCTTAAGAATATTTTCTAGTTCATGTCTTTTGGTGGATATAAAAATCTTCTCTGAATGTGATTGACAGAACAGTAGCATTGGCATCACCTGGGAACTTGTTAGAACTGAAGAATCTCATACCGCACCCAGGACTACTGCATCAGAATGTATGTTTTAATGAGATCACCAGGTAATTTGAATGCACATTACTGTTATACTCTGAGGTCTCTACTTGAAAGACTTGACACTGAATTCTAAGTGTTTAGTATTTTAGCTACTTTGGATAATGAAAGGGATTAGAAGTCAGGACAGCTGGCAGCCCTAAGCACCACTAAATAGTTTCAGAACTCTTTGCCACCACGTCTTTTCTCATCTTCCTTTAATTTTCCTCATTCTGGTTTAGGCAAATCACTGTGAAGAAAGGTTGGAAGATTATAGAGTCCTAGAGCTCATACTGAAGTCTCATACATAATTGGGTTCTTTTGCTTGGTGGTTTTAGTATATGGATTTTTTTTAAGTTGTTGTTCAATATTTGAGCCTCTTTGGATTTGGTCCAAGTGTAACTATGTTGGGAGATATTCTTTGTGGTCAGTTGTTGGGGATTGTGTACACTAACACTAAATTCATTTTAAATGGACTTCATTTTTATTTCTTTTGGTTTATTTTCGTGGATTTCGTAGCATTCAGGAAGAGCATCTATACTCCATCATTTATTGGTATTAGGGGCTTATTTTTATTGCTATGTATAATATGTATTATGGGGACTGCCATGATATATATCAATGACAGCATATCATTACATTCATGAAAGTGAATGTAAACCTTCACATTTACCTGTGAAACTACTGTGAGATT
The DNA here is from genome assembly GCF_049350105.2 of Macaca mulatta. Classification (NCBI taxonomy): domain Eukaryota; kingdom Metazoa; phylum Chordata; class Mammalia; order Primates; family Cercopithecidae; genus Macaca; species Macaca mulatta. The sequence continues at coordinate 63,561,487 of NC_133411.1, forward strand.
TAAAACTACTAAAAAATGGAAAGGAAATAATTGTGTATTTTCCTTAGGACTGTGTGCTAATAACAAGGTAAACTGGGTTAATTCTTTCTTAGAACCTTATACTTTTGTACCATCATTTTAATGTATTTTTTATTTACATAGGATTTTGGGGAACAGGTGGTGTTTGCTTATATGAGTAAGTTCGTTAGTGGTGATTTGTGAGATTTTGGTGAACCCATTACCCGAGCAGTATACACTGTACCCAATTTGTAGTCTTTTATCCCTCACCCCCCATCCCACTCCTTTCCCCAAGTTCCCGAAGTCCATTGTATCATTCTCACCCTTTGCATCCTCATAGCTTAGCTCCTGCTTATGAGTGAAAAGATCTGCTATTTGGTTTTCCATTCCTGAGTTACTTCACTAAGAATAATGGTCTCCAATTCCATCCAGGTTGCTGCAGATGCCATTATTTCATTTCATTTTTCTGGCTGAATAGTATTCCATTGTGTATGTATACACCACTCATTGATTGATGGGCATTTGGACTGGTTCCATATTTTTGAAATTGCTAATTGTGTTGCTATAAACATGCGTTTGCAAGTATCTTTTCATATAATGACTTCTTTTCCAACTAGTGAGAAGTAGGATTCCCAAGAATAATTGTTACCCTGTGACTTTATTGTAGAATCTTTATTGAAGAATTTTTCATTAAAAAAATCTAATGTATTAAAGTCCTATGTAAAACCATAAAGCTTAATGTTTTGAACCACCACTAATTATAAGAACATTACCCACCAGGCATGATGGTTCACACCTGTAATCCTAGCACTATGGGAGGCCGAAGTGGGTGGGTTACTTAAGGCCAGGAGTTCAAGACCAGCTTGGCCAGTGTGGTGAAAACCTGTCTCTACAAAAAAAATACAAAAATTAGCTGGATATTGTGGTACACGCCTGTAGTCCCAGCTACTCAGGAGGCTGAGGCGGGAGAATTGCTTGAACCCAGGGGGCAGAGGTCTCAGAGAGCCGAAATCGCGCCAGTGCACTCCAGCGTGGGCGACAGAGCAAGACTCCATCTCAAAAACAACAAAAAAATTCTCATGCACATTTGGGTGGTTTCCTTTTTTGCTGTTATGAACAAGCTCATCATTCCTTAGTTTGCTAAGTATATGTTAAGTCATGAAAGGTGTTAAATACTTTCATGACTTTCAAAAAGTATATGTCATATACTTTTATCTGGAGAGATTAGTTTTTTTTTTTTATTAATGTATGTTACCTTTTTTAGATGTTGTAATGTTAAATACCCTTGCAAACTGGGATAAACCCAATTAGTTATAATATATTTTATCCGTTCAATTTACTGTTGGGTTTGGTTTGCTAATATTTGTTTTTGAGATTTTGTATCTATGAGTAAGAGGTTTATAATTCTGAACTTTCATATCAAGGTTATGTTGGTCTGTAGAATGAGTTAGTGAGTTACTTCTCTGTTTCCTGGAAGAGTTGTGTGACAGTTGAATGATTTGTCCTTTGAGAGTTTGATAGAACTCACCTGTAAAACACGATCTCTGCATCTTTCTGATGCAGAAATTTAAGTACTGATTTAACTTCTGTAGGAAAGTTGGGTTTTTTATTGATTCTTGAATCACTTTTGGTGAGTTAATTTTCTAGGAACTTTTTCATTTCTTGTAATTTAGTAGCATAAAGTTGTTCAGACGAGTTCTCTAGTTGTCTTTCTCTTCTGAGATTCTTTTTAAACACGTTTCTAATACTGTTCATTTGTATCTTTGTATCTGTTCTCCCCTCACCCCCTTTATTGGTCCTCTAGTAATTTGTTACCCTGGCAAATTTTATAGGTCTTTTCGAAGAACCAAGTTTTGGCCTTTTTGAGCTATTATATTACGTTTGTTTCCTTAAAAAAAAAATAGAGACACAGAGACAGACAGAAAGACAAGGTCTCCTCCTGTTTCCCAGGCTGGAGTGCAGTAATTTAATCATAATTCACTGCAGCCTTGAATTCCTGGGCTCAAGTGGTCCTCCTGCCTTAACCTCCTGAGTAGCTGGGTCTACAGGTGTGCACCACCACACCCAGCTACTTAATTTTTTTTTTTTTTTTTTTTTTTGGTAGAGATAGGGTCTTGCTATGTTACCCAGGCTGGTCTCAAATCCCTGGCCTTAAGCATCTTTTCCCACTTTGGTCTCCCAAAGCTGTTTCCTATTTTATTAATTTTCATTCTTTATTTCCTTTACTTTTGTGTGATTTACTTTGTTTTTCTAGTATTCTTGTTGAGATGGCTATTAAGCTTATTGAGTTCTTATTTTCTAGCATAAATATTTAAATGCTGATAAAGTCACATTTTTATCATATAATTTGAAGTATTTTTAAACTTCCATTGTGTGTTTTTTTTTTCTTTTTTTTTTTTTTGAGCTGTGGGTTATATAGAAGTGTTTTTAAAAATATGTCACCAAATGGGATTTTAAACAATTTGTCTCATATTTAATAGCTTTTGATTTGATTGCATTGTGATAAGAGAATCTCATGTATATGAATTGATTTTTGAACTCTTTTGTTGAATTTGCATTATGGCCTTCTACATGGCCAGTTTGTGAACACTCTCCATTGTTGAAGAATGTGAGCTCTTTAATGTTGAATGCTGTATATTTCTGTGAAATCTATGTGCGTACTATTGTATGGATGACCATAATTTCTTTATTCCACTTTGATCATTTATTTGGTATTACAGACAATGCTTATAAAAACTTTTTTTGTGTGTCTTTCTGGATAACCATGTGATTGTATCCAGAGGAGAAATTCATGTTACTGTACTTTCATTATACACCTTTTAAATTAGGATCAAGATTGATCTAGTTTATACTCTAAATACAGTGTACATTTTATGCTTGTTTCCCTGTGTCTTTGTTCTGGCTATTAGCAAACTTAAGACTGGTTTCCATTTTTTAAAAATTTATTTATTTCGTTGTTTTCTTTCAGGGAACGGAAAGGACTGTTTTCCATTCAATTCTGAGGTTAAAAATTGCTGTCTTTTGATTTCTAATTCTTTATGAGTGAGATTTAGTCACAATTTATTTTTCTTTTGGAGAGCTATTCATATAGCCATTTTTTTTTTTAACTGGGCTGATTGTCATATTTTTTACTGCTATGTAAAATTTCTTCTTTGCCACATGTGGCACATAGGGAAGGCTTAAGGTTTGCAAGTACTAGATACTTGTTTTTATTTGACTGACTTCAAAATGTTGTTTGCTTTAGAAATGGATGATGGACCTTCTCGAAGAGATCATTTCATGAAAAGTGGATTTGCCTCTGGGCGGAATTTTGGAAACAGAGGTAAGTATCTTTGTCTTTCCTTAATCTCCTGAACTGTTGAATAATTGTATATACAGAGGCTTTCATAGCCGTTTGGCACAAAACTAAGTCTGTTGTAACTCAGTGTATAGTAGACTTGGTGTTGAGATAATGAGTTCATCGTTTTTCCAAGTTCATTTTCTTTTTGCTGTTTTACTTCTTTGGGCTAGTAGGGAGTAGTGTTAAGTTGATTAGACAGATTGGTTGGAGGGATGGATGGGTTGGATGGACGGATGATTCACAGAGCTGCTTCTTAACATGTTTATGATATTGATTTCCATCAATTGACGTGGGAAGAATGTTTGTAAAAGCTTCAGGGATTAGAGGTGAGAAGGACTCTTTCTTGAATTTTATATTTTTCAAGAAAAAGGAAGTATAGGAAACATGTGTTAGCTCATTAGTATTAATTTTTTAAGAGCTTATTTTGCCATTATTGGATTTTTTAATTTTACTTTTAGGACAACCAGCTGATATGACAGATAATGACACAGCAAAACCTCTTTCTACAGTCCATTTTTAGACTTAATATTAACATGCTAGAAATAGTATGTGCTGTATTTTATTATAGTGCAATAACATATTAGAACTTCAAGTTAAATTTATTTGAAAATCCCTATGGTCATTTTTTTTTTTTTTTCTTTTAGGGGTTGCTATAGCTAGGGCTATTTGGTAAACATACTTGACACTTATTCTTGAATTTATGAGATGTTATTTTTTGAAAAACTCTGTTGATACTTTCAGATATTTTTGTTGTGGAAACTAAAAGATGCATGATGTTTTATTTGACATTTGGAAAATTTCTTTAGATACAGTGAACGCAAATTTGAGTCTTATATTTTGACATGTTTCTGCCACTAATGGAAATGATTAATCAAATATCACATATATTTTGGTTTTTAAGACTGCATATTAAGATGCATTGCTTATTTGAACAATGTAATTGTGCTAAGAGATTCAAATGAGGTTTTATTAGCTACTACTGACATTAGAAATAATATATTTAGGAGCATATTTAGTATTTAGATATATTTTTAAATTACATTTTAGTAGAGGTTATGTGATATTTTGATACAGTCTTCTAAATATTATTGAATAAAACCTTTTTCAGTGAGAAAATCATCACTGAGGCAGATTTTACCACAAATTATTTTCATGTTTTAGATTGAAATACACATAAAATTTCTGATCAGAACTCTCAGTTGTTAATACTTTAAACAATTAGCTTTATATTTTCTATAACCTGGGACATTTGTAGACCCATGAGTATAACTTACTTTCCGTATGATTCTTCCAACATTTTGTATAGTTTTTTTTTTTTTTATTTGAGACAGTTTTGCTCTTGTTGCCTAGGCTGGAGTGCAATGGCACAATCTCGGCTGACTGTAACCTCCACCTCCCAGGTTCAAGCAATTCTCCTGCCTCAGCCTTCCAAGTAGCTGAGATTACAGGTGTGCACCACCACCCCCAGCTAATTTTTTTGTATTATTAGTAGAGATGGGGTTTCACCATGTTGGCCAGGCTAGTCTCAAACTCCTGACCTCAGGTGATCCAACCACCTCGGCCTCCCAGTGCGCTGGGATTATAGACGTGAGCCACCGCGCCTGGCCTATATAGTTTCAATCTTGATTTTCTTCTCAGTAGAACTTGCATAACTAATAATGTGGTTTTCGAAGTTAACTCTTAATTGCTTAAAATATCGACTAGCTTGTTATGTCCTGTGAAGTATGTCTAAGTAGCTTGGACTTCTTGAATCACACATCTTTGAAATCTGATTAAAATACTTTTATAGTTGGGCATACACAATTTTACCTGTGGTTTTAGAAGTTACACAGATCCCTTTTAACTCCCCTCTACAAGGGTATTACAGAGGTAAGTAAGACAGTATATAGGGATCACAGGGAATGCTTTAATTTTTTTCTCAGTGATAGTTTAAAGCGTCATTTTATGCTGTTTTGGATGTCTCTCCTGTTATTTTTTTAAATTTTTTATTTTAAATAATCCTGCTTCTTGCTATCACATCTCTGCCCTCGAGATTTTTAATTTAGTGGTAGAGAAACACATGGAAAGAAATACTCCTTTAAAAAGGTACAGATAGTATGCTGTGGGAATGTGGAAGAAGGATAAATTATGACTGGAGGGCTAAAGGAAGACTTCACATAATTGATTTTTTGAAGAATGAAATGAATTTTGATAAGACAAATAGGAAAGCAGGGAATGCTATGCCAAAGGAATAGCATGTACAAAGAAGTAAAATTAGCAGTTGACAATGTGGAGTTTTGGAGTTGTTTGGTGTGAATTAAAATGTTGGGTGTTTAGAATTACGTAGTGAGAAACAAAGCTAAGAAAGTTAGTATGGGAAAATAGTATGGTGAAATGCGGAGGCCAGGAGGGGAGTGGTAGTCTTAGGTTTTTCTCTTATGTATTCCCTTGTTTTAATTTTAAAAGTGGAAAGGATGTGATAAATATAAGAAATAGAAAAATAAAAAAATAGAACAGTTAAACAGGACACAGTATAGCATTTTCAATAGCAATGACTTTCACACAGGGCAGAGTATAATAGCTGGCTCTATCAGGATGAGAATTCAACATATAGGAAACTATGGAGCAGAATTTTCCTGCTTGAAGGTCTCCAATATAATACCAATAAGTAGAAAGCTATATTTCACCAGTAGTAGATTTGTTTTTACCTTGGTATCATAATTTAAGAGTTTTTCTTTTAAGTTGCAGGTATGTTAATTAATTTTAGGTTTCTATGCTACTCTAGTCCCATCCTTGGAAGTCCCTTTACGCCGGAAATTCATTTAATTCTTAGTTTTTGATGATGACACACTTAATTTTGTATGTTAAAGAGTTTAATCTGACCTTTTTCAGATGCTGGTGAGTCTAATAAAAGAGATAATACATCCACAATGGGTGGTTTTGGAGTTGGAAAGAGTTTTGGAAACAGAGGTAATTACTTGGTTATGATATCTTACAATCAAAACTTGAGTGATTTTTTAATAATTGAGTTTAAATACTGATTGACAGACATTCCATATTGACATTTAATTTGAAGGTATATATTCCCTGAGTGCCTTTGCACTAAAGATTATTTTATTTAAACTTATTAAAAACATTTTTTAATTTTATGAAAGATTACTGATGAATAATTTTAAAATTAGTTCTAGAGACCTGTCTGTATGCTCCAGAGATGCATAACTCTTAGACGTAGGTTTTTAGGAAATAAGTTTGAAAGCAAACAGGTAAGTTTGATGACTTTTTTAAAAAGAGTAAACAAAAAGAAGCTAACAAGATTTTCATGTTATTGAGGAGAAAATCATTGAGTTATTGGATTATAATTTAGTTGTATTGTCCTTAGCAGATGAAGAGATTGAGTTTGTAAAATTTTGAGAATTTTGATGGTTTGAAATAGAAAACATATAGTGGTTACACTGACATATTCCTCTGTTTTGCCGATGTGCATATAGAGGAGTATGTGACAATTGAGGTAATATAGAATTGGCTGAAAAAAAAGTTGTTTTTAACCTTAAGAGAATGGAGTTGATAAACTGACACAAAGCAGAAATTGTTTACAGCCTGAGTGAATTTGCATGTGATAGCTATGTATACAATTGTGTACTGCTTATCTTAAAAAGTCTTCATAACTAGTAATCCCTGTGTGGTTATTATTTTTATTGTTATTATTTATTACCACAGAGGTACAGGAAATTGTTTCATTTTATATTTTGTATAGGTTTTTCAAACAGCAAGTTTGAAGATGGTGATAGCTCTGGTTTCTGGAGAGGTAAGGTCAATATTTTTGTGTGTTAAAATTTAATGTCAAGAGTACATGCTAAAAAAGAGAAATGAAGATTAAGTCTCTTAGTCTGGGCCAATTCTAACTTATTTAAACCAGATTTTATGACGTAGCTATATCCAAAGCCTTAACCAAGGATATTACTACTTTGTACATAAAGAATTCAGGCATACTAACTTGGCCTGTTGCCATCTGCCTTAATCCATGAGGTACAACTTTTGAATGCTCTGAAATTTAAGAAAATGGGGATAGTAAAAAGAAGTAGTCAAGAAGTGAAACTTCACTCTCTATATAAATACAGTTTGTGATGTGTAGGGTCATGTTTAGATTCAAATAAATCTAAGAAAAAGTTTCTTGAGAATGTAAATCAGTGCTGAAATTAAAGACATTTCCATTGAAGGTACTGAACTCTACAGGAATACAGAGAATGATGAAAATAATGATACCAGAAGATGGACTACGATAAACAGTGCATTCCCAAATCTGATTGAGTCGATTTGGGTGAGGCCTTAGAACCTGTATTTAAAAGCATCCATGGTGATTCTGATACCTCCTGTGTTTGGTAACCATTGATGTATAAAATCTTTATAACATAGAACACTTTAGGGTGCCAAACTTGGCTTCAAACTTGTCTCTGCCTTGCTACCTGCTAGTTGAAGTAGAACAAGCTGCTTAATTTTTCTAAGCCAGTTTTCTATTCCATAGAATGGAAGGTATTCATTTAATAGATGGTTAGGCAGACTAAGTGAGAATGCGTGTAAAAGCACACAGCTCAATACCAGACACATTCATGATAAACACTCAGATGTCATCTATCTTTCTTCATTAAATATTTGAAGCTTGATCTTATTAAACACTTTGATTCCCAAAGTCAAAACCAAGTCTAGGTCTGATCACCTTAAAACACTTTTGGGGCCGGGCGCGGTGGCTCACGCCTGTAATCCGAGCACTTTGGGAGGCCGAGGCGGGCGGATCACAAGATCAGGAGATCGAGACCACGGTGAAACCCCGTCTCTACTAAAAATACAAAAAATTAGCCGGGCGCGGTTGTGGGCGCCTGTAGTCCCAGCTACTCGGGAGGCTGAGGCAGGAGAATGGCGTGAACCCGGGAGGCGGAGCTTGCAGTGAGCCGAGATCGCGCCACTGCACTCCAGCCTGGGAGACAGAGCGAGACTCCGTCTCAAAAAAAAAAAAACAAAACACTTTTGGTATAAGGCCGGATTTTAATTATCAAATGAGACTGTTTCTCCAAACTATTGCCAGTCTCTTTCTCCCTACTTCTCTTCTTTTTCTCCTATCCCATTCAAATGAAAACATATATGACGTAGAACTAGTATTTGTGAGAGAAGAAAAATACCATCATTTTTATTCTTTTCCATTTCTATTTGTTTCTATGCTGATCTCTCAACTTTGAACTCATTTAATATTCAAGATCATTTCTGCTTATACACAGACCTTTCTACCTACTTGACCCCTTTCTAGAGATGGTGGGCCAGAGAGCTTTTGAATACAAATTCTAGTTTCTGATAGCAGTTGACAGAACTTCTCTCTGAAGTGGCCTGCTTTCTTCTTTTTTCCTTCTTAGTTCACTTAAAATATATATATTATATTACATGTAATATAATATATAATATAAATATAATATAATACATAAATTTATATTATGTATAAATAAATTTATATATAAAATATATAATATATCCCATTCAAATGATTATATGTTATATGTTATATATTAAATATATATTATATATTACACATATATGTATATGGATTGAATTCATTCATTATCCTGATTGTTAACAAGCCCAAGTTTCAAGCTCACAGTAGAAACTTTTTACTCTGGACACAAATGAATAGTATGTTTTTAAATTTTTTTCCCCCTGTAATCTACTTTGCTTAAGCTGGTATATTGTAGTGATAAGGAACTCAGATACTGGATTTGAACACCTAGGTGTGAGACTCAGATCCTCCTCCTGGCAATTATATTATCTTGAAAAAGCCTGTAACTTTCTGTTTTTCATTTTCCCTATTTATAAAATGATGATTATATCTACTTCACAAGGTTTTTGTGAAACTTTAAAAAAGTTAATACTTGTGATACATTTAGAACAGTGCCAGGTACATACTTTCTTTATATGTTGTTATTATTATTACTATTTTTTGAGACAGAGTCTCGCACTGTTGCCTGGGCTGGAGTGCAATGGCACAGTTTTGGCTCACTGCAACCTCTGCCTCCAGGGTTCAAGCGATTCTCCTGAGTAGCTGGGATTATAGGCGCCTGCCATCACACCTGGCTATTTTTTTTTTTTTTTTTTTTTTTTTGGTATTTTTAGTAGAGCGGGGTTTCACCATGTTGGCCAGGCTGGTCTCAAACTCCTGACCTCGTGATCCACCCACCTCGGCCGCCCAAAGTGCTAGGATTACAGGCATGAGCCACTGCACCAGGCCATGTGTTATTTTTATTTTTTTATTTATTTATTTTTTTTTTTTTTGAGACAGAGTCTCACGCTGTCGCCCAGGCTGGAGTGCAGTGGCGCGATCTCGGCTCACTGCAAGCTCCGCCTCCCGGGTTCCCGCCATTCTCTTGCCTCAGCCTCCTGAGTAGCTGGGACTACAGGCGCCCGCCACCGCGCCCGGCTAATTTTTTGTATTTTTAGTAGAGACGGGGTTTCACCGTGGTCTCGATCTCCTGACCTTGTGATCCGCCCGCCTCGGCCTCCCAAAGTGCTGGGATTACAGGCTTGAGCCACCGCGCCCGGCCCCAGTGTGTTATTTTTATATAATTAATAGGTTGTAACTAATCTTGGGATCATTATCTCATTTTTGTTTGTGCTTAGCTTTATTTCCTAACTATAGAGATCACTTATTTTTTAAAATACTTTTTCATTTTAAAATAGTTTTATTCATAAGAAGTTGCAAAAATAGTGCGGAGGTTTTTCACGTACCCATCACCCAACTTCTCTTAATGTTTTCTATTTTTATTCCCACTGTGATCAAAGTAACTATAGGTTTATTTTAGGGAAATAATTGGCCAAAGATATTGTGAGACTCTTTTCCTTGCCAGGTCCCAGATTAATAGTTTTTTTTTCTCTAAGGCAGTAAATACTAGTTATCATCATTGTTATTCCAGGGCCAACTTTTCAAAAATTATTTCTTTCCTGCCCTTCTACACTGTATTAAGTCCTACTTTCCAGAAAGTTGTCTTGTTAATGGCTCTTCAGGATTGTTTGTCGGTTGTCAGCTGCAGCTGAAATAGGAGACTGCAACAAGAGCTTTGAGTCACTGTTTATTGTAGAACAATATTAGCTGTTAAATGGATTGGGACTTTTACACAGGAACTTAGCTAATAGCCTGCAAGCTCTTTAGTCACTTGCTCTCATTATTTTGACTTAATGTTCCCAGATGACAAGTACAAAGATCCCTTGAAACCATCTTTGTATTCCTGAATGTGACTTTTTTTGGAATCTTCTGGAAAGCTTGATGATACAGTAATAACATAGAACTTTTACATTTTGAAAAATCATTCCTTTCAGAATAAACATTTCTGGGAATGGGACCTAGGAATTTATTTTTAACCAACTCTCCAGGTAGTTTTCAGGCCGCCTTCAGTATAGTAATCTCTCATACCACTATTTTAAGACTCTGGGAATGTTACTTCTTAATATCATTAAAAATGGAAAAGCTGAGATATCCCCAAATTATTTCATTAGGATGAATGGGGGAAAGTTTGCGTATATTTAAGAAAGCGCAAATGTCTCAAGTTTATTAAGAATGGTAAATTGGCTCGGTGTGGTGGCTTACGGCTGTAATCCCACCACTTTAGGAGGCCAAAGTGGGTGAATCACCTGAGGTTCAGGAATTCAAGACCAGCCTGGCCAACATGGCAAAACTGCATCTCTCCTAAAAATACAAACATTAGCCACGCATGGTGGCACGTGCCTGTAATCCCAGCTGCTCAGTAGGGATAATCGCTTGAACCTGGGAGGTGGAGGTTGCAGTGAGCAGGGGTTGTGCCAGTGCACTCCAGCCTGGGAGACAGAGCTTGACTCCATTTCCAAAAAAAAAAAGTAAAGTACAGAAAAGATATGACATTATAAATAGAACAGTCTAGTGGTCTATGGACCTTATGTGAGAACCACTTGATTACTTAATAGTTTAGATATTCCTGAAATCATTTTTGGTCAAACTGAAATTTATGAAATTCTTATTTTTTTTTTGGCTTGTTTTCCCTAGTATAATGCTTGGCAAATAGTAGGTTCTCAATTTCATATAAGAACATTTAATATTTAGATACATGAAATTATTTGCATAGGGAATTGACTCTGAATAATGTCTTTATATATCTGTTAAAATTATTTGAAGGAATATGTTTATATTTTAACTTATGAAAATATTTTGTTTTCTAACTAATTTATCTTGTGACAGTGCTATTCTTTATATATTGCATCATTTAAGTTAATTAAATGCTATTTACATGTTAAACTTTTATTCAAGAGTCTAGTAATGACTGTGAAGATAATCCAACACGGAACAGAGGCTTCTCCAAGAGAGGCGGTAAGGACAACATTTTGGAACAATTTGTACTTAACACAGAGACACTAAACTGGTAAAACTGATTTTGAAGGAGCTGGATGAAAAATACTGATGGTGAAAACCTTTGAAGGAAAATACTTTGGTATATGTTTTCTGCTTTTAATATTTGAGCGAGTATCCAGTAGGTACCCCTAACTTTTAGGTTCAGGGGTACATGTGTAGGTTTTGGTTATCTAGGTAAATTGCAGGTCATGGGGTTTTGGTGTACAGATTATTTCATCACCCACATAATAAGCATAGTACCTGATAGGTAGTTTTTTGATCCTGTACCTCCTCCTACCTTCTACTCTAAAGTAGGCCCTAGTGTCTGTTGTCCCCTTCTTTGTGTCCATGTGTTCTCAGTGTTTAGCTCCCACTTTATAAGTAAGAACATTCAGGATTTGACTTTCTGTTCCTGCATTAGTTTGCTTAGAATAATGGAGCTCCATTCATGTTCCTGCAAAGGACATTATGTCATTCTTTTTTATGGCTGCATAGTAGTTAGTCCATGGTGCGTATGTACCACATTACCTTTGTCCAGTCTACTGTTGGTAGGCATTTAGGTTGATTCTGTGTCTTTGCTATTTTGAATAGTGCTGTGATGAACGTATGTGTACATGTGACTTTATGGTAGAATTATTTATATTCCTTTGGGTATATACCTAATAATGGGATTGCTGGATCGAATGGTAGTTCTGTTTTATGTTCTTTGAGAAATCGCCACACTGCTTTCCACAATGGCTCAAGTAATTTACACTCCCACCAGCAGTGTATAGGCATTCCCTTTTCTCTGCAACCTTGCCAGCATCTGTTATTTTTTGATTTTTTAATAATAACCATTCTGATTGGTATGAGACGGTATCTCATTGTGGTTTTGATTTGCATTTCCCTAATAATTAGTGATGTTGAGCATTTTTTCATCTGCCTGTTGGCTGTATGTTGTCTTTTGAAACATGTCCATGTCCACTGCCCACTTTTTAACAGAGTTGTTTGTTTTTCTGCTGGTACATTTAATTTCTTTATAGATTCTGGATATTAGGCCTTCATTGGATGTGTAGTTTGCAAATATTTTCTCCCATTCTGTAGGTTGTCTGTTTACTCTGCTGATAGTTTCTTTTGTTGTGCAGAAGCTTGTTCATTTAATTAGGTCCCATTTGTCAATTTTTGCTTCTGTCAAGGTGACTTTTGGCATCTTCATCACAGAATCTTCCAGGGCCTGTGTCTAGAATGGTATTTTGTAGGTTATCTCCAGGGTTTTTATAGTTTTAGGTTTTACATGTTATTCTTTAATCCATCTGGAGTTGATTTTTGTATGCAGTCTAGGGAAGGGGTCCAGTTTCAATCTTCAGCATATGGCTAGCCAGTTATCCTAGCACCATTTATTGAATAAGGAATCCTTTCCTTATTGCTTGTTGTTGTCAACCCTGGCAAAAACCAGATGGCTGTAGGTGTGTGGAATTCCCGTTTGCAGATGGTATGATTTTATACCTAGAAAACGCTATAGTCTCTGCCCCAACGTTCCTTGATCTGATAAATTCTTTCAGCAGAATTTCAGGATACAAAATCAATGTACAAAAATCAGTAGTATTGCTATCCACCATATTGTTAAAATGGCCATACTGCCTAAAACAATTTACAGATTCAATCTACCAATGACATTCTTCACAGAATTAGAAAAAGAAAACAATTTTAAAATTCATATGGAACCAAAAAAGAGCATGAATAGGCAAGTCAATCCCAAGCACAAATAACAAAGCTGGAAAGCATCGCATTACCTGAGTTCAAAGTATACTACAAGGCTACAGTAACCAAAATAGCATGGTACTGGTCCAAAACCAGATGCCTAGACCAATGGAACAGAATAGAGAGCACAATTTTAATTTAATTTAATTTTTTTTTGAGATGGAGTCTCACTCCGTCACCCAGGCTGGAGTGCGGTGGTGTGATCTTAGCTCACTGCAACCTCCACCTCCTGGGTTCAAGTGATTCTTGTGGCTTTACCCTCCCTCATAGCTGGGACTGCAGGCATGTACCAGTACGCCTGGCTAAGTTTTGTATTTTTAGTAGAGACGGGGTTTCACTATGTTGGCTAGGCTGGTCTTGAACTCCTGACCTCAGGTGAGCTGCCGCCTCAGCCTTCCAAAGTGCTGGGATTACTGGCATGAGCCACCGTGCCTGTCCTTGTTTTACTTGCTGATATCACTGATCTGTTGTTCCCCCCCCCCCATGATCGTGCTATAAATTGCAGAAGGAACGTGCTATAAATTACAGAAGAGGGACAATGTGAATCTTGGTCAGTCGCCGTTTAGATGAACTGGGGATGTCTTTGTCTCTGAATAGAGTCATTGGAAATTTGAGGATGGAAGAAATTGTAGATTATTTTTTGTTCAAGTCTAGCAGTATTTCGCCATACTCTGGTAATTCAGCTTCTATTGAATTCGAGATGAGATAGTATCAAAAATTACCATGCTTAATTCTTGATTACATATGGGCAGTCGTGTTAAAATAGCAATGACAACAAAACATATGAAAAATATAGTGAACTTATTATAAAATTGCTACGGATGTGCAAATCTATGTTAAGAGGTTTTATAGTAATCACATACATGAATTTTTGCTGCACCTTGGTGACATTCTTTTCCTTTGCCCATTAGGTAGGTAGTTGGCTGAATTAGGCCCTCCCTAGTGAAGGCAGGACTTGTGGATTTCAGAATGAGGGAAGACTGTCTCCTTAATTACTTCTTACGGTAATTATGGAGAGGGGTGGTGGTGGGGAGAAAGTTAAGCCAAGAAAAAACAAGACTCATCTTTTACCATATTTTTTTTAACAAGCAATTTTTGGCACTTAATGTTCCTAAAACATAGCTCATATTTGAAGTTTTTTTCTTCAGACCAGTGAATATCTTTTGTACTATTAACATTAACATTTACTTTAAATCAATTTAATTCATATTTAAATGAGGCAGTCGAAACCATTTGCACCTCTATGTGCTTGGTCCTGTAGCAAGTGTAGGATAATTAGATTATAGATTAGTGTAGGGTAATTAACAGGGACACAGCTATTTTTCAGGGTATCCCTGATTCCCATTCTCTGTAGATGTATACATTTGAGGATAGGAAGACTGCGTATAGTGGTCGCTCAGAAAATACATGTGAATATATATGTTTGTATTAAAATATGTAGACAGGTACATATACCGTAAATGTATAGCTCAATTATATTTCACAAACTGAACTCATTTGAGTTCAGTGTGTTCACCAGCATTCAGGTCATGAAATACAAATTACTAGCACCTCAAAAGCCTCTTTTCATGTTCATTTTTTACTCACGAATTACTCATTACCCCTAAAACCTCTATTAAGCCGTCTAACAGCAAACAATAATTTTGTCTATTTTTATACTTGATATAAATGGAATCATATCATATGTAGTGTTTTATGTTTACCTTCTTAGTGTGTTTGTTGCAGTTGTAGATCATTATTACTGTTTAGTATTCTTTTGTTTTACTGTTGTTCTATTAATGATAGGTATTTGGATTACCTCCAGTTTGGGGCCATTATGAAAGTGCTTCTGTAAACATTCTAGTATTCTTTTGGGTGTCAGTAGTACATACGCAGAAGAAGAATTGCTAGGTCATAGGCTATATATATTTTTGGCTTTAATAGTATTGTCAAATGTT
This sequence comes from Macaca mulatta, assembly GCF_049350105.2. Classification (NCBI taxonomy): domain Eukaryota; kingdom Metazoa; phylum Chordata; class Mammalia; order Primates; family Cercopithecidae; genus Macaca; species Macaca mulatta. The sequence goes on from NC_133411.1 coordinate 63,576,875, forward strand.
TCAGCGTTTAAACTAAGATACACTTTCACATTCTAACCAATGCCTGGTATTTTATTTTTCTCTCATTTTAACCTTTCTCCTGGTTGTGTGGTGGTGTACTCATTATGTATTACATTTCTATGTTTTTGGACTAATGGAATGTGGAGCACTTCTTATGTTTATTGGCCATTTTCACATCTGGACATCTTTTGTCATTTGCCCGTTTTTCTGTTGAGTATCTTTACTTTTACCTTTTTATTTGTAAATGATTTAAAACTTAAAAGTTGCAAGAATAGTTCATACAGATAGGCCAGGCGTGTTGGCTCATGCCTGTAATGCCAGTACTTTGGAAAGCTGAGGCGGGCAGTTCACTTGAGGTCAGGAGTTTGAGACCAGCCTGGCTAATATGGTGAAACCCTGTCTCTACTAAAAATACAAAAATTAGCCGGGCGTACTCCTGTATTCCCAGCTACTCGGGAGGCTGAGGCAGAAGAATCGCTTGAACCCGGGAGGCAGAGGTTGCAGTGAGCTGAGATTGCGCCACTGCACTCCAGCCTGGGTGACAGAGAGAGACTCCGTCTGAAAAAAATAAGTGATTGGCATTAATCTGGAGTTTATTTTTGTATGTAATGTAGGAATCAATATACATTTTTTTCCATATAGATGTTCAGTTGACCTAGTATCACTTATTGAAAAGACTGTCCCTTCCACTCTGCACTACAGGGCTGTCTTTGTCCTAAATTAGGTGGCTTATGTATGTGTGTCTGTTTCTCTAGGTTTTATTCTGTTGGTCGGTTTTTCTATTTTTGTACCATTGCCCCATAATCTAATTACTGTGATTTCATAATAGGTCCTGATATCTGGCATTGTAAGTCTTTCAAGTGCTTGTTTTTCAAGGGCTGTGGTTTGGATGTTTGTCCTTCTCATGTTGAAATTTGATTCCCAGAGCGGGAGGTAGGGTCTAATGGGAGGCGTTTGGGTCATGGGGGCGCAGATCCCTCATGAATAGACCTGTTCTCCTTGCGGGAGTGTTGAATGTGTTCCCTATTAGTTCCCTTGAGAGCTCATTGTTAAAAAGGGCCTGGTACCCTCTACTTCCTCTGCATCATATGATCTCTGAACACACCAGCTCCCTTTCACCTTCAGCCATGGGTGGAAGCAGCCTGGGGATCTTACCAGATGCCCAATCTTGAACATTTTCAGATATCAAATTGTGAGCCAAATAAACTTTTTTTTTCCCAATTAATTATCCACTCTCAGGTATCCCTTTAGAGCAACACAAAACAAATGAAAACCTCAAGATTGCCTGTTATTTTTAGTCCTTTGCATTCCTGTGTGATTTTTAGAATCAGCTTAATCAATTTCCAGAAGAAAAAACTATCTTAATTTGGGTTGCTATAACAAAATGCTATAAACTGGGTAGCTTGTAAACAACAGAAATTTGTTTCTCACAGTTCTGGAGAGTCAGAAGTCTGAGATCAAGGCACCAGCAGATTCATTATCTGGTGAGGACCCATTTCCTGGTTCATAGATGATGTCTTCTCTCTGTTTTCTCACATGGTGGATAAGGCCAGGCAGCTCTCTGGTGCTTCTTTTATAAGAACACTAATTCCATTCATGAGGGCTCTACCATTGTGTGGTTACATCATATTTGTTTATTCTTCAGCTGATGAATGAGTTGTTTCTACTTTTGGGCTATCATGGCCAATGCTGCTATATTCATTTGTGTACAAGTTTTTGTGTGAACCTATGTTTTCATTTTTCTGGAGTATATACTTAGGAGTGGAATTACTGTGTCATATGCTAAACTCTTAATGTTGAACTTTTTGAGGAACTGTGAAATTATTTTCTATAGCAGCTGTACCATTTTATATTCCCACCCTCAGTGTTATAAGGGTTCTGATTTCTCCACATCCACCAACACTAGTTGTTACTGGTGTTTTTTAAAATATAGCCATTCTACTGAGTGTGAAGTGGTATCTCATTATGGGGTTTTTGTTTTTTTGAGACAAGGTCTCACTCTCACCCAGGCTGGAGGGCTCTGTCACACGATCTTGGCTCACTGTAGCCTCAACCTCCTGGGCTCAAATAATCCTTCCACCTCAACCCCCTGTGTAGCTGGGACTACAGGCATGTACTACCACACTCGACTAATTTTTGTATTTTTTGTAGAGATGGGGTTCTACTATATTGCCCAGGCTGATCTTGAACTCCTGAGTTCAAGCAATCTGCCTGCCTCAGCCTCCCAAAGTGCTGGGATTACAGGCGTGTGTGCCACAGTGCCCAGCCCTTATTGTTGTTTTGATTGCGTTTTTTGATGACTGTGATGTTGAGCAGCTTTTCATGTGCTTATTGACCATTTGTATATCTTTGGAGAAATGTCTGTTCAGATCCTTCATTCATTTCAACAATTGGGTTGTCTTTTTATGTTTTAAGGTTTATTTATATATTCTCAATATGAGTATCATCAGCTACATGATTTGCAAATGTTTATTTTTTTTAATTTGTCTAATTTTTTTTTTTTTTTTGAGACAGAGTCTCACTCTGTTACCCAGACTCTGGGGTGCAGTGGCACAGTCATGGTTCACGACAGCCTCAACCTCCTGGTCTCAAGCAGTCCTCCCACCTCAGCCTCCTGAGTAGCTGGGACTATAGGCGTGTGCCACCATGCCCAGCTAGTTTTTTTATTTTTTGTAGGATGGGGTCTCACTGTGTTGTCCAGGCTTGTCTCAAACTCCTGAGCTCAAGCAGTTCTCCCATCTTGGCCTTCCAAAGTGCTAGGATTACAGGCATGAGCCACTGCATCTGGCTTGCAAATGTTTAATAACCTCTTGTGGGTTGTCTTTTCCTTTCCTTTTTTCTTTTTGAGACAGAGACTCGCTGTGTCGCCCAGACTGGAGTGCAGTGGCCAGATCTCAGCTTACTGCAAGCTCCGCCTCCCGGGTTCACCCCATTCTCCTGCCTCAGCTTCCCCAGCAGCTGGGACTACAGGTGCCCGCCACCATGCCCAGCTAATTTTTTGTATTTTTAATAGAGACGGGGTTTCACCATGTTAGCCAGGATGGCCTCGAACTCCTGACCTCGTGATCCATCCGCCTCGGCCTCCCAAAGTGCTGGGATTACAGGCATGAGCCACCGCACCCGGCCTCCTTTTCTTGATGGTACCCTTTGAAACACTAAAATTTAAAATTTTTATCCAACCCAGTTTATCTTTTTTTGTTCTTTAGGTATTATAACTAGAAAACTGTTGCCTAATCCAGAGTCAGGCAGATTTTTTTCCTTTGTTTCCTTCTAAGAATTTTATAGTTTTAGTCCTTACACTTAAGTCTTTGATGCATTTTGAGTTCATTTTTATAGATGGTGTGGGGTGGGGGTCCAAATTCTTTTGCATATGGTTACCCAATTGTTCTAGCACCATTTGTTGATGTTTTATATTAATGTATCTAGATGTGGATCTTTTTGGGTTTACCCTCCTTGGAGTTGAGTTTCTTGGATTTATAGATTAATAGTTTTCATGTAACTTGGGATATTTTCAACTTTTTTTTTGTGGTAAGATCTCTATAACATAAAATTTTCCATATAAACTATTCTTAAGTGTATAATTTTTGCCTTTAAGTGCACAGTATTCTGTCATCACTATCATCACCCAAACAGAAACTTTGTATGCCATTAGACAACAATTCCCTGTATACTCCCTTAACCCTGGTCTTTGGTAACCTCTATTCCATGTTCTCTATGAAATTTGTCTGTTTTAGGTATTTCATTACAAGTGGAATCATACATTATTTGTCCTGTTGTATTTGGCTATTTTACTTAGCATCTTGTTTTCAGTGTTCATCCATGATGTAACATGCATCAAAACTACATTTCTTTTAATGGTTGAATAATATGATGTATTTACCACATTTTATTTATCCATTCATCTATTGATGGACACTTGGATTGTTTCTTCTTTCCGACTATTGTGAGTAAGTCCTCTATGTCCTCTATGAACATTCACCTACAGTTATCTGTTTGAGTCCCTGTTTTCAAATCTTTTGGTTATATATTTACAAGTTGAGTTGCTGAGAGATGGAACTGGGTAAGTTAAAATGCTGCGGAATTTGCTGTTCTTACCAACAGTCAGCCTTGACTGAACAAATATTCCCTGGGTTGCTTCAAGCCTTTGATTCATTTCTAGAGTTTGGAAAAAGTTAATTCTGACAGTTCTTGCCCATTTTTTTCCTTGCCTTTTTGGAGTAGTGGAATTTGGAGTTCCTTACTTGGCCATTTTTGCTGATGTCAGTGATACATATCATTTTAACGTTTTCATTTTATTTGTTAGTATGTAGAAATATAATAACTATCTGGTAAGTACTTAAAAGTGAATAAAAGATGTTCACTTTTCTTTTATACAAAGGTTAGATGATTTATAAGCTAATTTCTTTGTGAAGATGTCACCAAACATCTTTAAGAGTTATAAGAGATTGTCAGCTGTCCCTTATGAAATGCAGACTATACCTTCTGGAAGGACTTATGTTACTTTAAGAAAATATGTTAATGTTGGCCGGGCGCAGTGACTCACCTGTAATCCCAGCACTTTGGGAAGCCCAAGCGGGTATATCACCTGAGGTCAGGAGTTTGAGACTAGCCTGGCCAACATGTTAAAACCTCGTCTCTACTAAAAATACAAAAATTAATTGGGCATGGTGGTGCAGGCAATGAAATTAAGAGCAAGGAAATGAAAAACTATTCAGGATATTGGCTACTCAGAGTCTGAGGCAGGAGAATCACTTGAACCCAGGAGGTGGAGGTTGCAGTGAGCTGAGATCGCACCAGTGCACTCCAGCCTGGGTGACAGAACGAGACTCTGTCTCAAAAAACAAACAAACAAAAAAAACAAAAAAGAAAAGGGCTCAATTTGATTTTTTAGAAATTTACAGAAAAGAACAGAGTGATTAAAGGTAAAGATTAAACACAGATGAAGAGAATGAATTAATCCAAAGATAGATCTGTGAAAATTCTCTAAACTTGGAAATGGAAAACACGAGTGAGAGCAGTTAATAAATAAGGTATGGAAGATAGAATAAGACCTGTGGCCCAACATATGACTGTCTCCTGAGGAGAGGCCAGAAAATGGGAGAAGGAGAGGAAAGAAGAATATTCAAAGAGAATAGATGAGACTTTTCCAGAGTAGAGAGGCACAAGAGTCTTAAGCAAATTAAATTTAAAAATTTATACCCTTATGCATGTATTGAAATTATAGTTTTATTTTTATTTTTATTTTTTTTTTGAGACAGAGTCTCGCTGTGTCTCCCAGGCTGGAGTGCAGTGGCGCGATCTGGGCTCACTGCAAGCTCCGCCTCGCGGGTTTACGCCATTCGCCATTCTCCCGCCTCAGCCTCCGAGGAGCTGGGACTACAGGCGCCCGCCACCACGCCCGGCTAGTTTTTTTTGTATTTTTAGTAGAGACGGGGTTTCACCATGTTAGCCAGGATGGTCTCGATCTCCTGACCTCGTGATCCACCCACCTCGGCCTCTCAAAGTGCTGGGATTACAGGCTTGAGCCACTGCGCCCGGCCTGAAATTATAGTTTTAAAACCTATAAAACTACTAGAGAAAAAAGGTAGATTCGCATTTAGAAGAACATTGTATTCACAACAGAATTTTCTTCAGTAAAGGTAGATGTCAGAATGTAATAGTATAGTATATTCAGAATGCTGAAGGAGAATAGCTCTGAACTCAATAAGTATATTCAGATAATTAGGTGCTAGGGAGAAATAATGCCATTCAGATAAAAATGATGTTTAATACTCTCAGACTGTTGAGTAAGAACTACTAAATTGTATACAGTAGTAAGACAACTGATTGCAGGAAGAAAGGCATAGGAAACGAAGCAATAATGAGCGAAGAAAAGATAAAAATTGTAAAACAGATAAACCTATTGGTAAACTTAAAGTATTGACTAAATAAACTAGCAATAATGACTATTAATTTAGGGGTTCTAGAAATAAAAGTGAACTAAAATACTAGCAAATGAAAAGACTTAAATGCTTGCCAGCTCAGTTGGAAGGAAAAATATTTCTTAAGTATAATTGAAGAGTAATCAGAGAAGGGATAAGATAAAATATGTAACTTGCTAATGCAGGAAATCTAATAGAAGGACAGAGCTTTGTAGGAAGGAAGCTAGATTGAAAATAGTTTAAATATTTACTAAATATCCATGGTGAAAATAGGTAAAAAATAAAATACATAGCTTACCATTTGGGGAAAACAGAACAGAAAGGAGAACAAAAAGCATTGAAAAAACTCAGTAAAGAGAAAACACAAAGATGGTAGAAATAAAAGATCCATATATCAGTAATTATAATATAGGTAAGCATATATCAGTATGGAGTTGAAAGTCAAGAGGTCAGGCATGGTGGCTCATGCCTGTAATCCTAGCATTTTGGCAGGCCAACATGGGAGGAATCTCTTGAGGCCAGGAATTCAAGGCCAGCCTGAGAAACTAGATCTTGTCTCTATAAAAAAACTTTTTTTTTTTAAATTAAAAAATAGTCTATGGCCATACCACCCTGAACGTGCCCGATCTCCTCTGATCTTGGAAGCTAAGCAGGGTTGGGCCTGGTTAGTACTTGGATGGGGGACTGCCTGGGAATACCACCAGGTGCTGTAGGTGTCGGAGGAGGGCAGGCAGCGGGGAGAGAGCATTAGGGAAAAGAGCTAATGCATGCTGGGCTTAATACCTAGGTGATGGGTTGATAGGTGCAGCAAACTACCAAAGCACACGTTTACCTATGTAACAAACCTGCACATCCTGCACATGTACCCTGAAACTTAAAAAAAAATAATAAAAAGAAAAAAGTGTTCAATAACTCAAAGCTGGTATAGAAATAGGAGACAAAGTATACTGTAAGGTAGAATTATTAAGGATAAAGAAATTTATCAGGAAGACATTACAGTTCTGAACATAGTTCGAATCTAACAATATACTAAGATGGACAAAGAAAAATAGACATAAGGAAATTTTGCAAATCTTAATAAGTTGAGACAGCAGAATAGACATTAGTAAGAATATAGAAAATCTGAAAGCCACTTACTCAGCTTGATTTAATATTTGTTTGGAATCATATACTCTAAAATTGTAAATCACATATTTTTCCAGCATATATGGAAAATATGTACAATTTGATCATCTTTTAAGGCCAAAAATATGCCATGGATATATCATCAGTCATGTTCTCTTATTAAAATAAAAGTAGAAATCAATAAGTCTAACCTTCATGATTTGGAAACTGAATTTCTTAGTTTATGAATAACAGTTCATATGGAAATCCTGAAATATTTAGAATTTAATAACAGTAAGAACAGAACACAGGAAAACTCTGAGGATATAGCTAAAGCAGCTGCCTCTTAGAGGAAATTTTATAGCCTTAAATGCATCAGAGGAAGGATAAAATGTAAAACTTGCTAATATAGGAAATCTAGTAGGACAGCTTTGTAGGAAGACGACTAGATTGAAAATAGTTTAAATATTTCTTTTCTCAGAAAAAATGAGTTAAGTGTTCAAGCTAAGTAGTTAAAAGAGAAGGAAGAAAACTCAGAAATAAAAAAGGTAATAGACGTAAGTGAAATAGAAACAGATAGAATAGAGTGTTCAGCAGTAAAAGTGAATGAAGTAGTTTCATATATCAACAAAGTTGGATAAAAGGAAAAAGACGTGGGGCCAGGCACAGTGGCTCACGCCTGTAATCCCAGCACTTTGGGAGGCCGAGGTGGGCAGATCACCTGAGGTCAAGAGATCGACACCATCCTGGCTAACATGGTGAAACCCCATCTCTACTAAAAATACAAAAATTAGCTGGGTATGGTGGTGCACGCCTGTAATCCCAGCTACTCGGGAGGCCGAGACAGGATGAATTGCTTGAACTCTAGAGGCAGAGGTTGCAGTGAGCCGAGATCATGCCACTGCACTCCAGCCTGGGTGACAGAGTGAGACTTAGTCTCAAAAAAAAAAAAAAAAAAAAGAGATGTGGAAGAAGAATATGTTTTAGTTCCATTACATAAAACTCTAACATAATGCTAATATGTTGCTTAAGGCTATGTATGTAACTGATGAAATTAAGAGCAAGGAAATGAAAAACTTCAGGATATTGGCTGGTTGGATGTTAGTTGGAAGGAGTGCTCAGGGAGAAGAGAAGCAGAGGGCAAAAGAAAAACACAGGCTGCAAATATATTGGAAACATTTTAGTCTTAAGCTGGGCAGTGGAGATAAGCTTTCATTTTATTATATTTTTAATTTATATATGTGTTATATGTTCTTTTACTTTCATGAAAATAACTTATACCTTTACAGAAAAGTTTCCAGAAAATAAATTTTTTGAAGAGTTTTGTTTCATTTTTAAATAGGTTTTAAAATACGTATACTCTAATATTCAGAAATAGCATATATAGAATTTCTCTTTATTCATCATTCTCTTTAGGTGTAAATAGTTGCAAGTTTACAAACTGAACAGTCTCTATTTCCTGCCCAGTTGGCACTTTGGTTTTGCATTAATCTGGTTCTGCCCTGTGAGCCTGCCCTATGTGCAATTAAATTTTACTTGAACTGTTTCTACTAATCTTTTGGTATTCAATTCAATTAAAAATTGTTTGTACCTGGAAATCAGACTTTATATGCGTCTGCATGTCTGTGCCTTGAGTAAGATGTTTACTATATTCTATATGGAGCAGATAGAAGTCTAGGATTTATTTAATTCTTTTGTGTATTGTGGCAATCCAGTTAATGGTGCAGTTTTGGTGACTTTTAATGTATTAATTCAAGTGCCACTTTTTCCTTTAGGTGATTTTTAGACTCGATTCTCAAAGCAAGCAATGAGGTTTTAAAAAATTGTAGCCATATCTATTTATATTAGTAAAGTTGAACACTTATAGGTCAAATGTCATTTCTTTTTGATAACAATGCCTTAAAATACTTGTTTAAAGTTACTGAATTATTCAAGGCTTAAATTAAATTTGACCATGTCCCCAAGATTTCTTTGTTGTTGTTTTGTGTTGTTCTTGTGTGTGTTTTAATATTATAGGCTATCGAGATGGAAATAATTCAGAAGCTTCAGGGCCATCCAGAAGAGGTGGAAGAGGTAGTTTCCGAGGTTGCCGTGGAGGATTTGGTCTAGGAAGCCCAAGTTAGTAGTGGATTTGCAAATGATGTGCTTCATCTGTTAAAAAGAAAATGATTTAAAAGAATACGTATCAAAGAAGGTTGTTATGAGGATTATATGAGAATAGCTTAGCTTAGTGACTAATACACATTAATCACCCACATTATCTATAACATTATTTTTTAGACAGATTTAATTGCATATTGGTTAGGTTGAAATACATGAATTTAAAAAATAAGTTTGAGTGACTCAATTCTTTAATATTACATACTATTCATTGTTTTAGAGCTTTGATAGTATGGCTGACCTTATAAACAGGTGACTTTCTATGTGGCTCTACCTCCCCCCATACCTTCTTTCACCAATGTGACTTTCTACCTTAAATTTTTTCAGCCATCATTTTTCAGAGATAAAGTACTGACTTCAGAGGTCACTGCTGGAATGTATGTGCCTCTAAACAGAGGAGGACAGATTACAAACATAAATTTGTAATAATGATTTAATAGATGTGTAGCAGATTAGAGAATTGTCACTTTGACAGAAGTTTAGGGATTTTGAAGGGTACTGTGCAGGACTGGTAAGGTTTGATTTGGCAACAGTGGGGGCAAGGGATGCTACTTTGAAGAATAAGTAGTGAAATGATGCAATGTGAAGTTTCTCAGGCAGTTTCTAGAGATTTAACTTGATTGTATCATATTTTGGCATAATACTGGCCCTAATTTATGAAATATTTTAAATACATTTTGAGGAAGTAGTTTGTCATTGAAGGACATTATTTATAGAGAATTCCTGTGCGCAGTACTTAGTTTAACCAGAATAGTATTTTTCTATTTTACCCTGCATCTTTTAACTTCTGATAGCATAACTTGATTTTTTTCTGTTTACTGAACGATTAAAAAACTTCTTCAAAGTAATATAATCTAATTTTACTTTCTGCAAATCAAGATAATGACTTAGACCCAGACGAATGTATGCAGCGCACTGGTGGCCTTTTTGGTTCTAGGAGACCAGCATTAAGTGGCACAGGTGAGAAATAAAACTTATTACTGAATATTAATTATTGATATATGTTTTTAGCACTAGGATTAGTAAACCTAATATATATGTTAAAGTATATTAGTTTGGCTTATGATTGTCTCTGCTTTTAGATCTGTAGGTAAAAATATGTGGACAATTTTGTCTCCCTTATAAAATTTGTGCAATGTGGATTATTTATTCTGTGTTATCTACCAGTTAATTTGAGATGTGAATTATTAACTAGAGGAATAAAGGATTCTGAGTTAGGGGGAAATGATTTGTGTGATTTGAGGTGAAAACGAAAACACAGTTGAAGAAAAATGTTCAAATGAGGTTAAGGTTAACGTTTAAACCTAGAGGCCAGGCCTGGTGGCTCATGCCTGTAATCCCAGCAGTTTGGGAGGCCGAGGCAGGTGGATCTCTTGAGGCCAGGAGTTCGAGACCAGCCTGGCCAACATGGCAAAACCCCATCTCTACTAAAAATACAAACATTAGCTGGGCATGGTGGTATGTACCTGTAGTTCCAGCTACTCAGGTGCCTAAGGCACGAGAATTGGTTGAACCCAGGAGATGGAGGTTGCAGCGAGCCAAGATCGTGCCACTGCACTCCTCCAAAAAAAAAAAAAAAAAAAAAATTAAATCTAGAATTAAGAGATTGATGGGTTAAAGGACCGGAATTCCTAAATAATAACTTCATTGAATAGAAATAACCACATGGTTTGTGTGCTTGAGTAGCAACTGTGTGTTATCTAAATATTTTGCAAAACAATGCCTTACAGGTAATGGTGATACTTCTCAAAGCAGAAGTGGCAGTGGAAGTGAACGAGGTAAGTTCTTATTTTGTTTACCTGAAATAAGTTAAAATCATTGTATTCCAAATTTAATTTTTTTCTGTACTTCACTGGTTGGAAACTAATTTTTGAAGTTAAAGGTAACTTACTGCTTTTATACACTGTGAGGAGCATAAATTTACACAGCCTGTTTTAGATAGTTCTTTAATACTCTCCAGGTTATTGCCTCTCTGATCCAGCAATTCCATTATAGGAATTATATACTATAGATGTATCTGCAAATACATGTACAAGGATGTTCACTGAAATGTTATTTATAATAAGTAAAAACTGAAAATCACCTGAAATTCATAAATAAAACACTGTTTAAGTCCGGGTACGGTAGCTCATGACTGTAATTCTGGCACTTTGGGAGGCCTTAGGTGGGTGGATCAGAAGGTCAAGATATCGAGACCATCCTGGCCAACATGGTGAAACCCCCATCTCTACTAAAAATACAAAACTTAGCTGGGTATGGTGGCGCACGCCTGTAGTCCCAGCTACTCAGGAGGCTACGGCAGGACAATTGCTTGAACCTGGGAGATGGAGGTTGCAGTAAGCTAAGATGACACCACTGCACTCCAGCCTGGTGACAGAGCGAGACTGCATCTCAAAATAAAAAACAACTGTTTAATAAAATAATAATCACGAAATGGGATGCTGTGTGGAAGTTAAAGACTGAGATATAATATGTACAAATCCTTATTAAAACTGTCATGCACGTCCATGTGAAGAGACCACCAAACAGGCTTTGTGTGAGCAACATGGCTGTTTATTTCACCTGGGTGCAGGCGGGCTGAGTCCGAAAAGAGAGTCAGTGAAGTGAGATAAGGGTGGGGCCATTTTATAGGATTTGGGTAGGTAAAGGAAAATTACAGTCAAGGGGGGGTTCTCTGGCAGGCAGGAGTGGGGGTCACAAGGTGCTCAGTGGGGGAGCTTTTTGAGCCAGGATGAGCCAGGAAAAGGAATTTCACAAGATAATATCATCGCTTAAGGCAAGGACCGGCCATTTTCACTTCTTTTGTGGTGGAATGTCATCCGTTAAGGCGAGGCAGGGCATTTGCACTTCTTTTGTGATTCTTAGTTACTTCAGGCCACCTGGGCATATACGTGCAAGTCACGGGGGATGCGATGGCTTGGCTTGGGCTCAGAGGCCTGACAAAAACCATATGCTTTTTCTTATGGAATACTTATGTGATTTGATCTGAAGGATAAAGTTAGCTCAATATATAATTTTTTACTCTTAAAGTTTTTTCTTTTATCTTTTTTTTTTGTTTTTTGAGACAGAGTCTCACTCTGTCACCCAGGCTGGAGTGCAGTGGCACGATCTCTGCTCACTGCAACCTCCGCCTTCCGGGTTCAAGCCATTCTCCTACCTCAGCCTCCCTAGTAGCTGGATTACAGACATCTGCCACCACACCTGGCTAATTTTTGTATTTTTAGTAGAGATGGGCTTTCACCTTTGCCAGGCTGGTCTCAAACTCCTGACCTCAGGTGATCTGCCCGCCTTGGCCTCCCAAAGTGCCAGGATTACAGGCATGAGCCACTGCACCCAACCTTAAAGTTTTTTCAAAGTATAAATACTTCAGTGTCATATAAAAGTTTAAATGCTCTCCAGACTAGTAAATTGGTGAAGCTTGCTTGATGTATTTGAAGATTCTCAGTAATTATTATTAATCTGAGAGTATTCAGAGTGACATTCCCCCAACCCATGCTGATTCTTAGATTCTTCAATATAGAAAAAGTTTATGAAAGACTAGCTAAACCAAATCTTCTACAAATATTCGCAGCTTATATGAAGGAGGATTTCAAGACCTGTGGACATACAAGATAAGGAAATGAGAGTTCATGTAGAAAAAGTGTTATATCTAATTAGCTCTTGAATCTAATGCAGTCATAGTACCTAAAAGTGGCACAGCAGATTACTCGTTATCTAAAAATCAGAAAGGTAGTATATAGAAAGGAGTTAACAGGCCTGATTGTTCATCAAAAATTCATCAGTAAATGAAATTGAAAATCTTACTTAAAAGGCTGCTCCTTGGCTAGTGTATATTAGTTAGGGTTCTCTATAGAGACAGACCAAAAGGAAGGAGGGAGGGAGGAAATGGATGGATGGATGGATGGATGAGAAGGAACAAATTAGAGGCATTGGCTCATGAGATTATGGAGGCTGAGAAAGTCCTATGATAGGCTGTCTGCAAGCTAAGAACCAGGGAAACCGGTAGTGTTGTTCAGTTCAAGTCCAAAGGAACCAGTAAAGTTTGTTTTTTTTTTTTCTTTAAATTCTAGGGGACATGTGCACAACATGCAGGTTTGTCACATAGGTATACATGTGCCATGTTGGTGTGCTGCACCCATCAACTCATCATTTACGTTAGGTATTTCTCCTAACGCTATCCCTGCCCCTGTCCCCCACCTTCCAACAGACTCTGGTGTGCGATATTCCCTTCCTCGTGTCCATGTGTTCTCATTGTTCAGCTCCCACTTATGAGTGAGAACATGTGGTGTTTGGTTTTCTGTCCTTGTGATAGTTTGCTGAGAATGGTGAGAACCAGGGAAGCTGATGGTGTAACTCTCAGTTCAAGGCCAAAGACCTGAGAACCTCTTGGTGGGGCAGAGCCAGAGGGTGGGGGATTGCTGGTATAAGTCCTAGAGTCCAAAGGCCAGAGAACCTGGAGTTCTGATGTCCAAGGGCAAGAGAAGAAGGGTATCCCAGCTGCAGAAGAGAGAGAAAATTTGCCTTTCCTCTGCCTTTTTGTTCTACCTGGCCCCCAGCCTATTGGATGGTGTCTGCCCACGTTGGATGAGGGTCGATCTTACTCTGTCCACTGATACAAATGCCAGTCTCTTCTAAAACACCTTCACAGACATACCCAGAAAGAATGCTTTATCAGCTACCTGGGTATCCCTTAATCTGATCAAACTGACACCACAAATTAACCATCACAGCTAGCATCTGAAAACTTGGATTTGGGACGGGTTCCCAATACCCTAATAGGTAAGAGCAACTCATTGTGCCTAAACCATTTGTGCATTGTGGTTTTTGCTGAATATTTGCTTTCCTTCTGGGAGTCTGGAATTTGGTATGTGCCAGGCAGAAGGTGAGTACATTATTAGCCCCTAATAAAAACCCTGGGTACTAAGTCTCTAATGAGCTTCTGAGTCTCTAATACTCTTCTCTGGTAGAGTTTACATGTGTTGTCACAGCTCATTGCTGGGAGAACTAAGCACATCCTGTATAACTGCAGTAGAAGACACTTGGAAACTTGTGCCTGGTTTTCTCTGGGTCTATGCACCTTTTTTTTCTGCTGATTGTACTCCCTATTTTTTCACTAATAAATGGTAAGTATGACTGTATTGAGTCTGGTGAGTCCTCGCAATTATTGAACTGGGGATGGTCTTGGGGACACCCCCCAACACAGGTTCTTTTAGAAAATACATTCCTTTGCTGATTAGGAAAGAAATATAACAGCTTAAACAAAATGTAGTGATATGTAATAGTCTCATCTACATAAAATCATTTTGAATACTACAGAAACTAAAAAGGTACAAGATTCTATTTAATTGTCTCAACTATTTGTAAGAAGGGAATTTAAAGTTTTTTAGAACTTGTTCTCTTTGAAGACAAGCAACGAAAATAAAGATGTGCACAACCTTGCATCTTGACCAATTGTCACTTATGAATTTGTTTAACAGGTGGTTACAAAGGTTTAAATGAAGAAGTAATAACAGGCTCTGGAAAGAGTAAGTTTTCCTGAAACAAGGTATTTAATTTTTGTAGTGAGAGTTCTTTTACCCTTCAATTTTAAAAAAAATGTATATCTTTTTTATTTGATCCTCTTTAAGATTCTTGGAAGTCAGAAGCAGAAGGAGGAGAAAGTAGTGATACTCAAGGTATATTAACGTTTATGTGACTCACATGGGAGTATATTGTGTTTTAATAAAAATGCTTAAGTATTTTACTTAAAAACAAAGTTATCTTTTAAAAATTTGAGCAGTGAAAACTTTAAAGGTAAGCAGTGGGAAGTTCCATAGTATTTAAAATTTGATCTTGTCAATTTTTGTCTATTTTCTCTTATATTTTCTTTTAGTCTCTGTAACGTACGTTATGTTTTTAATTTAAATTCCAAGGACCAAAAGTGACCTACATACCGCCGCCTCCACCTGAGGATGAGGACTCCATCTTTGCACATTATCAGACAGGCATAAACTTTGATAAATACGACACTATTCTTGTGGAAGTGTCTGGACATGATGCACCACCAGCCATTCTGGTCAGTGAATTAATTGTTTCTGTATTGGCTGTGTAGCGAACTTTACTTTTAAAATACATTATATAGTTTGTAAAGCTGATATCAACACACAAATTTCACCTCTCATATCTAAGGTCTTAGGTTGGAAATTTAGAGTGATGTCTTACCATCTACAATAGAATTAATTGCTATGTCAAAAGAGAGTAATAGATTTCATCCCTACTCCCTATACCAGGATGAGAATTTTATTTAAACTTCCTTAATATAATACTTTTCCTAGTGATTCAAGATGTTTCCCCAAGATTGTGAGAAAGTGTGTCTTAGGGCAGTGATTTTTCTGAGAGGGGGAGCCCTCTGTCTCCTATTGATAATCATACTTAGAACAAGCCATTACTAGCAGAATTCTTCATATCTCATAGGTTTTAAGGGGGCAGGAAAAATGTGTTAAAACCACCATTTGTGGGGAATACTTTCTGATTCTGTCAAATCATATTATAATATACAGGCTTTGAATATTTGAGTGGGGGCATGTTACTAAAGTCACTTTAGTATATAAAGTAGAATTAAACAGAACTTGGAAAGTAGCTTGAATGAAATATGCTTATAAATGATCTGCATATGATATATAGAATGTAATCACTGCTTTTTTTTAAATTTTCAGACTTTTGAAGAAGCTAATCTCTGTCAGACACTGAATAACAACATTGCTAAAGCTGGTTATACTAAGCTTACTCCTGTGCAAAAATACAGTATTCCTATCATACTTGCAGGACGAGATTTGATGGCTTGTGCTCAAACAGGGTCTGGGAAGACTGTAAGTCTTCCCCACATGTCCAAACTGTTAGGTTTTTTGAGCTTTGGTTCTTCCTTAGTAACTTGGTTTCTTCTTTTGAGTAGAAGGTTTGTAGATGGTTTCAGTGACCTGTCATAAGTATTGATGGTTTTGCTTCTGATTTTTATTAGGATTTGTGTACTTCTAAAGAAAGAATTCTGAACTATTTCTAGGGTAGTGTTGCAGTCCATAGATGTTTAATCTTTTCTGTGTGCAGCTCTTTCTGAAGCATGGTAGTATCTAAAACAAAGTGTCTGAAAGTCGAAGCAGAGATCATAAAACAGTGAGAGAGGGAGAAAGTAATTTCTGTATTATAGCTGGTACACTCTTGAAGTCAAAAGATAAAGAATGAGAAACAGTTACATGCATTGTGCATGATTCCTTAGTATTCAGTGACCTCAGGTTATGCTAATTATAAAAGAAGTCTGATGAGACCAGGTTGGTTTTAGGACTAATCTGGGAAATTTGTGTGTTAATTACGACTCCATGAGATGAGACTCTTATTTCTATGATCATAGAGTCCATGAGGTCATACTATTTTAGTCTTAATAAGCCTTCATAGTAGAATTGTAAGGAAATATAGGTATTATATAACAGCTGATGAGAGTGTTACATATGGTATTGGAGGTGAAGTTTAGCAAGTGTCTTATTTGCTTAAATGAGAAAACTCTAGCACAAAATTTCTGTTGCCAGATGTAACTTCAGTAAGGGTAATGTGTTCAGTAATACAAATGATGATTTCTAAGTTTTTGCTCTGTAGACCACTTTTGTCATCCATTCTGAATGATGATTTTATGACCTCAAAAGGACTACTTAGAGTAATTGTTCACTGTAATGATTTGCAGCAATTACATTTATTATTTTCCTCTATAAATAGGCTAATGTTGTTGATCTGTTTAGAATTCATGGGTATGCTTTTAAAAATACACTGAAAAAATTTGATAGGGTAGATTAGTTTTACCAAATTTTATATTGTATAATAGCATAAAGACCTAAATGTTAAGAACACATTGAAATGAAATTTGTTTTCATTTTTCATCTTAAATTTCCCAGTAGGATGGAAGTAGAGTCTAAAGGCTATAAGGACAAGAGGATTAGCTTTCCATAGGGATAAAAGTGATGTGCTATAAGTTTGTAAAGTAGGCAACTTAACTTCTAGGCGGCTTTTCTCCTCCCAATTTTGGCTCATATGATGCATGATGGAATAACTGCCAGTCGTTTTAAAGAGTTGCAGGAACCAGAGTGTATTATTGTAGCACCAACTCGAGAATTGGTCAACCAGATTTATTTGGAAGCCAGAAAATTTTCTTTTGGGTAAGTACATCAGAATGCTACTCACAAAATAGTTTTCTCTTTAGAGATTTTTTTCCCCTCACTTTTGGAAGAACTCAGTAATAATGCACTCATGTAATTTTTAGCATTACTTAAAGTATACTTTTTTATTACCTTGTTTATGGAATCCTTTTTATTTTTAAAAAGAAACATGCTTATTAAAAATTAGGTTAATAGGTTGGACTTGGTGGCTCATGACTATAATCCCAGTGCTTTGTGAGGCCCAGGCAGGAGGACTGCTTGAGGCCAGGAGATCGAGACCAGCCAGGGTAACATGGTGAGACCCCGTCTCTACAAAAAATAAAATAACTAGCCAGCACGTGGTAATGCACACCTGTTGTCCTAGGAGCTTAGGAGGTTGAGGTAGGAGGATTGTTTGAGTCCAGGAGTTTGAGGCTGCAGTGAACTGTGATTCCACCACCACACTCAGCAAGACGCTGTCTCTAAAAAAGTAGAATTTTAATTTAAAAAACAGATAATACTAGAAGTAGAAAATAGTGAACATACTGGTATTATTTCTTGGTACTTTTTTAATGTATATTTAAAAATGAACTCAGGGTATTCTAATAATTTCCTATTCTTTTACATAAAACTTTATAATACAGAAAATGCTTATTGCATAATGAGAACTGATTTTTAATGACTTTTAAATTGCCCATGTGCATACATTTTATTTCTGTATTCTGGGATATTTAGGTTCTTTCTAACTTGGGGCTATTGTAAACAGAATTGCAATGTATATCTTGCTACATAGTTTTTCTGTTTTGGCTGGATATGATGGCTTACACCTGTAATCCTAGCACTTTGGGAGGCCAAAATACAAAAATTAGCCAGGTGTAGTGGTGCACCCTTGTAGTCCCAGCTACTCGGGAGCCTGAGAGATGGGAGAATTACCCGAGCCTGGGAGGTCGAGGCTACAGTGAGCTGTGATTGCGCCATTGCCCTCCAGCCTAGATGACAGACCTTGACTTAAAAAAAAAAAAAGAAAAAGTTTTCTATTTTAAGTATTTTCTTAGAATAGAGTTTTATCAGTTTTAATGTTAAAGAGCAGGAACTTATTTTAAAGCTTGCAATTAATGTGTATTTGTGCCTGCAGTGTATCAGAAGTCCAATTTCAGTATACCTTTTGCCAACATTTAGTTATTGCTGTCTGACAAACTCCCTTAAAACATAATAGTTGCTTTCAATAATAAACATTTACTGTCTCACCATTTGGGGGGCTTAGGAATTGGGGAACAGCTTGGCTTAGCTGGGCCCTTCTGCGTTAAGAGTTTCTTATGAGATTGTAGACAAGATGTCAACCAATCCTGGTTGACAAGATTGTCAGCCAGACAAGATGTCAAGCCAGTCATCTGAGGGCTTCACTGGATCTCTCCATAGGGATGCATGATTAAATGGCACTGACTTCCCCTAGATTGAGTGATCAGTAAGAAGAAAGAGGTGGCTGTAATAGCTTTTATGAAATAGTCCCAGAAGTCACACATTGTCATTCTGCCACATTGTAAGAAGCAAGCCACTAAGTTTTACCCCACTCAGGAGTGGCTATTATAATTGGAACTAGTGCAAAATTGAAAGTGCAGGTCCTTTGTTGTAAAATTATTACAAATTTCAGGGCAGCGACAGCAGAGTGTTAAATGAAGCACAGGGTTCTTCTAAACTTGGAACTCTGTGTGACTGGACAGGTTGCACACTCATGAGGCTAGCCTTGCCCACACTGAAGGGGAAAGGTAGAATCCATATTTGAAGGAAGGAATATATTGAAGAATTTGTATATGTATGTTAAAACCACCACAGGTGATTTTATTTTTTTTCCATGCTTGTCAAAATCACTTTAATATCAAACCTGATAGATCTTTTGGAAAAACATGTGGATTGCTTATTTCAATGTTTATATCTTGCTAATCCTCATGTACCATGTTGCTTTCAGGCTTTTAAATCAAGTAAAAGGTCTCGGAAATCACCACTAAATAACTTACTCATGTAATGAAGTACCACCTGTTCCCCCAAAAGTATTGTAATTTTTAAAAAATCAAGTAAAATATCACATTTTTTTTGTTGTTTTTTTAGGTGGAGACTCACTGTGTTGCCCAGGCTGGAGTAGAGTGGCAGGATCTCCGCTCACTGCAACCTCTGCATCCTGGGTTCAAGCGATTCTCCTGCCTCAGCCACTGAGTAGCTGGGATTACAGGCACATGCTACCATGCTTGGCCAATTTTTTGCATTTTTAGTAGAGACTGGATTTCACCACGTTGGCCAGGCTGGTCTCAAACTCCTGACCTCAGGTGATCTGCCTGCCTTGGCCTCCCAAAGTACTGGGATTACAGGCATGAGTCACTGCACCCAGCCATAATTTAATATTTTTTTAGATAGTTGAACGTTTTTTCTTTTTGGATTTTGTTTTATATCTTGTTAGAAACAGATGCCTAATTTTTAAATAACTAGAAAATAACATTTAGTTTTCTTGTTAATAGGACTTGTGTAAGAGCTGTTGTTATATACGGGGGAACCCAGCTGGGGCATTCAATTCGACAAATAGTACAAGGCTGTAATATATTATGTGCTACTCCTGGAAGACTGATGGATATCATAGGCAAAGAAAAGGTACGCCATATAGGAATAACGAAGTTGTGAGATTGATCCTTTTTTTTTGGTATGGGAAAAGGAAAGAATGAGGTAAAGACAGATGTATTTACTAGAGCACCATTTATGTGTTAGCCTCCATCACATTCATTGAATGCATTCTTTTTTTTTTTTTTTTTTTTTTTTTTGAGACGGAGTCTCGCTCTGTCGCCCAGGCTGGAGTGCAGTGGCCGGATCTCAGCTCACTGCAAGCTCCGCCTCCCCGGTTCATGCCATTCTCCTGCCTCAGCCTCCCGAGTAGCTGGGACTACAGGCGCCCGCCACCTTGCCCAGCTAGTTTTTTGTATTTTTAGTGGAGACGGGTTTCACCGTGTTAGCCAGGATGGTCTCGATCTCCCGACTTCGTGATCCGCCCGCCTCGGCCTCCCAAAGTGCTGGGATTACAGGCGTGAGCCACCGCGCCCGGCCTGAATGCATTCTTATATAATTCTCAAGATAATCGCAACAGGGAATAGTGTTTTCTAATTTATACTCGGGAAAACAAACTCATTGAGATTATGTAATTTATTTTTAAAATCCCTCAGTTAGCTCTAGTAAGTATAGAGCTAATGTTAGAATCTGGGTCTGGTTCCAGAATCCATATTCTATGTCCCACTACGCTGGGGGAAAAATGTAGTTAATAACTTTTTATCTGGTTTCATACATGTCTTGGGGAAATAGTTTTTCTCATGTAAGAAACCCTTTGTGGCATCAATAATTCTGTCTCCTGTGTAAGCATGGGAATGATATTAACCAGGATTGTTAATTTTCTAAATCTTTAAAAAGATTTTAGGGCCATGTACTTATTTAGGAATTCATATACCATATTTTTACATCTCTAAGTCAGTACTTTCAGTTCACCTTAATGAACCAGATATACTTTTAAAAATCTCTTTAAAGGGTCCTTCTGAGTTAAGAGTCTTTTCTTTTTTTTTTTTTTCTGAGACAGAGTCTTGCTCAGTCACCCAGGCTGGAGTGCAGTGGCGCGATCTCAGCTCACTGCAAGCTCTACCTCCCGGGTTCACGCCATTCTCCTGCCTCAGCCTCCGGAGTAACTGGGACTACAGGTGCCTGCCACCACGCCTGGCTAATTTTTTTTTGTATTTTTAGTAGAGACAGGGTTTCACCATGTTAGCCAGGATGGTCTCGATCTCCTGACCTTGTGATCCACTTGCCTCAGCCTCCCAAAGTGCTGGGATTGCAGGCATGAGCCACTGCGCCTGGCCGCGTTAAGAGTCTTTTTAATCCCTCTGGGTTACTCAAAAAAATGTTATTTCTGCATAAACACGCATTTCTTAGTATACTTATTAAAAGGACCCAGAGATGTCTACCTTACTTTCTTGCTAACTTCTTCATAGTGGTACCAAAATCACTTTGCAAGTGTGTTCTTCTGTCTATAGTAAAAGATGTTCATGTGAAGGTAAGAGGTTCCTGATTGTTCCCGAGTGATTAGAGGATGGATAATTTACTAAGGATTTAAAGATGTTAGAAAAAATTTTACCAGTTAGAAGATATTTGAATATGTCATGCTGTTAGGATATTTTCTTTCTTACATTAGAGTCTAACTTTATGAGATACTATAATCCAGATCTGTATTGTCCAATACAGTAACCACTAGCCACATGTAACAATTTAAGAATGATAAAATTAAAAATTCAGTTCCACAGTCACAGTAGCCACGTTTCAAGTGCTTAATAGCTAGCTACTTTTGGCTAATGACTGACATGTTAAGCAGTGCAGATAGGCTGGGTGCGGTGGCTCACGCCTGTAATCCCAGCACTTTGGGAAGCTGAGACGGGAATATCACGAGGTCGGGAGATAGAGACCATCCTGGTTAACACGGTGAAACCCTGTCTCTACTAAAAATACAAACAAAAAAAATTAGCCGAGCATGGTGGGAGGCTGAGGCAGGAGAATCACTTGAACCCAGGAGGCAGAGGTTGCAATGAGCTGAGCTTGTGCCACTGTACTCCAGCCTGGGCAACAGAGCAAGACTCTGTCTCAAAAAAAAAAAGGTGCAGTTAATAGAACTTTTAAGTAATTGTAGAAAGTTTTATTGCACAGTGTTGATCTAGACGTTTGGTTTCTTTTAGACTTAATTTTAAAAATCCTTTATAACAGAAAATTGAACTGAAATAGACAGTAATATCTAAGCATAACAATTCTCATTTTATACACCGATTTCTAGTCTTTGTTCTTCACAGTATTTTAACAGTTGAAATTGTGGAGAATAGTTTAATATAAACTAATATGCATTTTCTCTTTTACCTTTGAAAATATCCTTAAAGATTGGTCTCAAACAGATCAAATATTTAGTTTTGGATGAAGCTGATCGCATGTTGGATATGGGTTTTGGTCCAGAAATGAAGAAGTTAATTTCTTGCCCAGGAATGCCATCAAAGGAACAGCGCCAAACCCTTATGTTCAGTGCAACTTTTCCAGAGGAAATTCAAAGGTTAAGTTTTTTTCTTAAAAATAATTTGGTTATATACATACTTGTATCAAAGTGGAAGCAATGTGAATATCCTATTTTTAGAGATTTGTCTTTAAGATTTTAATATAGGTAGTTTAAAAAGTAGATGTATTTCTAAAATGTTTACCACATTTTCCATTGTTTCTTACCTTTATTCCTGGCTTTATGTTAACATCACATTTTATTTAAGAAGTGTGTGTGTGTGTGTGTGTGTGTGTGTGTGTGTGTGTGTGTTGCATAGAATGCAGCTAGGGTTTAATAAGTGCTTACTAAATGAAGTTATTTTTATTATTATGCCTTCTTTTCAAACCTTAATGTATAGGATTTGGGAGAACTGAGGCTTTGGTAGAAAATTCATATACCAATTATTGGCAGATATTTGAAGATCATGTTATATACCATGTGGTCTAGTGAATTCAGAGATTAGGGTGACACATCCCTACTGGAATGGTGACTCTTTTTCCTGCCAGCCCCTTGTCTCAAGGAGCCAGAAGTGCCCATGCAACAACAGAAGCTTATACAGATGGTCCTGTGGTTCAACGTATGATTTTATGATTTTTCAACTTTGTAATGGTTTATCGTAGGTATTAATTACATTTTTGACTTAAGATATTTTGGACTTACAATAGGTTTATCAGGATGTTAACCCTGTTGTAAGTGGGGAACTACCTGTAATTCAGCAGGACTCTTGCTATTTTCTCTAGTGGAACTGTTTTCTCTTTGGGAACCAAGACCTCAAAACCTATAGAACGTAAAGTTGGTGGACAAGAAGGGATGGGAAGCATAGATTTCCCAAGTGGGTCATTGAGAGTGATGGTAGGTGGGCCTGTATTGCTTGCTTTCCTGGATTCCCAGACTCATGCACCATATATGGATATTTGATTTGAAGAATTACTGTGTTGTGTTGGGTAATGCCCTATCTTCATAAAGAGTTGCCTCCAAACTGGCCCTTGAACTTTTTTTTCTGCAGACAGTTCCAGTGTTCTCTCAGGTTGGCAGTTTCTGAGTGATGCGGTATATATTATCTGTGAATCCTATGGTTATGGGCCTGTCCCAATGCCTCTTTTGCTTTAAAGTTGGTCCCCTGGTTTGATAGAATGTTACATGGGATCCTGTGCTAGTATATCAAACATTCCCAAGCCCTTGAATAGTGGTGCTGGCTATTGATCTATTTGTTATATGGTAAATCTTTGTGTAAAGTTAGGAAGAGTTCTTTATTGAAGGAAAATAGAACTCATAAGACAGCATTAGGTCAATTGGCAGGATATTTTTCTTTCTTAGTGATACACAAAACAATCATTTCTTAACAGTTGAATAGTATTTCCTTTCCTTTCCTTTCTCCTTTGCTTTCTCCTTTGCTTTCTCCTTTGCTTTCTCCTTTGCTTTCTCCTTTGCTTTCTCCTTTGCTTTCTCCTTTCCTTTTTCCTTTCCTTTCTTTCTTTTTTTTTTTTTTTCATTTGAGACGAAGTCTTGCTCAGTTGCCCAGGCTGGAGTGAAATGGTGCAGTCTCGGCTCACTGAAACCTCCATCTCCTGGGTTCAAGCGATTCTCCTGCCTCAGCCACCCGAGTAGCTGGGATTACAGGCGCCTGCCACCATGCCTGGTTAATTTTTTTTTTTTTTTTTTTTTTTTTGTATTTTTAGTAGAGATGGAGTTTCACCATGTTGGCCAGGCTGGTCTCGGAATCCTGACCTCAGGTGATCTGCCCGTCTCGGCCTCCCAAAGTGCTGGGATTAACAGGCATGAGCCACCGCACCCTGCCCTGGATAGTATTTTCAATTGGAGATGGGGTATTTGCATTCCCACCATTTTCTTTGGTAACTATCTAATTAGCAGCCTGACTCTTTTTAGATTTACCCTGAAATGGGAAAGTATTTGTATGTTGACCACCCAAAATGGCAAACGTGTACTACTGTCAGTAATACTTGTTGAGGATAATACTTGTTGAGGATCTTTTGTGAATCATATTTGATTATAAGCTTTGGGGATATATGTTAAACAAAATAAGCTCCTATCTGACCTTGGGTTGTTTACATTCTTTGCTTCCTGACTCTTCCTCAATTGCTTCATTGTCTACTCTTAAATGTTACCAGTTGCCCATCATTCTGTGCAGTCCTTTTCTCATTCTGCATATTCCCTGAGTTATGGTATATCCGTTCCCTTGGCTTCTAGTTATACCTGTAACTCTGCCATGGCTTCTAGTTATACCTGTAACTCTCCCAGATTTCTTCCCTGTATTCCTAATCTCTCTCTGTAGCCCCAGACTTTTTTTTTTTTTTTTTTGGAGACAGAGTTTCGCTCTTGTTGTCCAGGCTAGAGTACAATGGCACAATCTCAGCTCACTACAACCACCGCCTCCAGGGTTCAAGTGATTCTGCCTCAGCCTCCCCAGTGGCTGGGATTATAGGCATGTACCACCACATCTGGCTAATTTTTTATTTTTAGTAGAGATGAGGTTTCTCCGTGTTGGTCAGGCTGGTCTTGAACTCCTGACCTCAGGTGATCCGCCCGCCTCGGCCTCCCAAAGTGCTGAGATTGTAAGTGTGAGCCACCACACCCGGCCCAGACTTTCAAATTTAACTTCTTGGGGTGTTTTTTCTCTCAGATGAATAACTAGTAACTCACGTTCATGTCCAAAATAGAATGCAATTTTTCTTCAGCTCCCTTTTTCCAGTTTTCTTTATTCTGGTTATTGGCATCGTGATCTTTTGAAGTCAGAAATTTTTGAATCGTGGTGATTCTTCTCTCACAGTCTTTTAACTCCGCTTTTAAAAATACTCAACTTGGGCCAGGCGCAGTAGCTCATTCCTATAATCCCAGCACTTTGGGGAGGCTAAGGTGGGAGGAGCATTGGAGCCTAGAAGTTCAGGCCCAGCCTGGGCAACATAGTGAGACCCTGTCTATGTAAAAAAAAATTAATTAGCTGGGTGTGGTGACATGCACCGGTAGGTTCAGCTACTCAGGAGGCTAAAGTGGGAGGATGTCTTGAGCCCGGGAAGTTGAGGCTGCAGTGACCCATGGTTGTGCCACTATACTCTGGCCTGGGCAACAGAGTAAGACCCTGTCTCAGTACAACGTGGCAGTGATATTAGGGTTCTCCAGAAGGACAGAACCAATAATATATATATATAGATATAAAAGGAAGTTTATTAGGGAAAATTGGCTCACACAATCACAAGGTAAAGTCCCATGATAGGCTCTCTGCAAGCTGCAGAAGAGAGAAACCAGCAGTGGCTTAGTCCAAGTCTGAAAGCCTCAAAACCAAGGAAGCTGATAGATCCCCCAAGAAGCCGCTGGTGCAAGTCCCAGAGTTCGAAGTCTGAAGAACCTGGAGTATGATGTCCAAGGGCAAGAGGAGCAGAAGCAAGCATCCAGCATGGGAAGAAGAAAGAGAGCCGGAAGACTCAGCAAGCAAAGTTACCCCACCTTCTTCTGCCTACGTCGTTGTAACTGCGCCGGTAGCCAACTGGGTGGTGTCCACCCACATTTAGGGTGGGCTTTCTTCTCCCAGTCTACCAACTGAAATGTCAGTCTCCTCTGGTAGCACCCTCAGAGACACATCCAGAAACAGTTTTTCACTGACCATCTAGGCATCCCTCAATCCAGTCAAGTTGACACCAAGTATTAACCATTATAGCAGTAATCTCTAAAATATTTCATATCTGTTAGCTTCTTCTCTATTTCCCACCTTAATTTAGGTCCTTATCAGTTTTGCCCTACTCACTGGAAGTGGCTTTTTAACCTGTCTCCCTGCTTCTAGTGTCACTTCTGCATTAGTGGCAATGCCAAAATAAAGTCTGATTCTTTTAGACATTTATTTAAAATAAACCTTCCCATATCTTTCCATCTTCATAGACTGATTTTTAAACTCTTTAACACATGACAATCTCAGGCTTACCTGCTACTTTCTTACCTGGAGTCGTGTGTTTCTAGTCTACTAGAGCTATTTCCTCTTGGCTGAGAAAGCTGAATTTTACTTTTCTCATTATTTGTGCTTGTTTCTTCTTTCCTTCTGCATAGAATGCCTTTCCCCAATCGTTAGTGTTCCACATTCTTGCCTGCTGCTTCCCTAGATGAAGCTTCAAACCTGAAGACCTTTTTTTTTTTTTTTTTTTTTTTTCGAGATACGGTCTCACTCTTGTTGCTCAGGCTGGAGTTCAGAGGCACAATCATGGTTCACTGCCACCTCGACCTCCCTGACTGAAGCCATCCTAGGCCCACCTCAGCCTTCTGGGTAGCTGGGACAACAGGTGTGCGCATACGTACCTGGCTAATTTTTTATTTTTTGTAGATTTGGGGTTTCACCATGTTGGCCAGAATGGTCTCAAACTCCTGGACTCAAGTGATCCACACGCCTTGGCCTTCCAAAGTGCTAGGATTATAGGCATGAGCCACTGTGCCCCGCCTCAAACTTGAGGCTTTTTCTAAATCATTTCATCCATTTCCTGCGAGTGTATCTTGTGAAAGAAACTATTTAAGTCACTTTGTACATTTCTTGGAACATAGTGTTCAGTAAACATTATTCTAACACTAAAATTGTAAGTTTTTAAATATATCTTTCCTACTTGATGTGATGACCTCATAGGCTAATGTTCATCTTTCTACTCCCAGTACCTTGTACACATGACACAAAACACTCTGTAGTTTTAGTGAATGAAAAGAATGATGGAGAATTTCAGATGATTTTAACTTTTCTGCCTGGGTGAGAGAGTGACTCTAAAAGAAGGCAAAAAAAAACCTTTGCTTTTATGATAAGAGATGAAGTAAGGAGAAAGAAGAAGCAGTGATTTATTAAGATTCTGGATATGCTGAATTTGAGCTGTTTTCATGAAGGAGCCAGCTGGTAAATAAGGGACTGCTACATAGGAGGGAGAAGCATTGAAGAGAGATTTGAACCTCCCCATTTATCCCTAAAAACTCATCTTTCTCATTAGCAACTTTGTCCACTCCCCCATGTTTCTATGTGATCTAAAGCAAGACTTCTCAGTTGCATGCTGATAGTGAGTTAACTATGTGTCAAGATATTGATACCCTTAACCTTTGGGGCAGGCACACCTATCCTGATTCCACTGTGTCCCTGGGCCTTTCATCCTGTCTCACTTGTTTTGCCCAATTGTGCCTTGCAAATACTACTTTCTATGTGTGTCATGACATAGAGAGCACTGACCTAAGATCTGGTTTGCTTGAAATCATTCATTTGAAGTAGAGTAATTTAATAGTTAATATTTTCAGAAAACAACTAATAATAGCATACATAAAAACAATGAGTGGAGAACAGAATTTGTGCCTTAGGCTTACATTTCAGTTTTTACTAAAAAATAATTCCTGCTTATTGCAGTTTATTTGTTTTAGTTCATGCTTTTTTTAAGTGTTATACACATATTTTATATAGTTTTGCGTGGATAGCAAATCCACTTGTAATTACCATATACATACTGTGACAAACTTTTTCTCTAGTAGTTACGTATTTTGCAAAATCCTAATATTTTATACTGATCTTTCAAAATAGTACTTGGGTGATATAAGTAACCAACCATCTTATAGCTGTCGTAATCTGCTGTCTGATTAATATTGAGATAACACCTACAGGAATTCAGTGGACATTATGGATACTAATGGAGAAGAGGATAAGTTAAAGAATAATCTTTTGTTTTTCAAGGTTGGCTGCAGAGTTTTTAAAGTCGAATTATCTGTTTGTTGCTGTTGGACAAGTGGGTGGAGCATGTAGAGATGTTCAGCAGACCGTTCTCCAAGTTGGCCAGTTCTCAAAAAGAGAAAAACTTGTTGAAATTCTACGAAACATAGGTATCTCATGTTGATACATTTTTTGTCATGGTTTTTTTTAATGAGTAATTTTAAAAAATCACTAAAGAATTGTTTGGTCTGACTTTTAATAAGTTTGTTTGAATTCCCTCTCCCTCTAAAGCTCTTTTATAAAAAATTTGATGATTCAGTTTTCTGGGTAAACTATATAAAAATACAGGCCTTTCTCCACCATTAAGTTTGAAAATAGGAAGGATTTGAGACTGCGTTTTAACTATTCCACCAGAAGTATATCTATTTTTTGTTTTAGGAAACTAGAAAGGCTTAGTAGTGACACATGTTTACATCACACTATTACTCCATCAAAAGCAGATTGTTTTTCTGTTTCTGGTTCCTAGTTCTTGCTTCCTAAGGCTTCCCAAATTCATAGATTTGAATAACTTTTTAGCTAAAAGGGGCTTAAGATCTAGTTGTCTTCCTTCGCAATATCTGTGGGAAATTTTTTTTCTCCTCTACTCCCCCAATCAATTTTTATTTTTATTTTATTATTTTTTTAGAGACATGGTCTCACTTTGTTGCCTGGCCTGAAATAATTGTGTAGTCATAGTTCACGGCAGCCTCAAACTCCTGGCCTCAAGCAATCCTCCCACCTCAGCTTCCCAAGTAGCTAGGACCATAGGCATGCACCACCATGCCTGGCTAATTCTTTATTATTTTTTTGTAGAGATAGAGGTCTCACTGTTGACCAGGCTGGTCTTGAACTGTTGGCCTCGATCCTCCTACCTTGTCCTCCCAAAGTGCTGAGGTTACAGCCATGAGCCACTGTACTCACCCCAATTTTACTTTTTATTATTTTTATTTTTTTGAGGCGGAGCCTTCCTTTATTGCCAGGGCTGGAGTGCAGTAGCATGACCACGGCTCATTGCAGCCTCAAGCTCCCAGGCTTAAGCAGTTCTCCCACGTCAGTCTCCTGAGTAGCTGAGACTACAAGCATGCACCACTATGCCCAGCCAGTTTTTTAGTTTTTGTAGACATGGGGTTTTTACCATGTTACCCAGGCTGGTTTTGAACTCCTGGGCTCAAGTGATCCACTCACACTGGCCTTCCAAAGTGCTGGAATTACAGGCGTAAGCTGCCATTCCTGGCCCAATTTTTATTTTTGAAGTCTTGTTTTTTTAGTTTGGTTGTTTAAGATAGCCTTATTTTGAGACTGGAAACAAAAATTTTAAATATGTTCATTTTAATACCTTCTGATTACCTCACAGGCTAGATCTACTTATATGTTATACTTTCCCCATCCACACCCTCCATTTTAGTACTTGCGTTTCAGCTTGAATGTCAGTGTTGAGACAGAGGAGTGTGAAGGTGGCTCATCTTTTAATTTCCAATAATGAGCAAGAAGAAAAAATGGAAAGGTGACTTTAAAAGCACTTACAGGCTTCTAGTCTTTAGTTTGTGCTGAGTTTTATAAAAACTTTTAAAAACCAAATACTCATCTTAAGTTTGAGAAATTTTATTGGTTGGCTTCATCAAGTGTTTCATAATATACACTGATAGCATATAAAAATAATAATAGCTATGGGCCACATACCATTCTAATTATTGTACATGTGTTAGCTCATTTAATTCCCAAAACAACCTTATGAAGTAGATTTTGTCATTATCCCCATTTTAGGGATGAAGAAACAAATATAGAGAGGTCAAGTAACTAGCCCACCATAAGTCGATGCTGCTAATGCAGAAGAGATGAGCACTACATGGTTTGCTGAAGTTAGAATGTATTTCTAATATAGGCACCTTAAGATTTTTTTTTTTTTTTTCCTGAGATGGAGTCTCGCTCTGTCGCCCAGGCTGGAGTGCAGTAGCATGATCTCAGCTCACTGCAACCTCCGCCTCCCAGGTTCAAGCGATTCTCCTGCCTCAGCCTCCCGAGTAGCTGGGACTAGAGAGGCACCCACCACCACGCCCGGCTAATTTTTTTGTATTTTTAGTAGAGATAAGGTTTCACCGTGTTAGCCAGGATGGTCTTGATCTCCTGACCTCATGATCTGCCCACCTCGGCCTTCCAGAGTGCTGGGATTACAGGCATGAGCCACTGCGCCCGGCCAAGATTTTTTAATATATGAGTTTGTGGGATAAAGTTTATTTTGCAAATAATCCAAAAGGAGAGTTTTTCAGAAGTACTGGTTTGCCCTTGAGAAAAGATCAATGTATTATATATGAGCACTATTGATATACTTCTGTATTATTTAAGCTGTGAAATATTTTTTTGGTTTAGTGTTCATAGTTGATAACTTTTTAACTTTGCATGTAATATCCATCCAGTATATCCTCAAATTATACAGATTTTTGTTCATAATATTTATCTCTTTTTCTACTCTTTCACTTAATTATGCTATTTTTTTCCTTTTTCCTTTAAATATATAGGTTTATTTTAGAGTAGTATAGCCAAACTGCCTTTTTCATAATTTTAAGTCAACATGGATCAAAGAATTTATTGAGCTCTTTAGTTACCAAAGGAACCAGTAAGATGTTACAGCTAGTCAAAAGGAGAATTCAAAAAATACATGTATGTTTAGGCCAAGCTTGTCCAACCCACAGCCCACAGGCCATATGCAGCCCAGGATAGCTTTGAATGTGGTTCAATGCAAATTCATAACCTTTCTTAAAACATGATGAGTTTTTTTGTTTGTTTGTTTGTTTGTTTGTTTTGTTGTTTTTTTAGCTCATCAGCTATCAGTAGTGTTAGCATATTTTATGTGTGACCCAAGACAATTCTCCTAATGTGGCCCAGGGAAGCCAAAAGATTGGACACCCCTGGTTTAGGCAATTAGGAATGCTAAAATTAACTTAGAGATAGATGTAAAACTGGTCATTATTCAAATGCAATAATCAATTACATTTCAGGGGAAAACTTTATTTGCATTTTTACTGAGAATCATTGGCATTGCTGTCAATTGCAACAGTTACGAAAAAGACTATAGAAGGCACAAAGAGTGTGCTAGACAGTGATCTTTTTTGCTTACTTCAAATTCTTCCATAATGTTTTCTGACAGCCTATATCTACCTCATGACCATAATAATCTCAGAGAGAGTCTTGTTGACAAGAAGTTTGGTCTTATGTTTGGCTTGCTTATTGGCATGGGTGCAGCAAGATTGTTCATTAACAATAAATAGGCCTCCTTCAGTTTGTTTTGCAAATCTAGAGCCGTACAGTATTGACTTTTACTAAAGTCACAAAATTAACTTTTGTCTGGAAGTTTTCATAAGGAATGTCAGATTGAACTTTAAAAATCCTTGATTATTTGCTATCTAAGGGATAGGAAACTAAGTCTCAGAAACTCTCTCTACTAGGTTTCACCTGCAGTAGGTATACATTGGAGTGAATCTCACTCTACTAAAGGTCCCCCATATTTCCTGTGGTTCATGTCCTGTCAGGAAGTGTATGGCTTTCCTTAAAATCTCCAAGACTGGGCCGTGTAAGACAAGCACCAGGCCAGCTTATATGAGAGGTCTTCGTAGGCACTGATTCCATAGGGAAAGCCAACCTTTATTCCTTAAAAAAAGTATCTGGTTGTACCTACTATGCCGTTTTCAAATATGAAATCCAGGTGAGATGTCAGTTGCACAGGTAACTTGTCCACTTATATCTTGGTTAAAGGAGGCAGACAGATTCTTATTTAACTGTTGCAGATAACTACCATGAAAAGTAAGGAGACTTAGTTAAGAAATCTGAATTTGGGTTGGGATGGGGTGTCAGTGAGATGCAAGGTCAGATACGATTTTAGAATGTTTGATTTTAGTTTACAAAAGCAGTCTACTAAAATGTGTAGATGACAGCTAGCTTAAGAGGACAAAAAGCTTCTTCATATATCCAGAAAATAGAATATTAAAATAATATTAACAGTATTGCCAACACATGACCACAGAGAGATTTTCTCCATCAGCTCATTCAGTCCTTATATAATTCTTACTTCATTGTATATGTTAGGGATCAGCTTGCATGATTCTGTCTGTTTCTAGAAGGACTAGTCCTGGAAATCTCACTCAGTCCAGTGATAGGGTCTAAAAGTTGTCAAAGCAGTCAACTTTAGAACCTTCTACCCAAGACTGTTCTTTGAAGTATTAATAGTTCTTCACAAGGCTTGGAGTCTCTCCTTTAGGACATAGACTCTGATCTATATAGCTTACAGCGCAGCCTTTGGGCAAGCATCTAAAGAAGACAAAAGCTGTCTGAAGATGACAGATTTAATGATCATGGTAAATTTGTTACCGGTAATTGTTAAATATCAAGGGTCTGAGGAGGGTTCATAATAAGAATAATGCTACTGATAAAATTTTTTCTATGACATGCAAAATAAAGGTAATAAAGCCATTCAAAAAAATACTAGGCAAAACATCTGATTAAGCCTATTTTCAAAGAAGAAACCTATTTATGAAGGCCGGGCGCGGTGGCTCAAGCCTGTAATCCCAGCACTTTGGGAGGCCGAGACGGGCGGATCACGAGGTCAGGAGATCGAGACCATCCTGGCTAACACGGTGAAACCCCGTCTCTACTAAAAAAATACAAAAAACTAGCCGGGCGCAGTGGCGGGCGCCTGTAGTCCCAACTACTCGGGAGGCTGAGGCAGGAGAATGGCGTGAACCCGGGAGGCGGAGCGTGCAGTGAGCTGAGATCCGGCCACTGCACTCCAGCCTGGGCGGCAGAGCGAGACTCCGTCTCAAAAAAAAAAAAAAAAAAAAAAAAGAAACCTATTTATGAAAATGGGCAGATGTAATTTTTCATATCAAGAATATAAAGTAAATAGACCTAGTAGTATAATTATGAAAATTGTTTTTACCTCACAGACCTCTTTAGAGGATCTTGGAGACTCTGGGAAAGACTTACTTTGTCATGAAGTGTCAATTTGTTCCAGAACATTGAAAAAGCACAATGAAAGACAAAATGGGAACTGAGTTCACCTGTAGATGTAGAAATAGGGTCCAGACATTTATATTTTTACAGAATGCCATGTGTAAGTCTGATGTACATCCCTAGTGAAGAACCACTGGAGAAGATGCTAGATTCAAGTTAGGAAAGAAGTAAGGTTATAGACGTTTTAAAAAGTGAAATTATAATGGGCAGCGCTGTACTGTTGGCATCAGGCAGCGTACCTTCAGGACTTTAATAAAGATAGGGAAACTTCATAGAGTTACTTTATAGAATTTTGAACAGTGTTTCTCCTGAGGGTAAAAACATACTTTGGATGGTGAGGGAATTTACAAATCATGAGGGACTCCCATAAAGCATACGTTAAAAAAAAAAAAAAAATACAGGCCGAATATCCCTTATCCAAAATGGTTGAGACCAGAAGTGTTTCAGATTTTTTTTTTTTTTTTTTTTTTTTTTGGAGATGGAGTTTCACTCTTGTTTCTCAGGTTAGAGTGCGACTGCGTTATCTTGGCTCACAGCAACCTCCACCTCCTGGGTTGAAGCGATTCTCCTGCTTCAGCTTCCTGAGTAGCTGGGATTTCAGGCACCTGCCATCACGCCCAGCTAATTTTTGTATTTTTAGTAGAGATCGGGTTTCACCACGTTGGCTAGGCTGATCTCGAACTCCTGACCTCAGGTGATCCACCTGCCTTGGCCTCTCAAAGTGCTGGAATTACAGGTGTGAGCCACCACATCTGGCCATGTTTCAGATTTCTTTTTTTAATTAACTTTTGGAATATTTGCAGTATGTTTGTCACTTGATCATCCCTAATCCAAAACTCTGAAATGCTCCAGTGAGCGTTTCCTTTGAGCATCATGTCAGTACTCAAAAAATTTGGGATTTTGGATTTTCAAGTTAGGAATGCTGAACCTGTATTAATATGTATTAATATTTTACGTATTCTCTTTAATCTTGGAAAAGTGTAGTCTTTTCTGGTTTGACAACTCTTACCATACAACTCTTAAATAGTAATACATTTAAAAAATAGTAATTTCTAGAATCCCTTGTGTTATAAGGTGAAATAATAAACCTTTGTGCTTTTCTTGGGGCTCTCTCTGAGAAATCTCAAAAGTTTTCTAGGTGAATTTCTTCTTCTAAATTTATAATTTGATCTTAAAAAGACAGAAGGAGTTGTCAGAGGAGAGTTGAATATTTGTAGGATTCGTGGGTATGAGAGAAACTATTTGGTTATCAATTTAATTGAAGTGACAATAAAACATTTAGAAGTGAACATAGAAATTAACATGGTTGTAAATAACCACAGCTGTTTCATAAATAGGGAACCTTCTCTCTTTAGTCTTTTTTTCTTCTTTTTTTCCCCCTCTTTAGTCTTTTTTTTTTTTTTTGAAACAATCAGACCTAATAAAGTAAACAGAATCTCTGCGATCTAGGCTGATTACAAGGAGGGTAAAGAATAACTTTTTATCCAGTGTAATGGCTCTGAGGAAAAAAAAACTCCTCATATTATAAGTGAAAGCATTAAACAGTAAATCAAGAAAGTAATTCCATCAAAACTGAGTGACCTTTGCTAAAATGTTAACACCTTTTATAGCTTATTTTGACCCAAGTGTTGTAAATCAAAGCAGATAAAATTCAGTTTCCAAGTTTTATCTTTCATTATGCTTTTTCAATGTTCTGGAACAAACTGACATTTTAGGACAAAATGTGTCTCCCCCAGATTCTCTAAGATCCTCTAATGGGGTCTGCAAGGTAAAAATAATTTTCATAATTATTCTAAGAATTATTTTAATATGCAAATATTGTTCAAATAATTATTTAAAGGTTATCTAGGCGTTAATTTTTAATATGGTAAATATCAAAACACACACAGAAAACTCCAGGATTGTCAATGTTTTGTGAGTTTAAAGGTGACAGAGACCAAAATGTTTGAAAGCCACTAAACTACTTTTTTTCCTTGAAACGAAAGCAATTACAGTTTTTATTTCTGTCACTGTTATTCCTGGCGTAGTTGCAACCACTTATGTTAATTACATCTTTTAATTATAGTAACTTCTATTTCATAAAGGAAATTGGGAGCAGGGAGATGGGAAACTGGGAGATGTCATACACAAGCATTGTCTACTGTTTTCAGTTACCTGAAGATTTTGGAAATTACCTTCAAGATGATATTTTTCAAAACATAAATACTATTGAATAAATGACTAAATTTAGTTGAACACAGATTTCCATTTTCATACTCTTAAACATCATGGAGGAATAATACTAGCTTATTTTGCTGGTAAACCTCTATACATTAGGAAAAACAAACCCAAGTAAAATAAGTGTGTTAAATTTAACACTGATAATGGGGAAACGATTTTTTTTTTTCTTTTTAAAGCAAAGGTGTTAGTCTCATTTACCAAAGATTTCACTTAATTATGTGAACTTGGATTCTTAAAATGTTTCTGATACTTGTAATAAGTTTTTTCAAAAGTTTAATATAGTTTATATTTTTCAAAAGTTTAGAGCATTACAAGTTCAATTTCTTTACTTTCTGATATTTTAGGAATATTTACCTCGATAACATTTCATCTTTATAAACAAATTTGAATAGACTTCCTTTAAGAGACTTTGTAATTTAATGTGTTAATACTTCTATAGGGGCTGGGCGCAGTGGCTCACGCCTGTAATCCCAGCACTTTGAGAGGCTGAGGTGGGCGGATCACAAGGTCAGGAGACTGAGAGAGACCATCCTGGCTAACACGGTGAAACCTGTCTCTACTAAAAATACAAAAAAAATAAGCCGGGCGTGGTGGTGAGCGCCTGTAGTCCCAGCTACTCGGGAGGCTGAGGCAGGAGAATGGCGTGAATCCAGGAGGCAGAGCTTGTAGTGAGCCAAGATTGCGCCACTGCACTCCAGCCTGGGCGACAGAGCGAGACTCCATCTCAAAAAAAAAAAAAAAAAAAAAAACTTCTGTAGGATATTCACAACTGATTTCACATAATGATAAAACCCTTTCTGAATTACAGGCACATAGATAACTTATAGCCTCAGTTCCACCACGTCAGCCACATATCAGGAGTGAACACAGAAATACAAAAATTTATGATCAAATAACTAAAGCCAGAATTATTTATATTCTTAGTTGATTTTGACTCACAGGGCAAATACACACAGAAATAGACCAACAAAATTGATTCTCTATCATTTTTCACCCAACAGAGATCATCAGATAGTCTTATAAAGCTAAATTTGCAGTCATTGCTGCCACTAATGGGAAATAGCTCATTGTCTGACCTAGAACAAATACAAAATTAGTAGGGAAAAACTAGAGAAATAGAATCAGCAGAGTTAAATTTTTATTGCTACTTGCAGTTCACACTGGGAACCAAGGAAAGACAAGACCAGGGCTTGAGCTGCTCAGCAGTGCTATGTATGTGGCTCTGTCAGATGAATCCGTTTTAGCCTTGGGCGTCTTGTTGGATGACCTCTGGAACTGTTGAAACATAATTTTTAATAAAACATAAAATCATCATTCTGAAATAAATGTAAAAGGACCACGATTCAAAGATTTAACTCATTGTTATGGGAACCAGTTAGCATTTTGATTTTGCTATTAAATTATAATCTAATTTACTATTAGATGATTTTGGTCATCTAATAGATATCTAAAGCTTAAATATCATCTCTAAATGATTTTTTCCTGTAGTCTTCCTATATCAATTAATGTTAGTTCCATTTTTCCAGTTGCTCAAACAGAAAATCTTGGAGTCACTCTTGATTTCTTCCTCAAACTATACGTCTCATCTGTTAGCAAAATCCTCTTGTGCCATCAAATTATATGTAGAATCCTTTAAATCCTCAGTTAAAGATCAGATCATGTTACTTCTCTGCTCGAAACCCCATGTTTTCCCTTCTTAGAGTAAAAACGTTCTTTCAGTAGCCATCAAGGCCCTTTATGATATGGCCTCCATTACCTCTCTGACTTTATCTCCTATTGCTCTCCCTACTCTAGCCACACTTGGCCCATTACTCTTCCTCATATATACCAGGTAGACTTCTGCCTCATGGCCTTTGTACTTGCTGTTCCCTCTGCCCAGGATGTAGAGGCCACATTAGGATCTCTTTTCTGTTTGATGAGTATAAGAACACCCATTTCTCAGAGGCTTAGACTTGTCTTTCCCTCTTCCTTAAGCTCTTTTCCTAGATACCTGCACAGTTCACTATCTTTATTAAATCTTTACTAAGATACCATCTAATTGGGATATCTAAAGTAGGCCTGTCTAATAAGCCTATCTTAAAGTATCTAAAGTAATCATCTCTGGACCTTTTATCTTACTGATTTTTTCCTTTTTAGTACTAAATGCGTAATATGTATTTGCCTCCCCATAGTGAAAGCAGGGGCTTTTATTTCTGTATATCCAACAGAAACATTGACAGGCATTTGGTAGGCACTCAATATTTGCTGAATAAATGATGTGAGCTGACAGAGAAATGGGGAGAGTGATTATGAACACTAATACATTTGTATATGCTTTAAAGCTATAAATTATCTTTCTTCTCTAACATTTTATAGGGAAATTCCCTGTGTGGGAAAATATCTGGCCCATGCTTGAATTTCTACTGGTTAAATATTTTAAGAAACAAATATTCCTTAACAAGTTAAGACCCTGG
Organism: Macaca mulatta; assembly: GCF_049350105.2. NCBI lineage: Eukaryota > Metazoa > Chordata > Mammalia > Primates > Cercopithecidae > Macaca > Macaca mulatta. Next base: position 63,614,701 of record NC_133411.1, read on the forward strand.
GATAAGGCTGTCATTTAATTTTTTAATCTGTAAAATATTTTGGGAATGAAGGGATTTGAATTAGAGATAATGTTTGGAACACTGATTATATAGAATTAAGCAGCCCCAGGTCAGATGCCACTATTGTAAACACCTCGGGCAATCACGGGAGAATGACAGATTGGATTATCTTGAGAGGTAGAGAGCAAAAATCATTTATAGAGTGAGGGAAATGGAGGGGAGGAAAGGACTAAGATGATTTTATACTACTAAGAGTTGGCAGGCAGATATGACTTACCTTTCCCTAAGGTTCTACTTCTTGTGTTGGCCTGGGAGGAGGAAGGACGAGCTAATTTTTTAAATCCCTAAACTAGCAAAACAGTCCTTGTGTCTTTGACATCCATTCTAGAATTAGAGTCCCTCTCATGTACCAGGTCCGGCTGTGGTGCTGGTAATAAATACAGTGGCGGACAAAGTTTCCTGTTCAAGCACTGCCTCCTACCCCTGCTTTATTTTTCATTTCCTGATTTTGAAGTTTGACTATTAATAATTTCATTTGTCTTGTAGGGGATGAAAGAACTATGGTCTTTGTTGAAACTAAGAAAAAAGCAGATTTTATTGCAACTTTTCTTTGTCAAGAAAAAATATCAACTACAAGTATTCATGGGTGAGTAGATGAATATAATTTCTTATTGGGGAATGACTTCTATTTGGTATTTAAGAAACATCAGTTTATATAACTAATATGATACAATCCTAGGATTGGGATTCAGAATTCTCTCAGATCTAAACTGTTATTGTCCTTTATATGAGGAAAGGGGTAATACCCAGGAGTACTAAACTAGTATTTTTCGTCTTCATTCTTAGTTTTTAGAACTAAGCGGTTGTGGTGGGTAAGATAAAGGTCTGCCTTAGATAGCCTCAACATAAGAAGTGGAAACTTCTCAAGAGATCTCACTTAAGGATCTCTGGCCCCATATCAAGTTTTTCCTTTGCTAAATGTAATCTTTCTTAGGCCTTTTTAAAATTGGAGTGCTTTAAAATGTCATATTAATACAGTTTTGTTGGCACTTTATTAGTAGATCCTAAAATACTGCATAGTATATGGTATTCTGAAATTATACTTTAAAAATATATTTTTAAGCAAGCCTTCTAATCAAGTAGTTGTATATTTTATGTTAAGGCTATAAAGCATAGAGATTATAATAGGATTTGATTTTTGTCAGACTTGAGTTTGTATTCTGTCTCTACATATTAGTTGTTACTTTACCTCATTTGCAAATGGAGATAATTTTTGCAACTCAAAGTATTATTGTGAGGATTAAATAAAATGGTAGCTTGGAAGGAATTAGTATACTACTTGGTATATAAGAAGTGAACATTAATGTTAAATGCTGCTATTCTTTTTTTTTTTTTTTTTTTTTTTTTTTTTTTTGAGATGGAGTCTCGCGCAGTTGCCCAGGCTGGAGTGCAATGGCACGATCTCGGCTCACTGTAACCTCTGCCCCTCCAGGTTCAAGTGATTCTCCTGCCTCAGCCTCCCGAGTAGCTGGGATTACAGGTGCATGCCACCACGCCCAGCTAATTTTTTGTATCTTTAATAGAGATGGGGTTTCACCATGTTGGCCAGGCTGGTCTAGATCTCCTGACCTTGTGATCTACCTGCTTCAGCCTCCCAAAGTGCTGGGATTACAGGTGTGAGCCACCATGCCCAGCCAAATGCTGCTATTCTTACTATTATTAAAAAGAAATTTGTATGTTGAACTTTAATGATTCACTTTAATGATTTTTAAGAGTGGTTCTAATAACATGCTTTCTTTTCTTTCAAGTGATCGGGAACAGAGAGAGCGGGAGCAAGCTCTTGGAGATTTTCGCTGTGGGAAGTGCCCAGTTCTTGTTGCTACTTCAGTAGCTGCCAGAGGGCTGGATATTGAAAATGTGCAACATGTTATCAATTTTGATCTTCCTTCTACCATTGATGAATATGTTCATCGAATTGGGCGTACTGGTCGTTGTGGGAATACTGGCAGAGCTATTTCCTTTTTTGATCTTGAATCGGATAACCACTTAGCACAGCCTCTAGTAAAAGTATTGACAGATGTAAGTTAAACTTCTAAAATGGAATGGCATTTTATGCCATTCAACTTCGTTGTTGAAAGTAGACATTTTATGCATATATATATAACAAGTAAACTTTTCCAATCTTTAAGACTTTATGTTGCATATGAAGTCAATTTTTTTTAAAGGCTCAACAGGATGTTCCTGCATGGTTGGAAGAAATTGCCTTTAGTACATACATTCCTGGCTTCAGCGGTAGTACGAGAGGAAACGTGTTTGCATCAGTTGATACTAGAAAGGTTAGTAGAAGGGAAGAATTCAGAACTTATCTTCTGTTACTCTTTGTAAATGTTGTGCTTAATATTGTGATGTAACTATAATATTTAATAATCAAGCCTGGAAGGTAGCTACTTTATTATTTCATTAACATTTTATGTATATACATATTTTTGGTTTTAAAGGTCAGGAATTAACCTTGAGATTTATGCCTAAACAGTCTCCTTTCCCAGATTTTAAATTTTAATTTGGAATCTTTTAAATTTCTGATGGAATTATTTTTGAATTCTGACATTAATAATTAATATAAAATACAGGACCTATTGGGGTTACAAGCCTTTTATTTTCTCTCTTTTTTTTTTTTTTTTTTTTTGAGATAGTGTCTGGCTCTGTTGTCCAGGCTGGAGTGCAGTGGCATAATCTTGGCTCACTGCAACCTCCGCCTCCCAGGTTCAAGTAATTCTCGTGCCTCAGCCTCCAGTATATCTGGGATTAAAGGCATGTGCCACCATGCTCACCTGGGTGTGTGTGTGTGTGTTTAATAGAGACAGGATTTCACCATGTTGGCCAGGCTGGTCTCAAACTCCTGGCCTCAAGTGATCCACCTGCTTCAGCCTCCAAGTCAGGTTTTTATAGACTGAGCACCACCTTTATATAGAAACAATGAACATGCTAATTAAATATTTATGCTGATTCATTAAGTGTAGTGCATTAAGTTTTCCCCACTTGTCAAAAACTATTGACTTAAAAAATATTTTTATTGAAACATTTTGTGCAATTTAGACTTCCTGGTTTGACATGAGCCTTTTTTCAGGTGAATCAGATTTAGTGAGAATGAAGTTCTTTGTGTATTTGGGGAAGACATGATAGATACTTTGAGTCCTTGCTCTCAGTCTGAGTGATGTAACTTTAAAGCTGTCATAAAATTAAATGTTTGTTTCTTTTTTTTTTTTTTTTTAAATAATTACCAGGGCAAGAGCAGTTTGAACACAGCTGGGTTTTCTTCTTCACAAGCTCCCAACCCAGTAGATGATGAGTCATGGGATTAAAGCCAAAACATCCTTCAAGTCTGTGGTTTTGATGCAGAGAAGAAAATAGTTTTGATTTTTGAGTTTTTAACAGAAGTATAAAACTTGACATTCTCATAGCTCCTGTCCTTGTATTCTCACTCCTACACTTAAAAAAAAAATCCTTACTGACTAGTTATGTGAGATGCTAAAACTTACAACAGTGCAGTTACTGATACAAACGGTGTTAACTAGAAATATTAAAGCATTCTAAATGTCTTTCTTATTTCTGGTATCTTCTTCAGGGGGCTTAGACATGTTTAATGTTTAAATGCCAAGTCTTACTATAGTGTTTATTGATCTTATAAAACAAGTAAATAGGATATGATACACTTTTGGTTAAAAATTACTGGGTCTCATTTTTACTTGAGTCTTTAAAACAGTAGTGTGTCACTATAATGTGATAACATAATCTTTAAGAAACAGTAGAATACCTAAGCCTTTCAAAGTGATTTTGATTTTTAGATCATCAGATGTATGATGAAAATGGTTAAATGTTTGTGATGGGAGCTCTGTACTCAATGGCATAACAATGTTTGTTTTTATAATATACAATCTTTCCTTGAAATAAAGGATGAAACACTTTTCCCTTAAGTTTTCCATCAGCACTTTAAATTTTTCTTTGTTGCACATCCTAGCCCACACTCCTGTATTTTTGAAACTGTTTTTTTGTGTCTTGTGTAACCAATGCAGTGAACAAAGTCTTACATAAATTAAATATTAATTATAAAATACATTACTGTACAGATGTGGCAATGAAAATTAATCTTAGGACTCAAACCCATTTATCAACAAAAAACAATGCTGCTTACTCTTTCCATAAATTTTCGATTTGTATTTTAAGATTGATGAAAGAACCCTGTCTTTCTTCATTTTCTATTATATATCTTGAACTTGCTATGCCTAGAATAAGTTTCTTTTTTTTTTTTTTTTTTTTTGAGATGGAGTCTTGCTCTTGTTGCTAAGGCCGGAGTGCAATGGCGTGATTGTGGCTCACTGCAACCTCCGCCTCTCGGGTTCAATCAATTCTCCTGCCTCAGCCTCTCCTGAGTAGTTGGGATTACAGACACGCGCCACTGTGCCCAGCTAATTTTTAGTAGAGACAGGTTTCACTATGTTGGCCAGCCTGGTCTCGAACTCCTGACCTCGTGATCTGCCCGCCTCAGCCTCTCAAAGTGCTGGGATTACAGGCATGAGCCACCGCGCCCAGCCCAAAGTTCTTAATAAATTGTTAAATGAACGAACCCAAATATTTAAGACCCAGTGAGGTGTAGATACTGGGGCAACAAAAATGATTGGTATTGTTACCGTTCACCTAAACAATCCAAAGTGACATGTCCCTGATGTATATCTTGTTATAGGAATTTAGTTAATAAATGAGGCATCACATATGAAAAAGGAAGGCGTATCAACAGGTAGTGTGTTAGGATAACTGGGTAGATGGCTGCCTCATGCCGTATTCAAAATTAACTTCATGTGAATTATAAAATATTAAAACTAATAGTTATAAATATTAACCCTTTGAAGGGTTGACTTTAAGCTAAGGAACAGAAATCAAAAAGGAATCTGATTTGATCACTCAAGGAAGGATTAGTTGCCTACATAAAAAATAGTGAAAAATAGACAAGGAAAAATACTACTGTGACCACAGTGGTTATCAATGTTCTGTATATGTGGATATACTAATAGAAGAATGCAAAGAACATAGAAACTCAAAAAAAGAAGTTCAATTAATAAAAATACAGGACATATTTCACTTTTATTCTGTTATCTCACTTCTGGGAAAGGCTAAATGAATGAAGGTGTTGAGATTGTTATTTGTAATATCTGTGTGTCTTAATTTTCTAGTTTCATTTAGGAAGAGTATAGGCCAGTCTTGTCTCATTTTTTTCATTGCTTTTTTTTTTTTTTTGAAACAGATTGCTCCTTCTGAACTGATTGCTTTTCAGCTTTTGCTTGATTTGTCAGATTATCTAGTAGTGTTACTGAATCAAATACAAAAAAGGAAAGGAAATGTATCATACATCTACCACCATTACAGATGAACTGTAAATGTCCCTATGTTTAATTACTCTCCTCATTTGTAGGTATAGGTTTGAATCATCTCTTCAGAAGTTATCAAAGTAACATGCATAAATTAGAAAATAAAATGCCATAGAAGCATTTGTAATAGAAAACAATATACTTCTGCCCCTCCCCTTCCAAATTGCCATTCCACATCCAACAATCAACTATTAACCATTTCTGTTCACGGCCATTATATACAGGTTGAGTATCCCTTATCTGAAATGCTTGGGACCAGCAATATTTCAGATGTCAGATTTTTTTTTGATTTTGGAATATTTGCATAATATATAATGAGAGATCTTGGAGATGGGCCTCAAGCCTAAACATGAAATTCATTTGTTTCCTTATACCTCATGTACAACTTGAAGATAATTTTTGATAAGTAATTTTGTGCATGAAACAAAGTTTGTGTACCTTGAGCCATCCCAAAACTAAGGTGTCACTATCTCTGTCACCCATGTGGACAATCTGTGGCATCACATTTGGTGCTCAAGGTTTCAAGTTTAGGAGCATTTGGGATTTTGAATTTTTGGATTAGGGATGCTCAACCTGTATTTTTATCTCACCAACTTCAGACATCTGTTGACGTTGATACATAAAGATTTAACTCAAATCTCTGACTCGCCTTAGTATACTTTGTGAGATGATTTTAAAGGCACCTTTTCCTGTCCTCTCTTTGTATGTCATAACATCTGTAAACTGCACATTCACATATCCCAAGTTAACATTTGCATTTTCTGTTACCATAAAGTCTCCCTTATATCCACAGATTCTAAAATTGAAAATCTAAAGCCAGAGTTTATATAAATACTGTTCACTGGATGGGCCAATTAACAGTCTTGATTGCCTCACCTTTACTGTCTTCCTAATTTTATGACTTCTGCGTCTGCAGAGAGAATGGGAAGTGTCAGGGTCAAATGAAAACTGCTCAAAGCCATTCCACATACCAATTTGCTTTGAATTTGGATCACACACTTTTTGAGCAATTTGTTTACCCTGTTTGTAGTGTTTTTTTGTTTTTCTGGGAGACAAATCATGCCTTTTTCCTATTACCTTCCCAGGTTCAATGTTAATTTTCTTAAAAGATCCCAAAAGATATTGGTCGTCTTCAATTTTATGATGAATGGGACTTTTAATTTTTTGTGGTACTCAGGGTGCTTTGAAAATTGTCTTTTTTTTTTTCTTGGTCTCTAGGCGTGTTTTTTGTATTTGATAATTTTTTTTCCTCAAGTTTTCTCTGTTCTCTGTTTTTGGAGTTTCTATTAGATTCCAGAACTGCTGAATTCTCTATTGTATCTTTCCTGTTTTTTTAATCTTTTGTATTCTAGTATATATTTTTTACTTTCAACCCTTTAATTAGCAATTGTTTTTAATTCTCCAGAGCTCGCCCGGTCTATATATGTTTAAATGTTGCTTAATAATAGTGAATTTTCTGCTTCACTAGTACTTTTTAAATTCCTGGAATTTCACCTAAGAAATCATGTCTTATGTTGATCGTTTGTTTTTCTGCTGCTTGGTGTGAGAAATCTTAAGCCTTAATCATTTTATATGTTGTATGTACACATGCTCCTCAATTTACAATGGAGTTACATCCGGATAAACCCACTGTAAGTCAAAGATAGCAGTAAGCCAAAAATCCATTAAATACACCTAAACCTGCTGAACATCATAGCTTAGCCTGCCTTAAACGTGCTGACAACACTTAGCCTAAAGTTGGGCAAATTCATCTATACAAAGCCTATTTCATAGATGTGTTGAATATCTTATTTATTGAATACTGTACTGAAAGTGAAAATCTGGTTGTATGTGGGCACTCACCATTAACGTACACAACTGAAAGCACACTGGGCTGAAGAATGTTTGAAATATCTAAAATTGCTGGATGACAGGGATGCCATGGTGACAGGGCAATCAATTTCTCTTCTGGTGAGGCTCAAGAATAAGTACTTGGGCATCCACACAGAACGCAGTAGAGTTTGGGTGGTTTACCCTCGTGGTCTTGTGCCTGGCTAAAAGCTGCGTCTGGCTGCTGCCGCCCAGCATCATAGTCTCCATCTACCACATACCGCTAGTCTGGGAAAAGAGCAAAATTCACAGTACGATTTCTGCTGAATGCATATCCCTTTTACACCATCATAAAGTCAAAAAATCATGTAAGTTTAACCACTGTAAGGGTCCTTTTGGTATATTTAATGCAACTCAAGATCAGCTTTCATCAGATTCTGCAAGTTCTTCCATTTTTGTACTTTTCCCCTCAGCCCTTAGAATCTAGTGCCCTTTTTCTAATTATTTCAAGGTCTGCTTTCAAGAGAAGGCAGAGGTTGAGACGTCACTGATAAGGCTTAACTTTTCCTTGAATTCTTTGCATTTTAATAGGAGTGAAAGACTGTGGCCTTAGCTAAAAGGAAGCTCAAAATGTGGAATCGTAAACACCAGCTACATATGTGAGAGTTTGGGAATAATGTTGATGTAGTGGGGAAGGAATGTCAGGGGGTACCTGATTTCACACAGGATGGATAACCTACTTACTCCACTAGTCCCTGGGATCTTGGGGGTGGAGTGGATACGTCTTTTCTAATTTCATTGTTTGCACTGAGAACATTTTCCCCTACTTATTGAATAGAGACAGGGTCTTGCTGCGTTGGCCAGGCTGATCTCGAACTCCTGGCCTCCAAAAGTGCTGGATCACAGGTACATGCCACAGTGCCTGGCCTTGATAACATTTTTATTATATAGGACAGCAGCAGTGCTCAGTTTTCTCCTCGCACCTTCCCCATAGCTTCACACTTGTGCTGGTTTACGTAGTTCTCTCTCATTAGTGCCCTAACTTGGGAGCAGTCATTTTTTCATTTTGTTTGGTGTGGCCTTCATCGATTTTTTTAGTGGATTGAAAATAGTGTGGTATTTCGTTTTCTAAAGCATTTTCTAAAAACTTCGACTTGCCAGTATGTGCTTATGCTCACTGTTGGCTTTAGATTCCCCGTTCCACACCAAAGCGCGAACCTAGTACCTCCAGCATGAAACAATCCAGAAGGGAGTCGCCTATGTCCTGGGGCCCTGGCCGGGAGAACGCCGCAGGGCGGGTGGGCTGGTGGCTGGCTGTGTGCGAAGAGCCGCGTCGAAGCTGCTTCCGCCCGCGCGTCCCGAGCTCGTGGAGGCGGGCTCCCACGGGCGGCCCTGACGTGGGGGTCCTGACTGTCTCCCAGCCAGCGGCGGGAGGTTGGCCGGGTAGGATGGGGGACTGAGCTGAGAGTCACGGAGCGGTTCCTGCCCCGGGAGCCCGGGCTGGCCACACCCAGGTGAGTGGCACGGTGGGGCGCGGCGCAGCTGCGCTGGCCCCGCGGGTTTTCCTCGGGCTTTCACTTTAGAATAGCAGTTCTGATCTCTTTGGATCACATAAATTATAGAGCCAAGTTTTACATAAAATTGCAGGGGCTTTAACCTTTGACCTCCTTGAAATCCATTAACAGACCCACTCAAAGGAGCCGAGAACTGCACATTGACCCCTGCTCTAGAGACAGATGGTGCCGTGAGGGATTCCATGTCAGAAGGGGACAGGGGAACAGGGATTGGCGTGTGGAGACACTGACGCTGGACATTGAAGTGAGCCAATGAGATTTGTCCCAGTTCTTAGATCTTTACCTAAGTGATCCGTTAATTGTTTTACTCTAATTTGGGGGATGTTTATCAAATCATCAAAGTAGGTTATCTGGAATATATTTTTTTCTGTAGGAGTTGAAAGATTTCTTTTGTCTCCATCAGAGTTTTCTGGATGTAGAGTCTCATATTTCTGTGGGATTCTTTTTTCAGAAACAAAAATCTTTTCCCTCTCCTTCTGAACATAGGAACTTACTATCCCACCATCTTGGATATTTTAACTTGGTTTTAATTTTAGTTTTGGGATGAGGCTTACCATGTGGGAGATTGAAGAATTCTCAACAGAAATCAAAGCACTTTAAAATATTTTTTAAAATTATGGGTAGCAGGAGAAGCTTCTTCTATATAACAAGGTAAGGTTACTCCAACTATTTAATTAGTTGGAGTAGCTTTAACATTGGCTGTATTTGCCGACTTGTGTGGTACCTAGCGTATCAATGACCTGCTTTAGGCTTTGATTTGCTTATGTGTAAAAGGAAGACAGTAACTAGATTTTTTTCCTCCACATCTCCACATGATGAAGTCACACAGTCCATACAGTTACATAAAGTATTTTTAAGAGGCAGCCCTGTATCGGTATCACATTAAGAGGCTCGGTATCATAGCTGAATGCTGGTGCACTTGGATTTTAATGCTCAGGTCTTATTCTGGTATTACATTAACTGCTTTGTCGATTTTAGAGAGTTGATTCTTGAGAAGTCAGTGATCACTTTGCCAACTCTAGTGGTTGAATCTCTATTATGATATAATTTGCCCTTGGGATATCATACAGCAAGAGTGATATTGTTAATTGACCATCTTGGCATCTTATTATATACCTCCTCTAGCAATTGTTTCATCAAGTGTTCCATCACTGGAGATTTATTCATGATAATCCACGTATGCCAATCAGCTAAGAATACTTCCCAATGTGTTCATGCCAGTTAAATGTTGCAGTTACAAGTTCTGGCAATTTCATCTTAACATGTTTGTTCTTCAGCTGAGGTATTTTATTGGGCTAGCAGTCATCTGGGTAGGTGGAAAGCTTGGTTCCAATAATTATTTCAATTTTATAAACAGAATTACTGTTGCTATGATGCCACAAAGAAAACACTATCATTTGGAGTAGAATTTAGAAGGTATACGTGCCAAAATAAGTTCAGTTTATCATAGTGTGGATACTATAAATATGTACTGAGAATAATGCTATCACTTATTTAAATAGTAACAAACCTGTAGTTTTCTCATCTGTGTATGTAATTCACTAGGAAAATGAACTCTACTCTGGTGAAATGACTCAGATTAACCAAAGTTTGAATCCCATTACTAATTGTGTGATCTTAGGAAAGTTAATTTTTTAAATTTGAAATAAAATTTGCCTACAATAAAATGCCCAAATCTTAAGTGTACAGCTTGAATGTTTACCTATGTATGCTCCTTGTAACCATCACTTAAATCAAGATGTGAAACATTTCTATCACCCTGGACAGTTTCCTCTTGCCCCTTTACAGTCAACTTCCTGGCCCAGAGCACTATTTTGATTTTTATCACCATGAATTGGGTTTGCCTGTTCTCGAATGTCATTTACATGGAATCATAGAGTATCTGTCTTTTATATGTGGCTTCTTTTGTTCAATATAATAGCCATGAGATTCATCCATGTTGTTTTGTGTAATAGTTTCTTTTTATTGTGTCATTTGAATAACTACAAATTGTTTTTGTAGTCTCCTATTGACAGGCATTTGGATTGTTTCCAGATCAATGCCTGGATTGAACAAAGCTCCTACAAATATTTTACTACAAGTCTTTTGGTCAACACAAGGACTCATTTTTCTGGGCATATACTTAGGAGTGGAATTGCTGGAACGTAGGGTATAACTTTTTATTAGAAACAGCCAAAGAGTTTTCCAGAATGGTTGTACCATTTACTATAGCCACCAGCATTATAAGAGTGTTCTGTTTGCTCCACATCCTCACCATTACTAAGTGTTACTGCTGTTTTTAATTCTATCCATTTACTGTGGTTTTAATTTATATTTCCCTGATGATTAGTGATGTTAGGCACCTTTTCATATGCTCATTGGCAGTTTCCTTCTTTCTTCACTTGTTTACATGTCTGTCCAGTCACATAAAAGGGGAGGAGAAAAGGTGGTGAAGCGGTGTTGTTTGTCTGGGGTAATGCCTGAGATTCGTTGTCTCATGCCAAGAAAATCAAAGATGCAGCCACACAAGGAGTGGATTTAGGAGCGGAAAGTTTAATAAGCAAAAGAGAAAAGAGAATAGCTCTCTCTTTTACAGAGAGAGAGGGATGCCAGAGTGGGTCTGCTGGTCCCATAGTGAAGTACACAGGATTTTATAGTCTGGCTTGAGGAGGCAGTGTCTGATTTACATAGGGCCCAAAGATTGGTTGAACCAGGTGTGATGTTTATATAGTAATCAAAGAAGCTGGCCACCCCACTCTGATCTTTTATTATGCAAACAGATTTTCTACCTGGCTGGTGCCATGTTGTCTGCTCCTTACTGTACATATGGCTGACAAAGAAAAGGGAAGATGGAGCCGCCATGTTGAACATGCCTAACCTCTGGGTAGCCTTTTCCTATTGTCACAGCTGCCAGCTTTCACCCATGCAAACTTCCAGCTTGCTTCTCCATGTCTGCAGCTCAATTTTACAGGCTGCTTTTTGTTAGAAAAGAAATGATTTGGGGGCTGCTTTTTATTAAAAGGGAAACCTGATCAAGGACTTCCTTACCCTCACTGTCTGCCTAAATAATTTTTTTAACTCCTATATCGTTGGGATCAAAGGATGGGGTACTGTCTTGCTGTTCAGTGGTGATACCAACAGTTGTGAAAATAGTTTATCTTTAGGCTAAATTACAGTCCTTTGGGTTGCTCATTATATCTTTAGGGTGACACTTGCTGCTGTTACAACCCCAAAACTTCAGTGGCTTAACAAAATAGAAGTATGTTTCTTGCTCACCTGACTGTCCAAAAAGGGTATTCCCGGTAGATAGGTGTCGTTCCCAGTAGTTACTTAAGAATCCAGGTTCCTTCCATCCTGTGGCTCTGCAGTCTGGTATGGCTTCCAAGATCTTTATGCTTCTCTTCGTCAAGCCAGAGAAAGGGAAAGAGTTGGGGAGGAGAGAGACAAGGTGGACTTGTGGAACATTTTTATGGGTCAGGCAAAGAAATAAGCATATACATCTCAGATTCCACTGTTAAAAACTTAGTCACATGTAACTGTAAGAGAGACTGGGAAATGCAGCCTTATCTGTGTGCTCAGAAAGCTGGGAATCAGCTAGCAGTTTTTGCCAAAACTGATGAAATGGGTTGTTTGTCCAGGATGGTCTATGGATTTCTGTAGTAAATTGAGTAAATTGAGACTTCTTGATCTTCACATTTCAAGGAATCTGTGTAAACTGCTAGGAGTTCTTAAATAAGACACCTTCCCATTCTCCGCTTTCTGCAGCATGAAGGAGAGTGACCATGGAAATGAAGATAGTGATAACTGAAATCCATTCTGTGGTGGTAGAGAATGCTTGGCTGAAAGCTCTTCTCCATTCATGATGATTTTTAAAATCTAGTATCTGATATTTATAAAATAAATGCAATTTGGAATAATATATTTCATCTTTCATAAATAATCCAGAACTTAGGATTTTAAAACTTTAAAAAAGTGATTAAGTAGTTTTAGTGACTTATTAGAAAATGACTTCTAAGACAGTCCATGGGGAAAAGCAAAGCTGTTTCTTTCACACCTTTTTTTCCACTGGGCTACTAATATACTCCTATATTTGAGTTGCCAAGTCATTATACTGTTCTTTTGTATTAAAATCCTCTACCTATGAGAAATTACTGTAAACCATTTAAACCTTGGGTCAGCAATCTTTTTAGCTCTTAAGAGTTCAGTACACATCATTGTTAGAGGAAGGAGAAGAAGAAGAAGGTAAAAGGGGAACAGAAAGAAAATGATCATGAGTTGAGGTGCAGTAGAGCTTCTCCAATTCTTATGTCTTGTAATAAAGTGGCCTTGTGTTGTCTAAGCTTTTCTTGGGCAAATTGTTACTCTAGAGCTGTCCTGTAAAAATATAATGTGAGCCATATATGTAGTCGATATATCCCAAATACTGTCATTTCAACATGTAGTCAATGTAATGATTATTGAGGTGTTTTACATTTATGTACTAAATCTTTGAAATCTAGTACATATTTTGCCTACACTTACATCTCAATTTGGATGCTAAGTTATCATTGGAAATATTTGATCTGTATTTAGAGTGTATGAAATGTGTAGTTACAGAGTAGATTCACACACCCCAGTTGTCCAGACATACTTGAAAGTTTTCCAACTGCTGACTCAAGTCTCAGTTTTTAAATTTAAATTTAGATTAAGAAACATTAAATAAAATTAAAATTCAATTTCTTATTGCACTAGCCATGTTTCAAGTGCTTAATAGCCACATGGGGCTAGTGGCTACCACATTGACACTACAACTCTAGAGTCTAGATTGAGTTTAGACTGTAAGCTCTAGGAAGGCAGGGACTTCTACCTGGCATTGAGAAAGTGCTCAAAAAATGTTTGTGAATTGAAAATATTTACGTAGTTTTAAAATGTCTAAAATAGAATTGAAAGTGGTGCTTAATAAATAAGCTAATTTAATTGGATAGCTGGAGGGAAGCCAGACTTCCAAAGTTAAACCTTTATTTCAAAAACTTATTCCTGATAAACATGCAAAGTACAGATACTTAGATCAGAACGGCTATACCTTTTTTTGGAGAATGCCTCTTTCTAGCCCAATGGCTGGCAATTCTGGTCAAATTGCATGTTAATTGCCACATAATGGTTAGCTAACCAATCGTGGAGGAAAATTTTAAGCTGTCGTTTCTGTAATCCATTGGTTTGCATTTGGGCATTATAAAGTAAACATGAATGTAGTCAAAACAATTAAGGTTGAAATTTTGAAAATAATTATGCCCCATTCCATATTCCATGTCACTCTGCAGAGGAAACAATTTTATTGTTATAGGGGCATGCACATCTAATTTTGAAAATATAACTTGCAAAATATCCTAAGTGTGAAAAAATCACTCTATTCTTTGAGAATGGGATTCTTCTGCCCTAAAGGCCAGATGTCTTTTGTACTACCCAAATTTTACTAGTTCAATGCTTTACTCAAGTCGACCTTCTTTCACAAAGCTTTCCTTGATTACTATAGTTCACATTGATCCCTCCCTTCCCTGAATTTCTTTCTCACTCATGGTAAGAACCAAATATTTTGTCATCCAAATACTATGTATCTACAATGCTGTGAATTGTTTCCCATTTGAGTATTGAGTTTCATCACATCTAGCACATCCAACTCAGTGATTGATAAGTGGCAGTTGCTCAACATTTGCTTGAGTACACAGAAAACAAGAACACCATAGAAATCCTGGGTAATAAACATAAGAACCTCTGACTGTTCCATGCTTTGTGCTCAGATTGCTTTACTGCATTCTCTTGTCTTGAGTAGTGTCAGGAGCGTGGCTCAACTGGAGAGAGTGAGTGCTGAACTGCCAGGTGTTGTTGGAATACTGGATTAAAGGACAATCAAAATGAAAGTGACAGTCCAGCTTTTCATCAGTTATTGCAATAGTATAAACAAGAGTCTAAACCAGAGAAAGCACCTGCTGCATTCCATTCCTCTTGCAGTCCCCATGGAATGGCCCACTAGTTGAAAGTCAAGTAGACCAGCACAGAGAGAGGAGTCGTGTCACTGTCTGAGAGCTCCAAACAAAAGGCTTGGGCAGTTTTATAGGCCCAAGGCCTAGCAGGAGGCAGAGGGAAGGGTTAGGAGTGCAAAAGTACTAAGCAGTGAGTCAGGGGGGAGCAAATGGTCTTTGAGTTTTCCCGATAAGGATACCTCTAAATGGAGGCAGCTTAGCCAGGAATGCAGTTACTTGTAAGGTCATGGTGGGCCAGGGGACTGTAACGACTTCCAGAGACTGCAGTGCACTGGCAGTGGAGAGAGCAACTTTCACCTGTGAGGCCTGTCAGATAAAGTGTTTGTAATTGACTATGATCAGGCCCGCAAAATCACACAGGTTTTTTGCTTTTTTTTTTTTTTTTTTTTTTTTTTGCCAGGAACTGGACTCCTCAAGTAGGAAATCACTTCTACTGTCAAGGCCCAAAACTACTCTCATCTATTCTAGGAGGCACATTTTCTCACATTTTAACACCTCTGAAAGCAGGATGCATTTTACAATTGATGTCCTACAATTGTAGTGTCAGGTAACAGTTTATGATCTAGTTCTATGAAAAGCTTCTTTTGACACTTGTATAAAGTCAAGGAAGCACCAGCATCAAAAAGTCTTACAGAATACTGATGAGATACAGTATTCTTTTACATCATAAACAGTGTTTACATCACATCTAGAGTTTGGCAGTTTATGTCTTTGGCATCTCCATTTTAGGCCTTCCTAACATGTTCCAGTGAGCTTCCCAAGACTATGTAAATTCTTTCTCTGCCAGCTGAGAAGAATCTAGTTTCTTTTCTATTTTTCTTTGACCAAAGGCCCTTGTTCTGTAAAGGTCAACATAGTCTTAAAAAAAACCTATCAGATCATATATCCTTTTTTTCCCTTACTGATGCTTACCTTTTCCAGGGATTGTTGGAATCTTAAATCATGCCAAGCCTTTCTGGGAATGGCTTGAAGAATTTCGAGAAATAAGTGACATGACTAAAAATGAAATTTCACTCATTTGGCTAGCTGATGGGTCTAAAGTGGAAGGAGTTGGGAAGACACTTCACACATGCAATGGGTCATTTCACTTGACTTTGTTGGGACTGCTGTGAACTGTCATAAACTCTGCCAGGGCAGAACAAATGAATTAAACTGTGGAATGTTCTGTGGACTTCAGCATCCAATTGAAACCATTTTCCCCAAATCCAACTGTTAAACCTGTCTAGGATTAAGGACTGGGGATGAGATTCTGATGACCTTCCAGTGGTGAACATCTGCACTGTTATTTGTCTTTAACGCAATTTGGGAAGCAAATTCAAATGGTAGATAGGACTAGGGAACCAAAGGATCCTCAGGGACCACGTAAAACATGTGGCAAGCAAAAGTCTTTTTACAGAAAAAAGATTTGGAGACAAAATTTTGGGATAGTGGTCCTGCCAACCCTGTCTGCCAATGACTGAACAAAAGGCTCAGGCACTGGACTCCCTGAAATGGACTCTACCTTCCTTCTTTTGTGTGACCCTGTTTACCTTTTCCATATATTTCTCCCTTCTAACACTCTCCTTAGCCCTGAGTTATTCTGATGTCCCCCCCTGCTCAAGAACAACTGGCTAGACTTTAGATATAGACAGCATGTTTAGATAGATGTATAGTAACACCTTCTGTTCATTTTCTGCCTTCCTGAAATTTGTTTTAGTTACCCATCGCTGCATAATAAATTACCCCAAAGCCAAGTGGCAGAAAACTACATGTATTATCTCACCCTTTCTGTGCATTAGGAGCCTGGGCATGGCTTAGCTGGGTGCTCTGGTTCTGGATCTCTCACAGGATACAATCAAGGTGTCGGCTAGGATGCAGCCATCTCAGGGCTTAACTGGGAAAGGATCTGCTTCCAAGCTCACTTGGGGTTGTTGTCATGGTTCCGTTCCTTTGGGTTGTTGGACTAAAGGTCTCAGTTTCTTATGAGCTGTTGACCAAGGGCTGCCCTGATTTCCTTACTATAAGTGCCTCTCCCTAGTGCAGTTTACAGCAAGATAGCTGACTTCAGCAGAGCAGGCGAGTGAGAGGGCTGGAGGGAGGATGAGAAAGACAGAAGTTCCAGTCTCCTAACCTGATCTCAGAAGTGACATTCCGTTACTTTTGCTGTACTCTGTTAGAAGTGACTCACTCACTAGTTTCAAACTACACTCAAGAGAGCATTATATAAGAGTGCGAACTGGGAGACATTTTAGAAGCTTTCTACCACAGAATGCAAATTATTGCGTGAGTGATGTACCATTTAGAACAAGGGTATGGGTGTGAATCCTATTCCACGTCTTGAATGTAATAATGTCACAGTGTTAAAAATTCAACTTGAATCTGACAGTCCCCCATCCTACTGGAATAGCTGGAAGTTTGATCACAGTCATTAGTGGGGAACCCCTCACCTTGTCACACACATTCATGCTTGTGCTGAGGTCCCAGGGTCATGAGCACCACCAAAGCCCTGGGGAAACTCCTCAGTTATCAACTGCATGTCCACACTGCTTACTTCTAAGTTAGTTGTGGTGCTCTCAGCCTCCACAGGCAGTGCTTTTGGGGTCAGTAGCCTTGCTGCTGCTGTGCCGTCCTGGGGCAGGGAGTCTTTGTCAAGGCTGAGAGCTCCTGTTCCCAAGACCTGGCCACCCTCAGTGTACCCTGTAGACACCCTCTTTGGAGCATGACTACTGAGAGGAACACAGGCCACCAAACTATATGTGTACGTGATCTGGCTTTTGTTGTTAGTGTGGAAGTGACATATATTCTCTTGCAGTTTTCTACATTCTAAGCCAAAGTCTGAATTCAACGTTCTATGACCTAGAATAAGCAAGACATTTTCCACAAATACAACTATAAGTAATCTTCAAGGTAAAGGCTGTATTACAAAAGCGGAACACAAAACGTCCTCATTGTAGTTAATGTAGAGTCTTATAAAATTGTTTCTCACAAAACAGCAACAACAACAATACACACACACACACACACACATAATGATAACAAAATGAAGAGTACACATAATCTTCCAAGAAAGAAAGCTTCATCCCAACTTGGTTAATGGGATGTTTATATTCTTAATGTCTTCAGGATACCTTCTGTGTGCATACATACCTTTTTTTTTGTTTTTTTAGTTTATCCATATAGCAAGATGCAAGGGCCATCTGTGTCAACTGTCTTTTGATTTTTTCAAAATTCTTTGATAAATTGTAAGTCCTGTGCTCTCTGGCTTTAGCTCTACTTGGCCAAGGCTGATTTGCATTCATGGACTATAATAAGCACACCAATAATAGTGCAGGCTGTGTTTGGATCCGGTGGTTCCATATCACTTAGACCTAGACCTTGATTTATTTTTATCTGCTCCTTTGGACTCTTAGAATAAATACAGAGTGCATGTATGTTTCAAATCAGCTCTCATGTTCCACCTTATGACGGGCTCTACTTTGTAACAAATTAAGTCACTCTTCCCTTTTGCCTTACATATTCTGCAGACTTCCAAGGAATGAAGGAAAAGATTGCAGTTACCTGGGGCCGGGCGCGGTGGCTCACGCCTGTAATCCCAGCACTTTGGGAGGCTGAGGTGGGCAGATCACAAGGTCAGGAGATCGAGACCATTCTGGCCAACATGGTGAAACCCTGTCTCTACTAAAAATACAAAAAATTAGCCGAGTGTAGTGACGGGCGCCGATAGTCCCAGCTACTAGGAAGGCAGAGGCAGGAGAATGGCATGAACCCAGGAGGCAGAGCTTGCAGTGAGCCCAGATTATGCCACTTCCCTCCAGCCTGGGTGACAGAGTGAGACTCTGTCTCCAAAAAAAAAAAAAAAAAAAATTGCAGTTACCAGTGTGGGATTGATATGGTTTGGGTCTGTGTCCCCACCCAAATCTCATCTCGAATTGTAATCCCCACATGTTGGAGGAGGGGCCTGGCGGGAGATGATTCGAACATTTTGGGTGGGGGAGGCAGATTTCTCCCCTGCTGTTCTCATGATAGTGAGTGAGTTCTCATGAGAGCTGATGGTTTTAAAGTGTGGCACTTCCCCGCCTCCCTCTAGCACACTCTCTTCTACTGCCATATAACATGTGCCTTGCTTCTCCTTCGCCTTCCACTATGATTATAAGTTTCCTGAGGCCTCCCCAGCCATGTGGAACTGTGAGTCAATTCTTTTCTTTATAGATTACCCACTTTCAGGTTGTATCTTATAGCAATATGAAAACAGACCAATACAGAGATGTATCCCTTGTCCCAGCTTTGGGGCAGATCCGTGTCAGAGGCAGTGGTTAGTCTTAGGGACAAAACCCCTTTCTGGTAAGAGTTTTGATTTTTATAAACCTTGGCTTTGATTCTGTCATCCTCTCCTGAAAAGGTAGGTAGGTGGCTTCTGTGCTCTGTGATGTTCAGGGAAATGGATGCTTTGATTCTCATGTGGTGATATAGTTTGGATATTTGTCCCTGCCCAAATCTCGTTTTGAAATTTAAACTCCAGTGTTGGAGGTGGAGGCAGGGCCTGGTAGGAGGTGTTTGGGTCATGGGGGTGGATCCCTCATGGCTTTGTGCTGTCTTCCTAATAGTGAGTTATCATGAGACCTGGTTGCTTAAGTGTGTGGCACCTCCCCCTCACTATCCCTCTCTCTTGCTCCTCCTTCACCATGTGATGTGCCTGCTTTCCCTTTGTCTTCTGCCATGATTGGGAGCCTCCTGAGGGCTACCCAGAAGCAGATGCTGCTATACTTCCTGTACAGCCTGCAGAACCATAAGCCAATCAAACCTCTTTTTTTTACCCAGCCTCGGGCCTTTCTTTATAGTAATGCAAGAATGGACTAACACATGTGACAAAGCCTGACACTGCACTGAGGCAGCCCTACTGGCAGAACTCTCATCACAGTTACCAAGCCTTTCCAAATACTTAGCTCAGTGCCCACTGAGGAGCCTACCTGCACCACATCAGTACCATTGTAAGCGTGATTCATTCCATGTTCATTCAGTGAGGGAGTATCACAAGAAGATGAATTTCAAGAACTATTTGAAGAAAGAGAAAGAGAATGGTGAGTTCTTCTTCTAGGGTACCATTTGGAAAATGGCTATTCCCAGTGAATTATCCTTTGCAAATAGCATTTTGATGCTGTTGTTCCTTTCTTTGAGGTTCCTAATGGTTCCTAATTTTCATCTGATTTATGAGACCCAGTTATCCAGCACATGAGCTATGGAAGGGCCTTTCCAGCATAGCTCACAATAAGCTTACTGCTCTAGCTTGGCAAAAACACTCCTCTGCTCCTCAAACATTCCTTCTCCAGTGTGCTCTGGGATGTAGCACCTGTCAGTCCTTTACTCAGAGTGCTTTCACTCTGTGAAGCCACATGTTTTTCCTGTTCTGAAATTCTGTTCGAGACCCATCATTCTAGGAAGGCTTCCCTACCGGCTCACTTACATTTGATGGTGAGTATGTATCACATTCTGCTGACTGTGAGCCTTTCATGAGAAGGGACTGTGTGGCACTAGTATGTTAATATGTGGGTGCCCAATAAATGGTAGCTGGCTGGTTGTGCCAGGATCCCCTTAGTGCTTATGCTACATTCCACTCACTGCTGTGGGCTTAGCTTCCATCCTTTGTGCCAGGAAAGAAAGCCATGGGAGAGATAGGATGTGACCAGAGATGAAAGCCTAGGAATCACAGAAAATGTGTCTGACAGTAGAGACAAAGTAATACAAACTGCAATGATGAATTTTAGTTATGATTGCCATGTGTATTTGGGAAAGGAATTAGATGATTCTGATTAGCACCCCTCATTAAGAACCAGACCTGGCTGGGCGCGGTGGCTCATGCCTGTAATCCCAGCACTTTGGGAGGCCGAGGCACGCGGATCACAAGGTCAGGAGATCAAGACTCATCCTGGCTAACACAGTGAAACCCCATCTCTACTAAAAATACAAAAAAAATAGCTGGGCATGGTGGCGGGCACCTGTAGTCCCAGGTAGTCCCAGCTACTCGGGAGGCTGAGGCAGGAGAATGGCATGAACCTAGGAGGCAGAGCTTGCAGTGAGCTGAGATCGTACCACTGCACTCCAGCCTGGACGACATAGTGAGACTCCATCTCAAAAAAAAAAAAAAAAAAGAAAGAAAGAAACAGACCTGTGGACAGGACTTGCTTATACGTATATATGTTGTGGAGCTTAGTGCAGAATGAAAATATGGGGCTTGGGCTCAGAAAGTTAAGAATTTCAAGACAGCAATAGTGAGGCATTAAACCAAATTCAGGGACCTTCTCATTGTAAGGCCCCGAGTGACACAATTGTGCGGCTTGCATATCTTGTCTATAAAAGATTAACAAATAAGAGACAAAGGTTGAATGTGACTCACTGAAAATAAAGATTTATTTAAAATTAAAACCAAAAAAGCCTATTACATTCCCAATACAAATTACAGAGTCATGTTAGACTAAATCTTCTTGGTCTCATGGGATACACAGAGAACTGACTCTATCTTCAATAAGTCAGATTTTCAGCTAGAGAAAGTCACCTATGATGTGCTATCTCTGAGAGTGGGAGTGAGTCAGATTTTTATGTTGATAAGAAGAGTGGGCCAGGCGTGGTGGCTTACGCTTATAATCCCAGCACTTTGGGAGGCCGAGGCAGGGGGGATCCAACGTGGAAAAAACCCATCTCTATGAAAAATACAAAATTAGCCAGGCATGGTGGCACATGCCTGTATTCCTAGCTACTCGGGAGGCTGAGGCAGGAGAATCGCTTGACCATGAAGGCAGAGGTTGCAGTGGGCTGAGATCGTGCCATTGTACTCCAGCCTGGGCAACAAGAGTGAAACTCCGTCTCAAAAAAAAAAAAAAGAGTGAATTTTTTTTTTTTTGAGACGGAGTCTCACTGTGTCTCCCAGGCTGGAGTGCAGTGGCGTGATCTCGGCTCACTGCAAGCTCCGCCTCCCGGGTTCACGCCATTCTCCCGCCTCAGCCTCCCAAGTAGCTGAGACTACAGGCGCCCGCCACCACGCCCGGCTAGTTTTTTGCATTTTTAGTAGAGACGGGGTTTCACCATGTTAGCCAGGATAGTCTCGATCTCCTGACCTCGTGATCTACCCGCCTCGGCCTCCCAAAGTGCTGGGATTACAGGCTTGAGCCACCGCGCCCGGCCAGAGTGAATTTTTTATGTTGAGAAACATGGCTCTAGAAGAGATACAAATTTGGATATGAAAGATTGCTGTGAGATTTGCAAGAGACAGTGATTGGTCTGTCTATACCTTCATTCAACAAATAGTCATGGCCTAATATATTGCCAAATGCCAAGCTGCATGGCCAACTTCCTCTTGTATTGTAGAAATTTCCTGTGCTTGCTTTACTTTGGGGCTTTTGGGACATAGCGCGTTTATCAATGCCTGTGAATGGGAAGGGGCAGGAGCAGGATTGGGCAGAGTGAGAACTCTGAATTTCTGCATTTCTTTTTTATTTGTTTGTTCTTCTTGTAGAGACAGGGTCTCACTCTTTTGCCCAGACTGGAGTGCAGTGGCACAATCATAGCCTCAAACCCCTGGTCTCAAGTGATCCTTCCTCCTCAGCCTACTAAGTAGCTGGGACTACAGATGCATGCCACCAGTACCAGCTAATTTTTGTTTTGTTTTGTTTGAGATGGAGTCTCACTCTGTCACCCAGACTGGAGTGCAGTGGTGTGATCTTCGCTCACTGCAACCTCCACCTCCCAGGTTCAAGCAATTCTTGTGCCTGAGCCTCCTGAATAGCTGGGATTACAGGCGTGCGCCACCATGCCCAACTAATTTTTGTATTTTTAGTAGAGATGAGTTTTCACCATGTTGACCAAGCTGGTCTCAAACTCCTGACTTCAAGTGATCTGCCTGCCTGGGCCTCCCAAAGTTCTGGGATTACAGGTGTGAGCCACTGCACCTGGCCCAATTTTTTATTTAATTTTTTAATTTTTTTGGTAGAGATGGGGGTCTCACTATGCCGCCAGGGTGATCTGAAACTCTTGGCACTAAGCAATACTCTCACCTCAGCCTCCCAAAGTGTTGGGATTAAAGGCATGAGTCACCACGTCTGGCCAGAATCTGCATTTCTACACAAGTTTCCAGTTAACGCCAATGTGACTGATCATGGCCACATTTTGAATAGCAAAGTTCTGTAACAAACTGACTGGTTTTCAGCTGATAATACAACAATGAAGGAAGAAATGAACAACTGCTGACTGTATCTATGGATTCTCCATGGTTTCTTTTTTAATTATAATGATGTGGGAAAACTATTTGTGAGCTACAAATAGTTTTTATGTGATGAATTATGTGATGAAAATGCAAATAACACTTTCTCTTCATGGTCTTAAAGAAATGTTTTTGAAGATTAATGAGGTGAATGCTCGAAAGGCAGTAGAGTTTCCAGAAAGCATGGTACTGCTTTAGTGCTTGGCATGAATATGTAGTGGAGCCCACATATGAGTATTTCCTTGGAAAGTTGTTACGTGATTCTATTATATTTCAGAAAATGAGACTTCAGAAACTGCATTTTAAAGTTTCTTATTCACATCACTGTTCTTAGGGACATGAACTTGTGTGCACAGAAGTTTGGGCATTTTATTGCAGCTTTCCCTGTTGAGTTAGTGTAACCGTAACCATATTCCGTGATTAGCTTATTAAGCTCCCAAGCCCTGGGAATGGGATTGTTCCTTCTTGAAGGTATAGAGTTGGATTTGAGCACTACAGAAGGCATAACTATACAGTCTAGAGATTTATTTTTTGAAAACAAACCAGAATTTAGTAATCTGAAAGAATGTTATCCATCAGGGTGTCTACTTATAAGACCACAAATGTATTTCAGGGATATTGCAGTTGCTCAACATTCAGTAATCCCATCTGCCCTTTTGGATATCCACGTCAACTGGCCTTTCTCAGCCAGGGCTCTGTGCAAGAATTAAGCCTGATTCCCTAAAGGTATCCATTGTATATAGAACATTTTGTATGTGATAGGAATTAACTTCTTTTCTGTGCATTTACATTGGTACTAATTATGTTCCATTCTTCGTAAAATAGAATAGTCACTCAAATTCTTTTCTGTGTTTTGTGGTTCAGATGAGAAACTTGGATGGAAAGGCTGCCAGTGATTCTTGTCATTTTCATAGAGCTATAATTATTAATTGGCAGATTGCTGTGTAATTAGTTCCTACTATAATTATTAATTACAATAATTATTATTAAATTGAAGGAAGAGGGAGGGAGTCAGAAGTTTAAAGAAACAGTAACATATTTGCAACCTCCATTTGAGATGGACCAGGAAAACAGTCTTTGACTTAACACCAAAAAGTAGCATAGTACAGCCAAAGATTTTCAGAGGCGGAGTAGGGGAGGAGAGAGGTAGAGGCAAGTCTGGAGTAAAGATCTCAAGCAGCGCTGTCCAGTCAATGTGAGGCCAGGAGTGGTGACTCACGCCTGTAATCCCAGCGCTTTGGGAGGCTGAGGCTGGTGGATCATGTGAGGTCAGGAGTTCAAGATCAGTCTGGCCAACATGGTGAAACCCTGTCTCTACTAAAAATACAAAAATTAGCCAGGGGTTTTGGCGGATACCTGTAATCCCAGCTACTCAGGAGGCTGAGGCAGGAAAATCGCTTGAACCCAGGAGGCGGAGGTTGCAGTGAGCCAAGATCACACCACTACACTCCAGCTAGGGTAACAGAGCAAGACTCCATATCAAAAAAAAAAAACAAACAAACAAACAAACAAAAAAAACAATGTGAGCCTCATTTTAAAAAATAAAAAAGATAAAATTAACTATAATAATATATATAATTTAACCCAAAGTATTATTTTTAAATTATGATCAATATAATTATTTTTAATGAGAATTTTACATTCTTTTTTTGTATTCCTCTTCAAAAGCTTGTATGTATTGGATTTCCAGCATGTCTCAGATTGGAATTGTCACACTTCAGTTGCTCAGTAGTCACCTATAGCTAGTGCTACTGCATTGGACAGCACACCTCTAGATGCCATATCACTTACAAAGGTTATGTACTTTATAATTAAATAGTAAAGTTGTATTTTCCAAAATGTCATAGAATACAAATATGCTAAAAGTAAAAATAAGTCATTTGTAGATTTTCTTTTTTTTCCTGTCTCTCTCTTCCATCTTTCCTTCTCCCTCCATTCCTTCCGTCTAAGCCTTGGGGCACTCTAACATAGAGAGGTCAGGGAGAACAGGAGGCCTAGGTAAAGGGACCGAAAAAAGACCAGTGAGGCAGGAGGAGAACCAAGAGAGTGTGGTGCTCCAGAAGCCACGGTATCCTGGAACCAGCTTATATCAGCTCATGAGGGCTGATTGGTAAATTTTCTGGAATGTAGTGAACAGCTTGAAGTATGTCATTAATAAAAATTATATAACTTAATTAAATAAATTGTACTTTTAAAAAGTAGTACTCAAAACTCATTTCTTCTTAATTTTTTTTTGAATGAGGATTTATTTGACAAATTTTACTTAACACAATATACATAAAAGGAAATCACAATACAATGAAAGACTTAAATCAAGGCCTCAGAATTTCATACAAACATCAAGACCAAAATCCTAAAGTATTGGTATTGCATCTCAAATTTTTCCCATTAATTAAAAAAAAAAAATCCTAAATTTACATGCCTTACAGGTTATTAAATAAAACTAGAATTAACAAAGATGCCAAAATGTTTCACTTTAATTGTAGACAGACACACACACACACACAAAACCACGTCTTTCAGCATGCATCTACACAGTGTACAATGTAGCAAAGGGCAACAGTGAACATAATTCAACTCCTTTTACCTCAATACGCTTTCTGCTTAAGAACATCCTAGGTCGGGCGCGGTGGCTCACGCCTGTAATCCCAGCACTTTGGGAGGCCGAGACGGGCGGATCACGAGGTCAGGAGATCGAGACCATCCTGGCTAACACGGTGAAACCCCGTCTCTACTAAAAAAAAATACAAAAAACTAGCCGGGCGAGGTGGTGGGCGCCTATAGTCCCAGCTACTCGGGAGGCTGAGCCAGGAGAATGGCGTGAACCCGGGGGGCGGAGCTTGCAGTGAGCTGAGATCCGGCCACTGCACTCCAGCCTGGGTGACAGAGCGAGACTCCATCTCAAAAAAAAAAAAAAAAAAAAAAAAGAACATCCTATAATATAACTAACTTGAGCAAAGCTGGAACTTGTTTAACAGTTATAGTTTACTCAGCTTCACTGTTACATCCTAGATGAGTATTGTGTTAAAAAATACTGAGCCTTAAGTCTTCGTAACAATACTGATTTCCACTTAGAGAGTAAGCATAACTCATAAGCTTGTGTTGCAGAAACTGTTAAACTGAAGTTTTGGGTTTTTCTTTAAAAAAAATTGAGCAAGAGTCAGTGATCAATTATATTCCCCATCCACCACTCATAATGGACATGGTAGACATCCCTCCCATTCCATTCATGCCTATAGATGCACGGCTTCCATTACTGTAGTAGCTGCTGTTCATTGCTCCTTGGCTGCCTATGCAATGTCTGAGAAAATCACATAAGTTTTCCTGTAAAACTTGGTCATATCCACTCATGCTGCTGTGGCCATCACAGCCACCTCCATAACCACCTCTCAGCTGCTGGCTGGCTGGGCCACCATAACTGGACTGGATTGACAAGCCCATGCCCCCCATCATTTGGCTACCGTAAGCACTACTGCTGGCTCCTGCTGTAGAATTCAAGAAGGGTTCTACATCGCTGTGTTGCATATTTGCTTTGTCTTTTGACATAGCTGCCACAGCATCTTCATGAGTTGCAAACTCAACATCTGCTTCACCAGTTACTGTGCCATCAGGACTAGTTTCAATGTGTACCCTCACAGGATTGAACAGTGAAAAAAAATTACAAATGTCATTCTCAGTAGCTCTGTAAGGTAATCCACACATGTGTACACTGCGTCCTGTTGTGCTCTGGAAAGTAGAGCCACCATCCCCATATTTGTGATCAGACATTCCTGAAAAACAATAATTGAGGTCTCTTCCAAATCTATCTGACCCAAATCCATAGCCATAGCCATTATAATTATCATTGGCTCTATATCCTTCACTATAAGTAAGCACCATGCCTCATCCTCTCAAAGCCAGCTCCTCTGCCAATGCTGTTAAACCCTCTGCCAGACCCAGGTCTATCATGGGACCTGGCCTCTGCATGGCCATAAGCTTTTATGGTGGATTGTAGTGAGTGCTAACTTCAGTCCTGCTGCTCTTAAAGATTTCAATATACTTGTGCCCTGTTATTTCCTTGTGTTTCTTTAGAGAGCCTTTTCAGTTATTTCCTGTGAAGCAGACTGCACGAAGGCCTCCCCTGTACTCCTCCCCTGGAGTCCACCGGCAGTGTTAACCCATTTGGCACGATTTCCAACCTTGAGAAGAACTGAGCAATTTCTTCCTTGCTGCATTCAAAGGGAAGTCCTCTAAGCTGTACAAAGCCATCATTGGCTTTGTCAGGACTATTTGGACCAGTATGCTTCAACACCCAATCCATTTCAACGTTGTTTGACTTGAATGCTTCAACAAAACTGTGTCCCATAGTTTCTCTGTCTTTTTTTCAGGGCCAATTTGACTTCATCTTCTGATTCAAGTTCAACAAAAGCCTTGCCACCCAGCCTGCCTTCTCTGGTGTAGATGAAATGAATACCTTGAGCCTCATTTTGGATTTTGCAGTCAGAAAAAAAAACAAAATGCTGCACTTAATCAGCTGAGCAAGACCAGGGCAGGCCATGGACCTTCACCATAAATCCCTCTCTACCTTCAGTGCACAACATCATTGTCTCTTACATGGTCTGGTGTCAAAACAGACCAGACACTCGACTTTGGCAGGGCTAAAAAGAAATGGCCCACTTCTTAATTATTTTAGTAGACTTTACTAATATCTATGCTCCTGAGATTATGGCTGTTGCATCTGTGTGGCGGAAATACTACATAATGGTGTGTACTACTGTTCATCTCTTTCCAACTCAGCAGTCACACTGGTAGACTGAAATTGGCCATCGTGGGAGTACTTACATCACAGAAATCAGCAAAGGCAACAAATTGGAACTTTTGAAAATTTTTCTGGAGAACCTGTTGTTAAACATTTACCAGCACACTACTGCCTGGAAGCCAAGAGAAGATAGAGTGTCAAGGGGAGAGGAATCAGTTGTGTCAAATGCTGCTAAGATGAGGTTAGTAACATAAGATTTGGGAATTGAACACTGGATTAAGCTCCATGGATTTCACAGGGACTAAAAAAGACAAAATCACCACCTTTGTGGAACTTACATTCTGATGATTGACTTGGAAATTTAATAGCAAATAGAACAGAAAAGAAAAAAGTCCTGCCTTCATGGATTGGGATGTAGTAGGCATTTCGAAGGACCTGCTGTTCTTGGAGTAGGAAATTTCATTTTCTCCACCTTCTAGGCTTTGTATGTTCTCTGTGTTTAGACTGCCCTTTGCTGTCTTATTCCGCTGGTGTACATCTGTCTACTCATTTCTTTAGGATTCAGCTCAAATGTATATTCCTTTGAGTAGCTGTCTCTGAACTTTGTAGGCAAAATTAAATGCTTGCCCTGAACATTCCTGTGTTTTTCTTATGCCTGTATTTTTCTCACAGCTGTAATGATGGCCCGTTTCTACATCTTTCCTTGATGAGCCCACCGACTGATAGTGGCTGGGATCTTCATCTTCGTATCTCAGGGCCTGCCACCATCCTTGGCACATAGTTCATGCTATGTGTCTCTACATCTTTAGAGACTGAAGGAATCCATTAATTAATCTGGGATTAAGATATTGAGACCTGATCCAAGGCAGAGGGACCACAAGACCTACTCCATGGGGGGGATGTAAATGGTTTTCAGTAGAACTGTGCTTGTTTCTGTCTCTGGACCATTTGATACTCTCTCTTTATCATTCTCCTGATTTGAAGATCTAATCCGGAGCTTGAAACAATCAATGTGCTATATTATAAAATAAAACTTGCTTGTTTTTCTATTCAGAGACCTTTTATTGCTAAAATTTTCCACTTGCTACCTTTTCTTTCTCAATCATCAATTTACACTTGAATTTATTCATTTGTTAAGCAATTTCCATTTTATTTTCACCTCCTCATGGTTTCTTAAAACTAAGTTACTTCTTAGCATCATGGTTATATCAGGGATCATTTGGTTGCAAGGAACAAAAACATGTTCAAGCTACTTTAATAAGCAGCATTTTACTGCATTGATATAATAGGCAATGTCATGGGCATCCACAGGCAGGGACTTAATACAATAGGGTCTCATGTGTTCCACATGAGCACCCGTACTGAACTGTCAGTCATCACATGGACTCTCACCCTTGCTTCTCTCTTTGCTTTTTTTCACTCTTCTCTTGGCCATCTTTCTTTTCTCGTATGTCTAAAACAGGGCTGCCAGAACCCATCACCTGATAGCTCCACTCAGCTGACTTTGTTTCACATTCCCAGGTGAGAGGATCCAGTGACTTAGCCAGGTCTATGGACCACATGTAACCTGGGATCCTATCTTGATGAAAGGGTGTATTCTTCATTTCCTACGGATGTTGTAGCAAATTACCACAAACTTGGTGGCTAAAAACAACAGAAATTTATTCTCTCACAGTTCTGGAGAACAAAAGTTCAAAATCAAGATGTCAGCAGGGTTCTTTCTGGAGTCTCTGAGGGAGAATCTGTTCCATGTTTTTCTTTACAAAAAAATTTTTTTAAAAGAGATGGTCTTGCTATGTTGCCCAAGCTGGTGTTGAACTCCTGGCCTCAAGCAATCCTCCCACATCAGCCTCCTAAAATGCTGGGATTACAGGTATGAGCCACTGCCCCTGACCTTATTTCATGCCTCTCCTTCTCCTAGCTTGTGGTGGCTCCAGCAGTCCTTGGTGCTTCTTGATTTGTAGACACAACATGCCAATCTCTACTTAGTCATGTGGCTTTTTCCTTGTGCCTTTCTGTGTCTGTCTCTTCTGTTTCTTACAAGGACACTGGTTATTAGATTAAGGGCCACACTAATCCAGAATGATCACATTTCAAGATCTTAATTACCTTAATTATATCAGCAAAGACTCAATTCCAAGTAAGGTCATATTAGGGTACCAGGTAGACATATCTTCTGTGGGCCACTGTTGGACCCACTGTGGGAGGTGTATGGGACTATATGCGAGGTATAGTCAAAGGCTACCAGCATGGCTTTGAGGCCCCATTGCAGGTGCCAGTAAATGCCTAGTTGTTCCACACCTCTACCAGGAATACTTGTCACTTTATCATTTTGAACATTTACTTTCAATTAACATAGTCTGCTGAAATGTCCCTTTCTCTAAGTAACTTTCAGGGACTCACATCACTTAGGGTGGAATTAATGACTTCCCTTTCCCATTTCCCATAGCATTTTATACACACCTCTGACAGCACTTGCCATTTTCATTTATAGCACTTTGTTTACATGTCCGTTTTCCCACTTAAGTTGTGGACTTTTCCTGGGTGGGGCCTGTTCCTTACTCAGTTTTGCTTCCACGGTGTCAAGCACAGGATCCAACTTTGAGTTATGTTTGTGGAATTGCGTTGAAAGTCTGGGCTTCGTGGATTGAATCTCTCCCCTTCCAGCCTTAGTGTTACTTGATTCAATTGTGTTAATTGTCCATTCCAGCCAGTTTCGTCTGCGATTGTACCCTGTTGTGTTCTCTGTTACATGCTCAGCTCTGCCCCACCTTGCTGCTGCCACAACCTATGTTAGCCCTCATCAGCATGTTTCTGCAGCCCAGCTTCTTTAGGCCCTGCATTCTCAAGTTGTCCCCACCACCCGTTCTGTTCAGGTTAATCTTCCCTTTTGCATGCATGTGCCCACACATGGGGATCCACTTTACATGTTTATCTTAGCCATGGTTGGTGCAGTTAGGATTCCCAAATTACATTATCAGTACCAAATTAGATTTGAAAAAGGAGAGGGAGCATTTATTTCTTTAGCAATCTTATCACAGTGTTTCCTGTGGTCCCAGAAATCATGGTGGAAAGAAAATTGGGATTTCAGAAAACATTGCTTGATTCTGCAGGAAGTGAACAACGTTTTCTAATGATTTCCAGAAAGAGAAACATGTCATATTTTTCTGGAGTGCTTTAGAAGGAAGTAGTGCAGTCAGTGGTGGGAAATATGTCCTCCACTCCCTGTTAAGTTCTCTGTGGCAGATCTTACATATTGCCGGTGAGTTCCTGCTCTTATTTACAGAATGAAGATAATGATATTCTGCAGCTATGAATTTTGAGTTCAACTATGTAGTTGCTGATTTTCTGCCTATTGGGTTTGTCCACTTCCAATAGAGGGATGTCAATATCTTCACCTGTCATAGTGAATTCTTCTATTTTCCATTGTAGTTCTGTCAGTTTTTGCCTCATGTATTTTGATGCTCTGTTGTTAGATGCATACAAATTAAGGACTGTTATGTCTTCTTGGAGAATTGGCCCCTTTACCATTATATAATGTCCCTCTTTATCCCTGATAACTTTTCTTGCTCTGGAGTCTGCTTTTTCTGAAATTAAGGCAGCTATTTCAACTTTCTTTTGATTAGTGTTAGCATGATATCTCTTTCTCTATCCATTTATATTTAATCTCTATGTGTCTTTATATTTAAAGCGGGTTTCTTTTATTTCCTTTTGTTTGTGTGTGTGAAATGCAGTCTTCCTTCTGCAGCTTTCTTTATTGAAGTGTTTGGTATATATTTGGTGCAAGCATGGCCATTGCTAATTCATGATTTTTTTTTTTTTTTTTTTTGCTTTATTTATTTGTAATTTCAACTTTTAGTTTAGAATCATGGGGTACAAGTGCAAGTTTGTTACATGGTATATTGTGTGATGCTGAGGAGCCAGAGGGGGAAATAAACCACCTTTCCTATAAAGGCATAAATAAAACAATTACATCCAATGTCTCCTCAGAAATCATATAAGGAGGAAGAAAGTAGAATGAAATATTTAACGTGTTAAGAGAAAAACAACCCCACCAACCTAGAATTGTTTATCCTGTGAAATTATCCTTCAAAGTGAAGGAGGAATAAAAACTCAAATAAAAATTGAGATAATTTGTTGCCGGTAGACCTGCCTTGCAAGAAACGTTAAAAGTTCTTCCAAGAGAGATAAATAATATGAGTCAGAAACTCAGATCTACATAAGGAAAAGAAGAGATCACAGAAGAAATAAGTGAAGGTAAAAGAAACACTTCTATTTTTCTTATTGTGACTTGACCTAACAGATAGCAGTTTGTTTAAAGTAATAATAATTATAACAATGTATCTGATTAATATTGTTTATGTGTAAGTGAAAAACAGTAGTTTTATTTTTCATTTTCTACAGTTTTAATGATATACCTAGGTGTAGTTTTTCTGGAATTTATCCCACTTGGTGTTCTCTGAGTTTATTGGATCCTTGGTTTGTTGTCTGATGTTAATTTGGGAAAATCTCTGTTTTTACTGCTTTAAATATTGTTTCTGTTCTTTTTCTTTCTTCCCTTTCTGGTATTCCCATTATGAGTCTGTTACACCTTTTGCAGTTGTCCTGCAATTCTTAGACACTGTTGTTTGTTTATTTTTAGTTTTTTTCTCTTTGCTTTTCCACTTTGCAAGTTTCCATTGTCACATCCTCAAACTCAGAAATTATTTCTTCAGCTATGTCCAGTCTACCTATGACCCTAATAAAGGCAGTCTTCATTTTTGTTATAGTGTTTTTAACCTCTAGCATCTCTTTTTTATGCTTACTTAGAATTTCCACTCTATGCTTATGATATCCATCTGTTCTTGCAAATTGTCTACTTTTTCCACTCACCCTTAGCATATTAATCATAGTTATTTTATATTTATAGTCTGATAATTCCAACATCCCTACCATATCAGGGTCTGTTTGTGATGCTTGCTTTGTCTCTTTAAACTGTGTTTTTTACCTTTTAGTATGCCTTATAACATTTTGTTGAAAGGTGAACATGATGTACTAGGTAAAAGGAACTGGGGTAAACAGACCTTTAGTGAGGTAATGGTAAGATGTGAAGGGAGAGGAAGTGTTTGACAGACCTATGATTAGGTCTCAGTCTTTTAGTGAGCCTGTGCCTCTGGACTGTGAACTTCACAAATGATCCTCAGTTTTTCTTTTTTTCTCTACTGCCTTAGGTGGTACAGGATGGCAAGAGGGGGCTATAGTGGAGTATTTTCTTTCCCATTAGGTTAGCCTCTTGTAAAATAGTTTCTCTTGAGGGCAGGTGATATGGTTTGGCTGTGTCCCCACCCAAAATCTCATCTTGAATTGTGATCCCTGTAATCCCCACGTGTCAAGGGCAGGGCCAGGTGGAGGTAATTGGAACACGGGGGCTATTTCCCTCATGCTGTTCTCATGATAATGAGTGAGTCCATCCTGTTGCCCTGTGAAGAAGGTGCCTACTTCTCCTTTGCCTTCTGCCATGATTGTAAGTTTCCTGAGCCCTCCTGAGCCATGTGGAATTTATAAAGGAAACCTCTTTCCATTATAAATTACACAGTCTTGGGTATTTCTTCATAGCAGTGTGAGAACGGACTAATACAGCAGGCCTTGTTAAGAAGAACAAAATGTTCTAGTGTATTTCACAATGTTTACTCCCCTCTGTCCCTCTGCTACCTGCTATTTTTCTCTAATCTTTGCTATGAGAACTTGGTGGTTCTCATACGAGCTCCTGGAAGTAAAACTCACAAAGTGTGAGGGCCTCTTTATGACTTGGGCTCCCTGGAGTTTTTGACTCTTATACTTTTCCACACTGAACCTTGAGTGATTTAACAATGATAGTTCAGGTTTTCCTACCCTGGTACTGGTTCCTGTGGAAATGGGTTTGTGTTCTGGTGAGCTGTGATTCTCTGTATATCCACCTGTCTGTCTCTCCAATTTTGGGGACAGTGGTTTTTCTAGTGACCTCGCTTCTCTGATGGATCTAAGAAGAATTGTTGATTTTCAGTTTAACTTTTTACTTGTTGTTAGGACAGAGTTACGCTGTTTAAGCTCCTTACATGGGGAACCAGAACCTGGAAGTCCCAGCTGTAAATATTGAAGGCATAATGATTTCTTAACTTTTTTATTCTGATTCCTATTGTTTGGTTCTCTGCCTCTCCAAAATAGGAATTGACCCCATAGTATTTCTGTACATTTTAACTGGGAACGTTAAGACCTGGATAAATTCTAATCTTGGCTCTGCTGCTAATGATTTACCTTGGGCAAATCAGAGACTGAGTTTTCTCATCTATAAAAGTGAAGGGTGCAGACTCATTTCTAAGTCTCCTTCTAGCTTTAAAATTCTGAGGTGGGTGGATCACGAGGTCAGGAGTTCAAGACCAGCCTGGCCAACATGTCTCTAGTAGAAACTCCGTCTCTACTAAAAATACAAAAATTAACCAGGTGTGGTGTCATGCGCCTGTAATCCCAGATACTTGGGAGGCTGAAATAGGAGAATCGATTGAACCTAGGCAGAGTTCAGTGAGCCGAGATCATGCCGCTGCACTCCACCCTGGGTGACAGAGCAAGACTCCATCTTGGAAAAAAAAATCTATATTTTATGATGTTACAAAATATTCTCTGATTTTGAATACTAGTACCAGTACTCTGGGTAACCTGTGTGCTCAAGCAGGTGACCTATTATACTTTCTGGAATTTAAAAATAAACTTTTTATTTTGGAATAAACTTAGATTTATAGAAAAGTTGTTGGCTGGACATGCTGGCTCACACCTGTAATCCCAGCACTTTGGGAGGCTGAGGCAGGTGGATCACGAGGTCAGGAGTTTGAGACCAGCCTGGCCAACATAGTGAAATCCCATCTCTACTAAAAATACAGAAATTAGCTGGGCATGGTGGTGTGCACCTGTAATCCCAGCTACTTGGGAGGCTGAGGCAGGAGAATCACTTGAACCTGGGAGGCAGAGGTTGTGGGGAGCCGAGATCGCGCCACTGCATTCCAGACTAAGTGACAGAAACAACAACAACAACAACAAAGAAAAGTTGCAAAGATAGGGCTGGGCGCAGTGGCTCACACCTGTAATCCCAGCACTTTTGGAGGCCAAAAGGTGGGTGGATTACTTGGAGACCAGCCTGGCCACCATGGTGAAACCTTGTCTCTACTAAAAATACAAAAATTAGCCGCGCATGGTAGTGCATGCCTGTAATCCCAGCTACTCTGGAGGCTGAGACAGGAGAATCGCTTGAACCCAGGAGGCGGAAGTTGCAGTGAGCCAAGATCGCAGCACTACACTCCAGCCTGGGTGACAGAGCGAGACTCTGACCCCCTACCCCACCAAAATAAAAAGTTGCAAAGATAATACAGAGAGTTCCTGAATACCCCTTACTGTTTTCCCCATGGCAACATTTTATATTATTATGGTACATTTGTCAAAACTAAAAAGCAGATCATGAATGGTACATTACTATTAGCCAAACTCTAGACTTATATATGGATTTCACCAGTTTTTCCACTAATGTCCTTTTTCTGTTCCAGGATCCAATGCAAGCTATCATATTACACTGAGTCATCATATCTTCCCAGTCTCCTCTGGTCTGTGACAGTTTCTCAGTCTTTCCTTGGTTTTCATGACCTTGACGGTTTTGAAGAGTGTTGACTAGATATCCTGTAAAATGTCCTCAAACTTGGGTTTTTCTGATGTTTTCTTCATTGCAAGACTGGGCTTGTGGGTTTTTGGAAAGAAACCACAAAGATGAAATACCTTTCTTGTCACATCATATCAGGAGTTGGTTATATCTATATAACATCACTGGTGATACTAACTTTCATTAATTGGTTAAGGTGGTGTTTGCCAGCTTTCTCCACTGTAAAATACTATTTTTGTCTTTCCCAACTCTGTTCTTTGGAAGTGAGTCATTAAGTCTAGCATACCCTGAAGGTGGGAGAAGAGAGGGAGTTAAGCTTCATTCACTTCTTAAAGAGAGCAGCATCTACAGATCACTTAGAATGTGTCTGTAAGGAAAATTAGTCTCTTCTTCCACATTTATTTATTCAATCATTTATTAATATTAATATGAAGTAATGTATATTTATTTTATACTTTGGATTATAATCCAGTATACATTGTTTACTTTTTTGCTTAAATTGTTCTGGCTTTGACTATAAGTTCTTTCAGATTGGTTCCTGTGTCCCTTTGATATGCTCTATCCTTTTGCTTTTTCAACATTTCCTTACTTTCTGGTACTACAAAGATACTCCAGGTACATTCTGTATTTTCCTTTTTCAAGTCCTAAAATCAACCATTTCTCCAAAAAGCTCTGGGTTTTAAAACAAATGACAATTTATCTGTTTTGGTATTTATAAGCATTGTCATGGTGACCATCCTTGATGATATATCTCTGGAAAACTCCATGATTATGTCTTTTAGATAAATGTCTAAAAGTGGAATTCCTGGATCAAAGGCATCTAAAATGCTTTTACTATGTTTTCCACTAACAAGGCATGAGATGGGGGGCTGCCTCAGGGGCTGCACCTCAAAGCCCACTTCAAATGGGAAACACTATCCATCCATCAACCAATTTATCTGTCTTAGAACTCTCTTTCTATGACTTTCTTATTTTCAAAACAAACAAGGAATAAAGAAAGAACAAAATGAAACGAACAAAAGACCTCATCTAGACTCTCTCACCACACAACAAATCACATTGCTCCTCATGGGAGGAAATGGTTGAGGTGTCAGACTGAGAATGACATCTGTTTCCCTTCATGGGGAGAGCACTTGTTAATTCACCTATTAATTCACTTTTAAAATATAATTTTACATTTTATCAAAGTAATACGTGTACATAGTTTAAACATTCAAGTGGCACTCCAAGACTTAAAATGAGTAACAGCAATACAGTGCTACATCCCTTCCCATTGCTAAACTTTCTTCACAGAAAAAATCACTTTCAAATCTTTTAGCTTTTTTTTTTTTTCTGGGGTTTATTTCCATATCTATAAAGAACATGCTTATACTGCAATTTTAAAATTTTTTCAATTTTAGACATTATCTATTGACTTCTTACTTACTATGGAAGATAAAGACTGAAGTCTCTTACCAATCCTGTACACAAACACACATACATGTGCATCCTTTCCTAACCCCATCCTTTCAATATAGTTATAACTTTTGTTAAATCCATTAATGTTTTCGTTGTTGTGATTCTGTAGTTATTCATAGCTGAGCCACATATTGGACTTTAAATATATTTTCTTATATAACATTGTCTTTTTCCTGGAATTAATAATTATGCCATTGTTTGGTTTCCTTAATTTACTGAGCCTATTACTCATCCTTCTCCAAACTTTCCAAGAGCGCTGCAAAACTTTTCAAGTTTCAAGTTTCAACATCTGTCACATCCATTGGGTCCTCTCCATGTATTTTCTCATTGGAAATATCCCTCCTTGAGCCTGGCGCCTGCCCCTCACTTGGGCTAGTTGCTCTCCAAGCCTGCTGCATTCTTGTCATCTTGGGATCTCCCTTGGCCACCATTCTTGGAGTTCTCTCTCTTATATTTGAAATTTCCTGTTTTCGGGAGCCCATTTTTCCTTTTTGTTTTGGCTTATGCTCTTGTTTTGGTAGTCACTTTTTTCACTAACATCTCAAAAACATGGGAGATAAACATGTTGGAAAATGCAAAGTTCCAAGAACTTTATTTTACCTTTCTTTCTGACGGATTATTTTGATGGGTAGAGCATCCTAGGTGATAAATAATTTTCCATTAGAGTTATAAAGGAATTGATCCATTGCTTTCTAGCTTCTGATTTTGTTATTAAGTCTAAAGCCATTCTCATCCTTGATCCTTTATATATGACTTACTTTTTTTCCTATCTGGAAACATTTTTTTCTGTTTATTCTTGATATTCTGAAACTTCACTGTTTTGTACTTCAGTGTAGATTTATTTTCATTTATTATGCTGTTTACAGTGGGCCCTTTCAATGTGGAAACAAATGCTCCTCAATTCTTGGGAATTTTATTGTATCACTTCTTTCATTATTTCTCCCCCTCCGTTCCTCTGTTCTGTGTTTCTGGACTGCTAGTAGTCAGATGTTGGCTATTCTTCATCTCTTCGTCTTTTCTTCTATCTTCTGGAAGATTTCCTCAACTTTATTTTCTAGCCTTTAGACTTCAGCTCTCATATTTTGAATCTCCAAGAGTTCTTGTTCTCTAATTAGGCCTTTATCATAGTATCCTATTTATATTTTGTGGATACAACATTTTTTCTTATTTTCTATGAAGGTTTAAGTAATAGTTTCTTTTAAAAAAATATTCTGCTTTCTGCATTGCCTTTCTTTCAGGTTTTTTCCCCCCATCTGCTGTTGGGATGGGAGAAATTTAATGAATTTGGCTTTGTGGGGTTAGGATTAGGTAGTCTGTTTCTTTATCAGATTTTCAACCAATCTTATGATTTTTGTTTCAGAGGTACAGTCAATTCTCATTATTCCTGGCAATTATGTTCAATAAAGTCACCACAAACACTGAATTTGAAAATACTGCCCGGCGTGGTGGTTCACGCCTGTAATCCCAGCACTTTGGGAGGCCGAGGTGGGTGGATCACCTGAGGTCAGGAGTTCAAGACCAGCCTGACCAACATGGAGAAACCCCATCTCTACTAAAAATACAAAATCAGCCGGGCGTGGTGGTGCATGCCTCTAATCCCAGCTACTAGGGAGGCTGACCTGAGGCAGGAGAATCACTTGAACCCAGGAGGTGGAGGTTGCGGTGAGCCGAGATGGTACCACTGCACTCCAGCCTAAGCAACAAGAGCAAAACTCCATCTCAGGAAAAAAAAAAAAAAAAGAAAAGAAAGAAAGAAAATACTGAATTATTCTCTGTAGGGGAAATATAGAGTTAGGTGCCTGTGAGCCTCTGGTCACAACATTTTTGTCAACTAATCAATACATAACCTTGTTTTGTGTGTGTTTCTGTTTAAAGACACCTTAATTAATATACATTGTTGATTCATCAACATTGAACTCATGGCCAATAACAGTACTATGCCTCATGCCTGAATAGACCTTATTTAACACGTATTTTCTCCATGAGGTACAGCCTTCTTGTGCTTAGGAACACCAGACAGCACTCCAGCACTCTGCTTGGGGGGCATTTGAAACAGCAAAGTCACTTATAAAAGGCAAAAAATTGCAAAAAAAAAAAAATAATAACCAGCATGGCACTAAATAGACCATGAAAAGACTTGTGCATGCAGTATGAAAATTGAGACAGGAAGGCAGAGCGTCAGCTTGTTCCACCTCAGCTAGGAATGTGCATCAGGCAACTCAAGTTTTTCACCACGGCATGTGTCTGTGAATGACCGCAAAACATTGTGAGTATTGATTTGGGAGTTACAAATAATTCCTAGCAAGTAAGTGAATTCACAAATAAGGAAGTTGTGAGTAATGAGGTTTGATTGTACCTACCTAGTGTTTCTAATTCCTGAGCCATATGAGATTCCGTGGCAAAATTATGTTTGCTTCTTGTTGGCAACCTTATTAGGCATTTTTAGGTTTCTGCTTTCTCATCTTTACCAGTTCAGTTATGGCTTGATTCATTTCTCATTTTCCAAAGATTTGTTGACATCTCTTATTTGCTGTTGTCTCTTCCCATTTGTTTTGTCTTGCGGTTCTATATCTTTACTATATTTTTTGTGGAGTTTCCTGAGAGAGTGGAGACAAATGTATATGCTCAATTGGTCATGTCTTAACCAGAATTCTATTTAATACACAACACCTTTAGTGAAGTGTTATGCATGTAATAGGTGTTTACTAGGTATTGGTTGAATAAATTAAAGAAATGCTTGCTATTTTTATGCTAGCATTTAGCTTTTCTATAGAGTATGTTATAATAGAATTTTATTTTATTTATTTATTTTTTGAGATAGAGTTTCGCTCTTGTTGCCCAGGTTGAAGTACAATGGCGTGATCTTGGCTCACTGCAACCTCTGCCTCCTGGGTTCAAGCGGTTCTCCTGCCTCAGCCTCCCAAGTAGCTGGGATTACAGGTGCCTTACACCATACCCAGCTAATTTTTTTGTATTTTTAGTAGAGATGGGGTTTTGCTATGTTGGCCAGGCTGGTCTCGAAGTCTTGACATCAGGTGATCCACCTGCCTCAGCCTCCTAAAGTGCTGGGATTACAGGCGTGAGCCACCACGCCTGGCCAGAATTTTAAATATCTCATAATTATAATCTGCTAAGTAAAAGACTAGCTCTCTTTCTCCCCCTTGTTCCTCCTGCTTAGTGAAACATTGCCTAAGGAAGATGCGGGATGGGTTAAGAATTAAAATGTGGGGCTGGAAACCATAGTTTGTTTTAAAGCTTAGTTTTCTTTCCTTTTGCATCATAATCTCTTCCCTAGTCTATTTATTTCTTTGTGGTTTTGTCAGTCTGTTACAAAAGGTTGCAAAATTGTGGTACTAGAAGGGATCCTAGAAATAATCTAATTTAAACCTTTGATTGCTAGGAAACTGAGAGTCAGGCTACCTTGGTTCAAGTCCTGGCTCCACCACCCATGTAGGACAAGTGGCTTATTGTTTTGACCTCAGTTTCCTTGCCTGTAAAGTGGGAATAAAAATACTCCTGATGTTATAGGATTGTTGTGAAGATTAAAAGAGATAATTAATGTGAAGTTGTTAGTACTATGCCTGACACACAGTAATTATTAATTATTAATTATGATGATTACTAGTGGTTAAGCTCGAGCTCCTGTTTCTCAGTTCAGTGTTTTTCCTTTAGATATAAATAAGAATTTGTAAGCCTCTTTTTTGAATCAGCTACCATTATTTTCTTTCCTTCATCTCCTTCATTGTCTAAAGACAGTTATATGATTGCATATTTCTCATTTCAAGCTAAAGATGCTCTCAATGTTTCAGCTATTACCACATTTGTAAGGACTTCCTGAAGAGAAAATTTAAAAGTTACTCACTTCTTTTAGCTATTTCTGGTCTTTCAGATGATACTTTTTTTTTTTCTGTAAAGTTGAGTGTTTTTGTTTTTGCTTTTGTTTTTAGTTAACAATAATGCAATCCATTTCCCAGCATAAGTGGGTAAGTGCCACTCTGACTTGGGCTGGGCTTAAAAGCACAACAAGAGCTCCCAGACAGAGTGGAAACACTCCCAAATCTTAGTGTGGATAAATTAAAGTCCAGATTGTTCTTCCTGTCCTGACTCGTGCTGTGGGAGTTGGAGTTGCCTTTGATGCAAATCCTTTAAGCCAGCAGAACATCTGTGGAACATCCCCTGGTATGTGAAGGTGAGTGCCAAAGCATTCAGAGAGTGATCATTTAAATCATCTTTTTCTACTCTGTATAAGTCTTTTTCTGTTTTCTTCAGTGAAATTATGGGTCGGACCCATCACATGAACTCCTTGAACTGGTTGTTGATAGTTAAGGGAATCTAATCTTTTGGCAGGCATATCTATTTTAAAATGCTGAGATCAGAATGGAGAATCATGAGTGTTGGAGGTGAAGGATTGGGGAATATCTGAAATAATGGATTTATCTTTCAGGAAACTCTAGGCTAGAGAAAATTAGACCTAGAGGATTCAGAGGAAAACCCTTGCGTGTACTGGTATTTCATGGCAGGAGAGCTGAGAGAGAGTAAATCACTAATAGCTACCACATGATTTTAGTGGAAAGAGTTCAGGTTTGGAATAAGACAGTCGTGAGTTTGAATCTCATTTATGCTGCTTACAAACTATTATTTTTGGACCATTTACATGATATCTCTTGGCCTCCGATTCTATATCCGTAATCTAGAGATGAGTAATACAAAGCCTACAGGGATTTTTAGAAGTACAGGATGTAATTTGTATAGTGTAATTAGCACTTTACAGGCTCTCACTGTTCCATCATGATAGTGCTTTTGCCAGTCTCACTGCTGGCTGTCTCAGAATGTTCTTTAAATGAAGGCAGCCCACAACCCAAATGGGTTTATAGACTTTGAACCTGGAGGTAGTCATCTGACAGCTCATAATCTCATCTTGGGCAATGTATATATAATCAATATCCTCATCCAAAAAGTAAGGATGTCATTATTTTATTAGGCTGAAATTGCCAATATTTAACTGTTTTTGACTTAATAAAAATAGCAATTTCATTTGGTTTAACCTAAAACATAATATAGAAATAAAATTTAAAATATGCAGGCCAGGTGCAGTGGCTCACACCTGTAATCCCAACACTTTGGGAGGCCAAGGCAGGTGGATCACCTGAGGTCAGAAATTTGAGACCAGCCTGGACAACATGGCAAAACTCTGTCTCTACTAAAAATACAAAAATTACCTGGGCGTGTTGGCGGGTGCCTGTAGTCCCAGCTACTCAGGAGGCTGAGGCAGGAGAATTGCTTGAACCCGGGAGGCAGAGGTTTCAGTGAGCCGAGATTGCACCACTGCACTCCAGTCTGGGTGACAGAGTGAGACTCTGTCTCCAGAAAAAAAAAAAAAAAAAGAAATAAATAAAATATAAAATATGCAACTATAAATAGAAAATATAAAAATATGTCTCATTTACCTGAAGGGTGACAAGAATATAAGGAGATAATATACATGAAAGTGCTTGTAAATCTAAGGCCATTATTATTGTGACTATTATATTATCATTACTGCAAGCTCCAAATAAATATTTAAAAGAGACTGAGAACAGGGTACCCTTCTACTTGATCAGTGAAAGTAAAACTATAAACCAAGTCCTGTGGGTCTCGAGGAATTCTGAGGCACTGAGGGAGGCTGGGCAGCTCATCGCTTGGCTATCTCCCTCTCAGTGTTATGAGTCTACAGGTGCTTGAACTTATGGCCATAGTGCTGGCCCTAGAAGTTACTCCCTCTTCTTTTCCATTTTTTATTTTTTTATTTGAGACAGAGTCTCCCTCTGCTGCCCAGGCTGGAGTGCAGTGGTATGATCATAGCTCATTGCAGCTTCAAACTCCTGGGCTCAAGTGATTGTCCCACCTCAACCTCCCGAGTAGCTTGGACTACAGATGCACCATGACGCTCAGATAATTTAAAAAAAAATGTTTTTAGAGACAGAGTCTTGCTATGTTGCCCAGACTAGTCTTGAACTCCTGGGTTGCCATTCTTTAAAAACCCAGTTCTGTACTGCAGGAGATAGTGTTTGGCACAAAATGCAAATCAACAAATAATAGTTGAGTGAACATATGGATGAATGAACCAAAGGAAGGCAAGCCCTAGGAAAATCACGTAGTGGTACATTCTTGTACAAGTGAAATGAGATGAAGCTCAGCATCCAGGACACAGCCTTGAATGGGAACTGAATGGCCAAAGAGCACCCTGTGAGGTATCCATTTGATGAGGGATTGCAAGGGAGTAAAACAGCCACATTCTATTTCCTTTTCTTTGGTCCTGTGAGGCAGGATGTGGGGAGGCAGGGATAATTTAACATGCTGAAATGTGTAGCGTTTCCCAGTAGAGGCAGTAGCTCCCGTCTTTGCTTTCTTCTCGTGGTGTTCCCAGCCACTGCTGGTAACCAGTAACAAGTGGTTGGATTTGTTTGCAGTCATTTGTCTCCAAACAGTAGCTGCTACTAGGTTTATATCTTTTTTGTTGTTGTTTTGTATTGTTTGTTTGTTTGTTTGTTTTCAGATAGAGTCTTGGTCTGTAACCCAGGCTGGAGTGCAGTGGCACAACCTTGGCTCACTGCAACCTCTGCCTCCTGAGTTCGAGCAGTTCTCCTGCTGTAGCCTCCTGAGTAGCTGGGATTACAAGTGTGGGTTACCTTGCTCAGCTAATTTTTGTATTTTTCATTCGGATGGGGTTTTGCCATACTGGCCAGGCTGATCTCAAACTCCTG
Organism: Macaca mulatta; assembly: GCF_049350105.2. Classification (NCBI taxonomy): domain Eukaryota; kingdom Metazoa; phylum Chordata; class Mammalia; order Primates; family Cercopithecidae; genus Macaca; species Macaca mulatta. The sequence continues at coordinate 63,658,335 of NC_133411.1, forward strand.
ACATCAAGTGATCTGCCTGCCTTGGCCTCCCAAAGTGCTGGGATTACAGGCGTGAACCACCATGCCTGGCCAACATCTTTAAACATAGGACACCACTAGTTACTTAAATGGCATCACTGTATATTCTAAGAGTCCTTTAGTTCAGTATGGCATATTTGTAGTGTTGTTGGAAGATTTTAAAGCTCTGCTAAATGCTGTACTCAAATGAGATCCCACCAATGTGAGATTGTTTCTAGGAAATGACCTCTTTTTGAAGACCAGTTATTCAAAACTGCTGCATTTCAAAGTTAAGGCTGATGACCCAGGGATGCAGGAAATGGTTGATGGTTCTCCTCAAGAGCACAGCAGAATCTTTGGGAATTTCTTATGGCCCAGATTTGGGGAGGCTGATTCACCTCATTTAAGTCTTCAAGAGACTGATACATTGAAACCAATAAGAAATCGTCTTTCTAATGCCTGGAAGGCTCCTATTCTTTGTTCAGAGCCTCCTTCCGTTAAATTAGTAATCAGAGAGGGCATCAGAGAATCAGAGCAATCAGAAAGAGGGATTCGGGGTTTTGAAGTATCTTTCATCAGGTTTGTGGTGAGGTCTTGTGGCTGCCCTGTCAGAGTCTTTTGCTCCAGTGACAGGAAATTTCATAATTTCCTTTCATAGATAGTACTGGATAAAAACTGCCAGCTTTTGTCTTTTTTAACCATCAATGTTTTACATTCTAAGCTGACCTTTCCTTTCTGTCCTCAAAGTCTTCTGTTTAGGATACAATTAGTTGAGTAGATTCCTGCAACTAAATGACAGTGAAGGTTTTCCAAATCCAACTCTTTGAGATTACACACAGATTTCTTTGACTGGAGTCCTGAATGAACTCAAGCTTATCAACTGCACATCTACCCACCACAGATAACTAGAATCACCTTGAACTCTCAACTGGACTTATTTCTAAGCCCCTGGGAGGCATCTCACCTTTTTGCATTTTTTTTTTGAGACAGGGTCTCACTTTGTTGCCCAGGCTGGAGTACAGTGATGAGATCACAGTTCACTGCTGCCTCGACCTCCCGGGCTCAAGCCATCCTCCCATCTTAGCCTCCCAAATAACTGAGACTACAGGCACATGCCATCATGCCTAGCTAATTTTATTGTGTGTTTTGTAGAGATGGGGTTTCACCATGTTGCTCAGGCTGGTCTTGAACTCCTGACCTCAACTGATCTGCCCACCTCAGCCTCCTCAAGTCCTGGGATTACAGGTTGTGAGCCAGTGCACCCAGCATTTGTTCACTTTTTTTTTTTTTTTTGAGACGGAGTCTCGCTCTGTCGCCCGGGCTGGACTGCAGTGGCCGGATCTCAGCTCACTGCAAGCTCTGCCTCCCGGGTTTATGCCATTCTCCTGCCTCAGCCTCCCAAGTAGCTGGGACTACAGGTGCCCTCCACCACGTCCCGCTAGTTTTTTGTATTTTTTAGTAGAGATGGGGTTTCACCATGTTAGCCAGGATGGTCTCGATTTCCTGACCTTGTGATCCGCCCGTCTCGGCCTCCCGAAGTGCTGGGATTACAGGCTTGAGCCACTGCGCCTGGCCTTTGTTCACATTTTTTACCAGTAAGCAGTCCTTTTTGTGGTGGTTCTCTAGTGTGAGAAGAGAAAGTGGGAAAGGCTCTGGAGGACAAGCAAGCATTAGAATGAGAGATTTCATCCTAATGGCAAGGCTTGTTGACTTCCCACAGTCATTAGCTCATTTCTGTTTTTGGATGCTCTTTGTGCTCATTGCACTATTGTAACTACAGCACTTACTATATGATATGTGAGACTACTGTCTAGGCTTCTGTCTCTGCAAGTGGACCAGTGGTTCTCAACCCATTTCTGTTCAAACCCACTGCAGAAATATGACATGAAAGTCCTCGGTAACAGCAGCTCACTCTGAAATTGGTAGTTTCCAAAAATATCACTGCCATCCTCTCCATCCTTTCCCCCCTTCCCGTTGTTAAAAATCACGGAACTTGAATATGAGCTTTTTGAGGTCAGAGATGTGCTCTTCCTTGATTCCAGGCATCTAACACATGGCTGGGACAGTGCTGAAAGCATAGAAGAATGCCTGAGGTCACCAGTTTGTTTGTGAGAGGGCCAGGACCACAACTCGGGCAGTCTCAATTTCTAGAATGCTACACTCTTCAACTACTGTAACTTTTCCAGTTTTGTCTCTGGGATGATTTAGTACTGTTGATTTTTTTCTAAGTTTTTTTTTTTAATTTCACAAATAATAGCTGAGTATTTTTATTGTAAAGGAGTCAAGCAATAATTACCATTAACTTAAAAATATTTTAATATTTTATTCAGCATTTAATATTGATAGGATTTTAAATGCAAAACCACTTGCCAGAATAACAGTTTTAGTTTAGCATCCATCATTATTCATTGATTCACTTATTAAGACTGCCAGCATCTTGGCTTTCATAGTCTTCCTTTTTAATGTGCCTTTAGGACTTGTAAATAATGTGAACTAGAACTAAAGGCATGTCTTCTGCCTCACAGATGGAGAAAATTAAGACAACATCCTGAATAATTAGACACAAAAAAGAATGTTCTTAGGGTCATAGTTATTTTTAAAGACACATTTTTTCTTCATTGAAAAATTAAAATGTTTCCCTTTGAGTTATATACCCATTTAAATCAACATGGCTATCTCTTGAGAGGAAAACTACTGCTACTGAGTGATACCAGCACTTGCTGCTGTGTAACCAGTCTTTTATTATTTCATCATGGTGTTTTTATTATTGTGGCTCCAAGTTCTCACTCTGCTTTATTATCTTAGGCATTTCCAATTCGCTAAGGATTTCAGTTGGTTCATGTGTAAGAAAACGTTATCTCTGTAATTTTCTCCAGAAATCCTGCATGCACATTTTTCTAAAGTAACTTATTTTGTAAAGAACCCTTTTCTTTTTTTTTTTTCTATAATCATTTGGCAGATGAAAATATAACATCATTTATTTCTTCCTGAAATGAATGACTGGTTTTACATTTGCTTTATTCTTAGACTATCCCACCATCTCATCTTAAATGAGATGAAGAGCTAGCATTCTTTTTGTTCCAATAAACAAGTAAATGCCACAAACAGTATTGTCTACCAGGTACCAGGCACTGCCTTAGATACCAAGGCTTCGAAGAGGAAGAAGAGAGGTTCCACTCTTAAGAAGGTCCCTGTAGGTAGGAAAGTCGTCAGGTAAATTGCTGACCACCATTCTTGTGGCAGATGCTGTAGGACACATGATATAGTGGAGCGTGGGGCACAAAGGAGGGACTGACTGGCAACTCCGTGTGGGAATTCAGAGAGGGCGTCTTAGGGAAGGAGAGCTTTGAAATGGGTCTGGAAAGATGATTACTTTGTCAGAAATAAGGGGAAAGGAGCACTGTGGGCATGCACAGAGCATGGAGATGTGAGATAGCATGGTGCTTGAGGAAACTGTGAGTTGTTCCATTTGGCTGGAGGGCCTAGGCACTGAGGCAGGGGCCAGAGGATGGCCTCAGAGCTGCACAGACTCATTTTTTTCTGGAGCATATTCTTGGTAGTTGGCATACTTTTCATAAGACATAGCCGAGTGGACTATGGATGAAGGAAAACATGTTGTAATTGCAAATCTTTAAAATGTTGACTGGGGTTGATGGAGTAATTATGAAGGATCTAGGTGATGATAGTCAACAAAATAAAATAAAATAGGCTCCTTCCTCCCTCCAAAATCCCCCGAATCTATTTGCCACTGGAAATAGACCTTTTGAAAAGAGATATGAAGCAAACCAACTCTTGACTGATGTCATTTTCTGTTCTCTCCCCAGCCTTCGTGGTTAACCTGGAGATGATGTGGACCTGGGCACTGTGGATGTTCCCTTTACTCTGCAAATTCGGCCTGGCAGGTGGGTTGGCCTGGGCCCTTTTATGGGTCATGTGATTATTATTGCCTTCTTTGGACAAGAGTTGTTAACTTTAAAACGACACTGGACTATGGACATCCACAGATAGAAAAGGGGACTTGTGAACACCCTGAATTTGTATGTGTGTCTGTGTGTGCACACATGCATGGAGTTTCACATATACTCATGCATTTGCAAATGTGGCAAGATGGCTTACCATATTTTCAAAGGGAGATACGACCCCAAAAGTGCTGACATCTACTGTTTTAGAATAGAGTAGTCTCCCCTTATCTGTGGGGGAATATGTTCCAAGATCCTCAGTGAATGCCTGAAACTGTGGATAGTACCAAACCCTATATATACTATATTTTTTCCTTCACATACATACCTCTGATGAAGTTTAGGCACGTTTGGGCATGAAGAGATTAAAACACTAACTAATAATAAAATAGAGCCATTATAATAATTTAGTATAATAAAAGTTAGGTGAGGTCGGGCACAGTGGCTCACACCTGTAATCCCAGCACTTTGGCAGGCTGAGGCGGGCAGATTATTTGAGGTCAGGAGTTCGAGAGCAACCTGGCCAACATGGTAAAACCCCATCTCTACTAAAAATACAAAAATTAACCAAGTGTGGTGGCTCATGCTTGTAATCCCAGCTACTTGGGAGGCTGAGGTGGGAAGATCACTTGAACCTGGGAGGCGGAAGTTGCAGTGAGCCGAAATCATGCCACTGCACTCCAGCCTGGGCCAGAGCAAGACCCTGTCTCAAAAAAAAAAAAAGTTATGTGAATGTGGTCTCCCTCTCGCTAAATATCTCATTGTACTGTACTCACCCATTTTCAGATGGCGTTGATCACTAGTAACTGAAACCACAGAAAGTAAACCCACAGAAAGAGGGAACTACTATGATAGGAAGTGCTTAGCTCCATAGTTTTTGTGTTGTTGCTATGGCTTCATATAATACACATATATAAATACAAAAATAATCAGGTTTCATACTATTTGCCATAAATTCCAAGGATATAAAGGGAAATAATGAAACAACATATTTTTAGAGTGTTCCAACTCAAGACTACAGGCCTAATATCCATATAATGGCTTGTAGATCTAAGATCCATTAGTTTGATTATATCTTATGTTTAAAAAAACATTCAGAGCAGAGACACTGGTCTGGTAGTGGGAAGGTGGGGAAGGCGTCATGTAGCGTATTCATGTGCTTAGGCTGCCATAACAAAATACCTCGGACTGGGTGGCTTAAGCAACAGAAATTTATTTTCTCACGGTTCTGGAGGCTGGAAGTCCAGTGTCAAGGTGGCAGCTGGGCTGGTTTGCAGGTGGCCATCCTTTTGCTGCCTCTTTACATGGTCATCCCTCTGTGCCCACACAACCCTGGTGTCTCTCCTCCTCCTAGGGATGCCAGTCAGATTGGATTAGGGCCCATTGTAATCATCCCATTTTAACTTAGTTACATCTTTAAGTGCTCTATCTCCAAATACAGTCACATTTTGAGGGACTGGGGGTTAGGGCTTCATTATATGATTTTGGAGAGACATAATTTAGCCCATAACATGTACTAATTGGAGTCACCAAGAGGGCAGTCATGACCCAGAGATAATGAGAATGCCTTCAGACTTCTGTCCTGGCATGGCCTGCCTTAGCCCCCTGGGGTTACACCTGTGGCACTCAGGAGCTTGATAGACCAGGGGTCCCCAACCCCCAGGCTGCAGACTGTGTTAAGAACTGGGCCACACAGCAGGAAATGAGCTGCTGGTGAGCCAGAGTTACTGCCTGAGCTCTGCCTCCTGTCAAATCAGCAGCTGCATGAGAGTCTCATAGGAGCACGAACCCTATTGTGAACTATGCATGTGAGGGATCTATTGATAGATTGCGTGCTCCTTATGAGAAGCTAATGCCTGATGATCTGAGGTGGAACAGTTTCATCCTGAAACCATCTGTACCCCAGGTCCATGGAAAAATTATCTTCCACAAAACTGGTCCCTGGTGCCAAAAGGTAGGGGACTGTTGTGATAGAAAATAGATGATACAGGCAGACAGGACTGTTGCTCTCCCTCTCATCAGCAATTGCTCCCAGTTATCCAATCTAAACTTCTAATTACAGACACTGTGGCTCCTATCAAGTCACCCTTTCCCTCAACTTGTCTTTTTCTGTCTTCTATCTCTGTTTTCCACTCTTCTTATGTTGCACATATACCAGCTCCTACAAAACTGGCTCCAATATCCACCATTGTTTTCATCTAGAATATCCTTCCCTTGGTCCTGCTTAGCTTTGCTTTTCTTCTAGGTCAAGATATTTTTCAAAACACTGACTTTGCAACAGCACCAAAGTGATATGAGTATAGAGGGAAGGAGGGAGATGGAGAACATCTTTATAATTTTGGAAAATGTTCTTCTTGCATATGGGAAATTCTCTGATAAGCAAGGACATTCTCCCAATTTTTCTTAGAGGAAAGTGATGAATGTTTTTTCCCTTATTTCTAGAAATAGGGGGATATTGCTATGGTTTGTATTTTGAGGGTGTAGGGAAAGATAGATGCGAGTGACCAGCATCTGAGATGGAGTCTCGCTCTGTCATGCTGGCTGGAGTGCAGTGGCACAATCTCAACTCACTGCAATCTCTGCCTCCTGGGTTCAAGTGATTGTCCTGCTTCAGCCTCCTGAGTAGATAGGATTACAGGCGTGTGCCACCATGCCCGGCTAATTTTTGTATTTTTAGTAGAGATGGGGTTTCACCATGTTGGCCAGGCTGGTCTCCAACTCCTAACCTTATGATCTGCCCATCTTGGCCTCCTAATGTTGGGATTACAGGCATGAGCCACTATGCCCAGCCTGAATGATTTCTTTCTATTCCAGGATCCAATTTAGGGTACCATATTGCATTGAATTGTCATGTCTCCTTGGTCTCTGCTGGTCTATGACAAATTCGTAGTCTTTCCGTACTATTCATGACCGTGGCAGTCTTAAGGAATACTGACAAGTATTTCTGGGTTTGGGGGGAAAATACAACAGAGGTGAAGTGTTCTTCATTGTGCATCACAGTTTTACCCATGTTTGTGACAATCTTCTGATGGAGAATTGAGTAAGACTTAAAATAGGCACACTGATTGCCAACAAGGAGGAAGGCAGGACAAAAGATGTGTAGGCTCTGCCAGCCAAGGCAGTTCTAGTACATAGAGCCAAGGTTGTTCAGCTATGTGGAATCACTCCAGATAACTGAAACTGGAAATGGTAAAGAAAAGCAGGAAAGTAGAAGTGAAGTCTAACATTGTTGATTTGGTTCAGTTTTTATTCCAGTTCCCCTCAACCCCCTAATCTGTGACAAAATGAATCTAAAATCCTCATATGCAGAATTAAAATGTCACGAGGACACAAAACTAGGGAAAACTACTGTTAAGTTCCTCCTGTAAGTCTGAGAATACTGGAGAGAGCAGGCTATTTAGATATTAGTCAGGGAGAATTGTTTATGCTGTAATAATAAACAAGCCTAAAATATTAGTATTTAAAACAGCAAACTACATGTCCGCCGCAGGTAAGTAGGGACCCAGGCTGGTGGGGCTCTGCTGTCCTCACACACACCATGTCAGCATGCGTTTTCAAGGTGTGCAGTGACAGGAGGAGGAGAGAGAAGAGAGTCATACACCAGCCCTTGGACGCTTCCTCTCACATGACAAAGGCCAAGGCAAATCCCATGGCCACCCTATGGAGGAGCACTGGAAATATTGGTGAGCATTCATTTTATCTACCACAGATCTATTTCGTAACACCAATGTCAAGAGAGCCTTTGTAAGACTATTGCTGTCTCTCACCATATGCCACCCAGTAAGGGAAAAACAAGTGTAGTCTCATAAAAACAGCCTGGGTTGAGTGGAAAATCATTTTGGGAGCCACCTCCTCTTCTCCTGGTGGCTCCAAAAATCATTGACACCTGGTGACATTTTTAATGGTTCTGAAAAACAGATATTTGACTCTCTTTTTGGCTGATGGCTTCTAATATATGTTACCAAAGCTTTTGAAGAAGCTTGGGAGAGGTATTTAAGGAAGAACAGGAAAGAGCAGGATTCACTTAGGTTTGACTGGGATGTATTTAGATCTATGAGGATCTATTCCTACACTGATATCTTGGTGGCTGGCTTTGGATTCAACCAACACAAGGGAGAGCAAGAAGGAAATAAAATAAAATATGACTGCAGGAGGCCGTAATGAGAATAGTATAAGACTAAGACTATTCTGGGGAAACAGGGAAAGGCTTCTTGTTTCCTTGTTCTCTGGCCAAGAATCAACTTTGAAATCCTCCTGAGAGTTAGTGTGACGAGTATGAGTGAAATGGGGGTGGGGCAGGCTACCTCTGTGTGAATATGTGTAAGAAACTTGGCCAGGGACTAAGGATAGACCCACATATATACACACAGACACACACACACCACACATACCGCACATATACATCGCACACACCACACTACACACACCACACATACCACACATATACATATCACACACACCACACACACACCACATACCACACATATACATCACACACACCACACTACACACACCACACATACCACACATATACATCACACACACCACGCACACACCATAAACATACTACACACAGCACACTACACACACACTATAAACACATTACACACACTACACATGCCACACATATGTCACACATACCACACAAACATGTCACACCACACACACATCGTAAACATACCACACACACCACACATATGTCACATATATCACACAAACATATCACACTCACCACACACACATCATTTACATACCATATATACCACACACACACCAACACACACACTTCAGCAGACACACACTATTATAAACACATCACACACACTACACACATACTGCACATACACCACACATACCCTGCACACACTACACACACACACCACATACACATCCACACTACACACATACCACACACACTACACACTCATACCATTCACACATATACTATGCACACATACTACACATACCACACACACATCACACACATTATACACATCACATACACACCACACACTACACTCCCCCCCATACACACACATGCACTGTGCACGCACTGCCCTTATCTCTGAGCCATGGAGACAGGGAGTGAGTGGGACAGTGTGTGAGTTATTCCTCCTGGGTGTTGCGAGCTAACGCTTGGTTCACCACTTGTAGGACTTTGCACTTCCTCCTGACAGTTGGGAGGCATGGGGTCTGTTAACATTCTGCTTGTTGACCCCAAAAATCCCCAGGGAGTGTTCCAAGCTGCATGGGCTGTTTGAGAAATGTGTTAATGGTGTAGCTTTCAATCTCTATGTAACATGCAATATTATTTGATTCAGGTCCAGTTAACTTTGGTCCTTTTAAGCATTTGGATCTGGAGATCACTGGCTTTGTCATGGTTTTCAGCGTGGAAGTAGTAAAGATAGAAAGCCTTTGAACTGCTTGTTGGATGGGTGCTGTGGGTGCCGGGCTCATGTGCAGGACTAGGAGGAAGGCAGCTTCTCTGGAGAGAGCTAGAAATGTTGACACAACAGGAAGCCATTTAGCTCTCCCTCGCCCTCATTTGTCATTCTCAGTGGCTCCTTTACACATGTAGACAATGCTTAGTTCATAGACCAAATACATGAATGTATATACAAACACACACATTTACAGCCCTTTTAAAATCCCAAACCTAAACAAAACAATGAATGCCACCCATTCTGGAACCCCTTTACACCACCTTCGTGTTATAGGGTAACACCTCTGACAGAGTTGAAATATATATAATATTATTCAGATATGCAGAGAAATGGAGCATCCCTATTTTCTATGATCAAACAAATCAATTTCTAAAGTCCCCTTACCACTGGAAAGTCAGGCAAGGGTGAGAAAGAGGAGGGTGTGGGTAGCACTTAAATTTGTTAACATTGTGTCATTTCTTCTGGTTTAAGATGTCTTTGGCTAACTCAGTCTCTTTGGGGTTCCTGCCTTGCTCTCTGCTCCTCCTTAAGATGGTGTCTGAATAGATGAGCAAGGCTTATGTGACTGCAGTCTTGGATGTGTGGGAAGAAGTCCTTGTGTTGCCCTCTGTCTTTCCTGAACTGTCTGGTGTGGTCTGATCCCCCTCTGCCATCTGCCATGGGACAGCTGGCTTTGGCTGTGCTTTGAGCCATAGCTTATGCGCCAGTTGTTTGCCCATGGTCCTGAAGTTCCTCTGTGGATAGAAGCTGCTTCATCCTCATCCCAGGCCTGGTCCGGTCTCACAGCTGTATCCTCGCCCCCCACTCTGAGGGCACAGGGAAATTTCTGGATCCCTGTGTGCTACATTCACCTGCATGGAGCTCACGTGAAGAGTTGCACCAGGCCACCCTCTGCCAGCACATTGTTAGGACTTCCATGCCACTGTAGAGTTGGTGCTTAGTGGAACATGAGGCTTCCCCTAGACTAGTGGTTCCTAGCCTTTTTGGCACCAGGGACCAGTTTCATGGAAGACAATTTTTCCATGGACAGGGGGTGGGGTTGGGAGTCAGGGAATGGTTTTGGGATGAAACTGTTCTACCTCATATCATCAGGCATTAGTTAGATTCTCATACGGAGCGAGCAACCTAGATCCCTCTCATGCGCAGTTCACAGTAGGGTTCAGCTCCTATAAGAATCTAATGCTGCTGCTGTTCTGAGGTAGGGTTGGGGGTGGGGGTGGGGAGCTCAGCTGGTAATGCTCACTCAACTGCTGTTCACCTCCTGCTGTGTGGCCCCGTTCCTAACAGGCCAAGGACCCATACTTTGCCCAGCGATTGAGGAATCCTACTAGACTACAGCCTGGCAATCTTCCCCAGGCTTGCTGTACCCGGTGAAATAGGCTACCAGCCAGATGACTTTGGTGCATGGAACCCATCCGCTTGTTTGTACCGCTCTATCAAGAACACTGACATCAGAATTCTTTCCTTTACCTTCCTTTCATTCCCTCCCCATCCCTGCCCCCATATTTACTTGTTAGAAGTGATCAGCTTTTTCCTACTTTTTATCTGGTAGAGACTTCCTTCCTAGGAAGCACTAGAGCTTCCTTTGATATGTAATTTAAGAAGTTGCCCTCCTCTCTCAAAAATGCCTGCTTCTTAAGACTATGATCTTGCCAAAGGTTCAACAAAGAATTGAGTGTAAGCCTCAGAGCTGAACATGGCCCTTAGTCTAAAATTGCTCTTAGTTCTTAGTTGTGCGTGTGTGTGTGTGTGTGTGTGTGTGTGTGTGTGTGTTTATGATCAACCCCTTGGTCATCTAGTGAAGTCTGTGGGCTAATTCTCAAAACAATGTTTGTAAATGCACAAATAAAATAAATAGCATTACAAAGATACCAAAATATACTGAAATGAAATCATCAAAATATTAAAGAAACAAATTTGTGATCTGGTAATATGTGGTCTTCATTATTAACACATTAAATAAGAAGACCTAATAATTGCCTTAATTTAGATCTAATATTAATAATTACCTTAATTCAGAAATAGTGATAATTTTTTCAAATTGTATTAGTCCGTTTTCACACTGCTGATAAAGACATACCGGAAACTAGGAAGAAAAAGAGGTTTAATTAGACTTACAGTTCCACATGGCTGGGGAAGCCTCAGAATCATGGCAGGAGGCAAAAGGCACTTCTTACATGGCAGCAGCAAGAGAAAATGAGAAAGAAGTAAAAGCGTAAACCCCTGATAAACCCATCAGATCTCATGAGACTTATTGACTACAATGAGAATAGCACAGGAAAAGCCAGCTTCCATTATTCAATTACCTCCCCCTGGGTCCTCCCACAACACATGGGAATTCTAGGAGATACAATTCGAGTTGAGATTTGGGTGGGGACACAACCAAACCATATAAATATTTTAAGGTACCTGCAGCAACCAAAATATGATATGAAAATATTTGTGATTTATAATGGTGACAAAGTCACAGGCAATGATGCTATTACTGTGGTTTGCTGATTACACTTATGATGGAAGAAAATTCTAAATTTCAACAGTAGGTTAGTGAAAATTAAAAATGTAAATTTTCCCCATTTAAGTTCATGGACCCCTGAATTCTACCCATGAACCCTTAAAGGTCTAAGTCCCTGTTCTAGATGGTAGTATCTGGTTTCCCTATGAAAGTGTGGATGCTATGGAGTGGGGAGCTCTCAGGAGCAAGATTTCTAAGATATGGAGATACAGTTGAAGATATTTCATAAATTACTGTACAGTCTTCTGGAAAAGAAAATTGTTGATACACATGGGTGAAGTGTGGCATGGTCGTATTCTTGCTTATGCCCTCATCATCTGTTACCCATGGGTTATCCAGAGTGATTCTACCATTTGATGCTTTACTGAGTATATCACAAATACTTTGTATGTATTTCTTGGTGTTTTAAAAATGCTTGCTTCTCCAGTGTTACTTTTAAGTAAGAATGTAAAAAAGGATTTCTTAAAAAAGTAGAAATCTAGCTCTTCAAAGGGAATAATTAAAGAGATGAAGTTAGATTCTTTCCATTGAACCTAATTGAAAGAACCCATTACAGCTAGCCACTAACCAAAAAAATCTAGCTTTTGATCAGCATATTTTCCATTAAAAATGTTCAATGCTGGCAATATTTATTGTATACTGAAATTTTTGTGTTTGTGTGTGTATGTTTTTAATTTATTTAGCTCTGCCAGCTAAGCCTGAGAACATTTCCTGTGTCTACTACTATAGGAAAAATTTAACCTGCACTTGGAGTCCAGGAAAGGAAACTAGTTATACCCAGTACACAGCTAAGAGAACTTAGTAAGTACAGGAGCTTGTGTTTTATCGGTTGGGGCATGGGGGAGGCAGAGGCTCCTGATTCATTCATGATTCACATCCCAGATGAAGCAAAAAAGTTTCCTCAGTGACAGCTTCTGGGTGATCTCTGTGTGCATCCAGTGGCTTGTGGACGGGATCTGGAGCTGCAGAGGGAGGGGAGGCATAGCCAGTGGTGACCTCCTCCTGGATTCCCCATTGGCTGAGATCAGTCACAGTGGAAAAATCTGTTTATTTACTCCACCCAACTATACCCTGCCTCTTCCCAGAATGTGTTATAAAACTGTTCATTCTTTCTGGATCCAGATATAGTAAGTAGGGTTGTAATCCCAGAACCAAGAGGCAATTGACCATGGTCTGCCACTAATTTGCTGTGTGACCTCTGTCAAGCAGTGTTCCACAGGACAATGATTCCCCAATTTTTTTTTTTTTTTACTACCTTAAGCATCCCTCTTTATTCCAATTCTGTAGAATGAAAATTTTATAATTTTTAATTATAATTCTAGCCAAAAGTTAGATGTTTTAAGTAAATATTTGCAGGTTAAAAAATTTTTTTTTCTTTTTTTGAGACAATCTCACTCTGTCACCCAGGCTAGAGTGCAGTGCCATGATCTCAGCTCACTGCAACCTCCATCTCCCAGGTTCAAGTGATTCTCCTGCCTCAGCCTCTCAAGTTGCTGGAATTACGGGTGCACACCACCATACCTGGCTAACATTTGTATTTTTAGTAGAGACGGGGTTTCACCACGTTGGCCAGGCTGGTCTCGAACTTCTGACTTCAAGTGATCTGCCCACCTCAGCCCCCAAAAGTGCTGGGATTACAGGCATGAGCCACCGTGCCTGTCCTTTTTAACAAAACTTTTTAACATAGCTCATTACTTCCTTCTTGTGAATAATGAATAAGGGGGCCCATGTTGGGAAGCGTTGTAAGATGATCTTTAGTCTGTGATTGCAAATTCTTTGTTTTTAAGCAAAATCTCATGTTGCAAGGGAAGTCCACTTTATGTTTTCAGTGGAAAAAATGAAAAAAAAAAAAAAACAAGCAGTATTCTCTGCAGCACTGATATAGCTATGAGCACCTATGTCAGAGAGATGCTTTAAAATAGGAGTCAGCAAACTTCTCCTGTAAAGGGCCAGATGGTAAATATAGTAATATTCAGAAGGAGATCGGTCTCTGTCAGAACTTTTCAACACTACTGCTATAGCACTCACACAGCTATAGGCAATATATAAACCAATAGGCATGGCTGCTTTCCAATAAAACTTTATCCATTGACACTGAAATATGAATTTTATGTAATTTTCACATGCCCCAAAGTATTTTTCTTCGTTTTATTTATTTTTCAACCATTAACAACATGTAAATAGTCTTAAGCCTACAGGCTGTGCGAGAGCAAGAGATGGGCTATATTGGACCTACAGACTGTCATTTGCTCATCCCTGTTTTAGAAAATAAGAATGATAGAGGCCTAATAACCCGTGATCCAAATGACTTTTCTTCCAGATTTGTCAGTTCTAGTCCCAGTGTTGAATAATCTGGGCACCTTTATAGGTTTACTCCTATTTTTCTGTCTTATAGAAATATTTCCCCTCTTCCTCCATCTTTCCCTTTGGGTTGTCATTATTATCACCAGTTGGACATGGAGAAATAGAAAACACCTGGGCGTCCCCAGGCCTATACACAGCTCCCCTTGATGGCCTCAGGCCAGCTAGGCTCTCCAGAACTCCTAGACTGCTTGCATTTTTGCAAGAGGATCTCTTCCAAGCAAAGTGGAAGGGTTTCCCTGTGGATGGCCTACCTGGGAGCACTTTTCAGTGGGTCATGTTTCTGATGTCCAGAAACAATAGGAAATAATTTTTCCTGGGGAAAAAAGGAGGAGTTGGGGATGCCTTCATGGAGATAGTGATTTTTGAACTGAGGCTGAAAGGAGGTCTAGAGGTGTGGAAAAGGAGAGAAAGGTCATTTCTCAAAGGTCACAGCATGAATAAATGCAGAAGCATTCAACTACAATAACAGTAGTAACAGCTCACATGTATTGACTCTGTGCTGGACATTTTAAAAGTGCCTTATGTGTATTAGCTCACTTCATCCTCATAACCCTATGCTATAGATATATTACTGTCTTCATTTTACAGATGAGAAAACTAAGGCACAGAGAGGTTAAAGAACCTGCCCAAGTCACACAGTTAATAGGGGCAAAGCCATGATTCAAACCTGGTCTGATTCTAGAACCTGTGCTTATAACCATGACACATTGCCCTGGAGGCCATTTTTGTTCTGTAAAATAACCATCAACCACTCTTGAGGTCCTTTCTAGTTTCAGAATTCCATGATTCTATGTGACTATGTTTTCCTGTATGACTTCTTCCTGCACACCAGCAAACACTGGTACCTTGCAAGGTGGGCCTTCTTTTCTGTTCTCAGCCTGCTTTATCTCCTCCACAATCCCCAGAACCATGTGGACTATAGCTAGAACCACCCATCTGATTCCCACTAATATGTGTATTTGTTTTCGTTAAGTTACAGCTTGATAGTATATATCTAATCTATCATCAATCTATCTGTTTTAAAGATTTTTCTGAAAACAATATATACTAATGTTCAAAAATTCAACCTGAAAAATTATAAAGAATGTAAAAAGTTACCCAGAATCCCACTGCCAAAGGTAACAACTTGAACATTTTGATGATCTCTCTAGATATCTCTACAAATAGTTATGTAAATATCTTTATATTTATGTAACTATGATCGTTCTATACATGATATGCATCCTACTTTTTTCACCAGCAGTAGATGCATCTTTCCATATCAATCAATATAGTATGTTAAAAACCATCATTTTAAATTCTATTTATGTATCTACTGTAATGTATTTAACAAATCCTTATATATATAAATATATTTTTACATACATATGTAAAAGAATAAATTTTTAAGGCTAGAATCTGGCTTTTTCAGGAACCTACCCATGATTTCTTGCCAATAGGACATACACTGCAACTGTAACTTTTCATGACTTACAGGGATCCAAAGAGGTTTTCATGGCTCCTAAAGCATTTCAGGTGGCAGAAAGCAGGTAACCTTTACCTTTCCTTGGAGGTGAGGAAGGAAGTTGGAAAGAGGACAACCAAATATCCTGGACTATACAGTTCTCAAGAAAAACCCAGAGAAAAACTAACAAATACTGCTTAATACATTAAATATGGCTAAGTTTCCAAACCATTGTACTAAACTCATGTTGAATAACTTTTTCCTTCAAAGCGCTTTTGGAAAAAAACATGATAATTGTACAACCAGTAGTTCTACAAGTGAAAATCGTGCTTCGTGCTCTTTTTTCCTTCCAAGAATAACGATCCCAGATAATTATACCATTGAGGTGGAAGCTGAAAATGGAGATGGTGTAATTAAATCTGATATGACATGTTGGAGATTAGAGGACATAGGTAAGTGTTATTTGATATTCTTTTTTTTTTTTTTTTTTTTTTTTTTTTGAGACGGAGTCTCACTCTGTCCCCCTTGCTGGAGTGCAGTGGCCGGATCTCAGCTCACTGCAAGCTCTGCCTCCCGGGTTCAGGCCATTCTCCTGCCTCAGCCTCCTGAGCAGCTGGGACTACAGGCGCCCGCCACCTCGCCCGGCTAGTTTTTTTGTATTTTTTAGTAGAGACGGGGTTTCACCGTGTTAGCCAGGATGGTCTTCTCGATCTCCTGACCTCGTGATCCACCCGTCTCGGCCTCCCAAAGTGCTGGGATTACAGGCTTGAGCCACCGCACCCGGCCGATATTCTTATATACTCTTTATTAAATGTTTACCTCCTTCTTCTTTGTTAAAGAGGTATCTGTGAACTCAAAAGTAGGCTCATCAAGTTCAAGGATATAATACGTGTTGTGGGTATACAGAAAGTTCATCTTCTAATTAAAGAAGAAAGGAAGTGGGGGAGGGAGGGAGGGAGGAAAGGAAGGAAGGGAGGAAGGAAGGGATTCACCAAATGAGAAAAAAGGAATGAGAAACAAGAGCTATTTTGTGGGCCACTGGTTTCCTCTTGTAGTTTGTAATTGCACTCAAAGAAACAAAAAGGTCTCTCCCCACCACCTCACCCTGCCAATGTCATTGCTCATAAAGGAAAAGAGCATAAAATTATTCGTTTTTAAAATGCCTCACTACTTCTGACTTAAAAAAAATATTTTCCAGCCGGGCGCGGTGGCTCACGCCTGTAATCCCAGCACTTTGGGAGGCCGAGGAGGGCGGATCACAAGGTCAGGAGATCGAGACCACGGTGAAACCCCGTCTCTACTAAAAATACAAAAAATTAGCCAGGCGCAGTAGTGGGCACCTGTAGTCCCAGCTACTCAGGAGGCTGAGGCAGGAGAATGGCGTGAACCCGGGAGGCGAAGCTTGCAGTGAGCCGAGATGGTGCCACTGCACTCCAGCCTGGGGGACACAGCGAGACTCCGTCTCCAAAAAAATATATATATATATATTTTCCAAAGACTCATTTTCACCACTTTTAAAATTATAACTGTATTGAGATATAATTCACATTATGTAAATTTCACCTTTTTAAAGTGTATAGTTCAGTGGTTTTTATTGTATTCACAAAGTTGTACAAATGTCACCACTAATTCCAGAACATTTTTATTGCCCTCAAAAGAAAATTCATACT
Source organism: Macaca mulatta (assembly GCF_049350105.2). Taxonomy (NCBI): domain Eukaryota; kingdom Metazoa; phylum Chordata; class Mammalia; order Primates; family Cercopithecidae; genus Macaca; species Macaca mulatta. The sequence goes on from NC_133411.1 coordinate 63,675,725, forward strand.
CATTAGCAGTCAGTCCCCAATCCTTTGTTTTCTCTTTCCTTCATTCCCTGGCAACCACTAATCTATTTTCTGCCTGTATGGATTTGCCTATACATTTTATAAAAATATAATGATAAAATATGTGGTCTTTTGTATCTAATTTCTTTCACTTAGCATAATGTTTTCAAAGTTCATCAATGTTGCAGCATGTATTAGTGCTTTATTTCTTTTTATAGCTAAATAATATTCCACTGGATGGATATACCACATTTTGTTTACCTGTACATCAGTTTATGGACATTTGGCTTGTTGTTACCTTTTGATTATTATGAATAATGTTGCTGTGAATATTTGTGTACAGTTTTTTGTGTGGACATGTTTCAATTCTCTTAGATATATACCTAGTGAAATTGCTGAGTCACATGGTAACTCAATGTTCAACTTTTGGTAGAACTGCTAAACTTTATCAAAGTGGCTGTGCCATTTAACATTCCCACTGGCAATTCATAAAGGTTATGATTTCTGCATACCCTCACCAACACTTGTTATTGTCCATCTTTTTATAATTATAGCCATCCTAGTAGGTGTGAAGTGATACCTTGTTATGGTTCTGATTTGTATTTATCCAATGTCCAATGATGTTGAACATTTTTCATGTGTTTATTGGCCATTTGTATATATTCTCTGGAGAAATGTTTATTCAAATCCTTTGCCTACTTATAATTGAGTTGTCTTTATTGTTGAATTTTAATAATTCTTTATATATTCTTGGCACAAGTTCCTTATCAGATATGTAATTTGCAAATATTTCCTCCCTGTTTGTGGGTTTTCTTTTACTTTTTACATGGTTAAGGTAGAAAAATATTTATATGAAGTCAAAAATGTATATTTTTTTCTTTGATTGTTTGTACTTTAGGTGTCATATCTAAGAAACCATTGCCTAACCTGAGGTCAGAAAGATTTACTGCTGTAGTTTTTTTCTAAGAGTTTTAAAGTCTTAGTTCCTACATTTGAATTGTTGATCCATTTTGAGTTAATTTTTGTGTATGGTGTTAAATAGGGGTCTAACTTTATTCTTTTTTTTTTTTTTTTTTTTTTTTTTTTTTGAGACGGAGTCTCGCTCTGTAGCCCAGGCTGGAGTGCAGTGGCCGGATCTCAGCTCACTGCAAGCTCCGCCTCCCGGGTTCACGCCATTCTCCGGCCTCAGCCTCCCGAGTAGCTGGGACTACAGGCGCTGCCACCTCGCCCGGCTATTTTTTGTATTTCTTAGTAGAGACGGGGTTTCACCGTGTTAGCCAGGATGGTCTCGATCTCCTGACCTCGTGATCCGCCCATCTCGGCCTCCCAAAGTGCTGGGATTACAGGCTTGAGCCACCGCGCCCGGCCAACTTTATTCTTTTGCATGTGGATATCCAGTTATCCCAGAACTGTTTGTTGAAAAGATGACTTCTGCCCCTACACACCCCCCACCATGTTGTTGAATTGTCTTGGCACCCTTGTAAAAATCAATTCATTCACCATAAATGTAAGGTATTTTTCAGGGTTCTCAATTTTATTCCATTGAACTATATTTTTGTCATTAGGTCAATAGCATACTGTCTTGATTACTGTAGCCTAATGATAAATTTTGAAATTGGGAAAGTGGGTCCTCCAACTGTGTTCTTTTTCAAGATTATTTTAGCTGTTGGGTCCCTTGCATTTCCATATAAATTTTAGTATTAGCCTGTCAATTTCTGCAGAGAAGGCAGCTGCAATTTCAATACGGATACTGTAATCTTCAGAATATACAGTCTTCCAATCCATGAACATGGGATATCTTTCCATTTATTTAGGCTGCCTTCAGTTTCTTTCATTAATTTATTACAGTTTTCAGTGTAGAAGTCGTACACTTATTTGGTTCAATTTATTCCAAAGTACTATATTCTTTTAAATGCTATTGTAAATGGAATTGCTTTCTTATTTTCAGATTGTTCATTGTTAGTGTATATAAATACAATTGATTTTTGTATATTGATTTGGTAATTGGATGTTGAACTTGTTTATTGGTTCTAAAAGGTTTTTCAGGTGGATTCCTTAGGACTGTCTGTATACAAGGTAATGTCATCTGCAAACATAATTCTGTTTTTTCCTTTATGATCTGGATACATTTTATTTTTCTTGTCTAGTTGCTTTGTCTAGAACTTTTAGTATAGCATTGAATAAAAGTGTTGAAAGCAGACATCCTTTTCTTGTTCCTGATCTTAGGGGGAAAGCATCTAGTGTTTCATCATTTAAGTTTGATGTTAGCTATGGGTTTTGTAGATACCCATTGCATTGAGAAAATTTCCTTCCATTCATAGTTTGTTGAGTGTTTCCTTATCGTGAATAGGTGTGGGATCTTGTCACATGCCTTTTCTTTATCTGGTGGGATGGTCATGTGGTTTTGTCTTTTATTAAAATGGTGTCTTACATTGAATGATTTTCATAAGTTAAACAAACCTTGTATTTCTGTAATAAGTACCACTTAGTTGTGGTGTATAATTCTTTTTATATGTTGCTGAATTTGGATTCCTAGTTTTTTGTTGAGGATTTTTGCTTCTATATTCAACATGGATATGGTGTGTAACTTTCTTGTGATATCTTTGTTTTTGGTATCAGGGTAATATTGGCCTCATAGAATGAGCTAGTAAGTGTTTCCTCATCTTCTATTTTTTGGAAAAGTCTGTGAAAGACTAGTGTTAATTATTTTTAAATCTGTCATAGATTTCCTCAGTGAAGCCATTTATGCCTGGGCTTTCTTTGTGGGTAGTTTTTGACTTGGTTTCTTTATAAAACTTTTTTTAAGAACTCCCTTTGGAAGACACTCCACACTGTAAACATTGTTGTTAATTCACGGTGATGGGCCTGGAAAGGGACAAGATTATTTACTTTTTCTCAAAAACCTTATTATTATTTTTACTTTCTTAAAATAAGTGTATTATTACTTTAGCAATTAAAATATTAAAAAACAAATTCAGTTACAAAGAAAATGCAAAACAAAACAAACTTTCTAGTCCCTCTTTCAACCAGATTTAGTATCTATTTAAATATTCTGTAATTGGCACTGCTTAAAACTTTGAGGAGGAATTTTGGCCTAAATTGATACAATACTGGAATTACAAAATTAACCTCTGAAGAAACTCTGTTTTTATTATATGTTTCTAGGACCTGGCAAAGTGTTGCTAAGTACTAAGATTTTTTTTTTGGAATCCTTTAATAAAAGCATATAATATCAGAATAATAAGCATAATAATTTTATAATTTTTAGGTTAGTACAAAAGTAATTGTGGTTTTTGCCATTACTTTCACTAGAACTTTTCTAATTTAAATTCAAGTGGATAGAACTATGACAGTACTTTTAAGAGCAATTAAAAATATTTTGGGCCAGGTGCGGTGGCTCATGCCTGTAATCTCAGCACTTTGGGAGGCCAAGGTGGGCGAATCATGAGGTCAATAGATTGAGACCATCCTGGCCAACATGGTGAAAGGCCGTCTATACTAAAAATACAAAAATTAGCTGGGCGTGGTGGTGCTCACCTATAGTCCCAGCTACTCAGGAGGCTGAGGTAGGAGAATCGCTTGAACTCGGGAGGCAGAGGTTGCAGTGAGCCAAGATCACACCACTGCACTCCAGCCTGGTGACAGAGTGAGATTCCATCTTTATATATATATATTTGATTTCTAATTGAAATATGTCCCTCCTACCCCCAGTTTACAGTGGTAATTTGCTTAAACCTTTTTTCACAGATAATGCCAGGGGTTACTTTGGTCCAGTCTCTGACACAAATTATTATAATTAGTGGTACCTAAATGAATAAACTTTTGCTATGTTTGATATGCATCAGTTTTTGACTTAAAATCTATTCTGTCTGATTTTAGTATGCCCACTCTGCTCTCTTTTGGTTACTATTTGCATGGAACATCTTTTTTCATCCTTTCACTTTCAATCTATTTGTATTTTCAGATCTAAAGTTAGTCTTTGTAGATAGCATATAGTTAGATCTTTTTTTTACATTTAAAAATTTTATCTTATTTTTTATAGAGACTTGCTATGTTACCCAGGCTAGTCTTGAACTCCCGGCCTCAAATGAACCCTCTGCTTTGGCCCCCCAAAATGTTGGGATTACCAGCATGAGCCTTTGTGCCCAGACAGTTGGATTTTTTTTTTTTTTAATTATTTGCTAATCTGTGTATTTGGGCTAGAGAGTTTAACCTATTTACATTTAAAGTAATTATTGATAAGGAAGGACTTACTTTTGACATTTTAAAAGTTTTCTTTATATTTTATAGTTTTTTTATCCCTCATTTTTTTCATTATTGTCTTCTTTTGTGTTTAGTTGATTTTTTATGGTGACATGTTTTGACTTCCTTTTGAGGATTTTCTGTAGATACTTTCTTTGAGAGTACCATGGGGACTACAAATAGCATCTAAAGTTGTAACAATCTAATTTGAAATGATATTAACTTAACTTCAATTGCATATAGAACTCTACTGCTACACAGCTTCATTCCCCACCTCCACTTTATGTCATTGATGTCACAAATTATATCTGTATCCATTGTATACCATAAAGCTGTAATTGTTTTTTATGCATTAATCTTTTAAATTCTTTGGAAAATTAAAAGAGGAATTATAAACCATAATTACAATAATACTAGCTTTTATATTTGCTCATGTATTTATACTGGAGATCTTTATATCTTCATCTGATTCCAAGTCAATGTCTAGTGTCCTTTCATTTCTACCTGAAAGACTCCTTTTAGCATTCCTTATAGGGCAGGCCTATTGGTAATGAACTCTCTCAACTTTTATTTATCTTGGAATGTCTTAATTTCTCCCTCATTTTTGAAGAACAGTTTTGCCAGGTGTATAATTCTCATTTGACAATTCTTTTTCTCTTTCAGCACTTTAAATGTATTAGCCCACTGCCTTCTGGGCTCTAAGGTTTTTGCTGAGAAATTAGTTGATATTATTATTGAAGATCCATTGTATGTAATGAGTTGTATCTCTCTTGCTGCTTCCAAGAGACTGACTTTCTCTTTCTGGGGTTTGGTTGTAATGTGTCTTAGTGTGGGTCTCTTTGGGTTTATCCTACTTAGTATTCACTGGGATTCTTGGATTTGTAGATTTGTGTATTTCATCGAATCTGGGGACTTTTTAGCTAGTATTTCTTCAAATAATCTCTCCACCACTTCCTCTCTCTCTTCTCTTTCAGAAACTCCCAAAATGTGTTTATTGGTTGGCTTGATCCTGTTCCACAGGTCACTTAGACTCTGTTTATTTTTCCTTATTCTTTTTTCTTTCTGTTCCTGAGACTCAATACTTTCAGTTGTTCTATCTTCACCTTTACTGATTGTTTCTTATGCCTGCTTAAATTTACTGCTGAACCCCTGTAGTGAATTTATATTTCAGGTATTATGATTTTCAACTTCAGAGTTTTTGTTTGCTTCTTTTTTTAAAAAAATTTCTGTATCTTTGTTGATATTCTCATTTTGTTCATGTATCATTTTCCTGATTTCCTTTAGTTCTTTGTCCGTGTTTAACTTTAGCTCTTTGAACATATTTAAGATGTTCATTTTAGGGTCTTGGTCTAGAAATTCTGATTGCTGGGCTTCCTCAGGGACAGTTTCTGTGGTTTTATTTTGTTTACTTAAACGGGCCATGTTGTCCTGTTTCTTTGTATGCCTTGCAATTTTTGTTGTTGTTAAAAATTAGGCATTGGAAAAAACAGCTACCTCTTCAAGTCTTTGCAGACTGACTCTGTTCTGGGGCTGTTCTTCATAGATTTGTTGGGCTTACTCTGAGCCTAGGGATTAGCCCTAGGTGAAAACTTAAAGTCTTCTCAGTTCTTTTCTGAGTATACATCTTGCCTAGGTCTGGATGGTGCTTTCTCAGTCACACTATGTATACACACAGCTGCTTTTTTTCTTCGTTTTTTGAGAAAAAAACGAAGGGTCTGGCTCTGTTGCCCAGGCTGGAGTTCAGTGATGTCATCATAGCTCATTGCAACCTCCCCTTCCTGGTCTCAAGCCATTCTCTCACCTCAGCCTCCCAAGTAACTGGGACTAAGGTACACACCACACCCAGCTAATTTTTATATTTTTTTGTAGAGGTGGATTTCACCGTGTTGCCCAGGCCAGTTTCAAACTCCTGAGCTCAAGCGATCTGCTTGCCTCGGCCTTTCAAAGTGTTGGGATTACAGGTGTGAGATGCTGTGCCCGGCCATAGCTGCTTTTGAATGTCTTAATTTTCCAAAGAGTCTTACCCAGTTTCTCCTTATGATTTTATATAATTTATTGTATGTCTCCTTACATAATCTCTTGCCCCAGGCTTCCACGAATCCGTAGTCTCCCTGTAGCTTTTATGAGCACTGCCTGGCTCTTTTCCTGCCTAAGATTAAAGTTAGGCAAAACAGAGACCAGTCGTTTAGTCTGCCCTCCAACAGGCTGGAATGTAAATAAGTATTCTTTGTTCTCTCCAGTTGATAGAAGGGAAATAAGAGCAGAGATGCCACCTTCTCCAAACCAAGACCACTGATGTTTCAGGCAGAGGGTGGGGCAAGGGCAAGTAAGACAGCCACAAAACTATTTTCCTGCCACTTTGAAGGTGACTTTGTCTTGATTTGGTGTTTATTATGGTTATAAACCTTGGGTTGATTTCCAGAGCTCCTACAAGTTTAGTTCAGCCAGTGTGTGTCCCCTTTTTTTTTTTTTTTCTGAGACAGAGTCTTGCTCTATCTCCCAGGCTGGAGTGCAGTGGCACAATCTCAGCTTACTGCAACCTCTGCTTCCCAGGTTCAAGTGATTCTCCTGCCTCAGCCTCCCAGGCAGCTGGGACTACAGGCACGCACCACTTTACGTGGCTAATTTTTGTATTTTTAGTAGAAACAGGGTTTCACCATGTTGGCCAGGATGGTCTTTTTCTCCTGACATTGTGATCCACCCGCCTTGGCCTCCCAAAGTGCTGGGATTACAGGCATGAGCCACCACTCTCGGCCCTGTCTTTTTTTTTTTTTTTTTTTTTAATCTTTTCATGGAAGAATAAGAACGTAGAGCTACCTAGTCTGCCATTTTGCTGATGTCACTTGATATAAATCAGTTCTTAATGAGATATTCTGAGAGCCATTTTTATTCAGAGGAGTAACTAATACTTTCTATCTTCTTGGTGACAGAGTGTTAGAGTTAAGTGGAACTACACTAGGTATTTGTGTTTATTCTGACTGGAGGTAGTTTAGTGTAATGAGTAAGGGCAGGAACTTTGGTGTGGATACAAATGAGCCTTAGATTGGCTTCTTATTAGAAAGTTATTTTCCCTTTTCCAATACCAGTTTTATCTTCTGTAGAATGAATATAATGAATGTTAGGTGGTTGAAAGGATTCAACAAAATGATTCACCTAAAAAAATACTTATCAAGTGTTCAATACATATCAATAATTTTATGGAAATATTTAATATGTTTATTGTATACAGCTCTACTTACTAGTGGCCACACGGATTGATGATCACCCTTTAGTCCAGGCATCAGTACAAATTATTTTTTGAGTAGCTAACAAGAGCTTTCTGAATATTTTTACCCAGTTAATCTTTTAAAGTCCATGTCTCTAAGTAGGGATTTTGCTTTCCAAAACTCTTCAAGAATTACAAAGACCCCATTCTCCATGATGTGATTATTTTACATTGCATAAAACAGCTCATATGCTCCATAAATATATACACCAATTACGTACTCACAAAAATTAAAAATTTTAAAAATTAAAAAAACAGTATTACAAAGACTGAAAAGATAATACTATTCAATTCTAGCCAGCAAGAGTGTGGTGAATGGGTATTCATACAATGTTGATGGAAACTGAAATTAGTATAACCTTTCTGGTAAGCAAAATGGCACTGTGTGACAGCAGCCCTAAAAATGGTCATGCCCTTTTACCCAGTCAGCTAGTGCTAAGGGGTCTAAGGAAACCATCAGAGATGTAAAGGGAGATTCAACTATCATCCATTTACTCATTCACTTAACAAATACTTGATACCTGCTAAATGTCAGGTGTTAATTCTAGACTCTGTGATCAAGTCCAGCCTTTGTCCTTAAGAAGTTTTAAATGAAAAATTAGAAACACTATTGTTAGTGGTGGAAGTTATCTGAGTTACCTGCAGCAAATCCAAATGGGTCTGCAGTAACCTCAGTTCTTGCCTCCTCAGAAGAAAGAATTCAACTGAGGGGCATAGGACAGAAGGAGAAACCGACACATGTTTTACAGCAGGAGTGGAAGTTTATTAAAAAGCTTTAGAGGCCGGGTGCAGTAGCTCACACCTGTAATCCCAGCACTTTGGGAGGCCAAGGTGGCCGGATCGTGAGGTCAGGAGATCGAGACCGTCCTGGCTGACACGGTAAAACCCTGTCCCTATTGAAAATACAAAAAAATAGCCAGACATGGTGGCGGGCGCCTGTAGTCCCAGCTACTTGGGAGACTGAGGGAGGATAATGGTGTGAACCTGGGAAGTGGAGCTCGTAGGGAGCCGAGATCGCGCCACTGCACTCCAGCCTGGGTGACAGAGCGAGACTCCATCTCAAAAAAAAAGAAAAAAAGAAAAGAAGTTTTAGAGCAGGAATGGAAAAAAGGTAAACAACCCTTGGAAGAGGGCTAAGTGGGCGTCTTGGCAGTCAGGTGCCCCATTTAACCTTGGACTTAGGGTTTTCCATGCTGGCCTACTTCTGGCATCTTGTGTCCCATTTCCCTTGATTCTTCCCTTACGGTGATCTGCCCACTTGCACGTTGGCCAGCTGGCACTTAGGAAGTGAGCATGCGCAGTGTGTTTACTGGAGTCGTACGCATGCTCACCTGAGGCGTTCTTCCCTTTTCCAATGGAATGCCCCTAGAAGCTCATATACCAGTTAAACTCTGCCATTTTGCCTCTTAATGCCCATGCTTGAGCCTACTCGCCCAATTCCTGAGTTTTTGTTTCGTTTTTTTTTTTGAAACGGAGTCTCGCTGTGTCGCCCAGGCTGGAGTGCTGTGGTCCAATCTCAGCTCACTGCAGCCTCCACCTACTGGGTTCAAGTGATTTTCCTGCCTCAGCCTCCTGTAGCTGGGATTACAGGCACCTCCCACCACGCCTGGCTAATTTTTGTATTCTTAGTAGAGATGGGGTTTCACTGTGTTGGCCAGACTGATCTTGAACTCCTGACCTCTTGATCTGCCTGCCTCAGCCTCCCACAGTGCTGGGATTGTGAGCCACTGCGTCCAGCCCAATTCTTGAGATCTTATTTTGGAGCTGCCAATCACTAGTTACAGATGTTTTTATTTATTGGGAAACTGCCTTTCCCTGTTGCTGGCTGCAGCCAATTATTAGGTTTGCAAGGCAGCGTGACAACTGTCTGAGCATCACCTGATGGTCACCTGACTTTCCTGGTGGTGTGTAGGGGGAGCCCTCTCCTGTCCTGCTCATGCCTGATTAGCTACCTACTGTAATACTGTGAATGTGCAATAATAGAACATAAGTCAAAAAATTATGTTAATCCATAAAGTAGAATATTATGAACCTTAAAAATCATGTTTTGAAGAACTATTAATAGAAGGTGATATATGCTGATTGCATATTTTAAAAAAACAAAAGCTTTATTTAGCGTATCAATTTTGTTTAAAAGATAATGCAAATAATTACGCAGAAAACAGCTGAAAGGAAATATACCAAAATGGTAATAAGGGTTATCTCTGGTTGGTGGGATAATGGATGATTTTTAGTTTTTCTTGGTATTTTCTACACTTAAAAAATGTTGTATAATGAGCATATGCTACTTTTATAACTAGAAAAATGCATATTTTCAAAGAGAGAAATTTGGGGCTAGAATGTTTGCAGTGTGGAAGGAAAATGAGAGTTATTTGATAGTGTTTATAGTGGGTATTCCATCATCCTGGAGGTCAAGGAAGGAGATGCCTAGGGGAGGTGAGAGTAAATAAGAGAGACAGCCTATTTTCTGGTTCTGTGGTCTCTTTTTACCTCCTTTCTGCTTGGCATAGCATATGATGACCCAATCAATAAGAGGCTGATTTGTTGAAAAATCACAGGAATGCATCCTTTTTTCACTGGGTATTCCTTTTTCAGAGGTGTTGGGGTTGGGGGTGGGGGCGACATTCCTTTTGTACTACCTTGCAAATGCCATCTGCATTCATATAGCAGACCACAAAGCACTATCATTTCCTTTCTAAGGTTTTTTCTTTTTTCAATTTTGGATGGATGCTGTTAGCAAATTCTTATCTTTTTGCAAATATGAGAGTTGTATGATTTTTATTTTCAGCGAAAACTGAACCACCTGAGATTTTCAGTGTGAAACCAGTTTTGGGCATCAAACGAATGATTCGGATTGAATGGATAAAGCCTGAGTTGGCACCTGTTTCATCTGATTTAAAATATGCACTTCGATTCAGGACAGTCAATAGTACCAGCTGGGTAAGTTATGCCGTTATAATAATGTTCCTATTAGAGGCCCAGAGGAAAAGAATCATTGACAACTATTGTTGACCTGGAATCATTATTTCACTTTTTACATTGAAAATAGAAGAGAGACATAGGAAGTATTTCTCTTCCTAGTGTTGCATTTTTCCTTCTGGACCTTTTAGATTGGAAGAGTGTTCTACAATAGGCATTTTTGCCTTCTGAGCACAGGGACACAATAAAGAGTGAGAAATTTACTTCTGCATTATATCCAAGTTTGCGTCTGGCTGTGTGGCTACCAGAGAGTCTATGGTTTGGCCATTTTATTTTTTATTTTTCTGACCCTTTATAAAATCATGAGGTATAACATACATTTGGAAAGGTGAACAAAACATAAATATTGCATTTAACAAATTACTAAGTCAGTGCTCATGTAGAAACCACTGCAGTCAAGAACAGAACATCTCCAGGATGCCAGAGCCCTCTGCTTGCCCTTTGCTCATGACCTCCGTGAGAGCTAACTATTGCCCTGATTTTCATGGTAATCTTCTTTGCTTTCATTTTTTACCATTTAAGCCTGCATCACTGAAGAACATAGTTTAAAAGACTATGCCCTCTTTCCTTGAGCCCTCCTCCTTCATCCTGAAGGAGCGCCCAGTAGAAATAGAGGAGCATATAAAGGGAATCCATACATTTTGTATTTTCTAATGTTTGGCTTCTCTCTCTCAATATTGTGCTTTTAAGACTTATTCATGCTATATAATGCTGTAGTTTATAAATCTTCATTGCTGTGTGGTATCCCATAGTCTGAACATGATGGAATGGTGACTTTAATTTGCATTTACTTGACTTTTAATGAAGTTGCACACCTTTTCATATGTTTATTGGCCCTTTGGATTCCTTCTTCTGGAAGTGCTGATTTAAGCCTTTTGCATGTTTTCTCTATTGGCTGGTCTGCCTGATTTTTCAATTGCTTTGTAGGCATTCCTTATATATTCTGTTTATGAGTCTTATTTGCTATGTGTATGGCACACATCTTTCACTATGTGGCATGAGGTTTCACTCTCTTAATGGTGACTTTTGAGGAACAGTCACTTAATTTTAATATGGTTAAATTTTATCTGTCTTTATCTTTATGCTTATGCCTTTTGTGTCTTAGGAAATGTTTTCTTACCTCAAAGTTCAGAAAATATTCTGCAGTTTCCATCAATGCAGCTTGAAATTGTATCACCTTTTTGTAATCATCTCATATTTATTGCCTTTTTATAAATTTTAGACAGGATCTCACTCCGTTACCCAGGCTGGAGTGCAGTGGTGTGATCGCAGCTCATTGCAGCCTTGAACTCTTGGACTCAGATGATCCTCCTGCCTCAGCCTTTCGAGTAGCTGAAACTACAGGCATGTGCCACCATGCCTGGCTGATTTTTAATTTGTTTTTGTAGTGTTGCCCAAGTTGGTCTTGAGCTCTTGGTCTTAAGTGATCCTCCTCCCTCAGCCTCCCAAAGTACTGAGATTACAGGTGTGAGCCGTCATGAGCAGCCACATTATTGACTTCTAATCAACTATTGGCTAATTAAACCTTTAAGACTTTTTACCTCCTGAAGACTTGCTAGTAAAACATACCTCTACTATCTTATCGTTTGTTGATTTTTAACCTAAGTTCAGGTGTTTTATTTATTCTTATTGAATTTCTTCATGTTGGTCTTATCTATCATTCCAGCCTATTTAGAATCCTGTTTGGTCCAAAACTTATGATTAACTTTTTACTTTTTAACTTTTCAGTATCTCCAGATTTGATAACACTTCCTTCTATACCTTTATCTAATTATTAATAAAAATGGTGGCCGGGCGCTGTGGCTTAAGCCTGTAATCCCAGCTCTTTGGGAGGCCGAGACGGGCGGATCACAAGGTCAGGAGATCGAGACCATCCTGGCTAACCCGGTGAAACCCCGTCTCTACTAAAAAATACAAAAAACTAGCCGGGCGAGATGGCCGGCGCCTGTAGTCCCAGCTACTCGGGAGGCTGAAGCAGGAGAATGGCGTGAGCCCGGGAGGCGGAGCTTGCAGTGAGCTGAGGTCCGGCCACTGTACTCCAGCCTGGGCGACAGAGCGAGACTCCGTCTCAAAAAAAAAAAAAAAAAGAAAAAAAAAAAAGAAAAATGGTGACTACATCAGAGCCCTGTGGTAAACCAGTAGAAACCATCCAGAGGATCAACCCTTCTTTTGGATATGGTCATTTATTCAGGGTTCTATGAATATACCTAATTACCACTATCGTCATTCAGGCTACTTTTTTTTATCTTGTCCAGGAGGCTATCATGCGACCCTTTCCCTTGTGGAAACCCATAGACACCCTATTTACTGCAGCATCGTCTCCTTGTCTGGAACTCTTTCAGTAAAGCATTATTTGTCCTATTGATGCAGAATTTTTGAGCCTTAGATCAGCTAAATCCGGGTTCTTGTGTCACCAAGAAAAATTACGCACGCGGACACATTGAAGGGTGAGGAGAGAGGAATTTATTGGGTGAAAAGGAAACGAGAAAAAAACTCAGCAAAGCAAGATGGGCTCCTACTAACAGGCTACCATCTCACAGATTGAATACCAGGCCACCATACAGGAGCTGAAGAGTCCAGGCTCCTTCTCCCTGCACAAGGTGTGAACTTCCCGTGGCTCCACCCCATTCTCCCAGTGCACAGACGGATCCCCAGTCCATTGTGGGCATGCGTGGACAAGACCCTGGGCAGCTTTCCCCATCTGCACAAAAGCATCTGATGTAAACACTTGTGGGGCGGGTCGGAGATTCTCTGGGAACCCTCCTTATCTGCCTTCTGCCTCTATCACTATGTTCAGAGAGATGGTAGTGGCCACTTCTCCCCCCAGCTTCCTTTCTAAGCCAGCTCTGGAACCATTCTCTTTGAACCTGCCTACGTGGAACATTAGATTCAATAATCGTAGTTTGGGGAACCCCTAAGTGGGGCAGTCCCTGGTACAGCACAAGCTCCTCTTCATACCACATGTCATGGTCTCCGTGAACCTGAGAAACTTTTGGGATAATCTACTGGCTATAAACCCTTAATTCCTTCTATTTGACGAGCTCAGAGTCACTACAGCTGCTGGGATAGGATTCAACAAGAAAAATAAACCAGGACTAGAGTCCCTCTGGAAAATTACTATACCATATACAACACTAAGTGAGGGCAACAAGTATAAACTACCCAACCCTTGGCAGCCTGTACGCTGTCTCTTTGACAAACTCACCTACATCTGTACTCTTCTTCTACATCTGCTTCCTTCCTTCCAGTCCCCAAGGTAAAATGTCCTGCCTCCTGTTTTCCTGGAGGATGCAGGAAGGAAGGTGGAAGTCTGTACTACTCTTTCTCTCTCCTTGGATTTCTTTCTTTCTTTCTTTCTTTTTTTTGTTTTGAGATGGAGTTTCACTCTTGTTGCCCAGGCTGGAGTGAATGGCTGAATGGCACAATCTTGGCTCACTGCAACCTCCACCTCCGGGGTTCAAGTGATTCTCCTGCTTCAGCCTCCCAAGTAGCTGGAATTACAGGCTTGTGCCACCACACCTGGTTAATTTTTTGTATTTTGAGTAGAGATGGGGTTTCACCATGTTGGTCAGGCTGGTCTCAAACTCCTGACCTCAGGTGATCCACCTGCCTCGGCCTCCCAAAGTGTTGGGATTATGGGTGTGAGCCACCATGCCTGGTCTTCTCCTTAGCTTTCAAATACATGCAGTTATCCTCAGTTGTAATCCCAGCTAAACCCAACTCAGCTCTTCCCAACCTTCTATCAAAGATTTCCATTGTTGATGGAAAAGGGTCCAAATTGTTAACCCTGTGAGACCTGGCTTCTACTGACCCCTTCACGCTCTCTCTCTTGCCTCTCTGGTCATTCTGAATTGCTTGTTTCCCTTGCATCATGTTCTCTCACTCTTTCTGTGCCTCTTCCTAGAACACCCTCTGCTTTTGCATCTCTTCTCCTACCCCAGTTTCTTCACCTTTCAGAACTCAGGACTGACATATTTCCTTCTGAGGACCTGGGCCTGGTCCCTCCTCTGCATGCTTCTGTCATTGCACTTAACAACAACGCATTTCAACTTTCTCTTCCAGTTAGACTGTAAGTTCTTCAAATGCAGGAATCTTTGCTTTCATCTGTTTTCCCTTTGCCTGGTACATGCCTGTGCTCAATAAATATTTGTTTAAGTGTAGCCGTGTAAAACTAATGCTAAAATTCCAACATGTCCATATAACAAGACCCATATTTGTATGATATGTGAGTAACAAAGAGCTTCCTTATACTCCAAATTATTGAATCCTTGCAAATATCCTGTAATTGAGGCCTTGCTATCCCCATTTTTGCAGATTAGGATATTAAGATGTTGAAAACTTAAATGATCTATTCAAGATCACAGGGCTTGTCAGTTGCAAACCTAAGCTCAGGTTTTCTGTCTCCCAGGTTTGCCATCCATGTGACCATACCTCAGCAGCCTCCAGATTCTTTTGTGGCCCTAGTTTAAAGGGTTTGCACCTTTATATAATAAAGCCATGTGAGCCTCTTAGAAAGGGATCTCAAAACTGTTTTAAGAATTTGATGTATGGACTGGGTGCAGTGGCTCACACCTGTAATCCCAGCACTTTGGGAGGCTGAGGCGGGTGGGTAATTGAGGTCAGGAGTTAGGGACCAGCCTGGCCAACATGGTGAAACCCTGTCTGTACTAAAAATACAAAAAAATTAGCCAGATGTGGCTGGGCGCGGTGGCTCATGCCTGTAATCCCAACACTTTGGGAGGCCAAGGTGGGCGGATCACGAGGTCAGGAGATCGAGACTATCCTGGCCAACACAGTGAAACCCTGTCTCTACTAAAAATACAAAAAATTAGCCGGGCATAGTGGCAGGTGCCTGTAGGCCCAGCTACACGGAAGGCTGAGGCAGGAGAATGGCAAGAACCCAGGAGGCGGAGCTTGCAGTGAGCCGAGATCACTGCACGCCAGCCTGGGTGACACAGTGAGACCCTGTCTCAAAAAAAAAAAAAATTAGCTGGGCATGGTTGTGCGGACCTGTAGCCCCAGTTACTGGGGAGGCTGAGGCAGGAGAATTGCTTGAACCCAGGAGGCAGAGGTTGCAGTTAGCCAAGATCATGCCACTGCACTCCAGCCTGGGCAACAGAGTGAGAAACACACACACACACACACACACACATACACACACACATATACACACACACAGAATTTGATTTAGGTTTTGTATCAGAACTTCTGACTCATCTATTAAGACAAACACTTTGGGTGAGTTAGGATTTGGCACAAAGCATAGATTGTTAACAATGAACCTGATGAAGCTAATTAGTGTTTTGGTAGGGTTCCATTGCCTGTGCAGAGTTGGGGAAGTTTTAGATCTAAGCCTGTATATAAAGGATCAGTTGATAGAGGATCTTGGCTGGACAAAATAACAAAGTAAAGGAGCCTTACAGGCACCTTGTTTAAAAGACTGAGCAGTGGTTTCATCTCCTCTGAGGCTCAGGCTGGGAGGAAGAGGCTTCCGTGGCTACATTAGGCAGAACTTTCTGAGCATGAACATGATAAGAACCACCACACAGGCTGAGCATGTGCTAAGGGTACAAAAAAGCAGGAGGAAAAATTGAAAGATTAGAAAGAATATTATGTATTTTTTAAAGTGTGAAAAGTAAAATAGAGCTTTATTAGACTTCCTTACACTTGCTGTATGGATTAGTATTTGTATTTTAAATCACGTATGGAGGGCACCATGTGGTTGGGCCTTTCCTGGCAGTCTTAATCCTTTTCTAACTGGATCCCTAACTAACAACAGGTTGTCCCAAGTTATGCTCCCCACAACCCTAGTCTGCCGTCACAGCATCTCCAGGGCCTGTTTGAAGAGGATGCTCAGGGAACCTGGGATTTAGCCCCCAAAGTGTCATTGCCTCTTCTTGTTCCACCCCCATCTCACCAGACTGGGAGTTCCAAAGACCGTCTGCAGCTGGACAGAGTTCCAAAGTCCATCTGCAGTTGTCAGCTTTCTGCCATAGACACATATCCTCCTTCTGCCCAATTTCCTTAAAGCACAGGAGCTGCAATTAGGTACTAATTTTCACAGCTGGGACATAGATGTAGTAGTATCAGGACTTCCTTCTCTTGCAGGATCCCATGGGACTATGCTGTGTGCATAGTAGTTAAATAGACATGTCTATTAGTGCAGTTTATTTAATTAATTAATTAATTTATTTAGAGACAGAGTCTCTCTCTGTAGCCCAGGCTGGGGTGCAATGGCGCGATCTCGGCTCACTGCAAGCTCCACCTCCCAGGTTCATACCATTCTCCTGCCTCAGCCTCCCGAGTAGCTGGGATTACAAGTGCCCACCACCACGCCCGGCTAATTTTTTTTTTTTTTTTTTTTTTGTATTTTTAGTAGAGACGAGGTTTCACCATGTTAGCCAGGATGGTCTCAATCTCCTGACCTCGTGATCCGCCCACCTCAGCCTCCCAAAGTGCTGGGATTACAGGTGTGAGCCACTGCGCCCAGCCAGTGAAGGTTATTTTTTATTAATCAGCTCAAAATAAGCTATATAAACCTTTAGGTTTTGGGTTTTATAACTTTAGGTTTATAAAGCTTATATTGAGCTAAATGTTTATATTGAACTAAAGGTTTATATTGCAGCAACAATGACTGTGTTCAGAAAAGGAATAACTAAATGTTTAGTTTCTCTTGGAGAGCTGAGTCCCAGAAATTGCATAAAGCAACACCTTCACTTTACCAATCAGAAGCTGACATCTAGAGAAAAGAACTGATTTATTTACCTCTTCCCTCCCCAAGAGAGTATCAAAATCAATTTATACATTCAGGCTGTTGAGACTTTCAGCAGCTTGACTGGTCACCCAAAGACCAATGCTTTGAAATGAAAGATTTGGGTAAAATGAAAAAGCCTAGGAGTGAAGAAATCTATGTTCCGGTCCTATTCTGCAGATCTTCTAACTTTCATTTAAATGGTTATTTAACTTTCCTGGGTCTCATGCATGACGTGAGTGCAGCTAAGGTCTCTGTTCCTGCAGTTCCATGAGGCAGTATCTCTAGGTGTTGGAGTCACCTCCTAGGCTCAGGTTGCCCTGGATCTTGAGGCTTGCATCTTCTAGAACAGCAAGCAGCAGAGCTCTGCTCATTCAGACAGGCCAGAGGCAGGAATCTCTGCCCCATAAGCTTAGATACAGGAAATGGGGAGGGAGGTGGTGGTTCACGGAGATGTTCATATCTATGTAGGTACCAATTGTTCCCAGGCACATATGAAAGTCTGTTAATGAAAATGATGTATTTTAAAATTTGATTTAGAGTGTTACTAGTTCTAAAAGTGTAAGAGTAAAGAGTAGTAGTTCTAAAAATGTAAAACCTGGGTAGTGAAGAGGAAAATGGGAGGATAACATGTGTGGTCTCCATTTCAGTTTAGAACTGTCTCTGTCTTGTAGATGGAAGTCAACTTCGCTAAGAACCGTAAAGATACAAACCAAACCTACAACCTTATGGGGCTGCAGGCTTTTACAGAGTATGTCGTAGCTCTGCGATGTGCGGTCAAGGAGTCAAAGTTCTGGAGTGACTGGAGCCAAGAAAAAATGGGAATGACTGAGGAAGAAGGCAAGCTGCTCCCTGCGATTCCCTTCCTGTCTGCTCTGGCGTAGGGCTGCTTTGGGCTAGACTTGGTGGGGTTTGTCAAGTGTCCTGGTTGGGAATCATGGAATCTCATGACCCCAGGGGGCCCCTGTACCCTCCAAGAGTGAGCCTGCACAACTTTGTGCCTCAAAGGCAAAGGGTCACATTTTAATACTCATAAGATTCTTGTACTATACATGAAAGGGTATCATTTGTTTTGTTTTGTTTTGTTTTTGAGATGGACTCTCGCTCTGTCACCCAGGATGGAGTGCAGTGGTGTGATCTCGGCTCACTGCCACCACCACCTCCCGGGTTCAAGAAATTCTTGTGCCTCAGACTCCCAAGTAGCTGGGATTATAGGGGCCCACCACCACACCCGGCTAATTTTTGTATTTTTTGTAGAGACGTGCTATCACCATGTTGGCCAGGCTAGTCTTGAACTCCTGACCTCAGGTGATCCGCCCAGCTTGGCCTCCCAAAGTGCTGGGATTACAGGCGTGAGCCACTGCGCCCCGCCAGTATCATATCATTTGAAGGTATCCTGTGATAAATTAAAGATATATATTGTGAACCCTGGAGCTACTACTCAAAATAAAGGTGTAACTAATACAAAAAAAAAATCACATCTTTAATGACAGTGAGGAAAGGAAAGAGGCGTGGATTGCTGGTTGATCAAGCGCTTACTAAGTGTCAGTATGGTCATTAAGAGCAATGCTTCCCGTCAGTGGGCTTGGCTTGAATCCCAAGCCAGGTATCTTTGGGCAAGACACCTAATCTCTCAGTCCATTCTCAGAAGTTTCCTCACATTTGTTCCCCTTTTCTATATTGAAATATAATATGTAAGTTAAGTTTGTAGTAGTACCTATTTTTTTAGCATTATTTTAAAGATTAAATGAAATAATGTGTTTAGCCCATAGTAGATATTCACTAACTGCTAGATTTCCTATTCTTATTATTTATCCTACTATTATATTTTTAATCCTCCTAAAAGCACAATAAAATATGTAGAGTCATTCCCATTTTGGAAATGAGGAAACTGAGTTTCAGAGATGCTAATAAATGGCTCAGGGTCACTCAGCATGTGTTACTTTTCTCAAGAGTCTTGCCCAGAGTCTGACCCTCAGTAGGTGATCAATAAATGTGTGATGAATGTATCAGTTTTCTATTGCTGCTGTAACAATACAAATTTAGTGGCTTAATGCAACACAAATGTATTCTTTCATAGCTCTGGAAGTCAGATGTCCAAAATCAGTTTCACTGGGCTAAAGTAAAGATGTCATCAGGGTTGTTTCCTTCTGAGACTCTGAGTGGAGAATCTGTTTCCTTGCCTTTTCCAGCTTCTAGTGGCTGCCTGTATTCTTTCTTGTGGTCCTTCCTCCATCTATAAAACTTATCCCCCCATCATCACATCACCTTTCCCCGCTCTTGTGTGTCAGACCTCTTTGCCTCCCTCTTATAAGGACTTTTGTGATCACAGTTAGGACCCACCCGGCTAATCCAAGATAATGTCCCCATCTCAAGATCCTTAACTTAATCACATCTGCAAAGTGCCTTTTACCATATAAGGAAACATTTACACGTTCCAGGGATTTGGACGAGATATTTTGGGGCCATTTTTCAGCCTAACACAGTAAATGAATGATTAATTGGATACACACCCAGTGATGGCCACACTTCTTCTTCTGAATTATGGACAAGAAATTTTAAAATGCCCACCCTTCTAACCTTCCTCTGAGGCTTTAACCTTATTTATTTATAAGGGATGTGAGTTTTAGAATATGAATTCCCCCATTGCCATGATTTAAGGCCTCATGATTTCAGGTGGTTTAGGGATACCCATGTTGTAATAGAAAATGAGATTTCAGTCTCATACCCAAGTTGCAGACTAGTCTCAGATAACATCTGGGGTCAACTTCTGTGCTACCTCATCCACACAATAATGATTTGTTCCTTTGGATCCTGGTTGAGTTTCCAGTATTAACACTAGTATTAACAGATGTTTGGTGCATTCACCCCTATGGTCAGATGTCTGGAACCAATCTGATGCCTTCTGAATGTTGTGTTCCCCACCAGAGATGTTCATGCAGTATCACTCAGCAAATAGCTCTCTTCCTTTGCCTCACTCTTCAGCAGGCAAGCTGATGATTAAGTGCTCCCTTGGGTGCCGTTGTGTTTTACCTAGCTCTTCCCCTGCCATGGCTGTCACTCTTCTCTCTAGTGACCTCCTGGTGCCATCGTGGCTCAGAGTCTCAAGCTCCTCACAGACCAGCCAGTCCCTTGTGTCAGTTTTCTCAGCTTGTTTTGCTGCCAAAAACAAGATGTACTATTTCATCTGATTTATTAGTTCAGCTAACTTGATTTAATTAGCAAACACCAGATGCTGGTGTTACCTATGCCTTTTGCTAATTAAACCAAATCAACACTTATTTATCCAAGTCACCACTAGAGAACTTTTGCTTTTGTCCTTCTTCCTTTTTTCAGGATCCCAGAAGAAACTGATTAAAATGCACCCCCCTGCCCCCAGCAAATCCTCATTTGTTGTTTTCAAATTTATAAACCACGTGTTTTCCTATTTCAATGAAATGCCACTTGTTTAATGCATACCACTTCAAACCTTTCTAATTGTTTGAAAACATGTATTCTAAGTTGAATGTGAAGCACTGACTATTTTCTTTTGGATTTCAATATATTGATTATTAAAGTTATTTACCTATATTTAGACAATCTACTCACTACATGATACAGATATAATTTGATTCAAATCCTGGCTTTATTTCTTAAAAACTTGTGATATTGAATACCTGCTTAATTTCTCTATGCTTCAGAAATGACAGGACTGTGGGCATTAAATGAGAAAATTCACAGAAACTGACACTTGCTGAGAGTTAGCTTTTCTGATTGTTGTTCTTCAGCAGGGGTACCTGCATATGTCTAACTGGTGGTCGCTGTGGGGATACCCATATTGTAATAGAAATAGTACAGCATCAGTTGTTGCTGTGTCAATCCGGAGAAGTGATGCCTTCGAATACATAGATGTTTTGGTTGATTTGGAAAATTTTAATTTTGTTATTTTTTTTTCAGAGTCCTTACTTTTCCCCGTCTGATTAAACTGAAAATCCATTATCAATTTATGGTTAATGGAAAGCTGGCTATAATAACCATAGAAGACTTACATGCTAGTGAGGCAGTGGTTTCACTAACAGTTGCATCTGTGGGAAGTCTATACTGAGAAGACTGTTTCTCTTTGGACCATATTTGCAGGAAATAGTGACCTCGATGAAAGAAGAAAATATCCATTTAAACTCATTTATCATTACCATCTATGAAAACAAATGACTGCCTATGGGATTTTTTTTTTTTTTTTTTTGAGACAGGGTCTCACTGTGTCACACAGTCTGAAATGTAGTGGTGAGATCTCAGCTCACTGCAGCCTCCACCTCCCAGGCTCAAGTGATCCTCCCACCTCAACTTCCCGAGTAGCTGGGACTGCAGGCGTGTGCCACCATGCCCGGCTAGCCTATGGGCTAAATCCAAGAAGAATTTCACTCATATTTCTAGTCAAGTGCCTGGAATGATTATTTAATAATCAGTTTAGTTTTGCCTGTATCTGTCCTTGAGATGAATATTTAGGACTGGGTAACAATGAACACCTTGTCTGTAGATTTTTTTTTTTCTTACTCTCAATATTACTGGCCCTGAGTTTGACTCTCCACGTGATTGGAACAGAGATTCTGCATGTGAGAGATGGAGTGAATGTCCCTCTAATCTTGTGCGTTTCCTTGGAAGGTCTAATGACTTTGTAGCCCTGTACAAAGGCTGTCTTCTGGGAGGAACTTGGCCACTGCTTACATCTCACTGAAACCAGTCTGTTGCTTCCTGTCTGAGAAACTTGAGTACTGGCTGTTCTGTCTTCTGATTCAATAAAAGCTTTTGAGAAATCAGAAAACTCCTGGCAGAGCTTTTGAGACAACACGTCAGCGGGATTTAGATGAAGTAATATGTAAAGTCAACACATTTCAACCTCCTTATAAACAATTCTAATAGAATTGCATTTAATATATCTCATTGGGAGATCCTGGGCCTAACAGCTAGACTGTGTTAACTAGACTTTAGCTTCTGCAAGAGTATTTGTAGAAATGTGACTCTCCATTGAAGGCAAAACAAGTCATTAACTCAATTGTACTTGGTACATTTTCCTCATTATAAGATTGTCTTTAGTTGGAGTTCAGTAATTTTACTTTTTTTTTTTTTTTTTTTTTTTAATTTTTTGAGACATGGCTCCCTCTGTTGCCCAGGCTGGAGTACAATGGTACGATCTCGGCTCACTGCAATCTCTGCTTCCTGGGTTCAAGTGATTCTCCTGCCTCAGCCTCCTGAGTAGCTGGGATTACAGGCACACACCACTACACCCGGCTAATTTTTTATATTTTTTGGTAGAGACAGGGTTTCACCATTGGCCAGGCTGGTCTCGAACTCCTGACCTCAAGTGATCCACCTGCCTCGGCCTCCCAAAGTGGTGGGATTACAGGCATGAGCCACCGCACCCAGCCAGTCATTTTACTTTAAGATATCCAATCACCTACAATTTAAAAGATCCCTGAAGACAATCTCTTACTTCTAAAAAATAGTTTAGATCTTGGTCTGAGTGGTAGACTCATTCTTTGTGGACCTAATTACATTATCTGCAGCCATGTGACTTCCTCAAGAAAAAATTCAGAGTGCAACTACTGCAGCTTTGACTAGGGACATTTACTCTCTTCTCCAAATCGTGGGCCACTAGCCTTCTTGACATTTGTTTAGAACTCTCTGCTTTCCTCTCATGGCTAAAGTGGGTGGGTCATTCTTTAATCAGTAGCTCAGTATTTTGATATCTCAGGTGCATGTCAGGGCGTTCAACTAGAAATTGCCAGTGAGCCATCTCTTGACAAAACTTGCTTGAGACAGGATATTTGAGAGATACAGTCCAGAAATCAAGTGAAATGTAAATTCCTTGTTTTTTGTAAGTTTCATCCCTGTATGATTAGATCATCAGAAGCCTGTACACTTGGACTGTTGTCTCAGACGTGTTGTTTACTGGAAAAAGGCATGTGTCAGGATTTGCGCCCTAGCTATTTATGGAAAACAACTATGAAAAATGCTCATATATGATATTTCTGTGCTTTTGCTCTATTGGGATTGCAGATATTGGCTTTTACGTTACTCTGTGTCCTTTTTGAAGAGATCCACGTGATAAATTCCATTTATGATTTCAGTGTTCGTAGCCAGAAAATAGTTTTCCTTCATACAAATTTCTAGGTTTCCTTTTTATTGGGCCACAAGAAATAGGCACCTCAATGTGATTCTTTTTTATTTTGGAAAAACCAGCATTAAATTTAGAGCTCAAGGAGGGACCTAGTGAAGCTTATTTTCTTGTTCCTTTGTCATTTAATTTTTTCTTATATTTTATAACATCTTAAGTATGTTGTTTTATTTTTTTGGAAGCAGACTTGGTATAAATTGTATATACATATATCTCCTTGTGAGTTATCTGTGTCATTCCCAGCTTTAATATATATGTTATGTCTAGAGGACATGAGATAGTCACATTTTGATCTAGATTTGGGAGACAAATTATATTACAATGGGGCCTATTATGCTTCTCCTTTAGCTTACGTTAAATCATCAGACTCAAGAGCGGTTTTATTTTTTATCTTTGGGTGATTCCAGTTCCTTGACCACAAAATGAAGACATCTTTGGTCATTGCAAGGCTGCCATCCCTCCGCTCCTCACCTTATTCCTACTGGCTCCCTCGAGCAAATCCTTCCCAACTGCCCAGCTCACCTTCCCTGTCTCCTTTGCAACTCCCTTCTCTCTGGGTTGAGTACCTCATTCTTGTTCCTTACAGCTCCATGTGGCCTGGAACTGTGGAGAGTCCTGAAACCAACTGAGGTGGATGGAAGAAGGCCAGTGCGGTTGTTATGGAAGGTGACCTCCCTCTGGGTTATTTTTCTCTCTCTTTCTTCCCCTTCCCTCCCTTCCCTCCCTTCTCTCCCTTCCCTCCCTTCTCTCCCTTCCCTCTCTTCCCTCCCTTCCCTCCTTTCCTTCCCTTCCTTCCCTTCCTTCCCTTCCTTCCCCCTTCCCTTCCCTCCTCTCCCCTCCCCTCCCTTCCCCTCCCCTCCCCTTCCCTCCCTCCCCCTCTTGCCTTCCCCTTCCCCCTCCCCTCCCCTCCCCTTCTTTCCCTTTTCTTCCCTTCCCTTCCTTTCTCTCTCTCTCTCTCTCTTTCCCTCCCTCCCTCCAACCCCCTGCCTTTCTTTCTTTCTTTTTGACAGAGTCTTGCTCAGTCACCCAGGCTGGAGTGCAGTAGTGAAATCATAACTCACTGTAGCCTTTAACTCCTGGGCTCAAGTTATCCTCCCACTTCACCTTCTCAAGTAGCTGGGTAGGTGTGCTAGTACACCCAGCTAATTTAAATATATATATACATACATATATGTATACACATACATATATATGTGTGTATATATATAGTAGAGGCTGGGTCTTGCTATGTTGCCCAGGCTGGTCTCAAACTCCTGAGCTCAAAAGATCCTCTTACCTTAGCCTCCCAAAGCATTGGGATTATAAGCATGAGCCACCATGCCCAGCCTGTTTCTTTATCCTATTTAAAAGCCTTTGGTCTCTTACCCTTCCAAAAACTGTGATTCTTGAAATTTTACCTCCAGAATTTCCTTCCCTAGAGGGCTTTATGATGCCCCAAATCTCACATTGGTTGGCCAGCTCAAAAAAGCCCTATAGGTCATCTTGCAGATGGCCCAAACATGACAGACCCTGGCCCCCGTCCTCTTTGGTCTGAAACATTAACATTTGAGGAAGGTAGAAAGTGAAAGTGCAGGAGGCACCATGGCCTTCTGGAGGACACTATCACTGACAAGCCTCTGCTGACTAGTTTCTGGAACCCCCCTCCCGACCCAACCATCTAAGAAGAGCTCTGATCAGGGTCAGCTTGCTGGTGTGTCCTCGAGTCATTGGCAACATATACGGCACACGTGTGTTGAAACAGTGGGGCACAAAAACAGAAGAGGGACCACATGGTCCTTTCTAGGATGGAGGCCTGGGAGTGAGGAACAGAAGTCAGGTGGGGAATGCAGAGAAGAGGAGGAGGAAAGAGGACCTGAGAGAAGAAAGTGAGAGAAGGAGTAGAAAATGGGGGGACAAGGCAATAAACAGGAAAGGAAAAGGGCAGATGGAGAAAAAAAGAGTGAAAACGTGGGGAAGAAGAAGGAGGAGAGGAGGGAGATGCCAGAATTCCTTCGTGTACCTCCAGAATTCCCAGGAAATGCTCACGATGTTAGCTCACATTTGCTGAAGTCCAGGCAAGTTCAAAATCCTGTTGAAAATGGAGCAAGTGTCCTGCTTTGCCAGATGACATTCCAATTACCTCAGGGTTGGAGGCTCCCGCACCATCACCCACTCCCTCCACACCTGCAGGCTATGGGACTCCCTGGGTTGCCAAGGCTCTACCGCCACATGGGACAGCAGCCAGAGATGCTGGGGAATCCTAGAGAATCAATCCCAGATGCTGTACTGTCTTTCTCAGCCATCAAGAATGAAAACAAGTGATTTTGGCAACACATTTTTAGGGGAGGAAAGCCAACAACCGCACACGCCCACATGTGGTCTTAGCTACATAGCAGTGGCAAAGGGCCAAGTAGGGCAGCTTGTGAAGTAGAGAAGATGGGTTTCAGTGCCCACCTCCTCCCCACCACTTGGTGGGTCTGGTCTTTTTTTTCCCCCTCCCACCTTCAAGAGGAAAGAGCTCGCTAAGAATTTGAGTTGGTTAAAAAAGAATGTACTAAAATGCTCTAAAATTAAATAATAGTGATAGTTGCATGACTGAACATACTATTAATAAAAGCCATTGAACTCACATTGAAACAGTAAATTTATGCAATGTGAATTATATCTCAATTTTTATTATTATTTAAAAAAGAATATGTTATTTAAAAAAGAATTGGGGCTGTAATGTCACACCTGTAATCCTAGCACTTTGAGAGGCTATGGCGAGGGCATCACTTGAGGTCAGGAGTTCGATACCAGCTTGGACAACATGGCAAAACCCTGTCTCTACTAAAAGTACAAAAATTAGTCGGGCATGGTGGTACACACCTGTAATCCCAGCTACTTGGGAGGCTGAGGCAGGAGGATCGCTGGAATCCAAGAGGTGGAGGTTGCAGTGAGCCAAGATCAGGCCACTGTACTCCAGCCTGGGTGACAGAGCAAGACCCTGTCTCAAAATAAATAAATAAATAAATAAATATAATAAAATAAAAAAGAAAATGGGTCATCTTTAGAAATAAAAGGCTCCTGGTCATTAGGAAGATTCTAGCTGACCTTTTATGCCAAGGCAAGTGTGAAGGAAATTCCTGAACTGGGAAAGCACTGGGACAAAGTGCCTGCTAAAGTCCCACTTGTAAGTCCTGGACTTACATTCAGGCATTCCGCTCCATCTATGTGTGTAATCAGTAACAGAAAGGGAAGCCCTATAAATTCTGGGAAATACTCACCATGCTGTCTTCTAGGCAAATACTGGTGAGTGGGCCCAAGTTCAAGGCAGAAAATAAGAGTTTAGCTTAAAGTCCTCAGGATTCTACCTTAAACTTCTCGCCAAGCGCTTGGGACTGGTAGGGCAGCCCTCTTAGCTAGGATGCCTGGCTGGGGTGCCTGGTTCAGGGAAGCTGGCTCCCTTCTCAGAGGGAGAGGCATGGAAATAAAAGACTAGGGCATAGGGTGCTCTCCAACCCTTGGATACTCCAGGCAAGAGATGACTCAGGGCCAGACCAGACTTGGGATGGGCTCAGAGGGAATGTGTCAGCTTTTTAGCCCTTACTCCTCTACCTGAATAGGATGGAGGGAAAGAAACAGGCAGAAGGAAATAAGGGTGGCTTGTTTACATTGTCTTGGGCATTCTTCTAGTTTAGCCTCATGGAATTAGTCAAAATTTAGTAAATCCCCTCTTCTGGCACTTGAAGGGTTAATATCACAGCCAAGGATGTGTTATTCATCCCTGGAGGGTAATTACCTCATTGTAGTTTAGTATCTAATAGTTAGCCTTACTTCCCACCCTCACCCCCACTGCTTCTCACTGTCTCAATGCCTTTCTTTTTCTTTGTTATTGGCAATAAATTTTGTTTTCTTTGGGTTCAGAAGGCAAGAGGAGCCCCAGTCCTAGAGAAAACACTTGGCTACAACATATGGTACTTTCCAGAAAACAACACTAACCTCACAGAGACAGTGAACACCACTAACCAGCAGCTTGAACTGCATCTGGGAGGCGAGAGCTATTGGGTGTCTATGATTTCTTATAATTCTCTTGGGAAGTCTCCAGTGACCACCCTGAGGATTCCAGCCATTCAGGAAAAGTGTAAGTAGAGCATCAGCTTCTTCCTTAGGTGCCTGGTCCCATCGACTGGCCAAGGAGCAGTCCCTGGGCTCTCAAGGGTGGCTGTTTCTCTTGAGTCAAAACAAAAATGGAGTGGGGCCTTTTATGTGGTGGTGAAGCAATGAGAATTTGCTGGTAATTAATGAACCACTTGAAGTCATGTTCCTTTGGAACAAAGCCTGTGTTGAAAATCAGAAACCTTATAAATTACAGAATAGAAAGCCATATGCCTAGAAGTTCTGTGTGCAGCTTTGATTTGTTCTGGTCTGGGTGAATGTAAGCTGGGTCGAGTCGAGTCCTGTGAAACTGTCCTCTTTGTCACATCTGTCCTCCGTGACCGAAGCTGCTCTTGAACTCTTCTCCCCACAGATGGGGACTCACCACATCCCCATCCTTGGTTTAATGCTTGCTGTCCTGTTTTCTTCCTTTTCCCCTTCCATTTGTCACTGTGGAAAAATTCTAGTGTTTATACTTGCCAATAAATTGTTCATTACAGTTTTGGTTGAGTAGTTTTTGACGTATTACTGCTCCCAGGCAAACTCATATTTATCCTGTTTTGGAATAAAAAAACTTTCGTTCAAAGAATTGCAGACAATAGATTTCCTCTTTTCTCTCTTATTTTTCTCTTTCAAACTTAGTGCTATCCCTTATTCTATAAATTATTTATTTTACGACCTTTTTCTTCCTCAATAGGATGTAAGCGTCGTGAGGGCAGGGATTTTTTGTCGATTTTTCCTTTCTTTTTTTTAACCTAATTCCCAACACTTAAAATAGCATGGAGCTATTTTAATCTTGGCTTCTTCAGGCCAGGATTTGTGGGCAAGTCATTTAAAAAAAAAAAAAAAAACGCCTCCAGGGAGATGAGAAAAGGAAGCTGCGGAAGCAGGCCAGGACACGGCAGAGGCTGAGACGAAGGTGGGCTTTCAGGGCTGCCAAAACAAAGCACTGCAGACTGGGGGGCTTCAAACAACAGGACTTTATTGTCTCATGGTCCTGGAGGCCAGAAGTCCCAAGTCAAGGTGGTGGCTGGCCATGCTCCCTAAAGTCTCTAGGGGAGAATCCTTCCTTACCCCTTCCAGCTTGTAGTGGCCTCAGGTATTCATTAGCTTGTGGTAGCTCCAGTAACTCCCATAAATCCAATCTTTGCTTCAGTCTTCACATGGCTAGCTTCTTGTGTGTCTCTGTTTCCATGCCCAGATTCCTCTTTTCTTATAAAGGGCCCTCTGTCTTAACTAATTACATCTGCAGTGGCCTATTTCCAAATATGGTCACATTCTGTGGCACTGGGGATATACTTTGGGGGGATACAATTCAACCCATACAGGTACAATCTGAGATAAAAGCCCCAGGGAGGGGGGTTCCCACTGGATCTTGCAGGGGACTCTAGAGTATAAATGACGTCTCATAGTCATCGCAGTCAAGCAAAACACATGCACACAGTAGGAAGGAAGCTGAGTGGGTCTGGGTGGAGCACCAACATTGGCTGCTAGAAGAGTCTAGTTACATCTCCAAGGCTCCAGCAGGGACTTTCAGCCAGGACTGGCTGGGGAGGCTTCCAGGTGGTGAGCAGGGGAAGGCTGGAAGGAGAAACTCAGAGCCTTAGGGTTAGGTGGGGTCGATCTCCAGGCTCTGTGCTTCTTGCCCCGGCCTCTGCTCCTTCTGTGGCTTCACATTTCCTCCATGCCTCAGTTGTCCTTCTCAGAGTTACCTTTTCAGGTTGACAAATTACCTGGCCTTGCTGCTAGGACTAGCCCCTGGAGTGTCTCATAAGGGCCCTGTTTGGGAAAAGGATCCGTCTACTGTGGCTTACAAGAACAAGACTCCTAAATATACACACAGCCTGCTGGGGTTTGTTGCCAAGGAACAGCAGGATGCAGGACCCCCGGTCCCCACCCCAGATTCCTACATGTGGCCTTGGCTTCCAGCTTCAAAAGGCTTTTGGGGTTTTTTTTTGCAGGACACTTTTGTGCCTGCATCCAGGATCATCTCTGGCATTCATTGAAACACTCTTCCCAGCTGGGCACAGTGGCTCATGCCTGTAATCCCAGCACTTTGGGAGACCGACTGAGTTGGGCAGATCACTTGAGGTCAGGAGTTTGAGACCAGCCTGGCCAACATGGTGAAACCCCATCTCTACTAAAAATACAAAAAATTAGCCGGGTGTGTTAGCATGCACCTATAGTCCCAGCTACTCAGGAGGCTGAGGCACAAGAATCACTTGAACCCAGGAGGTGGAGGTTGCAGTGAGCCAAGATCACACCACTGCACTCCAACCTGGATGACAGGGTGAGATTCTGCCTCAAAAAAGAAAAAAAAAGAAAAAAAGAAAGAAAAAGAAACGCTCTTCCCATGGATTCCAGTTTTGCAGGCTGAGGAGTGCTAAGCTGGTGAGGATTGGGTGAGGGGAGAGCATGCCCTGGAATTTCTGAGCCCCGCCGTTTGTACCTTCCACTTTCTGCCTCGCTATACCTCCAATAGATCTCTTCTCTTCTGTGTGTTCGAACATTTTCAATAAGATCTCTCTCTCTGATTCATATTAAGTTCCAGATATTGGATTGGAAGCCACACACTCAAAATTTTTTATTGAATAAATCCTTGTGACCTGTTTCCAGATTCTTTTAGCCAGTCCCGCAGAAAATGTTGCCATTTATGTATTGATCCATACTGGGTAATTTGGATGGCAGTGTCTTTATCTTTCTGGTACAAACGCAATACTTGCTGCCTTGAGGATAGGAATTCATATCCAGCTTGTGTAGAGCCAGACTATACAGTGAAAGCGTGAAGCCATCTCCCTGGTATGATTTTAGGGTCTCCATCTCCCGGCCTCCCAGCCACACAATTCCCAGAGCCTGAAATTCTACCTTTGGAGATTCTCTGTCTCAGGTTTCCTTTCTGTTTGACTTGCAGAGACGCCTGTGGAAGGTAAGTCTTTTTAGCCACCACCTCTCTAGTGAGATCCTTTTCTGCAAACAGGTTAATTTGGGGTAGGTAAAGGAAGATTAAGAAGCCACTTACTCCTCAAAGGTGTTGTGTAAGGAAAAAGGATGCAATAAGAGGAGGGAAAAGAGCGCCATCCGGGGAGGCTGCCGTGGAGATCCTGAACTTTGGCCTTGTTTTACAGTTGAGGCAATGAGGATGCCAATGTGGTTGTTGCATTTGGGGAAGGAGGTGGGTAGCTATGAAGCAGTCCTTTTCTCTCCTTTCAGCATTTCGGTGCATTGAGGTCATGCAGGCCTGCCTTGCTGAGGACCAGCTAGTGGTGAAGTGGCAAAGCTCTGCTCTAGACGTGAACACTTGGATGATTGAATGGTTTCCGGACATGGACTCAGAGCACCCCACTCTTTCCTGGGAATCTGTGTCTCAGGCCACGAACTGGACGATCCAGCAAGGTAGCCAGGGAGGAACCCACAGGTTCCCTCAGTGCAGGGTTTAGTTTCATTTTCATCCAGTTTTAGATCTTTAACTTTGACTTCAAAGCTGTTAGTGTGGTTAATAGCATTTGACAAGCTTGTGCAAGCTTAATGAAGTGACACGCTTCTTGGTATTTCCAAGGCGAGGCTGGCACAGAAAGCTGTGGGTGACAAGCAGACCAGGTATCTGACCGGTCTCCAGGTGGAAAACACCATCTTAACACCCACCATCAGAGAGCCCTTCCCGGACAGCTGGGTCATCCCACGGGTAACTCCAGAGTGTGGATCCCAGCTGGCCTACCTAGGATACTTCCTTCAGTTCTGGTTGCCTATTTAAGAGTTAGGCCACCTTCCCAGGTGATTGTTACAGGAATAGCCTTCTTTTCAGGAAAGTCCATGCCCTATGTAAGATACACGAGTGAGGCTTTACTCTTTATTTTTAATTTTGTTTGAATTTTTATTTTCTAGAGACAGGGTCTTGCTTGGTTGCCAAGGATGGAGTGCAGTGGCACGATCATAGCTCACTGTAACCTCAAACTCCTGGGCTCAAGTGATCCTCTTGCCTCAGCCTCCCTAATGAGGCTTTACCCTTTTAATCCTGTCACTACAATCATTTCTTAATGCTTCAAACATCCATATTAAGAATAATACACACACAGGGATGCAGGCAAGTAGAGGAGATAGAATTCGAAGTGTTTGAGATCCACAGGGTGATGATATGTTGTTCTAGGACTTAATTAGGCAGCGTGTTCAGCGATCCTGTGGATCTCTCTGCTGCAACAGTATTTGGTCAGAACAGACCTGGGGATTCCCTGCCTCCAAAAAAGGAAAAGCTAAAAAGTTAAATTTTAAAATAAGAATTAATTAGAAAACCTGAGAAAAGCAATAGATATTAGAGACCATTCAACCTAACCTGTTTATTTTCCAGAGGTGGAAACTGTAGAGAAATTGAATATCTTCCGTAAGTGTTTGGCCATAACTCAGTCTAGTATTCCTTCCACTCTGCCATGCTCTGCACTTACGCTTTTTTTTTTTCCTTTCTTTTTTACAGATAAATTAAAACCTTTCTGGTGCTATAACATCTCTGTGTATCCAATGTTGCACGACAAAGTTGGCGAGCCATATTCCATCCAGGCTTATGCCAAAGAAGGCAGTATGTATGGACAAGGCCCTGTGGGGAAAAGGAAACAGTGGGACCTGTCCAACATGTGAATAAGGCTGCAAGTGCCTGTAGCTCATTCCCAGCCATCTTAGGGCTCATTTGTGCTTCATCTTGTAGTGAGCTCTGTATGTTATGAACTTGCTGAATTCTGAAGCTGGGGTAGACATTAGAGATCATTGAGTCCAATCCCCTCATTTCACAAATGGAAAATTAAAGCTCAGAGAGGTGAAATAACTTGCCCAAAGTCACAAATAAACAGTGCAAATAGAGCTGCTACCAGCAATAACACTGAATTAAGACCACATCAGGGAGCCTACAGAGTTCATCCTAAGCTAGGGATGTTAAAAAATTATTTTTAATTATGTAGCAATAAGCAAGGGCTTTACTGGTGAATTGCTCAAGCTTTACTTTATCTTTTTGGAAGTTCATGTCTTCCAGATTCAACATTGGAAAATATCTTCTGCCACTCAGAAGTAGCTTATGGAACCATATTCTTCAACTATTTGATAATAACTACACTTTACAGATATGAATGAAAAAGCTAGGTACCAAATTGGAGTGAGCCGTCTATAAGAAAGGACTTTTTCAAGTGGTCTTGATGCCACTTCTCTTCTTGCTTAAGAGAGATGGCTCTAGAAAATAATTTTCCCAAACAAGCTGATTCATCAGTTCCTTACTCAACCCTCGCCCCTCGCCTCCCGCACTGTGGTCTGGTCTGAGTACTGGCCAGAGCCTTTGTAGGGGAACGATCTCCTGGAGTGTGGTCAGTGATTATCATTTATCCCCCGTCCCTTCCAGTTCCATCAAAAGGTCCTGAGACCAAGGTGGAGAACATTGGCGTGAAGACGGTCACGATCACATGGAAAGAGATTCCCAAGAGTGAGAGAAAGGGTATCATCTGCAACTACACCATCTTTTACCAAGCTGAAGGTGGAAAAGGATTCTGTAAGCGTACCTGTAGCCAAGTGGGAAAAAACCCCAAGCCCCAGATAGATGCTATGGATAAATCTGTCATAGGCATGGCTCCCCCACCTCATTGTGACCTGCAACCTGGCATGAGTCACTTAGCTTCTTTAAGTCTCTCTGAAAATGGGGCCAAGAGTACCCGCCTTTTGGGGTTTTGGGGGTTAAATGAGAGTGAAGTGACAGTACCTGAGAGGAGAGTCCTGTGGGAATGGAAGGAGTTGATATAATTTGTCCTGGTTGGGCCCTGCGTTGACCTCCCGGGAGCTCCCCGACCATCATTCCCAGGAATGGCGTGCCTGGCTTAAAAAGTGAGGAGGAACAGACCCTGTCACCATGACTTCTACTGCCCCTGCCAAATCATGCTTTTGTTCTTCAGTCCACTGTATCTCCTGACATCTTAAATACTGGGCAAGGCTTGGATTCTTGCTGAGGCTAAATAATTTTTTCTTATGGTAAAATACATGTAAAATATTTTTCCAGTTTAAACATTTGAAAGTGTACAATTTAGTGGCTACTGTGAATTTAGACTACTGTGAATAGGGCTGCTATGAACAGATGTCTGCTACGAACATATGCTGCTATGTACAAATATCTGTTTGAGTTTGTGCTTTTCATTCTTTTGGGCATATACCTAGAAGCTGAATTGCTGGATCATACGGTAACTCTAGTTTAACTTATTGAGGAGCCACCAAACTGTTTTCCACAGTGACTACTCCACACTACACATTTCTTACTAGCAATGTATGAGGGTTTTCATTTCCCTGCATCCTTGTCAATATGTGTTATTTTTCATTTAAAAAAATTATTATGGCTGTCCTGGTAGGTATGTAGTGGTTATCTTGTTGACCTGCATTTCCCTACTGGCTAATAATGTTGGGCATTTTTTCATGTAGTTTTTGCCTATTTGTATGTCTTTTTTTTTTTTTTTTTGAGATGGAGTTTTGCTCTTGTTGCCCAGACTGGAGTGCAATGGCACGATCTTGACTCACCGCAACCTCCGCCTCCCAGGTTCAAGCAATTCTCCTGCCTCAGCCTCCCAAGTAGCTGGGATTGCAGGCATGCACCACCATGTCCAGCTAATTTTGTATTTTTAGTGGAGACGGGGTTTCCCCATGTTGGTCAGGCTGGTCTTGAACTCCCGACCTCGGGTGATCTGCCCACTCCGGCCTCCCAAAGTGCTGGGATCATAGGCGTGAGCCACTGCGCCCGGCCAGCTCATTTATATATCTTCTTTTTTTTTTTTTTATTTTTTTGAGACGGGGTCTCGCTCTGTCACCCAGGCTGGAGTGCAGTGGCCGGATCTCAGCTCACTGCAAGCTCCGCCTCCCAGGTTCACGCCATTCTCCTGCCTCAGCCTCCCGAGTAGCTGGGACTACAGGCGCCCGCCACCTCGCCCGGCTAGTTTTTGTATTTTTTAGTAGAGACGGGGTTTCACCGGGTTAGCCAGGATGGTCTCGATCTCCTGACCTTGTGATCCACCCGTCTCGGCCTCCCAAAGTGCTGGGATTACAGGCTTGAGCCACCGCGCCCGGCCTATATATCTTCTTTGGAGAAGTGTCTTTTTAATCTTTTTTCTTATGTTTAAATTGGGTTGTCTTTTCATTATTGAGTTTATAAGAGTTCTTTATATATTTTAGATGTAAGTTATTTATCAGATATATGATTTGTAAATATTTTCTCCCGTTCTATGGGTTGTCTTTTCATTCTCGATATTATCTTTTGATGCACAAAAACTTTGAATTTTAGTGAAATCCAGCTTAACCTATTTTTTTCTTTTGCTGCTTGTGCTTTTGGCGTCATATCTAAGAAACCATTGTGAAATTCAAGGTCATGAAGATTTATCCTATGCTGTCTACTAAGAGTTTTTATAGTTCTAGCTCTTATATTGAGCTCCTTGGTCCATCTTAATATTTAAGCAGGACATGAATAGGGGTCAGACTATGAGACAGCTGAGCTTGGAAGCACAGGTTCCAATGTTCTTATTTTGGTGCTACTGGGACACAATTTTCAGTCTGGTTTGACTGTGGTGTTTGATCTCTGTATTTTTGCTTTAGCCAAGACAGTCAACTCCAGCATCTTGCAGTATGGCCTGGAGTCCCTGAAACGAAAGACCTCTTACACTGTTCGGGTCATGGCCAGCACCAGTGCTGGGGGAATCAACGGGACCAGCATAAATTTCAAGACATTGTCATTCAGTGAGTATCTCCTTCAAGCCTTAAGTACCTCTCCCTCACGTTTACCTTATATCAGAGAGAAATGACATCTGCCAAAGGCTGGAGGAAGTCAAATGAAAGGGCAGTGCCTAGGTGAAAAGAGCCACCCTGCTCTCTGGCTCACCAACCTTCCTGGAAAGCATATAGGTGAGGAGATGGAGGGGAGAGAGCAAGCAAGTTGAGAGCTGAATTTGGAAATGCTGGTCATTTTGGTCGTTCCTCTTGGGCAGCCACAAATCATCTGGAGGAGGAGGTGTCAAATTAATGCCAACTTCAGTCTTAGCACCAAACCAGCTCCCGTCTCAAGGCTGTCTCCCCGTTCACAGTCACCAGTTTCTGCATGTCATAGGTTACGGTATGTATTAGTCTGTTTTCATGCTGCTGATAAAGACATACCCGAGACTGGGTAATTAACAAAGAAAAAGAGGTTTAATGGACTCACGGTTCCACGTGGCTGGGGAAGCCTCACAATCATGATGGAAGGCGAAATGTACATCTTACATGGTGGCAGACGAGAGAATGAGGACCAAGTGAAAGTGGTTTCTCCGTATAAAGCCATCAGATCTCATGAGATTTATTCACTACCATGAGAACAGTATGTGGGAAATTGCCCCCATGATTCAGTTATCTCCCACTGGGTCCCTCTCACAACATGTGGGAATTGTGGGAGCTATAATTCAAGATGAGATTTGGGTGGGGACACAGCCAAACCATATCACTGTACAACAGGGCCTTCAAGGGAAAACCTTGGTTAACACAGGACCACTGACCCATAGGAAGGGGCTTAACCTCATCATTTGTGGAGGCTTTTTTTGAGCAAAAAGGCATATGATATATTTAACTTACCCACTTTTACTTTTTTACTTTAAAAAATAGCAAGAAAAATTTACTACAGACAACAAATAATGTAAAATAAAATGTAGCTTCATATGATGGCTGGTTAAGGGAGATATTTGAGAGGGAGGCAGATGGAATGAGGGGGGGATGAAGCAGAAAGTAGGAAGGAGAATGGGAGAAAGAGAAATATGTTAATTTTGCTAAGTCCTTGAGTGACAGAGATTTGATTTTTAAGTACGTACTAAAACTGTCTTAAAGAATGAACAACTTTTTAGATCAAAAGTGAAGGGACACTGCCAAGTTTTTGCAATAACTGAGGCAAGCTAAAAATTGCTTGAAATATTCTTGAAAGCCTCTTAAGCATCACATTTTTCAAGAACAAAATTGCTTTATGACTCTGGAAAAATGTGAGTATGACATTTTTTTTTTAACAGAGAAAACATATTCTGTTTTGATGGACTAACATTGCCTCCTAGGAACTCTTTTTGATATGCTGTTTAAAATTTTTTAAAGCTATATTGAAGTTTTGCAACACTGGGCACAAATTTCATCAGCTCAAGGAGTTTTCTCCAAGAGTTAAATGAAAGCAAGATCCAGCCCTGGAACCTAGAAGTTTCCTACCCTGGTCTATAGGTTATAAATCACCCTGCTTCCGTTTTTGATAATCTATAATCCATTTTCCACACAGCAGCCAGAGTTTCAAACCCTGAATTCTCTGCTTAAAAGCCACCAGTGACTTTTATTATATTTTAAAGAAAATCCAAACTCCTTCCTATAACTTTCAAGGTCTTTCATCATCTGTCCCTTACTGACCTCATTTTTCCTACTGCTTTCTGCCCCAATTTATCTTCCTTACCTTGTTCCTGCTTCAAAGCTTTTGCATCCACTGTTTCTTCTGCCTGGAATGCTTTTCTCCATGGTTTTACATGGCTGGATCCTTCTCACTATTAAGATCAGCTTGAATTTTACTCCTTCCTTGGACACCTTAGCTAAAGTTGCTGTCTGGACACAGTGGCTCATGCCTGTAACTCCAGCACTTTGGGAGGCCAAGGCAGGAGGATCA
This sequence comes from Macaca mulatta, assembly GCF_049350105.2. Taxonomy (NCBI): domain Eukaryota; kingdom Metazoa; phylum Chordata; class Mammalia; order Primates; family Cercopithecidae; genus Macaca; species Macaca mulatta. The sequence goes on from NC_133411.1 coordinate 63,712,884, forward strand.
CTCAAGGCCAGGAGTTCAAGACCAGCCTGGCCAACATGGTGAAACCCAGTCTCTACCTAAAATACAAAAATTAGCCGGGCTTGGTGGCAGGCACCTGTAATCCAAGCTACCAGGGAGGCTGGGGCAGGAGAATCGCTTGAACCCAGGAGGCGGAGGTTGCAGTGAGCCAAGATGTACCACTGCACTCCAGCCTGGGTGACAGAGTGAGACTCCTTCTAAAAACAAAACAAAACAAAACAAAAAAAAACCCTAAAAATTAGCTGGGCATGATTGATGGCTTGCACCTGCAAGTCCTAGGTACTTGGGAGGCTGAGGCAGGAGGTTACTTGAGTCCAGGAGTTTGAGGCTACAGTGAGCTATGATCATGCCAGTGCACTCCAGCCTGGGCGACAGAGCAAGACCCATCTCAAAAAATATATATAAAAATTAAAAAGTAAGTGCTAAATATTCACTGAATGAATGCTGTTGGAATGAATGCTGCCGGGAGAAGATGCCTAGATGGGGAGCCACAAAATTCTGTGTTTTGTTTTTGTTTTTGTTTTTGAGATGAAGTTTAGCCCTGTCGCCCAGGCTAGAGTGCAATGGCACGATCTCGGCTCACTGCAACCTCCACCTCCCAGGTTCAGGCGATTCTCCTGCCTCAGCCTCCTGAGTAGCTGGGATTACAGGTGCATGCCACCACACCCAGCTCATTTTTTGTATCTTTAGTAGAGACGGAGTTTCACCATGTTGACCAGGCTGGTCTCAAACTCCTGACCTGGGGGTTTTTTAGTGGAAAGAAATGGAATTTAATTGAAAGAAAACTAATAAGAAATTGTGTTGCTGAAGCTACTAGAAGAAAAAGTTAATCATTGATTTTTGTAAAGGAGGTGAGGAACTCACTACTGACTTTTGTTCTTTCTTTTTCAAAGGTGTTTTTGAGATTATCCTTATAACTTCTCTGATTGGTGGAGGCCTTCTTATTCTCATTATCCTGACGGTGGCATATGGTCTCAAAAAACCCAAGTGAGTCTGCAGACAACAGTGGGTGCCTTAAAAATCAGGGACAAAAAGGGGTTGAAGTCATCATAGGTGCTTCGTAGGAGAGGGCACTCTACCATTAAGGGGTGTTCATTCATTTATTAACTTGGTGCATATTTATGGAGGTTATTAAAGGCCACGCTCAGTGGCTCATCAGAATTCTTACCAAGCAAAAGCACTTTCGTTTCCCAGAGCTCCATGCCCAGGTCTAGGCCTTTTTGAGGCCAGGAGAGTGCCAGCTGCCCCACAGACTCTGTCTGCTCCATTTGCCATCTGAGACTGGAGTTGGAGAGCAGGCCCTTTCTCTCAGTGTCTAGCGGGGCCCCGGCTGCAGCAGGAGGCCTTCTTGCAAGCTTCTGTCTCAGGCAGAGCAGGGAGCAGCGTCTCCATGGTGTTGGAGTGCTGGCCAGTCGTCTGCAGGTGCAAGCTTGTTGCTTGCTTGCAGTGCAGTGAGGGTCTGGGTGCAGGGCCTGGCCACTGTGGGGAAGAAAGCACATCTTCAGGGTCTTACACTTTCTCTCTGCAGTGAGCTTTATGGCACCCTAATGGTCCTTCCCTGGTTGAACTGGCCCTCCAAATTAGACAGCTGTGAGTCATCTCTGTCAAGTAGCTGCACTTAGTTAAGCTAATATCAACCTCAGTTACCAACTGTAGGTGGTAACCAAGCCACCAGCATAGATTCTTGTACATTATACACTTAAGTAATCATTTTGATCTTAGCATGCATCAGAATCAGGCCTCATCCCCAGAGTTTCTGATTCAGTGGTTCTAGGGTAAAGCCCCAAATTTGCATTTCTAACAAGTTCCCAGGTGATGCTGCTGCTGCTGCTTGGGACCACACTTCGAGAACCATTGCAGGAAAGTGTGGGTAGCTTATAAGGTTTGTAAAACCTTATAAACTTGTCCTTCCCAGAGGATAAGCCTCAAAGGAATGACTCTGTGATGGTGCAATTTACAGCATTGGGGTAGGTATGGAGATGCCCGGATGGGAGAGAGGGGAAGATAAGCTTTGTATGGGGAGTCTCCTTTGATCACATCCCACAGAGAACTTGCAGTGTCACTCCCCAGCACACAACGCAGAACAACTCCACTTTCCCAGATTCTATCAGGCAGACATGCCCTTATTTAGGAGGGAAACTTACAATTCCCTTTAGCACAGCCTCAGTCTTTTGACTCAGCCATATGGTGCTAATGCTTCTTGGATTCACCTCCCATCTTAAAATCTTCTCTCTCATTAGCAAATTGACTCACCTGTGTTGGCCCAGTGTTCCCAACCCTGCTGAAAGTAGTATAGCCACATGGCGTGGAGATGATTTCAAGGTAAACTCTTCTGTTTTTATTAAGGAAATCATCGTTGTGGGAGGTAGACAAGGTGAATGGAGATGGGGAAGAGTCCTAGGCTGAGCTTTTTTCGAGGTTCACATCAAGAGAACTCGAGTTGAAAAGTCTCAGGGAATGGCAGGTGGGGCAGATGGAATCAGCCTTCCTGGAACGACTTTGACCTCACGCTTTGACAAGAGGAAAGGGCTTCACCAGGCTCGTGAGGACCCAGTGTGTTCCCAGGTGGAACTGGTCCCATAAAGGATGCTGCAGAATAAAGACACTGGCCCTACCCTTCCTGACCCGATGGGCTAGAGAGAGAGACGAGGCCTGGCTATAGGATTTGAAACCATTTACAAAGCAGCCAAGAGCACATTAATCTAAAGACTGCCTAAATATCACCAGGGAATGCTGATGGGCATAGCAGTCTGAGGCTGCCTCATGTTGTTTTTCTCAGGTTGGGGACATCAGAGTCAGGCTTTGGCTTTATTTAACTGGCACTGGGGTTTTCTAGTGAGTATTCCTTAACTAGAAACCCTCCATTTTCATAAATTTTTAAGTGGAAAACTGTTAGGGAAATTTTAAGGTTTAATTTCTTGCTTACATAGAAACAAGCCCAATCAAATATAACCTTTAAATCCTTACTACTGAAAGGCTGTTTCCAGTTTTTCCTTGATGCACAAATTTTGAATATTAGTCCTTGTTCCAACTCAGAAGTCTTTTTTGAGCATGGGCATTTTGTTATAATGGGCTTTCTTTCTATTTCCTCCTCTTACCAGTCCGGTATACTAGACTGATTTATACCATTTACTTTCCTGCTTATTTAATGTCATTTAGAGAGTAAACGAATTCATAGGCAGTGCTCTCTGATAACTAACATGCTTTTTGAATAATCTGCAGGTTGGGCCTCTAGAGTCAGCACTTATTAATCACTCACTACATGCCAGGCACTGGGCTAGGCCCTAGGGATACAAATGACAGAGTCACTGTCCCTGCCATGAGGCCACCTCTGATATTCTGGTGAGGTTGAACAAGTCTGACTCTATGATGTGGTTTTTCCATCCCTAAGAGTTGTAATTTTGGTGCTTCCATCTTAACTGGGGTTTTGTGAGCATGGGATGATGTGGAAAACAGCCTTGCACACTCTAGCAGAATACATTGTTTGAATTGGCTGGGTGCGGCGGCTCATGCCCATAATCCCAGCACTTTGGGAGGCCAAGGCAGCAGATAACTTGAGCTCAGGAGTTCAAGACCAGCCTGGGCAACATGACGAAACCCCATCTCTACAAAAAATTAAAAAATTAGCCAGGTGTGGTGGTGTGCGTCTGTAGCCCCAGCAACTCAGGAGGCTGATGGGGGAGGATTACCCAAGGCTGGGAAGTTGAGGCTACAGTGAGTGGTGATTATGCTACTGCACTCCAGCCTGGGCAACGGGAGTGAGACCCTATCTCAAATAAAAAAAAAAAAGTTATATACACATATATAAATATATTTAAAACATTGTTTGAATTCAGGGCACTGTTTCTCAGGAAATGTGCCACTCCTTCCAAGCTCTGTGGAAGGGCATATGGAGAGGGTTGGGCACCACTTCTGGGCCTGGGAGGAAGGTGGGGGCTGTTCCGGAGGTGGGCATTTGCTGTCCCAAGCCTAACAAGTTTTTGGCTATGTTATGTGTGACTTCTAAATGACTACTTGGGATGTCCCTTTTTCTTTGCCAGGATAAGCTAAACCTGAAGGAGTCTGATGACTCTGTGAACACAGAAGACAGGATCTTAAAACCATGTTCCACCCCCAGTGACAAGTTGGTTATTGACAAGTCGGTGGTGAACTTTGGGAATGTTCTGCAAGAAATGTTCACAGATGAAGCCAGAACGGGTCAGGAAAACAATTTAGGAGGGGAAAAGAATGAGTATGTGACCCACCCCTTCAGGCCTGACTGTCCCCTGGGGAAAAGTTTTGAGGAGCTCCCAGTTTCACCTGAGATTCCTCCCAGAAAATCCCAATACCTACGTTCGAGGATGCCAGAAGGGACCTGCCTAGAAGCCAAAGAGCAGCTTCTCGTTTCTGGTCAAAGTCTAGAAAGTCTAGCACCAGACCATGTGTGGGAGGCAGCGGCCCCAAATCCGTATTTGAAAAATTCAGTGACAACCAGGGAATTTCTTGTGTCTCAAAAACTTCCAGAGCACACCAAAGGAGAAGTCTAAATGCGACCATAGCATGAGACCCTCAGGGCCTCAGTGTGGATGGCCCTTGCCAGAGAAGATGTCAAGACTCAGCATGCAGCGCTTGCTTGGCCCCGCCACATCCTGCCTGGGTTAAAGTCTCCCCTGCCCTTGAGCTGCCAGTTGAACTTGGTCGGCACAGGTGTGACCTTGTGCTGGGAAGAAGGGATGGTGATAAGCCCAAGTTTTGGAAAGGAACAGCAATCTCTTTTCTTTTGTTCAGATACCAAGCTCTCACAGAAGCTGTGCCTCCTGACAGATTGGCTTTGGAGGAAGGGCCCAGGTTCTGAGCCCAAAGGACCCCCAAGGTGGACATACCTGGCTTCCTAGGAATTGCGTCATGGTGCCAGCCTTTGCTGGGGCTACGCCTCAGAGTTCCAGAGGCCTTTCCCTGCTGCCAGAGGACAGCTGTTTTGTTGGCTTTTGGGTGGTTTGGGCTCTGGGCTTCCCCTACGAGGTAGCCCTGAAGCCTTCCTCTCTCCCCACAGTTGGGGCTGGAGGTGGAGTGGACCTTCCTAAGGGGGTGCCTGAGGCTCCTCACATCCTCTTAGATCTCAAGTGTCTGTAGCAACACCACACCTGAGAATCCTCACCTCCAATTTAGAGTGCATTGACTACTAAAAAATCAAGGAATGGGGAGGGCCCTGGGGAATGCACGCTGCCGGGCACAGCTCTGTCCAGTCTCCCGGGGCCACTTCCCAGCTGCCGCTGCCCTTCTATTCAGCACCCAGCCTGGGAGCAGAAAGGCACCTGACATTGCAGTGGTTGTCAGTATGAGGGGACGCTGGCCCCTCATACTGGCTCAGAGCCCAGGAATGCTTACTGAACATATCCTTAAAAGGCCTCTTCCCGGATGCAGCAGGGCAGGGCCTGGGAATATGCAATGCTTAGCAGCTTTGCAACCCCAGCAGGAGGACTTCTTCTCCTTCGCTCTAGCTGAGCACAGAGCTTGTGACTATTAGTGGAGCCTTTCACGAAAGTGTGGATTGCTGGCTTCAGCACTGAGATGATACTGGGCTCCTCCTGTAACTACAGTGACAGAGTCAGCTGTGACTCCCTTGACCTTTGTGGGAGGTCACTAGGAGCCTGGTGAGATCAGGGCAGGCGAGACAATGAGTGAGTGGCCCAAGGTGCAGTGAACCCAGCACTTGCCAGCCAGGAAGGCTGATGGTATTTTTTCTAGGCGAGTGTGAGGAATCAGTACTAGGATTGCAAGTGTGAACTTCGCAAGCCACCCACTCAGGTGTGCAAAACATCACTTTACTTTCCTAAAACTAATTGCTAGCCTGAGACCTGAAACTTCAAAGTAACCTCAGCCCAGTATGATGATTTCGGAGTTGTCTTGGGTTTGTGACTCAGTCACATTTGGGGTTTTGCCCTCCCGTGTCCTGCCTGGGACTGGCTCTGAGTGCCGAGGATGTTCAATGGCGCAGCATCTGTCGGGCAGTTGGTCACTCAGTGGAGTCCTCTGGGTCATGTATTTGTCCGGCTGTGGTTTTGACTCTGGCCTCGTGTATTTACTATGGTCCCTCCTGTCCCCGTTGGGTCACCTGCCATTCACCTTAGCCAATTGCTGCCTCGTTGCTATGGGTACAGGAAGGTGTGACTGCTCTCTCAAAGCTCCGTCCTCATTAACATCTCCAGCGGCTGCAGCCATCCCCCAACCACCCCACCCAGGACTCGGTACTGCGGTTTACAGAACACTGACTTCTGGTACAGCAAGGAATGAGGGAGGCCCTAGGCAGGGCACTGGGGAACAGGACGCTAGGGCAATGCCCCTGACGCTTTGTCCTGCACTCAGGTCCAGGTGTAGGAAGGGACCAAACAAAAGGGATGCGTCCTATTCTCACACTGCCCCTGATGTCTGCTCTCCCTGCTCGCCACCCCTTCTGTGGTGTGGGCTTTTCTGTGAGCCCACTGTCCCCAGAGTTCCAGATGGAGCCTTTGGCAACCCCACCTTCGGATTCGTGAACATACGGGGAGATTCTAGCCTTGCCTCCTGTCTTGGTCCGAGGATGGGGGAGGGCACAGGTACTCCCACAGCTGTTCTTTCAACCCTCCTGCCCACCCGTAGTTGGGGGAATTTTCTCAAATTCTGTGGGAGGTGGGTGAGAAGAGAGCCTGGAATCAGTTTTCACAAACTTGTCTGTCTCACACCTGGATGTAGATGCTTTTGAACCTAAAATCTAAGAATTTGATGGGAGAGAAAATGGATCCCCAGTGGCTCCTGTGAGTAGATTCCAGAGATAAGTACGTTGCCCTCTGGCCTCTGCTCCTTCATCATCAAAGCCGGAAGCGTCTCCCCCTGGACAATTTGCAAATCCGCACCCAGGCCTTCCTGTTTCATTTCTTCTTCCTTTCTCTCCTCTTGCCCCTATCTTCTGCTTTGTTCCCACACTGCCAGAGCTTCTCATCTTTTAACACTTCCTATTGTTTTTCTTGTTTCTTTTCATTCCTTTCTCCCCTTCCATCAGCCTCCTTTGATCATTTTCCATGGTTTTATTACCTTTGAGGGGTGGGAAGATGGTGTCTGTTTCTCTCTAGATGGGAGGAGCTGTTTCTGTGAGTCCCCAAAACACACTGGTGGGCCACACACTTAGCTCTCTTGAGCAGATTCACAGGATGCGGGCTCAGAGTTCAGAGCGCTGGTTTCTTCCTCTCCTGGATCGAGTCACCAATTGTCCCAGCTCTGGGCACCCGGGACTGCCTCTGTGACTGGAGAAGGGCATCTGTGTTTTCCCTGTTTACTGTCAGAGACATTGTGAGGACACAAACAGGAAGACTTATGTTTTAGCAAGGTCATTAAAAATGGATAAAATTCCTGTTAACCAGTGTTCTGAGTCCCTGGGATCCATGCAGACAGCTAGGTTAGTGGCCTTTCTTTAACAGTAAGAGCAGAAAATTTTTGAAGAATGACAGAGAAGCCAATCTGTGGCTTAAATAAAAAGACCACAAGTTCCTTCTGGTGTCTTGGGAGGCAGCGGTGTGAAAACATGCAAGGGTCTGAAGGAGGCAGGAGACGGGGAGTGATGAAAAAGGAGAGGCCCCCAGTATGGATCCCTCCGGCCACTCTGCTGATGCTCCGGGTGCAAGGAAAGCCTGTGCTGGCCAGTCCACCCCAGTCTCATTCTGTCCCCATTTCCCGCATGCCCCTAGTTACTCCTGCTGCAGGAGGCACCCTGCCGCCCAGGGCACTGGCCCACAGGCCAAATCCAGGCCCTGTTTTTGTAGGTTCATGAACTAAAAGCCACAATGACCCGTTTAGATGGTTGAAAACAAAAAGAATAACATTTTGTGACAAGAGGAGTCCATGAAATTCACATTTTAGTGTTGACAAAGTATAATTGGAACACAGCCATGCCCATCGTTGACCTATTCCCTGTGGCGGCTTGCCCCTACAAAGGCAGGGTTGAGTAGTTTCAACATAGTTTTTCCCACAAAGCCGAAAACATTTATCCTTTGCAGAAAAAATTTGTGGACAATTTTTTTGTGGGGTACGGTGGACACCTACCGCAACCCACAGACGTGAAACTCAGACTGCCACTGTGTTTCAACTTTGGAATTAGCTGCAGATTAAAAAGAAATCAGGATATGTCATTCTGAATTTCCGACCAAATAGGGACTGCCTTCTTTGAAGGGCCCACACACACTGGTTTTCCACCAGCCCTCCTAAATTCCCGTCCCCTTCCATAGCTAAGGTTGAGAGTTGGTGGCTTACACTAGTGGTTTTTCAACGGGAGTGATTTTGACCCCCAGCCTCCAAACCTCAGGCATTTGGTGATGCCTGGAGATATTTTTGATTGTCACTACTGGGAAGGTGCTACTGGCATCTAGTGGGTAGAGGCCGGCAATGCTGGAAATTATCTTACAATGCACAGAACAGCCCTCACGACAAAGAATTATCTGGCAGAAACGCCAGCTGAGGCTGAGAAGTCGTGGCCTGAACTACCTTCTGCCTTCTAGATCCACACACAGCATTCGCATGGGTGAGACTCACCTCTAGGTGTCCCCTCTTTTTTCTAATTTAAAATTTGTTTTAAATTCAACTTTACAACAATAATCCCAAGAGTTTTAAATAGCAATTATTTGTCATGCTTAATTAACTCCTGACGTGATCTGTGTGAACCTGTACACATTTTCAGCTAATTGCAAATCATACTGAATACATTATGTTCTCCCTTTACTTTCAGTTATTTCATATATAAAAATTCATGCATGAGCAAAGCATTTTGAACGTCCACGAAGAACCCCATGGCATGCTGGCATGGTGTGGTTTGCTAAGGCATCCCTTGGTCGATAGGATTCGTTTAAAGTCCTCCTAGTATACAGTGCAATGCAATACACATTTATCTTTTCTCACCTTTGTCCTGTCTCTCTGGGGCTGTTTTTTCAAAAGTGGAATTGCTGGGTCAGACTTTTATGGTTGTCATATTTTGCATGACTGTGTCGCATCAAAGGTTATGCTGATTTATAGTATCACCAGACATGTCTGACGGATCCTTTGTCCTTTTCCACTGAGAATCAGCTGTCTACCACTGTGAACTTGATTTTGTCAATTTATCGGGAATAGTTAATGAAACTTTATAGTTATTTGTATTCCTTTAATCCTTGTGAAGCTAAACTTTTCCCATTTTTATTTTATTGTTGCCATGTCCCAGTGTTGACATTACAGAATGTTCTCTGCCTCCATGCTCCTGGGGGCATTGAGAGACCAGTTGAGTTGCTAGAAATAAGAGGGACTCAATAGGCCCTCAGCACAGCGGGTGGACTTTGCCACTTGGTTGACTTTTAAAATACTTGTTTTTGTAGGGCATTTGAAAAAGAAATTTCACACTGGTGTATTTTGTTAATTGTTTTTATGTAAATGTTGATTATTGACAAGCCTACCTGTAATCAAAATATGTAGTGTGGTCAGTGTCTTGCACTCTTATTGTGGCGGGTGGGGGGTGGTGGTGGTCCTGAAGAGTGGAGTATGACAAAGGATAACAGCAGTCCTCATTCCCTCTGGACACTGGAGTCAGTTAGGAAAGAGTTTGCTCTGAAGCACAAACAGCTTCAATCTATGCTGGAACAGTCCCCTGGCCACACTAGCCCTTGACATAGAGCTCTATGCAGGGCTGTCCTGCCCAAGACACTTGCTGTGTGCTGATGAGAAGGGCTGGGGAGAGGCGAGGGGCAGGGGAGGGGCAGAACTCCACAAGAGGGCAAAACCTGCATTCAGCAACGCTCTTGTGGCTGTTCATGGGAAGTGAGATACATGTACTATGCATTTCATTTTTAGGAATAGAATTCTCTCTTCCTGCCCAACTTCAATATAAGTGTGGACTAAAATGCCAGAAAGGTGTCCTGTGGTCTGCACTTTAAAGTGGAAATTAAAATATGCAAACTAGAAAGGACATGCAGAGTTTTCCGACTAGGAAGACTGAGTCTGTGGCCCCAAGAGAACCATCTCTGAAGACTGGGTATGTGGTCTTTTCCACACATGGACCACCTACGGATGCAATCTGTGATGCATGTGCATGAGAAGTCTGTTATTAAGTAGAATATGAAAACATAGTTATGCTAATAGGAACAGCTTTTAAAATGCTTTTGTATTTGAGCCTTCCATACAAAAAAGCCATAATACCATTTTCATGTAATGCTATACTTCTATACTATTTTCATGTAATGCTATACTTCTATATTAAAGTTTTACCTACTCAGCCAGGTGCAGTGGCTCACGCCTTTAATCCCAGCACTTTGGGAGGCCGAGGTGGGTGGATCAGGAGGTCAGGAGTTTGAGACCAGCCTGGGCAACATGGTAAAACCCTGTCTCTACAAAAAATACAAAAATTAGCCAGGCGTGGTGGTGGCGGGCGCCTGTAATCTCAGCTACTCGGGAGGCTGAGGCAGGAGAATGACTTGAACCCAGGAGGCAGAGATTGCAGTGAGCCAAGATCATGCCACTGCACTCCAGCCTGGACAACAGAGCAAGACCCTGTCTTAAAGTTTTACCTACTCAGCTATCTAAACTGAGACTCCACAATGTAAATACGTGAGAGATCAGGGGAGCCTGGTGGCTATGGGAAAGGGCTCCAGGTGACCAGGACTCGGCAGCTCATTACACTCTTTGCTGCAGGAAATGACTCCTGCCTGCATTTCCTGTGGAGGATCCGGGGCCCACACCTGGGCTCTCATTGTCTTCCTATTCCAGACTCCTTCCCACTCCTGGAGCTCCTCCGGGTCTCAGCTCTCTGCTCTGAGGCGACACCACCCGTGGAGCTCCCTGACTTGTTCCTGTTCAGGCTTCCAGGAAACCTCAGAGTGGCAGGTGCCTGCTGTTTTCTCTGTCTCCCGCCCACCCCACCATGGCCTCTCCTGTGCTTTCAATTTCTTTTTCTCTAGCCATTCCCTCCCTTCAGCTTCTAAACACACTTGGCTCACCTCCATTAAAGAAAGAAAGAGCCCCTGGATCTTCCTCTCCCTCTGGCTTCCCACAGACTCTGTCACAGTGCAGGCTGCGGTTTAAAGGGAACGGGGTCCACAGCCCATCTGGCAGCTTCTCCAGGCAGCTGAACTTGTTTCCGTTTTTTTGGTAGTGAGACAATTGCACTGCTAGAACTTTCTAGAGGTGTAGAAAGCAGGGAGTCACTCTGAACCCATTCTGGTTAGGGGGACTGCCTGATTAAAAAAAAAAAAAAAAGTGTAGAAAGCAAGCCCTTGAGAGCAAACAATTTTGGAACAAGGAATAAGGACACCAGAACAGACTGGTAAGTATCCAAATATATGCCGAACATTCATCATGGTTCTAGGAGAAGCCCTGGGGCAGGGCGACATTCACACGCAGTGACCCCTGTTCACCACTAAGCTTATGAAGAACCATTTACTGGCATTTAGCGCTAGGTGCTGTGCTCAGGGCATGGCACGCAGTACCCGGTAAGCCTCACAACTGCATTGTGAGTAGGTAGCTCTGGCCAGTGGCAGATGAGAAGGCTGAGCTCAGAGGCTACATGACTTGGCGGAGGCTCTCTGAGGCTGTACACGGGAAGTGGGGGGGCTGGAGCCCAGACCTTTGACTTTCCTTGTGCTTTTCTACCTCGGGTGAGTAAGATGACCAAGGGGTCGGGGAGATCAAGAGGAGCGGAGACTCCAAGGGGTGCAGGGCCTACAAGGACCTCTTTTTGGTGAGACATGTAGACCATTCCCCTCTCCCCTGGGTGCCTGCAGAGCTCTTGATACTGGTTTTAGAGCCAGTGAAGTCTAAGAGAAATGCTGACGGCAGGTTGGGGGGTGTGGGAAGGGGCACCATGTCCATATTCACAGCCCCGGTGACAAGAAGACAGAAGCCCTCAGGGACCCTGAGCTTCAGAAGGGTTTACAATGGCTCCAGAAGCAAGAAGTTCCATGAGAGTGTAGAATCTGTAAGCACCCCGAGGACCTGGGCAGGGCAAAAGCAGGTCTGCTGGAAGAGTGGATGTCCCATGACCGTTGGAACAAGGTGCCTCCTCCCAATCCTTGGGGCAAAGCGAGACTCGTCTCAAAAATAAAAATAAGTTATTGGCTCATGAGTTACACTTTCAAAGAGTCCACAGACTTAGTAAGGATTCGTGTCCTCTTGACGCTCTAACACATTTCCATAAGCTCAATGCCTTAAACAACAGGAATTGATGATTTCACAGTTCTGCAGGTTGGAAGTCGCACTGGGCTACAGTCCAGGTGTTGGCAGGGCTGTGTTCCCCTCTGAAGGCCATAGGGAAGAGTCTTCCTTGCCTCCTTCAGTCCTAGGCGATGCCTTTATTCCTTGGCTTGCGGCTCCTTCCTCCGTCCGTGGACCAGCACAGACGGCTGGCTCTCAGTGTTGCGTCTCTCAGTTCTACAGTCACACTTGCTCTGCTTGCAGGGCCTGGGCCGCATAGCATGAAGGCCCCAACTAAAGCCTCCCTGTCTGTGTGGGGACTTTCTCCTGAGATGCCAGGTTTGTCCTCTTAGGAGTTCCTGGCCCATAGAAGACTGTGGCCATATAGTCTTACGTGAGATCAGAACCCAACGGGAGCTTGATGGGAACTGAGCCCAGAAACCCATCAAAATCTCATCTTATTGTTGTCAAAGCTATAGAGCCTAGAAAACCTGGCCCTAGATCCATGGCCCAGGGGGCTCACTAACAGTGCCCCTAGAATTAGACATCCCAGGTCCCTGGCCCAGCTGGATTCCCGTAGGCCTTGCTCTGCAGGGACAGGATCCTGAGAGAACAGGAGGGGCAGGCTCTAGGGGTAGAACCAGGGGCTGCCTTGGCTGACTGGGCCAGTGGAGGCCTTGGCCCATCAGAACCTCAAGAGCGGGCCCCTGGAAGGCTGAATAAGGGAAAGTCCAATAATAGTAAGGTCCAAATGAACTTTCATCTGAATTCAGAATTCTTCAGGATTAGCAAGTGCTGCAGTTTGTGCAGTGCTCAGGGGTCCATGAAGGTGTACCCCAGTTAGTGAAAAGCCTAGGGTGCTGGTTTAGTCAAAACCACGACTGCATACGTGCACCTCACACATCTCCCAGGGGCTTGATTTCAAATGTTCCTTCACAGGAAACAAGCCACTGGACACAAAACACTTCCAGTTGGCCTTTTGAAAGAATAATATGTATTTACTTTGAAACAAAATTGCAGTTTTCCCTATGAGTCAGCAAATGCTAAGGATTCTGGATGTCAAATACCTCCCAAGCGTTTTATCAGCCAGACTTTGTTGTCCTTCAGGAAAAACTATGAGTTCCAGGAAAAATGACAGGCATGCAGGATGCCGATTTCCTTCCTGATGGTAAGAGAGCAGCCTCCTAAACTGACGATTTCATGACATCTCAGGGGCTGGTTCCAGAGAACACCTTACTTTAACCAAAGGGAGAATGTGGTGTCCAAAGGCATCTTCTCTTGAACCCAAAGCAGTGTTTTCCCATCATATATCAGAATTTTCACTCTTTTCTAGATCCTTATCCCCTCAGTACCCCTTCCCCACCAAAAATATAAAACAAGAAATTTTTTTAAAAGTCTTTTTTTTCTTAGAAACATGGTCTAACTTTGTGGCCCAGGTCAGAGTACAGTGATGGGATCATGGCTCACTGTACCTCCATCTACTGGGCTCAAGGAATCCTCCCACTTCAGCCTCCCACATAGCTGGGATTATGCCACTACACCCAGCTGATTGTTTTGGTTTTTTTTTAGAGATGGGGGTTTTGCTTTGTTACTCAGACCAGACTGGTCTTGAACTCCTGGCCTCAAGCAATCCTGCTGCTTCAGCCTCCCAAAGTGCTGAAATTACAGGCATGAGCCACTGAGCCTGGCACAAAATCTTCCAAAAAACAAAACAAAATGAAAACCCCAGGAGTCCTGAATATCATCCTTCAAATCCTCCTGACCTCCTTGTTTGGGAGAGCCCTGAGTGAAGGAGCTCAGGACGGTACCCCTGAGGCCTGCACTCCAGCCTGGGCGACTGAGCATGGGTGACCCGTCACTGTGCTGCTGACAGCAGAGTGGACTTGCAGGGCTTCCAGATGGGCACCTTCCCTGTGAGAGCATCTTAATGCCTTAGGCTGAGTCCCTTGTCAGAGTCAGGGCTTAGCTAACTTAACAGGTGGGAAGCTAACTTAACTCACGGCATGTTTACAAGTGTGATAACATTTATAAATTCTAAAATAACAAAGCTAATTGTATTAGTCTCTTCTCACACTTCTAATAAAGACATACTCGAGACTGGGTAATTAATAAAGGAAAGAGGTTTACTGGACTCACAGTTCCACGTGGCTGGGGAAGCTTTGCAATCATAGTGGAAGGCAAAGGGCATGTCTTACATGGTAGCAGGCAGGAAAAGAAGGATAACCAAGTGAAAGGGGAAACCCTGTATAAAACCATCAGATCAACCAGAGGCCGTGGCTCCCGCCTGTAATCCCAGCACTTTGGGAGGCTGAGGTGGCGGATCACCTGAGATTGGGAGTTCGAGACCAACCCGACCAACATGGAGAAACCCTGTCTCTGTTAAAAATACAAAATGAGCTGGGCATGGTGGTGCATGCCTGTAATCCCACCTACTCAGGAGACTGAGGCAGGAGAATCACTTGAACCTGGGAGGCGGAGGTTGCAGTGAGCTGAGATCGTGCCATTGCACTCCAGCCTGGGTAACAAGAGTGAAACTCCATCACAAAAAACAAACAAACAAAACAAAACAAAAAAAAACCACCACCATCAGATCTGGTGAGACTTATTCGTTACCACGAGAATAGTATGGGGAAACTGCCCCCATGATTCAATTATCTCCCACCTGGTCTCTCCCACAACACATGGGAATTATGAGAGTACAATTCAAGATGAGGTTTGGGTGGGGACACAGCCAAACCATATCACTGGCCTGGGAGCCTGCCTCTCTGTTGCCAGCTGGATAGAATATCTCTGGCTGAGTGTTGCAATGCAAATACCCTGCTAGCATCTAATTGGAGACCATTGCGGAGGCCACTCAGGGAACTGCTACTTACTTGGAAGCAGGGTGGTCCCAGGTGGAGGGCATGGGGTTGGGGTCAACTTGGCCTGTGGGTGGAGAGGCAGGAAGGCACCTGCAGGCTGACAGGACCCAGCCGTGGTTTCCCCTCGTCCATATTTCTTGTTAGAGCTGGTCCCAGACTGGGTGGTGTGACGCATTGACAGGTAATCCTGATGGGCCCTGCTGGAGTTTGCTAAAATGAGGTCTGGTGAGTGAATCTGACGCTTTGGGTGGTTCTGTGTCCAACCATCACCTGGACCCTCCTGTGAATACCTTCCCACTGTCACCGAAGGTATCGGGCCACGCCCAAAGTGTCCCAATTCTGAATGCTGTATTTGTACAGGGATGAGGTTAGGAATGGAATCTCAGGTTAAGTCCCCCAAAAGCAAATCCTGAGACAAACATCCAGGTGTAACTAATTCATCCAGGGCATATTCCCAAGAGAAACTGGTGAGCGAGTGAGGGAGGCCTGAGAGGAGGGGAAGATGCCAGGGCAGGGTGGGGTTTCAGGCAGAGCCCTGCAGGGCAGCGCCAGTCTCATTCCCAGATGATGCTGGAGGTAAGTGACTCAGTCCTCGGCGTGTGTCCTCCCCAGGCAAGGGGCCTGGGCTGTCACACTCCTAAGCTCCTCAGTCATTAGTAACAGCCATCCCCACAGGGTATGAAACCTCCAGGCACCTTCGACTGTGTGCTTGGAGGCCTGGAGTCAGGCTCAGGTAGCCCGAGGAAGCTGTGGAAAGATAGCTGCAGGTGCCCGCAGTGGGAAGCAAAGCCCAGGGAAGCTGGTGGAGATGGGGGCGGATCCTGTTGCCAGATTTGGCAACACAAAATGCAGAGCACGTATTTACATAACACGCACCAGGTACTAGCCTATGTGTTTTTCAAAGACTATCTTGTTTAATCCCAGCCTGGCCAGCTCTGGAGTCGGTGCTCCCCTATTTTTTTTTTTTTTTTTTTGAGACAGAGTTTTGCTCGTTGCCCAGGCTGGAGTGCAATGGTGCAATCTAGGCTCACTGCAACGTCTACCTCCCGGGTTCAAGTGATTCTCCTGCTTCAGCCTCCCGAGTAGCTGGGATTACAGGCATGCGCCACCACGCCCGGCTGATTTTGTATTTTTAGCAGGGACAGTGTTTCTCCGTGTTGGTCAGGCTGGTCTCGAACTCCCGACCTCAGGTGATCCACCACCTCGGCCTCCCAAAGTGCTGGGAGTACAGGCGTGAGCCACTGAGCCCAGTCCAGTGCTCCCCTATTTTGAAGGTAGAATGTAGTCGTTTGAAGCAGGAGCACTGGGGTCAGACCAAATTTTAAGTCCCAGCTTTGCTCCCTGCTCCTCTGTTGCCTTCCACGAGTTCCTCAACCTCTCTAAGCCTCAGTTGCTTTATCTGTAAAATGGGTGAAATAGTATCACCACAACAATTGGGGCAGTGAAATGAAGCCATGATTCTACCACTTCTTTCTACCACTGTCTGCTGCACATGGTGCTTGGCACATAGTGAGCGCGGGGAGAATTACAGGGGCGCTTGTCGTCATCACCACAGATGAGGTAACTGAGGTGAGAAAAGCCCATGCTGTTTCTAAAGGGCGGCTTTGCATTGGTTTTCATTTCCGTGTGGGGCCAGGGGAGGGGCGGACTCTGGGGAGGTATGAACCCAGCTGTGAGTGTCTAGGGCAAGAGTCCCCTATTTTCCAGCCCTCTCTCAGGGTCACCTTCCTGATACTCTCCACAAACAAGAAGGGGTCTGCCCAGGCTGGAGGACCCCAGAACCTCACGGCAGGCCTGGGGGAGGCTAGGCGGTGGCGCTGGAATAAAGGAGGAGGCATGGAGGAGAAGCTGGGCAGGGGATTGTCTAGAATTGTCCAAAAAGAGGAAATGAGCTATTTCTCAGCTATTTGCCTTTAGTGCTCATCTGGAGATGCCATTGTTAGGGTCCCAGGCCAGTCCCACAATCTAGAAACCCTCCCTCCCCACCTCTGGTAGACACAGCCAGAGTCGTGGCGTGGACACCGCATGAGCCTCTGCAAGCGACGCACAGGCCTCCTCAGGAGGGGAGGCGCCACCTGGTTTCTGGAGCCTCAGGCCTCCCTCACCCTCTGCAGGATGCTTCTCCTTGGACATGGTGTCCCCAGGCTTGGGAGCAGCTACCCTTCCTTCGCGTCCCTGGCTCGTTGCCCCTCTCTTTCCCTGGAGCCTTCAGCTAACCAGTCGCCTCATCTGGCAGCGCTGCTCCTGAGCTGGCTTAGATTTCCTATTTTCCTCCTGGCCTCAGCCCCCTTCAGACTTCACCCCGATGAGAAAAGTGCTCGTGAGTAGTGTCCTGTCCCAGGCTTACCCTCTCTAGTCCATTCCTCAAGTAGGTGCCACAATAATCTCAAAGACAAGAAATGTGAGAACTGGAATAGTCCCCATCTCATGGGATGAATGACAGAAAGCCCAGCTCCCCAGCTGATGACATCGTCACCAAGCAGGGCCTGGACTGGGGCGAGTCTAGGGCTCACAACAGAAGGAGGTGCTTGCTCTCGGGGTCGGCCAAGGGCACTGAGTGCCTCCCATGACTGTGTGCCCTGGGTACCTCTCTTGTCTCACCCACTGTGTTTCTTACTCTTCTCTCTGCTACGGGAGGCCCTTTGACATCACCAGATTGTGACCTTTTGTTTATCATGGAATCAGGAGAAAATCTGACACCTGCAGAATTATCTGCACAAAGAAAGCCTCCTGGTTTGGAAATGAGGCTGGCTTACATTCACACATGACTCTATTGGAGAAGACAGAAACCTGTTTGATGTTGCCTTGTGGTTGGGTTGTGGTTGGACGGGCACAGTGGCTCACAACTGTAATCCCAGCACTTTGGGAGGCCAAGGCAGGAGCATCGCTTGAGGCCAGGATGTTGAGGCTAGCCTGGGCAACATAGTGAGACCCTGTCTCTACAAAGCTTTTTTTAAAAATGAGCCAGGTCTGGTGGCCCACGTCTGCAGTGCCAGTTGCCTGTGGGGCTGAGGCAGGAGGATTGCTTCAGCCCACGAATTCGAGGTTGCAGTTATGTAAGAGTGTATCACTGCACTCCAGCCTGGGCCACAGCGTGAGTCTGTGTCTCAAAGAAAAGGTGGTGATTAGACGTCTCTTTTGAACCGGCCTCAATTAAGGTCAGAGGTCTATGATTAGGTGCCAGCTTGGGCATTCATTTCTGTCCTGGGAGCAGGACTGTAAGATGACCTCCCCACGAGCACTTGAGCATGGGTTGTAGATAAACTCATCTGTGTCCCTGCTGGGGCTGATGGAGATACGAGGACTGAGGGATCCTCCTTACTTGAAGTCACATCTTTGGCAAAGGGCTGGAAGAGGGCAGGGAATATCTGGATGTTGCTCAGAGGTCAACCAAAATTCTTGTGGCCAGTCCTGAAATATAAGTCTCATTGTAACAATAGGAATTATAGTTTAGTCTGACCCAGAGAACTGAGGCAACATTAATTGAAAATAGTTTGTGCACACTGCTGGCTCTCCTCGTCACCAGCTCATGCCTGCATGACAAAATTCTACAGAAGAGGGCATCCCAGATGAGCACAGCTTTTTGCCTGAACGTAAAATGTTTTCTGAAAAATCTTTCCCCCAAAAAGAGGGAGTCCTTTAGCAAAGTACTTACAAAGTTTCTCATATCACAGTTTCTCTCTTCTTGTTTATTTATTTATTATTTTTCTGAGACAGATTCTCGCTCTGTCACCCAGGTTGGAGTGCAGTGGCATGATCTCGGCTCACTGCAACCTCCACCTCCTGGGTTCAAGTGATTCTCCTGCCTCAGGCTCCCAAGTAGCTGGGATTATAGGCACACACCACCAAGCCCTCAAGCAGTCCCCTAATTCAATCAGCCGGGCTAATTCTTTTACTTTTAGTAGAGATGGGGTTTCACCATGTTGGCCAGGCTGGTCTCAAATTCCTGACCTCAAGTCATCCACCTGCCGCGGCCTCCGAAAATGCTGGGATTACAGGCGTGAGCCTCTGTACCTGGCCTCTCTTCATTATTTAAACACAAAAGTTCTGTTTGTGAAAGACCCATTCACCAAAATGACGTCATCCAATGTTAATTTTTAATTTCGAGAGGCTCATGGAGATCACCAGAAGGAACTGGCATAAAAGGAGACAAAGTCATAGAACAGGGATTTAGTCATTATTCCTGGGATATGATCTCAATATTAACTAGGTTAGATTTCAGTGTAAAGTTTTTTAAAGACCATTTTAAAAAGCAAAATGATAACAGGTTACATTACTGGGATGGGGGAAAGTCTCTTAAGATAAAAGTGGATACTTAAGGCTTGAATACTGTTTTCCATGACAGCATCGTCTGCTGTCTCTCACATGACTAGATAGAAATGTTAGGAACGAGCTCCCAAAACCTGTGCCGATGATTCACAAAGGGGATCTGGTAATGATGAGGAAGGACCTCAGTGTCCAACTGCAGGTGAAGAGTTGCATGGAACTATCATGAGGTACGAGTGAAAAAAATCAATTCTGTATTTCTGCATTGTTCCACATCATCTTACTTAAAATACGGATCATAGGCAGACATCTATTTAATCAACATCTGTAAGGCTTACACAGTTAAGTTGTCCAAAAACTTTTCTTAGGATCTTCTCATTGAGGAATTGGGGGATTGTTCTGTATTTGGGGCTGCCTGGTGTTTGGCCAGGGGTTAGTCGTAGTCTGCTTTGTGTGGCCCGAGCCTGCTTGCACTTTCCGATGTGTTCTTAAGGCGGAGCCTGATCCTGGTTCACTCCGTCTTCCTCGCTAGACAGTAACTTCCCAAAGGGCAGTGCTGTCCTTTTATAACCCACAAACCCAGCCTTTTCTCCTGTGCTGTTGGAAAGTTTACTGGCCCCTCTTCTCTGGACCTCATTTTCCTTGTCCAGGATGAGGAGTTTGGACAAAATGATTAGTAAGGATCCATCCAACTTTAATTTTCTCTAAATTTTTGCTTTTGGATTGAGTATGTATTTTGCTTCAAATGAAAGCTCTTGCCGAGGCATGGTGGCTCACAGCTATAATCACGGCACTTTGGAAGGTCAAGGATGGAAGATGGCTTAAAGCCAGGCATTTGAGACCAGCCTGGGCAACACAGTGAGCCTGTGTCTACAAAAAAAAAAAAGAAAGAAAGAAAAATTAGCCAGGCATGGCAGTGCTGCTTGTAGTCTGAGCTACTTGCAGGCTGAGGTAGGAGGACTGCTTGAGCCTGGGCAGCAGAGCAAGACTCTCTCTCGGTGGGGGTGGGGGAAGCTCTTGCCTGTAGCCAGGGTGGGATGGGAATCAGGAAATGATCCCAGGTTGGAGGTGCAAACGAGGCAGATTCCTGACTGCCCATGGCACTGTGCAACTCTGGATTAGATGAAACCTGAGACATATTTTAAACATTTTTTTAAATTAAAAATAACCTGTTTATTCACCCACTTACCTCTTCATATAAGCAAGCTCTGCCAAACACCAAGCACTATGCTGGGCCAGGAGAGGACTGAGCCGGGGCCTCTCTCCAGAGGCCCAGCAGTAGGTGTCAGGGTATAGAAGGCCCTTAACTCAGGGGGAAGGAGAGAGGAGAATGGAAGATTTCCCTGAAGAGGGTATCTATTTAAGTTGATTTTTGGTGAACCGGTAAGAATTTCCCAGCTTAACAGGAACTGGGGACTGGAGAACATTCTATGAGAGGAAATCATGTGCATGGGCTAGGTTAGAAGAAACTCAGTATGTTCCGGAAACTATAAAGTGTGGAGCTAGGGAGTTGGAAAGGTCTAGCGAGGCCCCAAAAGGACAGAAAGCAAGCATGGGGAATGAGGTTAGCACAGCGGGGCAGCAGCAGGCAGCCCCTCTGGGAGTGGCAGGAGATGGAGTGGAGTGGCTGGTGGCATTGTGAAGGTGAGGCAGGCTGGGACAGGTGC
The DNA here is from genome assembly GCF_049350105.2 of Macaca mulatta. NCBI lineage: Eukaryota > Metazoa > Chordata > Mammalia > Primates > Cercopithecidae > Macaca > Macaca mulatta. Next base: position 63,733,855 of record NC_133411.1, read on the forward strand.
TTGCGCTAGGCAGCAGGCCCGGGGAAGTCTGCCGACAGAACCACCTGGGACTGGACCGTGGACTGAGCACCCAGGAAAGGCCCCTGCCAGAGATCCTCCTGTCACTAGTTGCCATGGGCTAGATTCCACCATTAGAGGAGTCTTTCTTTGGCCAGAAGAATGAGACTCTAGGGGTCATGTGAGGGTGCATTCTCAGGAAAGTGGGACACATTGACGTCTTTGCCAGGTGTTGCTCTATAGGGTCAGAGCAAATGTATGTGCTAGTAGGGGTGGGGAGCCGGCCGAGGAGTAAACCTTGAGGGCATAAGGAGAAACACTGCTCTGGGCTCAGTTAGGACACCTCAAGGTAGGCAGTGGCAGGGGGCTGCTTGAGGGCATGAGGTGCCTCATATTCACAAACAAGGGTGGTGGGGAGGGAGACGACGAGGGGAAGAGAACCTCAGAGGAGTTTGAAGGGCCTGGGAAGCAGATGTGCATTCTCCACAAGTTAGCCAGGGCATGACATCATCAAGGACTTTGCTTAAGTGGTTGGGTACAATTGGCGTACATATCAAAGAATGCGGACTTTGGATCAGGTTGGAGTTGGAACTCCACTGTTTGTCAACCACATGACCCTGGGCAAGTTATTCAATCTCTTGGAGCCTGCGTTTGTAAATGGTGCAGGTATTTACCTCATAAGTTTCTAGGATTTCATAACCCACAGTAAACACTTCATAGATGGCATGTATTTGCTCACCTGTGGACACCCTGCTCCGGCATGTGGCCCCCAGCAGGTGATCAGAAAGGTCTTCTGGTTCATTTGAAGAGGAGCGGTCCTGCACCCCCAGCAACAATGTCTAGTCTCGATTCTGACCGTGGCAGTTAGAGTTTCTTGGGGGTCCTTTCTAGGCACTAATGCTGGCTGGGTAGCCCTGGTGTTCATATGTCTAGATTGAACAACTGGCAAAATCCACACTGACCTGAAGAGTGGCTGACTTTTCACTCTCGGAATGCTTATGCAGAATTATGGTTTCTACTGTCAGAATCTCAGTGCCTTTTTATTTAAATATTCCCCTTCACGCCATGTATTTAAAAGCATTATCCCTCTCATAGAAGCTTATAGAGCCTATTTGCTAGAATTTTCTATGAATTCATTTAAAAGCTATCATTAGTCAACAGGCTGCTTCTGGCTACAGGCAAGACTGCAAGGAAAACCCTTTCCTACAGGGACAGGACCCAGATGTATACTTAATAGTTGTGTCTTGGACCTGTTACTAAGTGAAGAGTGTTCTAGGAAAGTAGGCCTGGACTGAGGTATTAGATTTCTAGTCAACAGGCCAGTCTCATTCAGTTCAAACCAGCACTCTGGGGGAGAAACCACTTGTGGCCACTGAATTACTCTGGCTAGCCTGTCTTAGGACCATCCACAGCCAGGGCTAATGAGACAGCTGAAGAGAGAGAAATACTTTACCTGAGGGTTTTTTTTTTTTTTTTTTTTGGGCTTTTATTTTTGTGTTTGTGGATTACCACCATATATCTCACCATGTTATCCCAGAAATACTCCAATTTCATACAGAATGCACAGATGTTTAAGAAGCCATTTAAGTGAGGGGATAACTCTCACTAAAAAAACTCAAAAATAAGAAATGACAATTCTAGATAAACTTTTTTGACATGTAAAATGACATAACCATAGTCACAGGGAATAGAAGAATCAGGTTTGAATGTCCACAGGTTTCTAAAACTAAGCTCTGGCTTCATATCTGTCGAAAATCTTTAGCGGTTGGGGAAAATAGCTGTATTTAAAAATAAATATTGAATTTTGAGTTGAAAGGTAGATTCTCCTCCCTCGATGGAGACAGAACTTTTAAGCTATGGAGAACCCAAGCAGCCTTTCCATGATCTAAGTTGTCCAAGAGCCAACCCCAATCAGCAATCAGCAGCAACAAGACTCGAGCTGTTCACCCTGATTCCGAGTTGGCTGAGCTTCATGCTGCTTTCACACATTCTTCTTTTTCTACCTCAGTTCCTCTTTGCTCGTATTCTGTTCACTCCATTAACTTGCCCAAGCACTGGACTTAAGTATGGAAGAGCCTATACATAGTTGTAATATGTTTCGTATTTTGAAAGTGTAGAAGTTTGTATTAATTTAAAAAGAAAAAGCTTAAATGGAAAGTTAAGCAATCCTGAACAAGGAAACTGTTTCACTGCCTTTGGGCTAGGGAAAGAGGATGCTCTCAAGGAATTACATATCTTTTCCAAAGCAGGATGGACTGTATCCATCACAAATTAGGATAAGATGAGCCACTCACACCTTAAAGAAATCAGGCTTGAGCCTACACAAGCCATAACCAAATAGAAGATTTTAAACAAAGGAGCACATAGCCCAAAGCTGACATGTTATTTCTATAAACTGGTATATATGTGAAGGACTTACTGTTGGCTGGCTTGTGGGTTTTTTGACTCACTGCATTTTTTTAGATAAAATCACAATGTGAAGGCACATTAATAGTTGAGATTTTCTTTTCCTTCCAGGTGGACTTGCTGACTGATTCGTTTCATATAATACTTAGTAACCTCAAGAAGTAGCAGGAGGATGCCATGTATCAATCTCCTTCAAGTCTCACTGCAGCAAGGATGGAGACTCCAGCAGTGTGGGGTGGGCACAGACGGCCACAAGATGGCGTAGCACCTCCATACTTGGGCTCTTGACAACCAAGTAGATTTTTTTTTTTTTTTTTTTTAAAGTCCACTAGGAGGTAGGATGCTGCGATTTCAGACCTCAGCTATTAAACAGTAAATCTGGAAAACTAGTGGATAAATCTGCCATCTCCATTCTATGTTATTAAGGCCAAGATAGTGTACTGGTTTTCTTTTAAATCACATTCCATTATGTCAAACATTTAAAATGTCACAAAACCCACATGAAGCACCTCATATATGCTAAGATGCTTATTTACCTAACACCACTAATGATAAATGCTGTTACAAATATGCGTAGTCAGATGATAGTAACCACATACAGAAAACAATTTGAACAAGAATTTATTTCTTAAACTTTACTTAAGGGATTAGAGCTGATATGTAATAGAACATTTAATATAACATTTGGAGTTATGTCAACATAAAAATAGCTGTGGTTACAATTAGCACATGCAATTCACTGCAAAGGTAAAAATACATGCTATACTCTAGACAAGCCTTCCAAATGCAGTTAAGAGTAGATGGAATAAAACAGCAAGTGAACATGAAAGGATTGCACTTAGAAGAAAGTGGGACACAGCTAGGATATAAAAGAGACATACCTAATGCTAATCACTGCATTGTCCTACTAGCAAATTGCACATTTATTTTTAGAGTATATTCAATACACATATACATTGAGACTAGAGAATTTTCAAATACCTACCTTTGAAATATCCCTTTGTTTCTAACACATCACATTATGGTATTAATGTAACAGCACTTAAAACCTGTAGTTATCATTCAAAGCTTGTGTTTAAGAGATAAAAGAGTATCATTCAGACAAAGCTTGTGTTCAAGAGATAAAAAAATCTATCACTATTGGCCTTAAATGCATCTTATCACGATCCATCAACTTTAATGAAATGGATAATGAAGTTAAACTAACCAGTTTGTACAAACTATTGACTGAGAAAAAGCCCTTAAAAATTTAGGAACAAATGAGTAACAGAAGAGCTCACCCTGAGCTGCCACCTTTTAATTTTTAATATAATGTATATGAGAATATCATGCTAATGCACATACTAGTATCATGTATGATGGAGAAATAGGTTAATGCAAAAGATAATATGCTTGGCTTTGTGAAGTTTTGTTTTGACTTACATCTATCTGAATTCTGTTTGAGTCTGAAAAGGAACTGCTGCCAAGGACCAGTCCAAAGATTAGGCTGTAAGCCTGCTAGTTCATACCTTCTTTGAAATCGATGACAATGCCCAATTTTAGGCTAACCCTAAAACACGTGCCATTTTATGATTCCACATTCTTTTATTTTACAGAAAAGTACAAACTTTTTAGAAAGTAATCTTACCAGAGCAATATAATCTAACAATCCCTATAATAGAAAGCTATCCCAGTAAATTTTTTTGAACAATTGAACTTTTGTCTTATGTAGCTTATAACTTTGATATTTTATTCATCTCAACAAAATAAAACTTTATTGAAATAAAAGTGTATGGTTTAGGAATATGCTCTTAATAATAACTGAGCAAAATTAGAATGATGTGGACTATAACAGAATGAAGGAAGATCTCTCTACTTGATGTACTTGCTCAATGTTAGTAAACAGAAACATTTTAGGGAATTCTGTATGATTATTCTACTTCTACATTTACATGTCATGGTTTTAACTAGTTAAATGGGTAGAAAAAAGACATCTTTAATAATTGATTTCTATTTCTCAAACTAGATACTCTAAATATGAGCTTTGATAAATGTTTTGTAACATTTTTAAGTTGTAACATTTGTAATTATACTCCACTAACTTCACAGTAAGAGCTAGGGACACTGGATGACTTCATGTGGTAAAATCCCTTATCAAGGAACAAGGCTGAAATTAAATGAACAATTAGGTAGAGAAGAGAGATGAACACAGAATATGTGAATGAAATTTGCTTTTTTTCCTTGCTGCTGTTCGAGTGCTGACTGATCCATCATAAAAAGGATAGGATTAAAATTTTAGGTCTTAATGGTACAAAGTGTGAAGTTTTATAGTTTTCTAATAATTATTCAGTATTATCCCTTTCAGAGGTGAGGGTAGGATACTACAGACATCAGTAACTGACAAGTTATAATATCAACACATGTAACATTTGGGTCCTTTTTCTATAACCCTGAAGGGAGCAACTGCAGTTGCAGAAGCAGTGAGTGAACTAGTTTTGTCCAGACAAGGTTCTCTGATGTGCTAGTGTTACTTTAAACACCACTTTTAGACTCTAAAGATTTAAAGTGATAAAGTCACTAACTTTATTAGATTAGTTTTTACATAAATAACCAGATTTGTTTCTTTGCCTACCTAAAGTACAATTTACATGCATCAACACACAGATTATTCTAAGACATGCTCGGGAAAGTAATTTTGAATGTAAAACAAGTTTTATAATTTATTTTCTCCTTAGGGCAGAAGATGTACATTATATATTAGTGCTCAAATGAATGTTCATTTCCGGAATGCATTTCTGGACAGTAATCATATACCCATTTAATATGTATCAAGTGTTCTTGGGGATGGGGGTATTCACTCACTGTACCATGTTTTATACAGGCTTTAACATGTACATTTGTTTGTATCATGGCCTTCAATGATCCTCCATTCTCATTCCCATAGATCAAGAGTTCACATTGTATAACTGACTCTGAAATGTACAAACCTCACACTAAAACATTCTTCATGACACTATTTGTTATAAGTTGCAGCTAAACATTACAGTCATGTGACTTATTTTGAGAAAATGGAAAATGTAATAGGTATAAATTTCCTGACACATATAGCAAGACAAATCCAGCCCAGCCTTTGATGACCAACTTAAACGGTGGCAATATCATTATCTTGTTGTGTAAATTTGGGTCTATCTCTACCTTTACTTCTCTGTGCCTGATTTTCCTCATCTACTTTGAATTAGTGACTCTATTAATCTAATTTTGTCTCAAGTGGGAAACTGAATATATCAGAAAAAAGCATTTTTTTTCATAAAGACGATCATATAATATGTGAAAGAACTTTGAAAGGATCAGGTGTTATATAAATGCAAGAATATAAAAGATAAACAGGAAGCCTAATGTGAATAATATTCTGAGTAAAAAGTGTAATTATATTTCAATTGTAAATGTATACCAAGTTTTCTTAGCTTTTTCTCCAATAACCTCTAGAAACTATTCTAAGCATGCCTGGTTTCTGTAACTTAAATATGGCATTAAAAATCTGTTTCCTTTGAATTCACTTGATAGCAGTAGTCAATCACTAATAATGCTTGCTAATTTCCTCTTACTTTCTTAAGAAAGCCCCTATATTTAGCCTCTGTCTCCATAATGCCAAGTGGTGGTTAGGGGACAGCATAAGTACACTAGTGGCTTTAGCATTAAACTTGAGGCCTGGGTCACTTCTCCCTTGAAGAAAAAGGGTTTTAAAAATTCCTAAATCACAATGTAGAACTAAGTTCCACCCTACCTCAGAACTGCAGATATTAAAATACCATCTCTTTACTGTCTCTACAATAAGGATATTTGCCAAGATCAAGATGTACATTTTTTGGGGTTCTGTTTTGTTTTGGTAAATATTGCCCAAGTCATCTTAGTTTGCTTCAAACATTCACTAAAAATAAAAAGTTTTAAATCTTTACCTACTTAAAAATTTTAAAAAGTACTCTAAACAAATTTAAGCTGAAGATATATACTATATAAAGTGCTTCATCTACCCAATTCTCTGAAGTCTTAAGGTCAATGATATGTGTGTATATATGTGTGTGTATATATATATAAACATCAGCAATTTAAGCCTTTAAAAATGCCATTTTTTTAGATGCTTTGTGTTTTTTTTTCCTCTTTACTACCACTTTTTCCCCCTTTATTACTACAATTTAAGCCTTTAAAAATGGCAATTTTTTAGATGCTTGAGATAGTTTGGGGGATCCCTAGCTCTTATCATGGCACTCTGTTGAGTTTGTGAAATAGTTCTTCAAAGAGGTTGTCAATAATATGCAAATTTTTGAAAACTAGTGAGATTACTAATTATTGATGAATAAAAAATGAGTACTTTTAACCTGCCAAGTTAAAGCTCTAGAATTCCTTTTCTCCAGTAATAACTGGCAGCATCACTATCAATGGAAGGGACCTAAGGAATATTGTGTACAGTGATATACACGAGGCTGCTCATTTTTTTTTGGCAGATTACAAAAGCTGGGCTCATATAGTTATGGCCTATGGATCTCTTTTTAAGTTATTTTAGCTGAAGTAGATGGTCTACACCTTGCTCCTCTAATCTTTTGTATTAACTGTCCCTAAGCCACTTTGATGACTCATCAAAATCATTATAGCTGTGCTCACTAAGCATATCACTGCTTATTATTTAAATACCTTGTTTTTTATGTAGCAAAACAAAAAGTTTTATAAATTTCAGATAAGCTTTCTATTTTTCTTCAGTGCAAACATCCTGAAACAGCACAAAATCATTCAGCTAGTCTGAGGATGAAGTCAGTTTATGTAGTGCTTAAAGTAGAATCCCAGATATTCTGGAATGGAAATAGCTCATGTGAAACTTCAGTTCATTTTTGTCCTTAAGGGCAAATGATCATCTTCAGAGAGTGAAGACTTTTTGAAATCTGAATTCACAGATAAAATAATTTTAGCTTTACTTTATAGGTACTGCTGAAGTTGCAGCAGGAACTACTAGTCCTTCACTGAGGCATGTAGCCACCTTGCCGTACAGTCTGTGGTAAGTAACTTTTAGGCATTCCTTCATCAATGGCAGCCTCCATCCCAATTGTTTCAAATCTTTCTACTTGTCCCTCAGTACCTGGACCAAAAGGATCTGCTGCAGAAACTTCCTGAAACATTTTCATTTCCCCAGATCCACAGGATTGTGAAATATGATCTGAAATCTGTTGTTTAAGTCTAACAAAATCTTCCTCATTGACTGATGAAACTTGCTTTGACCTTTCAAAATGTGAAATATCGGGACTGGATTCATGCTGACTGCAGTTCTGTTTGAAGTACTGTTGCCTGGGCAAAATGTCATCACTGCCATCTACATGATCTACTAATTGTAGATCTTCTGGCCGCTCCTCTGAATCTAACAAGGGCTGGGTAGACTCGGATCTTGAGAAGACTTGCACGGATGGAACTTGGTGTCTGTAGCCACTGTGCACCACAGTAGAATACTGGACAGTGCTCGAAGTGTTTTGTGAAGATTCATTTTCATCACTGCTAGAAATGCTTGGCCTAGAAGATGACATGCATGAAGAACCCCCAATACCACTGCTGTGTCCTTCAGTATTATTTTTTTCCTTTTTGAACAGGTCCAATGATTTCAGATCTTCTGGAAAAGGTTTTTTGTCATTTGCTTCTATTTCCACAACACTTACATCAGTGAAATTGCCATCTGAATACATTTGATCTTTTGAACTAAAGTTGTGCTAAGGAAGAGAGAAAATTGTATATGGCAAGTGTTAGTTAAAGCCACAGAGTTAATGCATCTCTGAAACTTCCCAGTAACTCTCAGTGGTACAGAAATAACCTGCATTATGTCACTAAGTCACTGTCAACTACCCAAAATGCAGATACTGTAAAATGAGTCTAAGTAGTCTAAATCAATATTGTTGGTGCTACATTTTGATAAGCTAATGGTCTATAAATAGTATTTAATATTTCATGCCTAGACTAGGCAGCCTAGGATTAACCAGACAGAAAACTAGAAAACATTAAGGAAAATCAAATCTGAATGATGGAGATTTTGTAGAATATAAAAATACATAATACATTTTACTCTGTTAATATAAATTTTAAGGACTACTGGAGGATAATAAATACAAACGAGTTCCCCTTTGGGGCATATTTAAAATTCAGAGTTTAGAGTAGGTTCCCAGAGATCATTTCATCAGTGCTAAAATGATAGACTGTTGAACTTGGTCTTAATACTCAATCCAAAATGCTTGCCTTGAGGTAGTTACCATCACATAGCAGTTTCAGCACCTCAAGTTTTCAGTTTGCAAGTTCAACCAAACATCTGTAATGTTTACTAAACAATTTAAAATATCAGAACAAATACGCTATGATGGTGATACACCCCTAAAATGTGTCATACATATTAAATTTTGATTAAAATTTTCATTTATGTACCATTTTATTTTCATTTACTTTTTGACTCAGCTTGAATATCTTTTGGTACATCTGTAGATACTCAATATACCTACTAACATGTCGGTATATTATAAGCAACTCAGAAGCATTTTCTCTTACCCTTGGAGGAGTGTGAGGTGACCACTGGGCAATATGACTCTTTGAAGGATCTGGAACATTAGGCCAGATGTGTTTTTTAATTCTGAAGAGAAAAGAAAAATGGCCTATGTAAAACCACACATAATAAACGATGAACAGTCCCTATTTCTAAACATGTTCATCAAAAACTTACAAACCAAACCAATCACCTAAATGAACAAAAAATACCTACTCTACCCCAAACAAAAATTATTTTTCTTATAAGGATTGTAATGTATTCACAATGAATTAACAAGGCTAAATCTAATCACTGTTCAATTTTTTTTTTTAACTCTCAAAATTCTGCAATTAAAACAACTTAAAATCTTTAACCAGGCCACATGTTGTGGTATTCCAATTAAAAGAATCCAGATAACAAATTAATGTTCCCACTGATACCAAATTATTTTTAATAAGAAAAGGCTAACAATATTTAAAATTCATTTAGGATATCCATATAATCAAAAACCTACTGAAATATGTCTTCCTTACAGTTAATACAGTTCCTAGCTCAAAGGCGTTCATAAGTGCACAGGAAATGGGTCATCTTGAGAATAAGTTCAAATATAAAAATCAAATTTTAAAAAGTGACTACTGAGAATGGTACTTCAAAGAGTGAGAGCCTACCAGACTGACTCTCCTGTAGGAAATACCTATAACATTTGGAAGTAATATAAAAAGCAGTAAAGCTGACAACCTAGACAAACCCATGAATGAATCCTCGAAAGACACAAATTACTAAAACAGACTGAAGAAAAAGAAAGCTATGATATATTTATAAAGAAATTGAATTTTAATTAGAAACCTTCCCACAAAATTCTGGGCAAAAGGAAATAATATTAACACTATACAAACTCTTCCAGAAAATAGAGAAGGTAACATGTTTCCATTCATTTTATGAGGCTAGTATTATCCTGATTTTAAAACCAGACAGACAAGGCACAAAGACAGACTAACTTCACTCAAGAACACAGACACGAAGAGTATTAAACTGAATACAGCAAAATCCAAGGAATGCAAGGATGATATATGAAAATCAATAAAATTCACCATATTCATGGAAGGAAGGAGAAAAACCATATCACCTCAACAGATTCAGAAAAAGCACTTGACCAAATTGTGACACCCATTCATGATAAAAATTGCTAGCAAAGGAAAACAGAAATAAGAACTTACCCCTGGAAGTAGTAGTAAAGGGGAAAAAAACCCCACAAAGCAGCCGGGCATGGTGGCTCAGACCTGTAATTCCAGCACTTTGGGAGGCTGAGGCGGGTGGATTACCTGAGGTCAGGAGTTTGAGATCAGCCTGGCCAACATGGTGACACCCCATCTCTACTAAAATAAAAATACAAAAAAAATTAGCCGGGCATGGTGGTGCATGCCATGTAATCCCAGCTACTCAGAGGCTGAGGCAGGAGAATCGCTTGAACCCAGAAGGTAGAGGTTGCAGTGAGCCAAGATTGTACCACTGCACCCCAGCCTGGGCAACAAGAGTAGCAGTCAGTCTCAAAAAAAAAACAAAAAACAAAAAACAAAAAAAACCCCACAAAGCAAAAACTTCAACCTACAGCTAACATCACATGTGATGGTGAAAGACTAAATACTTTCACCTCTAAATTAGGAACAATGCAATGCTCTTATATGGTCTAGATATATGTACTAGAGGTCTTAGCCAGTAAGAACTAAAAGCATAAAGATTAGAACAACTATAATTACTCCCAAGAAGCATGAATGTGTATGTAGAAAATCCTAAAGAATCCAAAAAGCTACTAGTAAATGAATTTATCAAAGTCTCAGTATATATGATGAATATATTTTAAAAAATCAATTGCATTTCTACATACTAAGAATTAGAAAATATTTTAAAATATTCCACTTATAATAACAAAAAATACTTTTGTCATGAATTCAAAAAAAGTTATGTAAGGCCTGTCTACTGAAAACTACAAAACACTGCAAAAGTAAATTAAACAAAACCCAAATACATAAAGAAATAAACGAGGTTCACAGACTGAAAGACTCAATAGCGTTAAGACTGCAGTTCTCTCCTATAGATTCAATAAAATCTGATCTATAGATTCAACAAAATCCCAATCAAAACTATAGTTTTAAAAAAAATTGACAAGCTGAATTAAAATGTATATGAAAAAGCAAAGAAATCTAGCCAAAATAACTTCTTTTAAAAAAGAACATACTGGAAGAATTCTACCTATTTTCAAAATTTACTATAGAGCTATACTAATCAAGACAATGTGGTACTGGCAGTACTGGCATAAGAACGGACATATATACATTTATGAAACAGAACTGAGAGTATGGAAATAGATACAGACTTATAAGGACAATTGCTTTTGGCAAAGGTACCAAAGCAATTCAATGGGGAAAGACAGTCTTTTCAAAATAAATGACAATGGAATTAGACATCTGTAGGAACAAAATGAACCTTGACGCTGACCTCCCACCATGCACAAAAATAGCCTGAAATGGATTATAGACTAAGAGCTGAAACTATTGCACTTGTGGAAGAAAACATGAGAAAATATTTTGATACTGGGTTTGGCAGAGACTTCTCAAACAGGACACAAAACTCAGGAACCACAGAAAAAAACTGATAAAATGAACTTCATCAAAATAAAAAATTTATGCTTTTTTTTTTTTTTCAGATGGAGTCTCACTCTGTCACTAAGGTTGGAGTGCAGTGATCTTGGCTCACTGCAACCTACGCCTCCTGGGTTTAAGCAATTCTCCTGCCTCAGCCTCCCAAGTAGCTGGGACTACTGGCGCGTGCCACCATGCCTGGCTAAGTTTTTGTATTTTTAGCAGAGATGGGGTTTCACTGAGTTGGCCAGGATGGCCTTGATCGGACCTTGAGCCGCCAGCCTCGGCCCCCAACGTGCTGGGATTACAGGTGTAAAACTTCTGCTTTTCTAAAGCCACAGTTAAGACAAAAAGGCGGCCGGGTGTGGTGGCTCATGCCTGTAATCCCAGCACTTTGGGAGGCCAAGGCGGGCGGATCACAAGGTCAGGAGATCGAGACCATCCTGGCTAATATGGTGAAACCCCGTCTCTACCAAAAATACAAAACATTAGCCAGGTGTGGTGGCAGGCGCCTGCAGTACCAGCTACCAGGGAGGCTGAGGCAGGAGAATGGCGTGAACTTGGGAGGCGGAGCTTGCAGTGAGCCGAGATCACGCCACTGCACTCCAGCCTGGGCAACAGAGCAAGACTCTGTCTCAAAAAAAAATCTGTAAAACGTATTTAATAATGTTGTAATCAGAACACATAAAGCACTTTTATAGCTCAATTGTAAACAAAATAACCAAATTTGAAAATGGGTAAAATATTTCAATAGACACATCACAAAAGAAAATATGTAAGTAACACATGAAAAGATCCATTACTAGTCATCAGAAAAATTAAAATTAAAATGATACAGTATTACACACTCACTAGAATGAAAGAAGTCTGACAGCACTAAGTGTTGGTAATAATATGGAATACCGTTGGCGGCAATCCAAGATGGTGTAGCCACTGTGAAAAAGTTTGGCAGTTTCTTATAAAGTTGAACATATACTTACCATATGACCCAGCACTCTCACTCCTAGTTATTTGTTCAAGATAAAGGAAAACACGCTCACAGTTTTGTATGTGAATATTCATAGCAACATTATTCATAATAGCTGAAAATTAGAAACAACCTAAACTTCCATAACAGATGAGTCTAAAAGTTTTGATGTATCCATACTACAGAATACTAGTCAGCAATAAAAAGGAAAAAGGTAGGCCAGGTGCGGTGACTCATGCCTGTAATCCCAGCACTTTGGGAAGCCGAGGTGGGTGAATCACTTGAGGTCAGGAGTTCGAGACCAGCCTGGCCAACATGGTGAAACTCCATCTCAACTGTAAACACAAAAATTAGCTGGGCATGGTGGCAAGTGCCTATAATCCCAGTTACTCAAGAGGCTGAGGCAGGAGAATCATTTGAACTCAGGAGGTGGAGGCTGCAGTGAGCCAAGATCATGCCATTGTACTCCAGCATGGGCAACAGAGTGAGACTCCATCTCAAAAAAAAAAAAAAGAGAGAGAGAAGTATATGCAACAACATGGATGAATCTCAAAAATATTACGTGAAAGACATACACAAAGACTACATGCTACTTATTTGTATTTATATAAAATTCTTGGCTATGGCTCATGCCTGTAATCCCAGCACTTTGGGAGGCAGATAAGGGTGGATCACTTGAAATCAAGAGTTCGAGACCAGCCTGGCCAACATGGTGATACCCCATCTTTACTAAAAATACAAAAAATTAGCTGGGTGTGGTGGTGGACGCTTGTAATCCAGCTACTTGGGAGGCTGACGCTGGAGTCTGAATCAGGGAGGCAGAGGTTGTAGTGAGCTGAGATTGCACCGTTGTACTCTATCCTGGGCAACAAGAGTGAAACTCTGTCTCAAAATAGATAAATAAATAAAAATTCTAGAAAAGGCAAAACTATCGTTACAGAAAAGCAGATCAATGACTGCCTGGGGTTGGGTTGTGGAGAGGACAGATTATAAAGGAGAACAAGGAAGCTTTATAAAAGTGATGAAAATGTTCTATATTGTGATTGCGGTGGTAGTTATATGTCCGTATGTAATTACAAAAATTCATCAAACTGTACACTTAAAATGGATAAATTTTATTGCATGTAAATTACAGCTCAATAGAGCTGGGAGAAAATGCAAAAATATGAATAAGGGTACTTACAGGTCTCGCTTATTAAAGCAGAACAGCACTCCCAGAAGAGTTGTCAATAGGAACGCTAAGCAAACAGGCACGACTATGGCTTCAATTTCTCCTTGAGCTTAAAAAAAAAAAAAAAAAAAAAAAGGTGTGATGGGAAATAATTGTTGACACATGCACTAAGGAGATATAATACAACTTCCCAACCAGACTTGCTGTTGAAAAGATAAAATACAATCCTAATTATTTTTCAAGGTCTCTTCAGACTTGATGTTTTTTACCCTCTTCTCTCTTTGGTAAATCACATCCCAACCATTTATGTCTTTCAGTAACCTGGCCGCATAGCATAAAATGTTGGTTGGGGGATAAAAATGATCAGTGTATTGGGTAATCTACTGGGTAGGTTAGAGCTTTCAAACATAACCATTTGTAACATTTATGATCTGCATTCGGTAGAATCTTAGTAAAAGTTTATCTCTCAGTTCTAATATTGTATAACAGAGAAATTATGTCAGAACAAATATAAATACCGGGTAAAATGGAAAAGCTATAAAAACATAACTGAACTACACATTTAACCTTCTAAAAAAATAAAAATGCACTCTCAGAATTTTTAAGAGTTATTTACCATTTTTCAAAAAGACGACATATCTGATACAGGGCTAAGAATTTTAGGAGCTGCTCAACGGGCATGAGGAGTGGCACAAGTAGGAATAAACTAAAAAGTAAACAAGCCTAAGATCCCTAAATACCACACAAATCCTCATCTGCATTTAAAAGAGGACTTATTCATCAAATTAATCACTAATTGGGATAATTAATATTGGAGATTTTTTAAATGACTTTCCTGATGGTTGTTTCTGGTTAATTTTGAATTTTAATTAGTCTTTTACAGGAAAAATGTATGAAAGTAATATTGCAGCCATATACTACTCACTTAATTTTATCCTTCCACCACACATATCCCTTTGTAAGTAACTACTATCCTATGAAGCTCAGTAGAAATCAAGAAATCAGATAAATGCTTGAGAATAAACTATGGGTTGGCAAATATTAACTCTTTAAATGCTAAAGATTATATATATGGGTGGACGTATATATATTTATGTGTGTATATATACTGATATATGTGTGTATATATATTGATATGTGTATGTATGTTTGTGTATATATATATATAAAATGCCAAATCTAATTTAGGCAGAAACTTTTATTTATTAAATATCTGCTTTTATGTTTTCAAGCCTGTGCCTTTGCTCATGCTGCTAAGATGCCACCTTCTTCCTATTTGTCCACATATTAACTCAAGGCCCAAGTATTTTCTTCTCCATAAAACCTTCTTTGAAGGTAAAATTATCCATTACTGGTATATTTACATTCCTACTCTATTTACTGTCTACATAGTTCACAGGTTTTTCTGATTTACTTATGCAAAATTTCTTCAACTAAGCTATAAGGTCCTCAATGGCAAGACTCATGCCATGTGAAGAAGCCATAATGGATCCATGAGACTATACATAGAGAACTGAAAAAAGTAGGTTATAAAGTAATACTAAGTATAATTTAATTTTTGGAAAAAATATATACAGAGAAGAGACTAAAAGGATATACAAATATGTTATTTTGGGGTAAGGGACTAGGACTAATTTTTCTTTCTACATTTTACTGTACAGTCTAAATTCTCTATAATGAACACTGTTATAATAAAAAAATGTTAGGCCGAGCATGGTGGTTCATGCCTGTAATCTGGCACTCTGGGAGGCTAAGGCAGGAGGACTGAGGTCAGGAGTTCAAAGCTAGCCTGGGCAAGATAATGAGATTTTATCTCTACCAAAAAATTGTTTTAAACTAGCCAGGTGTGGTGGTGCCTACCAGCAGTCTTAGCTACTTGGGAGGCTGAGGCAGGAGGATCGCTTGAGCCCAGGAATTTGAGGTTACAGTGAGCTGTGACTGCACCACTGCACTCCAGCCTGGGAGACAGAGCAAGACTCTGTCTCAAAAACAAACAAAAAATATATATATGGGTTTTTATGTGTGTGTGTGTATACACATACATATATACAGAGCTCTGTAGAGATGGCTGGTCTCCACAGAAATACGTAAAATATACATTTTTATTTTTTAATTTTTCTCAAGATTATGGTATAAAGTTTTATTTTAAATAACATATCTATTAACATGCCACCATATGGGACCAACCTTATCCCAGAAACTATATTCATTACTGGCCCTAACAGCAGAGCTCAGGATCTTTTTTTATCATTTATTTTATGTAGTCACTCATTCATTTATTCTCTCATTCAGCAAGTATTCAACCAACAAAGCACATGGAACTTACTACTTATCATTCAGTAGGTTGGCACTTGGGGGTGGGGGTTACAATTATGGTAAAATAAGGTAATTTTCTATAATGATTCAAAATGTAGTGGGAACAAGAAAGAATGTTGGTTAAGTTTGCTTTAGGGAAGATACAGAACAGCCAGATGATGAGGTGAAGACCTCACTGAGGGCAACGCACTAAGAAAAGAAAAGTTAGCACAAGGAGCTTGCAGTTGAAGTAAATGATGATGAAAGGGTACGCACAATCAATAGGACTTGACACTCAGCTTATGTGAGAGAAAAATACATTTATTGTTATCACATCTAAATTTCTGGCTTTGGCTAGGAGTTGGATAGTTGTGGCATAGAACGAGGGAGGGGAAATGTATTTGGGAAGGAAAGAGAGGATGGCTAAAGCCATGGACAGAGTTTGAATAGGCAAGTAAGAAAACAGGGTCAAGTGCGGTGGCCCACGCCTGTAATCCCAGCACTTTGGGAGGCCGAGGCGGGTGGATCACGTGAAGTCAGGGGGTCGAGACCATCTTAGCCAACATGGTGAAAACCCATCTCTACAAAAATACAAAAAATTAGCCAGGCGTGATGGTTACTAACCCCAGCTACTTGGGAGGCTGAGGCAGGAGAATCACTTGAACCTGGGAGGTGGAGGTTGAAGTGAGCTGGGATTGCGCCACTGTACTACAGCCTAGGTGACAAGAGCAAAACTCTGTCTCGAAAAACAAAAACAGAAAATAGGGTCAAGAACAGAGCTCTGAGGAAAACAAACCATTTGAAAGTTAAAAGTAGATGCCAGCCACAGTAGCTCACGCCTGTAATCCCAGCACTTTGGGAGGCCGAGGCAGGCACAACACAAGGTCAGGAGATTGAGACCATCCTGGCTAACACGGTGAAACCCCATCTCTACTAAAATAATACAAAAAATTAGCCAGGCGTGGTGGCACGTACCTGTAGTCCCAGCTACTTGGGAGGCTGAGGCAGAAGAATCACTTGAACCTGGGAGGCGGAGGTTGCAGTGAGCCAAGATCGCACCACTGCACTCCAGCCTGGGTGACAGGCTTTTTTTTGGTCTCAAAAAAAAAGAAGAGCAAAAAAGGAGAATGAGAAGAAAACAACAGAGAAAAAGGAGACTCAGGAGACTGTACTAGTAGAAAAAGTATGGTTAGAAAACCCAAGGTAGGAGGGAGTTTCAAGGATGGAAGGCCAACAGAGTCAAATGTTGAAAGAATAGAAAGGCTGGAGGCAGTGGCTTATGTCTGTAATCCCAGCACTTTAGGAGGCCAAGGCAGAAGGATCACTTGAGCCCAGGAGTTCGAGACCAGCCATCTCTACAAAAAAAAAACTAGCTGGATGTGGTGGCGCTGGTCCCAGCTACTTGAGAAACTGAGGTAGGAGGATCACTTGAGCCCAGGAGGTTAAGGCTGCAGTGTGCCATGTTCATGCCACTGCACTCCACTGTAGCTTGGGCAACAGAATAAGACCCTGCCTCCAAAAAAAAAAAAAGTAGAAAAAAGATGAAAACTAAAAAGCATGCAGTAGATATGACGATCAAGAGGTCTTCTGAGTGACACCAGAGAGGTTTCAGTGCAGGGGTAGGGCTGGACCCCTAATTTCAGTATGCTGAAGACTGAGAGGGAGGTATGGAAGTAAAGAATAAAGTGGACTAGTCCTTCAAGTAATCTGTCTATAAAAGAAAGAAATGAGGATAGTGAAGGAAAGAACACACCCAAACCAGTGAAAAAAATGAACCCACTTGGAAAGATATACGAATTCTTTTGGGATTTTCAGTATAGCTGAATACAGTCGGAAGTTGTTAATAAAATACCAAAAAGGTGAGAAATAACACTTTCTATAAAGAAACAACCAACCAAAGCCACATAATATAAAAATCATGATGACTCCAAAGACGTACTTTTTAACACAATTTTAGCACATAAACTAAGTTCATTTCTAATCTAAGTTTGAGAAAGAAAAAAACCAAACTTCATTATTTCTTACCAAACTTTGGGGTAGTAAAAGTGAATTCTGGACCATCCTTCCCACCTTCATCTGTGTATGCTGCCATTCGTACCATGTACAATGTGTCACTAGTCAAAGAGGACAATGTATATTCTGTGTGGGAAGAATCCACATTCACAGCTGGAAGAAATAAAGAACTGTGCTTCATTCAACCATTCAATGCTTTTGCTTAACTGGCCTATATTCGGTATTGTGAAAGTATTAAAGAAGCGAAGTATTTTTGTCAGAAAACAACGTTTATAATGTTCTGACATAATTTTATGTTCTAAAGCACAATGCAGTACTTTTTAAATAAATCCATGAAAACCACCATAAGGCAAATTCTCAGGTGTCTCCTGAGGCCAACATACTATAATAAGATGTATAACATAAGAAGAACAGACTTAAATTAGTACTTAAAAGCTTAAGGAAAAAATAACTGATTCTTAATAACTGATACAGTTTTATTACCAGTTTCATTTCCAATGATGGTTCTATAAAATATAGTATAATTTCTGATAAATCCATTCTGAACATCAACAGGAAGTTGGTCCCACTCTAAGACAGCTTCGTTTTTCCCTACTTTCTTTGTCCGAACAGTAGGTCCTTTGGAAGGTGCTGTAAGAAAGTAAACACATTTGCTAACTGAAAATCATTTAGAATCTAGTAAAATTTCCTTGTCATAAAATTATTTGAACATATGAGATACATCTTTATTCAAAAGTGATAAAATGTGTTTGTTAATACAAAGCCCTAAACTTTTTTTTTCAAAGAAGTGAGTTTGGACTTACGAGCTTGTTTAAGGTATGCCTTTATGGATTCAGGGCTTCCTGGTCCGTCAGCATATACTGGAGTAACTGTTATCAAATAGCATTTGCTCTCTGCTAAGTTCCCTAAAGCAAGAACAGCAGATTAAGCATGTTTTTCCATAATGAAAAAGTCAAGTTAAAACCACAATTTATTTTACATTGTAATTTCATGACCACTTAATTTTCTTTTAAAACTGCAGTTGTCTAAGTACGCATTGCCTTTTGTGTACCGGATTCAAGCTTAATCTCTGTAAAAGTATTGCCAATGCAGTGGATAAAAAAATATATTGTTAAGAATAATGATGGTATTTATATCTGTAATTTATAAAACAACGATCTCAGATTACTCTGGATCTTACAGAGTCTGACAATTTTTGTATGGCTTACCTACAAGAGAGAACAGCCTAAGGAGCAAGATGACTAAACTAGTAAGACCTAGGGGAAACCACTAATGGCCCTAGTTTATCAGGTGAGTTGGAAAAAAGGGTATCTTAAAAAACTTCCTCGGCCGGGCACCGTGGCTCACGTCTGTAACCCCAGCACTTTAGGAGGCTGAGGTGAGTGGATCACTTCAGGTCAGGAGTTTGAGACCAGCGTGGCCAACATAGTGAAACCCCACCTTTATTGAAAATACAAAAATTAGCTGGACACGGTGGTGGTCCCAGCTGCTTGGGAGGCTGTGGCAGGAGAATCACTTGAACCCAGGAGACGGAGGTTGCAGTGAGCCAAGATCGTGCCACTGCACTCCAGGCTGGGCGGCAGAGTGACTCTGCCTCAAAAAAAACAAAAACAAAAACAAACTTCCTTCATTTTTATCTTTTTTAGCATGCACCACTAAAATTTTTTTTTATACAGTATATTATCTGTACATATTAGAAAATGTTTTACTGAAATTTATACCTTCAACAAGAATGTATATTCCTTAACTATTATGCATGAAGTTACTTGCTCCTTTATCTTCTTAAACAGTGATTCTATATACTACTCTAACGTGATGCTTTTAGGGTTACTGAGCAATATACGACTACCTACCCAAACTTAATGTCTCCACAACCTATGCTAGCTTCTATTTTTTTTGAGATGGAGTTTCATTCTTGTTGTTCAGGCTAGAGCGCAATGGCGCGATCCTGGCTCACTGCAACCTCCGCCTCCCGGGTTCAAGGGATTCTCCTGCGTCAGCCTCCCAAATAGCTGGGATTACAGGCATGTGCCACCATGCCCAGCTGATCTTGTTTTAGTAGAGATAGGGTTTATCCACGTTGGTCAGGCTGGTCTCAAACTCCTGACCTCAGGTGATCTGCCCGCCTCAGCCTCCCAAAGTGCTGGGATTACAGGTGTGAGCCTCCACACTGGCCGCTTCTTTAAAAAGTTTCTATTGGCTCTGAGCAGTGGCTCATGCCTGTAATACCAGCACTTTGGGAGGTTCATGTGAGAGAAATGCTTGAGGCCAGGTGTTGGAGATCAGTCTTTGCAACACAGTGAGATTCCCTCTCTACAAAAAAATAAAATAATTAGCTGAGTGTAGCATGTGCCTGTAGTCCCAGATACTCCAGAGGATGAGGCAGAAGGATCACTTCAGCCTGGGAGTTGAAGGCTGCAGTGAGCCATGATCATGCCACCATACTCCAGTCTAGGCAACAGAGTGAGACCCTGTATTTATTTTTTTAAAAAAAGTTTCTATAGTTATTTCCAGCCTGTTTCCTCCCTAAGCTCTACCACGTTTTTAATTTGATAAAGTCAGTAAACTAGAAAACCAAGCTTATTAAAACTGTATACTAATACTGTGTTATGACTAAAGTTCAAAAACTTTATGGCAGGAATCTCTCTGCTTAGGGCTTTTCTCTAACTAGCCATATTATTCACAGCTGAATTCTAATTATTAATTATCCTTCTTTATCAACAAAAGAACATAAACTGAATTTTTTTCTCTTCAAAGTTGTATCACTTTATAACCACTTAAGCAGCACCGTAACACACAGACTGGAGCGCTATGACTCATTACTTCTGTCCTTTGTTACTACTTCCAATTGAAAGACAAGGAAATCTGAGTTCTAGTTCTGCTTCCCCTATCTGACGGCTCTAAGACATTAAACAAGTCATCCAGATGCTCTAGGAAACTATTTTCTCATCTGAAGAATGAGGGTGTTCGGTACAGAGAACATACAACTATCAACAGCAAAGTTCGGACTATTATATTTCTCTATACTCTGTAGTTTTAGGAGTTTCCCCTTGACGATAAAATCATATTGGGGTACAAAAAGAAGAACGTATTAACCCCACTCTGTTCATAAAGAGACTGTAATTCAGAGAGGTTAAGTATGACTTGCAGAAAGTCACACATCTAGTAAGTAGTGAGGCTATGATAAACTGGAAGCCTTTTCAATGGACCACAACACTATAAGCAAAATAAAAAGCTGCCTAAAGAGTTAGAAAAAGGATATCAACTTAAATGTTTCTAGTCAGGTATACCTCTTAAATGGGTGCGATGCACAGTACCATCTTCCTGTTGCCAGTCTGCGATACAGGGCGCTTTATCTGATAACACACACCACTCAAGTATATATTTCTTTATAGATTCCCTTGGAGTAGTCCATTCTACCCAAAGCATGTTATCTTTGGGGAATGCTTTAAGATCCATTACAGGGTGAGTAGCTTTAAAACAAAGTTTGAATATTTAAATAATAAGTATTCACAAATTTGAAATTTCCGTATTTTACAGTCATTTCCAAAACATGTGATTTATCAATTTTTGTAGCATATAACATATATTTCCTTGCATAAAAGCACTTTATTATAACTTACAGGTAAAGTAGTCAATTAATTTTTAAACTTAAATTTTGCTTCCCCGCTGGGCATTGTGGCTCATTCATGTAATTCCAATACTTTGGGAGGCCGAAGCGGGCAGATCACTTGATGTCAGGAGTTCGAAACCAGCCTGGCCAACATGGTGAAACCCCGTCTCTACTAAAAATACAAAATTAGCCAGGCATTGTGGTACATGCCTTTAATTCCAGCTACTTGGGAGGCTGGTGCACAAGAATCACTTGAAGCCAGGAGGCAGAGGCCGAGATTGTGCCATTGCACTCCAGCCTAGGCAAAAGGGCAAGACTGTCTCAAAAAGAAAAAAAAATTTGCTTTCCCTAAATTCTTCAAATGTTTTGTAAGTTTGTAATTGCAATTTTTCTTCTTTGAAAGCTACAAATAAAACTACAGATAAACATATTTCAGTCGTATGTATACAAAGTTCTCAAAATAAGTAACCAGAATATGCTTAAATGAATGAAGTAGCTTACTGTGAAGTTTAAGTGAGCATGTAGTGATGGAAATGTTTCTTCCATCCTGATGAAATTTGTCTGCTGACTGATTCCTAAAAATGCAATCATTGGCTGGGTGTGGTGGCTTATGCCTGTAATCCCAGCACTTTGGGAGGCCAGGGGAGATTGCTTGAGCTCAGGAGTTTGACACCAGCCTGAGCAACCCGACAAAACCCAGTCTCTAAAATAAAGAAAATAATCATTATTTATAAAATTTTAAAAATTAAAAAATAAAACAGTGATTATCCCTGATACTGAGGAGACAGTCTTAGATAACTCATGTTTTTTATGGGAGCCCTGTCCATACCTAACCACCACTTTTCCATCCAAGAGTCAGGCTCCATCTCATAGATACAAACCTTGAAAGTCACAGGCAGGGATAGTTAAAACAGCTGCATCTGATTTGCCAACAAGATTTCTTGCTGTTAGGGTTGCTACATAGCGATCATTTGTGAGATTTACTGTCAGTTTTGTGTCATTAACTGTATAATTTTGTAAATGTGATTTCCATCTTGTGAGAGTCACTTCATAATCCAAGATTTTTCCATTGGCTTCAAAAGGAGGCAATGTCTGTAATAAAATAGTTTATTTTTAAAAACAATTTCATAAATCTTGAATAAAAATCAGTTTTTCTTCATATTCACAAATCGTGCCATCATGTCAAATCTCTAAATATTTAACTGCAAAGGATTCACAATCTCATTTTAAATTCGGTTCTGAAATAAAACTAGTACATACTAAATGAAGAGTAAAAGCATGACCTCAACTAAAAGAGGGTAAGTAGCATCATTCTGTTAGCTTTTGGTTCTGTATGCAATTCTGCACTGTGGCTACGTAGGCCTAAATTATTTATTTTATGCTTGAGTATTTTTCTACCTTCTTTTTTAGTATGATCTACTCATGCACTTATCAGCATACATTTTAATTATCACAAACTTTTATTATTTTCTGAGGTACTCCGGAAAATTCCAAAGTACAAAACAACATCCCTCTTCTTATAGAACTTACACTTTCACAGAACTGTAATTAAATACCTGTAAGGTATTATTTGTACTTCATGAACCTGACTTCTACATAATATATATAAAGCATTACCTTTCTATTTAGTAAAAATAGTAATCAAATGCTTTGCTATTAAGATGAATAAAAATTTATTTAAAAGACCTCCACTCATAATACCATACAAAATACATTTATAAGGGCTGGGTGTGGTGGCTCACCACCTGTAATCCCAGCACTTTGGGAGGCCCACACAGGCAGAACACGAGGTCAAGAAATCAAGACCATCCTGGCCACCATGGTGAAACCCCATCTCTGCTAAAAACACAAAAATTAGCTGGGTGTGGTGGCGCGCACCTGTAGTCCCAGCTACTTGGGAGACTGAGGCAGGAGAATCACTTGAACCCGGGAGGCGGAGGTTGAAGTGAGCCAAGATCACGCCACTAAACTCCCGCCTGGCAACAGAGTGAGACTCCGTCTCAAAAAGAAAAAAAAAAAAGATTTACAAGAGATAAAGGACTATAAATGTGGTTTTTTACCTTCCACATGAGTTGTACAGTTCTATAGCCTTGAGCATGGGATGGATCTATTTTATACCAGAAACTTGGTGCTTTAGATGGTCCTAAAGAAAAGACATAAACTTCTTAAAATAAAAAGGTTTTAACAGTAAAATAAGATTCTGCAAATTATTTTTACTTTGTTCTTAGTACTCTTGCCCTTCAACTGCATGGTGTCTCTACCTCTTTATACCAGCATTTTCCCACCCCAGCATAACACACCGGGCTCTTCCTTTAGTCAGGGTGATAGCCTGATGATTCCAATTATACTGGAACTCTTTTCTAACCTCAAAATTGTAAAGGTAAAAATGTATCCTGAACAACAACTAAATACGCATCATTCTTTCTTATAACTTCATGCTCTTTATTCTGTTTGCGTACTGCACTGTATTCTTGTGTATTTATCTACTTGAATCTCCTGTACCAGCAGCCTTTTCCCAGCCTTCCTGGGTCTGCCTGTCCTCACTTCTGTTTTGTCATCTGTAATTGCCTCTTGATGATCAACACATCACTGCTTAGATTTTATTCAACTCCTCTCTTATTCTATTAAATACCAGGTCTTCTGATTATAAAATTTTGAAAAATTAGTTTGTATGATTTTTAAAGAAAAAATGAACTTTTTGAAACAAAGTTTTTAACAGTGAAAAATAAAAATGAAACAAATATAAGTTGATACTACTTATCGCTGAAAATCAAACTGGAAAATTTACTTAAACACATTGCTTACCCCTAAATATTCATAGGAATAATAAAACAAATTAAGATAAATGTACTAAAATAAGTTTATTACTTTATGTAAGGATGATTGAGAGTGATGGGATGTAATAAAAACAAATGCATAGTATTGTTATGATAATCACTAACCATCTGAAAAAGCACTCCATAAAACAGTGTTTTTTTCCAGAGACAGTGTCTGGCTCTGTTGCCCAGGCTGGAGTGTAGTGGATGACTGTAGTGCACTATAACCTTCAGCTCCTAGGCTTAGGTGATCCTCCCACCTCAGCATCCCAAGTAGCTAGGGTGTGGCCACCATATCCAGCCAAAACATAAATTGTTAAATACCAGTAATTAAATTTGGTTTTAAAAATACCTGCAGTATTTATTTTTTAAAACTTTTATAGTAGCCATTAAATGTAGAGTAGTATATAATTTTTAGCAATAAGTAATATCAACTGACATTTCATTTTTACTTACCATTGTTAAGCTTTTTATTGTAAAAAGTTTGTCTTTAAAAAATCAATGGCATTAACTGGTTTCTCAAAATTTTTATAAATATAATAGCAAGATATGGTAGTCAGTAGAATAAGAAAGGAGTTGAATAAAATCTAAGCAGTGAGGCTGGGTATAGTGGCTCGTGCTTGCAATCCCAGCACTTTGGGAGGCCGAGGCATGTGGTTCACTTCAGCTCAGTAGTTAAAGACCAGCCTGGGCACCAAGGAAAAACCTTGTCTCCACAAAAAAATGCAAAAATTTGCTGGGCATGGTGGCGCGTGCCTGTAGTCCCAGCGACGTTGGGGGCTAAGGCAGGAGGATCGCTTGAGCCATGGAAGTTGAGGCTGCAGTGAGCCGTATTCATGCCACTGCACTCCAGCCTGGGCAACAGAGTAAGGCACTATTTCCAAAAAACAACAAAAAAATCTAGGTACTGATATGTTAATCATGAAGAGGCAATTACAGACAACAAAACAGAAAGGATAGGACAGGCAGACCAGGAAGGTTGGGAAAAAGGCTGCTGGTACAGAAGTTCAAATACATAAATTCATATGACTACAGTGCAGCACCCACACAGAATAAAGAACATGAAATTACAAAAAAAAAAAAAAAGAGCTGGAAATATTTCCTAACATAAAGAGAACCCAGAGACTTCATTCACTCATTGATTTGACAAAGATTATGTACATTTGTCCATTAAAAATGCACACAGGCACTAACCACAATATTGTAAGTATTTCATTAACTCCTCCCCATGTATCTCATTTTAAGGATTCCTGGTTAAGACAAAGCAATCTGGCTGAGGACTCCCAAAGCAGCAATAGCAAAATTGCTTTCTTTCTCAGCATTTATGAGTTAGAGAAAATTCTTAGGGGAGGAGGGTACTTTTCTGCCTTTGACATTCTCAAGTCACATGACCTAAACCTCTAGAAGAGCTGGAAGTAAAGGGATATAGGTGGTAGGGGACTTTTTTCAGCCACAGCTACTGCCACTGATAACTAAGAGATGAGTCTGTGATAGGAAGGTCTCAAAATGAAAAATCTATGCCACAGGATTATTTCTTGAACTTAGTAACATCAGCTGCTTTGCAGTGAAGATCTTACTTTAGACTGTACACTCTTTTTGTGCCTTTTAAATTCTATACCATATACATTATCTATAGGAGAAAAAGGGAAAATAAAAACTAACCAACCAAAATTCCAGGATCAACTGCTTCCCAGGGGCTTATCAAATGCTATTAGAAAAAAAATGAATAAAAGGTATAATACAAATATCTTTTTGATAGTGAGGATCTAAGGTATAGTTTGCTAGACTGTGTGATTTTAATGATTCAGGATGATTCTCTAGTTAGGAGTATCTCTGGAGAAGTCTCCTTGAGTAAAATGTTCTAGACTTATCAACAGTTAAGTCAACGGTTTTCTGATTATCTAAGTCACCATTCCATGATGACTTTTTTTTTTTTTTGAGACGGAGTCTCGTTCTGTCACCCAGGCTGAAATGCAGTGGTGTGATCTTGGCTCACTGCAACCTCCGCCTCCCAGGTTCAAGCGATTCTCCTGCCTCAGCCTCCCGAGTACCTGGGACTACAGGCGCCCGCCACCACGCATGGCTAATTTTTGTATTTTTAATAGAGAAGGGGTTTCACCATATTGGCCAGGCTGGTCTCGAACTCCTGACCTTATGATCTGCCCACCTCAGCCTCCCAAAGTACAGGGATTATAGGCGTGAGCCACCCCACCTGGCTTCCATGATAATTTAATTAGGTATCAAATAGACTTATACTATCAATGATCCATATTAAATTTTACATCTTAATGTCCTTAAAAATGAAAACATAAAATACTGCAGTTTGAATAAAATGATCACAAACCAAGAAGCAATGAGGCTATATTATTAAAACCAGAACCAATTCACAGATGGAATTCCAATAGCTTTACTTCTTCATATACTTATTTACTTACTATCTTCATAGGTGATCCCATTTGCTTCTTCACTCCAGTCACTCCAGTATCCCTTACCATCTTCCTTCATACAGCAAATCCTAAACACATATTCTGTAAAAGGTTTAAGGTCTTGGACAGTGAATGAAGATCGGGTGGATGCTGTATCTTCAGGGGGAATCTGAAAAAAAGCAAATCAACCAACAGAAAATCTCAATTAGTAAGGTCTTCTAAGTTGTGTTAAAATTTAGAAACTTTTTTTCTGCGGCACAGCCTTGCTCTGTTGCCCAGGTTGGAGTGCAGTGCTGTGATATTGGTTCACCACAACCTCTGCCTCCCAGGTTCACGCGACTCTCCTGCCTCTGCCTCTGAGTAGCTGGGGTTGCAGGTACCCACCACCACTCCCAGCTATTTTTTGTATTTTTTAGTATCAACGAGATTTCACCATGTTGGCCAGGATGCTGGAATTCCTGACCTCAAGCAATCCACCTGCCTCGGCCTCCCAAAGTGCTGGGATTATAGACGTGAGTCACTGCGCCCAGCCTAGAAACTATTTTTATTTATTTATTTATTTTTGAGACAGAGTCTCCCTCTGTGGCCCAGGCTGGAGTGCAATGGCGTGATCTCAGCTCACTGCAACCTCTGCCTCCTGGGTTCAAGTGATTCTACTGCCTCAGCCTCCTGAAACTATTTTACTGAAACAAGACTAATACATTAAACTCAACCTCTGGAGAGAAATAAGTGTAAGTTAAAAAGCAGTCCAAATCAGTAAAGTTATTAAGTTTGAGGAGTATGGAAACATCTATTATCTTTCCTTTTTTCCCTTTATTTCTTCCACAGGGCCTATAGCTTAGGATTTCTGCAGGAAACAGATGGCACACTCCACTTAGAATAATTCAAGGAGGGCTTCATAAAGGGACTACGTGCAGAGTATATGGATCCTTAGAGAGTGCAGTTAGTACTCTGGTGCTTAGAGCTGTTTCCACCTCTAGGCCCAAAGGGATGAAGAGAAGTACCAGAACCTGAAAGAAGGTCAGCTAGAGAGGGCTGACTTGACAGGCAGTGACCTTAAGTTGAAAGACAGCCAGCTGGGTGCGGTGGCTCACACCTGTAATCCCAGCACTTTGGGAGACTGAGGTGGGTGGATCACCTGAGGTCAGGAGTTTGAGACTAACCTGGCCAACATGGTGAAACCCCATCTCTACTAAAAATACAAAAATTAGCTGGACATGGAGGTTACAGTGAACCAAGATCATGCCATTGCACTCTAGCCTGGGTGACAAGAGTGAAATTCCAACTCAAAAAAAAAAGAAAAAAAAGACGGCCAGCTCCCAGGAAGAAGCGGGGAAAATCAACATGCCAATTTCACTGTTCTTCTATCTGTCTTCTCTCTTGCCTAGTCCCTTCCTTCCATTAACCAGTCACAAGGAAGCCACAAAGAATGGGAATCCACAGTGAAATCTATACAGGTCAGCATGACACAACAAAGAGAAGGGTACAGTATAGATGTGGATGGGCAAAAGGAAGATATCCAGCCCAAACAAGAAAAACAAAAGTTTTCCTGGCTTTTAAACTTGGCTTTCAGATAAAAAGAGGTGATTAAATATAGATAAATAACTGGTCATATCACTCTAATAATTTAATATTGGATACAAAATAAATGTCAGTCTTTTTTGTAGCACTGAATTAAGATTCTGTACTTAACATCACATTTTGAAGAACTTCAGGTATGTATATTCTCTGTACAACATGAAGCATTAATCCAATTTTGTTTTATTGCTTTTTCTGATTGTATTCTCAGCCCTTTAGATAAGTGGGGTAAGGAGACAAGTAGTAAAGTCATCAGCCCAATTCCCTTACAAGTTCACTGTGACCAGAGCAACAAAAGCAAAGACATACTGTTTGTGATAAATGGAATCAAAACAGAGAAGAGTATGGATAGCTGAATGCTATGGTGATAGCCTTTTTAAAAGCTCCAAGTATTTCTTCTGCCAGCAGCATCATCTATCCTTTTCAGTCCTACAAGTTCCCTACCAATCCCTTCCTCTACCTCAGTGGTTAACAAACTTTCTATAAAAAGGTAGATAAAATATTTACTAATATTTTAGGCTTGTGGGCCAGACAGTCTCTTTGTAACTACTCAACAATTCCACTGTAGAATAAAAATAGAGACAATATGTAAAGAAATGAGTGTGGCTGTGTTCCAATAAAACTTTATTTACAAAAACAAGTCACAGGCTGATTTTGGTGAACTACAGCACACCAATCCCTACACTAGCTACCTTATCCTTATAATCTCTTTATTTTTGCTCCTCCACTTAACTTGCTTCTTATTACTTGTATTGTTTGTATCTCATATCAAAAATGCCATTTCTAGGCTGGTAGTGGTAGCTCACATCTGTAACCCCAGCACTTTGGGAGGCCAAGGTAGGATAATCGCTTAAGGCTAGCAGTTTGAGACCATCCTGGGCAACATGGTGAGACTCCATCTCCACAAAAATATAATAATAATTTTAAAAAGCCAGGTGTGGTGGTGCACACCTGTAGTGAGACTAAGGCAGGAGGATCACTTAAGCTCAAGTTTGAAATTGCAGTGAGCCAGCGGCCTGGGCAAATGGACACCTTGTCTCTAGAAGAAAAAAAAGAAAAGCCATTTCCTATCACCCTATATCATTTTCATGTTTTACTTAAAGGCTACTGTATTTAGCAAAGCTGTATTTTCTATCTGGATATCTTCCTGATTCCCCTTGTTTGAAATAAAGACCCAGAAGAGGTGTCAAGCAAAATATTTCACATAACCAGAAACTTAAAGACATTTAGAAAATGACTGAACCTTTTTAAGGTTAGAGGGCTGAAAGAAGGACTATTTGAACAAACAGTAACTTTCAATTTACCTGGCTCCAAGTTGAGGCATCTTTGGTCCTATATTGAATGTTATATTTTAGTCTTATAACACTCTTAATACTTGGGTTGGTCCATGTCAATTTTAAGATACTAGACAGTTCCTCTGAGTTGATCACTGATAAATTATGTGGCGGATTGGGCTTCACTGAAAAATAAAATAAATCCTAAGGTTTACTATGTTTTACAATTTCATATAGAAACTCAAATATACTCTTTATATTGTCCTTCCTTTATTTTACAATATTCGTTTATCCTTACCAAATGAACTAAATTCTCTGAAAATTATGCTATGCTATATACCTTATAATGGAAACAAAAAAGACTTCCAAGGAATCTTTAGTTTTCCTTGTTAGTTTACTACATTTGTTAATCTCTTCAGGTTCATATGTCAAAAGACAAATACCTATGATATCAAATTTTTAAAAAAGAGAATAAAAATGGAACATACATACTGTAATTACAATGGTGTAAGATGTTTGAGAACAGAAAATATTCAAAGTGAAAACAGCTGTTAAGTGTGGTTGGATTATGGATATTTTTCTTTTTCCCAATTCTATTTGATATTATTGATAAAATTACTTCATAAAAATCACTAAGATAAATAAATGCTTGTTTCTACATTAATTAAAATCTAAAATCTACATTAATTAAAATCTAAAATTTAAAATCTAAAAACTACATTAAAATCTAAAAATCTACATTAAAATCTAAAAAAATCTAAATATAAAAACTACTTTAATTTATAAACTACTACAGTGTCAAATAAACTCTCAAATTCAGGTTTATAACTACCTTTATATACAGGATCAAAATTGATATGATCTGATGTAACCTTCCCAAGGGCATTCTCTGCTTCTACCCAGACTTCAATGTTGACAAAATACACAGTAGAATAATCAACAGTGCATGAGGTGGGGGTGTCACGTTTTGCTTTGCAATCAGCAAACTTGTGTGTTGCCCTAAATACAAAAAAATTGAAGAATCAGTCATTAAAAACACATCTGAAAAAATCAGAGTGAAAAAAACTACTTGCAAAGAATTTGATGAGAGACTTAGATTGTTGTGGCAAACTTTGCAATAAATTGTTGATCACTAACAAAATTTCTTAAAAATTAACCTTTCTTTAAAATTGACTTTGATCTATATCTTAAGACATAAAATTTTCAAATTTGTAGTCTAAAAATATTGTGCTTTAAAATTTTAGGCTCCATCTCCACTGATTCCTCTCCAAAAATTATTTCCTTGTGATCCCAGTGCTGTTTTTTCTTTTTCCTAAAACAGAACCCTTACTGTACCAGAAATTTCTTTAAGCACAATATGCTAGGTGACAGGAGGTTAGGGGTAAGAATTTCTATCACCCCTGCGCCTTTAGTCTGAGACCTAAGGTCTCTTGGCCTCTTTCTAGTCAAACTTAGGCAACTACTTTCTGATTTCTATCACTATGGAAAGTTCCAAGCAATATTACTATATTTATTTTTAATTATATAAATTATGCCTCAATTAAAAATATTTATGTATAACACTCTTTTTAAAAATAGAAGGATAAACCAAACCCCAAATTGAACCAAAAGAAAAACAGTCAGCCTCTAAGGAGAAGAAGGAAATAAGGCAGAGGATTCAGGAATAGAATATAGACTTTTCTGAACATGTCTTAATACTATTAATATATTTGACTTTTTGGATTGTTTTATATAATTATTAAGAAAAATTCCTAAAAATCAAAAGCAAAATGAAACGTAAGAACTTGTGTACTGAGGATGTAGTATAACCACATAGAAAGGAACTATTCAAGTAACATTAAAACACAGTAATTTGACTACTACACATCCTTCATAGAGAAAAACAGTCTTAAAATCATTCTTAGTAATCATTTTGTTGGTGCTAATACTGGTGTTATTATTCTGCAGCTGCTGTATTAACCATAGGTTAAAGCAAATTAATAATTATGTTAGCGTTGTTGTGAACTATGTTTTTCAGTTCATAAGAAAGAAGATGTAGATGTCAGGTGAATGTAATTATGTAAAAACCTATAGTCCTAATTTTAAACTGAAAATATCAGTATGAATTCGTATTTTTAAAAGCTGTATTATATCTCATATCACAAAACATGTCCTAACTCTTTTGACTGAAAAAAATCTAAAAACTATGACAAACCAGTAGCGATGAATTCCTGTAGCACCCAGATTGTAGTCTATAAATATTATTTCACACTAAATGAAACCAGAGAGTTTTGGGAAAAGGTTGATTCCAGGTCTGGGTGAGGAAATACATAAGATGAGCCTGTAAAAAAGCATGTTGTATCAGAGAGCTATAAGGAAGTTGTGTTAAGTGGTGGTGGGTGCCTATAAACCCAGCCACTTGGGAGGCAGTGAGCCAAGATCACGCCACTTCACTAGAGTCTGGTCAAAACAGCAAAACTCTGTCTCAGAAAAAAAAAAAAAAGGATGAACAAGCCAATTTGAATAACGTGCCACTGATCAAAGATGCGACAATCCATAATGAATTAAAACACAACAAATATGTTTAAATATAAATTCATAATGAGAAAGAAAAGCCCTCATTATCTACCTTTGGTACCTTTGGAGGATACTAGGTAATCAACTAATTATAAAACTGGTAATTAACGAAAAATATTAAACCTATCTTGCTTCTCTTATCTGAACTGTACTTCAGGGTAAACCACAGCTGATAAAGGCAAGTTTCTCTTTAAGTATTTCAGCTAAAACAAACAAAACACAGAATACCACAGTTTTGTAATTTACATACAAATTATAATCAGGATGACTGCTCAAAGCTGTAAGGTAAATACTAGTGGGAAAACAATATGGTTAAATTTTGGAAACATTCTGTTGAGTTATAAAACTTTTCACAAAAGAGTATATACTATATGATCCCATTTATATGAAACATTCTGTAGCAGGAAAAAATAATCTATGGTGAAGAATATCAGACAGGTAGTTGCTCATGGGGTGGGGCAGTTGCTGAGACTGGCTGGGAAGGAGCAGGAGGGAACTTTCTGGGTGTGTTAGTAATGTTCTATGTCTTGATACTGATTTGAGTTACACAGGTGTCTGTACTTGTCAAAACTCACTGAATGACACACTAAGATCTGTGTTTTCACTACATGTAAACTTTATCTGAAAACTATACTGAACTCTAGTTCATGTAAATACCGAAGTGATTAAGAATGAGGTATATTAATGACTGTAACTCACTATGAAATACTGAAGTGATTAAGGGTGAGGTATATTAATGACTGCAACTCACTATGAAATACATAAAAAAGAGATCGATTGAGAGATGGAGAGAAGGATGCACAGATAAATAGGTGATAAAGCAAATACAGTAAAATGTTAATTGTAGAATCTAGGTGATGGGTATGCAAGAGTGTTCACTGTAAAATTCTTTCAGTTTATCTGTTTGGAAAAAACAAATGGGAAACTTAGTAAAATAAAGGAATAAGGCTGACAACACCCAAAACCACTGCTCAATCTTAATATCAGAAAAAAGAAAAACAGTGAAACATTATCTGGTTGTTCCTGATAGAAGTACATATCACTCCTACAAAATATTTTTTTGGGGGGGAAAAAAATCAAACCCAAATCTGATGAAATTTGTAGATCTAACAGCAATTTTTTGGAAAGAAAAAGACAAGGGGGTCAGGTGTGGTGGCCACGTCTGTAATCCCAACACTTTGGGAGGCGGAGGCGGTCAGATCACAAGGTCAGAAGTTCGAGACCAGCCTGAACAACATGGTGAAACCCGTCTCCATTAAAAATACAAAAAAAAAGTTAGCTGGGCATGGTGGCACACGCTACTCAGGAGGCTGAGGCAGGAGAATTGTTTGAACCTGGGAAGCTGAGGTTGCACTGAGCGGAGATCACGCCACTATACTCCAGCCTGGGTGACATAGCAAGACTCCATTTCAAAAAAAAAAAAAAAAAAAAAGACAAGGGAATATGTTAAACAATATACAATGTATAACAGTTTAACAACTGAATTGTAAGGAAAAAGAATAGAACCTATAGTTTAAGAGACACATGACATAAATTCACATACACACATATTTATGAAATGAAACAATGGGGGAAATCAACACTAACTGAAAATGTAATATTTTATATTTGAGTGTAACAATGGTATGTTGTTACACTTTTTTTAAAATGTCCTTATCTTTTAGACATGTGTACTGAAGTATTTTTGGATGAAATGATATGATATGTCTGCTATTCTCTCTTCAAGACAATATGGGCAAAGAGTACCTTTGAAATAAGACTGGTCATGAGCTGACCAGTGTTGAAGCTGAATGATGGGTACGTATGGGTATTTATTATGCTATTCTTTCTACTTTATTTATCTGTTTGTATATTTAGAGATGAAGTCTCATTCTGTTACCCAGGCTGGACTGTAGTGGCATGATCTTGGCTCAGTGCAACCTCCACCTCCTGGATTCAAGTGATTCTCCTGCCTCAACCTCTGAGTCACTGGGAATACAGGAACCTACCACCATACCTGGCTAATTTTTGTATTTCTGGTAGAGATGGGGTTTTGCCCTGTTGGCCAGGCTGGTCTTGAACTCCTGACCTCAAGTGATCTGCCCGCCTCAGCCTCCCAAAGTGCTGGTATTACAGGCGTGAGCCACCATGCCTTGGGGATTACAGATGTGAGCCACCGCGCCTGGCCTCTTCTTTTAGATTTATTTGAAATGTTACAAAATAAAAATTTAAATGTTTTAAAATAGCATTTAATATTATTACTTGGTAAAATAAAAATTCCAGCAAAAATGACTAACTTAATAAATCTAACATGAAACAAATTTAAAATAACATACCATTCAGATTTTAAAGTGAAGTTTGTCTCCAAGTGTGTTTCCCTTCCACGATTCCACTCACACCTCATTTTCTTTCCCTCATTCACAATGCAACTCAAATTTTTAGGTTTTTCTGGAGGCACTAAAAGGTATTAATTAACATCTTTCAGAAAGCTTTGTATCCACAAATATTATGCAATTTATATACTACCCAAGGCATTTGTCATCTAGATTAGATGAAAAAAATCAAACCCAAGCAAAAAGTATGAACACAATGAAAGGTTGATGAAAATTTCTTTTCTATCCCAACTCTTACACTTCTTTTTAGGTAGTAATACATATACATCCATCCTAACTGTCATCAACTGGTTTGCTTCACATTAATTTTCTACGTAAAATCAACTTTCATTTATAACTGGAAAAAATATCAACTGATTTCTCCATTAAGTGTATTTTTAAAAGTAATATTTACATATGTTTGTAAGAGGCAATTAAGTAGAAGTCAAAATGATTCATTTGTATTTCTCTTCTTATTGCTTTCCCAAACTCTGCTGGAAGAAAAGCAAATGCCAAAACAGTCAAGTCTGGGTGATCCACAAATTAGATAACCCACTTTTGGATCACAGTAAGTTTATTTTGTTTACTTTGTTACTCCAAGGCCAGGCACAGTGGCTCACGCCTGTAATCTCAGCACTTTGGGAGTCTGAGGCAGGTGGATCACCTGAGGTCAGGAGTTTGAGACCAGCCTGGCCAACATGGCGAAACCCCATCTCTACTAAAAATATGAAAAATTAGCCAGGCGTGGTGGCTCATGCCTGTAGTCCCAGCTACTTGGGAGGCTGAGGCAGGAGGATTGCTTGAACCTGGGAGGTGGAGGTTGCAGTGAGCTGAGATCATACTACTGCACTCCAGCCTGGGTGACAGAGTGAGACTCTGTCACCAAAAAAAAAAAAAAAGAAAAAAAGAAAAAAAGGATTTACTCCAGTATTTGTTCACTTTCTTCAGGTAGCTGCTTTACATGTGCATTTTCTCAGCAATTAAGGGATACTGAGAATTACCATCATTACGTCAATTCAACAATACTTTCTTGTGGTGGGGGGTCTCATGTCAAATATTTCTCTAGTAAACTGAAACTGCTTCACTTTCAGGAAAGACAGGAGACTTGTAGTTCCTACTTCTAAGCTTATTTTTTAAAAACCAAACATGTCCAAGTCACTAAGTCCACAATTACTACATTTTATAAAGAGGAAAGGACAACATTAAAGATGCAGATCAATAGTCATGACAAAGTCTGAAATAAGACAAAAACAAAACTTACAGCCTGAAATTATTGTGATTCCATAAACATTCTGTTCAAGCTGTCCAAATGTAAGGATGTTGCAAGTGAGCTGAATATTTAATGAAGATATATCTGTAAAGGTGACACTGGAGGCTGTTCTGTTTATGATAGTATATTGCTCCTTAGGAATAGTAAAATGGTTTGTTTTCCAGACAATGTAATTAGCATTTACATGAAAATAATCCATACATTTTTCCTTTAGCACACAAACTGCAGTGAAATTAGAATGAAGTTGTACAACTGGAGATTCAGGACTGATATAACCACATGGATCTAGAAGTTCACCTAAAAAGGAACAATAGAAAATATATAAATGGACTGAATTTTTCTGGTACAAAATGATTATCTAGCTGGTAGCACTCAATATAGAGTCAGTCCCTCAACCTTCACTAAAATATCCCTAAAGACACAGAAAAAGACAATATACAACTGAAAATTAATATGGTTAGAATTTAATGCCTGAGTTTGTAAAGAAATACAAAAATTATAAGGATAATAGAGCTGAATTAAGAAAAACCCATGCTTTATAGCTCATGGTATAAACTATTTCTTTAAGAAACACAGACTGCCTGCAGCATTATTCATACTTGCCCCACAACCTATCCTGTCCCTCCATTTAGACCCCAGGTCTAAACTGAACTCTCCAGAAAACAGGCAGTGGTAGTCTCCTCTACAGTCCTGAATGCTATTGTGGAGTACAGTTGGGGGTCACAGACCGACAGTATACATTGTCCACACATCAAAACTCAGACAACAAAGGAAACAGCAAGGGACCAATACAAAACAGGAAGAATAGAACAAGATGGCCAAATAGTTTAGTTTTAAGAATAAATGCATGGGCCCGGGTGTGGTGGTTTACGTCTATAATCTCAGCACTTTTGGGAGGCTGAGGCAAGAGGATCGCTTGAGTTCAGGAGTTTGAAACCAGCCTGGGCAACATAGGGAGACGCCATCTGTACTAAAAATAAAAAAAAATAGAAGAGTATGGTGGTGCACGCCTATAGCCCGCGCTATTCGGGAGGATGAAGTGGGATGATGGTGTGAACCCAAGGGGTCAAGGTTTGTAGTGAGCCACTGCACTCCACCCTGGACAACGGAGTGAAAATAAATGCATGGGATAAGATCCCCTATTTAAAAACAAAGAATCAGCCTGACCAACATGGTAAAACGCCATCTCTACTAAAAATACAAAAATTAGCCGAGTGTCGGGGTGGGCACCCGTAATCCCAGCTGCTTGGGAGGCTGAGGCATGAGAATCACTTGAACCTGGGAAGTGGAGGTTGCAGTGAGCTGAGATCATGCCACTGCACTCCAGCCTGGGAGACAAGAGTGAGACGCAGTCTCAAAAAAGAAAACAAAACAAAGCAAACAAAACACAAAGAATCACATCAGGTAAAAAAAAAATTAAACACAACTATACACTTTACCTATCACCTACTCCACGTTGATGACATCTCAATCCCCATCTGTAAGCACTAAACCCCCATGCCCATTAGACATGTATCTACCTGAGCTATCCCACAGCTATTTTTAAATGAGCATGTCTAAAACTATATGTATTATAATCTTTTCAAACTTACTATTTTTTATTTTTATTTCTCTGCCTCTGCTAACACTACCACTCCCATCCAGACATCTAGGCCAGATACTCTGTAGTCATCTTCCAACATCTCTCATCAGCCTCCTCTAACCTCCAACTTAACAATATTGCACTTTGTTGGTTCTATATGCTTAATAAGCATCCAACCTCTTCTTTCCAATGCTACTTTGACTGCTGAAGCACAGGGCACTGTATTATATCAGTCTGACCTCCTTCCAGTTTATCTTACATACTATTGCCATGGTTACTGTTCTAAAATAATTATGACATTTTTCTACTTTAAATTATTTAGTGCCTACCTATTATCAAGACAAAAGTTCCAACTATTTGACATGGTTTCATTCTTTTTCTCTAGCTTCAATGTCCACAATTTTAAGGTGGCTTTCCTCAATGAATCCTATTTGCTGTAGGGTTCCTGGGTAGTTACCCATGAAGTTTTTTTGAGATTAAAAATTACTAGCCTGGGCAACATGGCAAAACCCCATCTCTACAAAAAAAATACAAGTATTAGCCAGGCATGGTGCACATGGCTGTAGTCCCAGCTACTTGGGGGTGAGGGTTGGGTGCTGAGGCAGGAGGATTGCTTGAGCCCAGGAGGTCAAGGCTGCAGTGAGCCCAGGAAAAATTAAAAAGTTTTTGCAGTCAAAATTGTATCCCCAAATGGAATCCCAGGACCTCTCATAAAGCTGGTAAAACCCAGAGCTGGAATGTGTATTTCTTTGTTTCAAACTTATAATGTGGCCTGTTTATATCATCTTGCTGTTATTTATACATGTCTACTGTAAATCTTAGTGCATATATTACTCTCAGTTTCCAATAGTATGGTCCTTCATCTAGTGGAGAATCTCTACTAAGTTACTCTGTGATACTGGGTCAGAACTTACAACTCCCTAGACATCACTTTATTCTTTGGCAAAATCACTTGTTAAACTTTCTTTAAAGTAATTATAGGGACGTTAAATATAAAATATACTCTAGAGTACTAAAAACATAAGATATAATTAGAGACTCAATATGATTAATTTTTACACACAGAATAAGAGAAATATTAAAAATGGGCAAATGGGTTGGGCACGGTGGCTCACACCTGTAATCCCAGCACTTTGGGAGACCGAGGCAGGCAGATCACGAGGTCAGGAGGTCAAGGCCATTGCGGCTAACACGGTGAAACCCCGTCTCTACTGAAAATACAAAAAATTAGCCAGGCGTTGTGGTGGGCACTTGTAGTCTCAGCTACTTGGGAGGCTGAGGCAGGAGAATGGCATGAACCCAGAAGGCGGAGCTTGCAGTGAGCCAAGATCACACCACTGCACTCCAGCCAGAGTGACAGAGTGAGACTCCATCTCAAAAAAAAAAAAAAAACAAGGGCAAATGTTCCGTTTTTCAAAGTGAGACACAGCTTCACTAAAACCATCCCATGCCAAATTAATTCCATTTTATAGGGCTACCAGGCTGAGATTAAATTGTAAAAAGAAAGTATTTTAATTAAGAAAGGTACCTGACAAAGTTATTTTGAATGTTTATAGGGCAAGATGAAGAAGTGTGAATTAGAATACACTATAACTGAGTTGGACGCAGTGGCTCACATCTCTAATCCCAGCACTTTGGGAGGCCGAGGTGGACCGATCACCTGAGGTAAGGAGTTCTAGACCAGCCTGATCAACATGGTGAAACCCCATCTCTACTAAAAATACAAAAGTTACCCGGGTGTGGTGACCCGCACCTGTAATCCTAGCTACTCAGGGGGCTGAGGCAGGAGAATTGCTTGAACCTGGGGGGGCGGAGGCTGCAGTGAGCTGAGATTGCGCCACTGCACTCCAGCCTGGGCGACAAAACAAGATTCCATCTCAAAAAAAAAAAAGAGAGAAAAAAGAAAAAAAAGGAAAAAGAATATACTGTAACTAATATTACAATGAACATTAAGATATTACTATTTTGCTACTTTTATAGGTTCATACTCATATTTATATTTGATTACTCATATATAAAAATATTGACTAAGAAAAAAGTCAATCAGAGGGTAGTCTTAAGTAGAATATGCTGAAGTGCATGCCCTCAATTCTTGGAGAAGACTGTATTTTAAGAATGGCCACACCTACATATTTATCCCATCCCACATATTCTTCTTACAATGTCACGCATACTCTTTTCATGAAGAGGTGGGGACTGCATTTCCCCAACCACATCAGATCTGTATGGGTGCCTTGTGTTCACTCCAGCCAATGGAGTGCGCTATGAGACTTCAGAGGCTAGATCATTAAAAGAATACAGACTCCAATTAGCTTTCTTTCTCTCTCCTGGGATATCTGCCTTTAGAACCCAGTCACACATTGTAAGAAAGCCAAGGCCATAAAAAGAGGCCACGTATGGTGTTTTGGACAATGGCCCCAGCAAAGCCCTCAGCCTGCAGATACCATCAACAACAGATATATAAGCGAAGGAGTCTGCAGATGACTCCAGCTCCCAGTTTGAATATTGCAGCTGAGGCCCCAGACATTGTACAACAAAGACAAATAAGTCTGATTGTGCCTGCCTATCTATAGTCCTGTCCTACACAAACCATGAGAGATATTATTATCATTTTAAGCCTTGAAGATTTGGAGTATTTGTGAGGGACCAACAAGTAACTAATGCAGTCCTGTTATTTTCAACATTTTAATCCACAACTTGGGAAAAGACAGACACACGTGCTTATCAAATTAGCAGAGGACAGGACTACAAACAGCTGCTGACACTTCAGATGAAAATGTTGGGATTCAAAACTATGTTGAAAGAGTAGAACAACAGGCTAAAACTTATAAAATGAAATTAGCAACCGAGGAAATATACTCTATTTAGGTAATAAGAAACATACATAGGGTGAGGGAGAACTAGTTTAAGAGTAACTCATGAAAAAACCACCTGAGAATTTTCACTGATCACTAGCTTAACATGAAACAAGGGTATATCTCAGCTACCACATAGTTACATAACTTTACAAAAATGATGTTCACATCAAAGTAAGTATGAAAGCCACTGTAGTCAGACTGGTTTTGGTATATTACATTTATTTTTTTCATAAAGAACCTTTTATTCAAAGACAACAAAAACCTTTATAATAAATATGCAGTAACTATCATTTTTATAATGCTTATTGTAGGCCAAGCACTGTCCACGTTTCCTCTATATTAACTTATTTTTAGTTGTTTTTTGAGACAGGGTCTCACTATGCCACCCAGACTGGAGTGCAGTGGCACAATCTCCACACACTGCAACCTCTGCCTCCTGGGTTCAAGTGACTCCCCCACCTCAGCCTCCCAAGTAGCTGAGACTTTCAGGCATGTGCTACCAAGCCCAGAATTTTTTTTTTTTTTTTTTTTTTTTTTTGAGACAGGGTTTCACTGTCACCCAGACTGGAGTGCAGTGGTGCGATCTTGGCTCACGGCAACCTCCACCTCCCAGGCTCAAGCGATTCTCCTGTTTCAGCCTCCTGAGTATCTGGGATTACAGGCGTGTGCCACTACCGCCTGGCTAATTTTTGTATTTTTAGTAGATATGGGGTTTCACCGTGTTGGCAAGGCTAGTCTTGAACTCCTAACCTCAAATGATCCACCCAACTCGGCCTCCCAAAGTGCTTGGATTACTGGCATGAGCCACCATGCCTGGCCTCTATATTAACTTCTTGAACCCTCACTAATAATCCTAGGAGGTAGTGACCATTATTATCACCATTTCATAGATCAGGAAATTGAGGCACAGAAAATGACTGACCAAGGTCCTATAGCTAGTAAGGGGGAGAGCTGGAATAGTATTATTTATATACACACACACACACACACACACGTACAGGTAAGTATTTTTCACGAGACAGGGTCTTGCTCTGTTACCCAGGATAGAGTGCAATGGCATGACCATGGCTCACTGTGACCTCGAGGTCCAGGGCTCATGATTCTCCTGGCTCAGCCTCCAGAGTAGTTGGGACTAGAGGCGTGACATGGTTTGAATCTGTGCCCCCACCCAAATCTCATGTCATATCATAATTCCCAGTGTTGGAGGTGGGGCCTGGTGGAGAGGTGATTAAATCATAGGGGTGGATTTCTCACTTGATACTGCCTCGAGATTGTGGATGAGGAATGAGTTCTTGTGAGCTCTGGTCATTTAAAAGTGTGTAGCACCTTCCCTTTCTCTCTCTCTTCCTCCTGTTCTCACCATGTGAGATGCCTCACTACCCCTTTGCCTTCTGCCATGATTGGCTACTTCCCAAAGCCTCCCAGAAGCAGATGCCACCATGCTTCCTGTACAGCCTGCAGAACTGTGAGTCAATTAAACCTTTTCTTTATAAATTACCCAGTCTCAGGTCTTTCTTTATAGCAGTTTGAAAATGGACTAACACTTGGCTAATTAAAAAAAAAAAAAAAGAGATGGGGCCTTGCTTTGTTGCCCAAGCTGGTCTTGAATTCCTGGACTCAAGTTATTTTCCTGCCTATGCCTCCCTAAGTTCTGGGATTACAGGTGTAAGCCACCATGCCCAGCCAGTATTCTATTTTAAATGTAATACAGGCAACTAAGTGAAGAATCAGTAGGGTAATCAGCATGCACAGGGTTAAAAGCCAGATCCTATAGAATGACTGGATATCTGGGTAACTGTAGTTTGGGGACGAGGACTTAAGAGACGCAAGAAAGCAGCCCTTCAATACTTAAAGAGCATGTAGTATGAATGATGTAAAATTTAATAAGATTTAACTAATTTTCTCCTGTTTACTGAAAAACAGAACAACCCACACACTTTTTTCCTTCCCCATTTTAAAGTTATTAGTATTGATATACAGCATTTAAGATTACTGAATGACTGTTAACAACTCAAATTATACAAAAACATTATTGAGAATATTTTTATTAAAATCAATTTAAGATATTATTCTCTCGATTATCCTAGAATATATGAACATAATAATTAAACATAAGCTTAATCATATAATAATATAAAAATATATATACCTAATTTGTGAAGTTAGAAGATAGGGTATTTCATGAACCTTACCTATTGATTCAGTGGTGAGAAAAATAAACAAGGCTTGCACTACCCAAGTCTGCAACGTCAACATCTTGTGCGGATATTTCTGCAACAGACACATGTAATATTACTTTTAATGTTTTTTCTCTTATATACACATAATTTAAGATACAATCTCGTTTCCATGCTGTAGCTATGTTTCTAAAAGGTGGTAACATTCTTACGCGAATGTAGAAAACTTGTCTTCACATTATTTTTCTTTATTCCCACTGAAGTTATGGCTACGGAAAATACTGCTAGAAAACATAATCTATACTTTAAGGTTAATTAAAAGAGATATCTTGTTTCTTATGTGAAGTCCTGTATTAGTAAATAACTGTGAGGTTAAGAACTTCAGAGTGACAAATTTCTACATGGCAAAACTCACCATAATATGTCTCCTTAAAAGATACCTGACAAATGGAAAAAGAAGTCTGTAATTCATAGCACAGTCAAAAATTTTCCCTGATATATAAAGAATGCCTACAAATCACTAAAAAATTCTATCACCTAATAGAACAACAGGCAAAAAGATTTGAATAGTTTATAGAAAAGGAAATACAAGTAAATCAAGCATACGAAAAGATACTTTCAACCTCACTCAAAATGAGAGATTAAAAATTGTAACTATTCAGATAGGAATGCAAAATGATACAGACACTCTGGTAAACAATTTGGTAGTTTGTTACCTAGTTAAAAGCACACCATAAGACTTGGTATTTCCACTCCAAAGAGTGTACTCCCCAAAATAAAAACATATGCCCACACTAAGACTTATACTCAAATGTTCACGGCAGCTTTATTCTTAAGTCACAAACTGGAAACAATCCAAATGCCCACCAAATGCTGAATGTATAAACACACATCCAAACAGTGGTAGAGGCATAGAATACTAATCAGCAAACAAACAAAAAAAAAGAGTATGAACTAGTGATAGACGCAGTAGTATAAATGAATCTCAAAAGCATTACACTGA
Organism: Macaca mulatta; assembly: GCF_049350105.2. Taxonomy (NCBI): domain Eukaryota; kingdom Metazoa; phylum Chordata; class Mammalia; order Primates; family Cercopithecidae; genus Macaca; species Macaca mulatta. The sequence goes on from NC_133411.1 coordinate 63,777,373, forward strand.
ATAAACGAAGCCAGACACAACAGGCTATATATTGTATAACTCTATTTACAGGAAATTCTTTTTTTTTTTTAAGAGATGGGGGTCTTACTATGTTGCCCAGGCTGTCTCAAACTCCTGGGCTCGAGTGACCCTCCTGCCTCGGCCTCCCAAAGTGCTAGGATTACAGGCATGAGTCATTGTGCCACTGTGCCTCGGAAATTCTTGATACGGCAAAACTAAGGTGACAGAAAGCAGATCCAGGGTTGCCTAGGGCTGAGGTAGAGGCGGCACATGTAAAGGGGCATAAAGGAAATCTGGAGTGATAAAAATAGTCTATGACTTGATTGTGGTGGTAACTATAAGACTCTATACATTTGGCAGGGAGCAGGGGCTCACGCCTGTAATCCCAGCACTTTGGGAGGCAGAGGTGGGCAGATCACTTGAGGTCAGCAGTTCAAGACCAGCCTGGCCAACATGGTGAAACCCCATCTCTATTAAAAATACAAAAATTAGCTGGGCATGGTGGCAGTTGTCTGTGATGCCAGCTACTCTGGAGGCTGAGGCAGGAGAATCGTTTGAACCCGTGAAGCAGAGGTTTCAGTAAACCTAGATCACGCCACTGGACTCCAGTGTGGGCAACAGAGCAAGACTCCTGTCTCTCTCTCTCTCTCTCACACACACACACACACACACACACAAATGAGCCAGGTGTGGTAGTGTATGCCTGTAGTCCCAGCTACTCATGAGGCTTGAGGCAGAAGAATTGCTTGAACCTGGGAGGCAGAGGCTGCAGTGAGCTGAGATCGCACCACTGCACTCCAGCCTGGGCAACAAAGAGAGACTCTATTTAAAAAAAAAAAGACTACATTTGTCAAAATTCACTGAATCCTGTGTCAACTATTTCAAAGGCACTGAGATTTTACCTTTCTTTCAAGCTAACAAATCAGCCTACCACAGTGTCATGGATACTGGCAAAAGGCATGACATTTTTGAGTCAGAGACAAAGGACTGTATTACTCATAACAGTAGTCAGAGTATCAGCATCTTCTTGTGCCAGCTGCTTGAGTCCCAACTGCCACAGGGCGTTGTGAAGTCAGATGACACCTGAACAGGCTATTTCACAGGAAAGACAGACAGACCTTAAGTAACCCCAGACTTGAAAAATGTGCAGGAAGCATATCTGCCGTTTACTCTAGAGGGAGACATTATCTCTATCTTTGAAGACTGTAAGTAAACCTGTCCTTTGCTTCATGGCTCTGAAAGTCTACCTTCCAACATTCTTTAAAAGGTTAAGTTGGCCGGGCATGGTGGCTCACGCCTATAATCTCAGCGCTTTAGGAGGCTGAGGCAGGTGGATCACGAGGTCAGGAGTTCAAGACCAGCCTGACCAACATGGTGAAACCCCGTCTCTACTAAAAATACAAAAATTAGCCAGGCGTGGTTGTAATCCCAGCTCCTTAGGAGGCTGAGGCAGAGAACTGCTTGAACCCGGGAGGCGGAGGTTACACTGAGCTGAGGTCACGCCACTGAACTCCAGCCTAGGCAACAGAGCAAGACTCCATCTCAAAACAAAGTTCAGAAAAAAGGCAGCCATCAGGGTTTTTGCTGATAAGGAATGCAGAAATGTTAGACTCGTGGGTTTCCTATCAAGTTGTAACTAAAAAATGGTGAATTTTATTGTTTATAAATTAGACCTTAAAAACAAACAAAATCTGCCCAGATACGGTAGAGCCAAAAGAAATGAGTGCTTAATACCTCCAAAGACATGTACAAGAATGTTTACAGAAGTTTTATTCAAAATAGATGAAAAATAAAATCAACCAAATATCTATTTAAACACTAGGATGAATTATGGTATATTCAAGTAAATGAATCACAGCAATGAAAAAGAGTAACAGATACATGCATCATGGATGAATCGCACATATAATACAGAATGAAAGAAATCAGACAGGCTGGACGCAGTGGCCCACACCTATACTATCAGAACTTTGGGAGGCTGGGGGGAAGGACTGCTTGAGGCAAGGAGTTTGAGGCCAGTCTGAACAAAATAGTGAGACCCTGACTCTACAAAAAAATTTAAAAAGAGAAAAAGGCAAGAAAGTATGCTCTGCATGATTTATTTTATAGAAGTTCAAAAAGAGGCAAAAGTCTACCATGTTTGGTGAGAGGTCAGAGCCGTTGTTTTCGTGAGGAAGTGTATTTTTATAAAAGGGGACATTCTGGGTACCGACCATGTTCTTTATCTTGATCTGGACAGTGATAAACTCACTGAGCTGTACACTTATGAGTTCTATTTTACAGTATGTAAAAAAAGGTAAACAAATCAAAAATCATCCCAATACCATTCTTACATATTATTGTTGGTAAAATATAAAAACCCAAAAGGTATCAACAGGGTGTTATGAAACTAAGCAATAAAAGTATTGTTACACACTACAGGTTATAGTGTAAATTGGCATAGGCTTCCCAATACATTGTGCACTTTAAAAACTGTCAGTTTTGTTGTTTGTAAATTAGACTTCACTTAAAAACAAAGAAAAAAGCTCTACCCAAACAAGGCAGAGAGCCAGTTTGGCAGTATCAATCAAAATTAAAACACACACATTTGAATCTAATGATTCTACTTTATCCTATAGATATGAATAAAATAACACAGGTACAAAGTTATTCACTGCATTGTTTTTAATAGTAAAAGACTGAAAAAACCTAATTATGATGGGACACTAAATTATGGTATACCAAAACCAAGTAAATGTAAATACTTGTAGTCATTAAAAAAAAAAAAAAAAGAGGACGCTCTATATGTACAGAAACATAAAGTTATCTAAAATATACTGTTACATTGTTAAGGTACAGAACAATGCATATGCTGTTATTTGCGGGCAAAATAACACACAAGAAAACAAAACACACATTCGTTTCTTTATATATGCATACACTATCTCTAGGAGGATAAAAGTTCAAATACTGGCTGTGACAGGGTATTTGAGAGATCAGGGTGGGAGGGAGACTTTCCACCATATACTCTGCAGCCTTCGAATGTTGACCACGTGAATCTTTAGTACTTATGCAAAAAATAAATTTAAATTAAAAAATACTTAATGTTGGCTAGGTGCAGTGGCTCGCGCCTGTAATCCTAGCCTTTGGGGAGGCCGAGATGGGTGGATCATCTGAGGTCAGGAGTTCTAGACCAGCCTGGCCTACATGGTGAACCCCGTCTCTACTGAAAATACAAAAATTAGCTGGGCGGGTGCCTATAATCCTAGCTACTTGGGAGGCTGAGGCAGGAGAATCGCTTGAACCCGGGAAGCGGAGGTTGCAGTAAACAGAGATGGCGCCACTGCACTCCAGCCTGGGCAACAGAGTGAAACTCTGTCTCAAAAAATAAATAAAATAAATAAATACTTAATGTTGAAACTATTGGGTACTATGCTCACTAACTGGGTGACAGTTCAATCGTACTCCAAACCTCAGCATCACACAATATACTCATGTAAGCTGCACATGTACTCTCTGAACCTAAAAGAAAAGCTAAAATTATTAAAGACAAAATACTTAATGTGTAATTTTTTTCTTCTAAATAAAACTATTAACTCTTCTTGAGAAATGGCTTCCTAGTTCTACACTTGGAACACAATATTGTTTTATTAAATATACATACTAACTTGATTTTATGCACTCCCTAATCATGTAACAGCTTGCCAGCATGCCCAGCTAATTTTTTAAAAAATTTTCTGTAAAGACGGGGGTCTTACTATGTTGCCCAGGCAGGTCCCAAACTCCTGGCCTAAAGTGATCCTCCTTCTTTGGCCACCTGAAGTGTTGGGATTACAGGTGCGAGCCACTGTGCTAAACCAAATGTACTATATTCTTGCAACAAAGCTGCTCCAGAACAAGAGGTCCATGAAGAATTTATGATTACTTCAAAGCAATTAGATTTGTTTGAGTAGTACCATGGAACACAAGTAAAGGGAACTAGGCAAAGGTAGATTTCACATTTCACATTTAGAAAGTAATCTTTCCTAATTTTTAAAAGATTGTCATGGAGAGGTGATGAAGAAACATCTATTATGGGACTTGATTTCATAGTCCAAACCTAAGAGATGAAGACACAGTAACACTATATAAAATATTTTATGCAATACAGTTAACTTCACTTGGGGCTTGTTTAAAAATTGACAGAATTATGGCCGGGTGCGGTGGCTCATGCCTGTAATCCCAGCGCTTTGGGAGGCCGAGGCAGGCGGATCACAAGGTCAGGAGTTCAGGACCAGCCTAACCAATATGGTGAAACCCCGTCTGTAATAAAAATACAAAAATTAGCCGGGCACGGTGGCGTGTGTCTATAGTCCTAGCTACTCAGGAGGCTGAGGCAGGAGAATCACTTGAACCTAGGAGGTGGAGGTTGCAGTAAGCCAAGATCACGCCACTGCACTACAGCCTGGGCGACAGAGTGAGACTTCATCTCAAAAAAAAAAAAAAAAAAAGACAGAATTGACAGTACTTTGCTTACTTTTTCCCTCCTTTCCTTCTGTTGACACCAATACTTAATTTAAAATTCTATTAATAGCACTATTGCCTCACCTCTTGCAGAGTTTTCTAGGCATATATTATAACCATACATTGTATACACTATCTTTCCTTGAAATCTGCAGGTTACTTGAGAAGCTTCTATGAAGCCAAAACCTAACTAGTAACCATAAATACAGGAAAGATTATTTCTGAAAACCAAATGCTGTAATCATTCCTCAACTATGGTGATATAACATGGTAGTGTGCAGAAAGGAGCTAGACGATGTATAACAAGTATTGCTACTTTTAATGTTAGAGAAACAAAGTTTATAAATGATTTACTTAAAATAGAACAAATTCAAGATTATCCCTATAGTTGTTCATTCGCGTTTCATTTCCGTATATTTTCTCAAGTGGGAGAAAAAGCAGTAGAGTTACAATTGATAAATATTTAATGGTTTTTATAAAACCTTATAAATTATTTTTGTCACCTATGGATTGTGATTTTTTTTTTCATTTTCTAACTTAACCTAAGGATGAAATAAAAAGCATGAATATACTTAGATTTACATTGCAGGTGAAAATTACATTGTATGTCAATATAAACTTTATTACTATGGTAACATTACTATTACAATTGTAGAATAGTATATGAACTAAAATTGCCAAATAGAAAGGCCAAATAATGCTTGTTGAATGAGTAAGTTGAGTGGGGATCAAGATGAAGAAAATTTCTATATATCTTTCACGGTACAGTGTTACTGTGAATGATTTGCCAGAAATTGGTAATACCTACACTAAATTAACTAATTATTAGTTTTTAAATTATCCAATTATCCACATTCTGTTCTCTTCCATTAGTATCAATTATGAGTTCATAACAATTAACACTAAGATACTATTTTATATTACACAAAATGTTTTCAAATAAATTATTTTACTTTAGTCTCCTAATATCCTAAAGAATTAGGTGAGTAGGGCAGGGATTATTTATTGGAACTTTACAAAACAAAAAATCAAAAATTCAGACAAGACCAATTACTTACCCAAATCACAAAATCACTAAGTGAAGGAGTAGGGATTTGAAGCTAAGTCTTCTGCTTCTAAATGTCATGCTTTTTCCATTGGGTTTCACTGTAAAGAGAGGAGAGTCTTGTTCAGAAGGCTGGCTTTGATAATTTTATTACATAATATGTATACTTTTAAAATCCCCATCTGCTCTTAGGCTTTCAGGTTTGCAGTAAGTATCCCACTTTAGATATGTTCTGAGCTTCAGAATAAAATAAACCCATAAACACTTGTATAAGAGTATTCAAATATCCTAGTGCTTTTTTTTTTTTTTTTTTTTTTTGAGACAGTGTCTCACTCCCATCACCCAGGCTCCAGTGCAGTAGCACAATCACAGCTGACTGCAGCTTCAACTTCCTGGGCTCAGGTAATTCTCCCACCTCAGCCTCCCAAGTAGCTGGGACTATGCGTGGCACCATCATGCTTAGCTAATTTTTTAATTTTTAGTAGAGATAGTGTTTTGCCATGTTGCCCAGGCTGAGCTCAAGCGGATGTGACCATCTCGGCCTCCCAAAGTGTTGGGATTACAGATATAAGCCACCACGCCCAGCCATACTGCTATGATTTGATATATACTTACAAACATTATTGGCTCACCCACACCTAATGCAAACTTCCCTGATGTCTATGTAATGTCACAGAAACATGAAAGGAACATTTATGACAGAAGGAGTTCTTTAACAATCACATCTTTTTTCTTCTACTAGCACTAAATTAAGCCTGCTAACAACTATTCTATGTAACCAGAGATAAAAATTCATTTTAAGATTTGTTCACTTGAATTCTAGCTTAAGTACTAGTGCTCCTCTTTGAAGTAACTTGAAACTTAGGCAAGGAGTTGAATCTTCCATTATTGTTTCATACACATTAAGCCTTTGATATAACTTAATAACACATAAGGAATTAAATTTATAAAAATATTTTTTAAATGTCTAACGAAAAGAAATTGAAAAAATGCCATGTGAAAGTGCACTATAATCCCACCAAGAGATAACCACTATGAACATTTTGGTGGATATTCTTGCAAAATTTTCTGTACATGTATTATATAACTTTATATTGTATAAATATACACTTTCCTATTTTACAAAGATGAAATCATATTAAGTGAGAAATGTTTTATAACGTTTTTCACTTAACACTATATAGTGGACATCTTCCTAAGTAAATATTAATATATATGGAATAATTCCTTGTAGCCTTTGCTCAAATTCACCTCCTCATAGAGATCTTCCCTAACCACCCTGTGTTGCCTACACCCCTTTCCTGTTTGTTTGTTTGTTTTTTTCCTACAACACTTAACACCTTCTAAAACAGGCTAGCAAACATTTTCTATAAAGGGCCAGATAATAAATATTTCAGGCTTCACGGGCTTTAAGTTCTCTCTTGCAATTAGTTAACTCCATTATTAAAGTGCAAAAGCAGCCATACACAATATGTAAATATTAAGTGGGCATAGCTATATTCCCATGCAATTTTATTTACAAAAATGGCCGCAGCTGGATTTGGCTTATGGGCTATAGTTTGCCAACCCCTGTTCTAAATACAATACAATTAACTTGATTTTCTTGTTGTTTGTTACGGGCTGAATTGTTCCCCCAAAAAGATAAGTTGAAGTCTTAACCCCAGTACCACAAAATGTTACTCTATGGGCAGATTTAATTGGATGTTATATTGGAGGATAATAGGCCTTTAGTACAATATGACTGGTGTCTTTAAAGAGACAGAGCCAGGAAGAATACCATGTGAATACAGAGGCAGACATCGGAGTTATGCAGCTGCAAGCTAAGGAATGTCAAGGACTGATGGCTACCACCAGAAGCTAGGAGAGGCAAAGGAAGATTCACAGAAACATGAAAGAGTTTCTGTGTTACATTAAGTCCTAGCCTCCAAAACCTTGAGAGAATAAATTTGTTACTTTGAGTCACCCAATCTGTGGTACAGGTTGAACATCCCAAATCTGAAAACTGAAATGCTCTAATTCCAAAACGTTTTGCACTCTGGCATTCTGGATTTCAGATTTTAGGATTTGGGATGCTCAACTGTAAGTATATAATGCAAATATAACACAATCTGAAAAAAAAATCCAAAATTCAATATACTTCTGTTACTATTTCAGATAAGGGATACTGTAACAAAGGGATGCTCTATCACAGCAGATCCTAGGAAACTAACACATAGTCTATGTCCCCAAAATAAAAGGTAAGTGAAGGGTGGAATGGCTAGGCCCTATGGCAGGTGTGTGCTTGGCAATATCTTCTTTGGTGATGTGTCTGTTCAAACATATTGATCAACTGGGTTTCCTGTTTTCTTATTAAGTTTTTAAAGTTCTAAGAAGATACTCTGGCCTTTATTAGAAAATGGATTATTGCATTCTTTTCTTGTATGCTTGCCTTTTCATTCTTTTAACAGTGTCTTTTGAAGAACAGGAGGTTTAATTTTAATAAAGTTCAATTCATCAATTTGTGTTTTTGATGTATCTAAGAAGTCTTTGCTTAATCTAAAATCACAAAGGGCCCGGTGCGGTAGCTCACACTCGTAATCCCAGCGCTTTGGGAAGCCGAGGTGGGTAGATCACCTGAGTTCAGAAGTTTGAGACCAGCCTGGGTATATGGTGAAACCCTGTCTCTACTAAAATATTTAAAAAATTAGCCAGACATGGTGGTGCACATCTGTAGTCCCAGCTACACAGGAAGCTGAGGCAGGAGAGTTGCTTGAACCCGGGAGGCAGAGGAGGATGCAGTGAGCAGACATAGCATGACTACACTCTAGCCTGGGTGACAAAGTGAGACTCCTTCTCAAAAAAAATAAAATATAAAAAATAAAAATAAAGTCAAAAAGGTTTTTTCCTATGTTTTATAGTTTTAGAGTCATTTGGGTCTCAATTATTTTAAGTTAATATTTATGTATGGTGTCAAGCTGAAATTTGAGTTATTTTATATATATATGGATAATTATTTCAAAACTATTTGTTGAAAAAACTATCCTTTCTCAAGTGAATTGCCTTTGCGCCTTTGTTAAAAATCAGCTGTTCACATAGGTGTGGGTTTATTTGGGTACTCTCAATTCCAGGGTGGGCAAGCTTTTCATGTATGAGCGAGGGGGTAAATATTCTAGGTTTGTGAGCCATAAGGTCTCTACTGGAGCTACCAATCTACTGTTATGACACAAAAGCAACCATAGAAAGTACATAAACAAACAGGGGTGGTTGTGTTCTAACAGTACTTTACGAAAACAGAAGGTAGGTTGACTCCTACTCCATTTGTTCCACTGATCAATTTGCTTATTTAAATGCTACCACCACACTGTCATGATGACTGTAGCCTTATAAATCTTGAAATCAATATGCTGTGTGCACTTAAAAAGCACTGCTGTTGCTGGTAGAGTGTTACATAAATGGCCATCACATGAATTTGGTTGATAGTGTTCAAATCTTAGATATCCTTACTGATTTTCTGACTATCATTGTTCAAAAGGGATATTGAAATCCCTGAGTATAACTGTGTATTTATTTCTCCTTGCAGTTTTTACCCTGTGTGTTTTGAAACTATGTTATTTGGTAGATCCTCTTGATAAATTGACCCCTTTATCATTAGGAAATACCCTTCTTTACCACTAGCAATATTCTCTCAAATCTACTTTGACATTACTATAGCCAATTGTGTCTTATTTTGATTAGTGTTATCATGATATATCCTCTCCCATTCTTTTTTGTTTAATCTGTATGTTTCTTCATATTTAAGTGGCACAGGTAGGGGGGAGGCTGCATGTGATTGTAGCCAATCTGATAATCTCTGCTTTTCAATTGGATGTTTAGACCATTTACATTTAATATAATTTGTGATATGATTAGGTTTAAAGCTATCAGCTTCATATTTGTTTTCTACTTGATTGTTCTTTGTTCCTATTTACTTTTCTGCACTTATTTTTGTTCATTATTTTTTATTTTCTTTTCCTTGTTAGCATTATAATAAGCTATAATTCTTTGTTTTCTTATTGGTTGCTTTAGGTTTATAGTGTACATCTTTAACTTCTCACAATCTATCTTCAAGTAATATTATGTCACCTCATGCATAGTATACAATAGTATACTTCCATTTCTCCCCTCAGACCTTTGTGTTATTTTAGCATACATTTTACTTTTGCATATATTAAAACTTCACATTGGTGGCTCCCACCTGTAATCCCATCACTCTGGGAGGCCAAGGCAGGAGGATCACTTGAGCCCAGAAGTTTAAGACCAGCTTGGGCAATATAGTAAGACTCCCGCCTCTACAAAAAATAAAAAGTTAGACAGTTGTGGTGGTGCATGCCTATTGTCCCAGCTACTTAGGAGGCTGAAGTGAGAGGACTGCTTGAGTCTTGGAGGTCGAGGCTGTAGTGAGCTGTGGTTGCACTACTGCATTCCAGCCTGGGTGACAGAGTGAGACTGTCACATATTTACTCATGTGGTTACCATTTCTAGAGCTTTTAATTTCTTTTTATAGATCCATATTTTCATCTGGTATCACTTTCCTTGGCCTGAAAAACTGCCTTTAACATTTTTTTGTAGTGTGGGTAGAGAAAAGCCTAAATAGATTTGAAAACAAAACCAAAGTGTGAATGCTAAGAAGTATTTAGCCTAAAATAACAAGCACAGTTCCAAGTGAGAAAAGATACTGCTAATTACTATATTAACGGATCAAAGGAAAATGACAGGATCATTCCAACAGATGTTTGAAAAGCATCTGATAACACTCAACATTCAACAACTGTTCATTTAAAACTTAAAAATAACAACAAAGTGTCAGAAAACTAAGACTGAAAGAGACCATCCTTACCTTGGTGAAGGATAACAAAGAAGATACAGGAACTGTAGTACCAGATTGCCTGTTCAAATTTCAGGCCCTATATTTTAACATCTTAGGCAAGTTTTTAAATAGCCTTCACTTTTATTTCCTTTATCTGTAAAAATGGGGTACCACCACCATCTACCCATCTTGGAATGTTATGATTAAATAACTCAATATACATAAAGCGCTTAGAATCATTTGGCTCATTGTAACTACTCAATAAAAGGTTAACAGCTGTTATTATTAGTGCAGCTTTTGCTGTTGCTGCCACAGGTACTACTACAAGAAACCCATAAGGCCAGGCATGGTGGCTCACGCCTGTAATCCCAGCACTTTGGGAGGCTGAGGCGGGTGGATCACAAGGTCAGACCAGCCTGGCCAATATGGTGAAACCCTGTCTCTACTAAAAATACAAAAATGAGCTGGTCATGGTGGTGGGCATCTATAGTCCCAGCTACTTGGGAGGCTGAGGCAGAATTGCTTGAACCCAGGAGGCAGAGGTTGCAGTAAGCTGAGATTGCACCATCACACTCCAGCCTGGGTGACAGAGTGAGACTCTGCCTCCAAAAAAAAAAAAAAAAAGGAAGAAAGAAACCTATAATAAGCATCTATAGGTTTACAGATAAAAATCAGAAGCATTCCTATTAATGTCAGGATTCAGACAAGATGCTTGAAGTCATCACTTATTCACCACTGCTCCAAAGGGCTTAAGCAAAAATATAATAAATAAGATCTAAAAACGGAAAATAAACTGTGAATGATATGATCATCTATCAAGAAAGAGTGAGAATCACATGACAAACTATTAGGACTATTAAGAATTTAACACAGTAGTCAAACAAAACATCATCAAAAAATAGCTCTCCAGCTGGCGCGGTGGCTCATGCCTATAATCCCAGCACTGCGGGAGGCCGAGGCAGGCAGATCACCTGAGATTGGGAGTTCCAGACCAGCCTAACATGGAGCCCGTCTTTCCTAAAAATAAAAATTAGTCGGGAGTGGTGGTACATGCCTGTAACCCCAGCTACTCAGGAGGCTGAGGCAGCAGAATCACTTGAACTCAGGAGGAGGAAGTTGCAATGAGCCGAGATGTCGCCATTTTACTCCAGCCCAGGCAGCAAGAGCAAAACTCCGTCTCCAAAAAAAAAAAAAAAAAAGCTCTCCTACATACCAGTAATAACTAATTAGAAAATGTAACAGAAGGCTGGATGCAGTGGCTCACGCCTGTAATCCCAGCACTTTGCGAGGCCGAGGTAGGTAGATTTCTTCAGCCCAGGAGTTCAGACCAGCCTAAGCAACATGGCAAAACCCCATCTCTATAAAAAATTAAACAAAAAAAAATTAGCCGGGCATGGTGACGCATGCCTGTAATCCCAGCTACTCAAGAAGTTGAGGTGGGAGGATCACTTGAGCCTGGGCTACAGAGGCTGCAGTAAACTAAGCAGCCAAGATTGTGCCATTGTACTCCAGCCCAGGTGACAGTGCAAGACTCTGTCTCAAAAAAGAGGTCTCGCAAAAAAAAAAAAAAAAAGTCTAAAGGTAAACATAGCACTGATTGGCAAATGAATAGACAATTAAATCAATGGTACAAAACAACAGTTGTGAAAGGCTTCAGAAACACTTGTGATATACATAGTCAAAATGGCTACAGTCTCTTTTTTTTTTTTTTTTAAACTGTGGCTATCTGGTATATCTTAGTAAGATTTAATAAGAAATCAGTTAGTTGATTGACTGTGAATAAGAGCTACATCAGTTTCTTTTTTTTTTTTTTTTTTGGGACGGAGTCTCGCTCAGTCACCCAGGCTGGGGTGCAGTGGCCGATCTCAGCTCACTGCAAGCTCCGCCTCCCGTGTTCATGCCGTTCTCCTGCCTCAGCCTCCCGTGTAGCTGGGACTACAGGCGCCCGCCACCGCGCCCGTCTAAGTTTTGTATTTTTAGTAGAGACGAGGTTTCGCCGTGTTAGTCAGGATGGTCTCGATCTCCTGACCTCGTGATCCGCCCATCTCAGCCTCCCAAAGTGCTGGGATTACAGGCGTGAGCCACCGCGCCCGGCCAGAGCTACATCAGTTTCTATGTAACCAAATAATGTAGTTGAATTCTTTCCTTTATCCTCTTTCTTGTCTCCTTTACTGAATTCTCTGCTAGCTTTTATCTCCGGGCTATGAAGGCAGCAAAAGATAAAAGTATTGGGCATCAACTTTTCTTTTTAAATACCAACTTCTTTGAAGACATATGACTTCAACTACTACCTTCAAACAAAATAATTTCAAGAATTCCGGCTTGGATCTTTCTTTTAATTCCAGTTACATTTCATCTTCTTATTCTGTCTCCGAGTCTTATCAATTTAAGAGGTCTAAAACCAATACACACAGATACATGCTCATGAACACATATACACATAAATGCCCACACTTTTCTTTTAACACTTTAAGTTCTAGGGTACATGTGCACAACGTGCAGGGTTGTTACATATGTATACATGTGCCATATCGGTGTGCTGCACCCATTAACTCATCACTTATATTAGGTATATCTCCTAATGCTATCCCTCCCCCATCTCCCAACCCCACGACAGGCTGGTGTGTGATGTTGCCCACCCTGTGTCCAAGTGTTCTCACTGTTCAATTCCCACCTATGAGTGAGAACATGCGGTGTTTGGTTTTCTGTCCTTGTGATAGTTTGCTCAGAATGATGGTTTCCAGCTTCATCCATGTCCCTACAAAGGACATGAACTCATCCTTTTTTATGGCTGCATAGTATTCCATGGTGTATATGTGCCAATTTTCTTAATCCAGTCTATCATTGATGGACATTTGGGTTGGTTCCAAGTCTTTGCAATTGTGTATAGTGCCGCAATAAACATACGTGTGCATGTATCTTTATAGCATAATGATTTATAATCCTTTGGGTATATGCCCAGTAATGGGATGAATGCCCACACACTTTAAAAAGTCACAAGGACTTACCGTTTTTCCCTATCTACAAACAACTTATCCTCTTCAACTGCCTAAGTCAGTGGAGTCCATCATTTCTCTCACTTATCCCGTACATTTTAGCTTTTCTCAGTTACAAATCTTATCCTGTCTTCTTTCCCATAATATCTTTTCCACCCATCTCTTCTTTTTACCCTCTACCACAAACTAACCTAATTTGGACATTGATCAACTCACTAATTTCATCTGTGTTCCTGCTTCCGGTTGTTTTCCCCCCTCCCAAGCATTCTCAAAATTGTTGGTGGATCACTCTCTCTAAAACATAACTAAACCTGTCATTCTTTTCCTCAACAGCTTTTTAAAGGGTGAATAATAATGCCAAATATTTTAACTATTTAAGAACCTAAAATTTTGGCTTTGGTGTGCCTATCCAATCTATCTTTTCCAATATTCAAGTTTCTCTATTCTAAAAAAAAAACAAAAACAAAAAACCTTTCCTCTGACTTCTCCCTCGAGCTACCTTACTACTATACTTCTAGAGAGAACTGCTTGCAATTGCAAGCAATCTAGCTTTTACTCCAATCATGCTGAAATCATTCTTGTAGCTTCCAAATTGCAAAGCAAATATTTAAGCTCCTCATTTTGCTTGACCACACCACGCCATTTATAATTTGGTCTTATCTTTCATCACTCCCTACTAACCATCCCTGTAGACTCAGCAAACCACTAGACTTTCTCTAACATACCTTGTTCTTTCAGTTTGTGCTTCTACATGTATTATTCCTTGCCTCTACAATGCCTTTCCTGACTGCTGTGCACTACAAACTGCTTATGAAATATCATCTTTTCTATGGAATTTCCCCCCACTTCATAAACATCTTTGCTCTCAGTGTACTCTCACATCGTTCCCTAATAGGATTCAGAACGCTGCACAGTAATTGTTTCACGTATCTTGATATCCTCAGAATCTAACATAGTTTGAGGCATCTAGCGGACAATTAAGGGTGGGTTTTTAAAGACTTTCTGGTATGATCTTATTATTCTATCTACTCACTGTTACTCAAGTATACTGGATGAAGGGGCAGGATGTATCATGGTTAAGAGGTCAGATTCTGAAGCCAGGCTATGTATGACCTTTAGATCTACCACTTAGCTGGGCAAATTAATTAACCTTCTTGTGCCTGGGTTTCTCTAGGTGTAAAAAGAGGATTATTATCCTATTATTATTAGACTTACTTCATAATATTATGAAGATTAAATGCCTTAATATGGGCAAAGTGCTCAAAATAGTGACTGGCACAACATAACCACTAAATATATATCACCTGTTTTAATTAATAGACCTTAGTTATTGCTGATTCTTTCCACAAGTTAGTCCTATATTATGTTCTATATTCTCCATTCTATATTATGTCCTCCATGTGCTATATTATAAATGTGCTCTCTTCATTTTTCCCTTTATCCAAATCTTACCTAGGTTTCAAGGCCAACTTCTGGTAAATCCTTTGCTCATTCCAATCCTTAAATGTTCATTCCAATCCTTAAACGATCATTCCCTAATTTTAACATCTACAGGATTTTCTGCATCACTCTGCATTTAATTAAAACTGCTTTGATTCCTTGTAGTTTTTCTCGTATAAGTTTGTCAATTCAATTGTTAGAAACTCTTTGAAGGTCCTGATTACATCTCCTGCACCTTTGTGAGTTCCTATAGCAGGTAGTAATTGCTTAGTATTTGCTGTGTAAAATAATAAAGCACAATAGGAACCTCAACTCTGATCGTTCTGCCTTTGCAATCAAAGAAAGGGAGACGGCTGTGAGAACATTCCATGCTTCTCCAGGAGCCAAGCTGCAAATATATTAGGGCCAGAGAATTCTGACTCCCATTAAAATGAGCAGCTCTGAAAGAGGGAGGGGGGGAACCCTTCCTGCCACTGTAGAGGATTTATGGGTAGCCCTTAAGTTCCCAACCCAAATTGTGGCACTGGGTTTTTTATGAGAAATGTGTCAACATGACAAAATGATTCAGAGCACAGGATTTGGAGTCACACAGATCTAGGTTTCAGAGGGACTCCTGTTTCCTTCTCTATAAAGGGAACATTTTAACACCTACTTCACAGGTATTTAACTTTCATCCTAACACTGAACTGAAGTGCAAAGCCTTGGAAACAAATTTAAATAAACTGAAAACACTGCAATTCACAAATAAAAGTGAGAACATTTTTAGTTACATAAGAATATATTATATTAAATTAGGTGGCGGGAGTATTTATAATAATCTAAATGGCCTGTGAGAAAATTAAACTGGCATTGTCAATAATACATACTTGAGAAAAAAAATCCCACTACAAAGTTTGTCCTTTTTGACATTTTCTCCTTCCTGTAATTTTTTCTTTCACTCAAGATCAAAAATGTTCAAGATTATCCCCAAAGATAAATAGTTGGGCAAGTTGGTTCTATAAATGTAGTATTTCAGTTCATAGTTCAAAAATACTTCAAAATAGGAATTAACATGAATTTAAGAAATTAACACAAGACAGCTAAACTGATGATCTGAGTTCGTAATTTCAAATTAAGATTTGTTCCAACTTGAAGCTGGCAGTCATACAGTTTAAACGGTTTGTTAACAGCACTGACAAAAGCAAATACCACAATCTTTCAGAAAATTCACCCTGAAATTCTAATAACTAGTTATTTTAAGGCAGTATAATTGTTGGTATACTTCACGAAATGCGTTTCCTTCTGAAGGCAAAAAAAAAAAAAAAAAAAAAGTGACAAGTCTTATTTTTAACCTGTAATTTTTTTTTTCAGTTTCGGATTATGAAATAAAATGCTGTTCATCCACTGAAGGACAGACCCTTGCTTCCTGGACTATCTTCAAGCTTAGGTCGCAGGAGCTAAAATTTTAAAAACAGATTTGTTCTCCTCGGGATACAGTGGGATGTGGAATTCGTTAGGAATGACAATTATTAATAGAAGAGATCAAAAGAAGGAAAGAAATGTTAATAATGTTTACAAGCATTGTGAACTTTCAACAATGTTGAAACGTTACGATTTCAAGATTTTTTTCATCTGGAAAGGAAATCCACCTCGAGAATAAAGACAAGTGCGGAGCGAATAGAATTTCAGGGGAGATGTAAAGGGGATTGGGAAAAACGTGGGATCTGGTAACAAAAAGGGGGGTTTGTTCTTGAAGGGCGTTCTGCGGGGCGGGCGTAAGAGGGGTGCGTGCGTGCGCGTGGGTGAGGTTTGTACTCAGGGCTGAGATAATCGAGGTGACAAAGTTGTGGAAGTAGAATTCAGAGGTGCGGGAGCAGGGAGGGGAAGGAATGTGGGGATTTCCAGGCTGGGCTGACAAGTTCCGGGCGCTGCTCTCAGGAGGAAGGGAGGTCTCCTCGAGTGCCAAATAGCCCGTCCGCAAACACCAACCCTCTCCCTCCAGCTACGCGGCCCAGCACCCGGTCCCTCCTCACCTCAGGCCGCGCCGCCTCGACCCTCCGCGTCTCCACAGCGCACGAAACCCTTGGCGCCAGGCTGGGCCAGAGCCGTCGGCCTGGCAGGCGCGGCCCCCGGTTCAGCTGCACCGGGGCGGCCCAGCGCGGCTCCGCGGGCCTTTTGGCTGCTCGCCCCGGCTCCGGAACGCTCGCGGATCCTTCTCCGCAGAGGTAGCGCGCCGCCCCAGTCCCGCGGCGGGGCGGGGCGCTCCCCAATCCCGCCCAGCTGCGTCCCCCGCCGGCCCCCTTTGCGCCTCGCCCCCAACCGGGACCTAGGCGCTGATTGGCCCCTGAGAGACCCTTTGCGCCCAGGCATTGGTCCAGCGGCCGCCCGTCGACGAGGGGGCGGGACTCCGAGGGGTAGCGATTCCCGTAACGCGGCTCCCCGCGTCCCGGATTCCGGTGGCTGCGCCCGCGTCGCCTCTCCCAGACTAGATCGAAGGGTTCCCCCCACCTCCCCTCTGTGGGCGGAAAGAGCGGAATGTTCCATTTTTCTGTGGAATAACGGGGTCATGAACTGAAGCCCGGGTGCTGCCCGCTGCCCGCTGCCCCCGCCCTCCCTTCTCGCCAGGGCGCCTGCGGCCTCTCTTCGCGGCCTTCCCCTAGGGACTCGGAGCGGCGAGGGACCGCCTGGCTCCCTTGGGGACGGGGGAGGCGTGGGAGCCTCTTGGGGAAAGTGAAGAGCTCGGTGGCCGTGACTCCGCACGAGACTGCGGCAGATTGTGGCGGCGGCTTCGCTCCAAGACTTATGTAAACGAACCTTGCCACAGTACTTTTTTAAATTAGTAAATGAGTTTGGGTGCGATTGATCAGTGAGCCCCAGAGCTGCTGGCCTACCAAGCGACTGGTGTTTCTTTGCGGTTTATACCTCCCTGTTTATGGTAAAAAATACCGGGTAAAAACCTATTCATCCCCCCTCTCCACCCCGCCTCCGCCCCCCTCTTTCCCTCAGGAAATGGACTTAAAGGCTCACGATGTTTGTTTCTCCCCAAAGGAAGACGAGAATCTCGAGTTAAAAGATAAGGCGTGTGCATGCGTGCGTATGGGGTGTGTGAGTGGGTGTCTGTAAAAGTAAAGAAACACCCAAAGGTAGAGGCTTTTGTGGAAGAATGAGAGGATATAAGAAGGAAATAATGGTTTAATGAACTTGAATTATATCTATAAATGAACAATTATAAAGTTTTTCATTATATTGAGGATTCAGATAGAGTAAAACGTAGATCGAATTATAATCTCTTAGTTGTTGATCAGGTAATTTATAAAAGGGAAAAGTGGGCCTCCTAACAGTCGCAGGCAAACTAGATGGTGCTACAGCTGATGTGTTCAGCTCTTGCTGCTCCCTGTCATCCTATATCTAACCTATAGATTGTTACCAGATTGCATTCTGGCTTTGCCATTTAGAGGGGTGTTTATTTTAAAACAAACTTTTATAAAAATTTGTTAAATTGAAAATTTTGTATAGATCCAGGAAACTTGATTTTTTTGTTGTTACTGTTCAGTCTCATTCTGTCACCCAGGCTGGAGTGCAGTGGCTGGATCATGGCTCAGCGCACGTTCAAATTCCTGGGCTCCAGCGATCCTCCCACCTCAACCTCCCAAGTAGCTCAGACTTCAGGTGCCCCTACAATACCTGGACAATTTTTTAAATTTTTGGAGAGACAAGATTTTGGTATGCCGCCCCAGCTGATCTTGAACCCCTGGCAACAAACGATCCCCTGGCCTTGGTGGCCTCCCAAAGTGCAGAGATAACAGGTGTGGTGCAAAGATGAATTTAGGGGAAAATGTGTAGTGGTTAAATGTACTCTCTGGTTCTAGATTGCCTAGGTTTAAATGCTGATGCTGCTATTTCCCATCTCTGTGACCTTGGGCAAGTCTTTTTAAGTTTCTTCATCTGCAAAATGAGAATAACAATACCAACCTTATGGGATTGTTACAAGGATTAAATGAGTTAAAATACATAAAATGTTTAGCACATAATAGGTGCTCTGTAGTTATCAGCTATAATCGTCATTGAATGTCTACTTGGTCAACGCTTCTGAAATCTTTTAGTATCACAACATATATTAAAAATGATATTTCGCTGGACAGGGGAGGGCAGGTACACAGAAGTGGATTGATATGTCACAACACATCAGTCTGTCTTGGCACCATTAGGAAAACAAATGACTGAGTTAGTGCTTTTATGGGTGTCTTTTTATTGGCTCAGCTCAGGTCCTCCTCCCAAGAAACTCACATTTTATGGGAGTGGTTAAAGTCTGAGGACAAAAGGATGAATCAATATTGGAGAAGTATTTTTCAGAACAACAGGACAGGAGACCTCTGTTGTGTTGGAATTACATGACTTTGCAGACATCTCTGTAGAGCACTGGCCTTGAAATTACCAATTTCAGATTAAGGATTTGTTATTAGAAAGCCTGGTCAAAATGCAAATTACAGTAAGTAGAGGAAAGTGGTATATTAATGGAGAACTCTCCATTTGTGTCCTGTGACCATTTGGGATTTTAGATATGTCAAGAGCAGGCTGGGTGCAGTGGCTCACACCTGTAATCCCAGCACTTTGGGAGGCTGAGGCAGGCAGATCACTTGAGGCCAGCCAGGAATTCAAGACCAGCCTGGCCAGCATGGTGAAACCCCGACTCTATTAAAAATACAAAAATTAGCCAGGCATGGTGGTGGGTGCCTGTAATCCCAGTTACTTGGGAGGCTGAGACACAAGAATCACTTGAACCCAGGAGGAAGAAGTTGCCGTGAGCTGAGATGGTGCCACTGCACTCCAGCCTGGGTGACAGAGCAAGAATCCTTTTCAAAAAAAAAAAGAGCAGAGATTGGGGAACCTGTACAGTGAGAAAGTAACATGAAGGCACCGAAATTACAATTACTTGGGAGTAAGTGAGCAAAGCTTAGGAAGTTGTGCCATGGAACAAAGGTGATAAATGTCAAAGACACACTTTGCCTGCATTTCTATTTCCCTAAATCTGGCACTGACTAGGAGATCTCTTTACTTGCTTGTCTGTGCCCAGTTATGTTTCTGAAACTCTGTGTCAGCCCTGGAATTATCCTCATGTTCTGCATCAACTTAGTGATTAAGCATCCATGTTCATGACTCATTAGCACTCTGATCTCACAATTTCTCATGCTTTTCTTTTCCAATCATCTTCAACCTCACTCTGTATCAGCAACCCACAGATGGAGCCACACCCTCAACCTAGTCATCAATTAAATTACTTCCCCTCCAAAGTGTTGGATTGTGAGTTTCCCTCTCTACCTACAGCCACTTACCCCCATCTACCTCTATTTTGTGTTCACTCCCACTGAATCCATAATTTGTCCTCAATGTGACAGCGTGACAGCCAGTCTTTCTTCTCATAGTTTATCAGCTGTTTCCTATCTTCTTTTATCATACTTATCAGTAAGAACATTTTTTTTTTTAAGACAGAGTTTTGCTGTTGTTGCCCAGGCTGGAGTGCAATGGTGCAATCTTGGCTCACCGCAACCTCCGCCTCCTGGGTTCAAGAGATTCTCCTGCCTCAGCCTCCCGAGTAGCTGGGATTACAGGTGCTCACCACCATGCCCGGCTAATTTTTGTACTTTTAGTAAAGACGGGGTTTCACCAAATTGGCCAGGCTGATCTCAACTCCTTAAAGTGCTGGGATTACAGGCGTGAGCCACCGCCCCCCAAGAACCCTTTTATCAACCATTTTAACTGCACTCTATTATCTTGAGTTCCCTTGACCTTCAGCTATGTTTACCTTATAAGGCTATTTCCTAACTATTTCCTTTTTCCTTGAGCTATCAGCCCCACCCTAACATTTATTCTTAGTACAGAATCTTGTTTTACTCCCTTAAAATCAAGACCATCATTTGTGAGCATGCTTAACTTTTCTCCAACTTAGGAAGCAAGTATATATTTATCCTCTTTCTCTTTTCCCCATTCAGAGGAAAAAAGGCTCCTTTACTTTTAAAAGGTTAATTCCTCCTCCTCTATTCTTCGTACTACTACTAAATTTAGTCCCCTAGTTTTATGTTTTTGATTATTAACACTAAATGTCTTTGAAATGTTTAAAAATTAAATAGTAACTCAGTCGTGAATTGAGGACAGCCTCTCTGCATGTGTTAAAACCTTTGTAACCTAATAGCACCTAATTCACCAAAATTAAAAATAATTAAATGGGCCAGGTGCAGTGGCTCAAGCCTGTAATCCCAGCATTTTGGGAGGTCGAGGCGGGAAGATCACAAGGTCAGGAGATTGAGACCATCCTGGCTAACACGGTGAAACCCCGTCTGTACTAAAAAATACAAAAAATTAGCTGGGTGTGTTGGCGGGTGCCTGTACTCCCAGCTACTTGGTAGGCTGAGGCAGGAGAATGGTGTGAACCCGGGAGGCAGAGCTTGCAGTGAGCCACGATCGCGCCACTGCACTCCAGCCTGGGCGACAGAGCAAGACTCCATCTAAAAAAAAAAAAAAGGAAATAAGCACTGCTCTGTAAAGGTTAAACACAGAGGAAGGGATCTAGCTCAGAGATCTCCATACTCTACTTCTAGGGAAAACCCTGGTCAAATAGCCGTGGGCTGGTCAATGATCTTGAGTTACTCTTTCAGAGGGAAACTTGGCTTCAGAGAAGGAAAGGCCAGTGCAAGACATGTGAGCAGCAGTTAGGTGCATCCTATTCCCAGACACACACAGGATAAGGAAGTCAGGTATTGGGACTGTAGCTTTGGAATGGACTATACTTGCTTCAGAATATTATCATGGGGAGTTTGAGAAGCAAGGGCTTTCTTTTGTTGATTCTCCTTTCACCAATCTTCCTGGAAAGAATATTCTGCAGTTACAAAATAGGTTCCTTGGCTGAAAGTCTAATACTTATGCTAAAACCAAATAGATAAAAAAGTATCAACATTAATTTTTTAAAATATATTGTGTAAGCTTGTATAGCTAAGAATTCCCAGCCCCCTACATAGGATCTGAAGAAAGATCTAGTACTAATTGTATTAAATAATGGTTTAGGCAAATGTGTATCTGTCTCCTTAAGAGAGGAAGGCAGTCCCTACTGAAAAGTAAAAATGAAATGGATATACTTCCTGAGAGGGCTAGAATTTTCTGAAAATTGTCCCCTCTGATTTTTCACAGTATTTAGGGAATGGCCATCTTCCGTAATTAACAAATAAATAAATGAAATTTTATGTCAGGGTCAAATGAAACTGGAAACAAAGCTTATCTGGTGATATGTCAAATTATGAAAGTCATTATTTGGATGTAAAGATATATGACAGACTTTTAGGGGAAATGCTCCTGCTTCTTGGTATTCCTTGTGTGATTTCCTCCTCTTGAGTGTGAAGGGATGTATGTCATTGGGTTATATAAGATAGTGCCCATCTTGCTGGTGTCTCTCACTCTCTTGTGGCTCTGAAAAATCAAGCTGCCTGCCATGTTTGAGCTTCGTTATGGAAAGACCCACATGTTAAGGAACTGAGGGCAGCCTCTGCCAACAGCTAGCTTTGAAACTGAATCGCTCGGCCGGGCGCAGTGGCTCATACCTTTATTCCCTGGACTTTTGGAGGCCAAGGTGGATGGATCACAAGGTCAGGAGTTCAAGACCAGCCTGGCCAAGATGGTGAAACCCCATCTCTACTAAAAATACAAAAATTAGCTGGGTGTGGTGGCGGGCGCCTGTAATCCCAGCTACTCCGGAGGCTGAGGCAGAGAATTTCTTGAACCCAGGAGACAGAGGTTGCAGTGAGCTGAGATTGCGCCTGCACCCCAGCCTGGGCGGCAGAGTGAGACTCCATCTCAAAAAAAAAAAAAAAAAAAAAAAAGAAACCAAATCTCTCAGTCCTACAGCCTCAAGGAATTGAACTTTGCCAACCAAAGCAGATCCTTCCCCAGTCAAGCCTCAGATGAGACAGCATCTGTCAGGCCTCTGAGCCCAAGCCAAGCCATCACATCCCCTGTGACTTGCACGTATATGCCTGGATGGCCTGAAGTAACTGAAGAATCACAAAAGAAATGAAAATGCCCTGCCCTGCCTTAACTGATGACATTCCACCACAAAAGAAGTGAAAATGGCCGGTCCTTGCCTTAAGTGATGACATTACCTTGTGAAAGTCCTTTTCCTGGCTCATCCTGGCTCAAAAAGGTCCCCCACTGAGCACCTTATGACCCCCACTCCTGCCTGCCAGAGAACAACCCCCCTTTGACTGTAATTTTCCTTTACCTACCCAAATCCTATAAAACGGCCCCACCCCTATCTCCCTTCGCTGACTCTCTTTTCGGACTCAGTCCATCTGCAGCCAGGTGAAATAAACAGCCATGTTGCTCACACAAAGCCTGTTTGGTGGTCTCTTCACACGGACGCGCATGACATTTTGGTGCTGTAACTCGGATCGGGGGACCTCCCTTGGGAGATCAATCCCCTGTCCTCCTGCTCTTTTTGCTCCATGAGAAAGATCCACCTACGACCTCTGGTCCTCAGACCAACCAATTTTAAATCGGGTAAGTGGCCCCTTTTTTACTCTCTTCTCCAACCTCTTTCGCTATCCCTCAACCTCTCCCCTTTCAATCTTGGCGCCACCCTTCAATCTCTCCCTTCCCTTAATTTCGATTCCTTTCATTTTATGGTAGAGACAAAGGAGACACGTTTTATCCGTGGACCCAAAACGCCGGCGCCAGTCACGGACTGGGGAAGGCAGCCTTCCCTTGGTGTTTAATCATTGCAGGGATGCCTCTCTGATTACTCACCCACGTTTCAGAGGTGTCTGACCACACTGCAGGGACGCCTGCCTTGGTCCTTCACCCTTAGCGACAAGACCCGCTTTTCTAGGGGAGGGGCAAGCACCCCGACCCCTTCTCTCCCTGTTTCTACCCCTTCTCTGCTTTTCTGGGGGAAGGGCAAGAACCCCGACCTCATTTTTGCACCCCAACCTATTATTTTTGTGCCCCGACCTTATTTTTGCACCCCCAACCTCTCATTTTTGCGCATCAATCCCTTCCACGCCCCGACCCCTTTCCCGCTTTTCTGGAGGGCAAGCACCCCTGAACTCCTTCTCTCTGTGTCTCTACTCTCTCTTTTATCTGGGCTTGCCTCCTTCCCTATGGGCAACCTTACACCCTCCAATCCTCCTCCTCCTCCCTTAGCCTGTGTTCTCAAGAACTTAAAACCTCTTCAATTCACACCTAACCTAAAACCTAAACGCCTTATTTTCTTCTACAATGCTGCTTAACTCCAATACAAACTTGACAGTAGTTCCAAATAGCCAGAAAACAGCACTTTAGATTTTTCCATCCTACAAGATCTAAATAATTCTTGTCGTTAAATGGGCAAACGGTCTGAGGTGCCTGACGTCCAGGCATTCTTTTACACATCAGTCCCTCCCTAGTCTCCGTTCCCAATGCAACTCGTCCCAAATCTTCCTTCTTTCCCTCCCGCCTGTCCCCTCAGTGCCAACCCCAGGCGTCACTAAGTCTTTCTAATCTTCCTTTCTACAGACCCATCTGACCTCTCCCCTCCTCAACAGGCTGAGCTAGGTTCCAATTTTTCCTCAGTCTCTGCTCCCCCATCCTTTTATCACCTCACCTCCTCACAGCCGGTCTGGCTTACAATTTCATTCCGTGACTAGCCCTCCCCTACCTGTTCAGCAATTTCCTCTTAAAAAAGTGGTTAGAGCTAAAGGCATAGTCAAGATTAATATTCCTTTTTCTTTATCCAACCCCTCCTAAATCAGCGTTTAGGCTCTTTTTCATCAAATATAAAAAAATTAAATTCCGGCCCTCAAACCCCACAACAGGACTTAATGAACCTTGCCTTCAAGATGTACAATAATAGAGTAGAGGCAGCCAAGTAGCAACTTATTTCTGAGTTGCAATACCTTGCCTCCACTGTGAGACAAAACCCAGCCGCATCTCCAGCACACAACTCCAAACGCCTGAACCGCAGCTGCCAGAGGTTCCCCCAGAACCTCCTCCCGCAGGAGCTTGCTACAAATGCTGGAAATCTGGCCACTGGGCCAAGGAATGCCCGCAGCCAGGGATTCCTCCTAAGCCGTGTCCTATCTGTGCGAGAACCCCATGGAAATCGGACTGTCCAACTTGCCTGGCAGCCACTGCCAGAGACCCTGGAGCTCTGGCCCAAGACTCTGACTGACTTCTTCCCACACCTTCTCGGCTTAGCGGCTGAAGATTGATGCTGCCCCATAGCTTCGGAAGCCTCCTGGACCATCACAGATGCTTTGGGTAACTCTTACAGTGGAGGGTAAGTCTGTCCCCTTCTTAATCAATACAGAGGCTACCCACTCCACATTACCTTCTTTTCAAGGGCCTGTTTCCCTTGCCTCCATAACTGTTGTGGGTATTGACGGCCAGGCTTCTAAACCTCTTAAAACTCCCCAAATCTGGTGCCAACTTGGACAACATTCTTTTATGCACTCCTTTTTAGTTATCCCCACCTGCCCAGTTCCCTTATTAGGCCAAGACATTTTAACTAAATTATCTGCTTCCCTGACTATTCCTAGGCTACAGCCACACCTCATTGCTGCCTTTTCCCCCAGTTCAAAGCCTCCTTCACATCCTCCACTCGTATGCCCCCACCTTAACCCCCAAGTATAAGATACCTCTACTCCCTCCTTGGTGACTGATCAGTCACCCCTTACCATCTCATTAAACCCAATCACCCTTACCCCACTCAACGCCAATATCCCATCCCACAGCACGCTTTAAAAGGATTAAAGCCTGTTATCACTCGCCTGCTACAGCATGGCCTTTTAAGGCCTGTAAACTTCTCTTACAATTCCTCCATTTTACCTGTCCTAAAACCAGACAAGGCTTACAGGTTAGTTCAAGATCTCTGCACCTTATCAACCAAATTGTCTTGCCTCTGGATCTCAAACATACTTTCTTTACTATTCCTTTACACCCTTCATCCCAGCCTCTCTTCGCTTTCACTTGGACTGACCCTGACACCCACCAGGCTTAGCAAATTACCTAGACTGTACTGCTGCAAGGCCTCATGGACAGCCCCCATTACTTCAGTCAAGCCCAAATTTCTTCCTCATTTGTTACCTATCTTGGCATAATTCTCATAAATACATACTTACTCTCCCTGCTGATCATGTTCGGCTGGCTAATCTCCCAAACCCCAATCCCTTCTACAAAACAACTCCTTTCCTTCCTAGGCATGGTTAGTGCAGTCAGAATTCTTACACAAGAGCTGGGACTGTGTCCTGTAGCCTTTCTGTCCAAATGACCTTACTGTTTTAGCCTAGCCCTCATGTCTGTGTGCAGCGACTGCCACTGCTTTAATACTGTTAGAGGCCCTAAAAATCACAAACTATGCTCAACTTTCTACAGTTCTCATAACTTCCAAAATCTATTTTCTTCCCCCAACCATCGCTCAAGACAATGCTTACGCTGATAAGTTAGCTAAAAAAGCAGCTAGCATTACAATTTTTATCCCTCAAGGCAGTTTTCCTCCTTCACATCGGCCACTCCCACCTACTCCCTGGCTGAAACTTCCACCTATCAGTCTCTTCCCACACAAGGCAAATAGTTCTTAGACCAAGGAAATTATCTCCTTCCAGCCTCATGGGCCCATTCTATTCTGTCGTCATTTCATAACCTCTTCCATGTAGGTTACAAGCTGCTAGCCCACCTCTTAGAACCTCTCATTTCCTTTCCATCATGGAAATCTATCCTCAAGGAGATCACTTCTCAGTGTTCCATCTGCTGTTCTACTACCCCTCAGGGATTGTGCAGGCCCTCTCCCTTTCTTACACATCAAGCTCGGGGATTTGCTCTGCCCAGGACTGGCAAATTGACTTTATGCACATGCCCCGAATCAGAAAACTAAAATATCTCTTAGTCTGCTAGATACTTTCACTGGATGGGTAGAGGCCCTTCCTACAGGATCTGAGAAGGCCACCGTTGTCATTTCTTCTCTTCTGTCAGATGTAATTCCTCAGTTTGGCCTTCACACCTCTATATAGTCTCATAACGGACCAACCTTTACTAGTCAAATCACCAGCCTTTACTAGTCAAATCCCCCAAGCAGTTTCTCAGGCTCTTGGTATTCAGTGAAACCTTTATATCCTTTACCGTCCTCAATCTTCAGGAAAGGTAGAATGGAATTCAGGCCTGTCCTCAGAATGCTACAGGTTCCAGCCCATTTGAGCTCCTGGGTGGACACTCCTTTTTATTAGGTCCCAGTCTCATTCCAGACACCAGACCAACTTGGACTGCACCCCAAAAAACTTGTCATCCCCACTATCTTCTGTCTAGTCATACTCCTGTTCACCGTTCTCAACTACTCATAAATGCCCTGCTTATGTTTACACTGCTGGTTTATACTGTTTCTCCAAGCCATCACAGCTGATATCTCCTAGTGCTCTCCCAAACCGCCACTCTAAATTCCTTCTTAAAGTAAATAAATAATCTTTGCTGGCAAGGCTATGCTGAGCCTCCTTGGGCACTCTCTAATTAGATGTCCTAAGTCCTCCCAATTCTTAGTCCTTTAATACCTGTTTTTTCTCCTTCTCTTATACAGACTTTGTGTCTTCCATTTAGTTTTTCAATCCATACAAAACCACATCCAGCCCATCACCAATCATTCTATGCAACAAATGCTCCTTCTAGCAACCCCACAATATCACCTCTTATCACAAGATCTCCCTTCAGCTTAAACTCTCCCACTCTAGGTTCCCATGCTGCCCCTAATCCCGCTTGAAGCAGCCCTGAGAAACATCGCCCATTCTCTCTCCATACCACCCCCCAAAAATTTTTGCCACCCCAACACTTCAACACTATTTTGTTTTATTTATCTTATTAATATAAGAAGTCAGGAACCTCAGGCCTCTGAGCCCAAGCCAAGCCATCGCATCCCCTGTGACTTGCACGTATATGCCCAGATGGCCTGAAGTAACTGAAGAATCACAAAAGAAGTGAAAATGCCCTGCCCTGCCTTAACTGATGACATTCCACCACAAAAGAAGTGAAAATGGCCGGTCCTTGCCTTAAGTGATGACATTACCTTGTGAAAGTCCTTTTCCTGGCTCATCCTGGCTCAGAAAACTCCCCCACTGAGCACCTTATGACCCCCACTCCTGCCCACCTTTGACTGTAATTTTCCTTTACCTACCCAAATCCTATAAAACGGCCCCACCCTTATCTCCCTTCGCTGACTCTCTTTTCGGACTCAGTCCGCCTGCAGCCAGGTGAAATAAACAGCCATGTTGCTCACACAAAGCCTGTTTGGTGGTCTCTTCACACGGATGCGCATGACAGCGTCCTCAGCCAACAACTTGTTTGCAGCCTTGTGAGAACTGAAGCAGAGAACCCAGCTAAATTGTGCCTAGACTCCTGACCACGGAAACTGAGATAATAAATGTGTGTTGTTTTAAGCTGCCAAATATGTGATAATTTGTTATGTAGTGGAGAACTAATACAACAGGGAAAAGTTAAAAGCTATTCACATAAATATTTATAATGGATATTATTTCTACACATTTAAATCAAGCTTTTCTTAAGTTCATAAGAAGATATGAATCTGGAGAAGGAAATTATATCAAGCAGAAGGCTGCTCTGGTGTTGTGAAGATGGGATCCAACCATTCGAATGTATTCAATTTATGTATTCAATAAGAATTGAGCATCAACTATGTTCCAGGCACTGAGATATTAATCTAAGGAAGACGTATGTGTCATCCTCATTGAGGACCTCAAAAGTCTAATACATAAACTAACAATCATACAAAAATCATAGCCATGTTACAGTGCTATGAGGAAGATGTTAAGAGAATATTCTGGAAGTACTCATACATGAATACTTCAGAAACTGGGCATTGTAAGAACTCAGTTGCCTCTATCTACTTTCAGTTCTACATCCTTGTACCTTGTAGTGGATTTAAAATGGCCACAAATTCTTCAATACTCTTCTGTGGAAAGATTTGAGGGCTATTTCCCTTCATCTTGAATTTAGGCAGGCTTTTTCAGGGTCCAGCTTTTAAGAGGAGCTTTCACCTTGGTCTGTGGAAGTCCTGAGTCACTGTGTACAAAATCCATCTACCTTATTAGACCATCTAGAGAGAGCTGAGACTACAGGGAGATGGGGAGTGACCCGGCTGATCCCAGTCTTCCTAGTGACCCTGCCCAGGAACTTGGCGTGTGAGTAAAGCCATCTTGGAACTTCCATACCAGACCAGCCACCAGATGATTAATACTAACTGATCCCAGTCACTGCCACATAGAGCAGAAGAACTGCCTAACTGAATTATTTCCAAACTGCTGACTCAAAAATTTGTATGATATATAATAAAATGTTTAAGTCACTGTTTTGTTAAGAGTAATAAGCAACCAGAATAAAATTCTAATCTTTATCATGTACCATGCTGAAAATCTGACCATCTCACTCTCCTTAAAACTCCATCAGTGCCTTCCCATTACCCAAATCCTTCTTGTATGTCATAGAAGTCCCTCATTACATGACCTCTACCTACTTCTCCAGTCTTACCTCCTAACATGGCCTCCAACTCCAGGCTCTCATATTACCTATTCGCTAATGGTTCCTGGGCCAACATCCAACATACTGTTCCCTGCTTCCATGCCAAGAAGAGACAGCTTATTCAGCTTCCTTGGCCGGTCATTGCCTTCTTCATTTGCTTTGCGTAACTTGCTCACCGTGTAAAAATATTCATCTAAGTAGTTATTTCCTCCCAGAAGTCTGCTCTAGGCCATGAGAAACTCACAGCCAAAAATGCAAATGATTACAGATGATCATTCACTGTAGAAAAGGAATTGAGGGGCTGAGCGTGGTGGCTCATGCCTGTAATCTCAGCACTTTGGGAGGCTGAGGCATTAGGATCACAAGGTCAGGAGATCGAGACCATCCTGGCCAACATGGTGAAGGCTAGTCTCTACTGAAAATACAGAAAATTTGCTAGTCGTGGTGGTGGCACATGCCTGTAGTCCCAGCTACTCAGGAGGCTGAGGCAGGAGAATCGCTTGAACCTGGGAGGCAGAGGTTGCAGTGAGCTGAGATTGCGCCATTGCACTCCAGCCTGGCGACAGAATGAGACTCCATCTCAAAAAAAAAAAAAAAAAAAAGAAAAGAAAAGAAAAAAAGAAAAAAGAAAGAAAAGGAATTGAGGAAGAGATTTCTAGACCACAGAGCAAAAAGGGAATGGGGGAAACCAGATAAAATGGCAGACTGAAAAAATTCTTTGCTCTTTAGGTTAGTCTCTCCCAACATATACAATGTCATGGATGCTGTATTAGTCATTTGAACAAAGTGCTATGTTAATTCAGAAAAGGGACAATTACTTTTCCCTGGAGAGACTGGAGATGCTTTCTAGAGGAAGTGTGATATTGAAGCAGGTTCATGAGAGATGAGTAGGAACTCACTAAGGGAGATAATGGAGGGAAGCAGTTCTTGGCAGAGGGAACAGCAAGAGGAAGCAGTGGGAATGTGAAAGGGCAAGGTATTACCAAGAGGTCTGGTGAGAGGAGAGCAGGGAGTGCAGGTTGAGAAAATGAGACAAGAAAGTGGAGACCTTCCTTGAAAGCCATGCTACACAGGGGATTTGCACTTTATTTTGTAGGGAGATATTAGAGTTTTTAAAGCAGGATACTGTTGTGAACAGATTTGTGATTCATAAAGCAAATTCTCTTAATACTGTGGAGGATTAATTGGGGGAACGAGAAACTGGAAGAGAGCTTGAACTAGAGTAGCTCCTTATCTTGGAAGAGGAGGAAGAGGGTGTTCTGAATAATGCTAGGGAGATAGAATGGCAAGACTTGACAGTGGGATATGGTAAGAAATGTATGGACAGATCTGTGATCAAAGCCTGGGTTAATCATTGCTGATGAGCTGTATATTCTTAAGTAATTTCTTCCCCCTCCCCTCTCTTCTCCTCCCCTCTTTTGTCCTCCTCTCCCCTGTCCTCTCCTCTCCTTTTTTTTTTTTTTTTTTTTTTTTTTTTTTGAGACAGGGTCTGGCTTTAATGCCCAGGCTGGAGTGCAGTGATGTGATCATAGCTCACTACAGCCTCAAATTTCTGGGCTCAAGCGACTTTTCCACCTCAGCCTCCTGAGGAGCTGGGACTATAGGCACGCACCACCACGTGTGGCTAATTTTTTTGATTTTTTGTAGCTACAGGGTCTCACTTTATTGCCCAGACTGGTCTCAAACTCCTGGGCTGTCACTCTAGTTGTGTCCTTTGTGGTTCTTGGATGTCATCACCCCCACATTAGGCACCTGCAGGGATGTTCTTGTCTGCATCTGGGCTCTGGATGTACATTCCATGCTACTTTCCACTTTTGTGTCTCATGGTCATGACTATAAGTCTCCTTGGACCCTTTGTCAGCTAAATTATGTGTCTTTCTTGAGGGCCCTTTAGCTTTTCTGTGCCACTCTGGGGGCTGCAAAAGATTCAGAGGGACTGCCTCAGACTTTCCCTACCTAGGGCACTGTATGTGGCCATCTTTACCTTACTTCTGTGACAACACTGTGGTCTAGTAAACATCTGCTAGACTGCTGCCTCCCAGGATTCCAGATGTTAATAGATTCCCAACATTGTCATGAGCCTCCACCATGTCTCCCCAACTTGGAGCTAACCCCAAGTAAGGGGCATGGTGGAGGACCCTTTTCTTAGATCTTTACTACCTAAAGTTATTTTGCTTAACACTCGTTTCTCTACTTTTGCCCTCCCCAATTTGGAAAGTCCTTATCTAGCCTAGGGTAGGGGGGTTGATATTAGTGGGAGGGGCAATTAAGATGTGTCAGCAAGTATCTCCGCAAATCTTTCTGCCTTACTACTAAGGCTTTTAAGTTTGAGAGTCCAAGGGTTTGGCATCTTCATTCTCTGCTAGTCAGTGGGTTTTTGTTGTTTGTTTTTCTAATGCAATCAGGGAGAGTTGTTAAGAGTATAGAGAGAAAAAAAAAATCTGGAACAAATACTTTACTTAAATATCTTGATATACTGAAATAAAGTTTTTGTCTCTTCCAAATATATGCACCGTCTTCTCACATCTGCCAAGACAGTCATAGGTAAGAAACCTCAAATTAGAATAAAGAGTATCTGCTTCCTTAATCTGATTTGTGTGTGCAGATAATGAGAAGAGACGAAGGATGAACCAGATTCTGTAAACTTGCTTTCAGGTACCAGCGGCCAGAGCATAAAACTAGATATTTTCCCAGGATTGACTGATGTGGGAACTCAGCCTCAGGGGTCACATAGAAAATTTCCCAGTGACAGTCGTGGAAGCCCATACTCTATTGTGTAAGAAAAGAGAAAAACTAAAAAAACTGCCAGGTGCCGAACTTCTCCTTGTGTCCAGTTCTGGTTCTGCCTTGTGGAGCTGTAGGAGAGGATCACCAATGCCCAGACATGCCACTACACCTTCCCTTCTTTTGCCCACCTTCTTACCTCTTAACATCATTCTCATGAATTTTTTTTCATATACTCCCTACCTTTTTCTAAGTTTATAAAGACAGAAAAAGAAATGAAGAATGAATCATCTGTCTTGTGTGTTAGATGTCATGGCAGGAGATAGAAAGGAAACTGAATATGTCTTTAACCCCTGGAGCATCTAGCTACAGATGGACTAAATGGTCCAACCCAAATGCAGAAAACCAGTGTAAACCACTTAGACTGTGATTCTGATTTCAGTAAAAAGTGATTTTTTTTTTTCAAGTAGGAATATGTTAAGCTGTTTTCTCTAATCAGAGACAAATTTTCAATGCCTGGATAACAACTATTATCCTAAGTGCTACCCTTTTTTGTATGCCAGCTATATGTGACAGGAACTCACTATACCATACACTTTATATCCCAATTAATTTTTGCAACAAACAGGGCAGGAAATAGCAGTTGTTCACTGTACTCACACTCTAATGACCTAGAAGTGTTAATGTGTATATATATGTGAATTATATATCTTCCTTATATATTATAAATATATAATTTAATTATATAATTATGATTTGTATAATTATATATTCCTCATATATTTTATTATATATTTATATATAAATATTAAATTATATATATAAAGAAACACGTTCTTTCTGTCATGCAGTGGCTCTATCATAACTCACTGTAGCCTCAAACTTTTAGGCTCAAGTGATCCTCCTGCCTCAGCCACCTAAGTAGCTGGGACTACAGGTGTGTGCCATTACGCTCAGCTAATTAAAAAAAATTTTTGGCTGGGCGCGGTGGCTCAAGCCTGTAATCCCAGCACTTTGGGAGGCCGAGACGGGCGGATCACGAGGTCAGGAGATCGAGACCATCCTGGCTAACACGGTGAAACACCGTCTCTACTAAAAAAATACAAAAAGCTAGCCGGGCGAGGTGGCGGGCGCCTGTAGTCCCAGCTACTCGGGAGGCTGAGGCAGGAGAATGGCGGGAACCCGGGAGGCGGAGCTTGCAGTGAGCTGAGATCCGGCCACTGCACTCCAGCCTGGGTGACAGAGCGAGACTCCGTCTCAAAAAAAAAAAAAAAAAAATTTTGCTAGAGACGAAGTCCCCCTATGAACTCCCGGCCTCAAGCAATCCTCTTACGTTGGCCTTCTAAGTTGCTGGAACTACAAGCATGAGCCGCTACACACAGCTATTTTGGTATATTTCTAATATCTTTTAGATGCATATAATTTTTGCTTTGTTTTGTCAGTTACCACCATGGCCTACACAATTTCCTGTGTTTTTAAAAGCTAATTTTACTGACTACACTCATGACGTTTTTAATAGCTTATTGAAATTTTCCAATACATTTCACAGATATATTGGGAGTAGACATAGCAGAGGGTATGGTAGCCTCAGATTAGCCTGGGTGTAGTCTTGGAAGGAGGCAGCTGCCTGGCTGCTCCCTCTACTTTTGCCTTTCCTGTAGCCAAGCCTCAGGAGAGGCTTTTTTGCATGGCTTCCAGGGTTTGGTTTGTGAGGGAAGAAGATGAACATAAAGTCAACTCAAACTTCATGGCAGCATTGTGCCCACTTTGCCCTATCACTGCCATTCTCCGGCAGAAACACTTTGTACACCGACACATGCTCCCTCGTGAAGAAACTTTCTAGTTTAGGTAAAAATACCAAAAAGTGGGAAAAAAAAATAATTAGAAATATGGAGATCATGGGTGAAAGGAGCTACCATGGCATGACCCTGAAAGCCCTCAGCATACTCTGGCATGGATCTCTGAGGAAATACAGGATGGCCTCTGTGCGAGGTGTTTTTCGTGCTGGTTGGAATTTTCACTGGTAAGAACGCCAGTACCTTTAAGCTTTGGCCAGAAGGTTTCAGATCTTGAATGGGCCCAAACTCATTTGTACTTTTTCTAAGTAGAATAGTCAGGCTGAACCTGTGGATCAACAGTCGACATTATGCCAACCAAAATATTTCTCTTTTTGGAAGCAACTAATGAGTTTCAATAATTCATCTTGAGTCTTTTTCACATAAGGAAACAGCACACATCATTAAAATTGCCTTGGAGGAAATTATATGATAGCCTTTGTAAAACTAACATTCCAGAAGGGAGGGGACTTTACCAATGCAGGGGATTATTAATAGCTATTTTGTGCCTTCAGATGCCATGATGCTTTATGTGTTAGTGAATTTCACAGGATCACATATGTGCAAGGGGGCCGGGCTCAGATCAAGGGGGTGTGTGGCTGCTGGCTCTGATTTTTGTTCTGCTGGGCCTTGGTGGAAGCAACCAGTTAGGCAAATAGAGCCAGACACACTATCCTTAATGTATTAGACAATTGGTAATTCATTATTGTTTATGATGATGGGTTTGAGAGGAATCTCTGGACATGGAGATAGAAAACCTTAGGTGTCTCTACCATTTATTAGTTCTATAACTATAGACAGATTACTTGTCTCACCTGAACTTCCATTTCCTTATCTGTAAAATGGAAATAAAATCTCTTCAATAAGTTGCTATGAAATCTAAATAAGATAATATATGTAAAAGTGCTAAACATGGAAAAATCTTTTACAATTTTTAAGGTATATTATTATTGTTGTTATGATTATTATTACTAGTAAGTTTAATCATGGAAGACTTATAGACTGACTGGTAAACTAGGATAACTTAGTGGGGATCTGTGGTTTAGGGTCTCAAAATAACAATGAAAACCTAAATGTCAGACCTTTTTTTTTTTTCCCCGAGAGAGAGTTTCGCTCTTGTTGCCCAGGCTGGAGTGCAGTGGCACAATCTCAGCTCACCGCAACCTCCGCCTCCCGGGTTCAAGCGATTCTCCTGCCTCAGCCTCCTGAGTAGCTGGGATTACAGGCACCCGCCACCATGCCTGGCTAATTTTGTATTTTAGTAGAGACAGGGTTTCTCCATGTTGGTCAGGTTGATCTTGAACTCCCAGCTTCAGGTAATCTGCCCACTTTGGCCTCCCAAAGTGCTGGGATTACAGGCATGAGCCACTGAGCCTGGCCCAGACCTTTGTTTTACACACACACACACACATACACACACATACACACACACTGCAGTTTGCTTCGTTGAAGACATGGAGACTTGGTTTCAATTAGTTTCTGGTTCAAACAATTAGTTAAGGGCAGGATCAAGATGATAAACCACTGTTTTGGCCAGGCACAGTGGCTCATGCCTGTAATCCCAGCACTTTGGGAGGCCGAAGTGGGTGGATTACTTAAGGTCAGCCTGGCCAGCATGGTGAAACACCATCTTTACTAAAAACACAAAAATTAGCGGGATGTGGTGGCAGGCGCCTATAATCCCAGCTACTTGGGAGGCTGAGGCAGGAGAATCACTTGAGCCCGGAAGGCGGAAGTTGCAGTGAGCCAAGATCATGCCACTGTACTCCAGCCTGAGTGACAGAATGAGACTGTCTCAAAAAGAAAAAAAAAAGCAAAAAAGATGATAAACCACTATTTCAAGTAAATGTGAAATAGGACTGAGTGTTGAAGCAGCCTGGGTCTGACATTAAATCCTATGGTGACCTATCACATGGAGACACAGAGGCTTGCAGGCAAATAACTGAAGTTCTTGATAACTAAGCTTGTTGGAGGACACAGAGAGATTGTTCAGGCTAATAATCACCAATGGATTTTTGTCATTTCAATGGTATTATTAATCTGTAAAAGAAATGTTTAGAAAACATTGCCATCATATAATTCTTGTTAATTGCTTAGGATAATAAATAATACCTGCCATTTATTATTAATCACCTATTACATGCCAGGCATTCTAATTAAGTGATGTCACTTAATCCCTTTGGCCATCTGGAAAGTGGCACTACTGTCCCATTTTACAGATGAAATCAAAACTCAGAGACACTAGGGAACTTACTCAAGGTCACACAGCTGGTAAATGTCAGAGCCAGGATTCTAATGCATGTTTGTATGACACTGAAGCCCAGGCCCTTTCTATCACTTACAGTTAATGAGTATGGATGACCCAGAGACTAAGATTGTTTCCTTCATGGTCACATCTTTAATTTCTGCCAATCTGAAAACAAAACTTCGGCACAAGGATTAGTGTCCTTAACTGGAGCTGCTTGCCCAACACAGTCCACACTGTTAAGATTCTCTACTGCAAACAGGGCTTTCGATCCTTCCCTTTTACAGTGAATTCACACTCAGTTTGACCCCAGCTCTCCAAAGCTTTCTATTTGATCTCATTTTCTTTTTTCAGTTTTCATAAGCATGTCAGATTCCTTTCTTGAATGTGAAAGGGAGGAAAAGAATCATTATATAGGCCAGGCGCGGTGGCTCATGCCTGTAATCCCAACACTTTGGGAGGCCGAGGTGGTCGGATCACCTGAGGTCAGGAGTTCAAGACCAGCCTGGACAACATGGTGAAATCCAGTCTCTACTAAAAATACAAAAAAATTAGCTGGGCCTAGTGGCAGGCACCTATAATCTCAGCTACTTGGGAGGCTGAGGCAGGAGAATCACTTGAGCCTGAGAGGCGTAGGTTGCAGTGAGCCGTGATCACGCTGTTGCACTACAGCCTAAGCAACGAGAGTGAAACTCCATCTCAACAACAACAACAAAAAAAATTCATTATATAGAGTCAAGTATGGATACCTTTGGTTTGATTAAACATGAGAGGTAGAGATTAGGGCAAACACTCAGGTTAAATAGGATATGGCTACTGCTTAGAGTTAAAGCATGACAATAAATACTTTTTAGACAACTAACTGAAAGACAGGTCTGTCCTCTCATTTTCCTGAGAAGCATATACATACTTGAAGATTAAGCAATGGGTCCTGGAGAGGGAGGTAAGAAGTTTTTCACATTTCTACAATTTTGCTGAAATAATCTTACATGTAGAACATATACATCATGCTTTTCTTTGGAAAACTTCATTCCACATGGAGGGCATTTGGGCTGTGATGGGGTGGGCAGATAAGTAAGTTGGAGTCAGAACATCTCTATTTGAGCTCTGTAACTTCCTGACTATGCAGCCTTTGGCAAATCACATAATCGCTCTGAATTTCACTTTCCTAATCAGTAAAATGTGACTAACAACAGCTATCCCTGGCTACTGCAGAAGGATAGTATGAGGGCCAAATGGGAGAAGAGATGGCAAAGGGCTTTCTAAACTCTAAAGTGCTGGGCAGATGTTGAGAGTTAATGTCAACTCTTGGAGAACATCCTAGCTTTGTGTATTACTATGCGTGAGAAGGTGTCAGGCTGTGGAGGTGGTAGGTGTTGTGCTAAGGAGGATACTGGCAGTTTTTATATTCAGATGCTAAATCACAGCTGTTGGGCAGGCAGAAAGCCAGGGCAAAGCCTGCTCTCTCTAGCTGCACCTGAAACCCCAGTTTCCTTTACACTATTCACTAATTGCCCTGCCTATGAGCAGGGAAGTGTAAGGCCCTTCCCCTCTCCCACAATCACAAGCAGGAGGGAAGAAGCCAGCACTGAGCCACAGAGAGGCTGAGTCACTAATAAAAACTACAAATTATCAAATGCTTACTATGTGCCAGGCATGATTGTAAGCATTTTACCTATATGATCTTACTTGTTTCTCATATCAGAAATATGGCTGATCTGATTATTATCCCCATTTTACAGATGAGGAAAGTGAGTGTCAGAGAAGTCAAATGACTTGCCTAGGATTATAATTAGACAGGAGTCTCTACCAAGAGTCAAATCCAGGAGGTCTGATTGTAAAACCCACATCCTCAAACACTAAGCTATACTGCAACCTCTGGTTGTAACCTCACATACTCAGCTTCCTGCCACCAAACACAACTCCATTGGTGGTATCCAGTTTCCAAAGACAGCAAATACAGAAAAGGAGTTTGGGTGTGATGTTGGCCTGGCAACTCCATTTCCTACTCACCACACAGACCTCCCTTGGTACAATAATGTCCTAACTTGGGGAGTGACCAGGCATTTACCTGATAACCTGTATCTTCTCAATGAGGAAAGAAAAGGAGAGCAGAAAATGTTTGCGCCTGGAGTGTCTGGCTAATAGTTGTCGTAAAGTTGTTTAAGTCTAGTTAGGCCACAGCAGAATTAGAGTTATAATTAAGGCAGGACGTGGTAAGGTGATCACAGCCAAAAGTCCCACTGTGACCTGGGAATGCGGTTGTTGCTAGCAGCGGCAGCAACTCGTACTTCACCCAATCCTTCATCTCCGTAGATCAACAGAATCGCCATCTATAGCAAACATTAACTTAGCATCTGTGGAGTGCCATGCTCAATATCAGGTGCCAGGAACATACACATAATAAGGCACTTCGACATGAGAAAAAGCAGTAGAAGGAAGTATATAATAATAGCAGATTGGTGCTTCAGAAAGTACGTGAAATTGAATTCTGAAGAGGAGGTGATACGGTTTGGCTGTGTCCCCACCCAAATCTTATCTTGATTTGTAGCTCCCATAATTCCCATGTGCTATAGGAAGGATCTGGTAGGAGGTAATTGAATCACAGGGGCAGGTCTTTCCCACGCTGTTCTCATGATAGTGAATAAGTCTCACATCATCTAATGGTGTTATAAAGGGGAATTCCCCTACACAACCTCTCTTGCCTGCTGCCATGTAAGATGTCACTTTGCTCCTCCTTTGCCTTCCACCATGATTGTAAGGCCTCCCCAGCCATGTAGAACTGTGAGTGAATTAAACCTCTTTCCTTTATAAATTACCCAGTCTCAGGTATGTTTTTATTAGCAGCATAAGAACAGACTAACACAGGAGGTGGTGACAATTTGGGGTGGAGTAATCAGGGTAACTTTTATGAAGGAGGGAGTGAATAAGACTTTGAAGGATGGGTGGGACTTGACTAAATGAGAAGGGATGGGATTGAAAGGAGAAATGTCAGAAGAGATGACATTGTGGGTGAAGGTCTAGTGCAAAGATAGGTTCAAAACAAGTGAGAATGAGCACTAGTGTGTTAGAATGCTTTCAGCTATTTGAAATAGAAATGGCTTAAACCAATTAATTTTTTTACATAGTCCAGAGGTAAAATGGGCTTCTGAATTGCTTGATTCAGCAGTCAAAGTGTGCCATGAAAGAACCAAGTCCTTTTCAGGTTGCTGCTCTGCAGTTCGCAGAGTCATCTTCAACAGCCAGGCAATATGCTCCCTTGGTTCACTTCCAACAAAAGAGAGATTGATGTATCTTTCCCAGAAATCACAAACTAGCCCCTCTCTGTATGTCATTGGGCTCAGGCTGGTTTGGGATCTGCTTATTCCTAAACCAATCATTGATAAAGGAAATTAAATATTTTAATTGGCTTAGACTGGTGGACTAAAACTTTAGCCTCCATTGGAATCACCTGGAGGGCTTGTAAAACCATATTGGTTTCTTTTTTTTGGCTTTTTCTACCTAAAGGTTACCAAAGACTAAGTTTGAAATTATCTTGCATATTAGATACCGCCAATCTTGTCATGGAATTAGATTTAATCTCTTTAAGGTCTTTCTTCAGAAATTGATTGCAAGCCGTTTGGGATGCCACTTAAGAATTTGCTTAAACCACTTCCTCCCAACCCCACAAAAAAATCACAAACCCAAGCACAATCCAGATGAGAATCATAAACATCTCATTGCTCTTTGCAACAGCATGAATTGTGAAATTTTAGTTAATCCAAGAATTTTTAAATGTTGTTGTTTTAAACCTTTTACTAGATTTTCTTCTTATGCCAAAATAACCACATATGGTTCCAGTCTTTCAGGATAAGGACAATTTGGGGTGATTCTAATAGAATAGCAACATTTCAAAAGTTCAAATATGGTAGAATTGTTTTGTTTTGTTTATATGGTAGAGATAAATTTATGAGTTAGAGAGATCTAGCAGTCTTCTGTTCTAAACTTACATTCATTGTAGGAACCTCCTCAACATCCCTGAGAGAGATGGTTCTTTAAACTGAATTATTAATTCCAGTAATAGAAAGGCTGCAGCCTGACAGGGAGGGATGGTATCAGTTTTATTGTAAAACTGCTTTAGCTAGTTTTCTTACAGTGAGTTACACAGTGTCTCCCAGTACAGTTTGTGTTAGAGGACTGTAGACTATGCTATAGACTGTACTGTACCCTCCTCAAATTG
Source organism: Macaca mulatta (assembly GCF_049350105.2). Classification (NCBI taxonomy): domain Eukaryota; kingdom Metazoa; phylum Chordata; class Mammalia; order Primates; family Cercopithecidae; genus Macaca; species Macaca mulatta. The sequence goes on from NC_133411.1 coordinate 63,817,701, forward strand.
ATTTGTTGAAGCCCTAACTCCCAATGTGACTGTATTTGGAGATAGGCCTTTTAGGAGGTAATTAAGGTTAAATGAGTTCATAAAAATGGGATCTTGGCCAGGCATGGTGACCCACGCCTGTAATCCCAGCACTTTGGGAGGCCAAGGTGGGTGGATCATGAGGTCAGGAGTTCGAGATCAGCCTGACCAATATGGTGAAATCCTGTCTCTACTAAAAATACAAAAATTAGCCAGTTGTGGTGTCACACACCTGTAATCCCAGCTACTCAGGAGGCTGAGGCAGAAGAATTGCTTGAACCCAGGAAGTGGAGGTTGCAGTGAGCCGAGATTGTACCACTGCACTCCAGCCTGGGTGACAAAGTGAGACCCCGTCTCAAAAAAAAAAGAAAAAAAAAAAAGAAGGGGATCTCTCCATGGAAAGGCCATGGGAGGACACAGTGAGAAAGTGTGGCTATCTGCAAACCATGAAGAGAGAGCTCTCATCAGAAACCAAAGTGGCCGGAACCTTGATAGTTGGACTTCCCAGCCTCTAGAACTGTGAGAAATAAACCTCAACTGTTTAAGCTACCACTGTGGTATTTTGTTATGGCAATATGAGTAGACTCATATAGGCTATATGTACTGCCTTTTCTTATTTATTTATTTATTTTTTGAGATGGAGTCTCACTGTGTCACCCAGGCTGGAGTGCGGTGGAACGATCTCGGCTCACTGCAAGCTCCGCCTCCCAGGTTCACGCCATTCTCCTGCCTCAGCTTCCCAAGTAGCTGAGACAAGTGCCCTCCACCATGCCTGGCTAATTTTTTTGGATTTTTAGTACAGACAGGGTTTCACTGTGTTAGCCAGGATGGTCTCTATCTCCTGACCTTGTGATCTGCCCGCCTTGGCCTCCCAAAGTGCTGGGATTACAGGTGTGAGCCATCACACCCAGCCTGTACTGCCTTTTCTATACCGCGTTTCTCAGCTATCAAGCCCATCCTAACACATTTATTCTTTAAAATTAAACTTCACAGGCCAGGTGCAGTGACTGACGCCTGTAATCCCACCACTTTGGGAGGCCGAGGTGGTTGGATCACCTGAGGTTGGGAGTTCAAGACCAGCCTGGCCAACATGGTGAAACCCTGTTGCTACTAAAAATACAAAAATTAGCTGGGCATGGTGGCGGGCGCCTGTAATCCCAGCTATTTGGGAGGCTGAGGCAGGAGAATCACTTGAACCTGGGAGGCAGAGGTTGCAGTGAGCCGAGACCACGCCATTGCACTCCAGTCTGGGCAACACAAGTGAAACTCTGTCTCAAAAAAAAAAAAAAAAAATTAAACTTCACAGTGAGTTCAATTTTTCTTTATTTGATACGATTTCCAGATTGTTGTTTCAACTTGCTGCCCACTTTGAGATCACATAAGTTTGTGTCTACCTCATCAAAATGATGGTGTCTAGAACTGAACATAATATTTGAAGTGAACTCTGATCAATGCAGAATATATTAAAACATTACTTTCTATGAGCTGAATTCCATATCTTCTTGTGGGCCACATATAATATAGTGTTGGTTTTGCTTTTTCAGGAAACACATTATATGCAGGTTAAACTTATTGTCACATACAATATGCGTATTTTTAAGATGAGCTTTTTTTCTGGGCTTTGTAATCCAGTAGGCTCTTGGATTACATGCACCACTGCACTCCAGCCTGGTGACAGAGCAAGACTCAGTCTCAAAAAAAAAAAAACGACCAACGATAAAAGGCAGTTATATACAGTGTACTACTTTGGAAGACGCTGACTGCTACGGAAAACGAGAGAAAGCAGAGCAGGAAGGTTAGGCAGGGAGTTTGGGGACATTTTTCTGGTCACAGCACAGCAAAGAGCACTGGATCTCATTAACACGATAGTCATTGGCTTCTACTTATTGCCTCAAACCTAGCCATGAGTAAATTGATTAATTTAGAAATTTATTACTTATTTCACATATTTAATATCTCTAATGCAGGGTTGTTGTAGATCATAGTAATTAATTCAGCTTGGGAAATTGTCACTGAGTTATTTATTTAGAATAACAGCTTGTGATTTTATTTATTAGGGGTATATCTGATTTTGAAAATGCCTTAATTCAATCTATTGATTAATCATTTATCATTTAGTCAATAAATATTTATGGACTGCTTGTTATGCAGAAGGCTGAATTATATGTGCATGTATTAAAGTTATAACTCTAGAATTATTAACTCCAGAATTCCTGAGTGTTTATAAAGGTGGAATTAGTTGCTGTGAAGTATTACCAAGTTAAAAACGGCAGTATTTTTAACCCAGAGAATATAGCTGTATTTGTTTGTTACTTTGCTTTACGATTATCTAAGAACATGTTAGTTGATCTCACAATACTTCTCCGGTAGATAGGGTAGCATATTTTCCTTATTGTATATGTAGGGAGACTTGAGAGTCCAGGAAGTTAGATGCCTTATCCTTAGTCACTTAGGGAGGGTAGTGTCAATATTGCAACGAAGACCTAGGGTTTCAGGGGTCGTTGTTTAGCAACATCTGATCTGGAGCCAGTTGGGATAAGAGGATACATACTTTTGGTTCCTGATCTCTCTGGGAGATGAGGGTCCTTTAATGTGCCGACCCAGAGCTCCCCTTCCACAGCACCCACCTCTTTCTGGGTTCTACATCTTTGATGTCAAAAGGCCTCAGATTTTGAAAATTCTCTGGTGCTTCAGGTCTTCTGTCTCAACCAATGGGGTTCGGGCCTCCCTCTGGTCTAGGTGTCAGCAAGTACAGAAGGAAGGTGGAGGGGTAAGAAAGGGGGCAGAGCAAAAGGCCAAATGAGGGAATCTACCATGTTCATTTCAGCTCTTTCATCTTCCTGCAGCTCGCAGCTTACTACATATTCTTCTCCTGTCCAATTACAGAAAAAAGAGAAAGGATCATCATAAAGGGATTCTAGAAATGTGACCCTGACCATTTAGCTTTTGGGAGTGACATGTCCAGCCTTAACTTTTGGACATTTTTAGCTGGCGATTTTCAACCTGGTTACAAAATGAGCAGAAGGAATATTACCCTATAAAGGAGATTTTTTTTTTTTTTTTTTGAGTCGAAGTCTCACTCTGTCACCCACGCTGGAGTGCAGTGGCGCGATCTTGGCTCACTGCAACATCTCCCTCCTGGGTTCAAGCAATGTGAAGGAGATGTATTAAAAATATCTGAAGGGGGCCAGACATGGTGGCTCACGCCTATAATCCCAGCACTTTGGGAGGCCAAGACGGGCAAGTCACTTTAGGTCAGGAGTTCAAGACCAGTCTGGCCAACATGGCGAAACCCCATCTCTACTAAAAATGCAAAACTTAACCGGGCCTGGTGGCACATGCCTGTAATCCCAGCTACTTGGGAGCCTGAGGCAGGATAATCGCTTGAACCCAGAGGTGGAGGTTGTAGTGAGTTGAGATCATGCCACTGCACTCCAGTCTGGGTGACAAAGTGACACAAAAGTCCATCTCAAAAAAATTTAAAAAATTAAAACAAAATAAAAATAACTGAAGGGAGGTTGTCAAAATATTAATCTCCCCTCTCTCCCAGGATCTTATTCTAGCAAAAGTTCTCAGCCTTGGCTACACATTAAAATCACCTGGAGAATATTCACAAAATGCCCAGGTATAGAGCCCACCTCTAAGAGATATCCTGAGTTCATTGTTCTGGGATATAATCCTGCTGATATTGTATTAAAGCTCCAGGTACTTTTAAGGTGCAGCCAGGATCACTGCTCTGGCGATCCTGAATTATTGACAGGAGTGTATCCTAATCCCGGTGTGCTGCCCCCAGGTGTGTTGGAGTGTGGAGAAAAAAACTCGAGAACCATTCATCCAGTGTTCCTCAAAGGGTGGTCTGCAGAACAGCAGCATCAGCATCTCCTGGGAACTTACTAGAAATGCAAATTATTGGGCCTAATTCCAGAACTACTAACTCAGAAGCTCTCTCTGAGTCACTCTCAGGGTGTGACCTAGCAATCTAGGGTTTCAGGAGCCCTCAGGTGATTCTGATGCATGTTGAATTTGAGAAGCACTGTCCTAATCTAACCTATAGTATTCTGAACTGATAATCTGAATATAATTGAGTTAGATATCTTCTTTTCTGATAAAAAGAACATTATATCTATAAGCAGGTGCAGCTTTGTTTAGCTAAAGAAATTAAAGTGCTACAATAGGAATGTCAGACATTAACTAGAAAGGAATCTGGGAATAGGGGCAGAGGTTGTATATGATTTTCTTTCTGAGGTACAGGATCCTTCCCAGAAAAATCACACCATGTGGTCAGACATCTTCTCTCCTTGAGCTAAAGCTGTTTTTGTGTTGACTATGAGTTTATATTTTAACCTACTCCAGGCAAACTCTTCCCCATAATCAAATAAAGTTTTCAAAGACAGTGAAGATTAGCAAACAAAGCCTTGCATTAGACAGAAGGGCTGGGAAACACTAAAAGCAAACTTGAGCCAAAATAATCTCCCTAGTAATCCAGCAGGTCCATCGCAAGGATAACAAAATAACTCCAATGACATCATGGCATGATGTCTGATGACTCTGGGTCACCAGGGTAGGGGCCGAAGAGTGAGTTTTTCTGATCCACTGATTCATTTGGTCCTTCAGTGACTCCTTTGGCTCTGATAGAATCTTTTTTTTTTTTTTCTGAGAGAAGGTCTGGCTCTGTCACCCAGACTGGAATGCAGAGGTGCAATCTCGGCTCACTGCAACCTCTTCCTCCTGGGCTCAAGTGAGCTTCCTGAGTAGCTGGGACAACAAGCATGTGCCACTATGATCAGATAATTTTTGGGTTTTTTTTTTTGGTAGAGATGGGGCTTTGCCATATTCCTCAGGCTGGTTTTGAACTCCTAGGCTCAAGTGATCTGCCGGTTTTGAACTCCCAATGTGTTAAGATTAAGGTATGAGCCACTGTGCCTGGCTCATAGAATTTTTTTTTTTTTTTTAGACAGAGTCTCACTCTGTCACCCAGGCTGGAATGCAGTGGCGCGATCTGGTCCCACTGCAAGCTCCGCCTCCTGGGTTCACGCCATTCTCCCGCCTCAGCCTCACAAGTAGCTGGGACTATAGGTGCCCGCCACCATGCCCAGCTATTTTTATTTTTTATTTTTTTTATTTTTAGTAGAGACAGGGTTTCACCGTGTTAGTGAGGATGATCTCCATCTCTTGACCTCGTGATCTGCCCGCCTTGGCCTCCCAAAGTGTTGGGATTACAGGCGTGAGCCACCGTGGCCAATCAATTCAGAGAATCTTTAGAGAAGAATCTTTGTAGGTGGGATGATACGTGCTTCTGGACATCCTGTGAATCATCATATTTCCAGCTTTCAAGCATATTGATGAGGATTTGAACAATGTCTTAAAGCAGGAGTACCGTTCTATTATGAAAGAAGCTTCCTAGTTGACAAACTTTTCATATAGAGTCAAACTTCATTCTAATGGCAATGATTATTTTATTATAAGAAACTAGGGGGCCGGGCGCGGTGGCTCACACCTGTAATCCCAGCACTTTGGGAGGTCGAGGCAGGCAGATCACGAGGTCAGGAGATCGAGACCATCCTGGCTAACACGGTGAAACCCCGTCTCTACTAAAAATACAAAAAATTAGCCTGGCGTGGTGGGGGGGGCGCCTGTAGTGGTGGTGGGCACCTGTTGTCCCAGCTACTCGGGAGGCTGAGGCAGGAGAATGGTGTGAACCTGGGAGGCAGAGCTTGCAGTGAGCCGAGATCGTGCCACTGCACTCCAGCCTGGGCGACAGAGAGGGACTCCGTCTCAAAAAAAATAATAAATAAAAATAAAAAAAGAAAAAAAGAAACTGGGATCATGTTAATTTGCCTGAAACAAATCCAAAGAGTTAGATTGCTTCAGAGCTCACCTGACAAATAGCTCATACATTCTCTAGGAGTAAATCACTCTTACTAGGCCTGAAGACATGCTTCAAGTCAGAATGTGATAGTAATGATTCACTCTGGGATTTCATTTCAAGCCACAGGAACTAAAAATGCAAGTACAGTTCCCAAGGCGAAACACAACCTGTAATCTTAATCCATTTAACTTCCTCAAATTGCTGTATTACTCAAAACAGCTGATTTCTTCATGGAGCACAGATGAATTTCCTCTGTGGCAAATGTCACCGTCTGACCCAGTGATATGTCTAGGCCCTCCTCACCACCTGTGAGCTCTCCTTCAAGGAAAGGCCATTGAGCAAGCCCAATTGGTCTAGTTAAGAGCATGTGCTTTGGAATCAGATTACCTGTGTTGGAATCTACCAATATGGCTTGGCAGGAGCATATTTTTGGATGTATCTCTTAACCTTCCTAAACTACAATTCCTTCAACTGGAAAATGGAGAAACAATAATACTGACCTCATAGTATTAGCAGTTGCACAGCATCTGGTATAAAGGTGGTCAGGTATAAAAGTGATCAATAGGCCGGGCGCGGTGGCTCAAGCCTGTAATCCCAGCACTTTGGGAGGCCGAGGCGGGCGGATCACAAGGTCAGGAGATCGAGACCACAGTGAAACCCCGTCTCTACTAAAAATACAAAAAATTAGCCGGGCGCGGTGGCGGGCGCCTGTAGTCCCAGCTACTCAGGAGGCTGAGGCAGGAGAATGGCGGGAACCCGGGAGGCGGAGCTTGCAGTGAGCGGAGATCGCGCCACTGCACTCCAGCCTGGGCAACAGCGTGAGACTCCGTCTCAAAAAAAAAAAAAAAAAAAAAAAAAAAAGTGATCAATAAATATTAGCTCTTATTTAAGGAGGCAATAGTATAATGGTTAAGAGGAGGATTTCAAGGCCAAATTGTCTAGTTTGAATCCCAATTCTGCCACTTACTTTGTAAAAGTTACCTAATCAGTTGGGGCCAAGGTTGGGGACAGGTGCTTGGGAAACACTGGGAAGTGCTCCAGAGAATAAATGAGAGGCTCCGATTTTTATTTTTATTTATTTATTTATTTATTGAGACGGAGTTTTACTCTTTTGCCCAGACTGGTGTGCAATGGTGTGATCTCAGCTTACTGCAACCTCCGCCTCCCAGGTTCAAGTGATTCTCCTGCCTCAGCCTCCCGAGTAGCTGGGATGACAGATGCCTGCCACCACGCCCAGCTAATTTTTGTATTTTTAGTAGAGATGGGGTTTCACCATTGGCCAGGCTGGTCTCGAACTCCTGACCTCAGGTGATCCGCCCACTCCCAAAGTGCTGGGATTACAGGCGTGAGCCACCGTGCCTAGCAGAGGCTCCAGTTTTTAAAGAAAAAAGGACAACTCAGGAAAAGGGATTGAATGCAAAAGTTGTTCATCATGAATTCTCATTAGTTTACAGGAATAACACTGATTAGTGATTGGCTAGACATTGCTGAACTGTAGGCTATGAGTTATGGTGTCCAGTGTGTGGCATTTTTTGACTCCTTTGTGTCAGTCTAGAGCTCATATAGCAAGTGGCTTCAAGAAGTGATTCTTTAGCCTAAGGAAAGAGTGATACTCCTGTCACATTTCAAATGCCTCTCTGGGCGTGATAATTTAAAGGGGCTTGCGTGCCTCAGATGCAAATTTCTTTTTTCTTTCTCAAAGGACACTAGGAAAGAGTACAAATGAGGCCCACCTATGGTATTTTAAATACTTAGAAGTTGTACATCAAGCTAAATAACTGTTAAATAAAGTGTTTTCCGGCTGGGCGCGGTGGCTCAAGCCTGTAATCCCAGCACTTTGGGAGGCCGAGACAGGCGGATCACAAGGTCAGGAGATCGAGACCATCCTGGCTAACACGGTGAAACCCCGTCTCTACTAAAAAATAGAAAAAACTAGCCGGGCGAGGTGGTGGGCGCCTGTAGTTCCAGCTACTCGGGAGGCTGAGGCAGGAGAATGGTGGGAACCCGGGAGGCGGAGCTTGCAGTGAGCCGAGATTGCGCCACTGCACTCACTCCAGCCTGGGCGACAGAGTGAGACTCCATCTCAAAAAAAAAAAAAAAAGTTTTCTCTTCTCCTATCTTGACAAATATACCTTCATAGCAAACTAGGTTCAGGTTCAAATGTAGAATTTTTAGAGTTCCACACCAGAAGTTGGCAGAACAGAGGGAGCCAGCCCCTGGACACTGGGTCCTGGCCTCCAGCTACTCCTCTTGCCCAGCTTCTTCCTGCACTTCCCTGGAGATTTCCAGATAGCATACTGTTACCACAGGTATGTGTATGGGACTGGGGCTGGGGAGCCCTGGATACTAGGGCTGGGTGCCTAGTGCCTGGAAGTTGGTGTGGGCTCTTTGGGCAAAAAAAATTCCAGAGTCAGCTGGGCACGGTGGCTTACACCAGTAATCCCAGCACTTTGGGAGGCCAAGGTGGGCGGATCACAAGGTCAAGAGTTCGAGACCATCCTGGACAACATGGTAAAACCCCATCTCTACTAAAAATATAAAAATTAGCTGGGTGTGGTGGCACGTGCCTGTAGTCCCAGCTACTCGGGAGGCTGAGGCAGGAGAATTACTTGAATCCGGGAGGCAGAGGTTGCAGTGAGCTGAGATTATGCCACTGCACTCTGCATTCCAGCCTGGTGACAGAACAAGACTCCATCTAAAAAAAAAAAACAATTCCAGAGTCCAGGAATGCATTCTGAAGAGGAGCATTATGGACTAAATGTTTGTGTCCCCCCAAATTCCTGTGTTGAAGCCCTAATCCCCAGTGTGGCTGTATTTGGAGATGGGGCCTCTAAGAAAGTAATTAAGATTAAATGAGATTATAAGGGTGAGGTTCTGATCTGATAGGTTTAGTGTCCTCGTAAGAAGAGACTCAGAGAGCAGTCTCTGTGCACAGGCACTGAAGAAAGGCATGTGAAGACAGTGAGAAGGGGTCACCTGCAAGCCAGGAGAGGGTCATCACCAGAAACAGACTATGCTGGCATCCTGCTCTTGGACTTCCCAGCCTCCAGAACTGTGAGGAATACACTTCCATTGTTTCAGCCACCCAGGCTGTGGTACTTTGTTATGGCAGCCTGAGCTGACAGTGAGTGTGCGGCGGCTCCTGGGGGATACACCCCTGCAGACCTCTTGGTCCATGAGGAAGAAAGGCAACAAGAGAAAAGCTAGAGTCTCCTCCAAAGAGCAGGCCTTGGTATAGGGACCCCCTTCAGCTGTAAGGACAGAACTGCTCTTCAAAGGTGCTAAGGGAGACGTGGAGAAATGTTGAATTTCATGTATACTTGGCTGAGGCAGAGAGACTAAATGTGGAAATGCAGGCCAAGAACTAAGTGGACCTGACAGTTATGGTCACAGGCTGTTTGGCTAGAAATTATCTTAGAGGTCATCTAGCCCTCATACAGTTAGAGAACTGAGCTCCAGGGACTTTCCAAAGGTTGAACAGAAACTTGTTGAGATCATGGCTCTGTAAAATCTCAGGCACATACCTTTGTATATGTTAGGTTATAAAAGTTTCCCAATTTGTGGATTAACTTTCAGAGGCCTGCTGAATTTGCTAGGAGGAGAACTTTGAAGAATGCATTAAGAATTTTTGCCTCACTGCAGGCCAGAGCAACTTGTATTTGCCTAACCTGGAGCTGATGAAACAAAGCATCTGGTTAAAAAATTATACATAAGGCCAGGTGCAGTGGCTCACGCTACCTCGGGAGGCCGAGGCAGGTGAATCATGAGGTCAGGAGTTTGAGACCAGCCTGGCCAACATGGTGAAACCCCATCTCTACTAAAAATACAAAACATTAGCCTGGCGTTTTACAGGTGGCAGGCACCTGTAATCCTAGCTACTTGGGAGACTGAGGCAGGAGAATTGCTTGAACACAGGAGATGGAGGTTGCAGTGAGCCAAGACTGTGCCATTGCACTCCAGCCTGGGCAACAGAGCGAGACTCCATCTTGAAAAAAAAAATTATACATAGCCACTGGTATAATTATTTGTATTTCTTTTAACACTTATTAACTAAAGAAAAAGTGCATAATAATATTTTGGGGAGTGACGCTTTGGATATCCACAGGCGGTTATTCAACCCAATCAGACAACATATGACTCACAGAACAAATATGACCTTATGAGGTTCAAATGCAATATTTGTTTATGTTAAAAATCTATTCAAGTTACATGAAGGAAGCAGATTTTGAAACTGCAAAGAGGTGGCCAAGCTGTAGTTCAGATCCCTTTACATTCCTGAGGGCCAGAGGGTCAGGAGCTGGGCGGTCAGGACTTCAAAGGACTACAGTCTAAAGAAACAGAATTAGCATCCAGCACACATATAGTTCTTTTAAAAAAATGTTTCATGACAACGAAAGTCCTTAGCAGGGAGAAATGTCTAATTATAACATATTTTCATTTATCTAGGATATTTTCATTTTCAAATAACTCCTACACATTTGAATGCATTTGAGTTGATTGGCCATGCACTTTTACTTTTCCTCCTTGAGAAGTGACAATATTAAGATTTAGAGAAATTAAATGATTGGTGCAAGTCATAAACTAAGAGTTGAATCCATGTCTTCTGACTTTAGTGTGCCATAAAAATAATATCCAGAGGCCGGCGCAGTGGCTCACGCCTGTAATCTCAGCATTTTGGGAGACTGAGGCGGGTGGATCACCACCTGAGGTTGGGAGTTCGAGACCAGCCTGACCAACATGGAGAAACCCTGTCTCTACTAAAAATACAAAATTAGCCAGGTGTAGTGGTGCATGCCTGTAATCCCAGCTACTCGGGAGACTGAGGCAGCAGAATCGCTTGAACCTGGGAGGTGGAGGTTGCAGGGAGCCAAGATGGAACCATTGCACTCCAGCCTGCACAACAAGAGCAAAACTCCGCCTCAAAAAAAAAAAAAAAAAAAAATCCAGAGTATACAAAGAGCTCAAACAACTCAGCAGCACGCACGCACACACACACACACACACCAAATAATTCCATTAAAAAGTGGACAAAGGACATGAATAGACATTTCTCAAAAGAAGACAACAGTTGAAACACATGAAAAATGGTCAACACCAGCCTGGCGCGGTGACTCACACCTGTAATCCCAGCACTTTGGGAGGCCGAGGCAGGCGGATCACGAGGTCAACAGATCGAGACCATCCTGGCTAACACAGTGAAACCCCGTCTCTACTAAAAATACAAAAAATTAGCCGGCGCTGTGGCGGGCGCCTGTAGTCCCTGCTACTTTTGAGGCTGAGGCAGGAGAATGGCGTGAACCCGGGAGGCGGAGCTTGCAGTGAGCCGAGATCGCGCCACTGCACTCCAGCCTGGGCGACGGAGCGAGACTCCATCTCCAAAAAAAAAAAAAAAGAAAAAAAAAGAAAAAACCACTTACTAATTTTCAGGAAAATGCAAATCAAAACCACACTGAGATATTGTCTTCCCCCAGTTAGAATGGGCATTATTAAAAAGACAAAAAAACAAAAACAAAACACATGGTGGCAAGGATGGGGAGAAAAGAAAACTCATCCCCACTGCTGGTGAGAATGTAAATTAGTACAACCACTATGGAAAACAATGCAAAGATTTCTCAAAGAACTAAAAGTAGAACAACCATAGCATCCAGCAATGCCACTACCGGGTATTTATTCGAAGGAAAAGAAATCAGTATGTTAAAAAGATACCTGTACTTCTTTATCAAAGCAGTATTCGTAATAGCAAAGATATGGCATCAACCTAAGTGTCCATCAGTAAATGAATGGATAAAGAAAATGTAGTATATATATACAATGGAATACTATTCGGCCATAAAAAGAATGAAATAATGTCATTTGCAGCAACATGGGTGGAACTGGAAGTCATTTCGTGAAGTGAAATAAACCTGGCACAGAAGGATAAATACTGCATTTTCTCACTCATATATGGGAGCTAAAAAAGTTGATCTCGTGGAGGTAGAGTAGAATGATAGGTACCAGAGGCTGGGAAGAGTGTGTGGGTGGGTGGTGAGGATTAAGAGAGGTTGGTTAATGGTGAAAACATACAGTTAGATAGAAGGGATAAGTTCTAATGTCCAAGAGCCGAGTAGTGTAGCTATAGTTAGCAACCGTGTATTGCATATTTCAAAATAGCTAGAAGAGAGGACTTGAAATGTTCCCAACACATAGAAATGATAAAGACTCAAAGTAATGAATACCCTAAATATCCTGACCTGATCGTTACACGTTCTATACATGTAACAAAATATCACATGTACCCCATAATTATGTATCAAAAAATGATCAGAGTATAAACATACCTTACTCAGACTTTACCTATGCTTATCCAATGAAATTATTTTTAAGACAGAAAGCAGGCTAGGCATGGTGGCTCACGCCTGTAATCCCAACACTTTGGGAGGCCGAGGAGGGTGGATCACTTGAGGTCAGGAGTTCAAGATCAGCCTGGTCAAGATGGTGAAACCCCATCTCTACTAAAAATACAAAAAAATTAGCTGGGCATGGTGGTGGGTGCCTGTAATCCCAGCTACTTGGGAGGCTGAGGCAAGAGAATTGTTTGAACCCAGGAGGTGGAGGTTGCAGTGAGCCAAGATCACGCCATTGCACTCCAGCCTGGGTGACAGAGTGAGACTCTGTCTTAAAAAAAAAGACAGAAAGCAGATATATTTGTTCTTTTCCCAGTAGAGCTCCAAGTTTGTGGATGTTTTCTGCTTACAGCTTGGACAGTCCAGGTAGTTTCCAAACCTCTCTCTTCTATTTCCAGAACAGAGCTGTGGCCTTTTTCCTTCACAGTAGCTCTGCCTTGGACAGAAATGATCAAGGGCCACTGCCACTGCTCTTAGGTTTGAGTAGATAAGATTTGGGGGGCATCTCTAACTGGTGGTCCGTTTATCTCCCCAAAGGAATAAAAGTGGCTCAAAATAATGTTCCAGATAATTCTCTCAAAACAATATAAGGTTCATTGGCTTTTTCTCATTATAAAAAAATTTTTTGTTTTGTTTTGTTTTTGTTTTTTGAGATGGAGTCTCACTCTGTGGCCAGGCTGGAGTGCAGTGGTGCCATCTCAGCTCACTGCAACCTTTACCTCCCAGGTTCAAGCAATTCTCCTGCCTCAGCCTCCTGAGTAGCTGAGACTACAGGTGGGCACCACCACACCCAGTTAATTTTTGTATTTTTAGTAGAGACAGGGGTTCACCATGTTGGCCAGACCAGTCTCGAACTCCTGATCTCAAGTGATCCGCCCAACCTTGGCCTCCCAAAGTACTGGGATTACAGGCGTGAGCCACTGTGCGCACCCTTGTTTTGTTTTTGAGACAGGGTCTTGCTCTGTCGGCCAAGCTGGAGTACAGTGGCACTATCATAGCTCACTCCAGCCTTGACTTCCCAGGGTAAAGTGATCCTCCTGCTTCAGCCTCCCAAGTAGCTAGGACTACAGGCATGCACCACCACACCTGGCTAATTTTAAAATTTTTAGTAGAGAGGGGGTTTTGCTATGTTGTCTGGGCTGATCTTGAGCTACTGAGCTAAAGTGATCCTCCCACCTTGGCCTCCCAAAGTGTTGGGATTACAGGCATGAGGCACCATGCTGTCCAATAAATATTCTTAACAAGATTCTCTATTTTTATCTCTAATATCCTTAGGATTGATTCTTAGAAGTGGAGTTATTGTGAAAGAGCCTTAATACTTCAAGTCAAATTGCTTTTTGAAGAGTCATTATCATTAATTCCAGCAGCAGCAGCAGTGTAGGGTATTGCTTGTTTCACTATATCCTCCTGGATAGACTCTTGCCTGTTAGTGTAGCACTGGGATCTGGCTTCTGAATCAGCCTGTCTGGAATTGAATCCCAACTCGACCACTTGCTAGCTGTGTGGATTGGGAAAAGTTGCTTAGCTGCTCTATACCTTGGTTTATCTTTGTTTAAATAAGCATGGTAATACTGCCTACTTCAGAGAGTTATTATGAAGTTTAAAATAATGTATTACAGGTACCCAATAAAGGCTAGTCTATTACATTAATAAAATTCTCTTCCAATTTGACATGTGAAAAAACTGTACTTCATTATTGCCGTAAATTGCATTCTCTGATTACAACTGATTATAAACTTTAAAAATGTTTGTTGGCTAATTTGTGTGTGTGCCTGTGTGTGAATTGACTATTCATTTCCATTGACTCCTCCTAATAGTGGTTGGTGTTTTCTTGTTATAGATTTGTTGGAGCTCTTTATATATTGACATTAATCTCATGCATGTCATATACACAAATAGTTTTCATAGTATTTAATTTGCTTCTAATCTTTATGATTTTGGGGGTTATGTAAATGCTTAAATTTCTATGTGGTAAAAAGTGAAATCAAATATGATAATGTTTTCTTTTTTTTTTTTTTTTTTTTTTTTGAGGCAGAGTCTCGCTCTGTCGCCCAGGCTGGAGTGCTGCGGTGCAATCTCAGCTCACTGCAAGCTCCACCTCCCGAGTTCACGCCATTCTCCTGCCTCAGCCTCCCGAGTAGCTGGGACTACAGGCGCCCGCCACCATGCCCTGCTAATTTTTGTTTGTGTTTTTAGTAGAGACAGGGTTTCACTGTATTAGCCAGGATGGTTTTGATCTCCTGTCCTTGTGATCTGCCTGCCTCGACCTCCCAAAGTGCTGGGATTACAGGCGTGAGCCGCAGTGCCCAGCTCTTTGACTTTTTTTATTGCTTTTTTATTTAGAAATCCAGCTCTCTTCCCAGGTTAGTTTTTTTGTTTTTGTTTTGTTTTGTGTGTGTGTGTGTGTGTGTGTGTGGAGAGACTAAGTCTCGCTATGATGCCCAGGCTGGTCTTGAACCTCTGGCCTCAATCCTCCTACTTCAGCCTAGCAAAGTGCTGGGATTACATGCAAAAGCCGCCATGCCCGGCCCCATGTTAGTTTATAATACATAATTTATTATTCATAAATTGAATTTTTATATAGTCTAAAGTTTGTTTTGAGGTTCCCTAAAAGATTCTGTTTTTTAATCAATACTACTTTAATTATTCTAGGTTTAGAATAATTAATTAAATAATAAATAATTAAATAAAACTATAGTTAAATATTAACTGTTAATTAAATTATAGATTATATATTTATATTTTCTTAATATATAATTTATTAATAATTATACTTATAAATTAAATTATAAATAGTTCATTACACTATAGTTAATACCTGATAGCCTTTTTTTCAAATATTTCTTAAAAATTCTTGAATGCTTGTTCTTTCAGTTTATTTTTGTATTTTTTTTTTGAGACGGAGTCTCACTCTGTCGCCCAGGCTGGAGGGTGAGTGCAGTGGCGCCATCTCGGCTCACCGGAACCTCTGCCTCCCGGGTTGAAGCAATTCTCCTGCCTCAGGCTCCCAAGTAGCTGAGACTCTAGGCGCGCACCACCACATCTGGCTAATTTTTTGTATTTTTAGTAGAGACGGAGTTCACCTTGTTAACCAGGATAGTCTCAATCTCCTGACCTTGTGATCTTCCTGCCTTGGCTTCCCAAAGTGCTGGGTTTACAGGCGTGAGCCACCGCGTCTGGCCTCTTTCAGTTTACTAAGCATTGACAGATGTTAACATCTTGACAAGATGTTAAATTTTAACATCATGTTAAGTTCCCACACATGATTTTTTTTTTTTTTGAGACAGGGTCTTGCTCTGTCACCCAGGCTATAGTGCAGTGGCACGATCTCGGCTCACTGCAGCCTCTGCCTCCCTGACACAAGGGATCCTCCCACCCTAGCCTTCTGAGTAGCTGGGACCACAGGTGTAAGCCACCACACTTGGTTAATTTTAAAATTTTTGTAGAGATGAGGTCTTGCTATGTTGCCTAGGCTGGTCACGAACTGGCCTCATGTAATCCTCCTGCCTCAGCCTCCTGCAATGCTGGGATTACAGGAATGAGCCACCACACCTGGCTGACAAATCTTTCAAATTAGATTTTTTTTTTTTTTTTTGAGACAGAGTTTTGCTCTTGTTGCCCAGGCTGGAGGGCAATGGCCCGATCTCAGCTCACTGCAACCTCCACCTCCCAGGTTCCAGTGATTCTCCTGCCTCAGCCTCCCGAGTAGCTGGGATAACAGGCATGAGCCACCATGGCCGGCTAATTTTGTAGTATTTTTTTCAGTAGAGATGGGGTTTCTCTATGCTGGTCAGGCTGGTCTTGAACTCCCAACCTTAGGTGATCCACCCAGCTTGGCCTCCCAAAGTGCTGGGATTACAGGCGTGAGCCACCGCGCCTGACCTTAAATTAGATTTGACTTAAACCTACATATTAATTTTGTTTTAGGAACATGGAGTATTTCTTCATTTACTGCAATTTTATTTTGTAAAGTTTTGCAAGTTTGTTGTTGTTTTTGTGGTTGTTTTCACACAAGCATACTCATTTCTTGCTAGGATTATTTCTATAGTTTGAAATATTTTTGTATTGTATTTGGGCTTATTACTCCTATTAGGTTGTTTACCTTACTGATGGTATATGGAACATTTATAGATATCTGGATATTTTGTATTTGGTGACACTGAAGAACTTTCTTAGGAATTCTGAAAGGCTTGTAGTTGAGCCATGCTGGATTTTCTAAGTGCATAATCCAATCATCTGGAAATAACATTAATCTTTTCCAAATCATTATGTCTCTTATTTCTGTTTCATGAATATTTTCAGTTGCTGAAAATGTGTGAAAAGTGCACTGTCAAAAGCAATACTCTTTCCTGCTCTGTTCACTCCTACAACAAATACAGTGAACTGAGGATGAGGTTGGGGGAGGGGAAGAAGGAGAGGAGCAGGGCTGGTGCTTCTCTGGAAAGGGCAGAAGATACCTTCGGGCTGTAGGCAGAAGTTTCTGCAGATCTAAGTGCTGACCAGGGGCTTCCCAAGGCAGCTGTGGTCTGAGCTCCTGATTTGCTGTATCAGTGATCTGTCACCTTCCTTCCCCTTGTTTTCTCGCCTTCTGCCTCAGCCTTGCTCCTTTCTCCCCATCCTCCCTCCTCAGCTCTGCTCCTCTCTGTCTCCTTCTTCAGCAGGGATATGGTAGTGGCCACAGCCTCTGCACTGAGGAGAGAACTTGCCAACATGCTTTTTGCTCCAGGAGGAGCTCATTCATCTGTGGCCAAGATCAGACCTTGGCTCGGTGGCATGGGCTGCTTAGTGCACCTACCTTGATGTAATTCCTCCCTCTCTCTGTCTTCCCTGCTCCCAACTTCCTTTGAACCATCATCAACTCTCACCTTGACTCCTGCAATAGTTTTCTAAATGGCTCTCCTCCGATTCATTCTTTTCACAGGGAAATATTTTAAAAACATAAATCAGAATGCACTCCCTTATTGAAAACCTTTCAGTGACTTCCCATAGCACTTAGAATAGACATAAACTCCTTAATGTGGCCCTGTGTGATTGGTCTCTTCCAATCTCTCATAGCGTCTTGTACCACCTCTCCTCTTGTTCTCTGAAACACCACTCTGTTTTCTTTTCTGTCCCTGGAACACACCTAGAGCCTTTGGACTTGCTACTCACCCTGCCTGGAACATCTTCTCCTAGCCCTTGGTGTGTGTTTGCCTCCTCATTACTCAGGCCTCATATGCAATATCCATATTCCCACCCTTTCTGCTCTCAGAGCACCCTGTTTGTGTTCTTCATGGCATTTACCATAATCTGTAATGATCTTGTTTATCTGTTCACTTATTTGTGTCTTTGCCACCTGGAATGTAAACTCTATGACAGCAGATAATTTTGTCTTGTTTACTTCTGGTTTCCTGAAATCGAGAACTGTGGCACATAGAAAACACTAGAAAAATACCATTTTTGCATGGGTTCCCTCTATAAAATCGTCTGTTATCAGGGGTTGCATGCATTTTGGGAAGTGAATCATGCAAGAGGAATGAGGTTAGGGAAGTAAAACAGTGAAGGAGGGGAGGCCAATACTGATGTCTGTTGTAAGTGGTCACTGCAGTGGATCACCCAAGACTGGACTGTGATGATGGGCATCTTCTGTGAAGCCATGTTTCTAAGAACTGTGCATTCCAGGGACAGTAGAAGGCGTATCTACCCACCAGATTCTGTTTCAGCTTTGGGTCAAGGGCTTATGTTTCCATGGATGCATGTAGGACCAGCGACATGATTTGCAAGGCCCAGTGCAAAATAAAATTACAGGTCATTGTTCAAAAAGTATTCATAATTTCAAGATAGAGATAGTAGGGCCCTAAACCAAGAATGAGGCCACTCTGAGCACAGGGTCCTGTGCCACCACACAGGCCTCATGCCCTTGCCCTCATGCCCTGAGTCAGGCAGGTTCCTGCAGCATCCCACTGATGTCAGAGTGCCAGAGAAGCACCAGAGCATGAGAACTGGTGTGATGAGGCATGGCTGAAGTCAGGTGCTGTCACATTACACCTGTAGGAAGCAGGTTGAACAGCAGTGGTTGGAGCAAAAGATGGAGTGAGAGGATGTCAGGCCGTGTCACTTGAGGTATCAAGATATCCAAAACAATAAATGAGTTTAGAGTTGCTATGGCTCACTGTCATTTGCCTAAAATTCCAAAAGACTTAAATGGTAATTTTGAGAGTAATCATTCTTGTAGTTTTGATGATGCTAATGGATGGAACTCTTGTGCTTTCCCATTGAGTATGATCATGATATTGATTTAAATGACTATATTTCCTATGTGAGAAGCCCTATTCCTTATTATTATTATTATTATTTTTAATTGAGACAGGATCTCACTCTGTCACCCAGGCTGGAGTGCAGTGGCATAATCTTGACTTACTGCAGCCTGCACCTCCTGGGCTTAAGCAATCCTCCCACCTCAGCCTTCCAAGTAGCTGGGACCACAGGTGCACACCACTACTCCCGGCTATTTTTTTTTTTTGTATTTTTGGTGGAGACAGGGCCTCACCATGTTGCCCGGGCTGGTCTTGAGCTCCCGAGCTCAAGCGATCAGCCCGCCCTGGCCTCCCAAATTGCTGGGATTATAGGAGTGAGCTATTGTGCCCAGTTCACAATTTTCTAAGGCATCCTAGAGAGAAACTCTGTCCAATAGCATGTTCTGTGGTGATGAAAAAGCTCTTGTCTACACGGTTTAATATGGTAGCCAATAGGCACATATGGCTATTGAGCACTTGACCTGTGAGGAACTGTTGGTTAAATTTTATTTAATTTTAATTCATTTAGGCGGGGCACAGTGGCTCACACCTGTAATCCCAGCACTTTAGGAGGCCAAGGTGGGTGAATGATGAGGTCAGAAGTTCTAGATCAGCCTGGCCAACATGGTGAAACTCCGTCTCTACTAAAAATACAAAAATTAGCTGGGCGTGGTGGCCGGCACCTGTAATCCCAGCTACTTGGGAGGCTGAGGCAGGAGAATCCCTTGAACCTGGGAGGCAGAGATTGCAGTGAGCCGAGATCGTGCCACCGCACTCCAGCCTGGGTGACAGAGCAAGACTGTGTCTCAAAAAAAAAAAAATTAATTCATTTAAATTTAAAGCACCATGTGGCTAGTGGCTACTGTATTGCAGAATGCAGCTATTGATAGTAAATGACCCTTGTACATTCCACCAATGGTAAAATTCAAGTCTTTACTTCTGTTCAGTCTCCCTGTGAGCTCCACTAACTCAAACATTTATCTCAAGCCTGCTTTATTTTAAGGCAATAGATTCTAGATCCAGGAAAAGAAGTTCTGTTTCCCTATTTTGTGTCCAAGACAGACATAGCTGATTGACCATGGCATTTTTATTTTCTCTGAGTTTAGAAGTAGCTTTGTCATCTTTCTCACAGTGAGGCTCTGGAAAGCCACTGCTCATTGAGAGGGGGTAACAATAAACTCATATTTATTGAGGGCTAACTGCGTGCCAAGTACTTTAGGTTACTTTAGAAGTAAATCCCAGTCCCTCCAACCACACAGATCTGCATTGTCTTCTTTGTATTGGACCAAGATACTCTTCCAACTGGGTTGGATGTCAACCTGCTCAGCCATCTCCATAGGACAGACCAGTCAATCATTCAAAGGACAAAGGAGTTTATTTCTCCCCTCACAATATTTGACAAAACTTAAAACACTGATCTTTCCATCTTCATTCCACTACAATAATTGTATGTTCATAATGGAGGCTGGACATGGGGAAAGCAAAGTAAAAGAACATTTACTACGTATCAATGTCAGCACTGTGTAGGATGGTTTAGGCATTTTTGTCATTTAGCAGCTATAGGAACAACACGGACAGGATATATAAAGCATCTTTAGTTTGTCTTTTCTGCTGTGCCTCACAAGAAGTGAGTAATTAATTTTGTCAAAGGAAGTTTAATTTAGTTAACTTATTAATTCATTTACTAAGTCAATGATATTAATTAAGTGTCCAGTAAGTGCAAAAAGCCACGCTAGGTTCTGGGAAGCCACACAGACATCAAGGTCCTGGCCTCAAGACATTCAGCTTTGTGGACTATAAACACAGTATAATGAGCCATGGCGATACAGGGAAGAGAGAGTTTGAGGAGATAAGGACGTCTGCAAAGAGAAGGTGGCCTTTGAACTGAGTGTTGAAGAATAAAAAAAATTCACCAGGTAAGAAAGGAGATTCTAGACTGAGATAAAATTATGTGTAATAGCATAAACACAACAAAACTGTGTGGAATATTTCAGAAATGGCAAGTGTTTTAGTGTAATTTACCAATACTAGAAATTCTGCTCTTGGAGTGATGTGTATCTACTTATAATGGTACATTGTAAATTACTTTGCCATTGCATGATGAACTCAAAGCGTATATAAGTTAAGCTGTCAAGGAAATATCAACATATTATTG
Organism: Macaca mulatta; assembly: GCF_049350105.2. Classification (NCBI taxonomy): domain Eukaryota; kingdom Metazoa; phylum Chordata; class Mammalia; order Primates; family Cercopithecidae; genus Macaca; species Macaca mulatta. Next base: position 63,838,401 of record NC_133411.1, read on the forward strand.
AAGTAAAATCAGAGGGAAAGTGATCTGCTGCTAACTAGCTATCTGACTTCAGGCAAGTAAGCTTGGTTACTTTAGGTTTTAGTTGCCTTATTTATAAAACGAAGAGGTTGATGTATTATTTATCCTCTCCACTATTCTAAGAAGCAACAATAATACCAAGGGCTTATTCTCAGAATGAAGAAAAGAAGAAAATCAGCAGGTATTTACTGAATCTGCCCCTAGTAAGTTGACAAACAAAGGAAAGGAGGTAAGTATATATTCGTTGTCAATTTGCACAAAACAATTAAAAACTGCTAAGAAGATATTAAGGTGTTAGTTTGAACTTCTGAATTCTAATGGCTGGGGGAGGGTGGGACATGGTAAGGAAAAGTATAAATATGAATCTAAGAGGCTCGTTTTGAGGAAGGACTGCCAGATTTGTACAAAGCAATCAGAAAAAGGATACTACCATACTCTTTCAATATCTTGTTCTTAAAAAACAAAAGTGATCATTCCTGGAACTCTGATAAGAAAGGTTCCAGTAGGCAGGTCAGCGGAGGTTCAGCAGGAAGGCTGTTTATTTACTTAACATTGCCATTGCCTGGACTGAAGGGAGATAATCACTTTTAGTTTCAAACTCCATCTAGTCTCTAACACATGGAAAGGGATTTCGTGTGTTTTCTAGGAAGAAACAGATGTTACCCATAAAAAACAAAACAAAAACCCCAAAAAATCTATATTGCTATTGCAAAATTCGAGTATGAGAATTCATGTCATATTCATACACGATAAACGCCATACGTTCTTTGTAGAAAGAAAGGTAATAATGCATTTTCAAATAATGTAAAATAATTTTGGTTGGTCAAAACTGTATTAGAAGGTGAATTCTCTGAGGCCAACTGGTGACTATCTGAGGCTCCCACATTTACAGATTTTATGTTATTTCAACAAATATCCATGGAGTGTGGGAGAGGCACTGTACTAGGTGCCAGATATACACTGGAGGATGAAACAGACACAGCCCTTGTCCTCACGGAGCTTAGAGTCTGGTGGGGACAACATACCTACAAAATAAACACCATAATAGGTATTTCATTCATGCCTTAAACGAAAACAACAAAGGTCGGGGGTGCGGGAAAACTAATTCAGGGCAGGGCAGCCAGGAAAGCAGAGACCCTGGCTACTCTCTTCACTGCCAGTTAAACAGACTCATTCAGCTGTCCGCCAGGAATTTCTCAGTGTAACTTTCAGCGTAAGAGTAAAACAATTCATTTTTCAAGAGACAGAGTATCACTCGGTCTCCCAGGCTGGAGTGCAGTGGCATGATCATAGCTCACTGTAACCTCAAACTCCTGGGCTCAAGTGATCGTCCCACCTCAGCCTCCCAAGAAGCTAGGACTCCAGGCACATGCCACCACACCCGGCTAGTTTTTAAGATTTTTTTGTAGAGACAGGGTCTTGCTGGTCTTGAACTCCTGGCCTCAAGTGACCCTCCCACCTTGGCCTCCCAAAGTGCTGGGATTACAGGAGTGAGCCACTTCACCTGGCCATAAAACAATTCTTTAAGCATCTAAGGGATTTAAGTATCATTTCAGGGTTCTGTGGTCACAAGAGTTTTAAAATCTCCATCCTTGACATATGAGTCAAAAACTATTCTCATTCATAGCACCCTGAACCACATAAAAATAACAATGTAAACCATACATCATTTGGGGGTTGCTGGTTGCCTCAGATTTAGATAAGGTTTCCTGAAACCTCCCTCTTCCCATGCTCAGTAGAAGTCAAGGCCCATTCCAATACTTCTGCAAATTCCATAGGAGTGGCTCTGACTCTGAACTCTTTGCTTTTGTAAATGGGTTTAGATCATGGAACATGTTGCTTTACTATAAATGTGGTTTGTGTTTCATGCCACGTTAACCTAGATGTGAAACACAGTCTCCTTTTGATTGCCACAGAGCTCTTTTTTTTTTTTTCTTGAGGCAGAATCTTGCTCTGTCGCCAGGCTGGAATGCAGTGGCGCGATCTCAGCTCACTGCAACCTCTGCCTCCCAGGTTCAAGCGATTCTCCTGCCTCAGCCTCCCGATTAGCTGGGACTACAGGCATGCGCCACCACGCCTACCTAATTTTTTTGTATTTTAATAGAGACGGGGTTTCACCATATTGGCCAGGATGGTCTCCGTGTCTTGATTTTGTGATCCACCCGTCTCAGCTTCCCAAAGTGCTGGGATTACAGGCATGAGCTACCACACCCGGCCAGAGCTCTTATAAGACATTTGTATGTATAGTAGTTTTTTTTTTTTTTTTTTTTTTTTGAGAGGGAGTCTCGCTCGCTCTCTCGCCCAGGCTGGAGTGCAGTGGCACGATCTCGGCTCACTGTAAGCTCTGCTTTCCAGGTTCACCCTATCCTCCTGCCTCAGCCTCCTGAGTAGCTGGAACTACAGGCGCCCGCCACCATGCCCAGCTAATTTTTTGTATTTTTAGTAGAGACGGGGTTTCACCATGTTAGCCAGGATGGTCTCAATCTTCTGAGCTCGTGATCCACCCGCCTCGGCCTCCCAAAGTGCTGGGATTAGAGGCGTGAGCCACCGTGCCTGGCATAGTTTTTTTTGAAAAAGATTTCAGAGGGGATTAAGTGAAGAAGAGGTTTGTATTAATCAGGATAAGTCAACTGCTGTAACAAACAAGCCCTATTGCAGTAACTTAGCAATAACAACAATAGGATTCTTTCTTCCTGATATCACTGTTCAGTGGGGGTTGAAGAGGGCCTGATCCATATAGTCCTTCACAGACTGGAGCTCTTCTCTAGTGGCTTCAGGATCTTGTAGGGTATTAGAGTCCCCCACTTGATCCTCTGCAATCAGCCTGCAGGAGAGGGACAGGCATGTGGAAGAACTGCCAGATTTGAAGGGAAGTGTTTCAAGAGACAAGGAAGGCTGCAACAAGATACTTTGGGAGTTATATTGGCCATGTCTTGAGGTGGCACACACCACTTCTGCCCACTTTCCATTGACTCGTAGTCACATGGCTATACCTAACTACAGTGGAGGCTGAGAAATTTAGTTTAGTTTTGAGGCCAGGATGAAAACAGTTTTTGTAATCTGTCTTTGCCACAGGATTTGTTCTATAGCAGCACAAACAACTTCAAATTTAACATTTAATCTCCTAGTTTTTAGGAAGTCCTTGACTTTCTCACTTCTATGGAATTTTTTTTTTTTTTTTTTTTTTAAGACAGAGTCTCATTCTGTCACCAGGCTGGAGTGCAGTGGTATGATCTCAGCTCACTGCAACCTCCACCTCCCGGGTTCAAGTGATTCTCCTGCCTCAACCTCCTGAGTAGCTGAGAGTACAGGTGCGTGCCACCATGCCCAGCTAATGTTTGTATTTTTAGTAGCGACAGGGTTTCATCAAGTTGGCCAGGATGGTCTCGATCTCTTGACTTTGTGATCCACCCACGTTGCCTCCCAAAGTGCTGGGATTACAGGCGTGAATCACCACGCCTGGTCTACTTTTACAGATTTTTAATGTAATTTTCAGACTCATGCCAACTCCTCTTCCCCTCTGCACTTTATTCCTTCCTTCCTTCCCTTTCTCTCTTCTCATACACTAATATTTTTGTTATTTTTTTTCTGGCAGAGTGTATTCAATGACCCCTCATTGCCTTGTCCCCAACAGGCTACTGATGTAACTGGGCAGCTTAACTTCAACATGCACCTTAAAACCTTTTTTTCCTTTCTCTTGGGTTTCAAGATATAACCTTGATATAAACTGCAGAAGCCCTTTCCCTTAGCCTTAAGATATCCATGTCCCTCCCCTTCTCACCATATATACTCCCTTCACATTTACCTAATTGTATGCTAGTATCTAATTATGTGCCTTCTTAGAAGTTCCAGGGGCTAATCTTGAGACTGGCAGACCAAACCTGAAGACCCAGCTGCAAAATTTGAGAGATTACTTCTAGGCAACTAGTCAACAACCCAACCATTTTTGAGATGATGCCAGCCTGCTCTTCAGGTAGACTGGGACCCAAGATAGCCACCAGAACAAGACATGCTGACATTGTACTCAGCACAATTCTTGCCTGCCTTCCATATCAAGTTTTCCCTTTTTTTTTTTTTTTTTTGACATGGAGTCTCGCTCTGTTGTCCAGTCTGGAGTGCAATAGTGTGATCTTGGCTCACTGCAACCTCTGCTTCCTGGGTTCAAGTGATTCTCCTGCTTCAGCCTCCCGAGTAGCTGGGATTACAGGCACCCACCACTATGCCCAACTAATTTTTTGTATTTTTAGTAGAGATGGGGTTTCACCATGTTGGTCAGGCTGGTCTCAAATTTGTGACCCCAGGTGATCCACCCGCCTAAGCCTCCCAAAGTGCTGGGATTACAGGCGTGAGCCACTGTACCCAGCAAAGTTTTCCCTTTTTAAGCCCTTGCCTTTCCCCCCAAAATCAAAGTGATTACTTTGGAGGGCATCAGGCTACTTCCCCATTACTAGATTTGGTTAATGAAGTCACTCTCTTTCTAACATACCTCACTCGTGTTAACTGTACTCTGCAAATGACGAGTGACCAAACCTGCACTGAGTTACACTGAGACTCTCACCATCCATCTAAATGTCTTATTTATACAGGTAGGAGGTGGGAAATACTGGGTAGAAGAGGGCAGGGTGCATGGTGAGGGTTTCACCCTCAAGCATGGACCTATGGCCCTAAGTGAGCACACGCATTCCTGTTTTCCCATCTGAATGTTGCCTTTTCCAAAACCACCCTGGCCTGCCATGCCCCCAACCCTGTACCCATAAAAACTCCAGGTTCCACTGTTAGAGGAGCAGAATGGTGCAGCAGAGAAAGAGAGAAGTGTCTGAATGTTGAGAGGAAAAGAGGGAGCTGGACACCAGAGACTGAGTTGGAGGGGAGTTTGACTGGGGATGGTCAGAGAGGAGTTCCTCTGGGGACGGCCAAACTCCAAGGGAAGATTATTTTCCCACTTCATCACCTTTCCAGCATCCTACCCCACTGAGAGCCACTTCCATCACTCAGTAAAATTCTCCACATACACCACCTTTCAGTCCTGATTCTTCCTGGATACTGGACAAGAATTTGGGACGCACTGAGTGCAAGCATCCAAAACGGCTGTCACACTGACTCTTCACTGAGATGTTTAACCCTTAAGCCCTCTGTGGATGGCAAAAGCTAAAAGAGCATTGTTTATAATACATGCTTTCTGGGGCTCCAGAGGCCCTGGGCAACACCTAGATGCTGCTGTTGTCTGGTATGGGGCTTGTTCCTGCCAGTACCCAAAGACACTCACCCCAGCTCCTGCACCCGCTCACCTGTGGCTCCCTCTCTCACAAGGGAGTTGAGCACGGAGGTAAACAAGCCACGCCCCTGTAGAAAGGCCTGAGAAGGGGTCAAGGGAACTCTCCCATCTCATCATCAGAGAACAAAGGCAGTTCTTCACTAGAGAATTCATTTATAGGACATCACATTTGAAACCCTCTGAGGCCTATATGACATATGGCATATGTCTGTATTTCTCAAACTGACGTAAAGTATATTCTTCGGACTGTGGGGCTTTATGCCTGGAAATTCCTGAAGCCACAAGCTAAAAACAACCTGTTTTTTAGCTCAGAACAGTTCCCCCCAGGGCCGTGTCTGTGCTCTTCGCCTCCTTTTGGGGGAATTGTTCCTTTTCACCCTACTGTTCTAATACACAACCTGAATCTTCTAAATATGATGGTTGCGTTTGCATATGTATATTACATTAATTCTTTTAATTAACTAAAACTGAAATATGGGCCCACAAATCCACTGCCTATATAAAGACACAAAAACAAGAAGTGGAGAGGAAAGGTTTTCTTGTGGTTGTAAGCTTTTCTTTTTTTCTTTTTGAGACGAAGTCTAGCTCTGTCACCCAGGTTGGAGTGCAGTGGCTCAAGCTTGGCTCACTGCAACCTCCGCCTCCTGGGTTCAAGCAATTGCCTCAGCCTCCTGAGTAACTGGGACTACAGGCGCCCTACACCACACCTGGCTAATTTTTTGTATTTTTAGCACAGATGGGGTTTCACCATGTTGACTAGGCTGGTCTTGAACTCCTGACCTCGTGATCTGCCTGCCTCAGCCTCCCAAAGTGCTGGGATTACAGGCATGAGCCACCGCACCTGGCCTACAAAGATTTTTTTTTTTTTGAGATAGTCTCGCTCTGTCGCCCAGGCTGGAGTGCAGTGGTGCGATCTTAGCTTACTGCAAGCTCCACATGCCAGGTTCACATCATCCTCCTGCCTCATCCTCCGGAGTAGCTGGGACTGCAGGCGCCTGCCACCATGCCTGGCTAATTTTTTGTGTTTTTAGTAGAGACAGGGTTTCACTGTGTTAGCCAGGATGGTCTCGATCTCCTGACGTCCTGATTCGCCCGCCTTGGCCTCCCAAAGTGCTGGGATTACAGGTGTGAGCCACCGCGCCTGGCCGGTCATAAGCTTTTCAATCACCCTTTCCCTTGTCCTTCCTGCTTATATGAAACAATAGGTGCCCTTTTGTTTCTAAGCTATTTAAGGTCATATTTCAGTTCAAAATATGGTCTGTCACAACCAAAATAATTCTGATTCATATAATAAACATAGCAACTTTCCTGAAGAGTCATTTTTTCTATCAAAATTTTTGCAAATCTTCCAATGTCATTTTTATTTTAAACCATAGATATACAGTTTTTATTCAATATCCATGATGGAGATTGGTTCCAGTACCCCATGTATACTAAAATCCATGATGCTTAAGTCCCTAATATAAAGTGGTGTTGTATCTGCATGCAATCTATGCAGATCCTCTTGTATTCATACAATGCAAATGCTATGCAAACAATTTTTATGCTATATTGTTTAGAAATAATAATAAGAAAAAAAGGTATGTACATGTTCAGTACAGATGCAGCCATCCTTTTTTTTTTTTTTTTTTTTTTTTGAGGCAGAGTCTCGTTCTGTTGCCCAGGCTGGAGTGCAGTGGTGCCATCTTGGCTCACTGCAACCTCCGCATCCCAAGTTGAAGCAATTCTCTGCCTCAGCCTCCCAAGTGGCTGGGATTACAGGCACCTGCCACCATGCCTGGCTAATTTTTGTATTTTTAGTAGAGACAGGGTTTTACCATATTGGCCAGGCTGGTCTCAAACTCCTGACCTCGTGATCCACCCGCCTCCGCCTCCCAAAGTGTTGAGATTACAGGCGTGAGCTACCACGCCTGGCAGCCATCCATTTTTTTCCTCCTGAACATTTTCCATTGGCAGTTGGTTGAATTCATGGATGCAGAACCCATGGATATGGAGTGCCAATTGTATGTTATTAAACAGAGTGTCGGACTATGCTCTAGGTCTCCAGGGCTGTGCATTCCTACCTACAGGCGCTTAGGTGAGAAAGTTGGAGGACTGCTGTCACTGTTTTAAGCTTAAGACAGGGTCAAATTACTTTTTTCCTTCTTGTGTATTCCTTGAGGGGAGGAACTTTTGCTGGGAACCTGTGAAATGATGAGGTTTTTATGCACTTTCTAGTTGGATGCATTTTTGAGATGTGGGGCAACAGAAGCAGGAGCCTGCAAGAGAGCAGCAACATCTGAAAAGTCTGCTGAGCCATCTGGCTTCAGAAGAATTTGCTTAGTTTGCTTCCTGGAAGTTGTGATAAAATTTATAAATAATTTATAACACAAGGACTTCAAGAGAGGCATATTGGAAAACTCAATGCTATCTCAAACTGTCTGGAGCAAATTATAAGCCTCAGCTACCTCCCCCACTACAAAAAAAATTGCAAGTTTTGAATGGAAAGGAAACACTTGTAGCTCCATTTCCTCCCAGGCACAAGCAGCTCTAAAAAAAGAAGCAATGTGAACAGAACGTTTCAGACAGAGTTGCAGCTATTGTTTGCAAAGTAAGGAGGAAGCAAAGCAATAGTATTAACAGAAATAGTTTGAAAATAGAGCAAGCAGGGAGAATTGCAAATTAGAAAGTATACATAACAGGGTAGAAACATCAGATAGGATCTACCTCAAGGCATGGAGAGATCTTTGTTTGTTTTGTTCGTTCCACAGTTGAAATTATCTTTATCTTCCAATCTAAACATTGCCTACTTTTTGTTTCTTTTCTTCTTATTTTATGTGGGAGTTTCTATTTGAATTTTAGTCATGTTGTTTTGAGTGGAGGATCAGCCACAGCAGGATATGCCCTTTTTTTTTTTTTTTTTTTTTTTTAAGTGAGATTGAACACAAAGTTAGACGGTAATCAGTGAGGCTGGTTATATACATAAATATCTGCACATTATTTTAATGTTTTCCATAGTTGTAAATTTTCACAAAGAGATCCATGATTCTATGAGGAGTCTATTATAAAATATGCTATCTACTCACTTTGAATCTTGTCTAAGTAAACCTCTTTTCTTTTCTGTAAAATAGGTATTGAACTTTATGAAAAGAATCAAAATGATCTTCACTGGAGTTGGTTAGGATCATTAGCTTTATCACATAAAAGCTTCTGGATTTTTTTGTTTATTTGTTTTTTATTTGGGGTTTGTCTTAGTCTGTTTTCTGTTGCTCATACCAGAATACACGAAGCTGGGTAATTGATTTAAAAAAAGGAATTTATTTTTTACAATTATAAGAAATGAAGTTATTTCTTACAAGACTGGCAAGAAGGTCAAGCCTGAGGCTGACAAGTCCAAGGTCAAGAGGCTGACTCTGGTGAGGGCCTTCTTGCTGGTGGGGACTCTCTGCAGAGTCTTGAGGTGGTACAGGGGCTGAGTGTGCTAGCTCGTCTTCTTCCTCTTCTTGTAAAGCCACCAGTCCCCTCTCATGAAAACTTGTTGATCCATTAGCCCATTAATCCATTAATCCCTCTTGACCCAATCACCTCTTAAAGGCCCCACCTCTCAATACTGACACATTGGGGATTAAATTACAACACGAGGCCAGGCGAGGTGGCTCACGCCTGTAATCCCAGCACTTTGGGAGGCCAAGTCAGGAGGATCATGAGGTCAGGAGATTGAGACCATCCTGGCTAACCCGGTGAAACCCCATCTCTACTAAAAATACAAAAAATTAGCCGGGAGTGGTGGCACACATCTGTAGTCCCAGCTACTTGGGAGGCTGAGGCATGAAAATCGCTTGAACCTGAGAGGCAGAGGTGGTGGTGAGCCGAGATTGCACCATTCCACTCCAGCCTGGGCAACAAGAGCAAAACTCTTGTCTCAAAAAAAAAAAAAAAATTACAATACGAGCTTTGGAGGGGATAAATATTCAAACTATAGCAGGATTGATCTTAAAAATCAGTTGCTAAACATTATGTTTTGTTAAACATGTTTCAGTTGTTCAACACGTTTTGTGCTAAATTCATAGATTGTATTTTGATCCCATCAGTGGAAATGACTTTCATATCAATGGATCAAGATTAATTTGATGAAGAGATAAAGTATAACTCATTTTAAAGAAAATTCTAAAGTCACTACATATGGTGTGGTGATTTCAGCTTGGCAAACACTAGAACAGAACCATTATGTAGCCAATGCTTTGTGGCCTGTCATATACTCAAATACATACCATATATGTTGTATCAGCATGCCAGATTACTTTTGTACCTCTAGTCTGTGGAAAATATTCAAATACTATGACAATGACCAGAGAAATAGTAATGATAAGTCAATGAGTCCCAAGTGTCCAAAGTGTAACTTGAATGGATTAAAGAATAACTAGGTTGCCTAACATCACCCTGATATGGACAGGAGGCAGGGAAATACTAGGTAGAAAAGGATGGGGTCCCTGGCAAGGGCTCTACTCTCAAGCCTGGACCCACAGCCCTAAATGAGAGCATGTATTCCTGTTTTCTCACCCAAATGTTACCTTTTCAAAACCACCCTGGCCCGCCACAACCCCAGTCCTGTACCCATAAAAACCCCAAGGGTCACTGGTAGAGGAGCAGAGTGGAGTGGCAGAGAAGGAGAGAAGAGAAGAAACAGCTGGACATTGGAGAAAAGCAGTTTACTTCAGAGGGATGGCTTGATGGGTGGGACTTTGGGGAAGAGGTCGGCTGAGGATGGCCAAACTCCAGGGGAAGATTATCTTCCCACTCCATTCCCCTTCCAACTCCCCTTCTTGCTGAGAGCCACTTCCACTGCTCAGTAAAATCCTCCTTGTCCACTACCCTTCAATCCATTTATGTGACCTGATTCTTCCTGGATGCCAGACAAGAACTTAGGTACTAAGAGGGCAGGGTGTAAAAGGCTGTCACTTTGACTCTCCATTAAGCTGGTTAATGCTTAAGCCGTTCACAGACGGCAAAGCTAAAGGAACACACTGTAACACACACCCTCTGGGGCTCCAGGGGTCATGGGCAATCCCTAGATGCTGCTGCAGGCCGGTAGGGTTTTCGTTCCTGCCAGTGCCCAAAGACACTCACTGTGGCTCCTGCACCCACCCACCTGTGTGCTTTGCCTCCAGCAAGGAGTTTGAGTGCTGCAGGCTGAGTAAATGAGCCACCCCTTCCCAAGTCCTGTGAAAGAGTTAAGGGAATGACTGGAAAGAGTCCTGGAAACCACTACTCTGTTCTCCTTCACTATGGTTTTGCATTTCCAGTGTGTCATATAAATGGAATACAGTATGGAAAATGGATTGTATCCCTTTGTATAATACACTGGAGAGTCATCCTTGTTGTAGCATGTTTGCTTTTTTTAATTGTTGAGTACTATTCCATTGTACGGATATATCACCATTTGTCTATGTGTTTGTTACTCAACTGAGAGACATTTGGGTTTTTACCAGGTTTGGGTGATTGTGAATAAAAATATTATAATTATTCATGTATATAGTTCATTGTAGGAACATGTTTTCACTTATCTTAGGTAACTACCTAAAAGTGAGATACCTGAGAAGTTTTGAAAAATATTCCCCCATCCATCCTGGCTAACACGGTGAAACCCCGTCTCTACTAAGAAATACAAAAAATAGCCGGGCGAGGTGGCAGCGCCTGTAGTCCCAGCTACTCGGGAGGCTGAGGCCGGAGAATGGCGTGAACCCGGGAGGCGGAGCTTGCAGTGAGCTGAGATCCGGCCACTGCACTCCAGCCTGGGCTACAGAGCGAGACTCCGTCTCAAAAAAAAAAAAAAAAAAAAAAAAAAAAAGAAAAATAGAAAAATATTCCCCTTCCCATGGATTTGCAATTTCTTCAGTATGGGGCTTTGGAATATATACTTTTAAAATGCTCCTCTCGTGTAAGTTTTTTGTTTTTTGGAGACAAGAGTCTTGCTCTGTTGCCCAGGCTGGAGTGTAGTGGTGCAATCTTGGCTAACTGCAACCTCTGCCCCACTGGTTCAAGCGATTCTTATGCCTCAGCCTCCTGAGTAGTTGGGATTACAGGTGTGTACCACTGCGGCCAGCTAATTTTTGTATTTTTAGTAGAGACGGGGTTTCGCCATGTTGGCAGACTGGTCTTGAACTCCTGGCCTCAAGGGATTTGCCTGCCTTAGCCTCCCAAGTGCTGGGATTATAGGCATGAGCCACAGCCCAAGTGTGATTTTTTAATGGGTAAGGAATGTCCTTGTGAGTGGTGAAACTTCTTGGAAATAGGTAGAGGTAATGATTGCACAACATTGTATATGTACTAAATGCCACTGAATTGTACGCTTTAAAAAGGTTAATGGTTAATTTTATGTCATGTACATTTTATCTCAATTTTTAAAAAACCTAAAAAAATGTACTCCTGGATCATTCTGATATTTGGAAGATCTGGCCTTGGAAGGTTGTACCTGACTGGGCTTTATGTTAAAAGATCGTTCTTTCTTTCTTTCTTTTCTTTCTTTCTTTCTTTCTTTCTTTCTTTCTTTCTTTCTTTCTTTCTTTCTTTCTTTCTTTCTTTCTTTCTTTCTTTCTTTCCTTCTTTCCTTCTTTCCTCCCTTCCCCACTTCCCTCCACTTCCCCCACTTCCCCCCCTTCCCCCCTTCCCTCCCCTTCCCTCCCCTTCCCTCCCCTTCCCTCCCCTTCCCTCCCCTTCCCTTCTCCTTCCTTCCTTCCTTCCTTCCTTCCTTCCTTCCTTCCTTCCTTCCTTCCTTCCTTCCTTCCTTCCTTCCTTCCTTCCTTCCTTCCTTCCTTCCTTCCTTTCTTTCTTTCTTTCTTTCTTTCTTTCTTTCTTTCTTTCTTTCTTTCTTTCTTTCTTTCTTTCTTTCTTTCTTCCTTTCTTTCGAGATGGAGTTTCATTCTTGTTGCCCAGGCTGGAGTGCAATGGTGTAATCTCGGCTCACTGCAACCTCTGCCTCCTGGGTTCAAGAGATTCTCCTGTCTCAGCCTCCCAAGTAGCTGGGATTACAGGCGCCCGCCACTGCACCCAGCTAATTTTAAAAGATATCTATACTGATCTCAGCCTCTGCGTCTTGGTCCAGGCTTCTCCTTGTGAATCTGTAACAAACTGAATTCTCTTTAGAAAGTTTGAGGAACCTTAAAAAATTGTTGGTGGTTAGCAGGTAAGCCTGTAGCTTTTGTGCTGTCTTGGAGATTGCTCCTGGCTCACATGGACCCGGAGTTCTGAGGTCATCATCTCTGCTCTGGTCTAACCAGACCTCTGAGGGCTCAGCATGGGTCTGGATCCAATTTCTCTCTGAGTGGAGTAGCATGGGTGAGATCCTTCTTACTAGAGGATTAGCAAGGATAGACTAGTCCTAGAGTCTGTTGAGACAGTCTACAGAATAATTTTGAGTGCTTGGGATGGGTTGGCTATCAATTTGCATTTCTCTGGGTTTTTACTATTTACCAATAGATATACAACTGGTTATTGCAGCATCAAAATAGATCACATCTCACTCATTGGCACAAGTTATACCATAGAAGACCTTATATTCATAATCTTGACTGTGTTAGAGTATGGCCAGGCTTACAGATATGAGAAAAACTAGCCAGACATCCTTATGAGACAGAGTTGTGATACAGAAAGAGCATAGGATGATGATAGTCAAGATCTTGGTTCTGGAACTTTCTTTGTCTTTAAAGACTAAAGCAGAGGCACACAGTCAGAGAGTACTCCCTGTTCTCTATGGACATCCATTCTCCATTCCAGCCTTTCTTAAGCCTCTGTTGCTATAGACACCCCTATGTCCTTATACTTCCTGTTTTTGTCTTTTCTGTACCACTTGAACTTTGAGTCATCTGTCAAACCAGAGGATCTTTATACCCGTACACTTTCTTCTTCTGGGATTTGTGTGTGTCTAGCCACTTTGAGGATGAGGGAATAAGCCAAAGGGAGAAGGTGGTTGGGAGTTGGAGTTCAGAGTTGAGTCCTGTCCCTGCGGAATTTCCTAAGCTGGCACCACAGTGGGGTGTGGGGAGTGCTTCTGAAAGACAGGCATCATCCCAAGCCCTGTGCATCTCAGGTAGGACTGAGTCTTAGACTATGAGGGAGACATAGTTTGAGCTCCTTATTACTGGCTCCAGAGGACCTAGTATCTAAAGAGAGTCTTTTCTCTCCCCTTTTCTTGCCCTCTGGAATGGAAGCCTCTTCAGATGGATTCATCTCATTGTTGCAGAATTTTAGATGTTTGTCTTTTCCATTTGCTTGGTTATCTTGCTTTTTCCCATTAGGTTTCATGACTTGAATCATGAAAGGGCAGAAAAGCAGACAGTACTCTACTTAAAATAAAACAGAAATGGAGGGAGGGTCCTGGAGAAGAAGAAGCATCATTGTCTATGATGCTGGGGGGAGGAAAGAAGAGATGAGGGAACCGGGGTTGGGACCACAGAGAGCTTATAGTTCTGACCTGAACTTGTGAAGAAGAGATCATTGATTCAAACGTTCTGCCATCTGCCTAGATTGCATTCGAACATGAGTAAGAAGATAAAGTTACAGCCCACCACATATAACTCGCCTTTTCTACCCTCCCTCGATTTCTCAGACTGACTCAGGTACTGGAAGCATTTACTGAGGACTTGGCTATGGGAAATGAGAGACCACCAGGTAAACTCGCAGGGAAGATGATTTGTTTACTGTCTCTTTACTTCTCTTTCTGAACCTCTCCCCCGAGAACCTGGAGTCTAAAGATTTCCAGAGTAGAGAGCTCTGGCTATCTACTCTAGTAGGACTTTATGTACTGGACCATTTCTGACCACTTCTCTTTTCTCAACATTAGCTTTTCTGTCTCCTATCTTCCCTCTAGAGCTGGTGTGAAACTGGACCTAAGGTGTAGTGAATGGCAGGGTCTTGACATGTTTACCCTTTCTCAGTTTCCAGGTGATAGTTTATTCTCTCCTCATTATTGCTAGAAGAAATGAGCTAGGCAAGGTGTGAGGAAACATAGTAGGGCTGTTGGCAGAGATCTCTTTTGATAGGGGAACATTTAAATGCACATTTTGAAGGACATTGACTTGAATATGTTGACCTGTCTATATAACTGATCAAAATTCTAGAGTATTACCAGATGTGGTAGCCTGTGCCTATAATCCTAGTACTTTGAGAGGCCAAAGAAGGAGGATGGCTTGCGGCCAGGAGTTTGAGACCAGTCTGGGAAACATAGTGAGACCTTGTCTCTAAAAAAAATAAAAAATACACTGGGCGCAGTGGCTCATGCTTGTAATCCCAGCTCTTTCGGAGGCCAAGGTGGGCAGATCACAAGGTCAGGAGATCGATACCATCCTGGTCAACACAGTGAAACCCATCTCTACTAAAATACAAAAAATTAGCCGGGTGTGGTGGCAGGTGCCTGTAGTCCCAGCTACTCGGCTGGCTGAGGCAGGAGAATCACTTGAACCCGGGAGGCAGAGGTTGCAGTGAGCTGAGATTGTGCCATTGCACTCCAGTCTGGTGACAGAGTGAGACTCTGTCTCAAATAAATAAATAAATAAATAAATAAATAAATAAATAAATGTTGTGTGTGGTTGTGCACCTGTAGTCCCAGCTACTTAGGAGGCTGAAGTGGTAGGATCATTTGAGCCCAGGTGTTTGAGGCTGTGGTAAGCCATGATTGCACCACTCTACTCCAGGCTGGGCCACAGTGTGAGACCCTGAGTCTTAAAAAAAATTTGTCAGGCACAGTGGCTCACGCCTATAATCCCAGCACTTTTGGAGGCCAAGGCAGACGGATCATGAGGTCAGGAGATCGAGACTATCCTGGCTAACATGGTGAAACCCCGTCTCTACTAAAAATACAAAAAAACTAGCTGGGCGTGGTGGAGGGCACCTGTAATCCCAGCTACTTGGGAGGCTGAGGCAGGGGAATGTCATGAACCCGGGAGGCGGAGCTTGCAGAAAGCAGAGATTGTGCCACTGCACTCCAGCCTGGGTGAGAGAGCGAGACTCTGTCTCAAAAAAAAAAAAAAAAAAAAAATTCCAGAGTGTTATATGGAAGCATAGTTTTAACATTGCCGGTCCATTCATCCATCCATCCAGTAAACGGTTATGGAGCTCTCCTATAAATTACTGACTCAAGGCAATTATTATCTGGAATTTAACGAGAGAGAGAGAGAAAGGGAGAATTTGATAAACTTGGCTGGTATACACACTGATGATCCTTAAGGAAAACAATAAAACTGCCTCACAGGCTGTGAGGGAAAGCA
Source organism: Macaca mulatta (assembly GCF_049350105.2). NCBI lineage: Eukaryota > Metazoa > Chordata > Mammalia > Primates > Cercopithecidae > Macaca > Macaca mulatta. Next base: position 63,853,935 of record NC_133411.1, read on the forward strand.
CACAATGTAATGACATCTTGGCAAATCATAGCATAGTGCACATTTCCCACAAGGCTGTGGTTCCTCGTGTCCTTACCCGCTTTGATTGTAATAGTGGCTAGCAGGCCATGTTCCATCATTAGTGGGAATAGTGGTGTAATTGTGGACAGAAGTTCATGTTGAGTTCTATTTATAGCTTCTGGTGACTCATTAATATGTTACCTTAGCAAAGGATAGCTCCAGAGCCAGCCTTTTATTACTGTATTAGTCAAAAACCTTATCACTGGGGTATTCTGATAAAATGAAAACCAAACTGTAAAACACTTCTAGCAATTTGCATGTCAGCCTTTTAATTGGTGTCATATTAGCATCCTTGCATGCAGTATTGCAAGCTACAATTGTCAAAGGTACCCGTGTCTACAAGTGCTTACTAACATGTAGGTTTTGTGTTAAGGGAAAGAAAAAATAATCCACTTGTAGTCTTCTGAAGAGTTAAACTCGCAGTTGATCTGGAAAATGTGTTAACCAACCTTCAAAAGTATTTCCGCTCCCGGAAGTCTTTGAGCCCTCTGTGACTATGCCCTTTGTGACATTTTCACACATGTGACCTTCACACTCACCACTTTGATTCCAACAGCGAAGTCGTGGTCAGGGGTAAGATTGAGCTGGGTAGAGATAGTAAGGTAATACTTTGAAGCTGCTGTACTTTTATCAATTCAGTCTGAAAAACAATCTCTGTGGTTAAGCACGTTAAATCCCCTGTGCTTTCATAGCAGCTTGGCTAAAGGTTATTACTATGAAGGCTGGAGGGAGAGTGGGAGATAACTTCTACCAGAGAGCTCTCGCTGAAATAGGTTCAAAGGAGTTACTCGTCTTCTATTCCCTTTTGCGGAGCCTCATAATCAGATAGCACTTACTCTGTGCTTTGGTAAAAATATAGCATACAGGCTGGGCGCAGTGGCTCACATCTGTAATCCCAGCACTTTGGGAGGTCTAGGTGGGCAGATCAACTGAGGCCAGGAGTTCGAGACAAGCCTGACCAACATGGAGAAACCCTGTCTCTACTAAAAATGCAAAATTAGCCGGGTGTGGTGGCACATGCCTGTAATCTCAGCTACTCTGGAGGCTGAGGCAGGAGAATCGTTTAAACCTGGGAGGTGGAGGTTGCTGTGAGCCAAGATCACGCCACTGCACTCCAGCCTGGGCAACAAGAGCAAAACTCCGTCTAAAAAAACAAAATGTAGCATGCGATGAAGCTACCAATATCAAGTGCTAGCAAGGATTTGGAGCAATTGATATTTGTAAGAACTTTCTTACATTGCTGATGGGAGTGCAAAATGGTACAGCCACTCTGGAAAACAATTTGGTAGTGTGAAAGGAAATTAAATCTTGGGACCCCAAACTCATTAAGCCAAAGGGAAAAGTCAAGCTGGGAACTGGGTCACACAAACCTGCTTCCCCATTTTTGGTTCCTAAATAAGATGGCTACAAGATGAAAAGCTACAAGCCTTCCCTACATTTTGCCTACAAGGAAATTCCTTGTGAGCTGCAAGATCTTCTAAGGTGTTTCTGTTAAAATTTCACCATGGCAATGTAAATTGATAGCTTATCTTTATGGATGCAGTCTCCCCTGGCCCACCAGACACAAATGCATATCTGATTGTTCCCCTGCCCCATTTTTGTCTATGTTATCTTATGTAAAATGCAGATTCCTGGCCGGCCGTGGTGGCTGACACCTGTAATCCCAGCACTTTGGGAGGCAGAGGCTGGCAGATCACGAGGTCAGGAGTTTGAGACCAACCTGGCCAACATAGTGAAATCCTGTCTCCACTAAAAATACAAAAAGTTAGCCAGGTGTGGTGGCAGGCACCTGTAATCCCAGCTACTTGGGAGGCTGAGGCAGGAGAATCGCTTGAACCTGGGAGGTGGATGTTGCAGTGAGTCGAGATCGTGCCATTTGCACTCCGGCCTGGGAGACAGTGTGAGACATCATCTCAAAAAACAAAAAACAAAAAACAAAAAAACAGATTCCCTGCATTTTTCCTCTGTCCCACTTGTCTATGTCATCTTATGTAAAAACTGCAGATTCACTGAGCCAGACAAAGGCATGAATGGCTATTTTTCCTACCCCGCTCTTACATGAAAATTGTGTACATCTCAATATCCTGCCCTTTCCCCTTTAAATTTGGAGGCCTCAAAAATCATCTTCAGAGAAAGGCATAGATCTGTCTCCCAGGTGTGCAGCCTTAACTTTGGCAAATAAACCTCCTAAAATGATTGAGACTTGTTTCATCATTTTTCTTGATTGACAGTTTCTTATGAAGTTAAGCATACACAAAGCATATAACATAACAATCTCACTCCTAGGTATTTACTCAAGAGAAGTGAGCAGGGAGCGGTATGAGGTAGATACAGAGCATTCAGGCAGAGAGGACCACCTGCAGGAGCATGACAGCTCTGAGGAGCTGAGGAGACAAGGCATTGTCATAGATGGAAGCTTATGGGGAGGCAATGAGATGAGGCCGCAGGCTGGGTTTTGTGGGCTGTGGTAGGGATTTTGGTTTCTAGTCTGAGAATGATGAGAAACCATTAAAATGATTTAGGCAAGAGGGTGACATAATCAGATGTACCTTTTTAAAAGATCAACCTGGCTGCAGTGTGGAGAGTGGATTGGAGGGAGGCAAATATGCCCAGGGAGGTCATTGAGTTGTCTGGGAGAATTCCTGATGGGGCTTGGAATAGGGCTGTAACCATAGAGATGTTCTCTTTTAATGCCCCGTATACCCCTACGAAGGTTTGCACCGATGTCTTTTATATAATAATATTTCTAGTAGAAACAAGAATAATGAATCATTTCTTTTCAAATACGGATTATAAAATACTCCATATATAAAAAAGAATTTATGTGACATTAAGGGGAAATTAAATAACATAAAAAAAATCAGGACTTTCTTCCCTTTCTTCCTTTCTCCCCTCCCCTCTGCTTCCCTTCCCTTGGGGTCTTGCTCTGTCACCCAGGCTAAAGTACAGTTGCACAATGTTGCCTCACTGCAACCTCCGCCTCCCAGGTTCAAGTGATCCTCCTGCCTCAGCCTCCCGAGTAGCTGGGATTACAGACAAGAAGCATGCCACCACACCTGGCTGATTATATTTTTAGTAGAGACGGGGTTTCACCACGCTGGTCAGGCTGGTCTTGAACTCCTGACCTCAAGTGATCCACTGGGCTTGGCTTCCCAAAGTGCTGAGATTATAGGTGTGAGCCACCACGCCCGTCCCGTTATCAGGACTTTCTAATAGTTAGAGCTTGTAAGCATTGGAAGAGGCTGACTTGGGAGGTGACGGGAGGCCAAGCTGTTGACAATTTGTGTAAGGGTGTTGAAGAAGGATTCCCAGGAGAGGAGAGAGGTTGGGTAGTTGACTGCGAAGGTACCAATCCTAAAATCCTCCACCACAATGTAACAAAGAGCATAAATATTTGTTACAAGCAAAGCTCTTAAGGGGCATTTGAAAACCTGGGGTGTTGGTTTCTTAAAATCAAATGTGGAATTGTAGCTCCTTTTTTTGGTTAGTCCTTTGATTTTTGGAACATATAAGATGGAACCATGTGCATACGTATATTCACTTACATAGCAATAAATGTGGTGGAGGTATTTTAATTTCTTGAGCCCCAGAGGTAGTAGGTTAAGAGCAGGGTGAGAGATTGGATAGAGTTTTTGAATACTAAGGAGACAGTTACAACAATTCCTTTTACTATTCCACAGAAGGAGCTTGCAGGCAACGACTTGTGGGCCAAATGGCACTTGTTTTGTATGACCCATGAACTAACAATGATGTTTACATTTTGTTTGATTAAACTTTTAAATTTGAGGTAATTCTAAATTCACTTGAACTTCTAGAAGACGCAGTTCAGAAAAAAAACCGATAAAATATACTTCATCAAAATTAAAAATTTTTGTGCATCAAAAGACACTATCAACAGAGTGAAAAGGCAATTCACAAAATGGGAGAAAATATTTGCAAATAATAATCTGATAAGAAGTTAATATCCAGAATATATAAAGAACACTTATAAATCAACAACAAAAGCCAAACAACCGTATTAAAATATGGATAAAGGACTTGAATAGACAATTCTCCAAAGAAGGTACACTAATGGCCAATAAACAAATGAAGAGATGATAAAGACAAATAATCATTAGAGAAATGCAAATCAAAACCACTTCACATCCATTAGGCTGGCTGTCACCAAAAATGTTGATGAGGGTGTGAAGAAATGGGAACCCCTGTGCCCTGCTGGAGGGTATGTAAAATGGTGTGGCTGCTCTGGAAAACAGTATCACATTTCCTTCAAAAATTAAACATAGAATTACCATATGATCCAGCAATTCCACTTCAAAAGAATTGAAAGAAGGGACTTGAGCCCGGTGTGGTGGCTCACACCTGTGATCCCAGCACTTTGGGAGGCCAAGGCGGGCAGATCACCTGAGGTCAGCAGTTCGAGACCAGCCTGGCCAACATGATGAAACCCCCATTTCTACTAAAAATACAAAAATTAGCCGGGCATGGTGGCAGCCACCTGTAATCCCAGCTACTCAGGAGCAGGAGAATCCCTTGAATGTGGGAGGAGGAGGTTGCAGTGAGCCAAGATCGCGCCACTGCACTCCAGTCTGGGTGACAAAGCGAGACTCCATCTCAAAAAAAAAACAAAAAACAAACAAACAAAAAACAAACAAACAAAAAAACCAGGAAAGCAGGGACTTGAGCAGATATTTTTACAGCGATGTTTATGACAGCATTATTCACAATAGCCAAAAAGTGGAAACAACTCAAATGTCCATCAATGAATGAATGAAAAAACAAAATGTGGTATATACCTACAATGGAATGTTATTCAGCCTTAAAGACAATGAAATTCTGATACATATTACAGCATGGATGAATCTTGAATACATTATGCTAAGTGAAATAAACCTGACACAAAAGGACAAATATTATGTGATTCTACTTACATAAAGTGCCTAGAGCAGTCAAATTCACAGAGACTGAAAAGGGGCTGTGGCAGGGAATAATGAGGAGATATTATTTAATGGATACAGAGTTTCATTTTGAGGTGATGTTAAAGTTCTGAAGATGAATGGTGGTGATGGTTGCATAATAATGAGAATATATTTACTCCCAGTAGATTATAAATTTTTAAAAATGTTAAAATGATAAATTTTATGTTATGTATATTTTACCACAATAAAAAAGAAGTAATATAGAGAGATCCCATGTGCTGTTTACTCAGTTTTCCCCAATGGTAACATCTTATAAAATTATACAATATAATACACAACCTGCCAGGCATGGTGGCTCACACCTGTAATCCCAGCACTTTGGGAGGCCGAGGCGGGCGGATCATCTGAGGTCAGGAGTTTGAGACCAGCCTGCCTAACATGGAGAAACCCCATCTCTACTGAAAATACAAAAATTAGCCAGGCGTCATGGCACTCGCCTGTGATCCAGGAAATTGACAGTTAAATAAACCCAAATCTTATTCAGACTGCCTCAGTTTGACATATATTCATTTGTGGTTTTTTATTTTAAAATTATTGAAAATGATAAAAAGTAATATTTTGTGACACATAAAATTGATATGAAATTCAAATTTCAGTATTTATAAATAAAATTTGATTGGAGCATAACCACATTCCTTCATATAAATCTTTTCTTTTTTTTTTTTTTTTTGAGACGGAATCTCACTCTGTCACCCAGGCTGGAGTGCAGTGGCACAATCTCAGGTCCTTGTAACCTCTGCCTCCTGGATCCAAGTGATTCTCCTGCCTCAGCCTCTTGAATAGCTGGGATTATAGGCACATGCCACCACACCCGGCTAATTTTCATATTTTTAGTAGAGACGGGGTTTCGTCATGTTGACTGGCTGGTCTTGAACTCCTAACCTCAGGTGATTCACCCGCCTCGGCCTCCCAAAGTGCTGGGACTGCAGGCATGAGCCACCGCGCCCAGCCCATTTATGCATTTTCTATGGTTACTTTTGTGGTGTAGCGACAGAGTTAGGTAGTTGGGACAGAAACCTATAAAACTTGAAATATTTATTTTCTGTCCTTTATAGAAACAGTTTGTTGACCTCTGTTCTAGAGTATAATCAGCTGCCAAAAAGAAAAAAAAGGTTGTGAGTATAAAATTACTTAAGGGAAATGACTGGATAACGTATATACATTTAGGCAAATGAATCATAATAAAAATGGTAAATTGTCAAGAGTGGTATTTATGAAACTTAGGTTGGTGCTACTTGGCCTTGTTGGGAACTTTGTTCCCAAGATGCGTATGCTTAGCTCTTCTCACCAGGGCGAGTATTGAGTATTGTGCTTTTTGGTTCCCATGCCTTTGTACCAATAGATATGCTTTGATGCAAGTAATAGAAAACATGACTAAAAGTAGTTTAAATTTAGAAATTTGTAATACCCCTCATTATAATTTTAGAAGAAAGGGGATTCTGGAGCTGATTAATTCAACGGCTCAAAGATGAGATCAGGGACACAGGTTCTCTCCACTTGTCCGCTCTGCCATTTGCAGCTTGTTCCTAGGTTCACACCCCATGTCCTCAATGTGGCTGTGGTAGTTCATCATGACCTAAGACTGGAAGAGGGGAAGAGGCCTGTCCTTTTCTTCGTGTTCCATTGTAACATGATGTGATGAAAATTATTCCAGAAGTTCCCTACAGACCTCCTTTCTGAGTTACTTCCCATATCTCTTCTAGCCTTGGTAATGGGAATAGAATACCATGATAAGGCCTAGACTAATCAGAATTCATCCCTAGATAGAAAAGGGGGCCGGGCCCAGTGGCTCATGCCTGAAATCCCAGCACTTTGGGAGGCTGAGGCAGGTAGATCACCTGAGATCAGGAGTTCAAGACCAGCCTGGCCAACGTGGTAAAACCCCGTCTCTATTGAAAATACAAAAATTAGCCGGGCATGCTGGCACGTGCCTGTAATCCCAGCTATTTGGTAGGCTGAGGCAGGAAAATTGCTTGAGCTTGGGAGGTGGGGGTTGCAGTGAGCCCAGATTGTGCTACTGCACTCCAGTCTGGGCGACAGAGTGTGATTCCGTTTCAAAAAAAAAAGGTAAAGGGCCCAATATGTCTGAAACACACAAAGTTATCTACTTCTCGGAAAAAAAACTGGGATTTTGCTAGCAAAGAAAAATGTGGGGGGATGGGTGTGGTGGCTCACACTTGTAATGCACTTTGGGAGGCTGAGGCGGGTGGATCACCTGAGGTCAGGAGTTTGAGACCAGCCTGGCCAATATGGTGAAACCCCGTCTCTATGAAAAATACACAAATTTTTTGGACATGGTGGCTCGTGCCTGTAGTCCCAGCTACTCAGGAGGCTGAGGCAGGAGAATCGCTTGAACCCAGGACGTGGAGGTTGGAGTGAGCTGAGATCCTGGGCTGCACTCCAGCCTGGGTGACAGAGCAAGACTCCGTCTCCAGAAAAAAAAAAAAAAAAAAAGTGAGAGAATGAATGTAACAAATGGTGTCTGCCATAGCCGTAACTTGATGTCTGCAACCTCAGTTGCGGCGTTCACCATTTTCACTAAGCACAGGTGTGTAAAAATAATGTGCATATACTATTTTATTTTATTTTTGAGATGGAGTCTCACTCTGTTGCCCAGGCTGGAGTGCAGTAGTGCCATGTCGGCTCACTGCAAGCTCCGCCTCCTGGGTTCAAGCAATTCTCCTGCCTCAGCCTCCCGAGTAGCTACAATTACAGGCACATGCCACCACACCTGGCTAATTTTTTTTTTTTTTTTTTTTTTTTTTTTTTTTTGAGACGGAGTCTCGCTCTGCCGCCCGTGCTGGAGTGCAGTGGCCGGATCTCAGCTCACTGCAAGCTCCGCCTCCCGGGTTCCCGCCATTCTCCTGCCTCAGCCTCCCGAGTAGCTGGGACTACAGGCGCCGCCACCTCGCCTGGCTAGTTTTTTTGTATTTTTTTAATAGAGACGGGGTTTCACCGTGTTAGCCAGGATGGTCTCGATCTCCTGACCTCGTGATCCGCCCGTCTCGGCCTCCCAAAGTGCTGGAATTACAGGCGTGAGCCGCCTCTCCTGGCCTGTGATGTGCATATATAAATGAGGAAATCTAAATGACTAGACTTCCTTTGTTTTTTCCTCCTCCTTCTCTTCCTCTAAAAACTGGAAGCCAACATGATGTGTCTTCTAGGGGCATGAGAGATGGGGAAAGAGAGCCTCAGCTTCCATGAGACTTTGTTTGGTGCTATGATCTGAATGTGTTTCTGCCAAATTCCTATGCTGAAATCCTAACTCCCAAGAAGATGGTACTAGGAGATGATTGGAAGGTGATTAGATCATGAAGGCTCTGCCCTCACGGGATTAGTGCCCTCATAAAAGGGGCCCCAGAGAGCTAACTGCCTTACCCTTTCCCCATGTGAGGATGGAATGAGAAGGTGCCCTCATCCAAACACTGAATCTGCTGGTGCCGTGAGTTTGGACTCCACAGCCTTCAGAACTGTGATAAATAAATTTCTGTTTTTTTGTAAATGTCTCCATCTATAGCATTTTGTTATAGCAGCTTGAAAGGACAAAGACATTCAGTTTAGATCATGAATACAGACCCATTTGTACCAAAAATTAACACAGCAACAAATCTTTACTGAACACCTATGATGGGCCAGCTTTTGGGGACATAGCAATTATAAAATAGAAACCCCCCCAGCCCCTATGGAGCTTACATTCTACTGGGCAGATTCAGTATATTACTCTCTAATGTGTCAGTTCACTATCTCCTTCCAACTGGGTCTTAAAGGTTTTTGTTTTTTGGTTTTTTTTGAGACTGAGTCTCGCTCTATTGCTCAGGCTAGAGTGCAGTGGTGCGATCTCGGCTCACTGCAACCTCCGCCTCCCAGGTTCAAGCAATTCTCATGCCTCAGCCTCCCAAGTAGCTGGGATTACAAGCACCCACCACCATGCCCGGCTAATTTTTGTATTTGTAGCAGAGACGGGGTTTCACCATGTTGGTCAGGCTGGTTTCAAACTCCTGACCTCCAGTGATCCGCTCACCTCAGCCTCTCAAAGTGCTGGGATTATAGGCGTGAGCCACCGTGCCTGGCCCTAAAGTATTTTTTTGAATGTTGACTTTTCTTTCTTAGGTGATGTAACTCAGTAGTAGTCATCTCAATTTGTGGGTGGAAATACAATGCTTAGATCATTCTGGTTTGTGCGGAATCTCAAATTTACCCACAGCCAACCTGCCCCCTCTTTTTGAAAACAGTAGGAAAAAAATCCGAGAAAGGGATCTCTGATTGAAATAAAGAAAGAGGATCAGCGGTATCAATGAGAAGGTTTCTAGGAGAGTGCAGCTGGTGGGGGTGCAGGATGCTCTGAAAGGCGTTTGGGGGCTGAACACTTACGTGATAGGGGCACAGGGCAAAAGGACATCAGAACGAGAAATTCAGGGGTCATGGTGAGACTGTTCTCACTCTGACTTGAATCTGAAATCTTGACTAATGAGAAGTTTGAGATGGGGGCCTAGTGAGGTCGGACCCTCCAAAGGAAGACTGGCTTGACCTGGGTTAACCCAGAGACTCCTTCCTCTGCTAGGCCGCTGCTTTCCCCACCCTCACGTCTGTCCTTGCCTGCTCCTCCAGGAGGTCTTCTGTGCCCACAAACATAGCTCAAGTCCTGAAGCACATCCAGGGGGTTTGCGCTTCCCCCTCCCACGGTCAGATCTCTTTCCCGTCTGAATTACTTGAGATGCTGTTGCTAGGGCCAGAGTGCCTTCACACTCTTCCAGACTTGAGAACCTTCCCTGAAAGTTCATTTGTATCCACCTGAACCTGGACACACGGGATTGATATCCTGAGTGCAACTGGGATCCTGTAGGTGCCCTTAGAGCATCAGGGCGTTATTAGAAATGAGGGCGGGGAGAGATTTGTGGGGAGTAGATTCTGAGTGTGGCAAAGATAGGTTAGAAGCAGTTGTCATCATTAATATTCTCTGAGGTTAGTGACAAAATGCTGGCACACTTGACACTCGCAGTGAGCAGGCAGAAGTATGAGTGTGAACAAGGGAAGTGGGAAGGAACAGGAGGATAACATCAGGTCCCAGTCACCTTCTTTCTTTCTTTTTTTTTTTTTTTGAGATGAAGTCTCACTTTGTCACCCAGGCTGGAGTGCAGTGGCACAATCTTAGCTCACTGCAACCTCCACCTCCTGGGTTCAAGTGATTCTCCTGCTTCAGACTCCTGAGTAGCTGGGTCTCAGCTACACATGCCACCACGCCTGGCTAATTTTTGTATTTTTGGTAGAGACGGGATTTCACCATGTTGGCCAGGCTGGTCTCGAACTCCTCACCTCAGGCAGTCATCTTCTTTCAAAATCTTTTTTTTTTTTTTTTTTTTTTTTTTTTTTTTTTTTTGAGACGGAGTCTCACGCTGTTGCCCAGGCTGGAGTGCAGTGGCACGATCTCGGCTCACTGCAAGCTCCGCCTCCCGGGTTCCCGCCATTCTCCTGCCTCAGCCTCCTGAGTAGCTGGGACTACAGGCGCCCGCCACCGCGCCCGGCTAATTTTTTGTATTTTTAGTAGAGACGGGGTTTCACTGTGGTCTCGATCTCCTGACCTTGTGATCCGCCCGCCTCGGCCTCCCAAAGTGCTGGGATTACAGGCTTGAGCCACCGCGCCCGGCCTTCAAAATCTTATTATGATTATTTTTTGGTGTTATGCAAAGATTTTTTGGTACAAATCCAGATACCCATGATGAAACTATAACCAGAAAGTCTTTATGAATGGTTTATTAAATCATATCCCTACTCTCTCGGGAAAGGATATATAAAATATAACAACATATCATGAATAATAATTAGAAATAAAGGAATAAAATGGAGTCATGAATGTGACTACAAAAACACACCATAATTACTAGGCATGATCTGGCTGCAGACTTAACTCTGGGCTTACTAGCAAACAATTCAAAGTGAGAACTGTGGCTGGTTATACAATTCACACAGTTGATAAGATTAAAAGGCCAGTGGCCCAAAAGAAGTACAATTATTCCTGGAATGAAGACTAGAAAAATTCTTTGGAGAGCCCCCGCCCGGAAAAGACAGGGTGAAATGCTGAATAACATGCTCAACTGTATCCTTAGAGGAGATTCAGTGACAAGCTCTTTCTAACAGCATCTCTTGGTCTGGCAAATTCCTAGGACAGGGTGGGTAGAGGTGGCGGTTTATTTGAAGTATCAGTCTGTGTCCATAACTCTGAAGAACAACAAACATGCTGCCAGTTTAGGACATGTCAATGTTTTAGCACGGAAAAAATGCAGTCTATTTTCTAGTAGAAGGAGAAAGCCCTGCCTTCCAAGCCCTAATATCCCTGATTCCCCCGCCAACACACACACACACACACACACACACACACACACACACACACAGACACACACACACCCCTCTCTAAATGTTCAATCCATAGCTTGACTGAGTGAAGGAAATGTTTTAATGTAATATGGGAGCCACCAATTAAGGAAATGAGGACCTGAGACTAGGCAATACATTGAAATTAAAAATTATTCATTTTTTTTTTTTTTTTTTTTTTTTTTGATACGGAGTCTCGCTCTGTCGCCCAGGCTGGAGTGCAGTGGCGCAATCTCGGCTCACTGCAAGCTCCGCCTCCCGGGTTCACGCCATTCTCCTGCCTCAGCCTCCCGAGTAGCTGGGACTACAGGCGCCCGCCCCTGCGCCCGGTTAATTTTTTCTATTTTTAGTAGAGACGGGGTTTCACCATGGTCTCGATCTCCTGACCTTGTGATCCGCCCACCTCGGCCTCCCAAAGTGCTGGGATTACAGGCGTGAGCCACCACGCCCGGCCAAAATTATTCATTCTTAAATAATGGTGGAGCGAGATTTTATGTGAGGCCTAAAGCTTATACAATTTTAGGCACTCTCTTTAAGGAAAAGAATATACAGTTATGAACATAAAAGATGGTATGAAAATAAATATATGGAAAAAGGAAATAAATCACAACAAATGACTGGAGCCACAGAGATCCACGTCCTTTTCTTCTGAGATTAAGTACTTTACTAGAAATGCTTAGAGAGAAACACTTCCTGATTGTAACCTGCTGTCCCTTCCCACCAGTAATGAATCCCCAGCACTAGCGGGTGGGGTGGGGGGCCTGTGCAAGTGAGGCCCCCCCAGCCAAGCTTAAGTTTCATTAACTCATGGCTATATAGAAAATCGTCTTAATTCCCATCACTGAGTCCATCATCATTTCCTAGAAGACTAAGCTTCTTCCTTCTCCTTGATACTGCACACTTTGAACTGTTGTTGACAAGACCCCAAATAAATCAATGCCTTTATTTCTTTGAAAATGACTTCATATCCATCTGGAAGAAATAATAGTTCACAGTCTCATTCTTTTTAAAGTGATCGTGTGTCCCCATTCAGCACGCACGGCTCTAAATTTGGGTATCCTTGGCTGTCATGTGACAGAATTTCCCTAGAAGTGTTTTGGGACTAAACGGGAGGAATGTGAGATTTGCTCTGTTTTGTAAGGCAAACAGCAGGAAGCTGGGAAAGTCTGATAAATCTGAGTGCATTTTCTGTACCATCTTGTCCTCTATTCAAATCAATTTTACTTTTTCTTCTTGGATGAGGAGCCATAATCAGGTTTCCATTGACAAGCTGTGAAAATGTTGACTTCAGTTTTGTAACGGAGTTGAAAGCGGAAAAGCCAGATGAAAAAACAATCTCCAACCTGAAAAGTAAAAAGCAAAATGTACTTCTAGAAAAATATTGCATGTGACTTGGAGAAAAATTAGAATAGGATCTGCCTATTTTAAAATGAAACCTCAAGCATGTGGTTTAGGCTTAGGGTGTTTCCTCTTTTTTTCTTGTAATTTTACTCTGAGATTGAAGCAGTGTTGGCATATTTGCCACACAATAGGTTTCCTGTAGTAGGAGGAAAGAGTCATAGGTTGAGTTTATATGAAAAAAGGCAAGGCTCACTGATGATTGTTTAACACAGAATGTAAAGTGATCAGATTTTTAAAAAGTAAAATATCAGTTGAACACAGGAAGATTCCCAGATATGCTATGGTGCCTTGTAGTAACTGAGTCCTTGCAGCTGTTCCCTGGCAGTGATTCCCTCCAGGCCCCCAAAAGGTTGTATGTGCCGGGGAACCAGGTAAGTGTGAATACCCAGTAGGGACAGGGCTCTGATCCAGGGCTGGAAGGCAGGGCCTGGAATCCTCAGGGCTGATTTAACCTTCTGATCCATGGGTCTCTGGGGAAACATTTTAGAATTGACATCTTTGCTTGGGAGACTACAGAGCTGCCGATAAGAACATAGCAAGCTTATCCACAAGTGTGTTTTTATAGGAAATTTTGTGTGGGAAAGGAATGGGGAGGAATATACAAGAAGAAAAGAAAAGAAGGAAGGGAAAGCAAACCTAAGTTCAGGTCCAACTAGGGAGAAGAAACACTTGCTAATTGTTTTGAGGCATACAACTACAATGAACTCTCAGTAACTTTAGTCTCAAAGAGATCTGATCTGAATTAAAATGTAAACTAGACAATAAGTTTTAAGGTAAATATAAATTTATTAGTTTAAGGAGTATTCCTTAATAGTTAAATAGCTGAGAAAACGTAGAAATCCTCCTGGGATTGCTCGAATGCCTAAAGGAAAAAAATTGTAATGAGGTCAATTAATTGTTCTTATCTAAATAGATGCTGCTAAAATTACTTTAAGTGTGAAAACTTTGTTTCCTTAAGAAGCTAAACATGATTTCAGCATTGCTTTGCAAATCTTACTTTAAAAATATTGCTTTGGCAGATTTTGGCTTTCTACTGAAGTTATAAATTATTCTGTACTCTTTTAGCAGGGTGAGAAAGAATGTGGTCTTATTCCATGTGGGATAGATTAGCATACTGTAGCCATGTGTGTACTAGGCTCTGTACTGGTCTCTCTCTTTTTTTTTTTTTTTGCGTTTTTTTTTTTTTTTTTTTTTTTGAGGTGGAGTCTCCCTCTGTCACCCAGGCTGGAGTGCAGTGGTGCGATCTCGGCTCACTGCAACCTCTGCCTCCTAGGTTCAAGCAATTCTCCTGCCTCAGCCTCTCGAGTAGCTGGGATTACAGTGCTCCTGCCACCATACCTGGCTAATTTTTTTGTATTTTTAGTAGAGACGGGGTTTCACCGTGTTGGCCAGGCTGGTCTCGAACTCCTGACCTCAAGCGATCCACCTGCCTCAGCTTCCCAAAGTGTTTGGGATTATAGGCATGAGCCACCGCGCCCGGCCTGGATTTCTCTTTGTGTTTATTTTTTTGCATGTTTTTTGAGATTAAATTTTTTTTTGAATTGGTAAAACATTTAAAAGAAATGGAAGAAATCCAGTAAAACATTAAAAGAAATTAAAGGGCATGAAGTGAGATGTACATAAAGTAAGTCTCCTTTCCATTCTTGTTCCCTAACCTTTTTCCCCAGAGTCCCCTACAGCTCACCAGTTACTTATGTGTGCCTTCTAAGATATTGTGCTGAACACTTAAGATACAATAGCTCATTTAATCTCATGCAGTAATTTACTACATATTATCATCTTCATTTAATAGATGAGGAAACTGAAGCACAGAGCATACTTGCCCCAGATCACAAGGAAAAAAGAGAACCAGGATCAAAGCCCGCGCCAGTGCATCACTGCTTTACATCCTCCACATTATCTTCACTCCAGATGGCCACAAAGCCTGGTCTCTACTTTCTTGTCCCCACCCCTCTGCTTGTTTAAAATGTACTCATGCTTTAAGGCCTTGTTTAGAAGAATGACAGCATTTACTGAGTGCTGAGTATGTGCCAGGCACTTATATACACTATCTTATTTAATCTTCATAATAGCCTTAGGAGGTAAGTAACTGTTATTATCCCCATTTAAGAGGAGTGAAGCTGAGACTTAGAAAGCCACATAGCTAGTAAGTGGCAGCGTAACACTGCCATGCTGGTCTGATCTGAGGCCCTAGCCTCCCACCTCCGGCCCATTCACTCACAAAGTTCTCCCCAACTTGCAGTGATTTCACTTCTAGGAATAGCCTTAGCACTTCTTATCACAAACCACGATGGTATTTGCTTGCAAATTGTTCTGTATTGTTCTTTGGCAGTTTAACTTCCTAGATTCTTCTCTTTCAACCTTGCTGTCCACTTCTAGAAAGCAAAGATTCTATTTGTAATGCTCAATCATAATGCAGTTGTACAAATCCTACTGAGACCTTACAAACTAGAACAAGAAAATGGACTAATGAAAATGGAACTTTTTTTTTTTGAGATGGAGTCTCCCTCTGTCGCCCAGCCTGGAGTGCAGTGGTGTGATCTCGGCTTACTGCAAGCTCTGCCTCCCGGGTTCACACCATTCTTCTGCCTCAGCCTCCTGAGTAGCTGGGACTATAGGTGCCCGCCACCATGCCCGGCTAATTTTTTGTATTTTTTTTTTAGTAGAGATGGGGTTTCACCGTGTTAGCCAGGATGGTCTCGATCTCCTGACCTTGTGATCCGCCTGCCTCGGCCTCCCAAAGTGCTGGAATTACAAGCGTGAGCCACCGCGCCTGGCCCTAAAATGGAACTCTTTAAACTTCAGTCTGGAATTACACCACTGGCATATTTAGCTTTTGAAAAATCAAATATATGTGCACTAGAATAAGTGAGAGAGGAAAAAGCAACTTGGTGAAGTGGTACTGTCTGCCATTGCTCTCCCTGGCTCATGCCCCAAGGTATGCACCAGGAGACTGGCACCTGCCGTTGCTGGATGGGCTCTCCATTCCATGGGTTCAGAATGCCTAAGTACCTGTCGCTGAGTGTGACTCTATTGCTTCAAGATGAATTTCTCTCTCTCTCCCTCTCTCTGTCTCTCTTTCTTTCTTGTCTCACTTTGTTGACCAGTCTGGAGTGCAGGGTACAATCATGGCTTACTGCAGCCTCGACCTCCTGGGCTCAACGGATCCTTCCACCTCAGCCTCCTGAGCTGCTGGGACCACAGAGGCATGCCACCATGCCTGGCTAATTTTTTTATGTTTTGTAGAGATGGAGATCTTGCTATGTTGCTCAGGCTGGTCTGGAATTCCTGGTTTCATGCGATCTTCCTGACTCGGCCTTCCAAAGTGCCAAGATTACAGGTATGAGCCACCACGCCCTGCTTCTTTGTAAAAAATACAACATTGGCTGGCCAAGGTGGCTCATGCCTGTAATGCCAAAACTTTGGGAAGCCGAGGTGGGAGGATCACTTGAGCCTAGGAGTGCTAGACCAGCCTGGGCAATATAGTGAGACCCTGTTTCTACAAAAAAAATTTTAAAAATTAGCTGGGCATGGTAGTGCATGCTGGTTGTCCCAACTTCCTTAGGAGGCTGAGGGACGAGGATGGCTTGAGTCCAGGAGTTTGAGGCTGTAGTGAGTTATGATCATGCCACTGCATTCCAGCCTGGGAGACACAGTGAGACTCTGTCTTTAAAACAACAACAACAACAACAACAATGACACAGGGCAAGCAGGACATGGAACTAGGTTCATATGCTGGAAGAAACTCTGACTCTGTATTTTACTTTTTGGGAAATTAAAGGGATCTTAAAATTGAGCATACACATTTTCTACCTTTGGGACCTAACCCAATCTAAGGTGGCTGCATTGTACCCGAAGTTGAAGGATTGTCCCTAGCCAGAAAAACTTCAGATCCCTTTAGTTCACATTCCAACATGGGAAAATAAACTTGAAAAGTATTTTCCTTAGCAAAGAAAGATCTGGGTGTGAAATGAAGTCCATTTTGTTTTGTTTTGTTTCGTTTTTTTTTTGATCATCAGTCTCCAGTGCCAATGTCTCCGTTGCAGACTAGCTGTAATTACATGTGTGGCCTCTCCTTAGGAGAAACAGCAACACACTCTCTGATGGATCAATTTGGCATAAACTGTGAAGTAAAAGGGATTCCATGCTGGGTGGAAGGTTGGACTAGAAGTTCTCCAAGTTTCCTTTCAGACCTCTCTGTGGTCGTATTCCAGCTGTCCTGAGGCCATTGTAAAAGGTCTTCTAAGTGATTTATGGCCTCTTTTTTCCTTTAACCAAGCACATTAGATGATCTCCAGATGTCTCTGCCATTCCTTTTGGAAGCAGTAGGGTCCTGGATCATTAGCTGTGCTGTGTGGACCGCTGCCTGGGAACTGTGAGGACATATTTAACCTGCTGATCTTGAATGTCTCCAGTTCCTCACTGATCTTGCCTGCCTCTTGCTAGGTCAAGGCACTCATAGGGAGTGGATTAGTTGCATTTAAGGAGAATTAAGTGTTGTTTGAAAAAATATCTGGACCCTGGGGCCCCAAGCGGGGGTAGAGATTTACTGTGGAGCTCTTTCCTGAAAGCAGAACAGGGATCTGGAACTCAAGGCCAGAGCCTTTGGTTTAGGAAAGTGGGGCACCAGGATGGGTGATAAGATTGGCTGGGGAGGGCTACCAGCCACTGCCTTAAATTTTGGGCCTGCCCAGCGTCTCTGTGTCACTGTTAAGGCCATCTTCACCTTGTGGTGACCCAGTTTTGGCTTTTCTGAGAAAAGGCTTTGTTGAAGCTGGGCGCGGTGGCTCACACCTGTAATCCCAGCACTTTGGGAGGCTAAGGCGGGCGGATCACAAGGTCAGGAGATCGAGACCATCCTGGCTAACACGGTGAAACCCCATCTCTATTAAAAATACAAAAAATTAGTTGGACGAGGTGGCGGGCGCCTGTAGTCCCAGCTACTCGGGAGGCTGAGGCAGGAGAATGGCGTGAAGCCAGGAGGCAGAACTTGCAGTGAGCCGAGATCGCGCCACTGCCACTCCAGCCTGGGCAACAGAGGGAGACTCCATCTCAAAAAACAAAAAACAAAAAAACAAAAACAAAAACAAAAAGAAAAGATTTTGTTGGCCAGTGACCCCTACACAGAGACCCTCAGAAAACTTGTTCTCCACTTCTCAGATTTTACGAAACTCCAGGGGTGTATTAAGCTAGGTTGCCACCTCCTCTGATGACTCTCTTTCCCGTATCCCCTTTTCCACGTGTGTTCTGCCTGCCTTTCACACTAAACCGTTATCTCCTGAAGAAAAAAACCCGGATTTTGCCAGGGGAGGCGGCTCATGCTTGTAATACCAGCATTTGGGATGCTGAGGGACTATTGCTTGAGGCGAGGAATTCAAAACCAGGCTGGGCAATAAAATGAGACCTTATCTCTACAAACAAAGTTAAAAAATCAGTGGGGCATGCTGGTGTGCACCTTTAGTTCCAGCTACTTGGGAGGCTGAGGTGGGAGGATTGCTTGAGCCCAGGAGGTTGAGGCTGTATTGAGCCATGATCATGCGACTGCAATCCAGCTTTTATCCAGATTTCCCTTGATTGCAACACTTGCCATATTTACTTCATCTGTTCTTTTTGCCCAAATATTTAAAAGTAAATTTCAGATATAATGATATTTTACCCCTACATACTCATGTATGCATCTCTAAAATTAATTAATGTAATAGTTCCTGGCTGGGTGCAGTGGCTCATGCCTGTAATCCCAGCACTTTGGGAGACCAAGGCAGGTGGATCACTTGAGTTCAGGAGTTCGAGACCATCCTGGGAAACAGTGAAACCCTGTCTCTAAAAATACAAAAATTAGCCTGGCATTGTGGCGCATGCCTGTAGTCCCAGCTACTCTGGTGGCTGAGGCAGGAGAATCGCTTGAACCTAGGAGGCAGAGGTTGTAGTGAGCCATGATCGTGCCACTGCACTCCAACTTGAGCGACAGAGCGAGACTCTGTTTAAAAAAAAAAAAAAAATCCTAAATATCGACTACCCTCAGAAGGTCTTTTGTAACTGGTTTATTCAAACCAGAATCTTCTCATGGGCCACACACTGCATTTAATTGTTTTGACTCTAGTTTCTCTTCCCCTTTTCCTCCATGCTATGTTATTGACTTGTTGAAGAAATCAGGCCAGTACTTTTGAAAGTCCCATTTTCATGGTGCTATTTAAACTTCACCAGACTCCCAAGGCAGAGTTGACTTAAGGAACATTGTAGCCACCACTGTGGGAGTCTTCTCCACTCTAGGAACCCTCCATTTCCTTCCTTCCTTCCTTCCTTCCTTCCTTCCTTCCTTCCTTCCTTCCTTCCTTCTTTCC
Source organism: Macaca mulatta (assembly GCF_049350105.2). NCBI lineage: Eukaryota > Metazoa > Chordata > Mammalia > Primates > Cercopithecidae > Macaca > Macaca mulatta. Next base: position 63,873,082 of record NC_133411.1, read on the forward strand.
TTCCTTCCTTCCTTCCTTCCTTCCTTCTTTCCTTCCTTCCTTCCTTCCTTCCTTCTTTCCTTCCTTCTTTCCTCCCTCCCTCCCTCCCTTTCTTTCTTCTTTTTTTGACAGAGTTTCGCTCTTGTTGCCCAGGCTGGAGTGCAATGGTGCGATCTGGGTTCACCACAACCTTCACCTCCTGGGTTCAAGCTATTCTCCTGCCTCAGTCTCCTGAGTGCTTAGGAGCCCTCCATTTCTATCCTCCTCTTTGCTCCCATCATCCAGGAGCAAATCCCGAGGGCACTGAAATCCAAGGCTAAAGGCTCACCTATCCAGTGCTCTCTCACCTTTTGCTCGGAGGTCCATTTCCTGGCCTTGCGGTCTGCTGGTGTGAGCCTTCCAGTAAAGCAGGGCCTGGACAGCTCTCCCTACAGCTGCCAGCAACAACCTCAGGAAGCCCCAGGGTCCTTCACTTAAGTTGCTGACAAAGCCTTTGAACTTGGGGCTCTGGGGCTTCATTATGGGTAGCAGCAAACGGCAGCCACCATTTTTCAAAATGAAGTTAAAATCCTCTCCTTCTAACTCAATACATCTCTTAAATTCATCCCAGAAAAATAACCTGTTTTCCAAGTGACGTAAGATTCAGCAGCACCACCCCTACCCTATTGCCCCTGGGACTGATGATCTCCAGGCAGATGCTTCTCACTAGTGGCTGCTCCTGCCAGTAAAAAAAAAAAAAAAAAAAAAAAAAAAAAAGAGGTTTCCATTGATTTACTTGAAAAATATAAGAGTCTGGGGCCGTAGTTCCTGCCACAAGGTCAATAGAGAATTGTCTTGCCTGAGGTGCCCCAGGAAATCAGCCAGGAAAAGCAGGGATCTACTTTTCATTTCATAGGTAAGGGAGGGGGTGGGAGGCTGGGGCAGGGAGAGAATGGAGGAGGGGAAGGTTCAGATAACTGTGTGTTTAGATCAGAGGACTTGGGCTAAGGTCAGCAAGAAAACATGAACATTCCAAGCACAAAGAGGAGTGGAGTTACGCCATCAGGGGTGTGGGCTGGAAACCCTAAAAGCACAGTTTCCTCCAGCTTGACACGAATGTCTAGCTGTTTACTTTGGCTCACTGGATTTCTCTTTTTTTGAGACAGAGTCTCACTCTGTCTCCCAGACTAGAGTGTAGCGGCTCCATCTCGGCTCACTGCAACCTCTGCCTCCCTGGTTCAAGCGATTATCTTGCCTCAGCCTCTCTAGTAGCTGGGATTACAGGTGTGCACCACCATGCGCAGCTAATTTTTGTAATTTTAGTAGAGATGGGATTTCAACATGTTGGCCAAGCTAGTCTTGAATTCCTGGCCTCAAGTGATCCTCCCATCTCACCCTCCCAAGTGCTGGGATTACAGGCATGAACCACTGCACTTGGCCTGGATTTCTAATTGTGTTTATTTATTTATTTATTTTTTGAGATGGAGTCTTGCTCTGCCGGCCAGGCTGGAGTGCAGTGGCATAATCTCAGCTCACTGCAAGCTCCGCCTACCGGGTTCATGCCGTTCTCCTGTCTCAGCCTCCCAAGTAGCTGGGACTACAGGCGCCCGCCACCACGCCCGGCTAATTTTTTGTATTTTTAGTAGAGACAGGGTTTCACCGTGTTAGCCAGGATGATCTCGATCTCCAGACCTCATGATCCGCCCGCCTTGGCCTCCCAAAGTGCTAGGATTACAGGCATGAGCCACCGTGCCTGGCCTATTTGTGTCTATTTATTTATTTTTACAAGGAAAAACTCTCCAACAGCTACGTTTCTGTGGGGGGAGTAGATCACATTTTATTCTTCCTGAACGTGGTAAAATGCTTCATAGGCAATTAAGGGTGGAGAAGAGAGAACTTTATACTTCTAACTAAATCCTCAATTTATGGATCAGTTAAACCTTTTCATATTTGGCTCTTCCTCTTAATTCTGTTTCTCGTTTTTCCTTTCTCTCACTGCAAGGCTCCCCTTTTTGTCCCCCACACTCCACTTTATTTTCCTACTTTTATTTCAGTGGCTGGCAAAAGCAGAGCGTTATTTGATTTTGAAAGAGTCACTGCGGAAGCTTAGGCAATCTTTTTCTCTAGAATGTTGAGTAAGGTGGGTCTGAGCCTGTTCTTTTTGCAGCAACTTAGGGAGGGTATGTGTCCATATGTGTGTGAGTGTAGGAGGGGATGAGGGAACCCAAGGCACCCTCTCTTTGCGAGACACAAAATCCCGATCCCCAGAGTGGGGGCAGAAGGCCAGGAGTGGGAGAAGTTTCTCCGTTTACGCCTTAAGATCTGGTGGTTAGGGGCTGGGTGCGGTGGCTTGTGCCTGTAATCCCAGCACTTTGGGAGGCGGAGGCGGGTGGATCACCTGAGGTCAGGAGTTTGAGACCAGCCTAACATGGTGACACCCTGTCTCTACTAAAATTACAAAATTAGCTGGGCATGGTAGCAGGCGCCTATAATCCCAGCTTCTCAGGAGGCTGAGGCAGGAGAATCACTTGAACCCGGGAGGTGGAGGTTGCAGCAAGCTGAGACTTGGCCATTGCACTCCAGCCTGGGCAACAAGAGCGAAACTCCACCTCAAAAAAAAAAAAAGATCTAGTGATTGGGGCATTTTGGCAAATAGCTTGGCCACCACTTTATTATATGGTTAGTTTGGAAAGCAGATCACTGAGAATGGCAATGAAAGACAGAACTTACACTTTGTTTTTTAAGTGAGAAGAGCAAGGCAACCTGTCAGCATCTCTGAGTTCTGGATAACCTGCAGTATGGGCTTCAGGAAATTGACTGTGGGAATCTGAGAGTAGATGCACTGGCCCTCTCTAGACTTCAACCTTTAGGTTCTTTTCCCCTTTTCCTTTGCCTCTGCTTCTCTGAGGTCAGCACCCACTTCAGTAATCCTGTCCCAGGGCCACCAGATGTCCTTGAGCTTCAGAAAACCCTCCTCTCACTGTCCTTCCCCAACGTTTCAATGAATGAAGCCTCACTGAGCATACGGCAATCAAATCTGTGATCCAGGTGGCACTCAGAATTCAGCAGTAGCAGTGGTGGTTCCCACACTGCTCACTGGACCTTGGCTAAGACATCACCTGGGACCACAGTTGATGGCTGGGTGTTAAGACCTACCTATTGAAGGAAGAAAAGAGAACAATTTAATGGCAAGTTTTGTTTTTACTCCTAAGTGAAACCACAATCAGGGATAATTTGTGATCGTAAAGTTGGCACATATACTTTTTTTTTAATCAGGGGAATTTTTCTTTTACTTTATAAGAGAAAATTAAAAGCCACCAGACAGGAAGTCACTCAAATTCTTGCCACAAACTTATCTGCAGAGGAATCCATCATTTCCTTCTTCCCCTCCATCATAGTGAAAGAGACATTTCATTGACAAAGCCAATTCTGAGGCTCTAAATCTCTCTTGCAGTCTCATTGACTTCGCTGCATTGCAAGTTCCTTTTCTCTCCTGATGTTTCACTTGCTGCTGATTCATTGCCATCAGCATTTAAACAAGTGTCTTCTATCCTTAAAATCGTACCCTCCCTAGCTTCCCCACCCCTTTAATTCACTTCTTTATCTGACTTGTTTCGGTTACAGTTGAGTTTATTGAAACAGGTGTCCATACTCACCACAACTTCCTTACCCTCCACCCTGAAACTCTCCTTGAAATCTGGCTGCTGCCCCAACGTTCCTCTGACCAAGTGAGAGGAACTTGGTCTGGTCCAGCCAAGATTACTAACAACCTTGTTGTTCAATTTTAAGGCTGTTTTCCCAGCATTATGTGACTTGAGCTCTAAGTAGGTGATACTGGTGACCATGGCCTTCTTGAAAGTGTCTTCTAGCTGGGTAAGTGGCTCATGCCTGCAATCCCAACACTTTGGGAGGTTGAGGTGGGTGGATTGCTTGAGCTCAGGAGTTCAAGACCAGCTTGGGCAACATGGTGAAACCCCGTCTCTACTAAAAAACAAATTGAAAAAAATTAGCCGGACACGGTGGCATGTGCCTGTAGTCCCAGCTACTCAAAGGCTAAGGTGGGAGGATCACCTGAGCTGGGAGGCCGAGGCTGCAGTGAGCTGTGATTGTGCCACTGCACTCCAGCCTGGGTGACAGAGTGAGGCCCCGTCTCAAAAAAAAAAAAAGAAAAGAAAAGAAAAGAAAAGAAACTGTCTTCCTTGGTTTGGTGACATCTATCTTTCACCACAACTTCTTAGAATCCTTTGTGGGCTATTTTTCGGTTAATATGTTCATTGTAGAATCTTTGGGAAATTAAAAAACAATAGTCTACTTGTTATCTCCACATTGGAAGTCTTTTTTATTTTGTTTGAGACAGGGTCTCACCCTGTCACCCAGACTGGAACGCAGTGGCATGATCATGGCTCACTGCAGCCTCAACCTCCCAGGTCCAGGTGATCCTCCCACCTCAACTTCCTGAGTAGCTGGGACTGCAGACATGTGCCACCATGCCAGGCTAATTTTTCTTTTTCTTTCTTTTTTTGTGGAGACAGTGTTTCCCCATGTTGCCCAGGTTAGTCTTGAACTTCTAACCTGAAGCGATCTGCCTACCTTGGCCTCCCAACATGCTGGGATTACAGGCATGAGCTACCATGCCGGCCCCCACATAGAGGTCTTAGCAGCATTTTAGAATGCGGACATCCTAAATAGAGCTCATCATTTCCATTCCTGAGCCTTCTCCCCAACTATAGTCTCTTTCTCAGTGAATGGCTCCATCCTTTCTCCCATTGGTTGCTCACGCCAGAGTCCTGATGTTATCCTGGACTCTTCCCTCTCCCATATTTCTCATGCCCAGTCAATCATCAAGACCCATCAATTTTATCTCTTGAATCTCTCCAAATCCATTTATAGTTGACCCTTGAACAACACAGGTGTGAACTGCAGGGAATCACTTTTAGATGTATTTTTTTTCAACCAAACGCAGAATGAAAATACATTATTTGCAGGATGTGAAACCCACTCACATAGAGGGCATATATGCAGGTTCTGCAGGACTTGAGTATTCATAGATTTTGGTGTGGAATTGGGGAGTTCTGGAACCAATTCCCTGTGTATATGGAAGGTATGGAAGGACAACTGTACTTTCTTTCTTTCTTTTCTTTCTTTTTTTTTTTTTTTTTTGATGCTCTGTTGCCCAGGCTGGAGTGCAGTGGCACTATCTCGGCTCACTGCAATCTCCGCCTCCCAGGTTCAAGCAATTGTCCTGTCTCAGCCTCCCGAGTAGCTGGGACTATTGGCACGTGCCACCATGCCCAGCTAATTTTTGTATTTTTAGTAGTGATGGGGTTTCACCATGTTGGCCAGGCTGGTCTCGAACTCCTGACCTCTGGTAATCCGCCCCCCCTTGGCCTCCCAAAGTGTTGGGATTACAAGCGTGAGCCACCAAGTCTATTCTTTCTCTTTTTTTGGAGAGGGAGTCTAAATCTGTTGCCCAGGCTGGAGTGTGGAGTGCAGGGGCGATCTCGGCTCATTGCAACTTCCGCCTCCCGAGTTCAAGCCATTCACCTCCCTTAGCCTCTCGAGTAGCTGAGACTACAGGCGCACGCCGCCATGCCCGGCTAATTTTTTTGTATTTTTAGTAGAGACGGGGTTTCCCTGTGTTGCCCAGGCTGGTTTCCAACTCCTGAGCTCAGGCAATCCGCCCGCCTCGGCCTCCCAAAGGGCTAGCATTACAGGCGTGAGCCACCGCGCGCGCCTCCACCGCGTCTGTTCTTACTGCTTCCGTGTTAGTTTGGGTTCCTCTCTTTCTCGCCGAGTCAATTTAACAACCTCCTAACTAGTGTTCCTGACTCCATTTTTTGCCCCATTCCTTTCCATTCTTCTTACTACAGCCAGCCTCCTCTGAAACAGTCATATCTGAGCGCATCACCCCGCCACCCCTCTATTACAGAAACCCTTTGATAGAGGGTAATCCTCAGGACAAACTCTACATTTCTCAATGTGACCTTCAAGGATCTACATTTTGTGTTCTTTGCCTGCCTCTTTGGTCTTTTTTCCATCACAACCATCCCCACCCCTTTCAGCCATACTGAACTAATTTTACTAGCCCCTTCTCATCTCCCAGATTTTTTGTTATTGTTGTTGAGACCGAGTCTCGCTCTGTTGCCCAGGCTGGAGTGCAGTGGCGTGATCCCGGCTCACTGCAAGCTCCGCCTGCCAGGTTCAGGCCATTCTCCTGCCTCAGCTCCCCGCAACCCCCCGCCACCATAGCTGGGACCACAGGTGCCCGCCACCACGCCCAGCTAATTTTGTTTTTGTATTTTTAGTAGAGACAGGGTTTCACCGTGTTAGCCTGGGTGGTCTTGATCTCCTGACCTCGTGATCCGCCCGCCTCGACCTCCCGAAGTGCTGGACTTACAGGCGTGAGCCACTGCGTCCAGACTCATCTCCCAGTTTTTTATGTGTATTTGTTGAAATTTTTCTTTTCTCCTTCCTGGCTAACTGAAGCTCATTTGTTGTATTTCAGGTTAGAGATATGAACCTCTCTTAAAGCCTTTCCTGAGTTTTAGGTGCTCCCAGGGCCCCCATCAAAAGTGTTAAGCTTTATTGTCAATGTCTGTCTGCTAATGATTGTAAGCCCCCAAGGAAAGGAATATGTCTGGTTAATGGGATCATTTCCCACACCTTGCACAGTGTGCAGCACAAATAAAAAAATAGTTACTGAATATATGATTGTGATTCCAACCACTGCTTGTGGGGAAAAAGCAGTTCAATGACATGGTCTGTCCTGGAACATTAAATTTTTTATCCTCACGTTCATCTTTTTTTTTTTTTTGAGACTGAGTCTTGCTCTGTTGCTCAGGCTGGAGTGTAGTAGGGCAGTCTTGGCTCACTGCAACCTCTGCCTACCGGGTTCAAGCGATTCTCTTGTCTCAGCCTCCTGAGTAGCTGGGACTACTGCAGGCATGGGCCACTATGCCTGGCTAATTTTTGTGTTTTTAGGAGAGACCGGGTTTCACCATGTTGGCCAAGTTGGTCTCGAACTCCTGACCTCAAGTGATCCGCCCGCCTTGGCCTCCAAAAGTGCTGGGATTTTAGGTGTGAGCCTGTGCTCCGGGCCCCCTCATGTTCTTTTCATCATAAAGAATAATATTCATAGAGCACTTTACTGGGGGCTATGCTATTTTCCAGGGATAGGGACAGAAGCCAAACAAACCACTTCCTTGTTTCTTCAATTGAAATGATATTGAAATAAAGTCACTTTCATTTGTTTCCTCCTTTTATTCCAGTGGTGATTAAAACTGAAATCACTTTTCCAGGGATTGGTACATAAAAGCCCCAAGGACTAATCACTGATATTAAGCAACACTGACCTCAGGGTGATAGGTTTCCTGTTTATCCTTGATATATGTTGACAATATGCATCTAGCCATTCACTAGATGCCTGGAAATGTTAATGCAAAATTAGCATCACTTAACAACGGTAGTTGTTTAGGAATTGTTTTTAAAGTTTTTGAGCTGGTCCACTTGTTTCCTATCTCTAGTAATTAAATGAAAAATAAACAAATAAGCTGTCTTTTGGTTTGCTTGTGGGAATGCAATTGCTAGTGTGTACTGGGTAAAAGGAGGTCATTGTGGGGCACAGTGAAGTCATTATTTATGAGTTAGTGGAATTTTCAGTGGTTTCCTGGAGCAAGTAGATGTTTATATGTCTGATATTTTGAGCATATCTGGCAGAGGCTGTAAATAATATTGTATCTTACACATCTGACTTTTGTGGTTGACATCTAGGGGGCCCTTTTCCACGCTTACCATAGAACAGTATGCAGAGACCTAACAGGAACGACCAGGCTCCCTGGATTAAGCTACTCCACATCCATCTTCATAGAGAGGCAATTGTACCATGCAAAGCTTCTTACTTAAACCACCATTCAGACCAAGGAGAAAGGTGTCAATAAGGTCAGTGCTATAGTCAGGATCTGAACTGAAAGCTGAATAAACAAAATATCCTGAGCCAAATCAAAATATTATTTTTATTTTGTTTTATTTTACTAGATCTTAGTTACTTTTTATTCTTAAACTAAAAAAAAAAAAGCATTCAGTGGAATAATGTAAATTCAAAATTGGGTCATCAAACTTTTTTTTCCCCTAGAAATGTTTGAATTGGAATAAAATTGAAATATTCAAATGTTTCTTAAATAGAGCTTGAAGAGTTGTTTTATGTGAAATCTTGGTTATAACTGAAGACAAATGACCCTTTGGAAATTTAAATTTCTCGGGTGTTCAGCTGCTTTCCTGTTTGTGAGTATCATCAGGAATGAAAGAGTCGGGCCGGGCTCGGTGGCTCACGACTGTAATCCCAGCGCTTTGAGAGGCTGAGGCGGGCGGATCACGAGGTCAGGAGATGGAGACCATCCTGGCTAACATGGTGAAACCTTGTCTCTACTAAAAATACAAAAAAAACAAAATTAGTAGGGCGTGGTGGCGGGCGCCTGTAGTCGCAGCTACTCGGGAGGCTGAGGCAGGAGAATGGCGTGAACCCAGAAGGTGGAGCTTGCAGTGAGCCAAGATGGTACCACTGCACTCCAGCCTGGGCGACAGAGCGAGACCCTGAGAGTAGGTGTCAAAAGTCCCTTCCTTCTAAACTGAGATGCTGGAGTTCCCAGCCAGGCAGGACATGCTAGGAAGTATGAACCAATTAGCCCATTATCCCCTCTAGGCTTCAAATGAACTGGTTGTGAGGTTGGGAAGTTGAAAAGTTGATGGAGGCCGGGCACGGTGGCTCAAGCCTGTAATCCCAGCACTTTGGGAGGCTGAGACGGCCAGATCACGAGGTCAGGAGATCGAGACCATCCTGGCTAACCCGGTGAAACCCCAGCTCTACTAAAAAATACAAAAAACTAGCCGGGCGAGGTAGCGGGCGCCTGTTGTCCCAGCTACTCGGGAGGCTGAGGCAGGAGAATGGCGTGAACCCGGGAGGTGAAGCTTGCAGTGAGCTGAGATCCGGCCACTGCACTCCAGCCTGGGCTGCAGAGCGAGACTCCGTCTCAAAAAAAAAAAAAAAAAAAAAAAAGAAAAGAAAAGTTGATGGAGAGAATGACCTGGGGAAAGCTGGACTGCTGGGACCTTTCCCCCTCATTCTCCAGGGAAGTTTCAAGTCCTCCCCCGCCCCCACTTCCCGCCCACCACCAACCTCAGCCGGAGAAAGGTTTCTAAGAGATGGCCATCAGGAGACACTCACCTGGGAGTAAAGAAGGTGTCTCAGGAGCAAGCTGCAATAGTGCGTATTTCCTGAACACCAAATAGGAACCAATATCATCTTAAAATGAGTCTTGCTCAGGAAAACTTCCAGAACAGAGAAGGGGCCCCAAAAGAAGCACGAATAGTCAGAATCTAGGGACTAGTGGAACATGCAAGCTGCCAGTCAGAGAGGAATTGTTCCCAGCATGGGTGATTGAGTGAGATGATTTTTTTTTTTTTTTTTTTGAGATGAATCTCTTACTCTGTCACTCAGGCTGGAGTGGAATGGTGCCATCTCAGTTCACTGCAGCCTCTGCCTCCTGAGTTCAAATGATTCGTCTGCCTCAACCTCCCAAGTAGCTGGGATTCCACGTGCACACCACCACGCCCGGCTAATTTTTGTAATTTTAGTAGAAATAGGGCTTTGCCATGTTGGCCAGGCTGGTCTCGAACTCCTGACCTCAGGTGATCCACTCGCCTCAGCCTCCCAAAGTGTTGGGATTATAGGTATGAGCCACTGCACCCGGCCAAGTGAGATGATCTTTTTTTTTTTTGAGACGAAGTCTCACTTCTTCACCCAGGCTGGAGTGCAATGGCGTGATCCTGGCTCACTGCAACCTCTGCCTCCCAGGTCTAAGCAATTCTCCTGCCTCAGCCTCCCCAGTAGCTGGGATTACAGGCATGTGCCACCACGCCAGGCTAATTTTTTATTTTTAGTAGACACGGGGTTTCACCATGTCGGCCAGGCTGGTCTCAAACTCCTGACCTCAGGTGATCCGCCTGCCTTGGACTCCCAAGTTGCTGGGATTACAGGTTGACCACCACCCCCACCCCAGATGCTCTTTAAGAAGCCCCATTGGAGGCCAGGCGCGGTGGCTCACGCCTGTAATCCCACCACTTTGAGAGACCGAGGCGGGTGGATCATTTGAGGTCAAGAGTTCGAGACCAGCCTGGCCAACATGGTGAAACCCTATCTCTACTAAAAATATAAAAAAAATTAGCCGGGTGTGGCGGCCACACTGTAATCCCAGCTACTAGGGAGCCTGAGGCAGAAGAATTGCTGGAACCTGGGAGGCAGAGTTTGCGGTGAACCAAGATTGCACCACTGCACTACAGCCTGGGCGACAGAGTGAGACTCAATCTCAAAAAAAAAAAAAAAAAAAAAAGAGAAAAAAAGTCCCATTGGAGAAAGAGGCAGCATTGCTGCGCCCGGCACCTGCAGGACACTGAGACCAGAGCGCAACTCTACCTGTCTTGCTAGACTACACCCTTCTCCCTCTTCCCCTTGCTCCTTGGGTCTGACCCTGAGGGTCTAAAACGTTTGCTAGTGAGTTGGAGAGGAGGTGGATAGGGGAGAGAAGAAGTCAATGGTACCCAGTCCTCCACTGCAGGGCTCCAAGCCTGAAGCAAACCTGAGCTAGAAGTTAAGATAAAAGAATAAGATAATAGAATAAGGTTGGAGTTTTATATTACACTGTTCTCAACTTTTAAAAATACAGACTGTTTTCGGGCGTGGAAAAGCTACGGGACCTGCCTGAGATTGTATCTACAGCCTGGAAAAATGATCTATGGGGTAAGTTTACTATGGTGTGATGGGCAAGATTAAAATTGTTTTCATGTTCATATTCTGCTGAGACTAACTTCTTCAAAAAATGGGTTCCATATATGTTTTGGAATGTTTTGTTTAAAAAAAGTGTGACGATACTTTATGGCCTCCTTTTACATGTATGTGTCATCTACATACATATCATATATACATAATCATAGACTTTCACAGCTGGAAGGATATTTAGAGGTGTTCTAGTCCAACATATATAAACAAGGAAAATGAACTCTCATAAGATCTCTTTCAATTCCAAAGTTTGAGGATTTTATGGTATTGACAACTACTCATAGAAGAAGTTGAAAGAAATCATACTTTTCTCTTAGGAATAGACATTAGAGTATCTTAAAACAGAGTCAGGAGCCAGGTGTGGTGGCATGCACCTGTAATTCCAGCTGCTCTGGAAACTGAGGCAGGAGGATCACTTGAGCCCAGGAGTTCCAGGCTGCAGTGAGGCACCCCAGCCTGGGGGACAGAGAGAGACACTGTCTCTTAAAAAAACAAAACAAAAAAGCAGTCAAGAATCAAGAACCCTCTGGCTCAGGGAAGGCACTCAGGATACTAGTTGGCTCATTGCTTCTGCAGCACATACAAGAATGATTGCTTTTTTAAAAAAAAATTAGACTGGGGTACCTGCCAGCCTAAATAACTGCAGTGCTTGACCAAGAGCCAAGCCTAGGAGGCCAAAGACAGAGTTCAAAGATTGCCCTTGTTTTAGACAAGATGATTTCTATTCGCCTTCAGAGAACATTTAGGTCCTACCCTGTCCAGGGATTTAGGCTTGCAGGCTTCTCAGATGCCAGTCTTTTCATGGAGCCGTGGCTCTGCATACCTTGGTTTTTCTCCCACCCCTGTGGCAGAGGAGAATCAGAAGGATCTTTCAAGCACCTTTAGGGAGGAAAACAGAGAAGGCAATAGCCACACCCCATTCATCTTCTCCTTTTCTTCTGAGTTCTCCATTTAATAGCATCAAATTGCCTCTCCCCTACTGCTCATAAACCATTTCCATGTGTATTATTACAATGATCGGCAGGATGTGGGAGAGTGAGACATCTCCCAGTACAGCCTGGCAAGCATTCTGAGGTTGATAGAGCACCAAAGATCCTCATAGGTCCCCTTTCCACACCCTTTCTCCTCCTATGTTCCCAGTGGTCACAGCTCCCAGGAACAGCAGTGACTCAGTGGTTCAAACATCAAAGTAAAGAGGCAATTGTCTGGAGCTCAAAGTGGATATTTAGGCAAACACTGAGAGCAGTGAGGAGTGTGTGGAACTTGGCCTGGAGAAATCCCCTGGGTGATATGCACGGATAGAACCCAAAGTTCAGCCTCTCACTGACCTCTCTGCAACTGAGAGACTGAAGGAGAAGATGGCTGCAACACAAGAGATCTCTGCTTCAGTCTTGGGGATCCCCCCTGACAGTTTCAGGTTGACTCCACTAGGATATACACTGTTGACCAGCTCTGGGCTAACATGCCTCCTCCGCCTCCAAGAGTGTAGATTCCTCCCTCACTAGCCCAGGTTGCTTGTCTCTAAGAATTCCAAAGAGGTGTGTCAGCTCTACAACAAAGCCAATAACCACTCTGTTGTTTTGCTGAGATTCTCCTTTACACTTACAGATGACAACGAGCTTTTCTAGAAAAAAAGAGGTTGTGATAAAAACTTTCTTCCCTTAGAATGTGAGGGGATGCAATGACTGCATCAACTGAACAATGCCCATCCATTTATTCTCATGGCGTTCTAATTATCTCCCATCGTAATTCCAGTCCTAACTTCTTGCTCTAAAGCAGACTGATAAAAATCACCTTTTAATAGAATCATTACTGGCCTCGGCCATTGTGTTAATCAGGAGTAATAACTACTGTAATAGCTTTTATTTTGTTTTATTTTATTTTTTGAGATGGAGTCTTGCTCTTGTCTCCCAGGCTGAAGTGCAGTGGTGTGATCTCGGCTCACTGCAACCTCCGCCTCCTGGGTTCAAAACACTCTCCTGGCTCAGTCTCCTAAGTAGCTGGGATTACAGGTGTTCACCGCTACGCCCGGCTAATCTTTGTAATTTTTTTTGGTAGAGACAGGGTTTCACCGTGTTGGCCAGGCTGGTCTCGAACTCCTAACCTCAGGTGATCCGCCCATCTCTACCTCTCAAAGTGCTGGGATTTCCGGTGTGAGCCACTGCACCTGGCCTGTAATAGCTTTTAAATCTTACTGGTTTAATACTAGACAGGTTATTTCTTGAAAAAGTTAAAGTCCAATTGGGTGCTTGGCAACTGGACTCAGATGGCTTACGCCTAGTGCTTCCACCATCTTTGGGGGCCTCAGAGTCCTCTACTGGGTCCTCTGTATCTGGTCCCCCAACAAAGAGCTTGTGAACTATGCTGTCAGAGGTTTTAGGGAAGCCAGGCGCATCGTAGCAACTCACATTCAGATTCAGCCCATGCTAGATTGCTTTGAGCTCAGGAGTTGGAGACCAGCCTGGGCAACATGGCAAAACCTCATTTCTACAAAAACTACAAAAATTAGGCAGGCATTGGTGGCTCATGCCTGTAGTCCCAGCTACTTGGGAAACTGAAATGGGAGAATCGCTTAAGCCCGGGAAATGGAAATTGCAGTGAGCCCAAATCATGCCACTGCAACAGCCTGGGCGACAGAGTGAGACTTTGTCTCAAACACAACAAAATAGAACAAAACAAAACAAAATAAAACAAAACAAAAATGAAAAACAAGCAAAAAAAGAATCAGCCCTTGCCTCACCTCACTGCAAGGGGCTAGGAAATGTAGTTCTGCTACGTGTTGCTGAGGAAGAAGAGGAGCCCATGGTTTTGGTGAGCACTGTCTTGGTGACAGCCCACCTCTCTGGGGAAAGCAGTATATACAGGGATGAGGAGGCCAGGGTCTAGAGTTGGACTGCTTGGTCTGGAATCCTGGCCCAGACACTTCCTCGTCACGTGGCCTTCTCCTTTGTAAACTGGTCACAATAATGTTACTTACCCGAAGCGTTGCTGTGAGGGTTAAACAAGATGACTCCTGTAAGTCCTGAACTTAGAGCAGTGGCTGCACATAGTAAACACTTGAGAAACACTAGCTATTTGCAATGAATGTGAAGCCTTTAGACCAAGCCTGGCAGCACAGAACCTCAGCTATTATTGTTCCTCCTTTCCCTTATTTATGATTTCAACTAAAACCATCCTTTTTTTTTTTTTTTGAGACAGGGTCTCACTCTGTTGCTTAGGTTGGAGTGCAGTGGTGCCATCAAGGCTCACTGCAGCCCCTACCTCCTGGTCTCAAGTGATCCTCCCACCTCAGCCTCCTAAGTAGCTGGGACCACAGGTGCGCACCACCACACCCAGAGGGTTTTTGTATTTTTGTAGAGACAAGGATTCACCATGTTGTCCAGGTAGGTCTCAAAGTCCTGGGCTCAATTGATCTGCCCGTCCCAGCCTCTCAAAGTGCTGGGATTACAGGCGTGAACCACTGTGCCTGGCCTAAAAACCTTGTTTTCTGATGTTCGAGGTCCCCCATCTGCTTCTCCTTTTCTTTCCTGTTCTCTTCTTTGCTGCACGGTTAAATGTCTGGTTCTATTCCTGATTTTGTTTCTCTCTCCGCCATCATACAACCTCAGGCTGTGAAAATCTTCTTGGCTTATGCCCCACCCTGTGGCCTCCAGTTCTCGCTCCTCTATCAAATACCTCCTGACAATTTCTTGTTATTAAAACCTTGTTTTTATTGTACATTTAAAGAATCTCTCTAAATGAAGTGGAGCATTCCCCTCTGATTTTCTACTTTTTCCCTTACATTGTATCAATTCTCACAGGGAATAAAACCCAGGAAAACCAGAGCTATTAGCAGCAGCAATCCCAGTAGTTGGGAACCAGGTTTTATGGGGTCTCTGGGACACTGATGGGATAAAGTCAGAAAATAGAAGCTGAGATAATTAACAGTTTCTGTAACTGTTTTATCTGTGCAATCTGGAGAATTTTGGTTGATACATCCTCATAGATAGAGAGCTTTATGAGAGCAGGCATTTTGTTATTCATAACTGTAGCTCCCTGGAACAGTACACATAATAGGTGTTCACAACTGGCTTGCTTTAAAAAAAAAAAAAATCAGTGTTTACTTGAAGAAAGGAGAGCTAGCAACAGAAGCGAAATGAGGACAAGAGAACAGATTTATTAAAGCCTACTCAACTAGTTTCTTCTGATATTCTCCACCACTACCTTTTATGGTATTTTTAATTAAAGGATTAAAGTCATCATTAACAAATATTTTTCTTTGTATTAGAAAAGACAGTATAGCAAGACTCTCTCTATTAAAAAAAAAAAAAAAAGAATTAGTGGAGCTTGGTGGTGTGCGCCTGTAGTCCTGGGGGCCGAGGTGGGAGGATCAGTTGAGCTGAGGATGTCGAGGCTGCGGTGAGCTATTATTGTGCCCCTGCACTCCAGCCTGGGTGACAGAGAGACAACTTGTCTCTACAAAAATTAAAAATAAAACAAAGAAAAACAAAAGAAAGTACATTAGTTCAAGATGAAATCTTGCTGTGACAAAAAAGAAAAGAAAGGACACTAGCAATATTGGAAGAGCTAGCGTATTTCATAACGTATGCCTTCAGGATCTCAGTGGTCATTCTGATTCACCAGATTATTCATTTTTCTCTTGAAAACTGTTGGGGCCAGGCACAGTGGCTCACGCTTGTAATACCAGCAGTTTAGGAGGCTGAGGCAGGCAGATTACCTGAAGTCAGAAGTTCGAGACCAGCCTGGCCAACATGGTGAAACCTCATGTCTACTAAAAATACAAAATTAGCTGGGCATGGTGGCACATACCTGTAATCCCAGTTACTTGGGACGCTGAGGCAGAAGAATCACTTGAACTTGGGAGGCAGAGATCATACCATCATACCCCAGCTTGGGCAACAGAGTGAGAGACTCGGTCTCAAAAAAAAAAAAAAAAAAAAAAAAAAAAAAATTGTTGAGAACACAAGTTCTCCAGATCAAGTTTAATTGAAAAAAGGCAATTACTCATGTGTTCATGTTAGTTAAATTCTGAAGTAACAAAAAAAAAATCAGAACAAAGTATTACATTGTATTCATTCTGATTTTAAAATAGTTTGTAAAGTTGTCTTTTAAATGTTGAAAATGGCTGGGCGTGGTGGCTCACACCTGTAATCTCAGTACTTTGGGAGTCCAAGGCAGGTGGATCACTTGAGCTCAGTTCGAGATCAGCCTGGACAATATGACAAAACCCTGTCTCTAGAAAAAATACAAAACTAGCTGGGTGTAGTGGCGCACACCTGTAGTCCCAGAGACTGAAGTGGGAGGATCACCTGAGCCTGGGAAGCAGAGGCTGCAGGGAGTCAAGACTGTGCTACTGCACTCCAACCAGGACAATGGAGCGAGACCTTGTCTCAAAAAAAAAAAAAAAAAAAAAAAAAAAGGAAAGAAAAGAAAAAAGAAAAGAAAAAAATGAAAAAGAGCAAATTAAATGTTGAAGATGAAACACAATTAAGAAACTACTTGCTGTTCTGTGCTTTTTTGAGAATCAGCATTACTCTGCAAATACAGTATGAGAGCAACTATCTTTACCTCATGCTCAATGTCTTTGTATGTGCACATATTTGAATTTATGCTACATGTGGGCAATTCATAATCATCAGGAAACTACTTTGAAAGTTGGCTGGTTGGCTGGGTGTGGTGGCTCACGCCTGTAATCCCAGCACTTTGGGAAGAAAAGGCGGGTGGATCACCTGAGGTCAGGAGTTCGAGACCAGCCTGGCCAACATGGCGAAGCCCTGTCTCTACTAAAAATACAGCAATTTGCTGGGAGTAGTGGCGTGTGCCTGTAGTCGCAGCTACTTGGGAGGCTGAGGCAGGAGAATCCCTTGAACCTGGGAGGCTGAGGTTGCGGTGAGCCATGATCATACCACTGCACTCCAGCCTGGGCGACAGTTAGACTCAAAAAAAAAAAAAAAAAAAAAAGAAGCAACAAAAAAACAAAAAGAAAGTTGGCGGGTTTTCCTGGCCTCTTTCTTTCCTTCTCCCTGTTCCAGCGTTCATGAGCACACCCACAGGCTGGGTAAGTCATTAAAAAAAAAATGGGAACATAAAAATCAGTTTGTTTTGCTTTTTGTAAACAGTCGTGTTAAAAGATTTGAGTGAAGGGAGAAAGAGTCGTGGATAGGTTGGGCGCAGTGGCCCACGCCTGTAATCCCAGCACTTTGGGAGGCTGAGGTGGGAGAATCAGAAGGTCAGGAGATTGAGACCATCCTGGCTAACATGGTGAAACTCCGTCTCTAGTAAAAATACAAAAAAAGAAAAAGAAAAAGAAAAAAAAATTAGCTGGGCGTGGTGGCACACATCTATAGTCCTAGCTACTCAGGTGGCTGAGACAGGAGAATCACTTGAACTCGGGAGGCGGAGGTTGCAGTGAGCCGAGATCATGACACTGCACTGCAGCCTGGGTGACAGAGAGAGACTCTGTCTCACAAAAAAAAAAAAAAAAGGAAAGAAACAAGAGAAAAAGGAGTAGTGGATAATCCATTAAAACTCTATGCCTCTGTACTTTCTGCTGGGGTAATTACCTTAAACAAAGATTGCTGGGTCCTGATCCTCCCACCCTTCCACCCGGAGAAGGTCGTTTGTGCTCCTGGGTTGGACTGAGAATGGCCCTGACTGGGTGGGGGACTAGCTGGTGAAAGAATTGGCTTTCAAAATCCCCCATTGTCTTCCCCACTTCCTACAGTTTCACAAGTCAGATCTTTCCTGAATAGATCTACTGATGAAGAAGTGAGGCCAAATTAACATGAAGTATCATTATGACAAAGAAATAGACAGTGATACCAACACTTATGAGACTGGGGCGGCTTTGCCAGATATATTAAGGTTTCTTTTTTGCCTAACCAATAAGGTCACTGATTTGTAAGAACCAGTCAAGGTTGGGTGCAGTGATTCACGCCTGTTATTCCAGCTCTTTGGGAGGCCAAGGTGGGAGGATTGCTTGGGATCAGGAATTCAAGACAAGCTTGGACAACATAGCTGGAGTGTGGTGGCCGGATCTCAGCTCACTGCAAGCTCCGCCTCTTGGGTTTATGCCATTCTCCTGCCTCAGCCTCCCAAGTAGCTGGGACTACAGGCACCCGCTAGTTTTTTGTATTTTTTAGTAGAGACAGGGTTAGCCAGGATGGTCTTGATCTCTTGACCTCGTCATCCGCCCGTCTTGGCCTCCCAAAGTGCTGGGATTGCAGGCTTGAGCCACCACGCCCGGCCTATTTCCTGAGTTTTTATAGGGTGCAGGGAGCGATAACAAGAGCAGGCATGAAGCCAAGTCAGTGGTGCCTGCATTAAGACCAGGCTACCTACCTTGAATAGAAAAACTGGCTAAACTGAGTTGTGAGCTGTTAATAGGCTCGCAAGGTAACAGGGAGAGGCAGTGATCGTCCAAGCTCATGATGAGCTCTGAGGGGAAATCCCATTTCTGGGTGCAGCTGAATCATGCATACATATATTACAGCAGTCCCCAACCTTCCTGGCACCAGGGACCGGTTTCGTGGAAGACAATTTTTCCACGGACGGGGTGCGGGGTGGGGGGCGATGGTTTCAGGATGATTCAAGTGCATTACATTTATTGTGTACTTTATTTCTATTGTTATTACATACTCCTTATAATGTAGAATCAGTGGGAGCCCTGAGCTGCTTTCCTACGACTAGACAGTCCCACCTCAGGGTGACGGGAAACAGTGGCAGATCATCGGGCATTAGAGTCTCATAAGGAGTGCACAACCTAGATCCTTCGCATGTGCAGCTCACAATAGGGTTCGTGCTCCCGTGAGAATCTAATGCCGCCACTGATCTGACAGGAAGAGGAGCTCAGGCAGTAATGCGAGTGATGGGGAGCAGCTGTAAATACAGATGAAGCTTCGCTCACTCACCTACCACTCACCTCCTGCTGTGTGGCCCGCTTCCTAACAGGCCATGGACTGGTACTCGTCTGTGGCCTGTGGGTTGGGGACCCCTGTTCTAGGAGATCTGTGAGCAATGTCTGAAGTGTTAGTCAAGAGAAACGGAGCTCATCCTTCTGAGGCTGAGGCCAGGCCTTGGCTTGCCTATTGCAGAGCACAATTTTCTGGGCCCTAAGATGTGGCTTTGCTTCCTCATAACCTGTCTTTTTTTATTATCAGTGTCTAAGTAGTTAGTAAGTGTCATCGGCTTCTCTTAAAAGCCTTTTGGAAGAACTTTTATGTCACATGAATAGAAGCAACGGAGATAATTTCCTTCCTTCACCTTCATTCACTATTATGTCTTTGGCCCAGGTTCACTTTTAGCACACTGGAGACGTTGCTCATGGTCATCTGTATCTGGGTTCAGTTTTTGGATTCACTGCTCATGCGGGGTCATTTGCAGTCTCCTCCATCCTCCTCCCACCTTCCAATCTTACAGCTGGCCCTAGTCTACAAAAATTTCAGTTCCCTATCTTTCATGTCAGCCAGTTAGATTGTACCTCATCCTTTGAGGGGAACTGGGAATCTTTCTTTTGCTCTCATTTTCCCCAGTTTGTAGACCACTAGCAACGGCAAGGTGGTTTACCATTCACCGTTAATAAACATTTTACTAGGGGTTTAATAATCAACATGTTATTTCCTGTTTTTCACACATCAATGTGAAAACTGCCTTTGTCTCTCTAGTGACAATTGTGCTGGTGTGACATCTGAATGGAAACTGTTCAGCTTTCAATAACTCATTCAGCTGTCCAAAAAAACCAGGGTTAGACTGGAACAGGGGTCCGAATACAAAGGCATTTACTTTGAAAGACTATAGTTTCTGTTGGAACATACAGTTTATTGACAGTCTTCATCCACTAGTATTTACATTTCTTTGTCAATGTCTAGGAAATACGTGATTCTTTTTTTTTTTTTTTTTTTTTTTGAGACGGAGTCTGGCTCTCTTGCCCAGGCTGGAGTGCAGTGGCTGGATCTCAGCTCACTGCAAGCCCCGCCTCCCGGGTTCACGCCATTCTCCTGCCTCAGCCTCCCAAGTAGCTGGGAGTACAGGCGCCCGCCACCTCGCCCGGCCAATTTTTTTTTGTATTTTAGTAGAGACGGGGTTTCACCGTGTTAGCCAGGATGGTCTCGATCTCCTGACCTCGTGATCCGCCCGTCTCGGCCTCCCAAAGTGCTGGGATTACAGGCTTGAGCCACCGCGCCCGGCCGGAAATACGTGATTCTAACAGAATTCTCTGATTTCAAAATATATTTTTTCTCTCAAAGATCATCAGAGAGTCTCACTACTACATGTGAGAGGGGATATCATGTCTCCTTATTAATTTAGTTTTTGACTTGGGCATTATATTTTATGCTAACGTAAAATATGTTCCTTCTTAGTTACCCCATTTAAACCTATGGTGGATTCCAAAAGGCTGTTTTCAAAAGATTACCTTTAAAATGCCAGGATGCGCATGCTTAGAGACATGCATTTGTAAATTTCAAAAAAAAAAAAAAAAAAAAGTAGAGGCAAAAGTAAAATTAATTCTTATGATTGTCTTTCTGGAAGGCATTACAGATGGTCCTTGCCTTATGATCATTCAACTTATGATTTTTTGACTTTACTTCGAGTACCCATACAATCTTTCTGTTTTTCACTTTCAGTATAGTATTTAATAAATTACATGAGATAGTCAACACTGTTATAATGTAGGCTTTGTGTTAGATAATTTTGTTCTGCTGTAGGCTATTACGAGTGTTCTGAGCACATTAAAGGTAAGCTAGGATAAGCTATGATGTTTGGTAGGTTTAGCGTGTTAAATGTACTTTTTGGGCTGGGCGTGGTGGTTCATGCCTGTAATCCCAGCACTTTGGGAGGCTGATGCAGGAGGATTGCTTGAACCCAGGAGTTTTGAGACCAGCCTGGGCAACATGGCAAAACCTCATCTCTACTAAAAATATAAAAAAGTAGCTAGGTGTGGTGGTGCACATATGTAGTCCCAGCTACTTGGGAGGCTGAGGTTGGGGAATCACCTGAGCCTAGGAAGTTGAGGCTGTAATCAGCCATGATCACACCACTGCACTCCAGCCTGGGTGACAGAGTGAGACCTGGCTCAAAAAAAAAAAAAAAAAAAAAAAAAGAAAAGACATTCAACAATGCTATTTTCAACTTATAATGGGTTTATTGGGACATAACTCCATCATAAGTTGAGGAGCATGTGCATATTTCTCATCATGGTGGGGTTTTCTAAAATGAGATCGAGTGCCAAGTTGTGCTCTGGTAGAGCTGTAAAGGATAATAAGCTGGAGCCACAGCAATTTATTTATATTGGCTTAATTCCGGCAGGATGAGACCACTGGAATTCAGTGTTTACTGGAAGAAATAGCACCTATGTTAAAGCAGGTGATTACCAAAGAGAACTAAGGAAAATGAAAAAAAATTAACAACCCTAACTTCCAAAAATTCTAACTGGTTTAGCACAAAGTACTGAGTTGGTGGGCACTTTGCACAAATTGCCTGTATAGATGTACAAACCCAATAAACAAATTCAGAAAGAAAGCTTTGCCCAGGGTATATCACACTATGAAATTTGAATGAATTTTTTGGAACAGAAAAATGATGGTTTGGGGATTATATATGTGAACTATGGGACTAGAGAGACCTCACTGTTTTTTGTTTCTTTTTGAGACAGGGTCTTGCTCTGTCGCCAGGCTGGAGTGCAGTGGTGCCATCTCCTGGGCTCAAGAGATTCTCCTGCCTCAGCCTCCCAAGTACCTGGGACTACAGGCGTGCGCCACCACGCCCAGCTAATTTTTGTATTTTTAGTAGAGATGGGCCTTCACCATGTTGGCCAGGATGGTACCGATCTCTTGACCTAGTGATTCGCCCACCTTGGCCTCCCAAAGTGCTGGGATTACAGGTGTGAGCCACCGTGCACGGCCAGCATACGCTTCTTTACTTCTGTTGAAGTTAGGCATGTCCACACAATTTGACTTGGCAAATGAAATGTGAGAGTAAATAATGAGATTCACCTCTCATTTCCTCTGGTTTGGTCACCAAAGAAGAACATATTGAAATGGAATCTACATCAGCAGCCAACTCTGCTGGTTGGTATGAGACATGTATTGTGAATAAGAAACAAATCGTGTCAGCCAGTGACATCTGGGGGTTGTTTGTTGTTAAAGTGGAAGCTAGCCTTCCCTGACTGATACAGGCAGTGTAGGGCTAGGTAATCTACTTGTGGATGGACATGGATTCAGAAGTAGCCTGTGACACAGCTGAACAACTTAACAGTCTGATGCCAAACAACTTAACAGGTTGATG
This sequence comes from Macaca mulatta, assembly GCF_049350105.2. Classification (NCBI taxonomy): domain Eukaryota; kingdom Metazoa; phylum Chordata; class Mammalia; order Primates; family Cercopithecidae; genus Macaca; species Macaca mulatta. Next base: position 63,895,154 of record NC_133411.1, read on the forward strand.
CTTAAAGAATGACTCTTCAAAGATGAGAGCAGCCCCCAAACAAAACGAAACAACACAAAGGGAAAATTCTTCAGAGGCTATATCGGGAAGTCCTTCTGTTTGTAACAGGATTTTCTTTCCCTTTAGCTACTGCCCAGCATGGAAGGCTGATCCATACACTTTCTCCTTTACAATCTCTGATTCATGCAACTATCATTGTCAAAAAGAGATTGTGGACTAGGCTGGGCGCAGTGGCTCATGGCTGTAATCCCAGGACTTTGGGAGGCTGAGGTGGGTGGATCATCTGAGGTCAAGAGTTTGAGACCAGCCTGGCCAACATGGCAAAACCTGTCTCTATTAAAAATACAAAAAAATTAGCTGGACGTGGTGGTGTGTGCCTGTAATCCCAGCTACTCGGGAGGCTGAGACAGGAGAATCTTGAACACAGCAGGCAGAGGTTGCAGTGAGCTGAGATTGCGCCACTGCACTCCAGCCTGGGTGACAGAGGGAGACTCCATCTCAAAAAAGAAAAAAAAGAGATTGTGGACTAATTACATCTTTTTTTTTTTTTTTTTTTTTTTTTTGAGATGGAGTTTCCCTCTGTCACCCAGGCTGGAGTGCAGTGGTAGGATCTCGGCTTACTGCAAGCTCCACCTCCCAGGTTCACGCCATTCTCCTGCTTCAGCCTCCTCAGCAGCTGGGACTACAGGCGCCTGCCACCACGCCTGGCTAATTTTTTTGTGTTTTTAGTAGAGACGAGGTTTCACCAAGTTAGCCAGGATGGTCACAATCGCCTGACCTCGTGATTTGCCCACTTCAGCCTCCCAAAGTGCTGGGATTACAGGTGTGAGCCACCACGCCCGGCCTAATGACATCTTTTATGATGGCTTTCTACATCGCCTTTCCTTGCCAACTCCCTCTTTTCCTCTCTACTTCCTTCCTTTCTGACAAAAAATGAAATGACCAAGTGCCTACTTTGTGCCAGGCGTTGTATAAATTTCTAGAAGTACAAAGCCAAAGGATTGTGATTTGGCCCCAGAGGAGCTTTTATCTAGCTAATGGTATAGTCTAACCTCTTTAAACACATACTACTAATATAAAGTGGTGAATGTTGTACAGGTACTTGAGATATTTACAAAATAACATCTAGGCTCCCAAATAACATGCAGTGGCCGTCATCTTATGTGGCTAAGCCTTGAACTTTATACAGACCTCTAGCACGAATCAATCCAAACAACTTATAATTATCTTAGTAAGATCTGCAGTTAGTAGCATTCATTCAAAACTTTGCTAAGTCTTAAGTTTGCAAAAGTCTTAATAGGCAAGAGACCATTGTTTTAAAACAGAAAAATAGTTACATACGTAGAGTATTTGAGGAGTGTGAGAACTGCCTATTCAACTCTGTTGGGCCAGGATGTAGACCTTTCCAAATCACATGAGCTTCTCCCTGTTGGCACAGTCAATCATATCTGAAAATGACGATATATGGAAATAATTAAATAACAAAGAAGAGAGATAAACAATGTCAAGTGACTTGGGCAGTAGCCAGGAACTGAGACTGTTAAAAAATATTTTGCAGAAGATTGTACATTTAAAAGCCGTAAACTGTGACTGATCATAGGAATTTATTTTTAAATAGGTTTCATTAGTTCAAGTTAGAATGACAATAAATGTGAAGAACATGTCTGGGATGTGGGTTTTTTGTTGTTGTTGTTGTTGTTGTTTTGTTTTTGCTTTTATTCAGCAAAGCATACATTTTTTTTTTCCAAAACCTAAAATCATTCAGCAAAAAACCAACCAAAGAACAATAACAAAAAAACAGCGCACATGCCACAAAGCAAACCAAACATAGCTCAGTTTGCCTACTGATAACATATTTTGTCTTTTAATTTTGGCATGTCGAAGTCACAGAAACTCACAGACTTAATATGCACACCCAAAGATTCTAAGTGCTTATTTAGGAAGTATCTTTATTTGGAATAAAGAATTTCGAGTTATAAAACTGATGGCTTATAGAATGCAGTTTACTAAATTGGTCTTCGTTCTTACAAACTAGAGTAATCTTGTTCTTTGAGAGTTGAGAATATATATTCATCTACATTTCTGCATCGAGTGGCCCACAGTTAATTTTCATCACTGGTGGGGTGGGCAGAATGTTCACTCTCTTCTGCTGCTGTGCTGTGTCTTCGTTGACTTGGAATAGCAGGAAGCACTCGGTTTGTCCGCAGAGGTTCTCCAGATAGAACTGGGGAGAAAGAATAGAATGAGAGACTTTCAAGATTTGCTTCTCTCACAGGAAGGCAGCAGGAGAATTGTGTTGTGTTTTAGGAGTGGAGACATTTCTAAGAAGGGTGTCTTGGCGAGAGCTAGACTGCAAAGAGAAGCTGTGTATGCATTTCTTGTATATGTATCTGTTCAGACTTGCCACATGAAGTCTGGGATTTCAAATACGTCCACACAGAAGACTGTACCAAGTTTGATCAAACATAATTGGGCTGTGCATGTCTGGCAGAGCTTTTCCTTGGGGTAGAGTAGCTGTTGATGTTCAACAACTGCTCACAAGGCTCTAAAGAAGGCCCAAGACATTTGTACTGTGCTTTTATGCAAACCTCAAAAGGCTCTCAGGCTTCTTTTAGGAAAAGCACTGTGGGGCCTTTCATTTCTTTTTTGTAGAGCCAAGTTGATCAAAGATCTTTATCTTTCCTTCTCTCCTGAAACTTAACTGTGAAAAGCAAAGCTCTTGGGCCCTGCCAAAGAAAACCTCCCTTTGGCTTCTCCAAGCTCCATCAGCATTCAAGACTGAGTGGCTCTTTCCTTAACTAGATGTTTTTGTGGCTACAGTTCTGCTTAAAGACAAATTCGGGCTTGAATTTCATTCAATGATAGAATTGACACTATCCAAAATGTTCACTTTACACACATCTGTAAAGGGCAGAGGAACTGATCTGTCAAGGAAGAGGTCTTGGTTTCTGCTACTAACTCTCTGTGTGACCTTGGACATATCCCTCTACCTCTTAGTTTCCTTATCTGCTAAAAGACAGAGTTGTACTAAGACCCTATAGTTCATCATTTTAACCTAAAGAGTTCTAGAGCTCTTGGTTTGTCTCCTTCAAATCCTTGCCTAGGGGAGAAAGACATACTGGATATATACTCTGTGCAAACAGTGTGCCAAGTGTTTTACATATGTTATCTCATTTAGTACTCCCACAAATCTTATTAGGATGGCACTATCATTATGGACAGTGAGGAAACTAAAGTACAGAAAGGTTGAGAAACTTATCTGAAATAGGACAGCTCCTAAATCATCTAACCTGCACTTAGAAGGATGTGGAGGGGCTGTGTGTGTGTGTGTGTGTGTGTGTGTGTGTGTGTGTGTGTGTGAAATGCAGTGGGGTGCAATTGGAAGAAAAAAAGAAAATAAATTAGAATGTAGTAAGTATTGCTTATTTCATGAGGCAGTAGACTCAGTGTCCTGTAGTTTTGTTTCTGGCTCTACAACGGGAATAATAGTAAAACTTGCTTTATTATTATTATGCTTCAGAGTATAGATATGAGAATATTCAAACTCAGAATCTCTGGGTGGGGGACCCAGGAATCTGCTTCACAACAAACACCCCAGGTAATACTTAGGCATACTCAAGTTTGAAGATCACTGGCCCAATGGAGTATATTAATATTTTATATTAGGAGAGTTTTTTATATAAAATATTATAAAATAAATCAATAATACCAAGAGTAATCCTGATGAACTGAATTTTTTTTTCTGCTTAGGAATGCATGGACTGTAAGTACAGAGGTGATGTATATTTTTATCTGTCCAGTATAGTAAAGAAACCTATATCAGGAGGCCAGTCTTAAAAGGGAATTTTTAAAGCACCTTCCTAAAGACATTAAATAATACATGTAAAAATAAACTGTTTATTGCTTCAATAGTTCAAACACAAAAAATTCCTAAAGGGAGGGAGTATTCTTTTTTTTAAAAAATAAGCATCTAAAAAAAGCTTTAAAGATGGTCTCTGTTTTCCTATAATTTATAAGTGTTGGCACCTGATGTTGGGAGCTGGAAACCAGCCTGGCCAACATGGCGAAACCCCATCTCTACTTAAAAAAAAAACCAAAAATTAGCCAGGCGTGGTGGCAGGCACCTGTAATCCCAGTTACTTGGGAGGCTGAGGCAGGGGAATAGCTTGAACCTGGGAGGCAGAGGTTGCAGTGAGCTGAGATCCTGCCATTGCACTCTAGCCTGGGTGACAGAGCAAGACTCCATCTCAAAAAAAAAAAAAAAAAGAAAAGAAAAATGAAAGTAAACTGAAATAACATTTAGTTGTGTCTAGATGTGTTAACACTTGCAAAGGAAGCTGTGGAAGATTCATAATACTTACATTTTTGATCTGGTAGGGGAGCTAGGTTGTTCCGAGTGAAAGGAAGATCCCTGATTTTGTGTCTGTTCGGGGAAAGATGCTGAAAATTTTGTCCTGAAGATAAAACATATTTGCGTCAATCACTTGAGACTCAACCAAGTGCAAATTACAGAATGCAATGGATGAGAGAATCATCAAAGTTGTTACAGATCACTAAATTTAAGGTGGTAAAAGTAACAATGAAAACAATGATAGCTATACTTTATTGCATTTCTGTTATATACCAGTCACTGTTTAAATGATAGAAAAAGGTACTAGAAATCATTTTTTTTTTTTTTTTTTTTTTGAGACGGAGTCTCGCTCTGTCACCCAGGCTGGAGTGCAGTGGCCGGATCTCAGCTCACTGCAAGCTCCACCTCCCGGGTTTACGCCATTCTCCTGCCTCAGCCTCCCGAGTAGCTGGGACTACAAGCGCCCGCCACCTCGCCCGGCTAGTTTTTTGTATTTTTTAGTAGAGACGGGGTTTCACCGTGTTAGGCAGGATGGTCTCGATCTCCTGACCTCGTGATCCGCCCGTCTCGGCCTCCCAAAGTGCTGGGATTACAGGCTTGAGCCACCGCGCCCAGCTAGAAATCATTTCTTGAGTGTACTAGTTTAAACAAAATTTTATAAAGAAGCACAGTGGGTTACTCACCCCATAAAAGTTAAAGTTGAAAAAAAATGAAAATAATATAGATATGGCATATCTTATCATATATTCATCAAATCTTTGATGAAATGAGTGGGTGATGAATAGAGTATTTTCTTCTAGAGCAGAGTTTCTCAATCCTGGCTGCACATAGGAATTATCTAAGAAGTTAGAAAACATACTGCCATCCTGGCCACATCCCAGGTTATTACATCGGAATTTCTGGAGGTGGGGCATGGTGTCAGATGTTTATCAGCTCCCAGCTGATTCAAGTGCAGCCAGGATGGAGAATCATTGACCTGGAAGATAGAATGGGGTGGATGCACTTGGGAAACTTATTCTCTAACTTGGACAGAAAGCAATGGTGTATGCGTGGACCATGTGAGCCAGCTCTCAAGAGCTGATGGTTACGCTTTCAGAAATTTTGTGAACTGTTTGACATCACACTAGTGTCTTGAAATCAGCCATGGTGGGTGTAGTTACACTGTGAAAAATCAACAAGCACAGATTTTTCTCCTTGAAAGCCAGCTGGTAAACATTCATCAATGTACTACTGACTTTAAGATATGGATGTTCGATACCTGAAAACAGAAGCGGACACACAAATGTGATTTAAATCCATTTTAAAATTGACTGGATGGTGTCATGAATAGGAGCTTGGTTGGACTCTTGGGTCAAACAGAATTAGGCTTGATTCCCTGCTTCCCCACTTTTTAGTTGTATGACCTTGGGCAAATGATATAACGTCTCAGCACCTCAATTTTTTCATATACAAAATGATGAAAATAATTGTATGTCTTTTCCACTTGTCATGAGGATTACATTGGAGAACAAGAGTAAAGCATTTAGCTTATAGGGTAAAGTACTCAATAGACCTTAACAAAAAAAGATTATTTGATCTTTTGCCTATAAGTCTAGTAAGAAAGAACCAGAGTTGCTACAACAATGCTCCTAGAGTTTAAGGGCCTTCTGTTGGAGCAAAATAGCATAAGAAAAAAAGAAAAAACAAGAGGATTAGCCAAGATCCACCGTCCATCTGTTTAGGTGAATCTCATGGTGGATGGTCTGTGCAGAAATGGCCACCTCAGCAATGTTAGTTGATGGAGATTAAATCTCCAGTCTCCCTGGTGGATATTTTGCCATTATATTTTATCCTATTGAACACTGAACGTCAAATAACTTCAGGAGCCATTATTTACAGAGAAAATAATCCATGTGTAGAATTATCATTAAAATTTATATTAGCAAACAGCTTATTTATCCATGAACACTTGAGCAGATATTTGTAAAACCAACAATGAGATAATGACAATTAAGAGTTATGCTTATGGAGCACTTACTTTTGTCAGGAATAGGGATAAATGCTGTAGGCATAATCTTATATAATTCTGACAATCACTTTTTCTTGTGAGATAGATTCTATTATCATCCTCATTTTACAAATGAGGACCTTGTGACTTCGAGGAGTTCTAAAAGTGCTCAAGTCATATGCTAGGAAGGGACAGAGCCTAGACTTCAACCCTATAGGGCTGACCCTGTAACTTCTGTTATTCTGCCTCCTCTAAGCAGATGGGAGAAGTGGGCAGAGAAGGGTTGCAGCAGTGACTTGGACATGAAGGGGAGTTAAATTTTATTCCATGTTGGCATTTTGCTCAGTTTTCAGGGATAGGGATTTGCTTAGCCCAAAGCTGTTTGGTGCTGCAGACAACTGAAGGGAGCGTTCAGCTTTGGGGACAGGGTCAAGGACCACTGTCCTAGAAAAAAAGGATAGGAAATGTTTTCACGGTTACATGATGGAACCAGAGGTGAATGCAGCATTAATAATAATAATAATGATAATAATGATAAATAGGTAATTCAGCAATCATCCATTGAGCACTCATTATATTCCAGACCCTAGAGTACAAAGAGGAGAAGGCAAAGTGTTCAGGAAGGGATTGCAATTGATGTGGGAGGAGACACAGGTAAACATGTGGTTTTGAAGCTCCATGAGTAGTGCTGTGACAGAGTTTGTGAGGGCATTGCAGAGAAAGGAATGGTCCAGAGAAGTTGAGGTTTTCTTGGATCCCACAGACCTTGTTCCAATATCTCTCTGCCACTTCCTAGCTAGCTCTGTGACCTTAGGCAGATGAGCTAACCTCTCTGTCTCAATTGCTTCAATTATAAAGAGGATAAATTCTCTCCTGCAATGTTGTGGAAAGCGAAGTGTGTAGGTGTGTAGGTCAGCAAGGTGGAGCTATTCTTTTGTTTTTGGAGACAGTGTCTTGCTGTGTTGCTCAGGATGGAGTGCAGCGGTGCCATCCTGGCTCACGGCAACCTCTGCCTCCCAGGTTCCAGCAATTCTCCTGCCTCAGCTTCCTGAGTAGCTGGGACTACAGGCGTGCACCACCACACCAGGCTAATTTTTGTATTTTTAGTAGAGACGGGATTTCACCATGTTGGCCAGGCTGATCTTGAACTCCTGACCTTAGGTGATCCACCCGTCTCAGCCTCCCAAAGTGTTGGGATTACAGGCATGAGCACTGTGCCCGGCAAGGTGGAGCTATTCTTATTAGGAGTCCTATGAAAGAACCATATTTCCTACAGAGATCAGGGTGACCTTCACATATTATAGAAGGTGAGTTTTGGGCTGGTTCTTAAAAGATTATAGGAATCAGTCAAGCACACAGCGGAGAGAACCCAAAATAATAACAAGGGCCAAGATGTCATAGAATGAAAAGGTATGAAATTGTCAAGAAACTGAGACATATTCAAGGAAATGCTGAAGAGGTAGGGGTGGGGATTTGAGATGGGCGGTGCCGAAGCTGAGAATGACCATGCCGTGAGGGCTTTGTTTGCCCCGTTTAGAACCCTGGCCTTTGTCCTGAAAAGATGCAAAACCTTTGATGGGTTTAGACAGAGGGGTCACAGGATCAGACCTAACCAGCCAGAAGAGTGCATTGTTGCTGAGATAGTCTAGAAAATTCTAGAGAAAGAAGCTCTCTTTTGCAGGAGAAAGGAAGTGCACACTCTTACTTTTCTTGTGATGGCTTATAAATAACCAGGCTGGCAGACAACACCACAGACCTTTCTGTTCCATTTTCTCTGAAAGCTGCCTGCAATGAATTAAGCTGATGTGCTCCAAATTCCAACTCTCTAGGATAAGTGCTTCATTACCCATCTTGCTGCATCCAACCCCTGACAGGTCTCAATAAATGTTAAGCAATAATCATTAGAGCTAAATGTTCAGGGCTGCTGATGTAAGCATTGGATAGTGGCTGCCCGGAATTTTAACAGCAGCACTGCTAACCCATATTATTTCTACCAAACCCAGGGCAGGAAAGGAGGAAATCCAAAGATAAAGGGACTATCCAAGTTCAAGTCAGTGCTACAGTGGGATGATTTATCCAGCTGCTTTACCGCATTAAACTTTCACATAAAATATTGAGAGCTCAACGTAGAAATCTAAGTTTCGACCCTCCTAGACTAACAACAACGACAACACCCACTTCAGTGTAGTGCAGAAGCCTCAGTGATCTCAAAACAATTATTGTTAAAAATGTTCACAAAAATAAAATCTGTAAGGCTAGGAAAGGTTTTTTTTTTTCTTTTTCTTTTTCTTTTTTTTTTTTTTGAGACAGAGTCTCGCTTTGTCATCCAGGCTGCAGTGCAGTGGTGCGATCTCGGCTCACCGCAACCTCTGCCTCCTGAATTCAAGCGATTCTCCCGCCTCAGCCTCCAGAGTAACTGGGACTACAGGCGCTCGCCACCACGCCCGGCTAATTTTTGTATTTTTGTATTTTTAGTAGAGATGGGGTTTCACTATGTTGGCCAGGCTGGTCTCGAACTCCTGACCTCAGGTGATCTCCCCACCCTGGCCTCCCAAAGTGCTGGGATTACAGGTATGAGCCACCATGCCCAGCCGCAATGGCTCATATTTATAATCCCAGCATTTTGGGAGGCCAAGATGGGTGAATTGCTTGAGGCCAGGGGCTGGCTCTAGACTAGTCTGGGTAACAAAGTGAGACCCTTGTCTCTACAAAAAAATGATGACAAAAAAATTAGCCAGAGGAGGAGGTGTGTCTGTAGTTCCAGCTACATGGGAGGTTGAGATGGGAGGATTGCTTAAGCCCATGAGTTTGAGGCTGAAGTGAGCTATGATCAAGCTACTGTACTCCAGCCTGGGTGACAGATCCTATCTCTCTCTAAAAAAAAAAAAAAACTCTCCCTCTCTTTTGATAAATTACTATGATAAACACTCAGCAATTATTTAATGTATGATCAAATGACTAAGCTCCTTTCCATTTTTAAAACCGTATGACTGTATCTAAACACGAGAAGAAAGTTCATTAAAATCAGTTGCAAAAGCATTTTAGTAAATTTACACCCCTTAAAACTGATTTATAGGCTGAAGACACTTGGGAAATTTATCTTACCATGACTCAGTTGCCTAGAATGGCTCCTAGTTATAATCAGCACTCAGAAAAATTGGTTGAAAAAAAGTATTTGATATAGGCCGATTCCATTGGAGAATTTCACCTTTCCTTTTCTGTTATTCTGCTGCCCCAGGATTTTTCTAGTTATTTCATTGTATAAGTGAGCAAATCCCCAAACCACGTTTATTGAATTTCCTTTTATTTCAAATAAGATGGAAATTTTTGGGTGGCACATGTGTCAGAACGTACTAATTCTCTACCCAATATCTACTCCCTCACTTAGAAACAGAAATCCAATTTTGGAGGGATAGCAACATGGCCAGCTAAAAGACTCCTTGTTGATAGTTGTGAACATATGACCAAAGTTTAGGCCAATGAGACGCAAGCGGAAGTGTGGGACTTAA